>NW_024429197.1:31219997-32419997 GCF_017639785.1 Mesocricetus auratus | reverse complement strand
GAAGGCAGCAGGGCAAGCAGACCTAGATATCTGCCCTGGCAGCAGGGGGTCAGCTGAGTGTCCACCCCTCCAGGAACACTCACGAAGAAAGGCAGGGTCCCGAGTGTGTGGTTCAACACAGAGACGTTGCTGTTCACAGCCCGCGCTCGCTCATGGGCCTTCCCAGAGTTCATCCAGGGCCCTAGGGGCTGTGGGGACAAGGGAGAGTCTCTGCTACCATTGGATGCCAGCCCCTGACGTCCGGTGAGAAAGCCAATAGTCTGCAAGAAGCTTCCAGAAGTAAGAAGGCAATTTGCCATAGTCCTCCTCCTTTTGCGGCTCAGTGACAGATGGGGTTTGAGCTGATAACAGGACTCAGACAGGAAGAAGGGAGAGGAGTCAAGGAAGAGACAGGAAAGGGAAGGAGGCGGGGTAAGGATGGAGAAAGGCGTGAGGCAAAAGCAGGAGCTGCAGGGGTGGCTGTGGGCTCATAGTAGACAGAGAAAGGGCAGAGGTCCAGGCCTGTGACCCCAGCTACTCAGGAGGCTGAGACGGGAGAATTGAAAGATCAAGGCCATTCTGGGCGACTCACTGAGACAATGTCTACAAACAAAACGTTTTTAAAAGGGCTCAGTGGTAGAGCTTGCCTACGAGGGGTGAGGGCTTAGGTACAACCCCGCCCCCTGCATCACCAAAAACCTCAACAAAACGGCATAAAATACACTAGGGAAGCGGTGCGCTGGTTCAGCATGATATCCAAAGCCCAGCCCCTCATGCGGGGTCCACCTCCCACTTCCGTTAAGCTATTTTCCTGTTTCCCTCTGCCTCCCCCTCCCTCCCCAGGCACCACGCCCTGTACCTCCAAGATGTTCTTCAGTCCAGCGGGGGTAGGGTCTTCAATAAAGAGGGCATTGAGCAGTTTCTGCAAGGAATCTAAGGTCTGGTAGTAAAGCGTCTGTAGACAGAAGAACAGAGCTTCTGGAGCTCCCAGCATAGCTGCCAGCACCAGACACTCCCTGGGTGGGTCCCGGAGAAGTGTGCATTGAACACATAAAAAGCTGATTTCCGGCCTCATCTCTGTACCTCACCTGATGTACAATATTAGACAAATTACTTTCACTCTGTGGATTCGAGTTTCTTTAGCAACAAATTGGGGATGAGTGTTCCCGGACTTCCTACCCACGTGGTGGCGGGGAGCAGAGGCCTGGCCTCCACTGCCTGGCGTGAGCCAGACAAGTGCCTGGTAATTTGCGTGTCCTCCATCACTTTGTCTTGAGACTGTTTTTCTCATTTTACAAATCCGGGAACATGTGTCCAAGGTCACGCAGCAAGGAGCAAAGAGTACCACAGGCCCTCTCTCCCAAGACTGCTAAGGCTAGGGAGCATCCTCTCAAAGGTGCTCTGCCTCCTGGCTGAACTGTTACCTTTAGACCCACCCAGGTCCCAGGTGACCCTTAGGGAAGTCATCTGTCCCCTGCCAAGGTTCCTCAGCAGTTGCCCATCCCACAGTCCTGAAACTGCTTTTTGGGTACAGGCAAAGCTGAGTGGTGGGTTCAAGCTGCTCTGGGAAGACCCCTTTTCCTACCTGCTCCCCTTTGCTGGCTCCTCACGTCTATCCCCTAGGATGTCCCTGTCCCAGCCTCCTAATTTCACACACTCAAGAGCCCGTAGCCCTTAGGATTACACCACAATCACAAAGCAAGCCCTACAACCTCCTTCCTGCCCACGGCCGCCGCTTGTTATGCACCACTGCCCTCTGCTGGCAATACACCTAACTACAGGAGGGCTGCCCGCTTTTCCCCAGGTCCTCTGGGGCACCAGTTTGAGAACCCTGAAGCCAAAAGCTGTCTGTCTGTCTGTGTGGTCCCACTCCTACCATTCTAAGCTGTCTTCTCCGAGTTCCTGTCTCACCCTTAGGCTCCAGTCACACGGCCTCTTGTCATCCTGGCAGTTGGCATGGGTTCGGTACAGGTTCTTTACGCCACCCTCACTCGAGGAATCACAGCACCCCTCCCCATCCTCCCTAGGCCATATCCCTCATCCATATTCCTTCTGGTACCCCATAATTTATGCTTGCATCACTGAAGACCCCTGAGATTTTGCATCTGACTGATTCCTTAACAGCGCTCACCTCTTCCCTCCCCACACTGCTGCAAGACTACCATAGTGATGAGGAGAGGGGCGTGGCTAATACCTGCTGAGTGAAAGGGTGCCTGAACAGCTGGACCCCTCATTCAGGCCCCTCCTGGCCCTCGCTCCCCCTGCATCCTACTGGTACCCACCCCCACCGGTACCTCCAGGGATGACTGCAGAGGCTTAAGGGTGCTTGCTGAACAGTCTGCACATTTCCCGGGTCCTCAGTCCTTCCCTCCAATCCCGGCCCATTCCTATGGCTTTGCAGCCTCTGTCTGCATCCCTGATTCAGGACAGGGCTTGCGAGTGGGATCCCTCCAAAGGAGCCACCGCTGCACTGGTTCGCTCAAATGCTGAACAGTTACCAAGCGCCCGTTCAGGCTGGCACGGGCGAGGTGAGTCATTCCAGGCCGCTCAGGCAGGGTGGAGGGTGGGGCAGACTATCTATAGAAAACCCCTGCTCGGCCCTGTGAGTTGTCCCTTCTGGGGATGTCCCCAACCTAAAGCCCCACGAGGGGAGGGGGCGGAGGCATCTCACCTGGATGACTTCTGCCCTGGCCTCGTCTTTCTCCTGCATGGTCTGCACCGAGGGCAGGGAGAACACACTCCGCACACAGGTGTTCACTAGCTCCGCCCTCTCCCGGACACTCAGGGCAGGCTTGGTGTGACTGGGAGAGAGAGGAGGCGAGGTGTGAGGGAGGGCCCAAGGACGCAGTGGGGAGGAGGGCACCTGACTCAGCTAGGTTACCCGGGGCAAGATGAGGTGGGCGCAAGGGTTCGGAGGGGGCATGCCCCGTGGGGACCGGGAAGGGGGAGAGGGAACGGTTCAAAGTGGACAGAGGCATGGGGGAAGGGGCAGAGCTTGGAAGAGAGAGCGGTGGCTACCTCAGCTGTGTCAGGGTCTCCATGGCTTGCTGGCGGGTGGGGCTCAGAAGGGAATCCAGGGGCTCCTCCTGAATCTGTCTCTGGGTGGGGAGCACAGAGCCAGTGAGAGCCGGCTGTGGCTGACTCCCAGGCTCCGACAGCAGGCCATGCAGGGCCTGGGCCTGGGCACACTTGTCTCCCACTGGACAGGTAGGAGAGCCAGCTTCTGCCCAGACCAATCTCAAGTCCTCAGCTCAAGACCACTCAACACTCAGCACCCTGATCTGTACATGCCATGTGGAGAGTTCCCATGGTGCCCTTCCAATGCCTGACAGCTAAACCACGGGACTGACCCAAGAAGAAGCCCCAGGTATGGCCACTGCGAGCTGTCCAGGGGAATTCCTCAAACATCCTACTTTTCACTTCTCATCAAACACCTACGCAAAGTAGGTGTTCAATTAATGTCAGTCAAAGTTAAGTATCAGAGGGGAAATCTTTTTTTTATGCATTGTGTTTGGGCAGGTGTGTGTGTGTGTGTGTGTGTGTGTGTGTGTGTGTGTGTTCATGTGTACATGCATGCGCAGGCTATCACTCTTCAGGGGCGGCGCACCTTGGTTTTTGAGGCAAGGGCTCTCATTGGCATCAAAAGCTGGCCAGTTAGGCTGGTCTGATTGGCCAGAGAGTCTGTTATCTGTCTCTGCCACACTAGGATTATAAATGTGTGGCTCAAACTTAGGAACTCTTTCTTGTGAGGCAAATACTGCTGTCTGACCTAGGCCCTCTAACACTCTTCTCTCTTTAAGGACCACAAAACCAAATGTAACTGTAAGCCTCTGTGGTGTGTGGTCCCAGCTCATCCTAACGGTTAGTTAAGAGGAAGCTGCTTCAAGGAACCTCTGAAGTTGCCCCCCAGGAGTCTCTGGGGGGAGAGCAGGTTGATAGTGACTGCTCTCAGACACACATACTTCACTTGAACTAGCCATGGGTTGTGTCCTCCCACAAGCAAAGCTACAGGCGTAATCACACCCATTTGTGAGATGGGAAGAGTGAGGCTCAGACAAGGGAAATAACTGGCTCATATTCCCTCTTGGCAGTGGGGGCAGTGAGAGGTGGGTAGACCTGAGCCTCAAGCCCAGAGGCCTGTCTCCCGCTCCTGTCCTCTTCCCAGCTCGCTCCAGCCATCTGTCCAATGGTGGACTCAGGAATCCCACCCGAGTGCCACAGCCCCGCCTGTGCCCCCCCCCCCGTACCATCATCCTCTTCATCGTCGTCTCCTTTTCTCCTTTCGTTTCCATCACGTCCTGATTCTCCCGGAAAGTGATGATGCTCTCCACCTTCAGGGCAGTGGAAAGCAGAACACAGAGTGAGACTTCCCATTGCTGTGATAAAATACATACTCCAACAAAGCCTGGCATAGCGGCACACGCCTAACTCCAGCACTCAGGGAGCAGAGGCAGGAGGATCTCTGTGAGTTCAGGCCAGCCTGGTCTACACAGCGAGTTCCAGGTCAGCCGGAGCTACACAGGGAGACCCTATTTCAAAGAAGCCAAAGTAAATAAATAAATATGAATACCCCAACAAAAGCAACTTAAGGGAGGAAGGGTTTATTCTGGCTCACAGCTCAGGGTATATAGTCCATCATCGTGAGAAAGTCACATGACATCCATAGACAAGGAGCAGAGAGCAAAGAATTTGTGCGGTCAAGTGCTCAACTCCTTTCTTCCCCTCTTGGACAGACAGTCCAGGATCCCTGCCTAGAGAATGATGCTCCTCAGTAGGCAGGCACTCAACTGATGTAATCAAGGTAATCTCTCACATGGTCTAGACACTGTCTCTGGAACTTTCTTCCCAGGTGACTTTTGATTTGGTCAAACTGACAAAAATATCACAGTCCAAGAGAAGGGACATGTTTCTGTATCTCAGTAGTTGGTATAAGTGAAAAACCTTGATGGTGCAATGGGAAGTCGGCTCCTGAAGTCTGCGTTTGAGGGTCGGTAAAGCACCCTACCTCTCTAAACTAAAGGAGGACAGAAAGGGTCCATACACCTCAGCCTGAAACTCTACCATCAGTAACACTTCTTTTAAGCCTTTTGGTAAATTCCAGTCCCATTAAGGCATTCTGCTACCTGAGAGCCCATTAACCTGTGTCAATCCATTGATTCCCATTATCTTAAGGAAGAAAACAAGACCACGTGAAATGAATAGCTTCACATTACACTTTGATCTGATGCAGACTTGTGGAACGGTGAGCCACAAGTTCTTTCCCACTTGTCCCATCAGTGGGCAGAATCTCCTCAGCTCTGGCTCAGACTGTTGTGAAAGGAATGTATGTCAGGGTTTGTGGTGGTGCGTGCTTTTCCTTTCTGGAACCCAGACACCAAGATGGAAGGAAACCCAGGCTAGACTAAGGAGGAGTGAATCCATGCAGACAGGGAGCCTGGCAGGTAAGGGACGATCGAGTTTCAGCCCCCTAAGAGAACTGTGTGTACAGTGTAGACAGATGAACCACCCAGCTGAGTCCAGTCAAACTGCAGCCCGGAGAAGGTAACCCTGCGAATCATTACCCTGCCCAGCATCGGACTGGACTGACCTGCTTTGGATTATCAGTCAAGTTTGGAAAGGGGAAAGGAGCCAGTATAGAATAGTCAGGGACAGCTGCTCACAAGTGGACAGTCAGGCTTAACTCTGAGTAACAAGAATAAGGGATAGGTCTATTTCCCCAGACCAAAATGTCAGGTCACTATTCTGTGCTTGGAGCTGGAATTAGCATCCGGCACATTGTGGGGCCCCATCAAGCTGGCTGAATGATGGAGTGACTGCATTCCCTGTACTAGCACCGAGCGTGGATGGCGTGGATCTGAAAGGGCCTCACTTCAACTTCACCAGGCCCATTCTATGGATGAGGACACTGCTCCTGACTCCCATTCCTCCACACCCACATTTGTGTCACGCTTACGTCGGCCCCTACTGGCCTGGCCTTCTCTGCTACACAGCCCAGACCTGGGTCAGGCCTGTCCGTGTACTAAGCAAAGCTATTGCTGGCCTTTCTGTCCCTTTCAGAGCCCCTCCCACAAAGTCACTCAGTTGTTAAAGACTTTTATTTAGAACCTACTATGCGCCAAGCACTGCTCTGCATGCGGGAGGCTCAGCTATAAGACAGACAAAGATGCCTGGCCTGCGGAAGACTCTCATGGGGGAGACTGCTGTGATTTGAGTCTGAAATGTCTCCCCCTGCTCACGTTTGAAGCTAGTGACACTATGAGGCGAGGCCTTGGGTCCCTTAGGAGGTAGGGCCTGAGTGGAGGAAGTCAGTCACTAGCCCACTTCCTGCCTTACTCTCCCTGTCTCCTAGATGTGTGGAGCCTGCCACACACTCTGACTGCCATTAACCCACTGTTCTGCCCTGCCCCCCCCCACCGTAATGGCCAGAAACCTTCTGGAAACATGAGCCAAAATGACCCTTTCCCCCTAAACTGTCTCCACCGGGTCTTTCGGTCACAATGGCACAAAGGAAACTAAAACGGGGGGAATGAGCAACAGGAGGAGCTGGAGAGCACTCAGAATGTCAGATGGCATGGGGTTCCCAGGAGAGAGAGGAGATGCCATAAAGGGGTGGGCGGGACCAACCAGGACAGGGTGTGCTGACACATACCATCCCGGAGGCAGAGACAGGAGGATTGCTACAAGCTTGATGCCAAGCTGTTCTACATACCAAATTCCAGACTAACCAAGGTTAAACATCAAGACTCTACCTGAAAAGAGGAGGGTGGGCGAGGAGGGCAGGAAAGGGAGGGGGGAAGGAGAGGAATGGGAGTGGGCCAGGAGTTGGGCAGGAAAGGGAGGGGGGAAGGAGGGGAAAGGGGAGTGGGCCAGGAGTTGAGCATACCAGCGCTGTCTTGTCATCGTCTTTCTTCTCCAGCACGTTGACCTCCACGGCTTCAGAGGTTCCTGCACGTCACAGGTTCAGTGAAGGAGGGGGAATAGAGCATGGTGTCCTCAGGATGCCGTACTCCCATCCCTCCTCCCCAGTGCATCCCTCCAGTCCTCACTCCTTCATCAGACCGACAAAGCTTGGGAAAACGTAAATCAGCTCGTGCCACGGACCCTCCCTAGAAGCCTGCAGTGAAACTCCATGTCATGTCATTGATCTTGCTATCGTGGCCCTGCCTGGCTGGTCTCCCTATCCACCTCCCCAGATTTATCTCCCTGCTCTCCTCCATCCCTGCTCTGTCTATACTGGCCTCTGTCCAGTTCCAGGCAAGCTTCTGGTCAGGTGATTTTTGCTACTCCAGCTGCTGTTCCCCAGGGATCCCATTTTCAGACCTCACCTTACCTGACACTCCCCTCAGAGGCTTCTCCTGGCCTCTGGATAAGAGAAAGCATGCCGGAACACCCTGTTCCTGTCCTTCAGGGCTTATCCCATCAATAGACACGTGTGACAGTGTCTGATCGCTGTTTTCTCAGCCCAGATCCCTCACCTTGCTTTGGCGAAAGAGGCCCTGTCTTTCTTAGAGGTCTCTATTCCCAGCCATTAGGTAAAGCCCCACCCTTTGTCCTTTTCAAAGAGTGATTGGTCTGCAACCCAAGCTTGGCCAATAAGAGTGCCCCATTCCCCTAACTGACAGGACCAGTGATGGGTACTTAGCTAAGGAGGGTTAATAAAAGCTTTCTGTTTCAGGACACAGATCCACCTGAGGTCAAAGCCACCAGGGTTGGGGAGTTCTGGGATTCAGGAGGATCTCTGGTAGCTGAGATGCCAGAGGCTGCTGGAAGGCTGAGCCAACAGGGAAGAGAACACAACTGGTCCAAAACATTGGCTTCTAAGTAAGGTTCCTAGGAGAAATGGCAGGTCCCAGGGAAGTCCTGGCTGAGCCTGGGACATCTGGCCCCAGAAAACAAGAAAGGATGAAGGAGAATGGAGAAATATTCATACTTACCTGGAGGAAGTTGTGTTGGTCAAACTAAGGAAATCTTATCAACATAACTAATGATAGCAACTGGTTTATAGCCCTTAAATAGACTAGAAAAATGACACAAATAAACGCATCCATAAGTTGAAATTTTGGAGGAATGGGATAGTTATGTGTTTTCAAAGCCCCCTTACCATGAGACGTTACAAGGAAAACACAATGGCTATCCAGTGGAGAGCCTCAGGGCAGCCCCCCCATCAGATGATGAATTAGGACCATGAGCCGCCAGAGGGGGCGCAGTGAGAAAGCCAGCATGGCTGCCCAGCTCTTTCTGCCAGTGCTGCAGGCCCTGAACCTCCCCAGCCCTACATGCATCAAGGAAATGAATGGCAGGGAAGACCATGAACAGGAGGAAGCAGAACAGGACAGACAGATTGACAAGCCTCTGAACTGGAGCCTGGGCAAAGAGTGCTGGGAGAGTTGGCCACACTTGAATAGGGAGGGGGTAAGAATCCGGTGAAGAGACATAAGTATTAATGCCTTGTTTACAGTGGTTGTATTTTGTGCTTTTTGTTGTTGTCGTTAAGAAATGTGTTGAAAATTTAGGGATGATGGGGCACCACTTGGCAGCCTACTATCAAGTGACTCAGGGAAAAGAAAGATTTTAATGATGTGCTTTCGACTATTCTGTATGCTTTTATAAGTGATTTTTGAAACATTAAGGGGCTGAAGACAGCCCCATGGATAAAGCACTGGCTGAGTTCAGATCCCCAGCACCCACACAAATGCAGGATGGGTATGGTGGCCTGACAGTAAGAGTCTCAGACGGTGGGGAAGGGATCCCTGGAGGAAGCTGGTTAGCTAGGCAACCTCTGTGCTCAATCGATTGACCCGGCTTCAAGGAAGAAGACAAAGAGCAATCAAGAAAGACTCCGGATGTCAGCCTCCGCCATCAAAATGCATGTGTACCCACACACATGTGAACAGGCACATACATGCGCACACACCACTTATACATATGTGTATTTAAAAAACCAACAAACAAACATTTAAAGCTGGGGAGATGGTTCAGTTAGTAAAATGCCTGCCATACAAGCATGGGAATCTGAGTTCAAATCAGCCCCAACACATACATAAGCACATACATACAACAGACACGCGTGTAACATGTGCATACTCTATGAGCACACTGTTCTAGGTGTCCCTAATAAAAGTGAACAGTCAGGCATGGTAGTACACACCTAGAAGCCCAGAATTCAATAGGCTAAAGTAGCAGGATCATGAGTTCCAAGCCAACCTGGGCTATAGAGTAAAACCCTGTATAAATTAAAAAAATATTTCCCTCTCCTCTCCCTCTCCCCTTTCTCTCTTCCTCTGTCCTACATCACTCTTCTCCCTCTCTCCCTTCTTTCTCTCTCTCTCCTCTGTCCCTCTCTCCTCTCCTCTCCTCTCTCTCTCTCTCTCTCTCTCTCTCTCTCTCTCTCTCTCTCTCTCTCTCTCTCTCTCTCTCCTCTGAGTAAAGAATCCCAGGTCTTGCATGCACTATGCAAGTGTTCTATCACTTTATAATTTAATTTTTTAAATTAAAGACAGGTATGGTGACTCATTCTTTGTTTGTTTGTTTGTTTGTTTGTTTTTTCAACAGGGTTTCTCTGTGGCTTTGGAGGCTGTCCTGGAACTAGCTCTTGTAGACCAGGCTGGTCTCGAACTCACAGAGATCCGCCTGCTTCTGCCTCCCGAGTGCTGGGATTAAAGGCGTGCGCCACCATCGGTGTGGCTCATTCTTGTAATCCCAGCATTTGGGAGACCTGAAGCAGGAGGACTGCTGCAAATCTAGACTCATGAAGATACTAGAGAATTTCAGATTAGCCTGGGCTACAGAATGAGACCCTGAGAAATAATGAAGTACTGTCCCATGCTACAGTATGAGTGAAACTTGAAAAGGCTTTGTTGTGTTGAATAAGCCAATCATAAAGGGCCACTCTACTTGGGATGTAGCTCAGTGAGCAGGACACTTGCCTAACACACCCCAAGGCCCTAGATTCAATTCTTAGCACCAGAAATGTATTAATGAATTTAAAATAAAGTCTTCAAGGCCCAGGTGTGGCATGTTCCTGTGACCTCACTCCTGGAAGATAGAGACGAGGGATTGCAAGTTTGAGGCCAGCATGAACTACACAGCAAGACCGTCTCAAAACAACAAGTTAGTGAAAGTGTATGAGGGAATGAAGGGTTACAAATGACTAATGAATTAGAGTGGGGTTTTAAGAATGGCTTCGCACCCTGGCAGATATGCATACAAAGCCATGGGTTTCTTTGCTTGCTTAGTTTTTACTTTGCTGAGACAGTCTCATAGCACAACATGGTCCTGAACTTGCTATATAACCCGGGCAGGTCACATGATCTTACTCTGTCTGCCTTCATCTCTTGAGTGCCAGGGTCACAACCTGCGCCACCAAGCCTAGGTGTCATGATAACATTTCAAATCACAATCTAGGGGTTGAGGAGACAGCTCAGTCAGTAAAGCTCTTGTTACATAACCATGAGGACCTGGGTTCGGTCCTCAGAACCATGGAAAAAACTGATATTGGTAGTCTGTGTTTGTAATCTCAATAGCTGGAGGTCAGAGATAGGTGGATCCCTGAGCTTCCCCAGCCAGCCAATCTCTAGCCTACTCAGTGAGCTCCAGGCCAGTCAAAGATCCTAGTGGTCTCAAATCACAGATGGATGGCTCCCAACACACACACACACACACACACACACACACACCCCACACACACACACATACACACACACACACATGCACACACAATCACAATATGGCATTGGTACAGGAACAAACAAAGAAAGATTGATTGATCCAGATGTGGTGGCACACACCTGTAATCCACTTGAAATGGGACAGCAGGAAGATCTGAACTCATGTTCATCCTCCAGCACATATCAAGTTCGAGACCAGCCTGAACTACAGGAGACCCTGTCTCCAAAAAATATGAAAGAAATACCAACTGAGAGAATATACAACAGCAGACCTCTTGCATATCAGGAAGGAGACATTGGCTCCAGAAGTCAGAGCCTGAGTGGATTCTTGAAATCTCTATAGAGGAGATCATGCTAAGCCTAGAGTTTTCCTTCTCCTCTTCTCGACTCACCCTCAGGAGGGCTGCCGAAAGCCGTGGCGCCCTGCAGGCTGTCCCACTTCCCCAGATTCTCCTCTAGGGGCATGGTGCGGATGCTGTTGTCCTCAGAATAATCTCGCTGGCTGCTCAGGGTCAAGGTGGAGGTGTCGCTTACCAGGAAGCTGGAGTCTATGCTCAGGGACTCAGAGCCCAGGACCAGGGTCATGCAGGATGATGGAGAGAGTGTGGAGTTGGGTATTCGGGCACTGGAGTGCAGGCTGAGACCTTCACTGGAACCAGGGATCATGCTGACACGTGAGGCCTGAGTGACAGTCACATTTAAACCAGACCTGGGTTGGCTGCTGGAAATCATATTGATGGACCCCTTAGAGCCTGTGTTCCAGGGTGCACTCAAGGCTTCTTTGGAAACAGATGCAAAAATAGTTCGTGAAGTCAATGTGATAGACTCATTTGGGCTGGAGACTAGACCCAAGTTCACCTTGGAGTTGTTCCCAGAGCGCATACGGTCCAAGGAAGTGTTGGAGGCTAGGAGAAGAGGCACCTGTGAGCCCTGCCTGGAGATGCTCTGACTCCGGACCAGCGCATCCCTGGAAAGAGCCCTTACAAATAGGTTTGGCTCTGGCCTGGATGGATTAGAGTTACTCTGGCCCAAATCAAAAACCTTGTTTGAGAGGGACTTGGGGACATCCTCAGAGTATGGCCTAGGATGATTCTCTGGACTTAAAATAGTGGCCTGGGTAGAGCTGGGACTTCCAGTTGGTTGTGAGTCTGGGCTGAGAGTCCCTGGTGAGTTGGGCCCGGCGATGTGATTCACACTCTGGCCTGTAGTGTCCACAGAGCAGCTGTTGATCTGGATGGAGGCTGGAGCTGTGACTCCACTGGCGCTGGGGCTGGAAATGTCATTACATACTAGGCCAGGGGCTCCCTCTGGGTCAGGACTCAGAACTGGATGAAGGACTGGAGTGACAGCCAAGCCACGTGCCGGGAGAGGAGCAAGGGCCATGTCTGGGGTGGGCCTAGGCATGGTGGTGGACATTACTCCTGGAGCCTCACAGGAGCTGGGACTCGGCGTCTTCTGGAGGTCTTCATGGAGAATGAGACTAGCGCCCGGACTCAGGGCCATGTTCACTCTGCAGGATTCTTAATGCCACTGTCCCTTCTGCTGACTGTGGGGCTCCCTGCAGCACTCCTGAGAGGGAAGATGAACGCAGCCTGCTAGAACCCTGTCCTATGGCCCCCACCGTGCTGTTCCATTCCTTCTAGCTCCGTCTCACATCAGTGCCCTTCTCACTCTGTTCCATGCCATGGATAGGGACCTCCCTGACCACATCCTGTGACCCCCCCACTTTGTGTTCTGAACAAACACACTGCCTTTGACTGTGCCTTGCCATTCTCAAATCTCCCACCAAAATACTCATCCCTCTTCATTCTAACGACTGACTGAGCCCTGTTAGATGCAAGTTCTAGGTGTCAAGAACTGCAGTTATTCTAGCGAGACACGGAGGCTCACGCCTTGTAACCCCAGAACTTAGGAGGCTGAGGTGGGAGGATAGTTCAAGACCAGCCTGTCTCCAAAAATGAAAGAGAGAGAGAGAGAGAGGGAAAGAGAGGGAGGGAGGGAAGGAGGGAGAGACAGAGAGACAGAAACAGAGAGACAGAGACAGAGAGAGAACATGACAGAAGGGAGGAAAGGGGGAAAGAAAATGGAGAATGGAGGGGTGGGGAACTGTGAGTATCCCAGATCCCAGAGCATCTCCAACTCCCAGACAGTGCCAGGCACACAAGTCAGTCTATTAACAGGAAAATGAGCGATCTCTCCCACTTAAAAGTTGAAGGAAAGAATAAAGTACTTTGTTATGAGTTATCCAATACTCAGTCAGGCCCATGTTGACCTCAGTTCACCAACAAGGATCCCTGAATCTTGGGACAAATCCCTAAGTCATTAGAATTATTCTGCATGTGGTCACAGCTCAGAGCCTCAGAGGTCCCTTAGCAGAGCACCCTATAACCTAACAAGAGAGCACCCAACAGTTACTAAGATGGAAGCTCCTTGCCTAGCAATCTAACTGTGGGTGAATTCCCCAGTCCCCTGCCTCCTGACCCTATCCCTGAGTCACCCTCCCCCTATAGAATCTATAAGAGCAGCTCACCTGCCAGCATGGTGTTCTTAAGCAGGAGTGGGCCCCTGGGAAGACATACAAAGGAAATCAAGTCAGGGAAAGAGAGAACGAGACCATCTCTGTGCCCCCACTAAACTCATCAATGGCTTCCTGTTGTCCTTGGAACAGTCACCAGTTGTTAGCAGAACCTAAAGGCCTCTTCTGCATCACCCCGTGTGGCCCTCCTTAAGCCCCCTCTGTAAAGAGAAGCTTTTTCCTTGAGAGAGAAGCCTTCCCGCCAGCCTGGTTCCAGAGCCGCATCAGTCCCAGGTCTGGGCCTCCCACAGACTGGGCATCTCTTCCATTTCCCTATCTCAGCTACCACTTAAAGCCGCACCCGTGTAGGCCCCCTAAACAGGACCACCTGTAAGCTCTCAGAGCATCTTGCTGGCTTCCCCTTTCCTGGCACACACATCTGGCTTCCCTACTAGGCAAGCACGCAATGCCCCAGGAACTACCGCTGCCTTGTTCCCTGATGATTTATGTCTGCAATAGCACCCGAGCATGGAAAGCGCTTGGTATATTTGGGGTCTCGGTGTACCTTCTTGTTTTGCTCATCCGTTCTTTCACTAGCTTGCTTTCCTTTCCATTCATTTCTTATTCACTCATGTACTGGTTCTCTAAATCATTTGTCCATTCCACCGACCTGCATCTGTATGGCTTGGCTTTGGAAGGGCCATACACTTGAAGTCACGTAGTCCCCAGTTCATAGATCAAAGTGAATGAACCTGGACAAGAGACTTCTCCCCCACTGGCTCTGGGCTCTTCAGTAGCTCCCTGTCCTATAGAGTCATTGCCCTAACGGCGTCTGCAGGGAGTGTGAGGTCTGCAGAAGGCTTTCCTATGTTATCCTTCTATTCCTTTTTGTTAGAGGCTGTGGCAAAGGGAAATCAGGACCTTGGTGCCCAGGGGAATCCATCTGCATTTCTAACACCTGGGTCCGGCAAAACAGGAAGAATAGCCTTACCATCACCTCCAAAAACTATTTTACCTGTAGCCAAGGGGTTGAAAGGGGTGGGGCTCCTTGATTTTGAGTTCCTTGCCAAAGCCCTGGTCTTGACTTTGTACCCACCATTTGTCCTCCTCCTTTTACTTGACAAGGGACCTACGTTTGTGCTTGATCTTTTTCTATGTCATATACACAGGTGCCACACATGCATTCACCACACACACACACACACACACACACACACACACACATACCATATCCAGTTCAGGTGATCTGATGCCTCTTCTGGCCTTTGCAGACACTGCATGCACACATTGTACAAACATAATTGAAGCAAAGCACTCATTTCCATAAATTATTTTTTAAATTAACTTTTAACAAAAAGAGGAACAGGGACTTTCACACATCTGTAACCCCAGCATTTGGGTGGAGAGGCAGGAAGATCAGACTTCAAAGCCAGCCTAGGTTACACAAGACCTTGCTCTACAAAAACAAATGTACGTATTTTGATGTATACATATGGGCTATCATCATCACAGCCAAAGTATTAAACATCTCCCCTCTGGATGTTCCTGTTCTAATGATCTCTCTATGAGTGTGTTACTGTGTGTGTAAGAGCATTTAACAAACAGCTCTGGATGTTAGGGCACACCTGTAAACCCAGAACCAGTAAACTATGGTAGGATGGCACCATGAGTTCAAAGCCAGCTTGGAATACCCAGTGAGTCCCAAGATAGGCTGGGCTACATAGGGAGACCACGTCTAAAAAAACAAGCCAACAGAACTCAATACAAGATCTAGCCTCTCAGAGCTGTGAGTGGTGAGAGAGCATTGACACCCAAGGCCCAGGAGGCTGAGAATGGACCATAAATTTGAGTCCAGCCTAGGCTACATAATGATAGCCTATGATAGACAGTATGACCCTATCTCAAACAAAAATAAATAAATAAAATAAACAAGTAAAATACACTATGCGACTCCTTAGAATGTGTTCTTCCAGTGTCACTGGAACACATTCTCTAAGCATTGATTCCCGTTTCCTTTTCTCCCCCATAGCTGAGTTTTGAAAAGTTTGTCTGATGGACTCAGCAGTAGAGACAGAAGACAGAATCCTGAACAAATCACTAAGATCTGCTAACTCTGTCTAGGTATGGTCGTCCAGGCCTATATTCCAGGAAAGCAGGGGGACCAGATGTCTCTCTCTTATACATAGCAAGTTCCAGCCCTGACTGGATTGCATGCCCCAAGAAGAAAA
Source organism: Mesocricetus auratus (assembly GCF_017639785.1). NCBI lineage: Eukaryota > Metazoa > Chordata > Mammalia > Rodentia > Cricetidae > Mesocricetus > Mesocricetus auratus. The sequence continues at coordinate 32,404,608 of NW_024429197.1, read as the reverse complement.
ACTAAGAAAAGAGCTGGGTGTGGTGCACGCCTTTAAACACAGCTCTCAGGAGGCAGAGGTGAAAGCATCTCTGTGAGTTTGGGGCTAGCCTGGTCTACAGAGTGAGTTCCAGCTAGGACTACATAGTGAGACCTTTTCTCAATAAACAATAAATAAATCTACAAAAAACAAAATAAGCCAGGCGTGGTGGCACATGCCTTTAATCCTAGCACTCAGGAGGCAGAGGCAGGCGGATCTCTGTGAGTTCAAAGGCCAGCCTGGTCTACAGATCAAGTTTCAGGACAGCCTCCAAAACAATACAGAGAAACCCTGTCTCAGAAAACCAAAATAAATAAATAAATAAAAATACACTTAATATGAGCAGCAGGAGAAAATAGCAGACTCTTGGACACAATAACAAAGTATCTAGCCTTCTAGTCTTAGAGTCTCAAAAGGGGAAAGGGTGTGGAAAAACATTCACAGTAATAATGGCTGAAAACGTCCCTGATTAATACACAATGCAAGCCTACAGACTCAGAGAAAGTGAGAGACCCTGGGGGAAGGCTGGAAAAGTCCGTGGCAACCGTAAGAGAGGTGTTGTTTCTTTGTTTTTTCCTTATGCTTGGTTGGTTGGTTTGGATTAGTTTTCACAATACAACCCAGGCTGCCTTTAAAACTGCTATGTAGCCTAGACTGGCCTTAAACTGGCGATCCTCCTGCCTGAGCAGCTGAGGGCTGGGACTGAAGGTGTGCACCACCACGCCCAGCCATCATTTAAAATAAAAATCTTGAGTATTACCTGCAGATGAGTGGCAATTTGAATGACAGCCAGGGGTCTGCACACTGGTCTCTGGGTTTCTTTTAGCAGGGCCTTCAGGCCACATGTAGTTCCCTCCACCACCCCAGTCACATCCTGCCCTGGCCTGCCTTGAACCCACTCTTCTCAGCTTCTCTGGCACCTCTGATGTGCTGGAGTTCTCCCTTGCTGCAGAGTCTCTCAAAGCCTTGCCCCTTCCTGTGAACTTCCCCCAGCTGCCCACTCAACCTTCAAGCCCTTCATCTGGCTCATGCCTCATGTCAAATTCCAGACCAGCTTCAAAGTCTCCCTCCCCAGGAAATCTTCCTGAGATCCCAAATACTGTTGAGGAACCTCTTCCTCTGTTTTCTTATGTCTCCATACTAGAACATGAACTGGGTGTCTGCCCATCTTTTTACTCCCGCTTTTCCAGAATACAACACAGTGCCCGGCGCAGAGCAGGTACATTCAGATAGATGAATGAATGAATGAATGACAGCTCTTCAAGATAGATATCATTGCTCTTATTTACTAGCACACTGAGACTGTCTAAAGTGATTTTTGTAAAGACCCCAGCAAGTGGCAGAGGCGGCTTCTCAACCCACACTTCCCCCATAGCACCAAAGAGATTCTAGGATTCCCTCTGTGGACAAAGCACCTTCCTGGGTTTCCCCCAATCCGCCTTGGGCCACGCTCAGCCTCCCACAGATGTCCATCCATACACCATCCTCCCTGAGTGACAAGAGGAGGCACTCTAGCCCAGCTCCTCTGTACCCCGCTCCCGGTCTCTGACACCCACTCTTTGACTTCTTACCCGGTTCCCTCTCCCCTTCCCTGTTCTCCCACCCTCCACTCTGAAGATAGATAGCTAAGCTTTCTGTGAGCCTTGAGCTGCTAATGTGTTACCTCCACCTGGGGCATCCACATGGCAACAGAAAAGTCAACTTTAATCCAAAGGTATGACGTTAACAACTGTGGGATTATAGTCAGACCAGGAGACTTTTACCTAGCAGGGGTTGGGGTCAAGGTAATAACTGCCTTGTGGAGGCTGTGGAAGCTGACCCCACCCTTGGTACTTTTCCAAAACCACCCTTCAGCTTACCTGGGCTCCCCACAAGCCCAGGCTGGGTTTACAGTCTTTGTGAGGTCACCATGATCCGGAAGACCCCCCAGCCAATAAGGCTCCTGGTTCTGCCCACACAATGGAGGGAAGTAAAGGAATCTTTAGAAAAGGAGTTGTGTCTTCAGACCCCAACACCACTTAGACAGAACCTGACTCAAACTAAGGCAGAGTCTCAGTGGGCCTGCAGAGCATCAGTGACCTTAGACCTCCGTTTATCTTGGGGTGACAGGTGCTTTGGAGCCAAGCAATCCATGAAGAGAAAGGCCAAAAGCCAAGGCACAAATGAACCCAAGTCCTTGATCTTTTCCCTGCTCCACCCTGCTTCATCCAGGGACTGATAAGAGTGTGGAGCAGGGTGGGGTGGGTACAGGGACAGAGATGCTCACTGTGCGTGACCTAGTTCTGTGCTGAAGACAGTAAGGCCCCATCACTATCTCTTCCAAGAACCTAATTGTTTTGTTTTTCTTTCTTTCAGGCAGAGTTTCTCTGCATTGTTTTGGAGGCTGTCCTGGACTGGAACTCCCTCTGTAGACCAGGCTGGCCTCGAACTCACAGAGATCCACCTGCCTCTGCCTCCTGAGTGCTGAGATTAAAGGCGTGCACCACCAATGCCCGGCTTGTTTTTCAAAACAGGGTTTCCCTGTGTAGTTCTGACTGGCCTGGATCTAATTCTGTAGACCAGGCTGGCTTCAAACTCACAGAGATTCACCTGCCTCTGCCTCCCTAGTGCTGGGATTAAAGGTGTGTACCACCACCTCCTGACTCCCAAGAACATCTGTTTAACGATGAGCAATAACTTAAAATGATTAGGATTATAGGGATGAGACAGAAACACTTTGAAAGTAGCATTGACAAAATGAGAGTGAGGGGGCTGGAGAGATAGCTCCAAGGTTAAGAGCACTGGCTGCTCTTCCAGAGAACCTGAGTTCAATTCCCAGCAACCACAAGGTGACTCACAACTATCGATGATGAGATCTGGTGCCCTTTACTGGCCTGCAGGCATGTATGTAGACATAACACTGTATACATAATAAATAAATCTCAAAAACAAGAGCGAAACTATACGTGAGGTTGTATTTTTGCTTGGACTTGATATTCTCAGATGTGAGACACTGTTCAGAGACACGCTGTCATGGCTCTGGCCCCATCAGACTGCCTCAGTGCCCTCAGCATTCCCAGCCTTGTCAGTGAATGACAGACATGTTTTTGGGCTCTTAACATTTATTTATTCTGTGTGTGTATGTGTGTGTTCACATGACTCTGGCATGTGGGGGTCATGCTTGTGGCAGCCCATGCTCTCCTCCCACCATGTAGATCCTACTTTATAGTACACATGACTTTGGCATGTGGAGGTCATGCTTGTAGCAGCCCATGCTCTACTCCCACCATGTAGATCCTACTTTATAGTACATATGACTTTGGCATGTGGAGGTCATGCTTGTGGCAGCCCATGCTCTACTCCCACCATGTGGATCCTACTTTATAGTACATATGACTTTGGCATGTGGAGGTCATGCTTGTAGCAGCCCATGCTCTACTCCCACCATGTGGGTCCCAGGGATCATACTGAGGTGCCTTTTCCAGCGGAACCATCTCACAGGTTGGCATTCTTTTTCTTTTCTTTTTTTTTTTTAAGATTTACTTGTTATGTATACAATGTTCTGTCTGCATGCATCCCTGCAGGCCAGAAGAGGGCACCAGATCTCATTACAGATGGTTGTGAACCACCGTGAACCACGATGTGGTTGCTGGGAATTGAACTCAGGACCTCTGGAAGAGCAGCCAGTGCTCTTAACCTCTGAGCCATCTCTCCAGCCCCAGGTGTCATTCTTGCTTGCCCACTGTAGCAAGTCACTAGTGTGTTTGCAGCTACGGCACTACCATACTTCACAACAATCCGAGGTGAAGGGCTAAGGATGTAAAAGAAGACAAAGACAGCGGCTCACTTTTTGGGGGGGGAGGTTTCAAGACAGGGTTTCTCTGTATTGCTTTGGGGCTGTCCTGGAACTCACTCTGTAGACCAGGTTGGCCTTGAACTCACAGAGATCCACCTGCCTCTGCCTCCTGAGTGCTGAGATTAAAGGCATGCGCCACCACTGCCCGGCACAGTGGCTCATTCTTTCGAGGAGAATGGCGTTTATTATTACATGGGTGGAGCCTTAAATACCAAAGGTAGAAAATCACCAAGGTCAGAAGCCAACATTCCCAGGGCCCTCCAGTAAATGGTGGACCAAAAACAGGAATTAGCATTTAGACAAAGGATAGATGGAAAACAGGAACTTGCATGCAGGCCTTACCAGGAGAAGGGGATGAGAAGTGTTTAGCTAAAAGCTCCTAGTAACAAGCGGAACCCCATGGGGGAAGGGTGCAACAGCCCCCCTTGGACTCACTCTTCCTGCCCTGACTCCAGCCTTTGTCCTTCCTGCTCCTACCCACACCAGCCCTTGCTCCTTTGTTCCCTTTACAGGCGGGTGTCAGTCAGAATTCCTCCTCTCCCTCCTCCTTCCCACAGACTAGAAACATGGCTAGGTCTTCTTTTGCCTAGAAAAGTCCTTCCTGGGATGGGAGATGACTCACTGCACTGGCTACTCTTTCAAAGGACCCGGGTTTGATTCCCAGCACCCATATGGTGGTGCACAGCCGTTTGTAATTCCAATTCCAGGGGAACTGATGCCCATTTCTGGCCTCTGTGGGCACCAGTCACTCACATACTCCACAGACATAGATGCAGGCAAAACACCCACACATGTAAAATAATAAAGTCTTTCTTTAGCCATGGCGCATACCTGTAATCCCAACACAGGCCAACATGAGCTATAAAGTGCATTCCCATCTCAAAGGAGAGAAGTGTGCCTGGTGGCACATGCTGCTAAGGGAAAGAGGGAGAGAGAGAAGGATGGAGGAAGGGAGGGAGAGAGAGGTGGAGGGAGGGAGAGAGAGAGAGAGAGAGGAGCTCAGGGTTAAGTTCTATAGTGGACAGTCCTAACATGTGTTAGGCCCCTGGGTCCAATCTAAGAACCACAAGGCTCTTGTGGGCTGAATGGGTGGTCCTTCCTTTCGGCTACAGATGCTGTCACTGAGAGACTAGCTACAGCTACAGCTTCCCTCCCATCCCTAGTGCAGCAGGTGGTTCTCTGCTGTGACTATCAAACACAGGAGACCCCAGGTAGGGCAAGACAGCAGAACCAGTGTCCTGCTGCTAGGGCCAAGGCAACCTGATTTATGGCTATATATTATATCTAATCTAGCACACAGCAGCCTCACAGACATCCACAGTATATATAGTAAGTCTGTCTGTCTAGTCAGAGATTCCTCCCCTTCAAATCAATAAAGTAAGGCATTTCCTTTGTTTTGAAGCTGGTGTTAATAAATATCCCTTACTTACCTTTAACCCCAGAACTTTGGAGGCAGAGTCAGGTCTCCAGGAGTTCAAGGCCAGCCTGGTCTACATAGTGAGTTCCAGAACCCTATCTCAGATACATGCACCAGCGGAGGAGGAAGGGATGCGGAGAGGAGAGAGACACTAACTTGGCCAACCTTCTGGCTCTGACTCCTGAGTACTAAGATTAAAGTTGTGTGCTACCATACATGGCTCTTAACTACTTTTAATTGTCACTATCAACCCCCTATATGTGACTTAACATCTTCTTGACTTTTCCACAAACATCTTAGAAAGGGTCACTTGACACAGCTAGCTCCTCACCAGGTCTATCACTGAAAATATCATCAGACAGCCTCTGTATCTGTATCTGCTGTAGGCCCACCACTCTCCCAAATACACTGATGCTTTTTCTATGTAGCATTATAAAAATCCATGTAACCTTGTTCATTTAGGAAAATGGGAACCCATATTCCCAAACCATGCCCACTCATATTTGCCATAGAAAAAGTGATTTTCTATCTTCCTTAGTTCAAATCCTCAGCACCCATGTAAGAGTTGGGTGGGCACAATGGCTTGCCTGTGATCCTAGTGCTCAGGAAGCAAAGACAAAGGGTCCCCAGAGCAAGGTAACTAGCCAGATTAGCCAAATCAACAAGCTGTAGTTCAAATAAGAGACCCTGCTTCAATATATAAGATTAAGGAACATCAGAGAAGATGACAGATGTCACCCTTTGGCTGCCACACACCACGTATACATACATATACATATACATATACATATACATATACATATACATATACATATACATATACATATACATGCAAAAGAAAAAGAGAAATAGAACATTATCAGAGCCCCTCTTTTCTCCAGCTCCCTTTTGTTCCCCCAGTACTGGGGGTTGAACCCAGGGCTTCACACACACACACACACACACACACACACACACACACACACACACACACACTCACTCACCACAGAGCAACTGTTCTAACATTGAGAGTCCCAGAACTTTTTGTTTTAATTTCTGAAACAGTCTAGTGATTTCCAGGATAGCATCAAACTTGCTATGTAACCCAGGAAGGCTTGAACTCCTGTCTCCACTCCTAATTGACATTCCTGAACATCAAGGGTACTACTGAAGAACTAAGTTTTAAGCCAGGCATGACAGAGTATGCTTGTGAGCCTAGCACAGGGAAATGGAGACACTTTGGGGCTGGCTGGCCAGGCAGCCTTGCCTGATCAGTGAGCCCCAGGTGAAGGGGAGACTTTCAGACGCTATGATGGATGGAGAGATGGCTCAGTGGTTAAGAGTGTTCTAGTCTTCCTGACAATTAAACTCAGGTCATGAGGATTGGTGGCAAACACCTTTACTCACTGAGTCAACTTGCCCACCAAAAAAAAAAAAAACAAAAACAAAAAAACCCAACTTTTTAATGTTTTTAAAAGCTGAGTTTGAGGCCGGGCGTTGGTGGCACATGCCTTTAATCCCAGCACTCAGGAGGCAGAGGCAGGAGGATCTCTGTGAGTTCAAGGCCAGCCTGATCTACAGATTGAGTCCCAAGACAGCCTCCAAAAAAAAAGCTGAGTTTGGGGTTTTCGAACTCAGATTTGTTCGGCCATGTAAAACAATGCGCTTCCCATTGTCACCAGAGGCAGCAGGGCCTGTTCTTAGATGTGGCACAAATGTGAGTTGGAACAGTCTTCTGTGACATGGGAACAAAGGAACATTGGTTTTGTGACAAGCAATAAACATCTTGTAAAAGCAAAATCTACATTTCATTCATTGCCTTGCCAAGGAGTACTTAAAATCCAGCCCGCATTTAGTCACTCACCTGTCACCTGCTGTTCCCCAGCCCCTAAACTGCAGTTCCTTTGCACACTCTCACAGCTGGCTATGATTCCTCTAAGTCCCCTGGCCCGTGAAATCAGGGAAGTCCCTAATTTCTTTCATCCTGTTGCCTCTAGAGAACACATACTCTCTCTCTGCCTGAGCAGATGACTCAGCCTGCCTATGGACCTACTGCCCCAGAGGTGGCCTAGACTCAGCCAGGTTCACATGCCAGGACTATCAACTCCCATCCCAGCCCTATCAGCCACCATCTCAGATAGAAGGAAATTCATGTCCCTAGGGCAGATCTAATCTGCTCTGTCCCTGGAGCAGGTGAGAAAGGCCTAGATTGAAAGGAGAGAAAGATGGTCCAGTCCAGCTGCTTCCTTCCACACAGGGGTAAATCCAGGCCTGGAAGGACACCTTGGCTCGCTCCAGGCCACCAGGGAACCCAGAGCAGCCAGAGCAGATCCCTAGCCTCCTACACCTGTACCAGGGGTCGGGACTCCGTCCAACCCTCCACTGCTTCCTGCTGTGCTCAAAGGTCGTTTTTTTTGGGGGGGGGAGCAGGATTTTCTGCTTAGCCTGCTAAGATACAGCATGGGTGAGGGCTAGAAAAAGGGAGGGTCTCTTAGCTCTCTCCGCCCAGGCTGTGGGCGTGGCCAGACCTGAAAAGGGCTAGGTACTGCTGCAGGCTCCTGCCTGCCACCAGATCTCAGCTGCAGGGAGCCTCAGGGACTGTGCCTGTGGAGCCGGGAAGGGAACTCTCTCCAGCGAGGGTCAAAATGTCCTGTAAGAAGAGGTGCTGGAACAGCCAGGCCAACTGGATCCTTGCTGGCAGTGTCAGCGTGAGCCTGGTGTTGACCATTTCAATGGTCCTGGGCCTCACCCTGCATCGGGGCACCCAGCCAGGTATGAACTTCTCCTTCCTCCACTCTGCTCCCCACCCCATCACCCGCCATTTCTCATCCCTTATCCCACTAAGCTCTGTCTATTCAGCTCTTTGGTGTTTCATCCCTGCCCAGCCTTCATCCCTAGGACTGACTTTCTCCTGATTACCAAGTCTCAGCCTTCAGTGGAGACCTTCCTCCGTGGTTTTGGAGGGACATTCCTTCTTGGAGACTGTGAGCACCCGAGCACACTCTTCCTACTCACCTGCTGGTCCTTGCAATCTCTCCTTGATAAAGGGCTCTCTAGGCACCCAGAAACAGCCCCCTGAAACATACGCCTGTCCTCATTCTGAGGCTCTGCTTCCCACCCTCCTCTCTAGCTGTGTCATCGTCCCGGTTCCCCCCCACCCCACCCCAGCACTGCCCTCAGAAGCTCCAGGCTCTGGCATTGTTTTGAAGGCTGTCCTGGAACTCACTCTTGTAGGCTGTCTCCAATTCACAGAGATCCTCCTGCCTCTGCCTCCCGAGTGCTGGGATTAAAGGCATGGGCCACCACCGCCTGGCTCAGTATACTCTTTCTAAACCACCCTATTGGTCTCTTACCCTGCACAGACTCAACTTCTCCATAAGGACCAGGCGTTGCCCATCCCTCTGTGCAAATGTTCTTTCCTAAGGCTAAGCCTTCACTGTTTGTTTGTTTTTTTTCTTTTTGGTTTTTTGAGACAGGGTTTCTCTGTATTGTTTTGGAGGCTGTCCTGGAACTCTCTAGACCAGGCTGGCCTTGAACTCACAGAGATCCACCTGCCTCTGCCTCCCGAGTGCTGGGATTAAAGGCGTGCGCCCGGCTGCCTTCACTGTTCTTTCAGTCCAGAATTATCCATATATTTCCCTCCTGTCAAGTGTACACTCATTCCCTCTAGGTTCCTCCTAAATGCCACTCCGTTTCCAAAAGACCCAAAGCCAAAATGCTGATGTTTGCGGCCCCGGGAATCCATTTAGTTCCCTGTCTTCTGACTGGGTTTTGTTTGTTTTGTGTGTATAACAAAGGACAGTTTGTGGGAGTCAGTTTCCTCCTACCATGTGGGGTTCAGTGATTAAACTCAGGTCAGGTCATCAGGTTTGGAGGCAATTGTCCTTCCTGCTGAGCCATCTTTTTTGGGGGGGGGTTGTTTGTTTGTTTGTTTGTTTGTTTTTTGAGACAGGGTTTCTCTGTATTGTTTTGGAGGCTGTCCTGGAACTCGCTCTGTAGATCAGGCTGGCCTCGAACTCACAGAGATTCGCCTGCATCTGCCTCCCGTGTGCTGCTGAGCCATCTTAACAGCCCTTGTGTGATTTTTGAGACAAGAACTCATGTATCCCAGACTGGTACCCAGATCACTATGCAGCCAAGGGCAACCTTGAACTTCTAACTCCTCTGCCTCTGCCACCCTAATGGTGGGATGCCAGGTGTCTGCCACTAAAGGCAGTTTCTGTGCTGACTAGGTGTTAAGTCCAGAGCCTTACATTCTAGGCAAGTAAGCACCCCACCAAAGGAGCCACATCTTTGGCCCCTGTTTGAAAAGATTGTTACTCCATGTAGTCCCGACTGGGCTTATACTGGTGCCAGTCTTCCTGCTGAGGCCTCTCAACTGCTAGGATTAGAGACATGTACCTCCAGGCAGGCTCTCTGTGTCTTTCTGAACCAGGGGCTGTGGGTCCTACTGTCTGTCTACTGGATAGAAGACATATGCTGGATTCATTGTGATAGAATTACAGCTAAGCATGCCGGACTGAGCAAGAGATGATAATAACAACCCCTTGGCATTGGTTCCAGGCTGTGAGCAAGATGCATTTTGCCGCTCGGATGCTGACATGCTGGACTACATGATAAGCACGGGCCATATTAGTCACCGCGATGGCCTGCTGGTCACCTGGTACCACGCAGCCAATAGCAAGAAAGACATGGAGGCTGCCCTGAACAGTAAGTCTAGCCATCCTGCTCAGAGTCAGACATCAGGGGATCATGGCAAATCTATGGTGGCTATTTCATATGCCTGCCACCGTCTCCCTGAGGGAATGGGCCTGAGGGCTAAGGCCACTCAGGTTGAGGGCTGGTGAGCTCTGAGCCCGGGATTTAGACCAGGTGCTAACTCCAGGCTCATCACTATACTGTACTCACTCCAACACCCCCTCCACACTCAACCTGTCAAGGGCTGATGGCCTCTGCTAAGGAGGCCTTTGACCTCCAGGACTAACAAGCCAGAGACATGAACTTGACAGTTCTCCTGAAACAGGCTGTGGAGTCCTGAGCAGCTTCTTAGAGTCTGCATGCAACATCAATCATGGCATTCTGTCAGTGACAGGCACACACTACACTGAGGTCCCCTGGAACCCATGCATCCTGCTCATGGGTGTCATTCATAGAAGACAAACTGAAGCTCAGAGAAATTAGGTGACCGAGTTCTGTTGTCACAGAGGAGTGAGGCCAACACACATTAGTCCCAAGTCTGTGATCTGAGTCCCTGGGTTGGGCCAGTGGAGAAACATTCTCTTTGGCGGCTGTAGAGAAACTCATGACTCCAAGCCTTGGAAGACGGGGCTCTTGGGCCACACTGCTGTTTAGAACCTCAATGTGAGAACTATCACTCAAGAAAAATCTCCTGCTGACCCGTAACCCCAGAACTCAGACAGGAGGATCACTAGCTCCAGGCTGGCATGGGCTACATATTGAAACCTCGTCAGAAAGAAAAGAGGGGAGAAAAAGGGGGGTCTCCTGATTTCAGATGAGCATCCCAGAGTCTCATCCAGAGCCACACATAGGTTGGAAGCAGAGGCCTGGCCATCAGGCTACGACTTTTGCTCCAGCCAGACACCATACAGCAGGCTTGGAATGTAGCCTGGGAAGCACTGGTTGGCTGAAGGCCTAAATATCCAGTGAAGAGATTAGGCCAGGAGAGACCCAGCCCACCGCTAGCTACTTTAGCTGTGAATTCCAGCTACTTGGTGACAGCCTTGGTGACTGGGAGTGAAGGGGAAAAGGGAACAGCAAGCCTTGTCATCGACCGTGCTTGCTCAGCAGACACTGTGTGACACAGGGAGGAGAAACTGTCTCTGATTTGAGACAGCATAGCTAACGCTGAGCCACTGGCTTCTACTTCTGTGTGTCTGCTAGCCCCTTCTTCATTCTGGGGAAAAGAGCTCAGACAGCAAGTCCCGTTGCTAACGATGGAAGTGCCTCATCTAGGGGCCTGCAAACTTCAGCTCATGGGAAACCTGCTCAGCTCCAGGAAAAATCTCCTTTGGGGTGGGAATGAAAACAGTACCCTGGGATGGTCAATAGTCACATAGACAAGATGATGACAGTGTCTATCGCTACACAAGCTATGAGATATTTCTGACCCCGCCTGGGCCTATTTGGGCAACAGCTAGAGGCTATTGTGCACTAATTAAAGAGTTTTTCCTTTCTCTCTGAGCGCTGAGAATTTCTCACTAGAGGAGGCTGAGCCACACCACACACACACACACACACACACACACACACACACACACACACACACCCTTAACAAATCAGAAAGTCCTCTGCCCTGACAAGGGAATCCAGTAGGAGAGAAGAGGAAGATAAGGCCTGAGGGGTGCCAAAAGGACCCACCACCTAGCTTCACCCAGGGCCGCCTAGCACTGTGAGGGTCAAGAGGGTGGGGCGGGACTGGCAGCTAGGAACACAAAGACTCACCCTTGCCAGAGAGGCCCAGTGTCCCCGCTGTCAGGCCCTGGAGCAGGCCTCTGAGAGAGCTGGCAGAGCTGGGATGATCTGGACTGGATGTGCAGGTTGAGAGCAAAAGGCAGCGTGCAGTGGAGGCAGCCCCCAGAATTCAGGTTTTACCTTGGTGTTTACTCGACATCGCTCTGGCCGGGCATGGTGGGGGGCAACACCTGTAATCCCAGCACCAGGACAGTCAGGGGAGGATGATTAGGACTTCAGGGTCATCCTGGGCCGTATAGCAAGTTCCAGACTAGCGAGGTCTACGAGAGACCCAAGGTGGGACAGGGGAATGCTGGCAGTGATTCCAGGCAAGTGACGTCCCCTCCTGGGTAAATGTGGGCAGGTAGTGAGTCATTTGACATCCAAACTGGAGCATGCGTGATTGCCAACAAGGTCATCATTAGTAATTGTGTTGAGACAGCAGAAGTACACCAGATGGTCCTGGGTTACCCTAGGTAAGTGTAAATAATAATTAACACTTACTGACTTGCCTAACCTGGGATACGTTACTATTTAATTCTCAACAGAAGATAGATAGATGATAGACAGATGATAGATAGACAGAGTATTTTAAAGTACTGATTGAGTTCTCCGTAAAAACAGGCGATATCATGGTCTTGGAGGCAGATGTCACTGTGGAAGGGTTCACCACAGTCAATGAGACCGAGGTGCCCATTATGGCCCACCCTCCAGCCATCTACAGTGACAACACCCTGCAGGAGTGGCTGGAAGCTGTACTGACCTCATCTCAGAAGGGTAAGGAATCCCTCTGCCAGCCCTACAGGCTCCCCAGCCCCCTGCTCTTAAGTAGGGATCCCTCTTGGGTGAGGTGACTCCAGGACCCACCCTGAGCTGCTCACTCCCAGACTTCCATCACTCGGGCTCAGGGGAGCTAAGAGAGGCGGACAAGAGGAGGTCCCTGTGGGTCCACAGAACTTGACATAAAGCCAAACTCTCTTGCCCCCAACTCCCCTTTCCTGTTGGGGTGGAGGCCTCACCCTAACACCACCCTCTCCCTCACTTCCCTCCTCCCCGTCATCGCCCTCACCCACCCAGCAGATGCACGGACTCCAGTCACAACCATGTTGTTTCTCCCACGGGCTGTGACTTCTCTGCTTTCACCCTCCATGACTCCCTTGTCCTGGCTTGGCTTTTAACGTCTCTAACTTGGAAGTCTCATCTCTTGTCTCCACAGTTAAGATGGGCAGTCATTCACACTTGGGTGCTTTTTCTATTTAGTTAACCTCTCTACTCAAATGTCACTTGCTGGAGGCCTCGTGGACTCCTCACAGGCTGTTGGGGTTCAGGTCTCAGACTCGGCCCTGTCCAGAAACTCCTCTTTCATGCCTGAGTTTCCCTGAACCAGCCCAGACCCTCAGTTTTTTTTTTTTTCTACCTACCTGGGATGGAGAGGGGGCCCCTTCTTAAGTGTTGGCTCTCCCTGTCTGAAAGCCTTCCCCATACCTCACTACCGTCCGCCCCCATCTTCCCACTCTCTCCCAAGACCTGCCCCACCCTTACCAGCTTTTCCTACCTAGTAAGTCAACTTCCAGTTCCCCAACCCTTGCCCCTCTCCGGCAGGCATCAAACTGGACTTCAAGAGCCTCAAGGCTGTGGGCCCCTCCCTGGACCTCCTCCGGCACCTGACTGAGGCTGGCAGGGTTCGGAGACCGGTGTGGATCAATGCTGACATCATTAGGGGCCCCAATGTGCCTATCTCGGTTGAGATAAACGCCACACGGTGAGTGCTCAGCCTCTGCCCACTGGGCCCAGCCCTCTTCTGTCAGCACTGAGCATGAAAGGGGGCACGGGGATCTTTGTCGCATCTGCCAGTCCCACCACGAGACCTCAGCGCCCAGCCTTTCCCTCTGTCCAGTGTCTTTATGCCTGTGTGCCACAGCGCACCTGCGAAAGTCAGGATGACTTTCAAGAGTTGTTTTTTCTCTTCACCACGTGGGGGCTGGGGCTTGAGCTGGGTCATCAGCCTTGGTGGCGAGCAGCTTTACCTGGCGGCCATCTCGCCAGCCACCTCTGAGCACGCGCATGCGCTGTTCCCTCTTGCCTTGGATGCCTGCCCCTCTGTGTTTTTAAGACACAGTCTCTCTAGTTAGTCCTTGCTGTCCTGGAACTCATTCTATGAGCCAGCTGCCTCCTACTCGTGGGGCGCCTGTTGCCTTTGTCTCCTGGTACCAGCGTTACAGTTATGGGCCACTATACCTTGGTTTTTGTTCGTTTGTTTGTTTCCTGGTTTGTTTGTCTTTATACCTTTTTTGTGGTGGGAGAGGATGAGACAAGTTCTCACGCATCCCTGAACAGCCTTCGACTCTGCATGTAGTTCAGGCTGGCCTTGAACCTGAGATGCTTCTGTCTCCGTCTCTGCTATGCCTGCTGTGCACCAGCATGCTTACTTGTCCTCCTTTCTCTGGAGTCTCTTCCCAGTCTCTGCCATCTCCAGAAGTGTCCCTAGTACCCCAGGTTCCTGAAGAACTTCCCCTGGGCCCCTCGCCCTAATTCCATTGTGGACTCTTAGGGAGCAGACGGCCATGTTCTTCCTGTCTCCCCAGTAACACGCACGGGACTCTACCTTCTAGAAGTTACAAAGAGATGGCTCCCTGCCCAGCCCTCCAGAAAATCCAGCCCCTGTCTGGCTAGGAGTAGTTTTCCCATTTTTCTGATGTGGAAATTCACAATGACGGGAGCATGGTGTGCATGTTTACTGTGCCCCAGGCACTGTTTCAGGCACTTTACTTGCAGAATACAACTGAACTCTTAGGAGAATGAGGTAGCAACTAGTCATCTTCATTTTGAGAGGTTAAATGGCCTGTCTAAGTCTACAAAACGGCAGGGAAAGGTCCCCACAGGCCTTTCCTTCCCCAAGCTTTGTGGTCTGCGGGCACCTCTCCCTCCATCTGCCCAGCCACTCACCCAATATTTACTGTGATTCTCAAAATGAGATATAATTGAAGAAAATAATTTTTAAAATGTATTCTAGGGCCCAAGACGAACAAAGGCTTCTCTCTTCAGGGGCCTCTGGACGCTGGGCGGTAGGTGATGACTTTCCTGTGTAAATCCTCATCAGATCAAAAAATCAAATAAGTCCTTTTGATGTACTGCTTTGAGACAGTCTCATATAGCCCAGGCTACCCTGCACTCACTATGTAGCTGAGGTTAAGTCCTGATCCTCCTGCCGCCACCTCCCAAGTGCTGAGATTACAGGCATGCAATCTTGATGAAGCTTGGCTCGTATTAAAAAAAAATTAAGAACCTGAAACTTTGGAGATCTTGCTGATCTGCACACCTTACAAGTCTCACTCAACTCTCCCTCGGTCCACATGGGGATGATTAAAAGGCCCTGCCTGCCCTGGTAAGTGACCACCAGAGGCAGACAGGGACTACACAGGGTGGTAGTATCAGGAGGAGCCTGTGCAAACCACTGTTGTTCTTTAGAGCTGTGCTGCCAACCTCCAAGCACAGCTCAACAAGCCTGGCTGCCCCCCATCCCCGGGACAAGAACCGGTCTGCAAAGGTGGGTCTCTCTGTTCTCTGCAGGTTCCTGGCACTTGTCCAGGAGAAGTATCCAGATGTCACCATTTCCCCCGGCTTTACCACTCTGTATGTGCCTCAGCTGCCAAACAGCACATACACCCAAGCCATGGTGAAGAAAATGCAGGAGCTGGTGGGGGCGCTGCCCCAGAGGATCACCTTCCCCATCCGGGCCATCATGGCACGGGCCGCTTGGCCCCACCTCAGCTGGCTCCTGGGCCAATCTGAGAGGTGAAGCCCCCTCTGCTGGTTCCAAACCTATCCTGGGCTCTGATCCTAGAAGAACATGGCAGAAGGGGTCCTAAAGATCATCTTGCCCTGGCCCCAGTGGCCTAGCAACCTCCTACAATGCCCTGCCTCTGGCTTGTACTCCTCTGGTGACAAGTTGTTCCCTGCTTCCATTGATGGGTAACTCAGAAATAGACATCCCAAGTGCCCACATCCCCCCCCAACTCCTGCTTTCCGTCATCCCCTGGAAGGGATGGTGCTCAAGAGGAAAGCTAGCGGGAAGCTGGAGGACAGAGATGTTCCACTCCTGGGCTCAGCTGGCATTCAGTTGTGAGCATAGGAGTAGAACTGGGGTCTTTCTGGGCCCAGGTGGGACTGAGTCAGCTCTCTGGTTCCAGGTACAGCCTGACACTGTGGCAGGGTGCCTCGGACCCCGTGTCGGTAGACGATCTCCTCTTCATCCGGGACAACAGTGCCACCCACCAAATCTACTATGACCTCTTTGAGCCTGTCTTGTCGCAGTTCAAGCAGCTGGCCTGTAGGAAGGGGGCCTAGAAGGGGAGGTGTAGGCTGGGTTCTGGTCAGGACAGCCTTGGTTGGGCATGGGAGCAGAAGTAGGGGGCGTCTAGAAAGGACATCTAGGGGGAACAGGAACCATTCTGAGATCTTGTGCTCTGCCCCTGGGATGGCATGCTATCCAAGCTTCACCTATCCACAAAGCAGGAATCTGGTTCATACAGAGGGAAAGGGAGGTCCAAAGCTACAAAGAATTTGCAGAAGTGCAGCTTGCTCGGAACCAAGCAATTCAACCTCCCCTTGTTTCCACAGCCACTCATCTTTGATGGCATTAGTGTTTCAGAGCACAGCCCTCTTCCGTGCTCACTAACTAATGAGCCAGATGCCACCACTGAACCCCTAGTTCTCTTGACCCTGAGTCTAGGACCACCTACACTGAAGCCATCCCAAGGGGTCACATCAGGTACCACTCCTATTGAAGGAACCGTGTCGGGGAAGCAGCGGAGACCAGCTTTGGGGTCCTCCAGCCCTAGCTCCATTTGGTTTCTGACCCAGTAAACTGTTTACTGGTTGCCAGGCCTTGAGACCACAACTTTTAATCTACCCAAGAGGGAACTACTGACAGCTACAAGGTTTAGGATGCAGGAGAGCCAAGACGTAACCATGGATAGTAGTCCTTTCACCTTGGCAATTTTGGGTCCCACAGTGAACAGCACCCGGACGCGAACCTACTACACAGGTGGCAGCCTGATCCCTCTTCTTCAGCAGCCCAGGGGTGATGGCCTAGAGGTGGAGTGGCTGGTTCCAGAAGTGAATGGCAGTGGGAGAACAGCAGCCATTACTGTCCCTGGTGAGTCTGCCTGCAGCCCTAAAGCTCCTGGCTAACCCACAGGTCTGTCATTTGCTTGGGTGGGTAACTTGGTTCTGTTACCATGGCAACATGATAAGCCACACGCTGAATACAAAGTGGGAGGAATCATGTCAAGAGCAGGGACTCCTGGCCTTAGACCAGCAGCCTCGAGTCCTCAGCCACACTGTGACTAGAAGAGGGGGTGGTGACCCAGCTCTGAGTCACTAGGAAGGCCAAGAAATGAGCCAGCAATTTGTCATGTCTGCCTGAGAGTCACCAGTCACAGCATTTGGAGCCTGAGACGGGGCTGGCAGATTCGAGAATGGCTGGTACCAGTTTCTCCTCGTCTGTCCCCGTGACCTCCACTGCCCCTTTGTCAAGAGACACTGACATCCCATAATAACAGGTACTCCAAACACTGTTGCCTCTTCCAGACAGCGAAGGCATGATTCTTCTGGATGTCGGCCTCCAGCAACCTGAAGCTGGGAACCCTGTGCCCGTCCTGCTTGCCTCGGGTGGTCCTGTTATGACCCTGGAGTCATGTCTGCTGCAGCTGGCTGCTCACCCCAGGCGCTGGGGCATCCATGTGAACATAGTGGAACCCGCAGCTCTCCGGCCATCCCTGGCCACGCTGGCACACCTCTCCACCCTCGGCCATCTGTCCTGGCCTGTGTGGGTGGGGGCCACAATCTCACATGGTAATTTTGTGGTCCCTGGCCATGTGGCCGGCAGAGAGCTGCTTACAGCTGTGGCTGAGGTTTTCCCCCATGTGACCGTGGCACCAGGCTGGCCTGAAGAGGTGTTGGGCAGTGGCTATCAGGAGCAGATGGTCACAGATATGCTGGAGTTGTGTCAGGGGCTCTGGCAACCGGTGTCCTTCCAGCTGCAGGCTGGGCCCCTGGGTCGGAGCACAGCCAAAGCTGTGGCCAGGCTGCTGGCAGCCTCCCCTCGATCCACTGTCACGGTGCACCACAGCATTGCTGGGAACAGCAGTGCAGATGTATGGGCTGGCTTGTGGTTGGCCAGGGCTATGGACAGGACCCGAGTCTATTATAGCATACCCCAGGAGTACCGAGAAGACTTGCTGACAGATGTGAGCAGGACCTGACCGCCTAGTAGGACTGAACCATCTAATGTGGAAGGCTTCCCTGGGGAGTCCGGGTGAATAAATGCTTTGCTCCACGCACTGTGTAGGACCTGGGGCAGGGTGGTGTGGCCCCTAGAGGGTCTGCAGGCTGGGGGCCAGGTCATTCCGGTTATCCAACAGGAAACTCTCACAAGCCTTGAACGTATTGTAGAATTCCGTGGACAGGCCTGCCACGTTGGTGGTCACATAGTTGAGAAAACCCGGGGTGGCCTGGTTGTAGTAAGAAACCTGCAAGGCAGGAAGCCGAGCTCAGAAAGGCATAATGGGGAGAGGCTCAGAGGCCAGGTAGGAGGCAGGTGGGGAGTCCGTCTTGCTTGCCTTCTGAGGAGGCAACAGGTACAATCCTGGGTCTTGGAGCTCAGTTAGAAAACCCTACTGGCAGACACGCCTCCTTTGACAGGTCCCCCAGACACTTGGGGTACTTCAACTCCGGCTGCCTTATCACAACACACCATAAAATCATTGTGTACCTCCATCCTGGCCAGGTGGCCCCAAGGGACAGGGACTGAGTCTCTGAGGCCTATCACTGAATCCTCCTGATATCAGTGTGCTGGGGTCACAGAAACATGGTAGACATAAGCCTTGGACTAGCTTTACATAGGTCCTTAGCAGCTCTGGCCGAGTCAGCACCTGGGCAAGGCTTATAGTCCAGGGCTGTGAAGGAAACTGCAAGTGGGGGCGGGGAACAGCGTTCCCACCTCCTCCCTACCTTTTCAATTAACACTCACTACCCTGCTGAGCCTTATAGGCCCTCAGAGCCATGTAAAAGCCCTCCCAGACAAGAAGGGGGACACAGTAAATACATAATGAGGCAGAGTTTCAGATCTGCGTTGGGCTTTCTGTAGTCCATGTCCAGAGCTATTTCTAAGCCCCAGCAGTGACCGCTCACTGTCGACACGACTAAATCTCAACGAAGACCTCTTTATGGTCTCTGATGCTGACTTCTCCAGGCTGGGAAAGCTGGGGGTACAGGGGCCCAGGTCTGGAAGGGTTCCAGCCCAGAGCATAGGGTTCAATTCACCCATAGGTGGGAGGGTAGAAGGGACACCAGGCCTCACCTTAGTCAGCTGGTCCCCCTCACGCCACAGACAGAAGCCTGAGCAGAGAGTCTCCCCGCGTTGATATTCTGGTGTCTCAGGGTGCGTGGGCAGTGTGACTGACCTCAGTGCAATGACATAGGGGTCCCTGGAGGGGAGTCAGAGTGAGAAGAAGTCAGAGATCACCCATAGGAAGTGTCTGTCCCTGTCCTGTTCCCAGCATGCATTTACTCCCTCAGAGCCTGGTGTCTTGTTCAGGGCCAGCTGTAGATAGGGGGGATCTGTGTTAGCCTCTCCAGGCACAGGCCTCATGTGTCCCCTTGGATCTGTGTGCCTTGGGATTTCCTTTTTTTTTTTTTTTTTTTTTTTTTTTTGGTTTTTTGAGACAGGGTTTCTCTGTGGCTTTGGAGGCTGTCCTGAAACTCGCTTGGTAGTCCAGGCTGGTCTCACAGAGATCGTGCCTTGGGATTTCTATTCTGGTCCTTGTCTCCAGAAAAAGATGCAGTCTAAGCCGGGCGGTGGTGGCACGCGCCTTTAATCCCAGCACTCAGGAGGCAGAGGCAGGCAGATCTCTGTGAGTTCCAGGCCGGGCTGGACTGACAGCCTCCAAAACAATACAGAGAAACCCTGTCTCGTAAAACCAAAAAAAAAAAAAAAAAAAGATGCAGTCTATGCTGGCTGCACCCATGCTGCAGGTACCAGTCACAAGCTTCCAGGGGACAGAGGTACCACATCCATAGTGTAGGCCTTAAGTGCAGCAGCCTTGGCCACAAGCACCATGAACGGCCTTGTTTTCAGGAGCGGTGTATGCCCTTGCTTTAATGGTGAACCCCCACCAGCAGCCTCCAAACGACTGGTGGGTTCTGAGTCCATCCACCAGTGGGCAGCAGAGCTCTGACTCCAAGTTGCTGCTCCTCCTGAAGAGGGAGATGGGGGCCTCTCCATCCCTACTGCACCCCTCAGAAAGCAGGTACTCACCCATTGTCACAAGGCTTCCGTCTAGAGGCCAGGATCACAAAATCTTTGGGCTTGCTATTACCACTCAAGGCAGGGCTGATGACGTGGTAGATGGCATCATCTTCATCTACCTGCTGTACCAGCTCCACACTCCTGTTGGGAGGCTGGAGTCAGAACCTGGGAGCCACAGCAGCTCTCCACTCAGCCAGGCCTCTGCACAGCTCAACAGAACCAGAGGAAGGCCAAAGGCCCTCCAGGAGTGTGTGTATGCAAGTGCCCATGCATGTTTGCGTGCACACACATGCACACAACACACACAAAGTCATGCACACCAGAGCAGATACACAGGTACATGCACATGTACGCATATCCAGAGACATACACAGGTATGTGTAGACACATGCAAACACATAGGCACACAGACGTGACTCAAGCAAATACACATATACAGACTGATAGTGTTAATTGTCAACTTGACAGAATCTAGAATCACCTGGGAGATGGAATTCTAGGCATGCCTGTAGAAGATACCTTGATTATACTAACTGATATGGGAAGACCCATCTCAACAGTGGGCAGTGCCATTCCCTGGGCAGGGATCCCTGACTGCATAAAATGGAGAAAGTGAGCGGAACGCCAGCACGCATTTGCCCCGCTCTGTTTTGTTACTGTGGATGCAGTATGAGCAACTGCTTCAAGTGTCTGCTGCGGCAGAAAAACCCACTCTCCCTTCAGTTGTTTTCATCGGGGCATTTTATCATAGCAATGGGAAAAGAAACTAAGACATACAGACACAGGAACACCAAAGCTGCATGTAAGCATATGGGCACACATGCACAGGCACACAGGCAGGCACCACTGAACATACAGATCTGTCTGTAGGCGCACACACTCCAAGTAGCTCTTACAGGATTTGGTAGCTGTACTCCTGTGATCTCACACAGTCTCCCTCCACAGCACGGCTATGCTGTGGGCAGTCTCAGTGTCCCCACTAAATAGAGAGACTGAGGCTGGATAATAACCCACCCTGGGTCACAGAGCTCATGAGAAAACAGGGCTGGTAGCAGAGACAAGCTCAGGCACACACACATAATCATGTCCAGGTATACAACCATTGACTGATTTTGTGCCTACAGACACACAAGGACACCGCATGAGGACACAGGATCATTTCCACGCCTTCCTCTCCTCCCCTCTGCTGAACGCTGACTTGGGAGCAGGCTGGCTGTGCCAGGCTAGAGAAGTGTGCCAGAGTGCTGGGGGTTCTTTACCCTTAGGTCATTCATCCCCTCAGTGAAGCCTGATCTGGTCCACACCAGCCCACCTTTTCCAGTTCCTCTCCCTAACCACCAGCCATCACCAGCCACCTCTCAGCTTTCGAGAGCACACCACCGGCAGGCCCAGAATACCCAGGCACAGCATCCGAAAGCGATGCAGTTCATTCTCTCCCTCTCCCTTACCTTTCCTTCTTCCTCTCGATCCCTCACTCACTTGTTCAATCTCCTGCTCTGTATGCATGTGTGTGTGCATGTATGAGCATGCTCACACATGCATGCACATGAGTGCAAGTGTTTGTGAGTACAGGTATTCACTTAATGGTGCATTGTGGACATCAACAACCTCAAGTATTGGTCATTGCTATTCACCTGTGTGAATAGCTGTGTGCTATTCACCTGTGTGCTCAGCTAAGTGGTCCTAGAAGTTCCAAGGAGTCTCTGCCTCCCATCTGGAAGAAGGAGCACTGGGATTGCAAACATGAAAGTCATGCCCAGCTTTACACGGCTCCTGGGGTTCAAATACAAGTTCTCACGCTTGTGGACAAGCGCTTTATCCACCTAGCCATCTTCCCAGCCCAGCACAACCATGATGTGGGGGGAGGGGGGTTAGGCGGGAAGCCGAGGCGTGAGCAGCTACAAGTGCTCTGCTGAGGGCAGACTGGGAAGGAAGGAAGGAGCAGGCCATTTTGTGAAAGTCAGCTGGTGATGAGCTGCTCACTGCGTTCATGAGTCTATCAGCCTCCCAGGAAAGCATGTGCAGTGCAGGCTCCAGGTGAGCCACAGCATCGGCAGGGCAAAAGCTGACTTCAAGGATCTTGAACTAACGCCACTTTAAACATTAACTTTCCCAACCCCACAGGTAGGCTCGCGGGTAAGGCACTTTGCCAGCAAGCCTGCTGACCTGAGTTCAATCCCCGAGACCCACAAGTTGTCCTCTGACCCCTACACACACACACACACACACACACACACACACACACACACACACACCATTTTTAAGAATGTAGGGGCTGGGGAGATAGTTCAGTGGTTAAAGGCGTTGGCTGCTCTTCCAGAGAACGTGGGTTTGAGTTCTAGCACCCACATTGCAACTCCCTGCCATCTGCAACTCCAGTCCCAGAGAATCCATGCTTTCTTCTGGCCTCCATGGGCACCAGTCACATGTATGGTGCACAGACAAATACTCAGGCAAAATATTCATATCTGCCAGGTGGTGGCAGAGCATGCCTTTAATCCCAGCACTTGGGGGACTCAGGCAGATGAATCTCTGAGTTTGAGGCCAACCTGGTCTAATAGAGTGAGTTCCAGGACAGTAAAGTCAGGGCTACACAGAAAAATACCCATCCTCATAAAATGAATGAATAAAACTTTTTAAGAAAAGGGGATATTGAGGCACAGAAAGAAATGACCTGACCAATGGTGCATTGCCATTTAGAACAGATACGGGACTTAAACGCAGGCTTTCACATTCAATTCTAGGCTCAGTCCCTTCCCTAGGGCCTCAACATGCCCATGACTGTGACTGCCACTTAACACATAACTATACCCTATGGCCAGATTCGCCCGTACAGAAGGCCAGTGGAACAAAGCATCATGGGAGATGCTTAGCATCAGCAGGCAATCCTCCCACCTTTCACCTAGCAATGGCCCCTCACCGATAATGCTTGTCCCACTCTGGCCTCCGGAGCAGGTCGGAGAGCAGTGTAAAGACCTGGGCAGCATCCACGTGCACCACCATCTCCAAGTGAAAGGACAGGAACTCCTCCTCCAGGGTGTACAGGCGGACCTGCAAAGCACAGGGGGTAACCGGGTAGCCTCATTCTCGCTCCACACCCCCAGACCGCGCTGCTGGTGGAGGATGGCTCCCAAAGCCAGGGCTGTCACTGACACAGTCTGACTGAAGACATGCTTGAATGTCTCTGAGACTTAGTCACAACCCCGTGAAAATGGACCTCTGACACAGCTCAGTGTGGACAGACAGAAAACGCCTCTTTAAGAAGCAGTAATCATGGCTGGAGAGACGGCTCAGAGGTTAAGAGCACTGGCTTCTCTTCCAGAGGACCTGGGTTCAGTTCCCAGTACCATGTGGCAGCTTATAAACCCACTGGAATCTAGTCCCAGGGGTTCTGACACCCTCTTCTGGCTTCTCCTAGGCATACATGTGGCACACAGACACACATGCAGGTTAAACATCTATACATGATTTTTTTAAAGAAAAAGCAGTAACAAGGCAACGGGTCTCCAGATCCCAGCTTTATCCAATTCCCTGTTACAGGCCGGGATGTGACTTGTCAAGGGACAGGCAAGAGAGGCTCACGCTGCCCACTGCCCCATCCCTCCAGGGCAGAGTGGGGAGGAAAGGGCTGGGCAAAACCATGGGCTCGAGGGTGGGTAAAAGGCGGCAGGCAGTACCAAAGGATCAGGGGCTTCACTCAGGGCCCTTGGAGACAGTCACGTTTCTGAAACTGGGTGGTTTCGTGACCTCGCTGAATTGCTTTGAAGATACCCACTGTGATGCTTGCTACCTACCAGTCAAGCTTGGCCACTTGTAAGGGACAGAGAGGGACAGGTGGGTCAGTTACCTCATCGATCTCCACCGACAGCACCCAGTTGTCCTTGGCCATAAGCGTCTTCAGAGAGGATACGTTGTAATAGCTCAGGTATACCTGGGAAAAACCCACCAACAAAGGCTACCTTCGCCTGCCCCACAGGTCCCTGGTGGGATTATGCTGATACGGGGAAAGGAACTGGACTTTGGGAAAGGGGTCCAGGCTGGCTCCCACAAGCCCTCCACACAACCCTGAGCAGCCACAACCAGGGCCGCTACTCCCTCTTGCAAAACAGAGGACATGCACAGCATCTGTGAACAGCAACCATGAAACCTAACCAAGGGTTTCCCATGGTTCTGGGCCTGTGAATTTCCCTCCAAAACCACTCTGGCCAAAGGGAAAGGGCCCCATGGGCTTTGAAACAAAGGGCTTTACCTGATTGCTGGGGTCCCAGGGGACAGACAGGGCCATTTCTGCCTGCCTACAGGACACGAGGTACTTCCTGAGAGAGAAGAGGACACCCTGGGTCTCTCAGAGTCCACTGTCTTAGCAGATGTCATTGTCCACTGCTCGCCAGACCAGTGCTGAGCCCAGTGGGGATGAAGACTGCCTGGCAGGGCGACTGGGCACACTGACACCCAGAAAACGGCCCCTGAGAACACACGTGAGCACCCTAGGCATTCACAGGGGCTGGCAAGGAAAAGAGGACAAGGCTCAGGCTCCCCTTCACCCATGCCTCAGTGTGCTCTTTAGAATGGAATCCATGTCACCTGAGGGACTCTGCAAGGAGCAACGTGCTTAGGATATGATAAATGTCCTGGAAATGTAGGCTTTCCTTATTAATTCAGAGTGTGAGCCTGGATGCAGCTACAACACTCTACAGTTGTCTTGTTGTTTACACTTTTTATGATTTACCTATTTTATTTCATATGCATCTGTGTTTTGCCTGCATGTATGTCTGTATGAGGGCATCAGATCTCCATGGAACAGGAGTCACAGGCAGTTGTGAGCTGCCATGTGGGTGCTGGGAATTGAACCCAGGTCCTCCGGAAGAGCTGTCAGTGCTTTTAGCCGCTGAGCCATCTCTCCAACACCACTCCACAGTTTTATAATGTACTTTACAGAGGACTCAGGCATGCCAAGTTACACGTCTTGAGCCACTGGGTCTGTATTCTAAACCTTTCTGGGTTTCTGGGTTTCGCTTTAGTTGATTTGTTTCGGTTGAGACAGACCTCTCTATGTAGTCCAGGTTGGCATTCTAGCAACCCTCTACCTCATCATCCCTGCCAAGTGCTGAGATTTGACCCTTTCATCAAACAGGCCAAACAGGCCTCAGAGTCAATGGGATAAAAACAAGATTTAAAATCACCCAGACCAAGCAGGACCAACAGTAAATCTCACTCAACTGTGTGTCTTAACGACAAGAGACTTAACCCTCTATCCTCAGTGTCCTGGTGTATAAAAGAGCAGTAAGATGCTTTGTGTGACAACACTGAAAAGCAAAAGAATATGCAATGCTAAGGGCCAGCTCAGAAGACAAAGGCAGAAGCCTCCCAAGAGTTCAAGACCAACCTGAACTACTTAGTAAGTTCCACCCTAGCCTATGCTATAGGGCTACATTGTGAGGTCCTATGTCAAAATAAAATAAAAATAAAGGGGATGGGGAGGACAACCCAGGAGCTTGAATGTCCTGGAGCCAGTGGGTGGAGCCCAGCCTGAAGCATGCCCCTCCCACTGCCCTCCCCACTCGCCTGTCCAGGCGGATTTTCTTCCTGGCACTGGCCTCTCGGTATCGCCGTTCACCCTCCTAGGAAGGAAGCAGGGACAGGTTGTGGTACATCTGGGATGACCAGCTAGACCATAGCTCTGCCATCCCTGTCCTCTGGGGCCAGAGGACCTTGCAGTCCCATCGAGAAGCCTGGTCTTTCCAGAGAAGCAGAAGTCAAAACATCATTACTGGGAAAGTGCCAGGGCCGCAAGCTGTAGCTTAGCTCCCCGTGGAGTCTTTGGTGACCTTGGGGACCCGGCCCCCTTCTAGGCATCATTTTCCCCAATGTAGAATGAGATGGTAAAAGAACCTTGCAGTGGTACCTAGAGTCACATTCAGTGGGCACTTCTAGGCATCATTTTCCCCAATGTAGAATGAGATGGTAAAAGAACCTCGCAGTGGTACCTAGAGTCACATTCAGTGGGCACTCGCTGGAGATGAGGTCCTCACAAGGGCTCTGCTTGAGACCACACCTGCTTTCTGTTCAACATTCCTGAGCCTAGAACCTGAGATCCCAGTTTACACAGGAGGAAACTGAGGCCCAGCAGGTTGAATGGTTCCCAAGGTCATAGGAGTATGGAGTAAAATTGGGATCAGAATTCAGAAGGCCAGCTTAAAGCCCACCTCCACCCAAAAACACAAAGACAGCAACTGGCCCCAGCAAGCCAAGAATGTGTCTTCACAGAGAACCCAGTCATCTGTGTGCCCCTGCCCCTGTCCCCATAATGCTGACCATGACAACCTTTCAAAGGTTTCAAGGTTTTGAAGGTAGTTGGTTCCCCACAACCACATCTTGTCAAGCAGAAGTTGCAGACACACTAATCACACAGACAAGGACTGAAACTCACAGAAATACATCTCCAAGAATGTGGCAGGGGTCAGACCCTACCAGCCTAGGGCTCCCAAGCCAGGGGTCTCTGCAACCTGTGGGCTGCTCAGGTCCATGATCCCCCAACATCAGCCAGATCCCATGGTATGTTTCAGTGCTGGCAGGTGCCCAGCTTCATGGGGGAATCCCCGAGTCACGACCAGGACTATCAGATCTGGTTGTGCCTCAGTGAAGAGCCAGGGATGGGACTGCCACAGGGTGACAAGTAAGGGAAACTAGGGGTAGGGCATTTACCCCAGGCTGGGGACGAATCCAGGGGAGCTTCTGAGGCTGGTCATCTTTGTCCAGGACCACAAAGGTCATGAAAGCGCTGTTGATGTGCCGTCGCTGGGTCTCGGCCTCCTGGCGATAAGCTTCCACACAGACGCCCACCTCCATGCTAAGGTCAAGTGAACGATGGAGTCAAGTTCAACGGACCTTCCCCAGGCCATGCCCTTCTACATCACACACTAACACGCAAGTCCACACACAGGCAAGCAGGTGCACCTAGAGTATCTACACGCTCTCTTGCAGCTCTTCCAGAAACTGGACTAACAACCCAGGAAGTCAACAAAGCAAGGAAGCAACGACACCCAGAAGTCATCAGAGAGCAGGTGAGACGGCTCAGCAGGAAAGGCATTTGCTGCCAAGTCTGACAGCCCCAGTTAGATCCCAGGGATGCATTATAGTTAAAAAATAGAAAACTGATTCCCACAAACTGTCCTCTGCCTTCCATGTGGGCGTGTTCAGGCATCTCTATCTCTCTCTCTCTCTCTCTCTCTCTCTCTCTCTCTCACACACACACACACACACACACACACACACACACACCACTATAAGTAAATAAACATAATTTCTTAAAAGTTAAGAAATTACAAAGGAAGCTAGGCATGCTGGCATGTGCTAGTGATCTCAACACTAGGGATGCTGAGGCAGGAGACTGACATGAGTTGAAGGCCAACCTTATAATCCCAGCCCCAGGGATACAGAGAAAGAGATGATAAATAACTTACTCAAAGCCACACAGCCTGTGAGAAGTGGAGCCAAACTTGCACCTAGGCTACCCGGCTCCATAGTGCTCACCCTTAACGAGCACACATTCTCAGAAACAGTCTTTACTTAAAGACACTTGTGGTGAGAACAGACATCAGGACTCATCCCAAGGTGAGATGTTAGAATACCCGTTTCAGAACATAGGCAGGAAAGGATCTGAGAAACATGAGCAGGAAGAGGCCCTGTGACCCGTGCACCCCCAGAACTCAGTCCTCCAGCCAAGCAGAAGAGAGATGGGACATACAGCTTCCCACTTGGTGGGAGACACAGCACCTCTGGAAAACCTAGAGAAAAACCCCAGGCCCACCACTCGACAACAGTGGGAGTCACAGAACATTCCAGAAAAGGGAAAACTAGGCAAACATGGGCCATGTGAACAACTCTGCAATTCAGACCTCGTTTGCTGGGGGAAGGCTTGGCAGGTCTGCATTAGGTAGTTTCTAGGGTCAGGAAGAAGCCATGACCCTTGGTGGCCCAGTCACAGTCATCCTGACTCCTCACCTATGCTTGAAGGCGTTATTCACTATGGCCTTGAGCACCAGACGGTCCCCCACCTGTGATGGGCCTCTGAAATGGAACATCTCGATGGCCTTGAGTGTAGGGTGGGCATGACAGAGCCGGCTAGGAGGAAGATAAGGAGACAGAAGAAATGGTCGGTACTGCATCAGGGTGCCTTCTCCAGCCCCTAGCCCCTACCCCATTCTGGACCACAGGAATGGTCCTCTGGCCCAGCTCAGGAACAATTCTGCTCCATGCATCACACTAAAGCTGTTTCCAGCTTAGCACGCTGAAGCCACAGTTCATGGCTGAAAGGAACTGAATTTGAGGCCAGAAGAAAGCAAGCCTAGAGTATGACCCCTGTCCGCCTTCCCTTGGCATTTTTGCTTCAGTGTCTGTGTCCCCTGACACCTTGAAGCCTACCCCTCCTGAAGAGTTTCCTGTCACTGGAGGTCCCGGTGAGGTACTCCTCCACCAGGAAGCTTTCTCTATCCTGGACTCCTCAAGTCTCACACTCACAGACCAGGCTTCTCAGATGTTATTGCTTAGACACACACTATCTCCAGCTTAACCTCAGAGTTGGCCTGAGCTGGGCCCTCAGAATGAAACCTAGCCTAATGGAGGAAGGTGGCTTGGGAGTGGGGGGGGGCTGAGAGGACAGCAAAGACTAAGTCATGGAGGCACAGAAGTGTCAATTAATGACCACCGGTTGTCACAACTATTTTTTTTCAGTCCATTACAACTGGAGTTCCATGGACTCCGGTCCAGCACAGGGGCTATCGGAGGAAGTAGAACTTATTTTCACCATTAGAAAGAGGGACCGGTCCACAGTGGCATTATGGTGGGGCTGGGCAGTGTGCTGAATGGTGGGAGGTCACACGGGGAGCAAAATGAGGGGCTGGGAAATGTGGAGGGCAAGAACAGAACCTGAAGGAGCAGTTACTAGCTGGAGAGCGGGCAAAGCCAGACCTGGGGGTGGGGCTTCAGGGTCAGTCTGGTGGGGAGACTCCCAGGGGAGTCCATGGGGGGGTAGAAGAAGGCTTGGCTGGCTCACAGAAATGGCTCCTCGCTGGTCTGATAGGCATGGAAATCCAGGGTTATCTTCACAGAACACCCACGCTTATAGAGCCTTGAGTTATGGCATAGTAAGGGTTTCTCTTGCCAAGGAAACAAGCTCTGGAAGAAGCAGAGAAGGCGCAAATAGAGGCTGTCTCACCTGGCTGCAATGGTGGCCACATTCTCCATCCAGGCCATGATCTGGCCCCCAAAGGTATTGCCCTGGTGATTGGCATGAGGAGGCAACACCAGTTCCACGCTCTCCACTCGGGTCTTCTCTGCTGGCACCATATTGCTGCTGTCCTTGTCCAGATCTGGTCACGGAGGAGGGCGAGGAGGTGAGAAGATCCCCAAGGACAGACTGTCCCTGGAAGCCCCAGGACACTGACCCCCACCCTGGAGCATTAATGTAATACCACCAATGGATCACAAGGCTAGACCGGCCCTGGGTAGAGAATGGAAGGACACGGAAGAAGGGGTGTAAGCCTGCCACAGGGAAGCAGACAGAGCTCAGCTGTGAGACGAGGCACACCTGAGCCAACCCTGCCACAGCGAACACAGGCTGTATGGCCTTGGAAGCAACAAGCAAACCACTGGGTCTCAGACGCCCATCTGGAAGGAGCCAAGTGTCAGCCCAAGCCAGGCAGGATTGTGTGTGTCGGTGAGGCATGGTTGTGGTGGTAATGTGCTCAGCTCAGTCAGTGGCTGTACTTTCAGGACGATCCTTGCTGCCTACTCCCTGACCAGTCCCTGTTCCTTGCAGGAGTGGCATTAGGATACCCAGGGTGGGAGAGGTCAATGAGCAAACAGGACCTCAGGGGTCCAGAGAGCTGATGCCAACACGCCCAACTAAAGCAAAGCGCTGTCCTGCGTCCCCAGAATCCTAAGAGAGTCCTCTGCAGAGCACCCAGCAGAAATGACTTTCCCTGGGGTGAAAGGCCCGGTGAAATGTCACAGGAAAGCAGAAGCTGAAAATGACCTAAGCCCAAGTCTGGAGAAGGTACTGGCAGGTGCCAAGGCCTTTGGCTAAGCTTATGGGAGGACACAGGCCCTGGGGCCGAACCATTAGTCTGAGGCTCGGGTGCCAGGCAGAAGTATCTAGACTGACCCTTGGAGGCATGCTGTCAGGAAAGCAGGGCTGTGGGAGGGTTGTGACGGCGTGGACAGAGCCACAGAACCAAACCAACTGGAAGAGCTGGGCTTCCTCCAGCATCCCCTAAGCCCAGCACAACAGGGTTCAAGGACCTCAGAGCTCAGCACGCAGTGAGCTCCCTCTGCTCTCCCCGTTTTGGCAAAGAACAGTCACCTGGCTTGTGAGTTTTGTTGCTGTTTTCAGTGCTGGGAATTGAACTCAGGGCCATGTGCATGCTAGTCAAGGGCTCTTCCAGAATCTCTGTGTCTTCTGTTTGTTTTGATACAAGGTCTCTCCTTAGAGCTCTGGCTGGGCTGAAACTCAATAAGTAGAACATCTGGCCTTAAACTTGTGGTGATCCTCCTGCCTCTGTCTCCCAGTGCTGAGACTACAGGGACTGACACCGTGCCTGGCTCTTTTTTGGTTTTGTTTTATTAATTTTTATTATTATCATCACTGTTATCATTACTATGAGTGTGGAGGACGATTAGGATGATGTGGTGGTGGTTGCTTTCTGCTACAGGATGCATTTGAAAATCAAAGGACAATTTTATGGAGTCTGTTCTCTCCTTCTACCCTTAAGTAGGTTCTGGGTATTGAACAAGTTCCTTTATGTGCTGAGCCATCTCACCAATCCTCTCTTGGGGTTTTTGAGAGAGAATCTTTGTCTGTAGCCCAGACTTGCCTGCTCATTATATGGGCTCAGAACAAACTCACAGCCTGCTCCTGCCTCAGCCCTCCAAGTGCTAGACTTACGGAAACAAGCCACCACGACAGGTGTTCTTGCAGGTATTTTGAGAGGAGGGGGGCGTAGGGGGTGAGGCGGGGTTTCATGCAGTGCACGCTGGCCACAAACCTGCTGTATAGCCAGGCTCCTCCTGCCTCAGGCTTCCGTGTCACGTCACTGTTGGAACTGCCAGCATGAAGCACTATGCCCAGCCAACACTCAGTTTTTGCTCGCTTCTTTTGAAACAGGATCTCACTATGTATCCATAGGTGATTATACACTTCATATGCAATCAAGGCTGGCCTCTAACCATGATCCTCCGTCTCCAGAATGCTAAGATTACTGGTGTGTGTCACTTGGCTCAGCTGAATTACTTTTTATTTGTCTGAAAATTGGATCCTCCAATTTCAGTATGAAGGAAGACCTCACATAAGAACACGGAGATGTTATGGTAACGAAATCCAGGGTTCCTGTTCCTGCCTCCCAGGCCCTTCATCCTCTGTAGAACACCTTCCTAACCTCTCCACCTGCCAAAATCCCACCCAGTCCAAGGCAGATCATCCTGTACCAACAGAGAACAACCATCAAGAGAGATTTTTATAGAGGAAAAAAATCAAGATCAAGATCAAGATACAGAGCAGCGTGTCCTATGTGTTCCCTTCAGGGTAAAAACAGGGAACTAAATAATGCACACATTACTTAAATCTACAGAGAGCACCCCTAGAAAGATATTCAAAACCAGGTCACAGTCTTTGCCTCGGGAGAGATGATCTGGGCTCTGGGATGGAGGGAGTCTTGCTTTTCATCTTTTTGTTTTTCTTGGAAGGAAAAAGAAAACATATGTACACACTTGTACACAGATGCTTTTGAAAATTCCTCTAAGTTTTCAAAGCCTAGCCCAACACTACCTTCCCACACTATCATCCCACTCATCTCCTAGAAGCCCAAATGCATTGTGGGTGACAGGGATTTCAGTAGGTCCCCACTCCATCACCACTGCTTCTGGACTGAGTGAGTGGCCCCAGCATCTGCTTTCCCTGGAAGGGATCTTGAGGCCAAGGAGGCCAGAGAAGCCTGAGGTCACCAGGGACAGAGGTCCATAGGGGATCCCTTCCTCCTTCCAAAGGGGGTTCGAGGACACCAGCTGCCCTCCTGTGTACACCCAGCGTCCCTCTTATGCACACACCCACACTCACCTTCCTGGATGGCACAGTGGGTCAGGAGGTCCTTGATGGTGTCTGCATAGACTAGCCGCATACGCCGGCGCTCAGCGGCCACCCCGTGCTCCGTCTTCTCCTCCTCTGTCAATGGTATGACCTGCTTCAGCTTCACCTGTTGGTCAAGAGAGAGGAGGACCAGTTTCCTAAGATAGCACAGCAGCCTGGTGCCTGAGATTGGTACCTAGTGGATCTGGGCTGCTAGGGTGATGGGGGGAGTGCTCCAAAGATCTCTCCCCTCTGTGCCCACCTTCCTGTCTCCATTGTAGCCCGACAGGGCATAGATCTCTCTATGTCCCCCGAGATCCCTTCTTGGGCAAAAAAAATGGAGGAATCTGTTTAGGGCAGTGTTCTGAAGATTCCTCCTGTTTAAATGTGCAGGGAGAGGCAGGGAAAGGAGGAGGGGGACCTGGGTGGAATCCCAGAGGGTCGGTACCCCTGGGGGTATGGTGGGTATGACACAGCAGCTGGGACAGCCGTCTACCTTGGAGAGCTCCCGGTGGGCCACAAAGGTGGCCAAGGCCTTGCACACACTCCACTGCTTCTCAGAACACAGGTCCTCGGAGACCACCTGGATGCCCACCTAGAGAGGGAGAGGGGCACGGGGAGGGAGGGAAGCAAGCTGACTACTCAAGGCCTGCAGGTCGGTGACGCTAAAGAGCCACCCAGGCTGAGCTGCTTCTGACTTCCCCTTGGTTCCCCGGAACACCTTGGACGATCCCCTTCTCTAAGTCTGTTTCCTCAGACGTGGGAAAAGAGGCCACTGAGGTGAGCTAAGAGATGAAAAGCCCAGTCTGTCACATTGCAGCCCCATGACCAGACACAGTACTGCCTTCCTCGACCTTCATGGCCTGCTACTGAATGTGCCCAGCCAGGAGTGGAAGGCCTGAGCAAGCCCTCTTCCCTTTCTGGCTTCCACGTTCCCTCCTGCGCTATGGAATATTAGCAAGGAAGCCTTAGGGTCCTCCCCCCGAAACAGCCATCTTGGAACTCTAGCCAGGGACCTACAGTGTGGATCTTAAAAGACAGAGTGGGACAGGAAGGCCATGCCACCCCCAGCAGGGTCAGCCACACACACCTCCATACTGGAGTTGAAGGCCCGGTTCACCTTGGCCTTGATATTCACCACTTGACCGACACTGAGAAGAAGAAATCAGGAGGTGAGCCTTCCAGAGGGAACAAGGGAGAGGACAGGGGCCCCCACACACTCCTCACCTCAGAGTTGGGGGGACAACTGACAAGAGCACTGAGACTCCCTGAACACAGTCACATCCGCAGTGTCACCAAGCCAGCGGCCACCATGAGCACTCATTCCACAGGCGGAGACACCAGGCTTCCAGAAGCGCCTGATTCTAGGCTCCTGCCCCACTGTCCAGGAGCTACATGGCCTCATTTTGCATACAGTTCCTTCCCTGGGACAGCACTCCTATCCCACAGTGCCCAACACTCGCGGAGTGTGACCTCTACCTCCCCAGCTCTTAAACCACACTGGGCCAAAACCCCTGGCTTTAGTTCTCTCCTCTTCTGCTTCATGTCTGTGGTTCAGAA
This sequence comes from Mesocricetus auratus, assembly GCF_017639785.1. Taxonomy (NCBI): domain Eukaryota; kingdom Metazoa; phylum Chordata; class Mammalia; order Rodentia; family Cricetidae; genus Mesocricetus; species Mesocricetus auratus. Next base: position 32,370,896 of record NW_024429197.1, on the reverse strand, counting down.
AAGCCAGGGCCTGTGCAGGACAGTCGCATGCTTAACTGGGAGTCACAGCCCAGCCCAGGGAGCATATGTTTTGCTCACCAACACACCAAGCCCATGTGCAGGGCAAGACCTAAACAGTGACCGACTGAGCCAATACATCCACACTTACCAAAGGCTTGCCAAGTACCAGTGGCTGGAGAGAGGAGTGAGCAGGGAAATGGGGCACTTCAAGGTGCTATGTGTGCGTTTCCACATTTGAATCTCCAGCTTGGAGATGGCTTTAGAGGGGCTGAACATCACAGAGCTAAGTCACTTGTCCAAGGTCAGCCAACTAACAAGGTTACCCAACTAACGCGCATCAGGGCCAGGATTGTAGATGGGCTGTTGACTGGACCAGCCCACTTCTTCCCAGTTGTAGTCAGCCTGTCCTTCTGGGTGTTTCACGTGTCCACATAAATCTCCAGGGAGCCACCTAGCTTGCCCTGTGCCTGCTCAGCTGATGGGCTATGGGGATGAGGAAGGCAAAAGGCTGGAAAGCTGGCCCAGTTCTTTCACTGTGACCTCAAGAAGTCCTTTTACCTCTCTGCGCCTTGGCTCATGAACACACAGAGTGCACTGCCCCTGACTGAAGCCTGGAAGTGTCAGTTCTAAGGGGCATGCCAGTCACAAGGCCATAGTGTGGCCGCACAAGGCTGGGTTTGTCATGCTCTACTTCAGTTGTCACACCATCACACCACCAGTTGGTGACCTGGGACAAGTCACCTCACTTCTCTGAGTCTGTCTCCTCGTATGTAAAGCATTGGGAATGCATGGCGACTGCCTGTACCCCTAAGGCTCCGTGAGCGATGGAGCGACTCAACCCAGCACCCGGCTAGTCAGTTCAGGGGCTCGGTGAGGGAGTTCTGCTCACAGTGCTGGTCGTGTCATCGCTGCTGATGTTTTCAGCAATACTGACTCCCAGGAAGGAAAATGTCATCTGCAAGATGCATTTTTACATGCATTTATCCATGCGTAGATAAAGCAAGGCAGCAAAGGAGCAACTATCGGGTCCTAGCAACACTGACATGTCCTAGTTTCCATGTATTTGTAAGTTTTCACAATAGAAAGTTAGAAAAGAGCCGGGTGGTGGCGGCGCACATCTTTGACCCCAGTACTTGGGAGGCAGAGGCAGGGGGACATCTGGTCTACAAAGCAAGTTCCAGGACAGCCAAGGATACACAGAGAAACCCTCCCAAAGCAACAACAACAACAAAAGGTAAAAGTAAAAAAGAGAACTCAAGCCGGGCGTTGGTGGCGCATGCCTTTAATCCCAGCACTCGGGAGGCAGTGGCAGGAGGATCTCTGTGAGTTCGAGACCAGCCTGGACTACCAAGCGAGTTCCAGGACAGCCTCCAAAAGCCACAGAGAAACCTGGTCTCGAAAAACCAAAAAAAAAAAAAAAAAAAAAAAAGAGAGAGAACTCAAGTAATGGCTCAGTGGTTAAAAGCACTGGCTGCTCTTCCAGGGTTCAAGTCCAGGGCCTACATGGCTGCTCACAACTGTTGGTAACTCCAGTTCCAGGGGACCTGATGCCCTCTTCTGGCCTCTGTGAGCACTGCACACAGTGGTGCACAGACACACATGCAGGCGAACACTCATACACATAAAATTAGTTTAGAAGTTTAAAAAGAGATAAATAACTTCAAAGTTCCAGTGTTTATGAAAGCATATTGCTATTATTGATCATTTTCATTATAAGCCTCTCTCTTACCCTCCACCTCAATACTGGAGATCGAATCTAAGGCCTCAGGCAATTATTCTACCACTAAACTGGATCCCCAGCTTCCTTTTTATTTTAATTTTGAGGCAGGGTCTCACTAAGATGCCCAGGCTTGCCTTGAACTCACTCTGTAGTTCACACTGAACTTGAATTCATGAGCCTCCTACCAGAGGCTCCAGTGTAGCTGGCTTGTGCCACCAGACCTGGCGTAACCTTTCTTTGTCAAAATCTGATTTTACCTAATTTCGAACTCAGCTTCAACTTGGCTGTGTACCTATAGGAGACATCACAGTATGTGTAGGGATTGGTGCCAGTCAGGGTTGCCCTTGTAGGGGACCTGAGTTCAGTTCCCAGCACCCATGTCCAGTGGCTTACAGTCACCTATAAACTCAGTTCCCAGCACCCATGTCCAGTGGCTTACAGTCACCTATAAACTCAGTTCCAGAAGTCTAATGCCTTACACACACAGACACACGCACACATGCGTGCACGCACACAAACACACATAGTTTATTTACAAACTTATTTGCAGCCTTACAGAAATAACAAAAAATAACCACATGGCAAAAGAAACTCACAAGTCAGTATGGGCATTTGCTGATGGTAAATACTGGTAAGGAGAAAACTAACCATTTTTCAGGTGTGGTAATCACATGGAAGTTGTTTAAAATCAGTTCTTAGTCTTTACAGATATGTTTGGAAATATTTTGCTTTGTCTTGTATCATTTGAGACAGGGTCTCATTATGTGTCCCAGGATGACCTTGAACTCATGATTCTCCTGCCTCAGTTCCTGAGTAGTGGTATTACAGATGTGGGAGTCCCTTGACATGATTTTTATTTAAATAAATTAGTGTATTTATTTGGAGGTTATTTTTTTGTTTTGGTTTGGTTTTTCAAGACAGAGTTTCTCTGTATTGCTTTGGAGACTGTCCCAGAACTCATTCTGTAGACCGGGCTGTCCTGAACTCACAGAGATCCACCTGCCTCCGCCTCCAGAGTGCTGGGATTAAAGGCATGCGCCACCAATGCCCGGCCCCAAGACAGCTTTTAATCACACTCACAGCAATGCCCCCGTCTCAGCCTCCCAGGTGCTAAGACTATAGGTATGCACCACCATGCCTGGCTTGAAATATTTTAAATGGCAAAACAAACAAACAAATGGGAACCTGCGGCTGTGGTCAGCTGCTGCCAGGCCAATCCAGCACGTTCTAGGCTGTCTACAGTGTGGCCTCCTTCTGTGACCCTCTGCCGGCCTCATTGCCACCTTCTGGCCCTTGCAGCAGGCTCACCTACCATGTACGCACCCTAACCCAGTCCGTGCTTCCCAATGAGAACACGAATAGCAGCAGGATTCACAGCGGAACCAGATACAGTGTCCCAGCCTCCAACGCCAAAGCTCACTGTCCTCAAGCCAGCTCAGGCCACGCCAGGAAGTCCCCTTGACAACCTGCCCCGATGTCCTGCCCAAAACCCATGAAGTGCACCGATAAAAAGCAAGGACCCTAGAACCAGACTGCCACCTGATAGTGAATCCTGGGTCCTCCATCTGCTGTGTGACCTGGACAAGTTACCTCACTTCTCTGTGCTTCAGTTTCCTCCTCTGGAAAATGAGGATATTAACAACAAAAGCCTCATACCGTAGCCCTCATTATCCACAAATTAAAAAGGCATCCTACGCAATAGATTGATAAAGTATAAATGTAAGATGCTGGTAAGAGGGGACCTGAACTGCCCCACATGGGAACTCAGTACCGCCTTCAGGGATAAAGCCTTTCAGTCAAGCTGAAACTGTTTGTCAAACTGATCCAAGCTGGGTGGCAGCCCCAGAACCAAGGGCTAAATAGCAAAGTGTGACAAAGCGACGACACCTTATCAGAGCTCACTGTCACCGCAGGACTTACTACTTTTCTGTTACAGTGGAGGTGGAGATCGAACCCAGGGCTCCTGCACCCTGAACACATGCTCTGAGCCCCACTTCAAGCCCAACTTCCCAGCACAAATGCAGATTTCTCCATCTGTCCCTCTGCAGACTGGGTAGTCCTGGGCGTAAGGAGTGCTTTCTGGTGGTCTGTGTCCCCAAACCTAGCATGACACCAATCCAGAAAGGCTCTTAACGATCTTAACGGGGTTTTCTATTGCCGTGATGAAACACCATGACCGAAAAGCAACTTGGGAACAAAGGGTTCACTTCACTCCCACATCGCGGCTCATCATCTCAGGCAGTGGGGCCAGAAGTCTGGGCACAGAAACTGAAGCAGGGACCATGGAGGACTGACTGCCACTTACTGTTTTGTTCCCTGTGGCTTGCCCAGCCTGCTTTCTTATACACACCAAGGCCACCCTACCCAGAGTGCCACTACACACAGTGGGCCCTCTCGCATCAATCACTAATCAAGAAAATGCCCCACAGGCTTGCCCATGGGCCAATCTGATGAGAGCTTTTTCTCACTTGAGGGCCCTTCTCCCCAAAGACAGCTTGGGTCAAGTTGACATAAAATCAGCCAGCACATTAACTAATACAGAGTATGTGGTAAATGGGTGACTGACTTGAGTACGGGGACTGGTCAAACATCTTCCTTATTAGTCACACATCGGGTGCCTGGCAGCCCTGAATAAGCCCTCAGCGCTTGATATCCTGTGTGCATTGGCATATGTAGGAGCGGGCCAGTAGCAAGCTCTGTGTGAGGCCTGTCCTGGGCCAAGGGCTCAGCAGCCTCCTTGTGTCCCAGCAGGACGAGGATTAGCGGCAAAGCATGGGGGATAATGGCAAGCTTTCTAACCTTTACAGCCACTGAAAAAGAAAAAGAACCCCTGAGTAAGAGCTGGAATGGGTGTGGTCCAAGGGTGACTGACTGACTGGATCATGCTTCTAGCACAGGCTGGGTCCTGGTGCCTTGTCAGGGGTCTCCCTATAGTTCAGTGACCAGGGACCTATGAAGAAATGTCTGAGATACAAAGGGACATTTCCTGGTCAAATTCAAGCCCTTCCATTTCACACGTAAGGAAAACAAAGCCCAGAGAGAGAATTTGTGCGACCCAAAGTCACAGAGCAACACATGACACACTTCAGAAACCTGAGCTATTGGCTCTGCATAGTCCACAGCTGGCCTAGGCCTCCATACCCCGCCAGAGAAGTCTTTCCAACTGCAAACCTGAGACAACACCCTGGCCCCACCCTGACGGGAAAGCTCACCTAACGGCACAAAGCAACAGGCCACTCCTAACCCACTGCTATCCCACACAGTTGCAGGACGATGTTTAACCCCCGAGACACCATGGTTCCGCCCTCCAAAGCCACCAGTCAGTTGAGTCAGCTCCTAGAACCACACAGCCTGGTAGGTGAGGAGGTAGAGAGGAAGGCCCTGTGCTCGAGGTGGGGAGACCAAGAGGGTAGCTAAGTCAGAGGGCCACCTACCTGATGGTGTGGTCAAAGTAGATGTCATCCATGGAAGCTGTGACACAGGGGCAGCCAGCGTGTCTCTCCGCTGGCTCGGGAGAAGAAAGCTAAATGTTAGCAGCCTCCCATGCCACACAGGCCTCTGACCATGTACTCCTCTTCCAGAGACTTCGCCACCAGCAGTGCCTGCCGTTCTTTTCCCACTTCCGCATCCTAGCCTCAGTCCTTTGTCCCCTCTGGAGCCCTTTCCCTGACCCCATGGCTGGCTGGGGGCCTCTGGAACCCTGCTGGTCTAGCCAAGTCACTGAGTTAGGCCTGGAGGCTGGAGAACACAAATGTGGAGAGGACCAGCTGCACTCACAGTCAGTCTCTGAGCCTGGTCTTTACCAGCCAGTTGGGAAATAGCTTTGGTTAAGGCTGCAGCAGAGGCAGACAGGGACATCTGCACGGTACCAACGCCCATGGCTAGGGGACTAGGGGAGAGGGACAGGCTGCTCAGACAACTAGGAGATGAATAGAGGATTTGAGGTAAGGAATGAGCAGGAACTAAGGCCAGAAAGGGAACAAGTGTGGTGACCATGACAGAGAAAGAGACCATCTTTAAAAACTGAGCCCCCACCGGGGTTCTACAGGGCAAGCGGTGGGGACGTGATGGAGAGCCTGGAGCAGAGCGTCACCTGACAGGCAGGCTGTGGTGTCGATCCATTTGAGCAACTGTCCGATGCTCAGTTCCCCACGGTGGTTAGTGTGGCAGGGCAGCACCACCTGGCTCATCTGCACCTCCGTGGGGTTCCGGTACTCCTCACCCTCTGCCATGGCGTCTCCGTGCTCTGGATGTGAGATGGACTTCCGGGATGTGCGACTAGAGAACATAGAGGCAAAGCCCTGGGGACAGGGGAGGACAACATGGTCAGCATTCTTTCTGCAATGCTCTGCTCTGCTAACCCTGACACCTCTGCACAGAGGAGAAGCAGTTTGGACCACTTCCCACCAGCCTAATCAAGAATGGCCACCACGACCCATGATCCTCCAGCCCATGATCTCAGAGTTGAGAGGAATGCTACCTGTGTCAGCTCCCTCTTAGGAAAGTGCCTACTTCCTTGTCACAGATAGTGGGCAGCTTTTAAAGTTTTCCTTTATTTTTTTTTTTTCTAAACAGTATCTCTCTGTGTAGCCCAGATTGGTTTTGAGCTTTTGCTCTTCTTAATCCCAGTACTTGGGAGGCTGAGACATCTACATCTCTATAGGTCAAGGCCAGCCAGAACTACATAGAGTCCCACGCCAGGCAGAGCTCCACAGAGAAACGCTGCTTTAAAAAAATGAAAAAGTTTATAGTAAATTGGAAAACAAATGGAGAAAACATTCCAAACAAAAGCAGATGGCCTGGCTGCATGGAGATAGGAAGACCCGGTGAAGATCACTCTGTGAGAAGGGGAGATGGGAAGACCCGGTGAAGATCACTCTGTGAGAAGGGGAGATGGGAAGACCCGGTGAAGATCACTCTGTGAGAAGGGGGGATAGGAAGACCTGGGGAAGATCACTCTGTGAGAAGGGGAGAGAGGAAGACCCGGGAAGATCACTCCGTGAGAAGGGGGAGATAGGAAGACCCGGGAAGATCACTCCGTGAGAAGGGGGAGATAGGAAGACCAGGTGAAGATCACTCTGTGAGAAGGGGGGATAGGAAGACCCGGGGAAGATCACTCTGTGAGAAGGGGAGAGAGGAAGACCTGGTGAAGATCACTCTGTGAGAAGGGGAGATGGGAAGACCCGGTGAAGATCACTCTGTGAGAAGGGGAGATGGGAAGACCCGGTGAAGATCACTCTGTGAGAAGGGGAGAGAGGAAGACCCGGTGAAGATCACTCTGTGAGAAGGGGAGAGAGGAAGACCCGGTGAAGATCACTCTGTGAGAAGGGGGAATAGGAAGACCCGGTGAAGATCACTCTGTGAGAAGGGGAGAGAAGAAGACCCGGCGAAGATCACTCTGTGAGAAGGGGCTCTCCGTTCCTATGAGAACCATAAGCGATGCTGGTGTAGTGGACATTCACTATGACTTCCGGTGCAGTGCTGAAACCTTAGATGCAGGTTGCTATTGACACGTTCATTGTGGCCCCGGGGAATCACAGTTCCCTGTAAGTTGCTGAACCAAGAAGGACAGCATATGCAGACTTCTACTGGAATTACGATTCCATGAGAGACTTGAAGAGACAGGGAAGGCTGGTATCAAAGTGCAAAGTGATTTCAGAATGGTGAAGAATTCTTTGGACTGAGCTCCATAGATGCTCATCACTGACCTGTGTTACCTAATGATGAAATATGAGGGCTAAGGAGTAGTTTCTCTCAAAAAACAATTAAAGAGTTATAAGGACAAAATAAAAAAGTGAGACCTGGGATTGGGGGCAGGGAAGGGAAGGAGAAGGGATGTAAGGAAGACACCCATCTCTTATGCTGGGTGGCCTGGGTCAGTGGAGCCTGGGAATTGCTGCCAATACAGAGTCTCAAGCATGGCTCCAACTTCATCCCCACAGGCCCACAGACCCCTTTCTGATACTCTCCCATTCTTGAGGGCCCCAGAAGGAGTACCTCACTCAGTGTTGCTTCTTCAGCATTCAGATCTACTGACTATGGAGTTCTGGGTAATCGTCGTCAGTCACCTGACCCAGCTGAAGAACCAACAGAGAAAGCTCTGCACCCCACAAATGAGAGTGGGACCTCAAGCTTGATGCACCCTTCCCCTCTACCTCCAGCGTCTCTCCTAGGACAAGAAGAGGCTAAGGCGCTGGGCCTTGGGAACAGCAGCACAAAATGTCACACATTCACACAACAGTGACAGGTGTGAGCCTTCTTCAGCTGTGGGACGAGGACATAGCCGGATCTTGGGCCACAGTCTCTCATAAGGGTCCTGCAGCTAAACCTGACAAATTCAAAGCTTACCAAGGTAACTCACCCAAAGCCCATGACTCCTAGAATGATAGAGATGGACCAGGCCTGTCCAACCCAGAACTGCTCCAGAGATGGAGCTTCCTCCAAGCATCCCTGGGGGCAAGGCACAGTGCTAGACCCCAAGGAGAGAGGAAGGCAGCAGACCTAGGAACTCTTGGCCAGGGTTGGGGTCCACAGACGACAGCTGCCCATCTTTCGGGCTCTCAAAGACTGCCTGAAGGTTGCTACACTCAAGCAGCCTGGTCCATCACCATGGAAACCACTGCCAAAGGCATCTCCAGCCTGACTGTGCACTGGGGGTTCTGCATGGATGTTAATACAGGTGGCTTGGCATTCTGGGTGTGGTAGCACAGAGAGGAGGCAGGTAGGCCCTGTCTTCCCACACCGTTTTCATGGTTAGGAGCTCTTAGAACCTTCTAGACACCCAGGCATCAAGATCAGGGCCTCCAATTGCTATCGCATAAGTGTCACAGACTCCACTCTCCCTGAACTCAATTCCAGCAGTCAAGATGGGAAGGCAGCCAGCAGGAAGCAGGGATGCATGCAGCAGGGAAGCTTCAGCCAATGGGGACTCTAGAGCATGGCCACTCCTCCCAGGAGAGCAGAAGCCTGGGATGAAGTCAGGGCAAGCCAGGCAGGGCCAAGACAGCTGACCAGGAGGGCAGGCATGTGGAGGTCAGAGACAAGCCTTCCCAGACTGCAGCTATGATGCCAGGCACTGGCCCCTGGCCACCCCAAACCTGGCCAGATTTGTGTCCTGACCTAGGCCCCAGCTGACCATGCCATGGGCTTGGGTTCCCTCCTCCTGGCCAGTGTCCCATCACAGATCTACTGGGTCAGAGCAGAATAAACCACTTTGCCCAAACCCTCTCCAGTGAGAGATGAGACACGAAGGGAAAGGCTGCCCAGTGTCACCTAGATGGGAGCCAATAGAAGCCCTCATGAGCCAGGCTGCTGCTAGGCAACCTGACAACAGCTTCCCCTCCATTTCCTCCAAGTAGCCAAGTCCCAGTGATCCCAGCTCCTTAAATGCTTGGTCCCGCCCACTGCCTGCCCACTCTGGCCCTGTGTTTCTAACTGTACATGTTTCCACAGCCTGGCCTGGGGCCACCACACTCTATTGGCCACTCTCAGACTAAAACAAACCCACAACCACAGCCACTTGCTATGCCTTGCCTCCTAGGGGTCCCCATGATGCTGCCCCCACAGTCTCCCTGTGGCACTCTGCCCTTCCTAAAGAGCAGCCCTGTCAGGCGTGTCCCCTGCTCAAGACTACTAGATGACTCCCTACTGCTGTCAGGACCGAGATCCAGCCACTGCAAGTCCTGTCACTAAGTCCAGCAGCTGTCCCCATGGCTCCAAATTACACAGGATCCTCACTGTACCTTCTCACTCCAGCTCTGTTCCCTGCCCCGGCCTCGTCTCCCCTTTCCCCTACTGTCTCCATCATAGCACTGACCACATCAGGATAAGGAGGGAGCCCAGGCCAAGAACAGAGCAGGTGCCAAATAGCCACCCGTGGAGGGGAGAAAGGAAATGACCTCAAGCTGGGCCCTAAAGGATAAAGGGAGGGCTGAGGTATGATGAGGCCACAGGGAAAGAAGCGGGAACAGTGGCGGTTCAGCAAAGGAGAGTTCTGGGTAGAGACATAAGGAGACAGATGGTGTTGGGAGCCTCAAGGCCAAGCCAATGGGGTCCCTTTCCATCCTGAAATACCCTGGAGGAGGGAATGGCCTACAGCAGTTAGTGAGGACAGACAGTGCTGGGCCCATCCTAGAGCAGCAGCCCTAGGGCAAGGGAGATGAGTATCCTGAAGGGAGAAGTAGGCTTGGAAGCCTTTGAGGTAGCTCATGAAACAGGTGTTGAGGTCACCTGGCTTAGGTTCAAGTGCAGTTACATAATGAGCCTGTCCATTCTCAGGCAAGCTGTTCAACCTCCTTATAGGCCTCCGATTCCTTGCCCATAGACATAGGATCAGAGGCATGCAAATATATGTGAATTCTAGGCCATCCTGGTCTACATAGAGAGTTCCAGAACAGCCAAGGATATATAGAAAGACCGTGTCTCCAAAGAGAAAAGAAATAGGATCATAACACCTGCTTCCAAGGGTTATCTTGGGGATGACACTAAAGGAGGTCAAACATCCATCCACACATTTATTGAGTGAGCACTTACTTTTGGCACTGTGAAACTGAGTCAGACTTCTGAAGCTAAGCTGGGAGAAGCTGTCCTTTCTACCATGAGCTCAGCAGGTCCACAGGGTAACTGGGGATGGGGGCTAATTATCATCTTCTGGGAGGGATGCTAGGAGAATCTGAAACACCTGCAATCTGTGGACCACTGGACCACAGGGCAGGGCTTCAATCCCAGCACAGACTGCAGCTAGAGTTCCTCCTCTCCTCCCCCACCATCCTGTCTCTCACAAAGCCATGCGAGGGACCAGAAGGGCATCCCACAAGAAGGTGGGGAGAGAATCCTTCGGTCTACCCTGGGAGCCACCAGCCAGGCCCCATGAAAGGCCTCATTGTCTGAAGCTGGCTGCGCTGAGCCATGTAATGGTGTTGCCTGAACTGGATGCTGTCCTCACTAAGAAGGCCATGGCCCCAACCTCTCAGAGAGCTGCCTGCTGCCAGGACAACCTCCCAGTCACTGGACCCAGCAAGCCAAGGACATCTGTTAACATTCCAAAACTCTGTTCACCCTAACCACCACCACTTTCCCAAAAGGATCTCTCTCTCTCTCTCTCTCTCTCTCTCTCTCTCTCTCTCTCTCTCTCTCTCTCTCTCTCTCTCTCTCTCTCTCTCTCTCTCTCTCTCTCTCTCTCCCTCTCTCTCCCTCTCTCTCTCTCTCTCTCTCTCTCTCTCTCTCTCCCTCTCTCTCTCTCTCTCTCTCTCTCTCTCTCTCTCTCTCTCTCTCTCTCACACACACACAGGACACACACTGAGAACAAGAATGTAAACAACTCAAGTTAAGAAACCAGGTAAGGGAGAAATGACTGAAAGGAGACTCCCAGCAGTCTAGGCAAAAAGGGGTATTGTGTTTCCAAACTCCAGTCAAAGGATTGGAAGGAAGGAGCCCAGGGGACTGTTCCTCAGACTTCCTGAGGTCTATAGCACTGGGCTACAAGGTCATCTTCACCCAGGACCCAAACACGCACCTGGATGTTACTTCTAGCTACAACGTGCTAGCCCTACACTTTTCAAGTTTGGAGAGTTGGAAGGGTAGAGAAATGAGCCAGTGTTTTTTGGTTATGTTAAGTTTCAAAACCAGAACAACACCGGGCATTGGTGGCGCACGCCTTTAATCCCAGCACTCCGGAGGCAGAGGCAGGCGGATCTCTGTGAGTTCGAGGCCAGCCTGGTCTACAGAGCTAGTTCCAGGACAGCCTCCAAAGCCACAGAGAAACCCTGTCTCGAAAAAACAAAAAAAGAAAAAACAAAAAAAAAACAAAAACAAAACCAGAACAATTGCTGAGGTGCCTGTTTAACACATCAAAGCTGGGCCTGGCTGCCAGGTTCTCCCAGCATCCCTCAGTCCCTACCTGTTAGAAGGTTTGGCTCATATACCCGCCCTCTACCCTGAACTCTCCAGCCCAGGAGCTGAGCCCGCTTCTCCCAGAGGCTCTTCCCTATATAATCCGACATTTTGGTTACCGGCAGCCCCTTCCTTTTAAACCTTGGGCCTCCTGGCTGCTGCACCTGGTTCCCTTCTCCCTTTCTCCTCTCTCCTCCCCTCCCCACTCCCACATTGTCCAGTTCGGACTGGTCATGTCCACTCTGGACTCTCCCAGATGTCCCTGCCTCTGACCACGCTCTCTCTCACATCTACACTAAGCTTTCTCCTCCACCATACCTAGGAGCAGTCATGTCCCCTCTTCTCCTTTTTATTCCTTTTTTTTCCCATTAAGGTTAAACATCTCCTCCATGTCAGCTCAAGTAGCAGGGCCCATGGCAGGTGTTTCTGTATTCCCTTTATCTACCTTGCAAAGCGTCTGCCTCTACTGACGAACAAAGCATGTACCCTGGAACATGGCTTCTGAGTGGGAGTGCTTCCGTCACCCCAGGCCCACTAGCAAAGGATCATGGGTAACTCTCCACAGCATTTCTGCAGGCCCTAGAGGTAAAGGGCAGAGACTCAGAGAAGTCAAGAATATGACCCCAAGTCACACGGCCAGCCAGTGACAAAGGAAGGAACAGAGCCCAGGGCCCTGGGTCCCACACCGGAGGCTAATAGGAACTAAATGTGCAGGCAGTGGGCTTGCCGGACCTGTACTTCTGAGCCCTCACTGAGCTCGGCTGGGTTGGAGAGGGGGTAAAGGCCTGAACTCGGTATGGAGAAGGAAAGGAAAGGCTAAGCTAGGGACCAGCCTTAGCCGGTGTCCTCAGCCCCGCCTTTCGGCCCCTTGGTCTGAATGTGAATGGCTCTCAGCACATCAAACCCCTGAGACCTGAGCAGGTCATTCTCATCTCAGTTTCCGCATCTGCCAAAAGCCTGGGGCCAGTGAGCCCATTAGGACAACTCAACTCAGAGTCACAGGGAGGAGCTGAACACGGAGGCTCAGGCCTGGGCTCCCAGCACTCAGACTACTCTAGCAGGGGCTGGCAAGTTAAGAGCCAGCCTGGGGTGCACAGACACACTGTGGCAGTCTGAATGAGAATGGCCCTGTAAACTCATATGTTTGAATGCTTGGTCTATGTTGCCATATCCCCCCCCACACCATCACCCACACACACGGTTAGTGGAATGTTTGGGAAGAGCTAGGAGGTGTAGCCTTGTTGGAGGAGGTGTGTCACTGGGGTGGGCTTTGAGGTTTCAAAAGCCCCCACCATTCCCAGTTAATGTTCTCTTCTCTGCCTCCTGCTTGCACATAAGGATGTAAGCTCAGCTACTTCTGCAGTGCCATGCATCACCGCCCGCTGGGACGCTCCCGATCATGATGGTCGTGGATGCCCCCTCTGAAACTGTCAGCAGACCCCTCAGTTAAATGCTTCCTCTTATAAGATGCCTTGGTTGTGGATGCCCCCTCTGAAACTGTCAGTACACCCCTCAGTTAAATGCTTCCTCTTATAAGATGCCTTGGTCATGGTGTTTCTGCAACAGTAATAGAAAAGTAACTAAGACAGACACTGTCTCAAAAAGCAACAAAACCATGGAAAACAAGCATGGGCCAGGATATGGAGTCAGGACCCCTTAGAGTCCTGGCAGGAATGTAGAAATGTTGAACACCTGTGGAAGGCCATTTCCTCAGAAAAGAAAGTTGAACCAAGGGTCTGGAGACACTGATGGCTAGTGTCTTGCAGAAGAACATCACAGAGCTCGGTTCCTAGTACCCACTTCAGAAGGCTCACAAATGCCTATAACTCCAGCCCCAGAGAACCTGACGCCCTCTTCTGACCTCCATGAGCATCCACACGTGCACCAGCCTACATGGGTACCTATGTACACATAATTTACAATAACTTTTAAAGTTAATCAGAAACACCTAATGTCTGAGCCCTCCTACTCCTAGTATAGCAAACAAGCTTCACGTACAGTTAGAGACTCTGTCTCAACACATATGGTAGGGAACAATATGAAGAAGACACAGGGTATTGACCTCTGGCTCCTATTCACCCACACATGGACACACAAGAATCCATGTACACTCATGATCACACACACAGCTGGGGGAGCAGAGAACAATAGATCGTGCCTGGCACATGGTGGGAGCCTGAGGAACAGGCGTCATTAGATCTGTGGACTCACTGTCCACATCTTTCAAATGGCCCTTTGCCAAATTGTCAAGTCTTTCCAGCCATGAAAGGCTTTCCTACAGGAAGAACCGCCTGCCAAGGCCTCCAAGGCACAGACACCTCACCTCAATACTGCTCTCTTGGTGACACTATTATTTAACTGTGGGAATATTAAAGAAAAAAGACACAGAGTAGGAACCGTCTCTTGACTCCTGGTACTCACAGGACCTAGGAAGCAAGTCTGGCTTGCTGGGAAGCAAGTGCAAGAGTTTGTTCAGTGGGTTCCCAATTCCAGTTAATGCCAACCACAAGCAGGAAGAACACAGACCATTCTAGAACACAGCAGAGCACATCAGTTGCCTCCCTCCACCCAAGGATAAAAATAACCTCATCTGCAATCTGATGCCTGCCATCAGGCAGTCACCAGAACTGCCCAGGCCCACCAAGGAGCTGGCAGGAGACCAGATCAAGAACAGGGATATAGAGTGAATGCAATCACACACACACATCGTCTGAACCATGGACAAGTGTGAAGAGCTTTCACTGACAAAATGTACTGGGGCCCAGAGTGGTCCTACATCCTGCCCAACCTTCCAAGACTGGAGGCCATCTCCTACTGGTCTACCTACAGCCTTTATCCTAGCATCTTGATGTTGAGAAGGGCTTTGAAATTAGTTACACCTATTGGGAAATATCAGTGGGGAAACAGAGGCACAGGAGTTCTCTGTACTAGGCCTTAAATGAATGAGCAAAGCCAGCAGTTTTTAGGCAAATTATCAGAGTTGTTTCCTCTGAATTGAACTTCTCAAAGAAGCTGCCTCCATATTGAATGTCCTGAAAATGACTTGACTGTGGCAGTCGAACTTAGTAACTGTGCGGAGATGGAATAAACCTATCTTGAATTATTTTTGTTCCTTTTCAGGAGCTAGTGAGGTAGGTGTTGGGACAGGGTCTCCTTGTGTAGCTCAGGCTGGCCTCACTCACGACCTCCTCTTGTCTTGTAGTGACCAGTCCCCCATTTTAGCAGCCATGACAGGCTAACATGTGCTTGCACGACCTTGCAGCTCCTGTCCTGGTCACTAAGGTCAGATACCCTTCCTCGTGGCAAGGAACCAATCAGAAGTTAGCTGGCGGGGCTGTGCTTTACGGCTCTGGGTGTGCTTTACGGACAGTGCACAACAGTGATGTGCAGAGCATAGCAACCGCCCTGGGAGGGCCTATGGGCCATAACAACCAGTTGACCAATCAACACAGGGTGGGTCATCCAAACCTGGAAGCGTACCAGTCCTGAGACTGTTTCATACCCCTAGACACTCCCCTTACACTGCCCTATAAGATCCATGCCTCAAGGTTGCTCAGGGTCTTTCTCCAGCCATCTGCCATGGTGGAAGGATGAGGGTCCCGAGCTAATGGGTTAGCTCGTTAAATAACTTCAATAAAAGACTCTGCTTTTGCATCAAAATGGGCCTCTTGGTAATTTTGGGGTTCAGAATTTGGGCACAACAGTCTCAGTGCTGGGATTATCAGCAGACCTTCCCAAAGCCATCCACAATCACCTCCACGCTTGACCCAACATACTTGTAACTACCAGGAAGCCTCTAGGATCATGTGACTAACCTAGCAGACCAACATCCTCCCTCACCAGCCTCAAAGCTAAAACTACAGTAAGTTAGTTTTCAGCAGGCTGCAGCGTTCTCTCTCTGCTGCAGCCCAGCTACCTGAGACCTCCAGCAGAGCGTTAGGCACAAAACTCTAAACACAGATTTAGATTTTTCTTTTGTATGGACCGCCTTCAGGCGAACAGACATGCCTGTCTCCATCTCCACCCAAGGCGTTGTGAGGATTAACACAGATCTCAGAAACCACAGGCCCCTGGCTCACAGTGAAGTGCCACGGGGTGGGGTGGGTGGGGGCGGGAGGGGGGGCCCGGGGGCACTACGTGGAAGAGTCTGTGGAGAGCGAGGAGCCGCTGGATAGACATCACAGAGCTCAGCAGCCCATCTCCCACTTTGGGAAACAAGAATGTGGAGAAGGAAGATTCTAGAGTAGAGTCTGGATGGCACTGAGTCTATGTAATCCAGCCCAGCCCTCTGGGAGGGGGGGAGGGCCTGGGTACCCTTCTGTTCACTTAGCTGTTCTGTCCAACAGCCATCCGGCAGCCCCAGGGGCCAGCTTCCTTGTCTGTAAAGTGAGACTCTAAAGACTTAGCAGGGCTGACCCAGGGTGCGAATGAGTGGACACAGCCAAAGACTCGGCCAATCACAGTGGCTCTGACCTCTGTCCGTGCCCTGCCCGGTAAGAGGTCTAAGCGGGCTGCTGACCCAGACTCAGGGTTCAGATGAGAGACAGACTAGGCAGGAAGTAGCATGGGAAATGCTGTCACATCATGGGTGCGGGGCCACGTGCCCAGGATTCAGCTTTCCCCTGGACAGCATGCTGGCTCCAACTTCTTCGTATTGTTTGAGCTCTGTGCCTACAGTGTACCAGAACTTACAGCCTGTGGAATGTGAGCAAGTATTTCACCCTCTGAACTCAGATTCCTCAGTTCATAAAACTGGAAGGGGCAGGTGAGGTAGTGAGGTTCGGGTGAGATGGAGAATAATTACCCTCCTTTAAGAACATTCTTTTTTGTTGTTATTGAGATGGGGGTCTCATTCTGCAGCCCAGGATGATCTCAAACTTACTATGTGGCCCAGGCTAGTCTTTTTTTTTTTTTTTTTTTTTGGTTTTTCGAGACAGGGTTTCTCTGTGGCTTTGGAGGCTGTCCTGGAACTCGCTCTGTAGACCAGGCTGGCCTCAAACTCACAGAGATCCACCTGTCTCTGCCTCCCAAGTGCTGGGATTAAAGGCGTGCGCCACCAACGCCCGGCTCCCAGGCTAGTCTTAAACTAGCTTTCTAAGTGCTAGTATTACAGACTTCCATCCACCATGCCCCGCTGCATTTATTTTTTTAATCTTCACACAACCCTAATAGCTGGGTGTCCTGTTCCCATTTTACAGATGAGAAAACAGAGGCTCAAGAAGAATAAGCAACGGGCACATAAATACCGATGATCACACAGCCGGTAAGGATAGAATTGGGACTTGGGTCCACACTTGTGTAGCTTTGCTGTCCTAACTCCCATCTAGCAGACATGATAGTCATTTCTGTTTCTAAGCATTTGGCACTACCACAGGCAGGCCAGGCCAGGCCAGGCCAGCGCCCACATGTGCACCTGGGGCTCCTGCAATGCCTCCTCATGTCCCCTCACGTCCTCTTGCAGAGACAGGGTTGATGTCAGGACCCAGGTCAACACACTCTCTGAAACACTGTCCGCTGCCCACCACCAGGGAGGGAAATGCCCAGAAACAGGGGTCAATCCCTTCTGTAAACCGTCCAGTCCTTCACCTCCGGTCCTCTTCCCCCACAGGCCTCCCTGTGGGCCTCCTGGCCCAGGCTGTTTGCCACTGCCCACCCCGTCACCAGAGTGTTTGGAGCACAGGAAGTCTGACCTAAATGTAAACTGACTCCACTGTGTGCCCCAAAAGCCACTCTGACCACGCCCTGCCCAAAGCCCCACTGACATCCAGCAATTCCTCAGTGCAGGGGGAGCCTGGCACTGAGGCCGGCCACTCAGGGGGTTATAGAGGAAAGACCTGCCCCCCCATAAGAACCCTCCACACCCTCCCCACTACACAGCCAAGAATGCAGCTTGTCCCTGCCTCTGGGTTACTATGGCAACGGGAAGCCAGGCATTGGGCCCAAGCCCTGCCATCCTGCAAGCCACCTCGTTTACCCTGGAGTGGGGTACAGCAGCCACAGATATCACAATTCCTTCTGGAGAGGAAAAGAGAGCAAGAGGGGAGGGGAAGAAAAAGACGAAACAGTTACGGGGCAGGGGGACGATCAGACAGAGAAAAGACAAGAGACGGGGAAGAGGGAAAGAGAAAAGAGATGTCAAGGAGGGGAGGGAACAAAACATCTAGAAAAGCACATGTACAGAGAGAGGGAGGGGGAAGAGAGAGAGAAAGAGAGGGAGAGAGAGAGAGGGAGAGATGGAGAGAGAGAGAGAGACAGACAGACAGAGACAGAGACAGAGACAGAGACAGAGAAGGGGGGAGGGAGGGGGCAGGAAAGAGGCCCCTCTGATCCCCACTCCACAACACACATTCCTGGGCCTGAGCTTCTCACAGCTTTGGAGATTCAGGGCAGCTAAGACTTCCTGCCCCAGGAAGCTGGCAGCCTGGCTGGGCCCCACGGCTCTCTAGGCCCTTCAGCCTCTACCCTGCTAAGGGATGGTGCTCAGGCCTTCCCCCAGCAAGTGGAGCCCCTTCCACCACCCCTCAGGCATCCTCAAGCTCTCCTGCCACTTTGTCCTCTCCACCCCCAACCCTTACCCAGACTCCTCTGGTTCAAGCCAACTTAGTTGTCCTCTGTGCTTAAGAAACCATTCCCAAGAAGTGTTGCAGAGCGTTGGAAGCGGGGACCACGACTGCCAACTGAACACGTCCTGTCACTCAGCACAGGGAATGGAGCAGACCCCCCTGCAGGTAGGAGATGCCAAGCAGGGCCGGGCAGCCGCTGGCAGAAGCTGCTCTGCAGGGGCCTCACTCCCCTGCATCCCGGGTGCTTTCCCAGCCCCTAGCACAGGGGAGTTGATGGCTTGCAAAGCAGTCCTGGCCAGTCCTGGCCCCACATGTTCCCCACATCGGAGAAATGCAAACACTAGTGTCACAGGAAGGAGTCAGGGTTCTTAGACCAGGACCTGACCCACGGGAAGTGTCCCAAACTGCCTTGTGTTGTTAAAAAAAGCCTAGGCCCACGGGTCCCGGGGGTAAGACATCTGCTGAGAAAGGCCAGGAAGCAGAGAATGGTTCAAAGGCAGTTAGGCCTGTGACCATGGCATCCACTCATCCTCCCAGCACCGCCAGTGAACACACAGCCTGTCTACACTAGGGCTTCATTTCAACTCAGAATCGCGGCTGGACAGGATAGTCTGAGGTCCTCGCAGGCATCCCACACTTGATGGCCGCCAGAAGGACACGCCATCCAGTTCTAGGAAGGCCCCAGACCCTCCGGCAGGAAACAGGCTCCTGGAACCAAAGTCTGTGATTACTAGAGAGCAGCTGGGGGGTCAGCAGGAACAAGGTGGGCCAGGGACTGGGAGAAGCCTCCTGGGCCACAATAAACTGTCTTCAATATTTTGCATTTGTACAGGGCCAAACGTCACCAGTGCCCAGCACGGAGATGGAACCCAAAGGCGGTCCCCATGGAACCCCAAGCTCCTTCTCCACTCAGCACTGCATCAAATGGCTGGAACAAAGACGGGCCTGGCCACCGGCAGCTGCCTGAAAGTTTGGACAGCCAAAATAGCCAAGCAGGGGAACCTGGAAAAGGCAGCTTCTTCTGCCTGCATTTCAGAGCCTCTGTCACTGTCCCCTTGTTTTATTCTGGTTATGTGCAGGGCTGGCTCCAGCTTAATAACTGTTTATGTGAAAACAGCCTCATGATTTCATCTGTCCACAAACTCAACTGTGGTTAACTCCTGCTGTTAACCAAAGCATGGCCCTGTGGTGGCTGAGGCTTCCCGCCCCAGTAGGGTGGGTGAGGGGAGGAGAGGAAGGAATGACTCAGTGCGGAGGAGGGAGCCCCAGGCTGGCGTTTTGCTTGATGCCCAGCCCTGCGAGCAGGAATCCAGGAGGCATAGACTAGGCCCAGATAAGACAGACAACAGGCTGGAGGGAGAACAGGATGGCACCGGGCTATGCGTGGTCTGGGCTCAGGCCTCTAGCTGAGCCACTAAGGGCTGGCCAAAAACCAGGCCTGGAGGATTCCAGGTAGGATGTTAGGTCAAGAGCACTCCGGGTTGACAGTCGGAAAGAAACCAACCCGACAGGTCAATGTTGTTTATCTCTGTTAAAACTCCCATTCAGGCCGGGCGGTGGTGGCACTCGCCTTTAATACCAGTCTGGTCTACAGACCTAGTTCCAGGACAGGTAGGGCTGTTACACAGAGAAACCCTTTCGTGAAAAACAAAACAAAACTCCCATTAAGGCTGAGTGGTGGTGACGCACGCCTTTAATCCCAGCACTCAGGAAACAGCAGGCGGATCTCTGTGAGTTCCAGGCTAGCCTGGTCTACAGAGTGAGTTCCAGGACAGCCTCCAAAGCTACACAGAGAAGCTTTTTTGGGGAGGAGGGGGCACTCCCATTCATTTCTCCAGAGCACTGAAGAGAATAGTCTGTTCTCTCATGACGAGCAAGAAAGGGGACAAGACCATTTAAAGAAGGAAAGAAAGAGCCGGGCTTTGGTGGTGCACGCCTTTAATCCCAGCACTTGGGGGGCAGAGGCAGGCGGATCTCTGTGAATTCGAGGCCAGCCTGGTCTACAAAGTGAGTTTCAGGACAGCCCCCAAAGCAACAGAGAAACCCTTTCTCGAAAAACCAAAAAAAAAAAAAAAAAAAAAAAAAAAAAAAGAAGAAGAAGGAAAGACAGCGCAGAGCTAGGGGTGTGGCTCGGTGGAAGAGTGCCTGCCCAGGAAGCCCTGGGTCTGACCCCAGCACTGCATAAACAGTGATACCATCCCAGCACCTAGAAGGTGGGGGCAGGAGGATCAGAGGTTGAAGTTCAGTCCCAGCTACAAAGCAAAGGGCAGCCTAGGCTACAAGAGACGCTGTCTCAAAAAGAAAAGACAAGGGAATGTGATGAAGAGAGAAGGTAATTCTCCAGTTTGAGGCAGTAATGGGGGAGGGTTCCTGCTGAGATCTGGCTAAATGAATGAATGAATGAGAAAGAGCAATTATGAAAGACACGGAGAGGGGGTTTCTAAAGAAGGGAGGATACAAAGTCCCCAGAGGACGGTTGTGACGTCAGGAGGGCGGTGGGTGAGAAGCCAGGAGGGCAGCCTGGTCCACGTGTCCCGAGGCTGGGCAGATCCCCAGAGTGTAGATTTCACTCAAAGAGCTGGAGTCTATAAGTGGAGAGAGATGGGACCTGCCTTTCAGTCTCTCCACACTAGGCAGCCTGTGTGTGTGTGTGTGTGTGTGTGTGTGTGTGTGTGTGTGTGTGTGTGTGTGTAGAGAGAGAGAGACCCTCAAAATGAGGAGGGTTCTCAGTGCTGCAATCAGGAAGGAAGGCCACGTGTGTGAGTGTGTGTGTGTGTGTGTGTGTGTGTGTGTGTGTAGAGAGAGAGAGACCCTCAAAATGAGGAGGGTTCTCAGTGCTGCTATCAGGAAGGAAGGCCACCTGGGCAGGTTTTCCCAGGGCAGATTTCAGAGGTCCACAGCACTGGCGGCTGTGAGTCCAAGCTTAGCAGCAGAGATAAGGAGGGGCAGAGCTTGAAGTGAGGGAGAAGTAAATGTACTGAGTCTAGGGAGCCCAGAAAAGAAATGAGCAAGGAAAGGAACCAAGAATTTTCCAGAAGGCCGGGCAGTGGTGGCACATGACTTTAATCCCAGCACTCGGGAGGCGGAGGCAGGCAGATCTCTGTGAGTTCGAGACCAGCCTGGTCTACAAGAGTGAGTTCCAATACAGCCACCAAAGCCAGAGAAACCCTGTCTCGAAAGAAAAAAATTTCCAAAGGGGTTGGAGAGATGGCTCAATGGTTAAGAGTCAAGATTGCTCTTCCAGAGGACCTGGGTTCAATTCCCAGCACCCACATGGCAGCTCGCAACTGTCTATAACTCCAGGATCCAACACCCTCACATAGATATATATGCAGGCAAAACACCAATGCACACAAAATAAAAATAAATTTAAAAAAGGAATTTCCAGTTATTGTTAAATGCTCACTGAATGTATCAAAATTCTGATTTGTACCTCACTGTTGAGAAGGGGTTACATGCCTGCAAAACAAACAAGTAAAAAATAACCACCAGCACACACGGGCGTCTAAGAATCCCAGGACTCTGCACCTGTGGTAGGTTAGAGGTACAAGGTCCTAAGAGGAGGTGGAGTCTAATTCTAATCCTCTCCCCTAGGTCTGTGTCACCTTCAGTGACATTTCAACCAATGCCTCGAAGACCAGGTCATGGGAAGCTAAGCTTACAGCAACTCCTAGACCTTCTAGAACTGTTACTGTGGGGACCTAGCTGCCAGGTAAGAAATACGATTGTCTCAACAAAGAATCCATATGTGGGTGCTCTGAGTGACATTCCCAGTAAAGCCCAACCTTGGAGCCACGCCCACCACAATGCTAGTGAAGTCACACTAGACCCCCAGTGAACTTACACACAAGCTAAACACCACCTCGTAACCTCCACCTGGGCCCCACGGGGCAGATGAATTGCCCTTCAGAGCTCTGCCCAGCCTTGTCCAAGCTTCCAGTTCACAAATCACAATGCATCACCGTGGGTTCGCTACGCCACGGAGTTTCAGTGTGGTTTGCATTGCAGCCCTAGTAACTACAGCAGACACGGTGCCCAGGGGAAGATGTAGTCAGGAGCACACACATGAAAACTCAGGGAGCCATCAGCCAGGCTCCCTGACATGCTGAACAGAGTAAAGGCAGATGGGAAAGGAGGGGACAGAGATGCGGGGACGGAGTCCAGCCAGAGTGACTTAGAAAAAGGAGAGGCAGTCAAGTGGAAACCGGTGCCACTCAAGTAGTCGTTGGCAGGGGACCTGGGACCTGAACAGCTTTGCTTACACGGAGGCTGGGGAATACTGGAGCTGGTTCATCTATTTGCGGGATGCTTACAAGCAGATGGAGACGTCCCCAGAGCCAGAGAGCAGCCCACAGGATAGGCACCTAGCATCTCAGAAGTACTCAGGCACAAGCTCAAAGGGCCTTCTTAGAAATCTACTGTTTGGGGTGAGCCTACTGTGTGCCGGGCTGAGTCCTTGGGTAACTCTTCATCTTCAACACCAGTACAGTTGTGGTAGGAGCCCAGGGGAGCAGGTCACCAGTGCACGGCACTGCGGACTCCACGGTTGCCTTTTGGCTCCCAGCCAGAGCTGGTATGACCAGTGGGGCCCTCCTGGGTTTGGGGATCTTTCCAGATAAAGACATCTAGCTGCCGTGTCACTACCACCACTCCCCATGCAAAGGGCCAATGCGGCAGGCTCAAAATCCACTCTCCAGTGAGACACACCTTCCCAGGAGGGCCGCCCCGGAAACTTTTATCTTCAAAGCAAGAGGAGGGCTGGACTAGGCTGACTCAGAGGGCCTTGGGGCCCTGGGGAGAGGTTGAGGGGGGCTGGGAAGCAACCTGGGCTTTCCCCCCCACATCTGGCTCCTTTAAAGATGGCCTCTCCCCTTGCCCCACAGTCACTAAACCTTTGGCTCACCACTCGCTGTCTTTTGGAAAGACATTTATGGCATTTTATTTCCCTATTTGTGTGTAGCTGTGGGGGAGGTGTGCGCAGCATGGATGCGTGAGGGTCAGAGAAGAACTTGTGAGAGTCAGCTCTCAATCTCCCCCTCGTACATCTGAATCTCGGGGTGGAACTCGGGTCACAGAGCCAGGCAGCAAGTGCCTTCGCCCACGGAGCCGGCTCACCTGGCCACTACTTGCTCTTACAATGAGTCTCCTCCAGCATGGAAATGTCAGATAATATGAACCTGCTCAGTTACAGAGACCACCACGACCCCACATTCCCAGTTATGGTCAGGACACTGAGGCTGGGAGAGGGCCCAGAGAGCCGGCCAGAGGGCTAGGGAGGTAGCTCAGTGGGTAAGAGCATTTGCTGTTCAGTCATGAGAATGGGAGTTTAAACCCCTAGTATGCACACAAAACGTCAGCCATGGCCATGTGGTCCTGTAAGCCCAGTGATAGGGTATTGGTGCGTGCGTGCGCCTGTGTGGTTGGTGTGATGTTTGTATGTGTGTGTGATGTGTGTGTGTGCGTGGTGTGTGTATGTGTGTGTGGCATGTGCGTGTGTGTGTGTGATGTGTGTGTGGTGTGTGTGTGGTGTGATGTGGGGGGGTTGTAGTGTGGGTATGTGTGGTACGGCATGGTATGTAGTATGTGTGGTGTGTGTGATGTGTGTGATGCGGTGTGTGTACATGTGTGGTGTGGTGTGTGTGTGCGTGGTATGGTGTGTGGTATGTGATGTGGTGTGGTATGTTATGGTGTGGGGAGTATGGTGTGGTGTGGTGTGGTGTGGTATGGCTGTGTGTGACAGGAAGTTTGTTGTGGCTTTCTAGGTGCCAGCCTAGCTCCAGGTTCAATGAGAAACGTGTCTCAAGGGAATAAGAAGAGGGACAGAGCAGGACACTTGATGTCCTCCTCCGGCCTCCACCAGTGAGTCCAGAACACGTGTGTGCAGTGTACATACATGTGTGCAGCACACATGCAAACAAAGAGAAGAACCAGTCAGAGTTGCTCATCCACACACACACACAGACACACAGGACTGAAATCTGGGGAAGAACAAGATGCTGCTCTGGTCTCTTCAGGCCTCAGCAGTGATCTGAAGGAAACCAGGGTTGCCTTCTGGGGAACCATAGGCAGCTCCCCTTTCAGTTCTCTGACCCAGGCCAGGCCACACCCCAGGGTGGATCACAGCCTGTCCTCCAGTCACAGGTAGAAAAGGCTAAGGAGTGGAGAACCAGGCCCTCGGGCCGCAGTGAGCACATGGAACTAAAGTCCAGGCTGGGCCGCTGGTGTGGGCTCCTTCCCTAGGCCTCTCTGAAGAGCCAAGCTGAGGTTCATTCGGCACTTTCTAAACTGTGAAGTGAATACACACATGAGGCGGTAAGAAATATCCTGAGAAGCCCAGCAGTGACACGCACCAATGGCCCAGCTGTCTCAGGAGTTCAAGAACAGCCTCAACCACATTCTTCAGGGCCAGGTGTCTGAAATGCCCCAACAGGGAGGGAAGGAACGGGTTGGAGGTAAGATACCCTGAGAGCAAGCTGCATACCAGCACACAGCCATTCCTGCAATGTGGCAGCCCTCGCACACTTCCTGCTGGGGCTCTGCACACAAGATGTCATTTACGCCTCAGCAAATCCTGTCAGGGACAGGTTTCCCTCCAGCACTTGAAAGGAAGCTGAAGCTGGGTTGTCCCCAGGACTTGCCTAAGGCACGAATATGGAGCCAAGGTCCTGCTTTTCTCGCTCCCAGAGCTGGCTCTGTCCCCTGGGCTGCCTCAAGTAACATTAATTCGTGGATACATCATCTGCTGAGAGTGTTATGGCTACTGAGGGGGCTCTTAGACAGATAGCTATATCGTATGGCCAAGGAGAACAGAAAGCCACTCCTCAAGAGGGTCACTCACCTTTCCTTGTGGGACAGGCTCTTTCCTGACTCTCCATACAGGTGCCTATGCTGACCCCTGCTTGCCCCCATATTGAGAAGTTTACAGGCTGAGGTAACTGTCACCTACTCCAGGAAGCCTACCTGGATCACTCCTAGTCCTCCTCTGTCAATCTAGCTATATTGTGTTGTCCTTATGAGCTTATAGCCTCCTCAGTTACCCTATCAGCCTATGGGCACTGGAGGACAGGTCTGGTCTGGCTCATTCCTGTCCCTAAAGCACTCTGGTCCTTGCCATCATTGCCATGACTCTAATGGCATGTCCTACCTATAGGGAGGCTACTCCTGGAATGTCAGGGACACAGGCCTGTGCCAGGAGACTGGCAGAGGACCCAGCTGGCCGCACCATCTGTCCTGGAGCCACAGGACACAGCAGGCCTAAGGCAAAGACGCCAGGCTGTCAGCTCAGCCCAGTCAGCCTAGGACAAGGTGAGAAGCCACAGCACCCGGGGCCTCGCCCAGCTGTAACCTGGGGTGAGACAAGACCTTTATTTTTAATGCTTTTGCTCTTAATCTACGTGCATGGGTACTTTGCCTGCACGTGTGTCTGGGCACCTCAGCTGTTCCTGGTTCCCATGGAGCCAGAAGCAGGCATTGGATCCCCTGGAACTGGAGTCACAGATGGTTTTAAGCCACCATGTGGTTGCTGGGAATAGAACCTGGGTCCTCCGGAAGAGCAACAAGGGCTCTTAACCCCTGAACCATCTCTCCAGCCCCTGGACAAGATGGTTTAATTCTCTAGCTAGTTCAAAGTGATGTTAAAGCCAGCACTTGATGTTCACATCTGTAAAGCCGATTGAAAACCAGCAGTCAGGCCGGGCGTTGGTGGAGCTTGCCTTTAATCCCAGCACTCGGGAGGCAGAGGCAGATGGATTTCTGTGAGTTCTGAGGCCAGCCTGGTCTACAGAGCGAGTTCCAGGACAGCCTCCAAAGCAATACAGAGAAACTCTGTCTCAAAAAGCCAAAAAAGAAAACCAGCAACCATGAAAAGCAGTTAGGGGCTTAAATACACCTGACATTCGGCAAGGCCTCAGCAGAAGCCATCATTTTACCATCTCCCCTGACCACCATGCCCTGCCACTGAGCCACAGCAGAAACCCACAGACAGATGAGAAACAGGAGTGATTATTTAACACGGCCAGTGACGTGCAAGTTCTGTGGCTCACCAGCGCCTCGAGTTCTAGCAGGGGTTCTAACAATGCCTGCAGAGGTAGACCGGGCTCACAGGCGGAAAGTGTGGTCTACACGGGCAGAGTGAGCTGGTGTCTCCGGACCCTTTCACTCCCCAGCAAAGTAGTGGGCAGCTCTCCCAAGGCTCTGGGAGCACAACGTGGCTGCTCTACCACACTAGGCACAGGTGAGGAGTGGTGGCACAGTAGCCCCAGGCCCTGGCATGTGTGTTGTGGGGTCAGCTCAGACAGCCTGGGCCCCCCGGCCTACACTGTAAGTGTACAAGGATGAGAGGAGGAGTCACAAGGGATGACAGCAAGACCACTCACTGGAGTTGCAGATGCCTCCAGAGTCAAACTGAGGATGAAGAAGGGGCCCCAGGCTAGCAACTTCCCAAGCCCAGGCACCTCCTTTCGTGCCTCATGGGTTCCTGGTTGGTCCTAACCCAAGTCCTCACTGTGAGAAGCAGTGGGGATAGGAAGGTAGCTGGGACCATTTGGAGCTGGCCAGTTAAAGGAAATCAGGTACTAAGCCAAGAAACAGCAGGGATGGTGGTGCACGCCTTTAATCCCTACACTGGGGAGGCAGAGGCAGGCAGATCTCTGTGAGTTCAAGGCCAGCCAGGGCTACATAATGAGACCCTGTTTCAAGGATAAATTAATTTAAAAACAAACTGAACCACGGGACCAGAGAACCCCCAGAAAGCTCACAGACAGCACCCTCGATGCTCCAGACTCCGAGGCCAACTGTCGTCCCCCCAACCTCAGCCAGCTGGCAGCTGCTCCTCCCAGGCCCAGGCCACTAAAACTCCATCCAGCAGCTCAGACCCCTGGCACTCCCCTGCCTTAAAGCCTGCAAGGGAAGGTTCCCTCTGCCCAGATGAGCCTCCCTGAGACCCCCTGCTCAGCCTCCAGGCCTCCTGCTCAGATGTCATCTACTCAGGACGCCACTCCCAACCCCTCAGGTCTTGCTCTCTAGATAGCCTGAGTTTCAAGCCGTTCAATGTCACTTGACAATTGTGTGACCTCAGGAAGGTGACTTAACCTCTCTGTCTCATTTCATCTTTAATATAGCTCATTCGGAGTTATAAGGACTGAGTTCATGCATGCTCAGACATGGGTACTATTTAATATGACACTCATCATTACTGTTATTCACACATTATTACTGTTATTCACTGTTATTTACGGTAGGTTTCCATTGTCATGGTTTGCCTGCCTTTACGGTCCCTCCTCTACTGGCTCAACAGTAGGGATCCATGTTGTCACAAGTCACAGCATACTCTGGCACCTGTCATACCTTCAGTAAACACCCATGAAGGGAGCAAGTGATCTGGGTATAAAACCTTGTAAAGGGGCATTGTTAGCTCTGGGCCCAGATAGTAGTCAAAGGGGGAGTGATGGCCGAGCTGTGTTTTGAAGGATAAAAACAAATCAGCTAGACAGATTGAGAACACTGTGGGTGTCTTCTGGTGGCTGAGTCTGCAGTTCATATGCAGCTCCTGAACAATCTATTGAGCCTCAGTTCTCCAGAGAGCCTTCCAGAACCACCTCAGCCCCTTCAGCCCCTGGAGTCACTCATCCATTCAGCCTTTTGAGTCCTGCCGTATGACGGGGCATCATTATTTTCTGTCTGTAGGCCTCCCCTCTCCTGCCACCATGGGAGTTGTATGCCGACACCTCACAAACATTCAGACGCAAGGCTGGGGGGCTTCTAGGATCACCCAGCACCCAGGGGCTCAGGGACAAACACCTGGCCTAAAGTCACAGAGAGTAATGCGTAAACATGATTCTTTTCCCTCTGTGTGTATGTTTGCATGTGAGTGTTTTGTGTGTGTGGTATACATGTGTGAGGTGCATACATGTGAATATGCAGGTATGCAAGCCTGTGCACATGCATGAGGTCAGAAGAAGTGCCCTGTCCTCTCCACATTATTGCTTTGAGGTGGGGGTCTCTCACTGAACTAGAAGCTGACCATTTTATCTAAGCTACAATCTCAGCTAGTTCCCAGGGTCTACCTGTTTCCACCCTTTTATACCGGGAACACAGGCTCACGCAGCTGTGCCAAGCTTTTGGCATAGGTGCTTGGGACTTGAACACATTTCCTCTTGTTTTGCACCTACTGAGTCAACTTCCCAGACCTGAAAATGAGATTCTAATCCAAGACTGGCACTATGGCACATACTTGTAATCCCATTATTCAGGAAGCTGAGGCAGAAGGACCAGGAATAGGAGGCCATCCTGTGCTACATAGTGAAACTATCTCAAAACAAAACAAGAGAAAGAAGAGGTAGGGGGAGGGGAAAAGACAAGATTCCAATCCAAGGGCTGTTTCCCAAACCAGACCCCTGGGGAGGCTGGGGAGGATGAAGGACGGAGAAGCCACTCTCACTGCCCTGGGCTTCACAGGAGGCAGCGGGTCCTATGGAGGTCTGCAGTAGCACACGGTCCCATGAGCGCCCACTGCTGGCTGGGGTCTCCATCAGCTTGCCATTAGCACCAGCTGGGCAGGCGTCTCAGGGGAATGGGGCCAAATAGCCCATCACCAGCTGTAGAGTCAAAACAGTTCCTAAGCCTCATTGGGAGCAGACCTGGACCAGGCTGGAACTGAGGATCAGAAGTTCAAGGTCATCTTTGACAACATCTTCATCAAATTTGAGGCCAGCCTGGGTTACATGAGGCCCTGCCTCAAATCTAAAAATAAAAACAGCTCAGAAGCAAGAAAAAGAAAGCGTCCCAAAATTCTCCTTTTTTTTTTTTCCATAGGAGCAAAGGAAATTAAAAAGAGGTCACAGAAATTCAAGTTCTGCCAACCAGGCACAAGTTCAAAGGTGGCGATCGATGTCGTTTTCAACTAATGTGAGGTCCCTATGGCCCAATTTCCACACCTAACACCCAGCTCCACAGCCAGAGGCTAGACACAACTGAGTTTGAGTCAGGGCTCAGGGTGGAAATGCTAAGCCTCATGTCCAGAAAAGCTCTCAAACCAGCACCACTGAGTTCAAATCCCAGCTCTGCCACTCCCTGCCTCTGTGACCCCACAGGCTGCTGACCCCTCTGAGCCTGAGTTATTTCTCATCTGTGAGCAGCAGGGTGGAGAGTATTAGTTACTTTCCTTCCTGCTATAACCAAACACCTGAAGGACAGCTCAAGGACGGAAGGGCTCATCTTGGCTAACGGTTTGAGGGAACACAGTCTATGAGGCACGGACAGGTGGTCACACTGCGTCCACAGTCAGGAAGCATAGACAGATGGTGCTGATACCCTGATACTTTCTCCTTTCTCTCTTTTTACTCAGTCCAGGGTCCCAGCCTGTAGGATTGCGTCATCCACATTCAGGGCGGGTCTCCCCCCCCTCACTTAGACCTCTATAGAAACACTCTCACAGACATACCCAGGTTCTGAACCCAGTCAAGCTGAGGTGAAGATTAGCCACCGTGGGATGGTAAAAAGGACCTGTCATGCTGAGCAGATCAAACTAAAGGCGCATGGGCTTAGCATGTGGCCTGGCCAAGTCACAGCATGAGGCTACCCTGGGCTCAGGGGACAGAAGCAAGAGGCCCCACGGCTCAGATTCCACCCTGGGCCTGGCTGAGAACAGTCTGCCCACGTTCATTCTCTAGGTATCCCCTGGCCTCTGGCCAGGCCGAGGCACACCGATCACATCTTGTAAAGTTCCCTGGGGTATGGAGATGGAGCTACAAGCCAAGCTTCCCTCCTAGTGACAGCAATACTCACAAAGGGTACATGATGTCGAGAAAAAAAACCTAGGAAGAGCCGTGCGGCGGTGGCACACACCTTTAATCCCAGCACTTGGGAGGCAGAGGCAGGCAGGTCTCTGTGAGTTCGTGGCCAGCCTGGTCTACAAAACTACACAGAGAAACCCTGTCTCGAAAACAAGCAAACAAACAAGTCTAGGCAGGCCTTCCAGGGGAGGCAGCACCCCAGCTGAATCTGGGGGCTGAGAAAGGAAGTGACTGGTGGGGAGACAGAGGCTGGGGGAGGGGCAGGGAGGCTGAGACCACTGGTGGAAGGTAGGGAACACGCAGCCGCTGCAGAGAGCCCAGGGGGCCACTGAGGCAGAGGAAGCCAAGCAGTATGGTGCCACATGAGCACAGAGGGATGGACGATGGGGCCTGAAGAGAGACCTGGACAAGCACGCCACCAAGATGGGGACCTGCTAGGGAAGTCTGAGCAAGTGCCACAGTTACTTTACCCTCTGCTGTGAGAGCGGATGGAAGGGACTGCATGAGATGCTAAGGGGACAAGGTCCCTGGGGCTGCGCAGGGATGCTGAGCTGAGTGGCAGCTGGCAAAGAGGTCCCTGAGACAGGTATTTGCCCCAGAGCTCTTTGTTAACTGCCTCTTCTGAAATGTCCTCACTTGGCAGCTACTGTGCCCAGCACAGGCTGTCCTGAGTCCTTCTCCAGGCACCAGGCCAAAGGCCCCCAGTAAGTCACTGAGTACTTGGGTGTTTCTGGGACCTCAGCACCTGACTCTGCTCCAAAGTTCCAGTTAGGAGGTTCCAGGAAAAAACACTCTGGAAGGTCACTCCGCAGGACGTTTTCCACGTGGCCTTTTCCTCACATGGCCATGCCTTACTCTCCTGTTCTCGCCTGTGTACACACAACCCCACACTGTAAATTCTGTCAGGTCCATAGGCTTGGAGTCCTGAGCTGGGGAGGTCGGGAGACAGAGCCCTGAGCTCAGAAAGCAGCAGAATTGTGCACAGGTCTCACACACACACACACACACACACACACACACACACACACACACACACACACACACGGCAGCAGTATGTGCACAGGACATACATTCAACCCAAACAGAATTCCAGAACTTGTTACAAAGGACATTTCACGAAGCCACAAACTGCCAGCCTGAGGGAGCCTACTGGCCCTGGGGCTCTTTGGGGAGTCTACTAGTTATAATTTAAGAAGCCCATGGGTTCTGTGATCTCTCCTTCCAGAGAGGTCTACAGAACAGACAAGTGAGGCTGGAGATGCAGATCCTGACTTAAGAGGGAAGCATCTACTTTCTGCGCCCCACATCGGGGGGCCCATCTGGCTCCCAGACCACCCTAACCCACCGTTCCGTACCCTTCGCAAGTGGTTTCCCACATTCTGGATCATTGCTGCTCCGCCTGCTGGGTTGCCAGGCTCTGGGGGAGGTCTGCAGGCTCCTAGAGGGCCTCTGGTCACCTGAGCCACAGGCAGCCGGCAGCTCCAAAAGCAGCCGGCTTCTCACGGCTCCTCCTCCCAAGCTCAGGCCCTCTGGAGCCAGCTGCTAATATCTCCGCCCCATGTCCTGGCCTCTCCTCAATCCGCCCTCTGCGCCTCCCTCCCACCCCCCCCAACACACACACACACAAAACCCCAGCACAGAAGGCTCCCTAGCACCCGACAGCTGGGCCGCAGCCAAATGGAGACTGTTTGCCCACCTACTGGCACTACCAGACTCTGTGCTTCTAGACTCAAACTCCAGCCCCCTTAGCTAACAGACTGGCTCCAGGGTCCCAGAGTTCCAGCTCTCTTGCCAGGGATCCCATTCATCCACAAGAGGGCAGGCTGGAGCATGGCAGGATGCCAAGAAGCTGCCAAAGCCTCCTAGAGATACACCAGACCCACCTGCCAGGATTTCACCTTCTAGAGTGCTGCCCGCTGGCTCCTATGCCCAGGCTGCCGGCATCCAGCAATGGCTGAACTGAGACAGTACACCAGCCCCTAACACCACTTCCTTATAAACTGGTGATTCTTCTAAAGGAGGCACCTACCAAAGTCCACCATGCACGCCACGCAGTAGTCAGCAGCCATGGCCATCAACAGGTTAAAGCCCTCCAGGATGTCCCCTTTCCTCTGTCACTTCTGCAAGAGATTTGAGCCAGAGGCCTTGACACTCATACTGGATGAGACAAAAAAGTCTTGGAGGTCAAAGGGAAAGGTTGGACAAGTGACTGAGGACAAGTCCTTCTGTGACTCAGGCTCCTTGCTGGTCCTGTCCCTACCCACAAGGATGATCCTTGGGGTTGGGAAGGGATGCATCCTGGGCACCACGGCCAGCACAGAGCAGAAGGAACAGTCTTTTCTGCCCCCTGATTCCACTTCAGTCACCACACAGCTGATAACACACCTCTGCCAAAGGCTCTGAGTTCACTGCCACGCCCAGGACTCTGAGCAAGTCCTCTCCTCTCTCAAAGCCTCTGCTCTGGGAATCAAGGGCTATCGCACCGTCCTTGGGAGTTCTTGTCTTCTATCTGCAAATGAGAAGTTGAAGTTACAGCTTCAAGATGGCAAGATGGACACCAAGTGTGCTAACAACATGCCTGCAATCCCAACGCTCTGGAAGCTGAGGCAGGAGGATGGCTATGAGTTCAAGACCAGCCTTAGGCTACATGGTGAGTTTCAGGCTACTATAATACCATGTTAGACATCATCATTAAAAAAAAAAAAAGAAGGCGGGAACTGGTTCAGTGGTAAAGTGCACTTGCTACTTACTCTTCCGGAGGAGCCAAGTTCGGTTCCAACACCCATGTTAGGTGACTCACAGCCATCTGTAACTCCAGCTCTAGGAGATCCGATGTCTCCGAGCTCCACGGTCATTCGCATTCATGTACACATACCCAGATGCAGACACACACACCTACTAAACCTAATTAAAAATAAATATTTTCTGAATGGGGGTAGTGGTTGGGGAGATGGTTCGTTTTGCAGGGTGTTTGTTATTGAAGACCTGAGTTTGGCTCCTTAGCACCCATGTAAAAAGCTGGATGCAGTGGTGGTATCCCAGCATTAGGGAGGCAGAGATATGCAACACCCCTGGGGCTTGCAGGCCAGCCTATCTAGCAGAATGGGTAAGCTTCAGGTTCACTGAGAGACCCTGTCTCAAAAGGTAAAGTGAGACCATGGGTGGCTCAGCATGCGTGGGTGCTTGCCTATGGTGGTTTGAACTCCAGTGACCCCCGTAGGCTCGTATATGTGAATGCTTGGTCATTAGCTACGAGAAGGAATAGGTGTGGCCTTGTTGGAATAGGTCGGAGGAGGTGTGGGGTGGGTGTTGAGGTCTCAAAAGCCCAAGCCAGGTGCAGTATTGATCTGTTGCCTGTGCCTGTGGATCTGGATACAGAATGCTACTTCTCCAGCACAATGTCTGCCTGAGGGCCTCCATGATCCCCGTCATGCTGATAACAGACTAAACTTCTGAATCTGTAAGCAAGCCCCCAACTTCTTTTATAAAAGTCGCCTTTAATCCCACCACTCGGAGGACAGAGACAGAAGGATCTCTGTGAGTTTGAGGCCAGCCTGGTCTGCAGAGCAAGTTCCATGACAGGCTCCAAAGCTTCAGAGAAACCTGTCTCAAAAAAAGAAAAAGAAAAAGAAGAAAAGCATTTGTCATGGTGTCTCTTCACAGCAACAGAACCCTGACTAAGACACTGCCCAACAAGGCCAGCCTGGCAGCCTGAATTCAACCCCCTGAACCACATAAAGGTGGAAGGAGAGAATGACTGCACAAAGTTGTCCACAAATGTGTGACACAGGTAGGTTGTCCACTGACCTCCACAAGTGTGTGACACAGGTGACCCCCATACACGTCATACATGCACACATAGTTAATAATAACAAATGAAATAAATTAAAGCAACTGAGGAAAGTAACTCTGGCGTACTCTCTCTCTCTCTCTCTCTTACACACACACACACACACACACACACACACACACACACACACACACACACTACAGAGACTCCTGAGACTCACAGAACTATGTCTGTCTAAGCTGGTTCCTGTGAGCCCTCGGAGGTTCTGCCCTGTCTGTTACTAAGAGATATTTCCATGGGCATTCTCCTTCCCTTCCAACACACCTGAGCCCCAAGGGCAGGGACCACATCTCCCTCATCTCTGAGCCTCTTCCTTCCCCAGTACCCAGACCACAGCCCCATGTGCTGATGTCTATCCTAGGTCCTAGAAGGGCCTAAACTTCAGCCCGTATCCCAGAGGGCCCCTTAACATCCAGGGTGCTGGGCCCCACCCAGGTTTTTTGTTTGCTTTTCTTTTTAATTCTATATGTATGCATGTTTCACCAGTATGAATTTGTACCACTAGTGCCCTTAGAAGTCAGAGAAGATGTCAGGTGCCCTGGAACTGACGGTTGTGAGCAGCCATGGGGGTGCTGGGAATTGAACCCTGGTCCTCTGGAAGAGCAACCAGTGCTCTCAACTGCTGAGCTATCTTCCCAGCCCCATACTCCAAGGTTTTTGTTTCAGTAGAGCAGAAGGTAAGTCCAGGAACATGCCTGTCTAAGAGGATCCCTAGAGATGTCAATTCTGCTGGACCAGAGAGATAGATCGATGGCACATTACAGCGGGGATAGGATAATGAGGCGCCGAGACTTGACGGTCTGTCACCTCACCAGCAGCTGAAATGCCACCATCTCCAGGAAGCCTCCTTGGCCCCGCCTCAGTGATCTGCATGACGCATGCACCCCACATCAGCAGCTGAAATGCCACCATCTCCAGGAAGCCTCCTTGGCCCGGCCTCAGTGGTCTGCATGACGCATGCACCTATTGGCGCGCACTTCGCAGCCCCGTATCTCTCTGTGGGTTGTGCATGGGAGGGAGACTGTATCCCCACCTAGCGCTTTTTCTCTGGAGTTCAGTTGGTTTATGCTGGCGTCGTCTTTTTTACCTCAAGTAAGCTGGCAGTGGAAATGGAACAGATGCATCAGAGCACCCTGCCCCTTCGCAGTGAGAGCCTTGAACATAATAGATGTTCCGTGGGCATCTAGCAATGATGAAGGGAGGACCATTACAGGCAAGGGGACACTGTGAGTGGAAGAACTCAAGGCATGCAGTGCAATATCGGCACCCTCTCAGGGTCCCCAGCCTCTGGGGCCCTGCAGTGTGGTCTGGCAGATTAAAGGAAGCTTTGAGATACAGATGGGGGTGGGGCGCCAATGAAGGGAGGGGCCAAGAAGAGAGTAATGACACCAGCCGAAGAGGAAACGGAGGGGACTGTTCAGAGCCAGGCGCTCGCTCCACGCCCCACAGTTTGCGGAGAAAAATCCTGTAAGGGACGGCAACGGGAAGCCCAGTGCCTGGCCCAGGGAGAGGAGAAGCAGCAGCGTTCCTGGAGGCGGGGAGAGGGTGGAACCCCTTCGGGGAAGCAATGTTTAGCCAGCCCTGAATACCATCCTGCCCGATAGGTTCTGATACACGGATTCTAGTCTCTGCTCGCTCCTGAGACGAGGGGACCTCCCACTGGGCCAGCTGCTGAGGGTCTGGGCCCGGCCCAACTTCACAGATTGGGCTTTTGCTCAGGAATTGTTCTCACCTCACCTTATGCTAAGTGAGTCAACACAAGGTGCACCTTCTGGGAAGTCTGAGCCCTCAGATCCCTGGTGGCCAGCCTGGGGCCCTCCCCATTCCTCACGGAGGTCAGCACCTAAGCACCGGCCAGTCCCCAACAGAGACCGACCTGAGAGGCGACCCACGGAACTGAGACGCCAGGGACACGTGTGCCCTTCCAGAAGGGGAAGAGAGACCCCGCGCACCGGTGGTCTTACCCAAGTGCTAGAGCAATGCTGACCCCATGGTTGGCAGGGCCGAGTCCGGGACCCCTGGGTCAGAGCAGCGGCTGCGGGGAGGCTGGAGCTGGCGGAAGCGCTGGCTGTAGACAGAAGGCGGGAGCGGCCAGACTAGTTCCTGGGCCAATCTGTGCCCTCCCTCCCCTGCCTGGAGAGGGTGGGGCCTCCCGGGGCCGCGGGGTCAGCAGATCCCAGTGGTCCAGGCCCCCGGTGGGAGGTCTTGGAGGGCAGAATCTAAGGCAAGAGACGGTAGGCACTTCAGCCCCAGAGGTCGAAAAGTGGACACCTGGTCGTCACTGGAAACAAAAGCTGACTGCTACTTCTAAAGGTGCCAAGCTGTCTCATTTTATCTGACATGTAACCACGCCTTTACTATGTGCCCTGCCCTGCACTGGGGGCTGGGATGAGGTGCTAAATAGAAACCCTAGTATATATACCCTTAGGATTATTGGTTGGGGGGGGATAGATGGCTCATAACTAGGCAAAGGCAACACCACCCACTGACCTCCTCACTCCGTGAGAGACACCGTTAACACAAAAGGGTGACTTCCAGATAGATTATATGTAGTCCCCCACCCCATCCTTAACCCCCCTTCAGTATGGTATTTAGCCTACCCTATCTATATACAGTATGAACTACATGCTACGGAACAGACTATAGGACTGGAGGGTCGCCTAAAAGATGCCCACCGGGATTCACGTTTGGGATGCTGGCTCAGCTGTCAAACCCAGAAGGGTCCCTCAAAGAGCAGCAGAGGAGGAGGGGGACTTTGGCAGTCCAGTGCATTCTACAGGGAGGAGGGGCCTGGAGGAGCTTGTCCCTCCAGAGACACCCAAAGAGGCCCGTGGGAACTTGGCCTGTCCCAGCCACTCTGGGGACAAAAGGATAGCTGTGTGTGAACAGAGAGCCACCCACTGAGGCTACCCACACTGGGTCCCAGAAGCCTTCCAGTGGGGGACCTCTGGTGACAACAAAGGTCTTCTCTTGGTCGCTTGCATGGCCATGCTCTCAGAGCACACTAAGAGTGAGACCTTCACAGTCGGAGCCGCAGGTACCCACCCATGGGTGTCATAAACAACCAGTCACAGAGTGCAGCAGCCAGTCACAGAGCATCTGGTTCATCTGGCTTGGCTCAACAGATACCTAGGTGTCAGTGACGGCGAATGACATGTGAGACCACTTTCCAAGTGCAGATGAGACACATCCAGGGACTGTCAGATCTTGCAGGGAAGGGGAATTCTCAATCTGGCAGAATGCCATGAGGCCGCCATAAACCATGGCTTACTTTTTCCTGTGACACCAGAGGCATGTGGTGAATCTTACAGATACTCAGATTATCTTCTTTTTGTGAAGCTGTCAATGACTCTGTGGCCTAGACAAGTACTCGGTCACACAGCTACATCCCAGCCCTCACACTATCTTGTTAGGTGCCCAGGAGAGGTTGTGAATTCCCTGTCCTCCTGCCTCTACTGGCAAGTGCGGGGATTACAGGCATGCCTGTTTGATGTGGTGTGGGAGATTTAACGTAGGGCTTTGTGTGTGTAGACCAAGCAAGCGCTCTACCAACTGAGTCACAGGTCAGCCCTCAAATTGTCTTTTTGAAAAAATAACCATATTGGTTGCACTGTTTTGGAGTGGTAGGGTATGTGTTCATGTGTGAGTGGGTATATGTTGGGTGGTGGGTGCTCCAATATGTGGAGGTCAAAAGACAACGTTTGGTGTCATTCCTGTGGCATCTTTCACTTCTTTTGTTTAAGGTGGGGTTGGGGTTAGAATTGGCCTGGGACCTTGCCCGTTGTAGGCTAGGCTAACGGGCCTTGCCTTGTTCTCATGGATTTTCTTGATTTATGGCAGCGGTTCTTAACCCATGAGTCGCAACTGGGTCAAATGACCCTTTTACACGGGTCACATATGAGATATCCTGCTATCATATATTTACACTATGACTCACAGCAGAGTTATGAAGTAGTAACAAAAATAATTTTATGGCTGGCTGTCACCAAAACATGAGAAACAGTATTCAAAGGTATTAGGAAGGTTGAGAACTACTAATCTATAGTTTTGTGGTATTTTGGTTTTGTTTTGTTTTTTTGTTTTGTTTTTAGTCTTTTGAGACAGGGTTTCTCTGTGTAACAACCCTAGCTGTCCTGGAACTGGCTTCGTAGACCACACTGGCCTCGAACTCACAGAGATCCTCCTGCCTCTGCCTCTGCCTCTGCCTCCCATTGCCACCACCTGGCTCTATAGTCTAATTAAAAGTGTATTATTGAGCCAACAAGATATTTCATCAAATAAAGATACCTGCCACCAAGGTTGATGACCTCACTTCAATTCCTGGGACCCACATGTTCTCACTTTTTCTCTGTCCTCCACACACATTGTGGCATTCACATATCCACACCTACAGACAGAAAGACAGACAGACAGGCACACAGACACACACACACACACACACACACAGTGAGACCCTATTTGGGAAAAAAGAGAGAGAAAGTGGTAAAGTCAATTGATAGTATTATCCCAGTCTTTTTAGTCCTTACTGATAATTTTTTTTTTTTTTTGGTTTTTATGAGACAGGGTTTCTCTGTATTGTTGTTTGTTTGTTTGTTTTGGTTTTTTCGAGACAAGGTTTCTTTGTGGCTTTGGAGGCTGTCCTGGAAATCACTTTGTAGACCAGGCTGGCCTCGAACTCACAGAGATCCGCCTGCCTCTGCCTCCCAAGTGCTGGGATTAAAGGCGTGCGCCACCAATGCCCGGCTTTATTTAATTTTTTTTCAAGACAGGGTTTCTCTGTGTAGTACTAGCCAGGACTATTCTGGAACTCACTCTGTAGACCAGGTTAGCCACAAACTCACAGAGATCCGCATGTTTCTGCCTCCCGAGTGCTGGGATTAAAGGCGTGTGGCACAATTAACTGGCATCAATATCTCCTTTCTCTATATTTGGTGGAACATAAAGGTTAAATTATCAGTAAGGAGCCAGGTGTTGGTGGCGCACGCCTTTAATCCCAGCACTTGGGAGGCAGAGGCAGGTGGATCTCTGTGAGTTCGAGACCAGCCTGGTCTACAAGAGCTAGTTCCAGGACAGCCTCCAAAGCCACAGAGAAACCCTGTCTCGAAAAAACCAAAAAAAAAAAATTTTAATTAAGTTGCAGATAAAAGAGATATTGAAATCTACTATAACTGTGTATTTGTTAATTTCTCTTTGAAGTTTTATTGGGTTTTGTTTCACATAGTTTGATTCTTTATAATTAAGTGTACAGTCATGTAGAATTGTTATGGCTGATTAACTAAATGATCCTGTTATCATTGTGTAACTATTGTCTTTTATCCTTGATAAAGGCGATGGCTAGTCTTGATTGTTAATGCTCTGCTTTCTGAATATGGACATCATGTGACCAGCTGCCATGCCTTCTCCACCATAGCGAACTGTACCCGCAAACCGTGAGCCAAAATAAACCTTTCATTCCTTAGGTTGCTTTTGTCAGAAAAAAAGGAGAGTAAGGAATACAATAGCAGTGTTCTTTGCTCCCAAATCCACTTTCTTTTGATTAATTTTAGCACACTGTATCTTGTGCAATCCTTGTGCTTTTTTTGTCTGTGTGTTTATACTGTTAGAATATATTACTTATAAACACCGTGTTTTTGAAGCTTACATTTTGTTTGTTTTTTGTTGTTTTATTTTATCCTGTGTGTATGGATGCTTTTGCCTGCATATATGCCTGCTCACCACATGTACACAGTGCCCAGAGAGGCCAAAAGAGGGCATTGACTCCCCTGGAATTGGAGTTACACCCATTGCGTACCACCTGTATGAGTGCTTGGAATCCAACCCAAGTACTCTGGCAGAGCAGCCAGTGTTTTCAATGACTGAGCCATCTCTCCAGATCCCCACGTCTTATGGTTTTCAATGTAATCTGACAATCTCTTCCCTTTTGTTGAAATATTTAGACCGTTTACATGTAATGTAATTATTGATATACTTATGTTAGATCTACCTTTTGCTGTGTTTTTGTCTCATCTGTTTATGTTCTCTTTGCCTTCTATGTCTGCCTTCTTTTTAATTAATGGGGTATTCATTGTTACTCCAATCCTACGCAAGGATAGCTAACAATAACAACTATATTGGGAGTGACTGAAAACCTAGATATATCCTACTACTAGATATACCACACGCCGTCTTCTTCACTACTCTGTAGCCATATCACAGGAGCCCACAACTATTCTAGGGCTGCCTGACATTAGTGAAAGTTCAATGATGGGGAAGTAAAATGGAAAGAAAACAGTCTTAACTGATTGTGGCTAAAAACAACTCTCATTTCCAAACTTCACATAATGACGTGGTTATATACCACCACATTACATTATAAAGGTGTGTTGACATGTGTGTCCTCCAGCACTAGGGGCTGTGAACAGTGGGAGACTTAACTCGTCTGACTCCATGCCAGCCCCTGAGCATGTCCTCAATCAGAGTGCTTCTGTGAGCAAACGAGCTGAGCCCTAGACAGAAAGCTGAGGACTCGTGTTTGAATCCAGCTCTGCCATTAACTGGCTCTGCAACCTGGAGTGTGACACTTTATTCCTCTGATATTTAGCTTCTTTGTTGTTGCTTTTTTAAACCTCTTTCTAAGACGAAATTGTTAAGATTAAACAAATACTTTTAAGTTCTGTGTATGTGGTGGGGAGAGGGAAGGGTATGGGCTTGTGTGAGTGCAGGAGCCCATTAAGTCCAGAAGAGGGCATCAGACGCCCTGGAATGGGAACTAGAGGTCGGTCTTAGCCTCCTGACATGGGTGCTAGGAACTGCTTAAGTCCTCTGCAAGCAGTATGTCCTCTTAACGACCAGCAACATCTCCAGCCCCAAGATTAAACAACAACAAAATTGTTCATTGATTTTTTAACATACAGAGAGACAGAGATGTAGTTAAAAATTATATTTCAGCTGGGCAGTGGTGACGCACGCCTTTAATCCCAGCACTCAGGAGGCAGAGGTAGGCGGATCTTTGTGAGTTCGAGACCAGCCTGGTCTACAGAGCGAGTTCTAGGACAGCCTCCAAAGCCACAGAGAAACCCTGTCTCAAAGAAAAAAAAATTGCATTTCTACTTCTGTTCTCTTACTACTAGTTCTGCTCCCAAGACGCAAGCACTTTCTTCTCGGTGCCGTCACTGGGGGGGAGGAGGTGCAAGGAAGCTACTGGGCCTCACACAGGCAAGACAGGCTGTCTACCACAGGGCTGCCCTGTGGGGTCAGTTGTCCCCTTCCACTATGTGAGGTAGTCAGATATCGACTCACCAGTCAGACTCAGTGACCGAGGATTAAGGTGGCTCAAAGCTGTTACTGCTCGCTCTTCCAGAGGTCTGAGTTCAGTTCCCAACACCCACGCCAGGGGGCTCACACCTGCCTGTGACTCCAGTTGCTGGCTTCTGTTCTCTTCTGGTCTCTGGAGGAACTGCACTCACAGTCACAGACCCACAGCCAGACATGCATGCGTATGTATAATTCCTTTTTCTTTTAGGAGCTAAAGTGTAGCTCAGTGGTTAAGAACACATACTGCTCTTCCATAGTGTGTTGGTTAGGGCTTCTATTGCTGTGAAGAGACACCATGACCCCCATCAACCCTTGTGAAGGAAAACATTTGATTGTGGCTAGTTTGCAGTTTCAGAGGCTTAGTCCATTATCGTCATGGCAGGATATGCCAGCATGCAGGCAGACATGGCGCTGGAGAAGGAACTGAGAGTTCTACATCTCGATCCACAGGAAGCAGAAGCAATTGTGTGTCACACAGAGCGTGACTTGAGCAAAGGAGACCTCAAATCCTGCTCTCAATGACACATTTCCTTCAACAAAGCCACACCTATTCCAGCAAGGCCCTACCTCCTAACAACACCACTCCCTATGGGGGCCATTTTCTTCCAAACCACCAGACAGAGGACCTGAGTTCAATTCCCAGCATCCACATCAGGTGTCTGACAACCACCTGCTGCTCCAGTTCCATAAGGCACCTCCACTCATATACACACAGACACATATGCATGCATATAATTGAAAATAATTTAATTAAATTTCTAAATGAATAATTTTTAATTATTTAAAAGGGCAAATGGTGTGTGCTTTTTAATTATAACACCCAGGAGACAGAGGCAAGAGGAACTCTGTGAGTTCAGGGCCAGCCTGGTTTACAAAGTAAGTTCTAGAACAGCCGGAGCTGTTATACAGAAAAACCCTGTCTCACTGGGGGGAAGGGGGGAAGGCAGATGGCTTAGTGGGGTGAAGGACTTGCTATACACATGTGGAGACTGGAGTTTGAGTTCTAGCACCCATGTAAACTCTAGGCGTGGTAGTCCACCAATATCCCAGCACGTTGGGCAAGCATATTAGTTAAACCAGCTAACTTGATGAACTGAGGGTTCAACTAAGAGACCACCTCAATATATAAGGTGAAAAACACTGAATATACAATCTCTGTCCTCCAAATCCATGCACACGCATGCCCACATACATGCGTACACACACTCACCACACACACATAATCTCTCAAAAATGTTGTTGCTGTAGTTGTTTTGAAACAGGGTCTCTCTAAGTTAGTCTTCAACTCACTCCGTAGTCAATCAGACCTTGAATTTAAGATCCACCTGCTTTGGTCTCCTGAGTAGCTAGGTCTACAGGCCTGAGCTGCCAGATCCTGCTCCATTCTTATAAATAGTGTGTGCATACAATTTCTTGTTTTATCAACTTAAACTTTACATTTAGGCTGCTGCTCCGTGGTCAGTACTGAGTTAGTACACATCCCATCGTAGTCTCTTCTCCCTTCATCAACATTTACAGTTCCTGTCTGGCTACCTCACTGGGGGTGAGCATGAGCATACAATGCCCTCTTTTCCATGACTCCATCATCTACAGACTGTTGTCCATGACCTCCACACACACTCTGAAAAATGAAAGCTGTCTAGGCCCTTGCTTTCCGGCAACTCTCCCCTCTCTCCCCTTTATGTCTCTTACTTGTTTGAATTGTCAGGTTGTCAAAGTAATAGGCATGGAGCTCTGTCCTATAATCAAGTTAGGCCTTCAAAACATTGATAGATTGATCCTATCAAGCAGCGTGGCCTCATTACAGGCTACAGGGATATTGGTGACTTCAGAGCCATGTGGGTTCCCATCGTTTCCTTTCCCTTCCTATAGACCTGCTTGTTTCCACAGCAGTTCTGGACCACTCTGACCCTGTGCTCATCACCATGCTTTCCTCTGCCCAGCTCAGACGGCTGCCCTTGTCCCCTGCTTTCCTCCTCAGAGCCGCTAGCTACCCTGTGGTCAGCTCTAGGCTGGCTGGCCTGTAGGTCCTCAGCAGCACTCACACAGGACCCCACCTCAGGATGGGGGATTGCACAGGTCTCTTCCTCTGATGTCAGGCTGGGCCACGTGACCTGGTTGAACCAAATTACTACATGTTCCACTTCTGGTCTGATAAGTTTTTAAATTTGCATTTCATTATTTACTTTGGATGTTTGTCATGCATGTGAACCCTGTGCTACAGGGCATTGTGGAAGCCAGAGGACAACTTTCAGGGCTCTGTTCTCTTCCTCTGCCAAGAGGGTCAGCAGACCTTATGACAAGTGCCTCTGGAGTTTCTTTTGAAAGTTTTATTATGGGGACTGGAGAGACGGCTCAGAGGTTAAGAGCACCAGCTGCTCTTCCAGAGATCCTGAGTTCAATTCCCAGCAACCACATGGTGGCTCACAACCATCTGTAATGAGATCTGGTGCCCTCTTCTGGTGTATAGACATACATGCAGGCAAAACACTGTATACTTAATAAATAAATCTTTTTAAAAAAATCCATGGGGCTGGAGAGATGGCTCAGAGGTTAAGAGCACTGACTGCTCTTCCAGGGGTCCTGAGTTCAATTCCCAGCAACCACATGGTGGCTCATAACTATCTACAATTCAATCTGGTGCCCTCTTCTGGCATGTAGGCAGAACACTGTATATGTAATAAATAATAAATAAATAAAATCTTTTTTAAAATCCATTTTTAAAAAGTTTTATTACACCAGGCCGTGATGGCAGCACATACCTTTAATCCCAGCACTGGGGAGGCAGAGGCAGACGAATCTCTGTGAGTTCGAGACCAGCCTAGTCTGCAAGAGCTGGTTCCAGGACAGCCTCCAATGCCACAGAGAACCCTGTCTCAAAAAAAAACACAAAAACAAAAACAAAAAGTTTTATTACACCAGGCGGTGGTGGCACATGCCTCTAATCCCAGTGTTGGGGAGACTGAGGCAAGCAGATCTCTGTGGGTCCGAGTTCCAGGACAGGCTGCAAAGCTACAGAGAAACACTGTCTCAAAAAAATGGTTTATTACATTTTTGGGGGAAGCACATGCATGCTGAGATGTCTGGGGACACCATGTCAGGTGCAGGAGATGACCTCAACAGGTCATGAGATCCAGAGGAGGCAGTGTCATAGAAGAACAGGCTGTGGGGTGGCAGAGACAGAGAAGACAAGGGGCAGCATGGAGAAGGCAGAGGCTGGCCCTGGGGAGGGATGACCTGCTCACACCCGGTACCATCCAGCCCTCCCCTAGACCATCCTTTTCCCACTTCCCTTGGGGCTTCCCCCATGAAGCCTGGTGGCCTCTGAAGGCAGTGCCCGGCATGTCACGCTCCTGCCTGGAGCCCTGGGTAACCGGTCCCATGAAGCCTGGTGGCCTCTGAAGGCAGTGCCTGGCATGTCACGCTCCTGCCTGGAGCCCTGGATAACCGGTATCACTCTACCCACCCTCACTGTGGCTTTCTCTTCCTCCTGGCCACCTCCGACGTAACTCACTCAGCTGGCCCCTCAGCTTCTGCAGGGAGTGACACTGCTCTCCACAGTGTCCCCAGTGCCACAGCCAGTGTCCAATAGATACTTCGGTGAATGGGCGAATAAATGAGTAAAACGAGAGCCTTCCTGTCCAGCACAGGAGCCTTTAGCCAC
The DNA here is from genome assembly GCF_017639785.1 of Mesocricetus auratus. Lineage (NCBI taxonomy): Eukaryota > Metazoa > Chordata > Mammalia > Rodentia > Cricetidae > Mesocricetus > Mesocricetus auratus. The sequence continues at coordinate 32,326,123 of NW_024429197.1, read as the reverse complement.
GTGTGGCTCCTCAGACACAGAGAAAAGTCAATGCATTCAAAAGACAGCTGCTGAGTCCTCAGAAATCCAAGGTGGTCGGGGCTACCACAGAGGACAGCCCAGGTTGGGATATGTTAGCATTTCAGAAGGCTCTAGAGTAGTAGTCCTCAATCTTCCTAATGCTACAACCCTTTAATACGGTTCCTCATGATATGATGACCCCTACCACAAAATTACTTTCACTGCTACTTCATAACCATAATTTTGCTACTGCAATGAATGGTAATTCAAATATCTGTGTTTTCCAACGGTCTTAGGCAACACCTGTGAAAGGGTCATTCAATCCCAAGGGGTCAGGACCCTCAGGTTGAGGACCGCTGCTCTAGGACCACTGCCCTAGTGTCAGGGAAAGTAGATGAGGGCTTGTGGAGCAGAGAGCACAGCCTGGACCAGGCCCCAAGTACACGAAATATGGTGACACGTGTCTGGGAGAAATAGGGATACAGCACTCCTTCTTTGCACCAACCTATTGGTTGTCAGAATGTTTAGCTTTAGGCAACAAAGGATATAGGAACAAGAAACGTCCTCTGGAGACCAGCAGGGCCCATTCATCCCTATTAGAGTCAAAGAATGAGTCTGAGGTGATAGCTCAGTGGATGTGGTGTTTGCACACAAGTTTGAGAACCTGAGTTTGAATCCCTAGCACCATGTAAAAAGTCAGTGTGGTCCTGCATACTTGTAATCCCAGCTCTGAGGAAATGCTAGGGGAGACTCCTTGGGGCCTCACTGGCTTGCTAGCCTAGCCCACTTGGCGAATACCAGACCACTGAGAGACCCTGTACCAAACAACAGCCAAGGCTGTCCTCTGACCTCCACCTTCCCTGTGTGCACATCTGCACGTGCGCACGCGCACACACACGAACACACACAGACACACGAAGCAGAGGCTGGCCCACAGGGGGAACGCCCTACCCAGGGTCCCAGAGGAAATCACATGAAAGACACCAGAACCCAGGCCTCCTGATTGCCAGAGTATGGAGTCCGTTTCCCCCTCCCAGACTCACATGTATCTCCTCCGCCACCCTCCCCCCCTCCAGACTGGCAGGCACACAGAGCCCCCCCAGGCAGGTCACATCTCTTATTTACCCCCCACAGCAGCCCCCAGCATCTGACCCTTAGAAATGTAGACATCCCAAGGAGAATAGCTGCTTATAAGCATTTGCTAATTACACGTATGGATGTCAATTAATTCATTTTGCTAATTAGCCACTCGATGAGCACCATGCACCAAAGAACTGTAAAACACAGGCATATGGTGAGAGAGGGGGATGGCTGCGTGTTCATGCGGCATGCAGGGGCTGGGAGGGCGCGGGTGGTCCTGGTTCCCCCACTCCCAGATGAGCGGCTTAATGGCTAGGGGAGCCCTGCCGTTGCTGCTGCCGTAAAGCATAATTACAGCTTTCCACTAATAGTGCTGGGAAAACGCTTGCACACTCAGCCATGTGCAGACAAGCGCCCAGGCATGCCCACGCAGTTCTGTTTACATATCCGCCCTTGGTGCACACAAACATAGCACGCACACCCCCGTATGCTCAGTGTGAATACGCACACACAACACATATGTGGACCTGTGGGAACCACAGTGACGTCCTAGCCCAGTGCCACCGAGTGGAGGCTACAGGGTGGCCACTCACTGCACTTTGTGCCCCCCCCCCCAGGATCAGTATTGATATATACAGTATTTCATCAATGTGCATACAACTCCACCAAGAGTGAACTGTCATACTTTATAGATGAGGAATCAGGCTCAGTGAATCTCAAACAGTTGTCCAAGGCCATGCAGCAGGGAGGGCTGAGCCAGGACTCACACTCTTGCGTCCATGACCAAATCCTGCAGCCAGAGAAAGAGGGTTCCATCTGCTTAGAGTTGGTGGGTTTGGGGAAGAATGCATGCTTCGGGAGAGAAATGGCTCTTCACAGGCTTTGTCCCTCGTGGATGAGAAGGAAAACCAAACACAAATAAGAAAGCGTCGGTGAGAGACACACAGTTGAAACTCTTTTTTTAAATTTTTTTAGATCACACTTATTTATTTCATGGGGTTAGGGATATGTACCACAGTGTCCACATGGAGGTCAGAGGGAGGACAACTTGTGGCTGGTTCTTCCTTCTACCTTGTGAGTCCCAGGGTTCAAACTCAGGTCATCAAGCTTGGCGGCAGGCACTTTTACAGACTGAGCCGTTTTGTGAGCCCACGCACCTGTGATTCTAACTAGCAAGGCCTTGGGAAAGGAATATCCCAGCAGGCTTCACTCTGAATCAGCTCTGGCCCACCCTAAACCAGTGCGCATGGTGAATCAGGCCCAAGATACACAGACCGTCACGGGAGAGCTGCAGCTGAGCAGAGCAGGCGTCCAGCCCCCTAAGTGTACATTGCCAAAGCAACCCAGAGCCAGGCAGGTAGGCAGGTGCTAGCTATGGCCAGGGATCCCAGACCATCAACGCAGCTTCTCCGCAGGGCTGCTTGAGGGCTCCTACAGCAGCCAGGTATGGCTCAAGGCTGGAGAGAGCACAGAGGCACCGTCCTGGGTCACTTTGGACACTGGCCGCACAGGGAGCCCAGAACCTTCTAGTCCAGGCAACTTTAGGCTATGGAAGAAGCGGTGGGAACTGGAGCACGACAACTTGGCCCAGGCGTCTTCCTGAACGAGAATGGCAGATGACAGTCAAGGGTACGGAGCTGGCCATGCCTGGAGGGAAAAGAATGCTATTTCTGAGCACAAAAGATTTTTGCGGGGAGGCCACCGAATGAGAGGAAACATCTCAGAGGGGATCTGTCTGAAGTAGTTGGTTGGTCCAGGAACTTCAACAGTGACCAAACATGACTACCATCATGGCTAAGGAACAAGATTGTGAAGATTTATCTTACTCCGTGTTTGGATTTCTTTATTCATAATCACATAAAATCAACAGTAATAGTGACAGTGTCCCTGAGGGAGAATTCGGTCCCCTGGACTCCCTCAGCCTCCACCCTAGGTCCCACATTTTTTCTGCTGGATGATTTCTCCAGCCAAGCCATGCATACTAATTTGAAATACTACAGAATCTAGACCTGCACATGGGGTCAGGCTCACCGCACAACTTAGGTGCTCACCAGCGCCCCCATGTATGCCTGACTTAAGATCCAGGAAATCTGGAACACCCTACTCACAGTCCAAGGTTACCATGCCATGACAGTGTGGAAACTCCTTGGCTTGGCGTCAGCATCCTCCAGGAAGAACATCCAGAGAAGAGGTAATCTCCACCTGCTATCGCCACCCATGCTTCCCACCATGCTGCCCCTCTGCCCAGAAAGCTCATGGACTTTGCTTCTGTGTGTGTTTCCAGGCATGCCACAGAACACTGAAAAGAAGACCAGACACACATTCCAGCCTCACCCACCCCCAAATCATACAGGCTGGCTGGACTGTCCTGCAACCCCTCCTCTAACCCACCTTGTCACAGATCAACTCCCTTGTGGATCCTAGGTGAATACCCATGCCCTGACTCTCCACAGCACGGAGAACCTGAGGCAGGGCTTCAGTTCTAGCCCAGGCCAAGCGTGGGAGCAGGGCTCAGCATCTGTGGATGACTGGGTTTATAACTGACCCAGGAGCCAGGAAAGACAGAAAGTCTAGAGAGCAGAGTTGGTTACAGGTCTCTCCTCACCAGATGTGGTGTCCCTAAGTGTAAGCTCTCACCCACCATCTTACTCCAGGGAAACAGCGCTCTCCCTGGCCACTCTGGCCCTTCTAAGGCACCCCTGCTCTATGGAAGCCATCAAAACTGTGGAAGGAGGACCCGTAAGAGGCTCAGTGAATAACAGCACTTGTCACTAAGCCTGATGACCTGAGTTCAACCCCCAAGGCCTACATGGTGAAAGGAGAGAGCTGACTCCCAAAGTTATCCTCCAACCTCTGCACACACACTGTGCACACGCAAAATAAAGTAAGTAAGTAAATTAGCTGGGCGTTGGTGGCACATGCCTTTAATCCCAGCACTCTGGAGGCAGAGGCAGGTGGATCTCTGTGAGTTCGAGGCCACCCTGGTCTACAGAGGGAGTTCCAAGACAGCCTCCAAAGCAATACAGAAAAACCCTGTCTCCAGGGAAGAAGGGGGGAATAAAGGCAGAAAGGAGGGAGGGAGGGATACCCTGTGGAAGGGTAGGGGGTGTAACTTGACAACAGCACTTTCTTAGAATGCTGAATTCAAGTCTCAGTACTGGGGAAGGAGAAGAGTGGAGAATAGGAAGGGGAGGAGCCGAGACGCCTTTGAGGTGCATAGGGGTGTCAAAGAACAAATTTCAGAGCCTGTCCATAGTCCACGTGGTAGTGTTTTTGAGACAGGATCTCACTATGTTGCCCAGGCTAACCTTCTTTCCATCTTCCTGCCATGCCCTGCACACCATAGGTGCTGGAACTGCTCTTGAAGGGGGGCACCCTTGGGAGCAGCAGGCAAGTGGACCAGCTGCTTCTAGGAGTAGTCTTGGGTAGAATGCCAAGAACCAACCCTATGGGTTGATCAGCACTGCCACGTTCTTTCTGAGTAAGACTGGGCCAGTTATTTCCTCTTTCCCCACGCTGTTGGTGTCAGAGGATGAAAACAGGCCCTATTTCAAGGGCTAGGCAAGCAAGTATGGAGGGTGCATGGGAGTACCTGGTAAGCAGGAACATCTGACCCAGCGGAAGGCATAGCCCCCACCCCCGTTAGCAGAGACCTGAGGGAATGCAGGTGCACACACCTGAAGAGGCAGGCGCTGAGCTGCCATGAAGATTCTTCTTGCTCTGATTTTGTTTTGCTTTGAAACAGCACCTTACCTTGCCATCCAGAATGACCTTGAACTTGTGGACCCCAGATGCAAACCAGGACAAGCATGTAAAAATGGATGGGTGTGTGTGTGTGCCATGACACTCCTATGGAGGCCAGAAAACACCTGTGGATTCTCTCCCTCTCTCCACCTTTCATTGAACTCAAGTTGCCAGGCTGCAAGGTAAGGGCTTTTACCTGCTGAGCCCTCCCAGCCTGCAGCCTTGGTTTCCTAAAGCAGGCTAGACTAAGTTCAAGTGTTTGTTAGACATGTTAAATACATGTTTGATTTAGGTTGTTTTCTAGATAACCCTCGGTTGAGCAACATCATATGTCAGGTAAAAGTTTAAGAAAAACTAGCTGGGACTTGGTGAAGGGAATTGGAAGGTAGAGGTGGTCTATATAGTGAGTTTCAGGCCAGGCATGGCCATGTAGCAAGACCCTGTCTCAAAAAAAAAGTTTAGGAAAAATTATTCAGGGGCACTGGAGAATTTCAGGTGATCAGATCAGTGCAGAGGGAAAGGCAGGACCGGTGTTGTGCCTGAGCAGGGATCCATGCAAGTCTCTTACCTTCCTGCCTGTTCTTATTTCAGGAGCTGAGGACAACGGCACAGCTGGGTCAGAAGTCAGCCTGGAGAGGTGGCTCAGGGATCAACAGCATTGGCTGCACTTCCAGACGACTCGAGTTTAATTCCTAGCACACACATGATGGGCTACATTCCAGTTCCAGAGGTTTTGACACCCTCTTCTGGCCTCCACAGATACAAATGTGGTACACACAGACAAAACACTCATACACATAAATAAATAGTAAGTTAGCCTGGAATGGTGGTACATGCCTTTTATCCCAGCACGGGAAGGCAGAGGCAGGTAGATCTACAGGGCGAGTCCCAGGACAGCCAGAGCTACATAGTAAGACCCTGTCTCAGAAAAAAAAAAAAAAAAGAACAAAAAAAAAAAAGGCATCTTCTGAAGCCCTTCCAGAAGGCAAGTCGGAAGGGTGAAGCTAAGCTACCACTAGAGTCAAGTTCAGTTGCTCCGGAATTCAGGCAGAAGTGACACCACTGAAATTAGTTTCATCCACATGAATGGGTGGTGGAAACCCCACTTAGACATTTGTCAACCAAGCACAGATCTGGATATGGAGATCCAACTCTTTCATTTCCCAATCTTCCTCCCTGCTTTTTAAATTTTCTTTCTGTCTCCCTTTACAGTGTTCATTTAGTTACTGTGTATGCATGTGTGGACATCCCATACCATGGTGTAGATCTGAAGGTCAGGTGACTAGTGGGGGTCCATGCTCTACTTTACTATGTGGGTCTCAGGGTTTGAACTCTGATCATCAGGCTTGGCTGCGGGCACTTTTACTCACTGATCCATCTCACTGGTCCTTCCTTGTTAACTGTCAGGATTCTTTTGATCTTTGATAATACCTCTTGAGAAAGGGTCAGTTGTTTGGGGATAACTGCATTGTTTTAACGATACATTGAATTCCCCAAGATCTTTTTTTTTTTTTTTTTTTTTTTTTGGTTTTTCGAAACAAGGTTTGTCTGTGGCTTTGGAGGCTGTCCTGGAACTAGCTCTTGTAGACCAGGCTGGTCTCGAACTCACAGAGATGCGCCTGCCTCTGCCTCCCGAGTGCTGGGATTTAAGGCGTGTGCCACCACAGCCCAGCTCCCCGAGGTCTTTTTTTTTTTTTTTTTTTTTTTTGGTTTTTTTCGAGACAGGGTTTCTCTGTATTGTTTTGGAGGCTATCCTGGAACTCACTCTGTAGACCAGGCTGTCCTCGAACTCACAGAGATCCGCCTGCCTCTGCCTCCCGAGTGCTGGGATTAAAGGCGTGCGCCACCAACGCCTGGCTCCCCGAGGTCTTAAAGATACCTTGCCACTCTGGTTGCTTTTATTAATGTCATTCTTCCATCTTCAACTTAATTTCTAATTGAACACTGCTGAAGTTCAACATCAGCAGCTATCTGGAGACTAACATCAACAGTTATCCCAAGTCCAGCATTAGCCACCAGGTCTGCCAATAGGGCTGTCTCCTTGTCTCCACGGCTCAGCGCCTAAGTGACAGCCTGGTCCCCTGATCCCCTTCAACACATCTAACAATCTCTTTACTTGCTCAACCACAGGTTTCTCAAGTCTTCTGCACCCTTGTATCCTATTTCCCCCAAAAAGAAATGTGAAGATGGTTGCTCAGCACTCAGGATACTGAGGCAGGAGGATATCACGCTCAAAGCTAGCCTGGGCTACATAGCAAGACCCTAGCTAAGCAAATACATATGCAAGCAGAGTGGACAGTCCAGGACTGCACTCAAGGGTTTGTTCTGGAGACAAGGCAGCCAGGGTCCCTGCTCAAGTGATGCATAACGAATGCTTCAGTGGGGACAAGGGGGGGGCGCTTAGTCAATAAACAAGGAGCTCTTAGTTGCCTCCTACAAGGACAACCTTGTCACTAACATGATGGGAGATGACCTGGCTGTAGGGCTTCCTCTGGGCCAGGAAAGATTAGGACCAGCCTTGCTAATGAGGTGTAGCAGTCAGCAGAGAGAAATTATCACAAAGGGAACGACGCTCGCAGAGGCTGGGAGGAGAGGGCAGAGGCAGCAGAGAGCAGAGCAGAACAGGGTGCAGTGTGGGAAAACAGTAAGGGTGGGTGGGGTCGGCACGGGAGAATGGACTGCCTGGAACACGTGGCTTTAGGTCCTCTGATGTGGGGCATGAGCAGAAAGGGCCTGGCCCACCTCTGCTCCAATCTTCACTCATCCCGCATGCCCATCAAAGCTTTGCCAAGCAGGGTGGTGCTCCCTTGGGGAGGTGGGTAGACTCAATGAGGCTCTGAATTCATAGGGGACAGCAGGTACAGACATGCAGTGGACCTCAGACAGGCCTTGTCTCCTCCCCCACTGCTGGAAAGGTTCTCTGAACTTCCCCAACCACCCAGAGACAAGGTTTGCAGGGCTCTCCCTTCTGCAAAGGGGAATCTGGAAGACACCTTTGGCAGCTGGAGCCCAAGGCCTCCACTACCTCCAGGGAGGCGTGGAAACAGCACTCTATAGTTGAGCACACAAGCGGTCCATTTTGCTCTGACACCTCATCCTACCTAGGTGCCTTGACAAGTCACTCCATGCCTCAGCTGGTACCAGTTCTAAGGAAGGTGAGCTGGCCATGGCACCTGTGATACAGTCCTAGCCCTGCACCCGCAGACCCCGCCTGCAGCCACAGCTCTATGAACAGGGCTTTGTTTTCCTCATTCTGTCAGAGAAGGTACTTGGTATTTTGCTAGTTTGGCCATACCAGAAGATAGTGTTGAAATCTAATCCCGGTTGTGAGGCACCAAGAGAGTGGCACTTTAATCAGGGATGCTGTTCAAAGGTAGGCTTTGGGCCTACAAGACGTCTCCGTGGGTAAAGGTGCTTGCCATGCAAGTCTGACAACTGAGTGCAATCCCCAAGACCCTCAGGATGGAAAGAAAGAACAGACTCACGAAGTGTTCTCTGACCCCCACACGTGTGCCACACACATTCACATACACAATAAATAAATGTAGTTTCAAAAATAAAGGAAGTGATTGGATTAGAGAAATCCATCAGAATGGAACCCTATGATCGAATCCTGATGGCTTTAGAAGGGGCCAGAACACACACACACACAGAGAGAGAGAGAGAGAGAGAGAGAGAGAGAGAGAGAGAGAGAGAGAGAGAGAGAGAGAGAGAGAAAGGGACTCTTACCACATGATGTCTTGCATCTTGGGACACTGCCAGCAGAAAAGCCATCCCCAGATGTGGCCCATGACAGTAAACCAGAAATGAAACCAAAATAAACCCCTTCTCTTCTCACCTCACCCAGTCTGTGGTGCTGGGTCGTTGGCAACAGAAATCAGATTGAGACAACTCTCAAGAAGCCTGAGTTAGTCATACCATCGTCTTCTCCCAGGTGTGAGTCAGCGGAACAGCATCTTCAGCACTTGTAGTTTAGGGCCATATCTCGATAAGCACCTTCTGGGTGGCAGGCCTGGGCTCAGGAAAAAGAGCAACAGAGGGCAGGTATGAAGAATGAGTGGGTTTCCTGGAGAGAGGAAAGCATCCCACACCCTCTATGCAGAAAGCAAGGAAAGTGAGGCCTGTGGACGAAGAATCCAGAACTACAGGTGAGCACTCTGGAGGCAGAGGCAGGGGGATGGCCAGCTTGGTCTACAGATGGAGTTCTAGGACAGCCAAGGCTGTTACACAGAGAAACACTGTCTCACACACACACACTCACGCATGCACGCACTCACGCGCACACACACACACACAACCTACAGGGGCGGTGGTGCACACCATTGATCCCAGCACTTGGGAGGCAGAGGCAGGGGAATCTCTGTGAGTTGGAGGCCATACTGATCTACAGAGCAAGTTCCAGGACAGGCAGGACTACAAGAAGACACCCTGTCTCAAAACAACAATACAAAAAAAGAAAAACTACAGGTGCGGCCCGTGGGTGCCGGGTGCTGTCTCCCGGTGCTTGTCCGGGGCATTGTCAGCTCAGTTGCCCAGGAGGTCTGCCCTAGTGTCTGGGCTGCTGACACAGAGCAGAGCTTCACAAGCTTTGTCTCTACACTCCACCGAGCCTCACAAACCGTCTTCATCACCATTTAAAAATGGAAAACAGTCCACCTCTAGAAGGTAGCTGGATGGGATTTGAACCTAGATGAGTTTGAATGCAAGGGCCTTATCTGTCGTGACAAGCCACAGAAATTCAACCAAGGAAGCTAACCAGGAGGGGCAGGCAGACCGAGGCTCAGCGGCGTGAGATGTGGGTGAGGGTCACTCAGAGATGGGGGAGGCAGCGTCCTCTGAAGCCCAAGGATATGGAGGGCTCTGGCGGGAGGGAGCAGGGGGAAAGGAGGGGTCGTTCGCAGGCTGCAGAGCCATGGCTCCCCCTCCACCTCTCCAGCGGATCGCTCGCCCAGGCTTTGCAAGTCACCCCTCCCGAGAAGCACAGACCGCACCCCCACAGACACCCCCTCGCCGCCCGCCAGCCCAGTCTCCCTCCCGGAGCGGCCGGAAGCCGCAGTCGCTCTGCAGACACCCCCTGGTGGAAACAGCTCATTACGGGATGGAGAAAATGTGCTAGAACATTAGCTTAATAAATCAAACGCTCCCGCAGCAGCCAGCCGCCGCGGCTCGGCTAGGCGGGGCCACGGCGCCCACGCCCGCTGGGCTGGGTGGCCGGGGTAGGCGCCCGTCGCAGCTCCCTCCTGCCTGGTGGAGGGAGGCGGGCACCCCACACCCTCCCGCCCCAAGCCCATCTAGGTCCCAGGCTCCTGACTTGACTCCTGACACTGGCCTGTGACTAGATCAGGATATCCCAAGAACCTCAGGCCTCCAGTGAAGCAAAACAGACCCTTGACTGGGGGCCAACCAATGGCCTGTGCCCTCACTAATTCACTACAGCCTTTGAGATGCACGCAGCCCTCCCCTTTTTTCAGAACGATGACCCTGGCAGCCTGTGGTTACTTTCAGTCTGGCCTCCCCTCTGGCCGTCAGCGCCAGCTGTGACCACACACACACACACACACACACACACACACACACACACACACACACACACACACACACTTGCACCTATAGAGGGTGTTTTACCAGAAGAAAAACCTGTTGCAAAGCTAGCCCTGTGGCTTGGCTGGGCAATAGACAAGCTCACCTCACCCAGTGCCTATTGGACTGGCCATTCCCTAGACTCTGGAATTGACAGAGGTGGGCAGGAAGTTGCTGAGGACCCGGAACCGCTGGGTTTCTGCACTGGTTGGGCAGGGGACTGCTGAACATTAACCCTCCCAGCTTCTGCTGCCACCTTCTTGGAGAGTTGGCCTACATGCCCTTTCTCTTCCAGTCCGGGCTTCTATTCTAGCACTGGGCACCTAGGGAGCAGAACTCTGACCTCCACTGCCTCAGTTTCCCCCTGTGTACAAAGCTAGGCCCTCAAGATCCTAGAAGGTTCTACTTGCCTCTGCACTGTCTCCTTGGCCTAGGCAGGGAGGGTTGAACTGCCAGGGTTCCTTGTGCAGGGAGAGCTAGTCTTCAGAGCCATTCCTCCTGCTCTCTGGGGGTGGAGGGAGGGAGAGGAAAAAATTCAATTACCAGACCTTCTATTTGTCAACTCCTCCCTCCCCATTGACTTAATTTTCTTCAGCCAGACCTAGAGTCAGAGGAGGCATGAGTGAGCCTGCAGGCCTGGAGAGGGAGGGAGGGAAGGGTGGGGGAAGGGGCCCCAAACAGATGTGAGGATGGGCTATTAACACACCAATCCAGGAAGCCTTTGGTGGGACAAGAAAAGGAGAACTTAGTAGGTGTGCAGGTAATCTCTGGGTCCCCAGCTCTACCAAGGCACAGAGCACCTTCTCCAAGGACCCTTTCTGAAGCTCCCAGGCTGGGCTGGGGACACTTTAGTTCCCCAAACAGCATGCTGACATGGCTCTGTTAACTTTCACTCTATTCTATTGTTAACAACTCCCCCAGCATTCCCCTCTCGTGTGTGTGTGTGTGTGTGTGTGTGTGTGTGTGTGTGTGTGTGTGTGTGTGTGTGTGTACATGATGTGGGTGCTATTTTAGGTTTTATTTTATTCTTATGTGTGTGTTTGGGTGAATGTATACCACATGTATGTGGGTGGCCCCCACAAGCCAGAGGAGGGCATGGGAGCCCCTGGAGCTGGAGTTACAGGCAGTTGGGAACCACCTGGTGTGGGTGCAGGGAGCTGAACTGAACCAAAGCCCTCTGGAAGAGCAACACATGATCTTAACCACTGAGCCATCTCTTCAGCCACACGACGTGTGTGTCTGAGTGTTGGTGTGCCCAGGCCACAGGGCAGAGGTCAGAGGACAACTTTCAGGAATCTCTTCTTTCTCTCCACTTTGCTGAGGCAGTCTCTCCTGTTTCTGCCACTCCGTGTTCTGCAGGCTGGCATGCCTGTCAGTGTCTTCCATCCTGATGTGAGAGTATTAGGATTACAGATGTGCACCACCACATCAGGCTGCTGTGGACTCCACGGGCTCAACTGAAGTTGTCAGGATTCTCACTGGTCCATTCATTCTTTGGTTTTTAGAGACAAGGGTCTCAGTCTACAGCTCAAGTTGGCCTGAAACTGAATAGTCAAAGATGGCCTCATGACAGTCATCCTGCCTCGGCCTCCAAAGTGCTGGGGTTATAGATATGCTGACAATATACCTGGCCTTTTTTCTCCTTTTAGAGTTCCACTGTATGGCCCAGGCTGGCCTCAAATTTAGGGCAGCCCTTCTGTTTAACCTCTGGAGAACTGATATTACAGATGTGAGACACCATGTCTGGCAACTTCCACTCTTTCATACATCAAATACCTGTGGTACATCTAGAACTTTCCAATGTAGGTTCTGGGAATTGAATAGAAAATGGCAACTGTTATCTGTCAGCAAGGATTAGGACTGCTGCGTAACAAGCAGCCCACACCTTCCAGCTTTAACAGCATTTGTTTTAAAAATCCTTCTCCTTGTAAGGAACTTGGAGGGGGCTCAGCTGGGCGTGTCTAGCTCAGGGCCCCATTGTACTGCAATCAAACAGCAGCCAGACATGGCCAGCAGGGGACTTCAGGAGCCAGGTAATGGCTAAGCACCTTGCCATTTGACTTAGCCTGGGACTTCTTCCTGTACCTTCTCTGCTTTTCTCACAGGATGGTGGTTTCAGGACAGTCTGCTGCTTACATGACATCTGGCTTCCACCACAGTGAACTCTCCATAACAGCGGAAGCGCCTGCAGTCGGGCATGGTGGTACAGGCCTGTAATCCAGCACAAAGGAATCTGAGGCAGGAGGTAGCTGAGTTCAAGACCAGCCTGATCTACATAGCAAAACCCTGTCCAAAGCAATGAACAAAAAGTAAAGAATGATGGGGGGGTTCATTTGAATTTGAGACAGCGTATCATTATATTCCACTGTCCTGGAATTCACAGTGATCCTCCTGTCTCATCTTCCCAAGGGCTGAGATGAAGGGAGTGTGTACCATCACACCTGATCCCTGATCTATCACTTAATCACCGTCTTCTTATACAGCTTTCCTGAGTGTTCATACTGTGTCTCCCAATGTGTAAATGACTCGGTTACATGTGCTCTTATGTCACAGTGCAGGGAAGGAGACAAACTCAACAGAGTAGAGTCACCTGAAGAAGCACATGAGATACTACATACAAGCTCTCCCTCCCACCCCCAGACTCTGCACGTAGCTCTTTCCCTGGCTCGGAGAAGCTTGACTACCAGGAAAACTTCCATGCTGTTTCAGGATGTACCCACCCCTCTTCTCAGGAGGGAAAGGCCCTACAGGTCCCCTGAGCAGCCTGAGGAACCTGGGTTCAGGAACTTGGGAGAACGGCAAAGCTCACTGGAGAACAGCTTGGACAAAGGGGGGCACTGGGAAGGGGAGGTAAGGAGGACAGAGGACTTAGGGGAGGAGGCGAGGTGTGAGAGATGAGGCCTAGGCATGAGCCTCTGCCTGGACGGGGATGTCCAATGTTCAAGTCACCCCTGTCTCTCTATAGTGTCCTCAAGATAAGAAAAGGGGGAACCACTCGCCACACCTCAGCCCTTCAAGCCAAACTGAACTAGCCCAGGTGTCCTCTGTGGCTGAATGGCCAAGCTGTACCAGTGACCCAAGAAACACAGTGACATGCCAGCACTCAACACCCATCACTGTGGCCACATCCCACCTCTCGGGGATACTGAGGACCGTGGGGTGTGGGGAGATATTCTCTCAGGGACTGCTAGTGGCTCAGCAGCAAGCAACCGGAAGGTATTTAGTAAAATAAATGAACAGGGACTATGAAGACGGCTCAGCAGGTAAAAGCGCTAATTGTGCAAGTCCAAAGACCTAAGTTAGATCCCTGGGATTCACATAAAAAACTGGATTTCAGGGGACTGGAGAGACGGCTCATCTATTAAGAGCACTTAACAGACGCTGCTCTTGCAGAGGACCGGGGTTCAATTCTCAGCACCCACATGGCAGTTCACAACTGTCTGATCAGGATCCAACACCCTAACACAGACATATACACAGGCAAAAGAAAAAAACTTCCAATATCAGCCTTACATAGCAAGACAGAAGACATAGATCAGGAGCTCACCACAAGAGTCAAGTCACACAGGGACTAGAGAGTTGGCTTAAACAGTTAAGAGGAGGACCCAGGTTCAATTCCCAGCACCCATGTGGCAATTCACAACTGTCCGTAACTCCAGTTCCAGGGGATCTGACACCCTCACACAGACATACATGCAGGTAAACTCCAACGTACATTAAATAAATAAATTTTTGAGAAAGCGAGAGCGAGAGCAAGAGAGAGAGAGAGAGAGAGAGAGAGAGAGAGAGAGAGAGAGAGAGAGAGAGAGAGAGAGAGATCGATCTGGGGCCCTATAACACACAACAACAGAAACAAGAGGAGAGAGACCCTTCTCAACACAGCAGAAAGCAAGAACAGACTCTCAAATGCTGTTCCCTGACCTCCATGTGTGTATTATGCCATGTGTGCATGTGCATGTACACACACACACACATTAACTAAGCAGATATGGATCTCCTAGGACACTCCCTACAGGACCTCAGGGGACATGGATCAGGGGCTTTGCCACAGACCTTAGAGAGACAGAAGCTGGAGGCTGCCACCAGGAGGACAGGTGAGGAGTGCTCACACTCCAACACTGCTACATTCACTCTAAGCTTGGAGAGGGCTTGTCAAGCAGAGAGTATGAAAAGGCTGCTCTGCGGAAGATCTTTAGCACCCAAACACCAGTCCCCAAGTTCCCAAAATACATACCGTACATCCTTAAGAACATAAGCAGAAAACGATGGAGCAGAGGCTTCTGGGATGAGGACCTGGAAGAGGAGACTCGGGAGGAAAGCAAAGGACAGAAGCAAGACCCCGTCCACGAGGTATTTCCTGTGAGCTTGACCTGGGTTTGGAGCCTCCTGCCTGCTTGTATCACCTCTGGAATATTCCATAAGGAAGGTACTGTCACCAGAAGTATCAGATGAAGAAACTGAGGCATAGCAGAGTCACTGGATTACCCAAGGGGACAAAGCTGAGGAGATAGGCAGAGGTACCAGAGTCTTTGATTTTTTGTCTTTGTTTTGTTTTGTTTTGTTGTTTTACTAGACAGGGTTTCTCTGTTTCTCTGTAGGTTTGGAGACTGTCCTGGAACTCTCTTTGAAGACCAGGCTAGCCTCGAACTCCCAGAAACCCGCCTGCCTCTGCCTCCCGAGTGCTGGGATTAAAGGCGTGCACCACCAACGCCTGCCCAGCTTCCCTTAATGAGTTTCCCCATCTGCAAATTGGGATAATGCCAACCTTCCACAGAGAAAACTAACCCGAGACAAAAGCACAGACAGCCCACAGTAGTGTTGTTACCTTAATAAATCATAGTAACAAGTAGCTTGAATACTGTTTGCAACACAAACTTAACTGAACATCTGCTTTGTGCCCAGGTGTCATGAGCTGCAAGAGACCCAAAGTCTGGGTGAGATGTAGGGATGCCAGTGTGAATTGTGGTACCATGTTGGCATGGTACTGTGGTCAAGGAGCAAAAGGAACCTTAAGAGTTCAAAGGGAAAAACAAGCCTGACTTTGGAGATCAGCATGACTTTCTGGAAGTAAAGCTTGAGTGGCATCTCGTAAAATTCAACAGGTGAGTGAAGACAGGACAGCAGGAAGCTAAGTGTGGTTGTGCAGGGTTCGGAACACTCTGAGTTCCCCTGAGGAAACTATAGAGGCGCACACTGGTGATCCCAGCACTCAGGAAATGGAGGAAAGGGGACTGCCATGAGTCTGCACAGCAAGTTCCAGGAAAACTTTGTGAGACTCTACCTCATCAAGAAAATAGCTAAACTGGGCATGGTGGTGCATGCCTTTAATCCCAGTGCTCAGGAGGTAGAAGCAGGCAGATGTCTGAGTTCAAGGCCAGCCTGGTCTACAGAGCTAGTTCCAGGACAGCCAGAGCTACACAGAGAAACCTTGTTTCAAAAACACAAATTAGATATCTATATTTTATACATATGCCCTACTGCAGGATCGCTGCCAACAGAGCTACTATGGAAGCCATGATTCCTGACTAAGGGGGCCTTGCTGTAGTCATGACCATTGCAAGCAGCTTGCACTAGCTTTGGAAGAGATTAATTACCCAAGCAAAGCAAATACCCTACTCACCCTGTAGCTATTGTCACTCAGGAGGCCAGGTTATGGTTGCAGAATTACAGGTGGGCCATGTCCCTTTTCCAGACACCTATGCAAGCTATTTTTTCAACCTTGTTCGACCACTCCAGGTTTCTCTTGTATGTATTGCACGTTGATATTACAACAAGCCTGAAAAAGAGGCTCCTTTAGAAGTCTTTTATTGCCTGTGGTCTGTTGTCCATGCAGAGTAGGCGGAACAGAGCTACACAAAGAACTGGCAAATCTCCTTGGCTTTTAGCCCTAGATATGTCCAGCACAGTGAGAAAGCAACTAGAGAGTTCCAGAGGGTGGCTAGAGCAGAAACTGTGGAGACCAGAGACTATTAGAGGGTGAAAGGCTGCTAAGGACCGAAAGCAAGTGCTTCAAGCCTTGGTTTTGCTAGTGTTTCTGGGAGCTGAAATCCCAACTCCCAAAGCGACAGAGCTGTAACTCTAGCTTCTCTGTGCTGGGCTGCTGGCATGCAAGCCTAGAATAGGAAGCCTGAGACCTGAGCACCACCGTTACGGTCTCTAGCTTTGGAGCAGTAAGAATCTAATTCTCGAGGCCTAGAATTATAAGTCTCTGGCTTTGAAAGGCCAGGGTTGGCTCTGATTTGAGCATATTGGATAAACATGTATATGTAGATATAGATGTATACAGAGAGAGAGAGAGAGAGAGAGGGAGAGAGAGAATCTGAACCTACAGGTAGAGGTTCAAGCCTTCGGATGGTAAAAGCATGGAGTCGCAACCCTCTAGCTCCCAGGGCTTAGCAGGTGTGTTCAAGCTGTAGCCTAGAACTTCATGCATCTCAGAATAGCTGTGGACGACACTCAACCCATTTGTGGATGACAACATCATACTGTGATAGTAAAAGGCTTGGACACCCTAGCTGAGCTATAAGGTCTGGACTCTCAAAAGCCCAGCCTGCCAATACTAAACTACCCTTGCATAGCCAACATTTTTATCTGAAACAAAAAGACCTCCAGGCTAGACTTGGTGCTGCACACCTGTAATCCCAAGAAGGCAGATGCAGGAGACTCACTCTAAGTGATTTGAGGCTAGCCTGATCTACCTAGCAAGATCCAGTACAGACAGAGCTTCTGAGAGAGAATAAAACCTCATTTCAAAAAGGGAGGGAGAAAAAAAGGGGGGAGGGAGAACATTCTCATTTATTTGTGATCCACAGTCCACTTCAGTCTGTCCCCCTCTGCCCAGCTTCATCTCCCCCTTACATTTCAGCTAGTCCTATCTCCACACTTTCCCTTTTACTTTGTTGTGTGGGACTCATTTCCTCTTCCTCGGAACTCAGCATAGCACATTCTTCAGGAAGCCTTTCCTCACTCAGTCTAAAGGGTCCTGAGGGGCCTTAAGAATTCACTCTGATATAAGGTGTGGCGCACTTGGGAGGCAGAGGCAGGTGGATCATGAGTTCAAGGCCAGCCTGGTCTACAAAGTGAGTTCCAGGACAGGAAGAAGAGGAGGAGGAGGAGGAGACGAAGAAGAAGAAGGAGGAGGAGGAGGAGGAGGAGGAGGAGGAGGAGGAGGAGGAGGAGGAGGAGGAGGAGGAGGAGGAGGAGGAGGAGGAGACCCATTCTGCCTGGTTATCCTTGAGGATAACTGATCACAATTTTAAGCCCAGCACCTGGCAGGCAGAGACACAAGGATCTGAGTTTGAGACCAGACTGATCTATACAGCAAGTTCTAAACCAGCCAGGGTTATATTGTGAGAAACTGTCAATAAAATAATTATCATCATAATAATCAGTATAATAACGATGCTTCATTCTATCAGTAGTTCTGCTGTCACCATGCTGGCTACCCTTCCCAGCAACCTGTGACTCTGCAGGGAAGGGCTGGAAGTGCTCTTAGGTGTCACCAAGGTCTAGGCACCCAACAGAGCCAAGCCAAGAAGACAGTCTCCAGAATATAACGCATATGTCCAAGAGGAACCCACAAAGAAACCGGAGAGGAGGGGTGGATCTTGAGGCTGTGCAGGAAGGCGCAGAGAAACCAGTTCAGAGCCCCAAGGAGACCAGCATAGGTAGGTGGCTGGGGGGATGGAGAGAAATTTAGAGATACTTTAAGGGAAGAAAGGACAGCAATTCTGGTGCCTGGTGTTCATAAGCAGGAGAGCAGAGAGAAGAGTCAAGTTGACTCCAGGCAGCTCCCCAGGCTCCAGGAAAAGAGGGAGGCGGCTAGCAGGCAGCTTGGACACCAGTTACCTTGGACACAAATAACCCTCAGGGACCCTGGCCCCGTCAGTGCGAGCTGCAGCCTCTTGACAGCAGCCTCGGCAGCAGCCAATGCACCCCCTCCCTTCCCCAGAGGCTGACTTGACGCTCCGCTGGCTGTGAGCCCACCGCTCCCCCCTCCTGCAGTCAGCTCTGCGCCAGCCAGGAGGGGAGGGAAAGGGAGGGGTGACGGGAGCCCTGCAGGGAAGAAGGGAAGGACGGTAGAGAGGAAGCCAGTCCTGGGGACCCCAACCAAAGAGCACAAGAGAGGGCGTGGCCGACAAAAGAGGAGGAGCCTAACTGTGTCACCTAGGGGTGTAGGAGGGAGATGCCTTCTTTATAATCCCATGACCCCCTCCCATTTTGCAGATGTGGACACTGAGGACTAGACCCTAGTGTTTTGCAAGTGCACACCTTTCTGTCGGCCTCCTCTCCCCATTCAGGAGCAGCCATTTCCACTCTGGTCTGATTGGGTATATATAGCTCATGTCTGCAAAGCAGAGGACTTGGCCTGCTTACCCTAAACCTAAGTCCCCGTCTGCATGATACAGGGATAAACCACAAAACAGGGACTTCAGTTCTCCACGGATTGAACAACTGAAGTTTCTCGGGCTGTCACTTGTAAAATAAGAATTGATGAGCGCTGAGTGCTGTGAAGACAGAGGCAGGCAGATCTCTGTGAGTTCGAGGCCAGCCTGGTCTACAGCCAGACCAACAGAGAAACCCTGTCTCGAAAAACCAAAAGGGGTAGGGGAGAGGGAAAGGAACAGGGAGAGTGACCGAGTGGGGGGGGGCATGACACTTGAGACTTGATGCCTCTGGGGAGAAGCCCCAATGACACGGGACATGAGTGAAAACAGTCATGAGTGAAGGATCCCCTCTCCAGAGGGTCAGTTTCAGTAACTACAGGACCCAAAGACTTGACTGGGGAAGATTACAGGTCCAGCATCCTCCGGAAAGGCTGGAGGATGCACCCAACTTTCCACCCTTTTCAAACTCTAGAGCAGAAACATAAACCCTCCTACCCCATCCTCCAGCCCTTAGACCGGTCACTTGGAGGCCGTCCTCCAGCTTTTCACCAGCCGGCCAGGGGCCACCACAGTCCAACCCAGTGCTTGCTAGGCCTCTAACACCCGGTGGCGGATGCCTTGGTCCCAGGTACTAGACGCCTCCCCTCCACATCCTCACCGCCCCTCCTGCACGCCCCGAGGCCTCTAGGGGGCAGTGTTGCCCCGAGCTTGGCGGGCCGCCGCCACTTCCCCCGCCCTGGCGAGCGCCGGGAGGACGCTAGGGTTCTGGGAATACTAGATGCCCCCGGCACACGCCGCCCCCCGCCGCCGGCCCAGCCCCGGGGCTCCCGCGCTGCGCAGCCCGCTCGGTGCGGACTTGCCGCTGGCTTCCCACCCCTCCCCGCAGAAGGTACTTCGCGGGAAAAGGCTGGTTTTACATTTTTTACTTCAAAGATTGGGGCAGATACCGGGTTCAGGCTACACGCACCGATCTATTCGCCTGTGCTCAGAGACGAGGGAGAAATTAGAGAGACGAGGGGGCTTTTTCTAACCCAAGAACCTGTCAACTGCCTCCCCGTCGCCCCTTCATCCTCTGCCACCCCTCCCAGCGTCCTGCGGGCATCCACCCCGCACCTCCTCTCGCAGAGCATCGCCAGGGAGCCCAACCCCAGAAGGACGTGCCCTGGGGCTCCCGTGTCCAAGGGTCCTGGCCCCACAGCCAGGCTCGCATACGCAGCTGGTCGGGCTCGGGTTCGGGACAGGGACACAGCCTTCCTTCGGGGTGCGTTTCGGGGTACGATTCCCGCCGCAAATGCCCCAATGGCCCGGCTCTGAGCTGTGAAGTCAGGCTGGAGCGACGCTCCGAGGGGGGAAACAGAGGTAAAGCCCCATTCGAGTTCCGGCCAACGGTTTAATGGGAGGCGGGGGGGGGGATGTAAAAGCCCCGAACCCACAAAGCAGACTTTTTAAAAATTCTAATTGAAACCATCTCGAAGTAAGGGCCGTCAGGAGCGGGCCAGCTCCCCGCCCCCCGCCCCATCCCCCTCCTCTGCTCCCCCGAGTCCGATGAAGTCATGATAACTAGACTGCAAAAAGAAAAAAGTGGGGGGTGGTCTGGGGGGCACGGGGGTCCCCGGCTGGGGCCCCGCACGGACACAGTTTGGATACTATGGTTACGCGATCCGACCCAAACAGCGAAGACGGACAACAATAGCGGCCGCCAGAGGAGGAAATTCCTTCCGGGGTGGACGGCGCGGGGGGAGGGGCGCCTGGCTGGAACGCCGAGGCGGCGGCTCGGCCAATCAGCGCGCGGCCGCCGGCGGTTTCAAGGTGCCCCGCGCCGTGCTGCTCCCCCGCGCGCTCCGCTCGGGCGCTGGAATTGCTGAGACGTTTCCCTGCACGCGCCCGGGTAACACTGCGGGGGCTGCCGCCCAGGCCGACACCCCCAGCGCTCCCCGCACCCCTCCCGGAACCCACCACCCGGGCCCAACTAAGCGTTCCACTGCACGAGTTGCTTGCACCCGAAGGAGGTGGAGGGAAAAAAATCCCTGCCAGTCACCCCTTTCTGTGGGGTTGATTCCTGCACGAGCCTGTTTTCTATTTTAAAGCACGTCTCAAAAAAAAGAAAAGAGAGCGAGATAAAGGAGAGACAGAAGGTCCACCCCGGATTCAGCAAGCCTGGGAGGACCTGGCCCCTGCCTCCCTGATCTCAGGGGTTGTTATGTAATAAGTTGGGTTATTGATGTTGAAGGTCTTGCCCGGGTATCAGAGAAGCAGGAGGCCAAGAGAAAAGCTGCCATGTGGAGCCCCACCATCACCATCAAATTAATATCATCTACCTAGTAGTAGACAACCCAGGGGCTCCCCTCACCTGGCACCTGGTTTTTTTTTATGCAGTAACTATTGTACTGACTGTGCCTGCTCTCCCCGCATCATTTCCCAAGGAGTCTGGAATCTGCCCCTGGCCGTCCTTCTTGGGAAGACCTGGACTAGGTACCAAGCCCCCAGGTCAGCTCTGAGAGCATTAGATCCTCGTGGTCCCTTTTTCGTTTTTTAAAGCTCCTGACCAGGCTTTTGCTTTCTGATGCCTCCTGGGCACAGAACACACCACTTCCCCAGGAGCACATGCTTTATTTTCATTGCATGCATAGAGATTTGTTTCTCTGGAAGGATCCAATGTTCAAAAACTGTCTCTTCCCCCTTCATAGATAATGGGGATAGTCCTAATTCTCCAGTTCCCCGTTCGTCTTTTTTATAAATAAATAATGAGATTTTTATTAATTATGCACGTACGGTATCTGCACACAGATTGCTATGTTTCTTGATGCTTAATAATACGAGAAAGAGAAACACTCCACACTGTGTCTGACTGTGTTTTCGCCCTGTAAGCAAACAAAAACTTCAAGGGGCCATATGTCCTCGAAGGGCGGAGAGGAAGGCAGAAGTTGGGGGAGTGCGCGTGACATGGAGGGATTAGCGGGGTTTCCTTGCAGGTTTTCAGGGCAGCTGAAGGCAGGCTTCTCTTTCTGTAATTGAACTGCAGGTCTGAATATTCACCAAGGTTCTCTGGGGCATCTGTGTGCTAGGCAGGCGGGATGGGCAGCTGTTGCTGTAAACAGGAAACCAGCAAGAAGGGAGTTGGCGGGAGCCCAGTCCCTGTCTCATTTTGTGCCCCTCCTCAGAGCCCCTGACCCTGAGCTCTCAAAACACGTTTAGCTCCTGAACCCAAGAGCATCCATGTTCCTGAGATTAACACAAAAACAGGACTGAACAAACTTTGCACACTGACTGCACGGAGAGTGAAGCGGGCTGTTGAGAAGGCCGAGGGCTGGGTCTTAGGTACCAAGCATGGGAGGTACAGGAACTGGGATCTACTCCTTAGACAATGGATTGGGGTGGGGAGGGGGTTCCCTGAAGTTGCCTGGCCAGGGAAGTGACAGAACAGAGCTGGCTATTAAAGGCTGAGACCAGACAGGAGAGTACAGAGCAGAGTCAGTGTGGCCAAGGAGACCCAGGACACATGGGCACAAAGGAGAGGTACCACAGTACCACAGGCTCAGTACCGCCTCTACCTCTAAGATTACATAGTGGCTGGAGCCAGAGGCAAGCTTCCAGTCCAAACATTCTAGTTCTGACCCTTGGGAGAGAGGAAGGGGTTTCCAGACAGGTTTCTTTTTGTAGTCCTGGCTGTCCTGCAACTCGCTCTATAGACCAGGCTAGCCTCGAACTCACAGATATCTGCCTGTGGCACCAACACCCCCCTCTGTGTGTGTGTGTGTGTCTGTGTCTGTGTGTCTCTGTCTCAGATTTGTTTTGCCACAGCCCTGGCTGTCCTGGAACTCACTCTGTATACCAGGCTGGCCTGGAACTCAGAGATCTGCCTGCATCTGCCTCCTAAAGGTATGTGCCGCCACCACCCTTTTGAGAAGAAGAATCTGGAGATACAAAGAAGAGATTGGGGATCCTAGACCTCCACCTTAAATTAGACTTTCACCTTAAACTAGACCTCCACCTTAAACTAGACCTCCACCTTAAATTGATCTTTTTTCTTCTTAGTCTTGTTCTTCCAGTGCTGGGGATCCAGAGGGAAGGGTTCCCATAATAGGCAAGCACTTTACCACTCACCTCTAAAACCCTGAAAATTTTAAATTACATTTGTGTGTTTGCTTGTTTATGTATTGTAGGTCAGAGGACAAGTTTCAAAAGATGGTTTTCTCCTGCCAGCTGCATCCCAGGTAAAACTGTCAGACTTGTGGTGGCAAGGACCTTTTGCTGCCTAGCCACTCTCAGAACCCTGTCCCTGGAAATCATAATAAACAAATAAATGGTAGACACACAAAATTACTCATGCAATCATTTATGCAATGGGGACTAGGGGGAGGTATGAATCCACCAGGGGTCCCTCATGTTAGAAATGGACCTAGGGTCTCAGAAAAATGCACAAAATCCAAAGCACTTTGGCAAAGTACGGCTTCCTTCTGCAGAAGGGTGCCATGATTTGTTTCTTACACACAGCCGTGAGCCTGAGCTGGCTCTCCTGCCTGCCTCACAGGGGGGCACAGTCTGCTAAGCCAGCCTAGCACAGACCAAGCTTCTTGACAAAAGGGTTAATTAACTGGACTGGTGTTGCCCGATACATATATATATGGATATACACATATATACACACTGTGTGTGTGAAGTTGTAGATGCCATTTCTCTTGCCTGTGAGATGCCTATATATCACCGCGGAGTTCAAACATAAGAATAAAATTGCACTGGCTGCGGTTACCACAAAGCTATCAAGCTGGGTCTTGTTGCTGAAGCCCTGGCATCTGCTGTGTAATTTGGGGAGCACTTAGTCTCCCATCCGTGCGTGAGTGGGGGTGGCTGTCTGCCTTCTCCCCTAATTAAAAAGAGCCAGGATCGCTCTCCACGTGTGTTCTAGAGCATCTCTTCAGTAGGGAGAGGCAAGGACTGCACACGCTAGAGGCTCTTAGAGTTTGAGGAGACAGTTCAGGAATCTGACTGACATGCTCTCACCTGTCAGGGGAGTCATGCCCTGATGTGTGACCCTGGGCAAGGCCCTCCATTTGCCCGAAATCCAGCTGGGTGGGGGAAACTGGGTGGAGACCACTGATCCTCCTAGTTCTGTGATTCTAAGTCCCGGGATCTGCTTTCCCTGTGACCTGTTGAGATGGTACCTCTGTTGCATATAACCTTCATGCCTATATCCTGCCCCTAGTTCCAGTTGTGGGCCAAGACTCCAAAAAGCAAGCCACCTCTATACCACAAAGGTTCCTAAATTAGGCACACTCAAGGGCTGGTAAGTACTGTTTCTCATACATATGCACAGCAAAACTCGCATCACACACTGTCTGCTCTAAGATGAGATGGCCCAGCTTGCATGGGATGCATACAGACTCTCTTCTACATCCCCAGCTATTGTGTCCAGCCGACATTGCAATGCTATAAGTGATGGGGAGCTCATTACCACAGTATATCCTAACTGTACTGTCTACCAAGAAGTTCTGATAGTAGTTCCATCATGTTCTGAAATTGAACTCCTGGTGTTCTCAATAGACCTGCTCATTTTCCTTTGTTTGGGTGTCCAGGCTCCAAAAATTGGCACCCTGAACTAGAAGCTTGGGGATAATTCGCTCACCCTACAATCAACTAGTCCTGAAACCCTGCCCTTATGATGTCCCCCCAGTCGGCTCCTACCTCTACCATACAGCCTCATTATGTCACCTGTTCAGTTACAGCAGCTTCCTGGCTACCTGGTATGGCTGCCTGCCTGATCCCTTCTGAATTCTACTCCATAAGGCCTACCAGGGTCTCTGCTCAAGACTTCCCCTGAACACAGCAATACTTTTAATAAGTCATGACCCACGCTGCCTATATAACTTGAGTCTGAATGTCTTAGCATTTAACCAAGGCATTCTGGGCCCTGCACCCTATGTATACACACACACACACACACACACATACACACACACTGTTACACACACACACAGGAGCTATGCACTACTCACTAGCCCACACTTCCACATCAACTAGAGCAGACGGAGACAGAGAGATTGCCATGAACTGGAGATCAGCCTGGGTTACACAGTTTTAGGACAGTTTAGGCTATATAGGAGGAAGACGAGGAGGAGAGGGCACCACGTTTGTTAAGATGGTGATCTGGCAGGAGAAAGGTGGTGGCCTGCTGTCCCCATTGCAGGAAATGGATTGTTGTCCCCTGAATAATTTGGTCTTTTGAGCCTCTGGGTCTTTGTATTATATGTTGTACCTACTTAAGACAGCCCCTGCCACTAAAGAAAAAGATGAACACCATGAAGTGCCTACGCCTGAAGAACCCACATCTAGTTAGTATCCATCGCCCAGCATGGTGACCACTTACTGCAAGTGGCTGATAAGTGCAGCCAATCAGAATAGACTCATGCTAGCAGGAAGACTTAGCACCCAAACCAAAATAAAGGAGCTTGTTCATTTTCTTATGTTAGATGTATAGGACTTAATTTATAAAATTATTAGAAATTCTAACTGGTTTCTTCCTCTTTTAAAAATGTAGTTACTATAGAAGGCATGGTAGCACACACCTGTAATCTTGAGTGCTTGGGAAGCAGAGGCAGGAGAATCTCTCAAGGCCAACCTGGTCTACAGAGTTAGTTCCAGGACAGCCTGGGCTACACAAAGAAACCCTGTCTTGAAAAAATACAAAACAAAAACAAAAAGATTTCTAGGCCAGTCTAGACTCCAAAACAACAATAAAAACTAGGCCAAGCAGAGTATCCCAAGCCAGTGATCCCACTTTCTCAGGAGGCGGCAGGTCAAGATTCTCAAGTTCAAGGCCTTGACGAGTCAGCTTAGAAAGACCCTATCCGACTGAAAATAAAAGTCAAAGGCGGGCAAGGGGTGCAGAAGGTGTAGATCAGTGGTAGAGTTAAATCGTCAGTAAGGCATGCACAAGCTAACAAGCAAAATGTGGCTGAGCACATTGATACAGGACCAGGCATTCAGGGCCAGCCTTGGCTACAGGAAACCCTGTCTCAAAAAAAAAAAATTACATTGTGCCTGTCCACAGTTAGTCTGATGTGTAGATGTACATGGAGGCAGGATGTTGTATTCATAATAAATAAAATCTTTAAAAAAAAAAGGTGGGACTGTGGGAAGAGAACCTGTGGGGGGACAGGGAGTGTGATGGGGGTAGGAGGAAGATAAAACAGTGTGATGATGAGAACATGTGTGTGTGTGTGTGTGTGTGTGTGTCAGACTGTCAAAGAGCAAATTTAATTAATGAAAAAAAAGAATGCATAATCCAAGAATGAATGGATTCAATATGGCTACTATAGAATAAAATAAGATGTGACTCACTCTTTTGACTTGCACAGTGAGCAACACAGACATGTAAGCAAGAAGTTACAGGCAACTGAGGGTACCAGACAGATAGTTCAGTGGTTAAGAGCACTGACTGCTCTTCCACAGGACTGGTGTTCAGATCCCAGCACCCACATGACAGCTAGCCGTCTATAACTCTAATTCCAGAAGGTCCAATGCCCCCTTATGCCTTATAGGCCCTGCACACATGAGGTGCAGACACATCCATGCAGGCAAAAATACCAATACCCATGAAATAAAAATCTTTTTTAAAAAATGGAAGTATGGGACAGTGGTGGTGAATGTCTTTAATCTCAGCACTCGGGAGGCAGAGGCAGCTGGGTCTCTGTGACTTCAAGGCTAACCTGGTCTACAGAGTGAGTTCCAGGACAGGCTCCGCAGCCACACTGAGAAACCCTGTCTCTGAATAAAGTAGTTAAAGTTAAGGAGCGAAAGCAGGTACCTATAATTCCAGCATTTGGAAGGCAGAGGGATTGCCATGAATTGGAGACCAGCCTGGATTCCATAGTGAGTTCCAGAACAGCTGCTGCTATTGAGGAGGAGGAAGAGAAGGAGGGGCCACCACAGTTGTTAAAATGGATATAGGGCAGGAGAAAGGATGTGGTAATGGCCTAGCAGGGAACAGTGCTATCTCAAGGGGAGGCTTCTCCTCTTGGCTGGCCAACACCAGTCCACATTAGGGGTCCCAGCATAGCTTCATGCCTCCAGCAGCACCTGGGTTCCGGTGACTTGCATGATAAGTGCTGGTTGAAGAAAGGACATCAAGGTCACTCTGGCGGGGTGGTGGTGGCGCACACCTTTAACCCCACCACTCGGGAGGCAGAGGCAGGCGGATCTCAGTGAATTTGAGGCCAGCCTGGTCTACAAAGTGAGTTTCGGGATAGCCAGGAGTATTACACAAAGAAACCCTGTCTGGAAAAACAAAACAAACAAACAAAAAAGAGGTTACTGGGTTCTTTTTCTCTGGAGAGCTGTCATAACTACTCTATCCCTTGTCCTGCCTTGGTCAGGCCCTCTGCAAGGTCCCCGCCCTTTTTGCTTCCTGGTCACAGCATCAGCCTGCAGGGTCATCCTGGGGCTCTTGCTGGGCACTACAATGGGCTGCGTCTTCCCAGACTCCACCTTCAGGGTCTCAAGTCTTGCTGTCTTTGGGTTTTGCCTCAGCGCTTCTAAGCAAGGGAGACTATCAGTAAATGTTTGCTAAAAGTGGAGAGAATTCCTTCATTAAACAAACATTTATTGACCCCCAGCGACCTTCCCAACTGCAGCTATCCACAGCCCTATGTGTTCTCAGGCTGTCTCCCTCCGACCCTGTAGATATAATGGAAACGGTAAGCATGTCTAGCTTCATCACTAAGACCATGTGGTAGCTATGTATGTCCCCTGGGACAAGTCACACATATCCCCATCCTGGTCCCTTGAGGAACTCTAGGTTCAGACAGGGAAGGAAATAACTTGCCCAAGGTCTAGATGGGGCTGACTTTCACAACCCATAGTCCCAGTCTCCAGACTGCCTGAGACAGGGTTGGTCCAGGGTTTTCTTGGGTCAGTCCCAGCTGACCCGACCATCCCAGCCGCCTTTGCCCAGATCACCAGTCTGTCCTTCACTACTTCCCCAGCTGCGAAGTAGGCAAGTCTAGCTCATTCACAGGCCGACAGCTGGAGAGCCCCTTACTCCTCATTCAGGATAAAAAATACCCCCTCCCGCACTGCCTTGGACTGAGCACCCCACCCCCAACACCCCCAGAGGCCCCATTCGGGAAAGGGAGGAGGGAGGAAAAGAGAAACCCACGGGGCCTCTGGGGCACAGCCCTTGAGGAGCCCCGGTGTTTGGTTTCAATTAGGAGGAGAAATTCCAGGAAGCCAGGCCAGTGCTGGGGGAGGGGGTGTGCAGGGCAGGGCTTAGAAAGAGGAGGCTCCTGGAATCCAGCCTCCGGAAGAGGCTCCCGTAGGGCTGAGGGGCCGCTGGGGAGTTGTGTGGTCTGGAGGGCTGGGCTGGATCCCAGGTCAGTGTGTGCCTTCAGGATGGCCAAGATGTGGGCCAGGTGCCTGTCACCGCACAGATTCTCAGGGTTCAGTGAACAGTGGCCAGCCTTGCGTCCCTCCTGTTCTAGCTCACATTGTTCTCCAAATTCCAGCTTGGGGTGGGGAGGGATGCATGCTGGATGACAATGCAATCAGCCACATACTGCGACGGCCTTAGCCGGGAGCCTGAGCCAGCCCAGGAGCTCCAGGTGCAAACAGAGTCACTCTGCAGGCTAGTCCACTGGAGACAGAGTTCCCTGGGGCTGGGCGCTGAGAAGCCAACGGGGGAATGCGGGGTCTTGTCCTGTTCACTCTGCCCTCCTTGGAACTGCCCATGGTGCTTGGCACACAGCAAGTGTAGAGTCTTGCTGGGTATCTGATGGTGATGAACTCTTCTGGGAAATTTCAGTGGAGGTTTCTTAGAAAAGGGGTGCGTCTCCTCGAGGTTTTAGAGATGAAGAAAAGCTTGTGGGTCAAACAGAGCTATGGGCATTCGTGAACTCATCCATTCAACAGCTATAGCCCAATGCATGCTGGTGAAGTGGAGCAGATCGCTGAGCTGGACTGCCTGTGGGCTAGAGGAGCAGGTGGGAGCCAGTCTGCAGCTCAGCGGACACCACCTCGTAGAAAGCTGTAGGTGTAAGGATTCCGGCATTATGCTGGCCTGACCTTGTCACCTAGCAGAATGCACTCAGGCAGTGTACCCTGCTCAGCCCAGGGGTCCACGGTTTCACAGTCTGCATGCAGGTGCAGAGGACTTACGCTCTCTTTCCTGCTGTTCCCCTGGGGCGGACAGGACTTTTCCTGTCTCCCTCTTCTCTCTCTCTCTGTCTCTTTATCTCTTTTTCTTTCCCCCTCCCTCCCCTTTCTAATAAAACTTGTCACTAAGCTCTCTGTCTGCCTGGCAAGTTTGTCCCTCTGCCTCAGTTAACTTCGCCTGCCATAGAATCCGCCAAGGTCCCGCTCATGGCTCATGCATTATTCCTAATGCCCCCAAGAGAAAACTAGGGGACAATTCGGACAGGGACCTATAATTTCTAGTGGTATTAGGGACGCAGAGCTGGCTCCATGACAGCGCTCGCTCTCCTCTGCCAGCTGTCCACTCAGCCCAGCTTTTTTTCAGCCAGGCTCTGCCACTACTGGAAATCGTGAGTGCCTGGGGTAGTCACTGCAGTGCCAAGTGACTCTGGGCTACGTCTTCCCTCCAGAGAACAGAGGACTTACACCAAGTGTGGTACAGGCTGTGAGTGGGATGAGAGGGGTAAGGTTCCAAAGTCCACGGACTAAGCTATACAAAAATAGCCTCTGGCTGGGCACAGTATTGGCAAACACCTTTAATCCCAGCACTCGGGAGGCAGAGACTGATGGATCTCTGTGAGTTCAGGGTCATAAAAAATAAACAAACAGAACCTAGTCTTTAAAACATTTTTAGATGTTTTTTGACCTGGATCTAAATGTCTTGCTGCTTATGTCAGTCAAGGTGTCAGGTCCCATGGGATGGATAACTGAGAGCTTCTGCGTGAATGCTGGGACCCAAACTGGGACCCTCTGGAGAAGCAACAAGTACGCTTAGCTGCTGAGCCATCTCTCCAGCCCCCAGAATCTCTCTCTCTCCCTCCCTCCCTCCCTCTCTCCCTCCCTCCCCCCCACCTCTGCCTCTGTCTCTGGTTTTCTCTGTGTGTTACCTTGTCTGTCCTGGGACTCACTCTGTAGACCAGGCTGGCCTCAAACTCACCTCCTGAGTGCAGGGATTAAGGGTAAGCACCACCCTTGTCCTCTGACTCAGAATCTTTTTTTTAAGGTTTGTTTATTATGTATACAATGCTCTGCATGTACACCTGCAGGCCAGAAGAGGGCACTAAATCTCATTATAAATGGTTGTGAGCCACCATGTGGGTGCTGGGAATTAACCACCTAGCCATCTGTCCAGCCCCCCTGAATCTTAACAAAAGTTCTTCCAGCAGGTGTCTGGAGATGTAGCTAAGGTGGTAGAGCACTTCCCTGAGCTTGCATAAGACCCTCAGTTCTGTCTCAGGCACCACAAAAAGAAAGCCTAAATTCTTCTTTTTGTTTATTTTTTAATTTTTATTTGAGATGTGGGGGAGGACACACTTGTAGAGGTCAGAGGATGACTTTTAAGAGTCAGTTCTCCCTACATTGGGTTTCAAAGGTTAGGAGGTCAGGTTTGGAAAGCAAGCAGTTTTAACTGGTGAACCATCTCTTTTCTTTTCTTTTTCTTTCTTTTTTTCTTTTCTTTTT
The DNA here is from genome assembly GCF_017639785.1 of Mesocricetus auratus. Classification (NCBI taxonomy): domain Eukaryota; kingdom Metazoa; phylum Chordata; class Mammalia; order Rodentia; family Cricetidae; genus Mesocricetus; species Mesocricetus auratus. The sequence goes on along the minus strand of NW_024429197.1, from coordinate 32,295,686 downwards.
TTTTTTTTTTTTTTTGAGACAAGTTTTCTCTGTGTAGTCCTGGCTGTCCTGGAACTTACTCTCTAGACCAGGCTGGCCTTGAACTCACAGAGATACGCCTGCCTTTGCCTCCTGAATACTGGAATTAAAGGCTGTGGCACCACCTGGCACATCCAAATTCTTTTAAATTGTTTCTTCAGTTGCATTTAGGGGACAAGGCTCAGATAAGGGATAGTGTGACAGTTGATAATATTTTTTTTTCTTGGTTTTCAAGACAGGGTTTGTCTGTGGCTTTGGAGGTTGCCCTGCAACTAGCTCCTGTAGACCGGGCTGGTCTCAAATTGGTAGAGATCCTCCTGCCTCTGCCTCCTGAGTACTGGGATTAAAGGCTTGTGCCACCAACACCCAGCAACAGTTGATAATCTTTTTTTTTTCTTTTGGTTTTTCGAGACAGAGTTTCTCTGTGTTGTTTTGGAGGCTGTCCTGAAACTCGCTCTGTAGACCATGCTGGCCTCGAACTCAACAGAGATCCTCCTGCCTCTGCCTCCCGAGTGCTGGGATTAAAGGCATGCGCCACCAACGCCCGGCTAGTTGATAATCTTTAAAAATCTTTTTATTTATTGTGAGACAGTCCTACATGTACATCTGCAGTCAGTTGCCTCCTGAGTGCCAGGGTTACAGGCTTTGGCCACCACACCTGGTGTTAATACCTTTCTTACCCTGGTGACTCTGCCCTTATGGCAAAGAAAGAACCCTCCTAGAAGGCATGAACATCTAAGCTAGAATTGGTTCTGTTTTCCTTGAGTTTATTTTTATCCTTGCCTTCTGGTTTTTTTGAAAAGTCATGCTGGTTTTCCGTTTTGAGTACTGATGTAGTTTCATTGTTAAATAAAGTTTTACAAAACTCAACTAATTCAAGGAATACACTAAAAAGTCACTAAGTATGGTACCCTGAGTCCACTAATCCCAGCTAGTCAGTATGCTGAGGCAGGAGCCTAAAAAAGGCCAGCCTGGGGCTGGAGAGATGGCTCAGCGGTTAAGAGCACTGGCTGCTCTTTCAGAGGTCCTGAGTTCAATTCCCAGTAACCACATGGTGGCTCACAACCATCTATAATGAGACCTGGTGCCCTCTTCTGGTTTGCAGGGATACATGCAGGCAGAATGCTGTACACATAATAAATAAATAAATCTTTAAAAAAAAAAAAAAAGGCCAGCCTGGGCAACAGAGTGAAACTGAGGGAAAGGAAGAAAGAGGGAGGAGGCAAATAAGTAGACAGTGTAAACAGATGTGACAAAACTCCAAAGAAGCCTCCAGGTGCGGCACCCACGCCACAAGCAAGTCCAAGGTATCAGGAAAAGAAAGACAAGATGTCCAGCTGTTTGTACTAAGAGAATGCATGTGCTGCCTTTATTGCCAGTAGAGTGTGAGTGTGTGTGAGTCTGTGTGTGTGTGTGTGTGTGTCTTTTTTGCAAGTGCTAAGAGGTCTCCCTCTTGTAAGAGGGAGAAGCTTTATATACAGGATTACAGCACAGTGGAAAAACCCCAGGTGGAAGAGAGCATGTTTTCCTCCTGCTAGATGTTGATATCAGAGAGTCAAAACCAGGGCAGGAAGCCAGGACTAGAAAACAGGATGCACTTAGTCTGGAAAACAGGATGGACATGTTGACTGACCAGTGACTCACAGAGACTCCCCCCATGGGGGCTGGGGCCCAACATCTTCCCCCTTCTTTTTATATAAATTAGCACCTTATATATGACAAAATTTACCTTAAATTTTTATCAACCCTGTATAAATGCAAACAAACATTTATAAACAATATTTGGGGATGTGGGTATCATTCTTTTTTTTTTATATTATGTTTATAATGTTCTCCCTGCATGTGTTCCTGAAGGCCAGAAGAGGGCACCAGATCTCATTATGGATCGTTGTGAGCCACCATGTGGTTGCTGGGAATTGAACTCAGGACCTCTGGAAGAGCAGCCACTGCTCTTAACCATTGAGCCATCTCTCCAGCCATGTGGGGGTCATTCTTTCCAAGCTACTTCCTGCTGTTAAGGGACGCTGAAATACCAGGGGGATCATGACAAAACAAAAACAAAAAACAAAAAAACGGAAACCTGTTGAAGTCCTTCTTTTTGTGATCTGCAAGGCTGCATCATCTTAGCTGTTTTAGATGTTGGATCACCCGGGCCACTGCTTCAGGTGGTCTTGCTTCATCAAAACATATTAGTCTGGAAGGAACCCACAGCTTTTTATTTTCTGTGGAAACAAAAGCAGAAATGCTTTTCCCAAGTAACCTGTCCTTATATTTAAATTTAGAAGTCAAAGCATTTTCAAAATATATAAGTTGGATTAATTCAGCAGCATTGATAATCAAATGTCTTTTAGCAATTTTTGTTCCTTTCTTAGCAATTAAACAGTTTAAAGACAACACAACAGCACACAGTATCCAGACTCACTGTGTATTTTCCATTCCATATAATTTTATCTTTTCCTTTTATTTCACTTAATACCAGTACCTTGTTTACTGTTTCTCATTTTTCAATTCACCCATTTTCAGTCCATCCTCTAACCGAGGATGATCCCTCAGGCAAAAGCCTGAAGATTTACTCAATCCACCCTCCAACTGAGGGCAATCTCTCAGGTTCCCCTTTCTTTCCCTACCTTGGTGACAGGCAAAGGCCTGGAGATTTAATCTGGTACCCCTAACTTGGTACCCCTTTCCAATACACCGACCCTCATAGCTTTACCTATTGCCAGCCTTTGAGGGCGATCTCTCAGTTCGCCTTTACTTTCCTGACCTCAGTGGATCGGGTGAAGGTTGGAGATTAATTCAATACACCTTCTCCTTAGAAGGTGACCTCTCAGGCAAAAGCCTGGAGATTTGACCATTCAGTTTTACTGTTAGAAGTTGAGGTACCTGTTTTCTAATCTTTTCTTTCTCAAGTCTCTCCTCTCCCAAGTCTTCTTTCTGGCCGATCTTTCCCAGTCTTTCCAAGTCTCTCTGGATCTTGGAGGGACCTCGAATTGCGGTGCCCATGCCGCAAGCAAGTCCAAGGTATCAGGAAAAGAAAGACAAGATGTCCAGCTGTTTGTACTAAGAGAATGCATGTGCTGCCTTTATTGCCAGTAGAGTGTGAGTGTGTGTGAGTCTGTGTGTGTGTGTGTGTGTGTGTCTTTTTTGCAAGTGCTAAGAGGTCTCCCTCTTGTAAGAGGGAGAAGCTTTATATACAGGATTACAGCACAGGGGAAAAACCCCAGGTGGAAGAAAGCATGTTTTCCTCCTGCTGGATGTTGATGTCAGGGGGTCAAGGCCAGGGCAGGAAGCCAGGACTAGAAAACAGGATGCACTGAGACTGGAAAACAGGATGGACATGTTGACTGACAAGTGACTCACAGAGACCCCATGGGGGCTGGGGCCCAACACCCAGATGGTGGTGCAACCTGTAATTCCTCCACTAGGAAGATGGAAGATGGAGAAGCAGATGATCAAATCCATTCCTTTTATTTTGTTACTTTGAGACAGAGTCTCTCTATGTAGCCCTGGGTATCTTAGAACTCCATGGAGACCAGGCTGGCTTCAAACTCACAGAGTTCTATCTGCTTCTGCCTCCCTGTGCTATCCCACCTAGCACCAAGTCATTCTTAATTACACAGTGAGTTGGTGGCTAGCCTGGCTACTTGAGTCTTGTCAATAAATAAATAAGGGCCAGGGAGATGGCTTAGTGGGTAGGCACTGCTGTACAACGTAAGGACCTGGGTTCAGATGCCCAGAACTCACACAAAGCCAAACATGTGTCGGTAACCCCATTGTGGTTATGTGAGGTAAGAACAGGAGAATCCTCGGAAACTCATGGGCCAGCTAGCCTGGTACATGCAATAGTAAATAAGACAGCCTCTCCCACACATGGAGGAAGGCAAGGACTGGTATGAGGTTGCCCTGTGATTTCCACATGTATGAGGTGACACATGTGCGTCCACAATCACACATGGGAACACACACACACCATGGTGGGTTTCTTATGATAACTCTCCAGTCCTGAACTCAGTCATTCCGTAGGAAACAGGCTTGGAGTTCAGGTGCTATTGTCTGTGCAGAAGCAGGGAGGAACATCTTCTCCAGGGGCTTTAATGGTGGAGTGAATCTTTTTTTTTTTTTTTTTTTTTTTTTTGGTTTTTCGAGACAGGGTTTCTCTGTGGCTTTGGAGGCTGTCCCAGAACTCGCTCTGTAGACCAGGCTGGCCTCGATCTCACAGAGATCCGCCTGCCTCTGCCTCCCGAGTGCTGGGATTAAAGGCATGTGCCACCAACGCCTGGCTGTGGAGGGAGTCTTGTGCTCCAACTTCAATGTCCCCTGCTTGCCCTTTGCTGCCTCTGTGTGCAGGGAGATGAAGAAGGAACCCTGGGAAGGAGCAGCCGAGCCAGGATCCTGGCTATCCTCTTTTCATTTGTCCAGTGCAGGGACTGAACCCACCGCCTCGTGCAGGCTGAGTAAGCACTGTGCCACTGAGTCATATCCCAGCCATACCAGTCTCTTCTGGCTGATCCTGGGGTAGACTCCAGGGAGAGAACTCTGGGCTAGAGATAGTGGAGAGCAGCTGTCAAATCCACCGATTTTACACGATTTCTGGAGGAAAGCCAACCGAAGCATGGACTCAGGGATGCCGCCATTCCACCTGTGATACTCAAGTTTCCTTGGCATCATCGAAGAACTCGGACTCGTCTGCATTTCCAGGCTACTTGACTGGTTCCCACTCCCTCCTCAAGATTCCTGTCCTGCTTCCTGGCACTTGCCCACCCAACCTGGGCTGAGGCTTCTGGCCCTTGTCTCTTCACCATCCCAACCCCAGGCACCTAGGTTATCACTGTGCTTTTGTGTTCATTGTCTGCAGGGATGGGAGATGGTGTCTGTTTATCTCAGTACCCAGCAGAGAGTCTGGGTCTAGACAGTGCTCAGTAAAATTCTACAGAATTGAAGAGGCATCATAGTAGCATCAGTCGAGTTCTTCTGAGAACTGTCATAGGTTCACTCTTTCTATAGGTCAGGTGTCTAATAACAGTTGTCAACAAGTACACAGCTTTAAACCCAACACTTGGGAGGCAGAGGCAGGCAGATCTTTGTGAATTCAAGGCCAGTCACCAGGTCTATAGAGCCAGTTCCAAGACAGGCTCCAAAGCTACACAGAGAAACCCTGTCTTGAAAAACCAACCAATCAAACAAATAGTTGCCAGAAACCAAGGAAAGCAGAGCTTTTATACCAGATACTAGGCTTCAAATCCTGGTTAATGAGCAGGGTGTGGGTGGCACACGCCTTTAATCCCAGCACTCGGGAGGCAGAGGCGGGCAGATCTCTGTGAGATCGAAGCCAACCTGGCTTACAGAGTGAGTGCCAGGACAGGCTCCCAAACAATACAAAGAGACCCTGTCTCGAAAAACCAAAAAAAAAAAAAAAAATACTGGTTAATGTCCAACTGGAGTAGTTTAGTGATTTAGCTAAGCTTGCTCTGTGTATTAAACAGCTGGCCTAGGACTGGAGAGATGGTTCAGTGGTTAAGAATACTGAATGCTTTTCCAGAGGACACGGGTTCAATTCCCAGCACCCATATAATGACTTACAGCTGTCCTTAACTCCAAGATCTGAAACCCTCACACAGACATACACGTAGGCAAAACACTAATACATGTAAAATAAAAATAAGCCAGGCATTGGTGGTGCACGCCGTTAATCCCAGTACTCGGGAGGCAGAGGCAGACGGATCTCTGTGAGTTCGAGGCCAGCCTGGTCTACACAGCAAGTTCCAGGACAGCCTCCAAAAAAATACAGAGAAACCCTGTCTTGAAAAACCCAAAAATTAATTAACTAATTAATTAAAAAGAAAAAAGCTAATCCCTACCACATAGGCAGACAGGGTTTAAAGGATGAAAAGGTGATATAAAGTGAGAAGAGCAATATGTGCTAATTTAATTATGCAAATATTCTCACTCCAGAAAACACAAGAAGCCTAGATACTTATTGATCATCTTGCCCAAGGGACTGAGATAGGGAAAGTGCTGTTCTTTGTGCTAGGTTTTGAGGCATAAATAGGAGTTCCCCTCCTTGTGAGTTAGCTATGAGAGTTAAAAAAGTGTGGTCAGAAAAATATGAAATGAAGGGACTGAAAGGAGAGAAAGAGAGAGAAACTGATCCCAGCATCTTCAAGAAGAATGAAGAATTCTATTTTTGTTTTGTGACGTGTGGTACCCGTGCCACAAGCAAGTCCAAGGTATTAGGAAAAGAAAGACAAGATGTGCAGCTGTTTGTACGAAGAGAATGTATGTGCTGTCTTTATTGCCAGGAAAGAGAGAGAGAGAGAGAGAGAGAGAGAGAGAGAGAGAGAGAGAGAGAGAGAGTCTTTATTGCAAGTGTTGAGAGGTCTCTCTCTTGTAGGAGGGAGTAGTCTTATATACAGGCTTACAGCACAGTGGAAAAACCCCAGGTAGAAAAGATCATGTTTTCCTCCTGTTGGATGTTGATGTTAGAGGGTCAAGGCCAGGCAGTAAGCCAGGACTAGAAAACAGAAAGTACTTGGACTGGAAAACAGGTTACACTTGTAGGCTGACCAGCAACTCACAGAGACCAGGTGGGGCTGGGGCCCAACATCTCCCCCCTTCTTTATATATAAATTAATTTATCCTAATAATTTGATTGGTCAATTGATAAGTATAAACTTTGGCAGGGGTAACACAAATGTGTGCCAGGGTAGGCAAACAGGCTTAAGGATGTAAAATTCCTACCTGGACTAAGTTATTTAAGGAGCCCTGAGCTTTATTCTTTTCCTGTAAGAAAATACAAACATGCCCTCGACCCCAAATTAGGGCAGAATTGGGTCTTCTCCACTGTCTAGTGCATGGATATCTCCATTTGACCTGAGAAAAAGTCACTCAAGTTCCATCATGCCAGAATCTGTCTGCAGCAGATTGCTCACTGGCATCCACATTTACAAATTTAAAATGAGGAGTGCATGATTTAATGAATCATGTAGGGACTGGGGACATTACTCCCCCTTTTTTTACTTTTTGAAATTTTATTTGAACTGTTTGCTACTCTATAGAATCTTTTATACAGATTTCTTTGGCTCTCAGGCCATGTTGTAGGCTTTTGCTATTTTTTCACTGACTGGCTCTGAGGACTCAAATCATCAACCTTTCCTGTTAAGACATTGACTGGCTAGATGTTCTTTTTGGCTATATCCAAAGCAATTTAGGTAGCTTTTTAACTATATCCAAAGCAACTTAAGTATCCTTTTAATCATATCCAAGGCAATTTAAGCAGTTCACACTCACGTATTCACAATCACATTTCATACATACTTGTGTGGCCACATCATACATTCAGAACATACATACATCTTTCAGTCATCCTTTTTCCCTAGGTCATGATTAGTTTGTTGAAATGAAGCTTCCTTAATTGACATCTCTATGACAGAACAACTTCAGCCAATCCTTTAATTAAAACAAAAGGTTGAAAAAGTCCTATATGCCCCTCATCATCCCTCCATTTGAGAAGTTCTGAGCTACACTCAGGGGCTATAGCTATATCCACTCCTTGTAACTTTGTAGATGTAGGGTGGAGAGGCCAGGCTTTTGGCCAAAAGTTTTTAGAGATGACTCACAAAACTGACCTTTCAATTTGTATCAATAACCAACAATGCAAACAAACATTTATAAATAATATTTGGGAATGTGGGTGTCGTTCTTTCCAAACTACTTCCTGCTGTTAAGGGGCACTGAAATACCATGGGGATCATGACAAAAAAACAGGAACCTGTTGAAGTCCTTGTTTTTGTGGTCTGCAAGGCTGCATCATCTCAGCTGTTTTAGATGTTGGATCACCTGGGCCACTGCTTCAGGTGGTCTTGCTTCATCAAGCCATACTAGTCTGGAAGGAACCCATAGCTTTTTATTTTCTGTGGAAATTCTTTTTCCAAGTAACCTGTCCTTATATTTAAATTTAGAAGTCAAAGCATTTTCAAAATATATAAGTTGGATTAATTCAGCAGCATTGATAATCAAATGTGTTTTAGCAGTTGTTTCTTTTTTAGCAATTCAACAATTCAAAAACAATACAACAGTACACGGTATCTCCATGTATTTTTCATTCCATCTTTTCTTTTTTTCTTTTTTTTTTTTTTTTTTGGTTTTTCGAGACAGGGTTTCGCTGTATTGCTTTGGAGGCTGTCCTGGAACTCACTTTGTAGACCAGGCTGGCCTCGAACTCACAGAGATCCGCCTGCTTCTGCCTCCCGAGTGCTGGGATTAAAGGCGTGAGCCACCAACGCCCGGCATCTTTTCCTTTTCTTTTACTTAATACCAGCACCTCGTTTACTGTTACCCATTTTCAATTTACCCATTTCCAATCCATCCTCTAACCAAGGATGATCCCTCAGGCAAAAGCCTGAAGATTTACTCAATCCACCCTCCAACTGAGGGCGATCTCTCAGGTTCCCCTTTCTTTCCAGATCTCAATGTCAGGCAAAAGCCTGGAGGTTTAAATCAACCTATTTTTAATTCCTTTCTTTCCTGAGTTTTCTTTCTTATTTCTTTCCCAGTCTTATTTCTTTCCCAATCTCTTTTTTTTTTTTTTTACCGAGTCCTGTCCTTTCTAACTGGTACCTATTTTCATGACTTGATCAGTCCCGGCAAGGCACTGGATGTTGGTATCTCAAGGCTAATCTGCAGTGGCAGCAGATGCAGCAGGTTGAGCCGCACTGCACCAACGGTTTAGGTCTCTCTTTCTTTTCCAGTCTCAGTGAGGCCTCCAATTGTGGCACCCACCACAAGCAAGTCCAAGGTATCAGGAAAAGAAAGACAAGATGTGCAGCTGTTTGTACGAAGAGAATGCATGTGCTGTCTTTATTGCCAGGAGAGAGAGAAAGAGAGAGAGAGAGAGAGAGAGAGAGAGAGAGAGAGAGAGAGAGAGAGAGAGAGAGAGAGAGAGTCTTTATTACAAGTGTTGAGAGGTCTCTCTCTTGTAGGAGGGAGTAGTCTTATATACAGGCTTACAGCACAGTGGAAAAACCCCAGGTGGAAGAGAGCTTGTTTTCCTCCTGTTGGATGTTGATGTCAGAGGGTCAAGGCCAGGGCAGGAAGCCAGGACTAGAAAACAGAAAGAACTTGGACTGGAAAATAGGTTGCACTTGTAGGCTGACCAGCAACTCACAGAGACCCCGTAGGGCTGGGGACCAACAGTAACCGGGTCTCACTCACTGTGTAGCCCAGGCTATCCTAGAACTCCATGTTCCTCCAGCCACAGGCTCTCATGTGCTTGCAATTCTAGACTTGAGCTGTCATGTTATCAGAAAGAAAAGTTTACTGGGTACACTGCAAGGGGACAGCAGGCCATGTAGCAGTACCTAGAGTACAACCTAGTTCGCCCTGTTAGCCAGGGTCAGGTGTCTGGTGTAAGATCTGCTTTCTCTGTCTCTGACAGTTCTTCCTCGGCATCTAACCTACCAGAGGAGGGGACCTACAACAGCTCCAAGGGATCGGGACTGACGCCACCAAGATGTCCGCTGAAGTGTGCCCTCTTTGATCCTGCAGAGTGTGATTGACACTGGACTGAGACACTGGGCTGTGTATTGAGATGTAGCTCAGCAGAACACGTGTCTAGTACCCATAAGGCCCTAGGTCCCATTCCCAGCATGGTAAGATGAAGGAAATACTTGCTTAGCATTCAAAAGGTCCTGGACCTGATCCCTAGAACTGAAAAATAAATTCTAGCCCAGGATTTGACTAAATGTATAGAATGATATGTATGAATCTAGGGCCCCCCTAGGGCAGGCCTCAGGAGTCAAAAGGTCACTGGTCCATCTTTCTGTAGCCAAGGCCCAATTATAACCGATTTTGTCCCCAAGCCTGCTTTCTTTGTGCTGAAAGTGAACCTCACTTTTTTTTCTTCATGAGTGGGGGAGGCCCCCCTCTAATTCTTGGGTTTGTGTCCAACAGGCTGGGCCCATGGCCAAGCAACCTCTCTCTCTCTCTCCCCCAATGTCTGTCCTCCTTCCAAGTCTCCTGAGCAGGCCCTGTATGCCTCCTGCAGCCTTGACCCCAGGCAGGCATGCCAAATTGAAAAACAAGCCCCTTTCCTAGGCCAGAGGCATAGGAGGAGGCCAAACCCATTTCTAGGTCAGAGCTCTTTGCCCTGTTCTTCCTCCCTGTGCTCCTGTTGTTGAAAACTAGACCTTAGGGAAAGCTGGAGAGGGAGAGCTGCCTCTGCAAATGCGGCTCTGTGTGTGTGTGTGTGTGTGTGTGTGTGTGTGTGTGTGTGTGTGTGTGTAGGGAGAGAGAGGGAAAGAGAAGGGGGAGTGCGTAGGGGGATGGGGAGAGAAAACAGAGCTTGGGAGTGTGTATGGCTGTGTGACTGCATGACTGTGCAAGAGACTGGTGTGTGTGTGTGTGTGTGTGTGTGTGTGTGTGTGTGTGTGTCCATGCCCTGCTCCTGCAGCAAGCTGTACCTTAAAGGCACAGCTCCTCCTCCTGAGTCCTAGCCCTCCATCCATCTCAGCCAGAAGTACCTCCTGCCGTCAGCTAGGATCCAGCACCCACGGTTCCCCAGCGCCTGCAGCACCTAGGAAAGAAAGGCTCCTGCTCAGTTAGGGATACGGGAAGCTGGGGAAGGAGAGCTGGAGAATCCCCGAGAGAGAGGTAGAAGGGGCAGGACCCCAGCCCTTCTCTCACCAGAGCTGAGTTAGGAAGATTCCAGCTCCCAAAGCTGACAGAGCCAAAACTGTCACCATCATTGATGGGGATGGGGGGGGGGCAGGACAGCTACAGTGGTCTCTGTGACAGCCTGAGCCTCTGCCTCAGTTCTGTGCCCTGAAGCAACCTTCTTGCCTCCTTGGCAGTTGGAACCTTAGGGTATCTTCTCAGGGCAGCTTCCCCACCCTGACTCCTGGTTCCGGCTCCACCTGACCCCGGTGAGGGGTGGTGCACTGGGGGCCAGCTCTCTCATCCTGCTTCTAGCTCCGCCCCAATTTGTGGTGCTAGACAGGTCCATCACAGGGCTCTCTGGGCTGCTGTTGCCTCGGTGTTAAGACACATTAGGTGCCGAGAGTCTACCAGCTTTCTCAAGCAAAACTGCCTGGTTCTGGGGCTTACGGAAGGCATCATTTGATGAGACAATGCCTCCATCTGAGCAAAGTAGGAGATTTGCCCTGCACCGGCCTTCAGCCCTCCAAGCCTTATCCCAGGGCTACAAAAAAAAAAATAGTTCAGCCCTTTTTGTTTTTGTTTTGTTTTTTGAGATGGGGGACTCATGCAGCCCTGACCAGTCAACAACTCAACTATGTAATTAAAAATGTCTTTGATCTGGCACACACTATTAATCCCAGCACTTGGAAAGCAGAGGCAGAAGGATCTCTTTGAGTGTGAGGGCAGCCTGACCTACAGGGTGAGTTCCAGGTCAGCCAGAATTACATGGTGAGACCCTGTCTCAAAAACAAAAGGGGGGGAGGGTATTGTGCAACTGTGCAGGGAGTGTCCAAGGAACCTCCTAGTTCAGTTCTTCCAGTTACAACTGGGGAAACTGAGGGTGGGTGAAGGCGAAGGGTTGCCAAGAGAACCAGAGGTCATTGGAGGGCGGTGCCCCAGCTACAGTCCGAGGCCCAGACCCCTAACTGCTAGAGGAGGGAGGGGGCCACAGGGGAGCTGGCAAAGACCCGCGCGGCCCCTTCCGACCCCTCCCCCCAGCCCGCACACCGTCCAGCCACCTGCTCCCCCGCCTACAGGGGCGGGGCAGCCGCCCCCGGTCCCCATGGCAACAGGCTGCCCGGCGGCCCCAGCCTCCCCTCCGCAGAGCAGTCCATCTGGCCCCCAGCCCACCCCAGCTGGGCGGCTTGAGGCTGGCTCTCCGGGGAACCTGCCTGCTCTCCAGGGGCACAGTAGCTCCGCAGGCGACCAGAGCCCCAGGCAACAGCACCAGGTGCCCGGCACCTCCCGGTACCACCACTAACTGCTGAACTCAAGAAGTGGATCAGAAACCCCTTGGATCTCCCTTCATTGCAGAAGGCAGAAACACTCCACCAAACCAATCCAGTGCTGCAGGAGGCTGCATGAAACAGTTCAGTGCGGCATCGGAGGCCCCCATTCTGGAGACGATAGACCTGAGTTCCAGTCCCCAAGAAGTCTGAACCTCGTCTGTTACCATGTGAAACAATGGTGGTCACAGAACCCGCCTCCTGGAATGGATGTGAGGAGTAAGGTAGACCTATGAACAAAAATGCATGGAGGGAGAGTTAGTGAACACCAGCTACTGTTCTTAGGGAAGGCCACCAGTGGAAAGGACAGCGCGCAGATGGTGGGAAGATTGCTCCCACCCTGCTTTGACAGCCACATGGAATAGCCTGGGTCCTGTTAGAGTTGGAGGGACCAGAATTTCCAGGATTTGGGAAGGAGTGGTCGTGTGGTTGATTGTCAAACTGCCCTACAGTGGAATAGTTTGGATAAATTAGTGGTCCTGGAGTCGGGCGTTGGTGGCGCACGCCTTTAATCCCAGCACTCGGGAGGCAGAGGCAGGCGGATCTTTGTGAGTTCGAGACCAGCCTGGTCTATAAGAGCTAGTTCCAGGACAGCCTCCAAAGCCACAGAGAAACCCTGTCTCGAAAAACCAAAATTAAATAAATAAATAATAATAAGTTAGTGGTCCTGGGAGATAAGGCTCAAGCTAGTGAGGTCCGGGAAAGGTGAGGCGACACAGAACCTAGAGGTGTTCATGCAATGAGCCACAGCGGGGTGGTGACCTATGGATCATTGGTGCTCAGGTTGGTCACTGGGAGCATTTCAGGGTAGAAAGAGGGGCTTGTCTAAGGTGAGGAGGGGTCTGAAATTCTGACTTGGACAAGCAGTCCTGTAGTGTGGGTGCTAGCCAGTTTGCAAACATTTCACTGTGGAGCTAAGAGGCTTATGTCACAGAAAACAGAGGGAAAGGCCCCAGGGGCTGGATGACAATAAGTCCTATCAGAGCCTAGAGCTGCCCCTGATTGTGAAGTGTAGGTGCCCCAACCAGCATGCCAGTCTGCCAGGCCCTGTCACAGAAGAGAGAATCACCCTGCCCGACTGAATTCTGTGTCCTTGACTGGATACCCAGTGAAACCAGGGATAGAAACTTGGGACTGGAGAGATGGCTCAGCAGTTAAGAGCATTTGCTGCTCTTCCAGAGGTCCAGGGTTGCATTCTGAGCACCAACAGGAGAGTTCACAACCATCTGTAACTCCAGATCCAGGGGATTTAGCACCCTCTTCTGGCCTCTGCTGGCAGTACACATGAATTCCTGCAGGCAAAACATAAAAATAAGGAAATCTTTGAAAGAGGGACAAAAGGCGGTCGGGTGGTGGTGATGTACGCCCTTAATCCCAGCACTAGGGAGACTGAAGCGGGCAGATCTGTGAGTTGGAGGCCAGCCTGGTCTACAGAGCGGGGTCTGGGACAGCTAGGACTACACAGAGAAACTTTGTCTTGGAAAAAACCAAAACCAAACAAACAACTCAAGTATCCCAACCTACATTCTAAACTTGCTATGATTTCTTTCTAAGATGCTTGAGATTTTAGGGGATTGCCTGGAGTGAGGGAGGTGCAGAGGAGCTCAGAAGTTTGTTTTGCTGACTGCCCCCTCACTGGGCTTCACTGGAAACACCTTCGCAGGAAACTGAGCCAAACCGGGGAGCAGACACAAAGCCCCTCAGCATGAGCTCTGGCCATGGCAGGCCCATTCCAGGGTCCTCTCCAAGAGGCAAGAACAGGAGTTTCCAGGAGCAGGGATCTAGAAATATGCAGGCTAAAGTAGCCTCCAACGGCTGGTCCCTGGGGGACTCCTTGGGCAGGCTCTCTACCAGGCCAAGAATTTCAGAGCCCAGCACCTAGAACGTGATCTAGAACAAGAGCCTAAGCTCGGAGAACATAGTCTCTTGTGCCCTTCCAACCCTATTGAGGGGGGTGAGACTAGAAAAGGCTTAGGGGGAGCTCGACACAATCATGTTAAGAGCAGGGACCCATTGCCTTGGCTGCAGACTCCTTGCCTTACTCCCATCAGAGCTACTGCTTTCCACAGAGGCTGAAGCCACTGTCACCTGGCTCCCTGACCTGCTAAGGACCCCCAGATTTTGCCTGAAGGCACAGCTAGAGTCTGCTGGCTTAGGGAGAGCGGAGTCTCCGACTCGGTCATCTCACGGACCATTACACCCATCACACGGGCCAGCCCTCGACTCATGGACCATCGCACACTGAGCACGTGTGCCCGCCCTCGACTGCACGGAGAAGTGTCACTGGAAACCAGCAGGGCGGAGCTGCAGCTCACCACATGTAGTCTCAGCACTCAAGAGACTGAGGCAGGAGGGCCACTGTGAATTTGAGGACATCCAGGGCTACATGAGACTTTGTCTCAGGAAGATAAGTAAGCAGAATGAAGAAGAGGCTGGGCTGGAGAGAGGGCTCAGTGGTCAAGAGTAGTAACTGCTCTTGTAGAGGACCCAAGTTCGGTTCCCAGCACCCACATGGTGGTCACAACTGTAACTCCAGTTCCACAGTATCCAACCCACATTGGTGTATGAGCAACAGGCACACATGTGATACACACACACATCCATGCAGACAAACATATAAAATAAAAACAGGGCTGGTGAGACGGCTCAGTGGGTAAGGTCTCTTGCTGCCAAGCCTGACAGCCTGAGTTTGATTCCCAGGGTCCACATGATGGAAGGAAGAACCAGTTTCCCATAAGTGTCCTCTGCCTCTACAGGAACACACTGTAGCATTACTCCACTCTACTACCTCCCCACTAAATAAGTTATTTATTAATTGATCATGTTTAAAAACCAAATGAAGGGAGGAAACAGGCTCAGAAGGCTAAGCAGAGGCAAGCTTCATTACAGGACATCACCAGGCTCCTACAGCATCAGAACTCTCCTGAAACACAGGTGAGGATCTGGAAACTCAGAAAAGAACTGTACTTTACCCAAGGACCATCCCACTAGGAGAGTGGTGGAATTTGACTGTGGACCCTTAGAGCCCTGGGCTAGACTCAGGACAGACATAATGGACCCTGAGTATGTCTTGCCTAGGGGAGCTGAGGCTAGCAGGAAGCCTGGAAGGACCAGCTCCAGTGAGGGCCTTGGAATGTGAGGAATGTCCATCCCCAGGGCTGGGTGTGGACAAGGTGACCTCTGGGGAGATAAAGTCAAATTCCAATAGCGAGAAGCAAGGTCTCAGAAAGCAGACAGACAGACGGGGTGGTACAGGCAGGGACCAGGATAGGAAGCAGAGCCTGCAGGACTCCAAGCCCTCCCTGGAGATAGTCATTGGAACCACGGAGTGCAGTGGGGTTCTGGGAGGGGCCAGATTACAATCCAGCTCCTACTGTTATGACCCTAGGTGTTAGGAATAATGAATAATGGGTTGGAACAGCAGGTGGAGGGGTCCCCAATCCCGGGCTGGGACCACGGGGCAAGTGATGGAGGTGGGCAGATGGGGAACAGAAAGACCTGTAGATGGGACTCATATTGAAAGTTGTATTGAAGGGGAGGTAAGAAAATAAGGTAAAGAGACACAGAGGCAGAGAAAGGACAGGAGAGAAGAGGGAGACAGAAAAGACCTGTCTGCCCCAGAGAAAGAGCAGAAAAGAGAGCAGAAGTGAGCAGCGTTCTTCCTTTCCTTCTCTTCTTTGTTTTTTTGAGACAGGGTTTCTCTGTATTCTTGTGGAGGCTGTTGGTCCAGCCCAGCCTCGAACTCACAGAGATCCGCCTGCCTCTGCCTCCCGAGTGCTGGGATTAAAGGCGTACGCCACCACCGCCCGGCCTCAGGGTTCTTTCTTTTAAAGGGGTCCTTTGCACCTGGATGCTGCCCAGGGTACTGCCTGAGTGCATTCTGTCAGGTAACAGGAGCAGGCCAGCATAGTGCCTGAGTCCTTATACTAGGTATGTCCTCTCTACTCTGCCAATGACATGTCAGGGGCATTCCTTGAACGCTGTCTCCAGGCATTACCTGGTGACCTGCCTGCTGCTACTTGGAACCTCAGCCATAGTCACCTAGAACTACAGTCACTACACTCCCTGCCCACTTCCTAGCTTCCTTCCCAGAAATGCTACCTCTGTACCCTGTCAACGCCCCAGGGGCCAGGTACTGGCCTGGCTTCTCCCCTCTCAGCAACCACGTGACAGTTCACAACTGAAACGTCCCTACATATAAAATAAAATAGTAATTTCAAAAGTTTTTTTGAAAAGACTCAGGTGGTGCCCTGGGGACAGAAGATGGAAATTCTCCTTGCTTAGAGCATTCTTCCTCCACTGGTCCCTCTACCTAACTCCTGATCCCCTCAATTCTCAGAAAGCCCTGCCTTAACACCCACCAACTAGGTTACAGGCGATTCTTTTTCTTTTCTTTTTGTTACAGGAGATTCTTGACTGTGCCATACACTGCTGGTTTCCTCCTGACCGAAGAGCTCCACGAGAGAATTCATTTTATTTGTTTTGTTTCACTTTTATTTCTGATTGTTTCATACTGAGAATGTAGCCCAGGCTCATCTCCAACTCAACAGACCACTTGTCTCTACCTCTAGGTATGTACCATGAAGGCAGGCTAGAACCTCGCCCTTGTGTTTGCTCTGGGTCCCTAGCCCCTAGAACCCAGCATGGCACTTGCAATGACTTGCTGACTTCTCTGGGTCCCTCCCTACCAGAGAGTCCCCTGACATGGTGGGTGTGGTCCCTTCCAGCCATTTCACCGTGGAGATCCTGGGCACTGTTGCCTCCTCCCCTAAAGAAGCCTGGAGCCAGACTGAGAGACAGAGGCTCCTCCTTTCTCCTTGTGACTTCTTGGTGTGAAGCCCAGGATCCTACACCTGCTTGATGAGGTTCAAAAGTTGAAATGACCGAGGGAAGCTGTGTGGGCAGGTACAGAGGCCCCCAAAGAATGCAGAATCACTTCTGCCTGGAAGGCTTCCATGTCCTGAGGGGATTGGGCAACACAGGGGGCCCCAAGAACTGCAGGGCAGGCAAGAAGAGAGAGGCTAAACTCAGAGTGTTCGGGCAGGACATTAGACCTGGCCTTCAACTTTGCTTGTTTTTAAGGATCAGTTTCTTCCATGAGAGAGGCAAGGGTCAGCCCAGATTGGACAGAGGTCACATGAAATAAACCCTCTTTATTGGAAAGGTTTCATTTTCTGCCTTGGTGGCAGGCAGGAAGAGTAGGTGTGGATGGAGCAGACTCCAGAGACTCAACACCCAGAGTTGGAGGCTTTTTTTTTGGGGGGGGGGCTCAAGACAGGGTTTCTCTGTGTAGCCCTGGTTGTCCTGGAACTCACTTTCTAGACTAGGCTGCCCTGGAACTCAGAGATCTGCCTGCCTCTGCCTCCAGAGTGATGGGATTCAAGGCGTGCACCACCACTGCCTGCTGAGAGTTGGAGGCTTTATCCAGACTTACATCTACTGGACTCCCAGGCCTCGCCGAGGAGCACAATGCTTGAGGAACAGGAGGGTCCTCACTGGTCACAGGACAAGGACTTTACCTTCGGTACCTGCCTCAGTGGTTGACCTCCAGTGTACCAAGCTGCCAGAGGTGGGGAGAGAGGCTAAGGACTCCCTGCCGACCCAATGGCTTCCCCTCCCACACTGCTTCACCAGTGTGTGGGGCTTGGTCTTCCTAAACCTTCCTGAGTCTTCAGCAGAGAGTGTGCAGTCTCCTCATCTGGGCAATCTGGAGCCAGAACAGGCTGTTAGCCTGGAGTGTGGAGCCCCAGGACTGTGAGCAAAGAAGCAATTTTTGCTTTTTGCCTCTGAAAGCAACCAAAAGACAAACCTCCTCCTCCTGCTCCCTCCCCTTCCCCCCTCCTGCCCACTTTGCCGGGCTCCCCAGCCCACTGAAATAGCTTCCTGTCTGTCCAGGAAATAGGCCTGTTTGAGCCTAAGAGGAGGGGGAACAGGGAAAGGTTTGCCTCTGTGCAGCTCGTCTCTTCCTCTTTCCTTTCCTCAGCCTCCTCAGCCACCTTGCCAGACAACATCTATCCTCCATGGCAGATAACTTGGACTCGAGAGTGTAGCTTGGCCATTCTAAAGTAAGTCACACAGTTGACTTACTCCAGGGCTCCAGGCTAGCAAGAGAGTGGTGGTGAAATTTACCAGAGGCAGTCTCCTTCAGGACCCCTGCAGTGGTGGTGCACAGCTCTATTCCCAGCACTCTGGAGGTTGAGCCTTGGAGGCAGGGGCGGGGGTATTGAAGCAGGGAGATACTGAGTTCAAGGCCAGCCTGGACTGCAAAGCCCCTGTCCCCACGTCTCTGAGTTGTAGACAAAGGTGTCCAGGTTCAGTCAGAGTGCAGAGACCAGGCTGGCCAGACCCTGTCCCAACATGCAAGTTACTTCACTTTGCTGAGGATCCCTCTGTCCAGTTACACTCTGCCTTAGAGGATCTTTGCTCGTCGGTGGCGAGTGGCCTGCCTTGAACATAGACTTCATTATGATTCTAGCCCTATCGTTCCCTAGCTAGACACAGGCATCATCTCCTGTTTGCCTGATGCTTCTGGCCTCTGTAAAATGGGGTTTTCTGCAAAGGATAGCTCAGGGAAGGGATGAGCTGTGAGACCCAGACCTATTAAATTCTCCTCACCATTCCAGTGGGGAACCCAGACATGTGACCCCACTCAGCCACACACCCTAACAGACTTTTGCACATTGACTCCACACTCAGCTCTCCGTGTGACCAGACTCCCTGCTCAAACCTACAACATCCTATCCTGCCCTGGCTCCTGCAGCTCCAGCCTCCCCTTCTCCCTCACCCCCCTTTCCCCACCCCAGAACAAAAGGGACATTTGACATTCTTTGTCTGGGGCAGTTCATTCTGAGTCTTGAGACCTACCAGGTCCACAGCTGGGACCTGCTACCTTCCCAGAGTCCTGGCCCAGCTCTCCAGGGATGCCTTCCAGGGGAGAGGAAGGGAGGGTCTTAAAGGAGCAGGCTGGGCCTTCTTTCAGAACCTTCAGGAAGGAAAGGGGGAGGACACAAGGTGGCCTGAGGAGACTGTAGTCACGTGATCTGCCAGAGCTTGGGCTAGGGTCTCAGCACCAGCTCACCTGGCTCCTAGCCATAAATTCTTCGTTTGTTGGGATCTCAGGATTGATTTTTGTTTTACTGTTTTTTGCTTGTTTTGTTTTTCTCGTTTTGTTTTGTTATGGTTTGTTTATCTATTTTGAGTTAGTGTCATTCTGTATAGCCCAAGCTGGCCTGAAATTCATGATTCTCCTGCCTCAGCCCAAGAAACTAGTATCAACTCTGCCCTTTTCTGCCGTGTGTTCTGAGTGGAATTCCTTCCTCACTCTGGGCCTCAAGTCTTCTGTGTAAAATGAAGGGGGAGGAGGAGAGCATGTGTCTCAGAAGTTTCTGAGGCAGGCAGTGGATAGGTGCATGACACAGGAATAAGCCAGCTCCCCGGATCTAGTCCTAGGAGTCCATCAGGAAAGGACATAGAGGGTTTTGTGGTAACCTTTCCAATGCAGAGGGACCTCAAAACCAATGGAGGGCAGGCCTTGCTATTCTCTACAGGGGTGGTCTTATGGAACTCACAAAGTTCTTTCACAACCCTAATTCCTCCCACTATCAACGTATGTGTGTGTGTGTGTGTGTGTGTGTGTCTGTCTGTCTGTCTGTCTGTCTGTGTCTGTGTGGTGTGTACCTGTGTGCTCATGGGTATGGAGGCTAGAGGCAAACTTTAGATGTTGTTTCTCAGGAGCTGTCCACATTGCGTTTTTGTTTGTTTGTTTTGTCTTTTGAGACTAGATTTCATTGTGTAGCTCCTGCTATGTAGACGAGGCTAGTCTAGAACTCACAGAGATCCATCTGCCTCTGCCTCTCCAGTCCTGGGACTAAAGGTGTGTGCCACCATGTCCATACCTTTGTTAGTCTTTTAATTAAAAAACAAACAAACCTGTTATTAGCACGCTTGAATGTATGTTTAGGTTTTCTCACACACGTGCAAGATGTTTGTGTGAGGGTGCTCGTGCATGGGGAGGTCAGAGGACACCATCATGGAGTCAGTCCTCTTCTACCTCTCTGTAGGCTGGGGTGGTCCAGGTGGCTGGAGTGGCTGGGGCGTTGAACTCCATGCTTGCTCTGCAATCACCTTTGCTCTCTAAGCTAGTGCCCCCCCTTTTTTTTCAGACAAGGTCTCCTTGGACCTAGGAGTCTGGGACCTGACGCCCGTGGGATGAGAAAGATGGTACCTTGAAGCCAGGATCAAACAGGCCATGGGGGCCAAGGAGCAAAGCAGAAATTTGGACTCTGCTGCTGTTTGGTTCGGCCGAAGTCTAGGGTTTGTTTCGGGGGAGGAGAGGAAGTTGGGGGGCTCAGCCGCTGGCCAAGGAGCTTGTTCTGTGGGCACAGGAGAACACTGGGGCTCACTGCAGGCCAAACAGGGTTTGTTCACTATGGTTGTCATACAGAGTAAATGCAAGCTGGAGAAAGATCATGGCAGCAGGGACAGCTGAACACACAGGTACCTTCTGACAAAGGGACTTGCGGGGGAGGGGCGGGCCAGGGGCTCACCGTGTTGCTGAGCAAGTCCTCCAGGGAAAGAGGAAGTGAGCAGGGAGATGGAGCAGGGAGAGGAAATGAAAGATTAAGTGCATAAGGGCCATAAAGCTCTGCACAGGCTCAGTCGGATGGATTCCCAGTTTATAGATACTTCTTTATGTTCAGGATGCTCAGTCGGATGGATTCCCAGTTTATAGATACTTCTTTATGTTCAGGATGCTCAGTCGGATGGATTCCCAGTTTATAGATACTTCTTTATGTTCAGGGATGCCCTGCCAGGCCCCATGGGCAAGCAAGAGCAGCCACCATCAAGGCAGGGGACACTAGGTGGGAAGGGACCCTTTAAGGGTTGTGATCCTCTCTTACCACCCCCTCCACCTATCCCCAGGCCTCTGCCTGGCTGACAGCCCAGCTGGAAGCAATTGTAGGCGTCCCCAGCCTAGAGCCCTGCAACCCACAAAAGGCCCTGGTAAATAGCAACCCACACCCTAGACAGCACCCCTCCCCTGCCCCCTTGCAGCCCCCTGCCCGGAAATTTAAAACAACTGCTCAACACAGTCTTAAATCCTTCAGGAAGGGGCTTGGGTTGACAGAATGCAAGTTTGAGACCAGCCTAGGCCCTGCCTGGGGATCCCAGGGCCCCCAGCACTCCCTGAGCTGCCAGGAAATTCCTACTCCTTCCTGAGCACAGGATGGCCATAGCCTGGTGCTCTGAGTGTCCTGGCATTGGGACTGCCAGGGAGCAATGCACACTGTGTATGAGAAGAATCAGCAAACAAGTCTGCCATGTGACCCTGACTCATGATGCTTTGGGGGCTTGAATTGACTCCTTTATCAAGCAGGCATGGCTTTTACCTAGTCTGTCTCTCAGGGTATGTAAAAACGTGTGTGTAACGAATGTAGCTGAGGCAGTAACAAATGTAGTATCCACAAAACCATTTAGAAATAGGCACTGCACACCTCTAACTCCAGCATTTGCAAGGTGGGAGCAAGAGAATCAGGAGCTCATGATCATACTCAGCTACACAGTGAACTGCAGGCCAGCCTGAACGGCAGGAGAGCCTGTCTCAAGTGTTAGCAAGACGGCTCAATGAGTAAAGGTACTTTGTTGTCGTCAAGCCTGTCAACCTGAGTTCAAGCCTTGCGAGCCACAGGCAGGAAGGTAAGAGCTTACTCCCACAAATTGTTTTGTTTTCTGACCTTCCTTACCCCCACCACTATCAAAAATAAATGCTATAGTTTTTTATTTATTGTATTATCTTGTTTTGCCTTTTTTTTTTTTTTTTTTGAGACAGGGTTTCTCTGTGTAGCCCTGGTTGTCCTGGAACTCACTTGTTAGACCAGGCTGGCCTTGAACTCAGAGGGCCCCTGTCCCTGCCTTCCAAGTGCTGAGACTAAAGGCATATGCCACCACCAACCATCTGGCTAAAAAAGTTTTTTAAAGACTATCTTGAGGAGGAGGAAGAGGAAGAGAAGGAAGAAGAAGAAGAAGAAGGAGAAGGAGAAGGAGAAGAAGAAGGAGAAGGAGAAGGAGAAGAAGGAGAAGGAGAAGGAGAAGGAGAAGGAGAAGGAGAAGGAGAAGGAGAAGGAGAAGGAGAAGGAGAAGGAGAAGGAGAAGGAGAAGGAGAAGGAGAGAGACTTCTGCCCAAAGGGAGCATAGTAAGACAGCCCTGCCCATGTACCTGCTCACTCCTGTCACCCATTCTCCTGGGGTTGCTTTGGCTTCCCCTGGGAAGTATGAGGAAGGAATATAGCCAGTGCCTACACCGGGTGGGTCTCCAGCAGCTTTACAAGGCCCCAGGCAAGCCTCGGACAGATCTCAACCCGAATCCCCGGTCCTGCCCCGCCCCCACGCCGGGACAGCCCTCAGCCAGAAGGCCTCCCAGCTTTGATCAATACAGGGCAGGCAGCCAAGACGGCTGCAGGCTTCATCCTCCCAGGAGGCCCCTGCTCAGCCAGGGTCACAGTGGGGAGGGGCTGACGCCCAACTCAGGGGCTGGGGGCAGGGTACGGAGAACAGAGAGGCAAGCCTCACCCACACCATGCACTCTTCTGCAGAGGTCTGTTTGTTCAGTCCACAAACCTTTAGTGAGCACTAGCTATGTACCAAGCTCTGTCACCAACATTGGTGACAACACAGGGAGCAGCTCTCAGGAAACACATGAAGAAGAGAGGAAATGAATGAACAAAACAAAAATGGTAGTTTGAGAAGGTGGCAAAAGCTGGGGGCGTGGTGGTACATACCTATGATCCCAGAAGCCACAGGATCATGAGTTCAAATCCAGCCTAAGCTATGAAGCATAGACTCTGTCTCAATAAATATATAAACATTATTTATATATTTATTATTATTTATATATTATTTGAGTTGGTGTCTCTCTGTGTATTCATGTAAAACAGGCTGGTCTCAAGCTCACAGCAATCTGCCTGCCTCTGCCTCCTGATAACTGGGATGAAAGGCGTGTGCCACCATGCCCAGGTAAATACTTTTTTTAATGAATAAATGGAAAATTGCTAAAATAAAAAAGAGAAGGGTGGGGCTAAGGAGATGGCATAATGTATAACAGCACTTGCTGTGTAACCCTGAGGATCTAAACTCAAATCCCTAGCACCCGGATAAAAACCAGGGATGCCAGTTTTTTGGTGGTAGGAGGATCTCAGAGTTCAAGGCCAGCCTGATCTACAAAGTGAGTTCCAAGACAGACAGGGAAACCCTGTCTTGGGAGTTGGGGGGAGCCAGGAAGAGCCATGTATGCCTGTAAACCCAGATAGATCTGCAAGGGACAGAGACAGGACCACTGGGGCTTGCTGACCGCCTGCCTAGATCCGGGTTCAGTGAGAGACCTAGTTTCATGAAAATAAGACACAGAATGGTAGAGCGGGAGAGCGGGATGCTTAGCATCCTCCTCTGGCCCCTGTACACACACACACACACACACACACACACACACACACACACTGTATGTTTATGGCAGAGACTAGGAGGATGCTGGTGCCTTGCTGAGGATCCAGACACCTAGGAAGCTGGAACAGGTCAGGGCATTCATTAGAGACTTGTGACTCCTGTGAGTCAGAGAGGGAAGAGGTTCGGTTAAGGGGAAAGGTAGACAGGGTTGCAGGCTCCATAGAAACCTCTGCTGACTGCCACAGGCTCTGGAGCCAGAGTGCCCTTCAGGAGAGCCCTGCTTTGTCCCTGCTTGAGGCAACAGGCTCGGGCTTGGAGCCGCCCTGAACAGCCTGTGGACATGGTGCCCAGGAAGGGGCCAGCTGTCTGTGCGGTGGACAGCTGTGACACCTGCTGCTCTCAGTGCTCTCTGCCACTGGAGGGGTGAGAACCTCACTCTAAACAGGAGATGTGGGTGGCACGCTGCCGCATTCACTCACAACACATTGTGACATTTTCAGGGAGAGTGTTCCAGACAGAGGGGACACTTCCAAAGCACCAACCCAAGGCAGCTCTGCTTAGCTTAGCAAGAGGCCAGTGATGGGGGACACTGAGTGAGCCGCAGGGTTAGCATAGCAACCAGAGAGGTGGGCAGAGCCCACCCAGAGGGACTTCCTGCTGAGAGCTGGAGGGGAGCGAACTGCTGATTACCTCATGGGGAAAGACCCTGGGTGGAGACTCGGGGCAGGGCATGCTGAGGGTGTGGACAGCCATGACTTAGGACTTAAGGCATGAGTGCTGGGCTTGAGGGGCCTGGGAAATTCTCAGAGCCAGGGAGAACACTGTGGACTGCCTCAGTATAGTGCAGAGATGTTTCTGGCAACCCAAGGGGGTGTTAGGCTTTTTTCAACCTTAAAAGATTCTAGCATGTTGTGTGTTAGAGAAGAAACCTCACACTAGCTCTTTTCCTTAAGGTGGGCAGTTACTTCATTTCTAAACCTTCGTGACAAGTAGACACTCGGTTCCTGTGTGCCCCAAGGGAAGGAGCCCTCCCAGTTTTGATCTCTCTTCTGGAAAGTTCCCAGAGCTGCCTCCTTGGAGCTGCCTCCAGGGTCCCCTGTTTTACTCCACCCTGACACATCTGTTCTGCTCTGTCAGCCCTACGAGAGTGATCACGTGGGTGGGTTAGCTCCCTCCTTCCCCCCACACCTGTGAGTTATTACAGAGTCTCCATCAGATGGAGCATGTTCTCTCACAGTCAAGTGATGGAGAAAACTGACAAAGAAAAGACTGAGGGTGCAGGCGGTGTGTGCCAGGTTGCCAGCAGGAAATGGGCAGCCGCCGAAAGGACTCCTCCAAGGGTTTAACAGAGGTCCAACAGTTGGCATTCTGTGTTCTTGGGCTCTGCAGCTCAGATGGAGCCAATCACAGAGCAAAGTGCACAGGAAGCTCCAGGACACACAGCTTAGTCACTGAGTTAAGAGAGTGCTTGCCTGGCAAGCATGAAGCCCTGGGTTGGATTCCCAGCGCTGCATAAAACTGGGCATAGTGGTATCTGTATCCATAGCACTTAGGAGGCAGTGGCAGAAGGATTGGAAACTTAAGGCCAGCTTGGGCTACATGAGACCCTGTCTCAAAAACAAAAGAGAACTCCTTTGTGATTATTCTCTAGTGACAGTACTTCTATAGCATTTCATTGTATTGGTTATTGAAAGGAATCCTGAGATGACAAAGTTACACAAAAGGATGTGACAGGTTATATGTAAACCAGGGAGAAGAACCACTAGTTGAACCAGAGGCCAGGTTTCCTAAGTCCCTAGAGACTAGTCCTCTGGGATATGGAGCTGATGAACAGTGATAAGAGACAACAGGTCTCGGGTGGGGACATTGAGAGCCTCCAGCCCAGGGTAGGCAGTGCACCTGTCCTCTCAACGTCCCTGAGCTGTGGGGCTGTGGAAATGGAGAACAGTGATGGCCCAACCGTGCACTGGAGTTCTAAGAGCTTGGGAAGAGTTAACAAAGGGCTTGGGAAGAACCCACAAGGAAGAGTGGAAAGAGAGCCAGTAAGGCAGCGTGCAGGGTAAAGACGCTTGCTGCCAAGTCTGAGGATCTGGATTTAATCCCTAGGAGCCACGGGGTGGAGGAAGAGAACAGACCCCTGCAGGTTGTTCTACGACCTCCAAAAGTGCACTGTGGCACGTACGCACACACTGGGAAAAAATTTAATTAATTAAAATTTTAAAAATGAGAAGGAACACCTGGCATAGTAGCACAGAGTAGCCTTTAATTCCAGCACTCGAGAGGTGGAGGCAGGCAGATCTCTATAAGTTCAAGGCCAGCTTGATATACATACAGAGCTCTAGGGCAGCCAGGGCTATGTAGAGAGACTTTGTCTCAAAAAGAAAGAAAAGGGGTTGGAGAGATGGCCCAGATGCTAAGGGCACTGGCTTCTCTCCCAGAAGTCCTGAATTCAATTCCCAGCAACCACATGGTGGTTCACAACCATGTATAATGTCCTCTCTGGCATGCAAGCATACATGTAGGCAGAACACTGTATAAATAAATAAATAAATGAAATCTTTTTAAAAAGGAAGAAAAGAAGCCTGGAGGTGATAGTGCTCACCTTTAATCCCAACACCTGGGAAGAAGAGGAAGGCAGATTTCTGTGAGTTTGAAGCCAGCCTGGTCTACAGAGCGAGTTCTAGGACAGTCAAGGCTGTTACACAGAGAAACCCTGTCTTGAAAACCAACCCCTTCCCCCCCCAAAAAAGGTTATAGTCTGTTTTTTCTTTTCTTTTTTGTGTTTTGGTTTTGGTGTTTCGAGACAGAGTTTCCCTGTGTGGCTTTTGGAACCTGTCCTGGAACTTACTCTGTAGACCAGGCTAGCCTCGAAGTCATAGAGATCTGATTGCCACCACCGCCCAGCTTGAAGTTTCTTTTTAATTTTCCTTATTTATTAATTATGTGTATGGATGTGTGTGCACCTGTGGGGGACAGGCATTGGATTCCCTAGGGGTGGAGTAATAGCAGTGCGAGACACTTTGTGTGGGTCCTAACTCTGAAGAGGATTCTCTGGGAGTGCGAACCGTTCATGCTCCTAATCACCGAGCCATATCTCTAGCTCTAGCTCCACATTTCTTAAATATAAATACCACTTGGATTATAACTACCACTGTAGACAGATTTTTGGGGGGAGCCACCAGCTTACAAATAATGGTGCAGAGACTTCTTATTAACTATAAAAGCTTGGCCTTAGTTTAGGCTTGTCCCACTAACTCTTATAACTTGAATTAACCAGTTTATTTTAATCTACATTCTGCCCTGAGGCTTATTATCTCATCTCTTTGTCCTGTCCATGGTGCTTCCTCCACATCTGACTGGAGACTCTGTCATTCTTCCTAGAGTCCTCTCTTCCCTGGCAGTCCTGCCTAAACTTTTCTTGACTAGCTGCTGGCCATTCAGCTCTTTTTTAAACCAATCACAGTGACACATTTTCACACAGTGCACAAATGTCCCACAACATACCACTTACAGAAAAATGTGGAACATAGGGGTTGTTGAAATATCCCAGCAAGGTAAAGGCATTTGTAGCCAAACTTGACAACCTGGGTACCGCAGATTTCCCTCACATGCTTGAAAGAGAGAATGGTCTCTAACACACACACACACACACACACACACACACACACACACACACAAATGTAGCCAGGCAGTAGCCGTGTGCACCTGTAATTCCAGAACTCAGGAGGCAGCAAAAAAACAAAACAAAGAAACAAACAAAAAAACCACTGAACATTTTCCACTAGTCAGAACAGTCTAACATACTCACTTAGCCACAGCTCAGTAAAGTAACCAGCGTCATAGGCATGCTAGGCAAACATTCTACCACTGAGCTACATCCTCAGAGTCCCCTTCCTCCCTCCCTTTCAGTTTTGGAGATCAGATCTTTCTATGTAGCCCAGGCTGGCCTTGAACTCACAGAACTCTTGTCTCAACTTCTCAAGTGTGGGATTGCAGGTGTGCACCGTTACACTGAGCTTGGTGCCTTGGTGTGTGTGTGTGTGTGTGTGTGTGTGGTGTAGAAGTGGGGAGTATAGGACTGTGTGTGTATAACCCTTTTCCCACCAGTGAACAGTGAACATGTGTCTGTTTCTAGAGTCTGTGCTATGTGTTACTGATTGTCTACCCTGTGCTTCTAAAGTTTATTATTATATATAACTGAAGCTCTATAATGAAAAGAATTTTGCTTTGTTTTTGTTTTTGTTTTGAGACAGGGTTTGGTAGAGACCAGGTTGGTCTGGAACTCTTTATGTAGCTGAAGATGACCTTGAGCTCCCAATCCTCCTCCTCCTCTACAACCCAAGTGTTGGAGTGTTGGAATTACAGGCATGTACCACCATGCCTGCTTTACCAGATGCTGGGGCTGCACGCTAGGCAAGCTCTTACCAGCTAAGCCACATCCCCAGCTGCCCACTTCTCTGTTTATCTTCTTCCTGTCTTTCATTTCTCTCCTTTTCTTTCCTCCCAAATTCTTTTTTTCCCTTCCTCCCTCCCTCCCTTCCTTCCTTTTTTTTTTTTTTTTTTTTTTTTTTTTTTGGTTTTATGAGACAGGGTTTCTCTGTATTGTTTTGGAGGCTGTCTGTCCAGCCCGGCCTCGAACTCACAGAGATCCACCTCCCTCTGCCTCCGAGTACTGGGATTATAGGCGTGCGCCACCACCGCCCGGCCCTTTTATTTTTTCTTTTGAGATAGGCTCTCACTATGTAACCCTGGCCAGCTGGAACTTACTATATAGTCAGGTTGGCCTTGAACTTGCGATCCCCCTGCCTTAACACCCCCCCATTCCCCCCAGAAAAGGTTTCACTGTGTAACCATCTTAGCTGTCCTGGAACTGGATTTGTAGACCAGTCTGGTCTTGAACCCACAGAGATCTGCCTGACTCTGTCTCCCAAGTGCTGGGGGATTAAAGGTGTGTGCCACCACCTGACTACCTCAACCTGTTGAGTTTTGGGATTCTAGGCATGTGCCACCGTTCCCCATTACAATGAATAGTCATATGTCCAGTGGCACAAGTCCTTAACTTTGTGCTGTGTGAGTTCCAGGATAGGCTCCAAAGCTACAGAGAAACCCTGTCTTGAAACAAACAAACAAAAAAACATGTTCCAGGAGAGTCAAGGCTACACAGACAAATCCTGTCTTGAAAATCAAACAAATAATAGCAATAATAAATAGACCATAGTTTGTAACCATTTTTCTATGTTCCCTCATTCAAATATTAAAAGCTGTCCTTCCTGGATCTGAAAAATAAGGGTTCTGCTCTCCAGCCATGATTTTTGAGTCTGTGACCACTTCACCAAGTAATATTCAGGCCGGCCACTTCTGGGCTCTGCTCCTTCTGTACTTCCTTACTGCCTACCCAGCCCCTAACCTGAACTTGGTTCTCCATGATCTTCCCAGGACACACCCCTCACCCCATCACACAGCTTTTTGCCTCCTGGTGTGTGTGTGTGTCAGGACATTGACTTGCCAGAAACAGAATCTACTCAGGCCCATGAGGGCAGAAGTCGCACTCATGGCAGGTTGCTAAACAGTTCAGAGAACTGTTAGTGGGCAGGGCTGTTCCAGACATCACTCCTAGGCACATGGTCCTCTGTAGGCAGAAGTTGCTGTCCTGGTTCTGTTTTGTACATGCAATGTCTCTGTGCCACTAAGAAAGATGGGAACTGGAATTCCAGATTCTACCTGGTGAAGGGAGGCGCTCCTTAAATACAGGAAGACCACTGGAGGCTAGAAGACCATGTTGCTCAGTTGAACAACTCTTGCCTAGCATGTATAAGGCCTGGGCTTGGTCCTCTGCACCAGAACAAGGGCAGCCTTCAGTCTCGGGAACTGACATCCACTTTCTTTTTTTTTTCGGTTTTTCGAGACAGAGTTTCTCTGTATTGTTTTGGAGGCTGTTCTGGAACACGCTCTGTAGACCAGGCTGGCATCGAACTCACAGAGATCCGCCTGCCTCTGCCTCCCGAGTGCTGGGATTAAAGGCGTGCGCCACCAACGCCCAGCTATGACATCTACTTTCTAAGGCATCCTGGAGAATCATCTCTTCCAGGAATCCTCCTGACTGCTGCCGTACCCATCCCTGTCTGGCTTGGGTGATATGTCATCCTAGTGTCCCACAGACCTCCACAGCTCGGATCAGACCATGCGCACCTCCCTGCTGGGTTCCAGGAGCACAGGAAGTGAGTTTGTGTCTGGCATCCAAGGACCCACCTTTTTTTAAAATTATGTACATGTGTGTAAGTGTGTTCACATAGGCCAACATTGTCAGATCCTTGGAGCTGGAGTTAGAGGTACTTGCAATCTGCGTGATGTGGGTGTTGGGAATTGAACTTAGGTCCTCTAGAAGAGCAGTGGATGCTCTAAACCGTCAAGCCATCTCTCCAGCCTCCCAGGACCCATCTTTGCTTTCACATTAGTGCTCCATACAGTCCTGTTTTCTTTCTGTTTTAGGACACGGAGCACACACTTTTGAAAACATATTTATTCGCCGGGCATTGGTGGCACACGCCTTTAATCCCAGCACTAGGGAGGCAGAGGCAGGTGGATCTCTGTGACTTCTAGACTAAGCCTGGTCTACCAAGCGAGTTCCAGGACAGGCTCCAAAACAATACAGAGAAACCCTGTCTCGAAAAACAAACAAACAAAAAACACAAAAGAAAGACAATACAACCAATAAGACAAGAAGCACATGTTCATTGCATACCCATGCAAAGCCACTGATTGGACTTAGACATGAGTCTTTGAAAGGCAGAGTGTAAGAATAAGTAGATTGGAGCTGGAGAGATGGCTCAGCGACTAAAAAAAGCTCTGGCTGCTTTTCCAGAGGACATGGGTTCAGTTCCCAGCACCAATAATGCAGCTCTTAACTGTCTGTAACTCCAGTTCCAGGGGATCTGACACTTTCATACCACTGCACATAAAATAAAGTTAAGTAAATCGTTTTGGAGAATAAAAAAGAATGAATAGATCAATAGTGGAATATTTCAAGAACACTAGAGAGGATGATGACCAGCTATGTCACTTTATCCCTTCATATGTGTTCCCCCTTCTTTGATAAGAAAGCCTGCCCCCATCCCTAATCTCTCGGGTCTCCCTGTGTAGCACAGGCTGGCCTTCCATCTTCTTGTCTCAGCTCTCCAAGTGCTGAGATTACAGGTAGGTATAGCCAGTGTTTCCTTTTAGGGACTTGCTCAGCTTTATTATTCTATTAAGATTCAGGCTGGTCGGGTTTACCAGAGCATTCCACCTCCTTCAATACAGTGATTGGCCCACATGTAGACACATAATCCAGGTCTAACCAATGAGCAAAACCCTGAGATTCTCGGCTCAGCTTCAGGGAAAGCGATGCCTTTGAGTCTTACCAAGTTTGTGGGACTTAAGGGTGTAGGGCCTGGGCTGGTGCTCTCAGCAGCCATCTTTGGAGCTTTCTGGGGAAAGTCCATCTCAGAATGAAGCCAACACCACAGAAAGCAGAGGGAAGAGTTAGACATAGCCCTCTAGTGGGGTACTAGAAGCCTTGGGCCCAGCTGAGCGTGAAGCCAGAGCTGCCCTAGGTTTTTCAGTATGTAAACTATTGCTTAAGCTAATTTAAGTTTCTCAATAAACTAAAGAGTGAGAGGGGAGAAGGGAGGGGGTGAGGGAAGAGAGGGAGAAGGAGCAGAGGAGAGAAATGGGTGAGCGTGGGACTCCCTGAGAGCTCTCGGGCACTTTAGAAGAAGGTCTGGGTAGACGTACGTTCTCCACATGTGTACAGTTTTAAACTTTTGACCATGTTTTTTCAAAAAAGCCAATCATTTACATTCAAACCATGTAATTGGTTATTTAAAGAACAATAAAACAGTTTGCTTACTCACCTAAACAAATTTATTTATTTCCTAATTATGTTATGTCATTTTAGAAAATTTGGAAAATACCAAGCTATTGTAAAGAAGGAAATTAGAAGCATGTGTAAGCCGACTAGCTTCAGTTTCTTCAAAGGATTCTGTTTGGTCCGTCTTCAGTTGCTCTTCATGGTGTTTTTTGTTTGTGTATTTGTTTAATTTTTTTTTCTTTTTTGGTTTCTCTGTATTGCCTGGAACTTGCTCTGCAGACCAGGCTGGCCTAGAACTCACAGAGATCCACCTGCCTCTGCCTCCTGAGTGCTGGGATTAAAGGCGTGCACCACCACCACCCAGCTTTTTAAAATTTTTTATTCATTTATATTTTATGTATGAGTGCTGCGAGTATATATCTACATATACACTGGTAGAGGGCATCAAATCCTATTAGAGATGGTTGTGAGCTGCCATGTGGTTGCTGGGAATTGAATTTAGGACTCCTGGAAGAATAGTCAGTGTTCTTAACCTCTGAGCCATCTCTCCAGCCCCTGTTTGTGTATTTATTTTTTGATGGGGTCTCTCTGTGTAGCCCTGGTTTTCCTGGAACTAAGTTGAACAATCTGGCCTCAAACTTGGAGGTCTTCCTGCCTCCGCCGTGTGCTGTGACTACAGAAATGTGCCACCACAGTCAGCTCTCTGTGTGTGTTTACTTATATATGTACATGTGCAGGTGGGTGCCTGAAGAGGCCAGAAAAGGGCATTGGATGCCCTGGACTGGAGTTAGAGGCAGTCCTGAACTGCCCAACGTGGTTACTGCCAACCAAACTCTGGACCTCTGCAAGAGCAGCAAGAGCTCTGAACCACTGAGTCATTCCTTTAGCCCACCTCTGTGTGTGTGTGTGTGTGTGTGTGTGTGTGTTCGCGTGCGTGCGAGCACGTGCACAGGTGGGTGTGTATGTGTGTGAGTGTGTCTTAAATTTATGTGCATTGGTGTTTTTCCTGCATGTGTATCTGTGTAAGGGTGTTGAATCCGCTGGAACTAGAGTTACAGACAGATGTGAGCTGCCCTGTGGGCGCTGGGAATTGAGACTCAGTCCTCGGGAGCAGCAGCCAGCGCTCTCAACCACTGAACCATCTCTCCAGGCCCTTTTTGTGCTTTTTATTCATTCTTCATTAATTCTTACAGCAATGCTATGAGATTAGTATCAGTACTATCCCATTTTACAGAGAAGAAAATAAATACCTTGATCGTAAAAGTGGCTTGTTCAAATTCATAGCTACTAACAGCTGTATATATGTTTTATGTATATGTATCTATATAAATGTATATGTGTGTATACATTTTCATCAAAATTATATACACACTATATATACATACACACACATATATATACAGTATGTATATAATTTTGATGAAAATTGTCAAATCCAGCTAGGTGGTGCTGTCACACACCTTTAAGCCCAGCACTCCGGAGGCAGAAGCAGGTGGATATCTGAGTTTGAAGCCAGTCTGGTCTACAAAGTGAGTTCCAGGACAGCCAGGGCTGCACAGAGAAACCCTGTCTCAAAAAAACAAACAAAACAAAATAATGATCTTGAGCCTACTGTCTCCATCTCCCAAGTGCAGAGACTCTGCAAGCAGGCACCATCACACCCAGCTGTTTCTTTTTAGACAGGGTTAAGATGGCCAGGAACTCACTCTGTAGCCCACGTTGGCCTAGAACTCACAGCACTTCTCCTGCCTCAGACTCCTTGACTACTAGGATTATAATGAGACTGAGCCACCACACACAATTGACAATTTCTGTAAAACATTGTTGTGGATGACTGGAAAATCTTAGCATCTTTGGTGAAGATGCACGGTTAATTGTTCATGTTTAATTCCCATCTCACTGGATCACAGAAGCCCTCCTGACACGGGCTGCCATCTGTTCTTCAAAAAGACTTGCTCTGGGTATAGACCCTGCAGCAGCAGGATGCCCACACCCCGATAGCCGTGGCAGCCTCGCCGCTGTACCAGCTCTTGTGTCTTGTGTAGCAAGGAGAGTATCCACATGGCTCTTCCGGCCCTCATCGAGAAGCTCAAGGCCTCACAAGGACAGGTTTCTCAACTTTCCCTTACTTTTTTTTTTTTTTTTTTTTTTGGTTTTTGGAGACAAGGTTTCTCTATATTGTTGTGGAGGCTGTCCTGGAACTCGCTCTGTAGACCAGGCTTGGTCTCGAACTCACAGAGATCCACCTGCCTCTGCCTCCCAAGTGCTGGGATTAAAGGTGTGCGCCACCACCACCAACAGGCACACCAGGCAACTTTCCCTTACTTCTGCCCTATGACCTGCAGGGCAGCCATGGGTCCTCAAGAGAAGCCCCGCCCAAGGGCTCAAGGTAGCACTTGCCAGCACTTGTGAGGCTCTGGGTTCAACCCCAAGCCCTGAAATAAAATAGAATTAGCAAGGAAGTAAGCTAGCCTTAAAAACAAAATCAACAACAACAACAACAACAACAAAAATCCACATCTACAGATTGGGAATAAAAGATAATCTAAACATGACCAAGGAGACAGAAGAAGCAGTTAAGAATATAATGGACAATGAAGAGAGCCAGTCATTTGTAGCTGTTTTTTGTTGTTGGTTTGGTTTGATTTGATTTTTCTTTTTACTCCTTTGGCTCTTTTGTGAGGGCTGCCACCAGCTCCTAAATAAATGCAGGGAGTTTTATTCTTTCTTATGAATGCCCAGCCTTAACTTGGCTTGTTTCTAGCCAGCTTTTCTTAAATTAGCCTGTTTACCTTTGGCCTCTGGGCTTTTACCTTTTTCTGTTTCTGTATATCTTTTCTTTACTTCTTACTCCGTGGCTGGCTATGTGGCTGGGTGACTGACCCCCAGGGTCTTCCTCCTCCTTCTCTGGCTCCTTGATCTTTCTTCCCAGATTTCTCTTCCTATCGATTTTCTCTGCCTGCCAGCCTCACCTATCCTTTCTCCTGACTAACTATTGTTAGTTCAGCTCTTTATTAAACCAAACAGGTATTTTAGACAGGCAAAGTAACACAAGCTTCACAGAGTTAAACAAATGCAACACAAAAGCATGTAACACATCTTTGCCTCATTAAACAAATGTTCCACAGTATAAACAAATGTAACACATCATAAAATAATATTCCACCACAGTCATTAGCAAAGGTAGTGCATGGAGACCTACCTACATGTCTAAGTTAAATTCCAGACAAAGGGGCTGGAGACATGGCTCAATGGTTAAGAACACTGGCTACTCTTGCAGAGGACCAAGGTTCAATTCCCAGCACCCACATGGCAGTTCACAACTGTCTATAACTCCAGTTCCAGGGGATTCAATGCCCTCTTCTGACCTCCACAGTCACCAGGCAGACATATGGCAAACAGATACACATGCAGGCAAACCATTCATTAAAAAAAAAAAAAAATCAGCCGGATGGTGGTGGTGCACGCCTTTAATCCCAGCACTCGGGAGGCAGAGGCAGGTGGATCTCTGTGAGTTCGAGACCAGACTGGTCTACAGAGCAAGTTACAGGACAGCTACAAAGCCACAAGAGAAACCCTGTCTCGAAAACAAAGAAACAAACAAACATAATCTAAAAAAAACCTAGACAGAATCAAGGTTTTGGCATAAATGATGAAATCATGAAAGTACTGGAGAAAAATTTCTACGTGGGACTGCACTGTCTGGGAACCTGCATAGACTTTCAGGTAAGACATCAATTTAGGAACTATAAAAAAAGATAATGAATTGGAAACCATAAAAAATATGGTAAGTCGCCGGGCGTTGGTGGCGCACGCCTTTAATCCCAGCACTCAGGAGGCAGAGGCAGGAGGATCTCTGTGAGTTCGAGACCAGCCTGGTCTTCAAGAGCTAGTTCCAGGACAGCCTCCAAAAGCCTTGGAGAAACCCTGCCTCGAAAATAAAAAAAATAAAGGTAAGTCAAGCATAGTGGCTCCTGCTATAATCCCAGCACTGGGGAAACTGAGGCAAGAGGACTGATGGTGAGTTTGAGGGCAGTATGAACTATATAACAAGTTCTAGGCCAGTCTCTACTATGTCATAAAAATATTTGGACTCTTATATTACAGAAAAAACACTGTAAATGCAAATGGCAAATAACTAAACACATAAAAGTAGGGAAATTTGGCTGCTAATATGGCTCAGAGGCTAAGAGCACTGGCTGCTCTTCCAGAGGTCCTGAGTTCAATTCCCAGCAACCACATGGTTGTTCACAACCATCTATAATGAGATCTGGTGCCCTCTCTGGCATGCAAGCATACATGTAGGCAGAACACTGTGTATATATCTAATAAATAAATAAATAAACAAATAAAATAAAAAAATAAAAGTGGGGAAATTTGTTTTTGTTTGGGTTTTCCAGACAGTAGCCCTGGTTGTCCTGGAACTCACTCTTTAGATCAGGCTGGCTTTGAACTCACAGAGATCCACCTGCCTCTACCTCTTGAGTGCTGAGTGCTGGGTTTAAAGGCGGGTGCCATCACTGCTAGGTGGGGAATTTATTTTATAAAGAAAGGCTTATTTTTATTAAAGTAGAAATAGCCTTCACAAAATAATAAAATAGACAAGAATAAGGTGGATAAAAATAGGATTGAGTTATTTGTATAAAAAGAAAGGCAAAAGGCTGGGTATAATGGCTCATACCTTTAATCTCCGCACTGGAGAGACAGAGAAAAGCGGATCTCTGAGTTTGAGACCAACCTTGTCTATGTAGTAAGCTCCAGGCTATCCAGGGTGACACAGTAAAACCCTGTCTCAAAAAATAAATAAATAAACAGAAGAAAGGAAGGAAGAATGAAAGAGAGAGAGAGACAAAGAAAAAGAAAGGAAGATGACCAATAAACATGTTAAAATATGAACACTCTCGCTTATAATTAAACGAAAGCAAGTTAAATCAATGAGAAACTAGTTTCACCTATCAGATTTTTCAAGGGGTGGGCGTTGGTGGCACATGCCTTTAATCCCAGCACTAGGAAGGCAGAGGCAGGCAGATCTTTGTGAGTTCGAGGCCAGCTTGGTTCACAAGAGCTAGTTCCAGGACAGTTTCCAAAACCACAGAGAAACCCTGTCTCGAAAAACAAAACAAAGAAACAAAAAAGATTAAATAATCTCCTTTTTTTTTTTTTTTTTTTTTTTTGGTTTTTCAAGACAGGGTTTCTCTGTGGCTTTGGAGGCTGTCCTGGAACTCGCTTGGTAGTCCAGGCTGGTCTGGAACTCACAGAGATCCACCTGCCTCTGCCTCCCGAGTGCTGGGATTAAAGGCGTGCGCCACCAACGCCCGGCTTAAATAATCTCCTAAAAGGTTGTAATTTAGCACTTGGGAGGCTGAGGCAACAGGGTCAGAACTCCTAGACCAAAAGTGAGATCTTGACTCAAAACAACCAAACAAATTAAAACAGATGGACTAACAGGCCTGAATGGTTGTGACAATTGGAAAGAGAAATGTGCCCCACAGGTTCAGGTATTTGAATGTTGGTGGCACTGTTTGGGCAGGTTGTGGAACCTTAGGAATTGTAGGGTTTTTTTGGTTTTTGGGTTTTGGTTTTTCAAGACAGGGTTTCTCTGTATTGTTTTGGAGGCTGTCCTGGAGCTCGCTCTGTAGACCAGGCTGGCCTCAAACTCACAGAGATCCGCCTGCCTCTGCCTTCCAAGTGTTGGGATTAAAGGCGTGCACCACCAACGCCCGGCTTTGTTTTGTTTTCGAGACAGGGTTTCTCTGTATTGCTTTGGAGGTTGTCCTGGAACTTGCTCTGTAGACCATGCTGGCCTCGAACTCACAGAGATCCACCTGCCTCTGCCTTCCGAGTGCTGGGAAGATCATTTGTTTAACCCATGCTTTGAGATATTGTGAAGTTCTTATAATGAATGACACGGTGCCAGGCAGTGGTGGCATACCCCTTTAATCCCAGGATCCAGGAGGAGTAGGCAAGTGGGTCTGGAGTTTGAGACCAGGTCTACAGAGTGAGTTCTAGGACAGCCAGACTATACAGAGAAACCCTGTCTGAAGACACTCTTTCCCCTGAAAAAGGACTGACATGTATCTATATGATCATGAAAAGATGTCTAAAATATACTACTAAGTGGAAAAACATGGCTGAGGGTACAGCTCAGTTGCTAGAACAGTTCTCTAGATTTAGAAAACCTTCAGTCAACCCCCTACTACCAGATACACACATCACCCAATCATGGTGTTTGATGTCTGTAATCCTAGTAGGTACTTCAGCTCCATTGTGAACTTGAGGCCCAGCCTAGGATTTGTTCTTACAAGAGAGGGACCAGGAAGGAGGATGACAATAGCAGGAAGGGTGTGAAAGAGAGTGCGAGGTAAGACAGGCAGGCAGGAAGACAGGAAGACAGGCAGGCAGGAAGACAGGAAGACAGGCAGGCAGGAAGACAGGAAGACAGGCAGGCAGGAAGACAGGAAGGCAGGCAGGCAGGAAGAAAGACAGGAAGGCAGGCAGGCTGGCTGGGCATGGTAGGTGCCTCAGTTAAGTTTCTATTGCTGTGATAAAGTGCCATGACTAAAATCTACTTGGAGAGGAAAATATTTATTTTGTTACATTTCCACATGACAGTTCATAATTGACAGAAGTCAGTGCAAGAGCTCAAGACAGGAACCAGTAGGTAGAAATGGAAGCAGAGGAGGAATGCTGCTTACTGGCTTGCTCTCTCCATGGTTTGCTCAGCAGCCTCCCCACCCCCACTCCCTTTTTTTTTTTTTTTTTTTTTTTTTGAGATAGGGTCTGTCTATGTAGCCCTGACTCTCCTGGAACTCACTATGTAGACCAGGTTAACCTTAGACTCACAGAGATCTACCTGCCTCTGCCTCCGGAATTTTCTGATTAAAGGACTGCTTTCTTATACAACTCAGGACTACCTGCTTGAGAGTAGGATCACTCATAGTGGGCTGGGTTCTCCCACATTAACCTTTTACCAAGAAAATGCCCCCACAGGCTTGCCCGCAGGCCTATCTGGTTGGGGCAGTTTCTCAATTAAGGTTCCTTCTTCTCAAATGACTTTAGCTTATGAAAAGTAGGAAAAATAGAACAAACAAGAAAACAAACAAACAAACAAAAAAGGACAATGGGATATTCCTTTAATTCCAGGACTCAGGAGACAGAGGCAGATAGACTTCTGTGAGCTCAAGGCCAGCCTGAACTTCATCGTGACATCCAGGGCAGCCAGAACTACATAGTAAGACTCTGCCTCAAATAAAATAAATAAATAGATATAAATAAATAAATGGGACTGGAGAAATGGCTCAGCAGATAGGATCACTTACAGAGTGTTAGGGGAAGTCCTGTGCATTTGTCAATAAAGTACTGTTGAGCCTATAGGGAACCAAGATAGGAGGGACTAGGAGTCCAGGAGAACTCTGGGAAGGAGAAACACAGGAGAGTTCGAGATGTAACGCCATGGGGGTAGGAAGCCTGGAACTATTCTCCGGTAAGAGACATACTTAGATTAACAATTATGGGGTAATTACTTAAGTCAGAGCTAGCCAGTAAGAAACAAGCAAGGCCAACAGCTTCATAATTAATACAGCGTCCTGTGTGTTTATTTGGGGACTACAATGTGGCAGAGCCCAGGCGACTGGCGGGTGATAAACCAAAGCAGCTAGCAAAGAAAAAGCTTCTCTTAACAACAGAGGACTTGGGTTCAACTCCCAGCACCATATAGAAGTTCACAACTGTCTGTAACTCCAAGATCTAACACCTTCCCACAGACATACATGCCAGCGAAACACCAATGCACATTTAAAAAAAAAGCCAGGCAGTGGTGGTGCACACCTTTAATTCCAGCACTTGGGAGACAGAGGCAGGTGAATCTCTGTGAGTTCTAGGTTAGCCTGGTCTATAGAGCAAGTGCCAGAGAAACCCTGTCTTGGAAAAAATAAATAAATTTAACTTAAAACGAAATAAAAAAGGTAGGCTCAGCCTCCAATTTTACAATATGACCTTTTCAGAAATGCCATATGCCAGTAGTCCCAGATACTCAGGAAGCTGAGGTGTGAGGAGTACCTGAGTCTAGGCGTCCAAGACCAACAACCTCATGAGGCCTGTGTCTCAAAAATCAACACACAGATAGTTTAGAAACAAAAAGGAGGAGGAGGGGAGGTGTCAGAGGAAGATACTTTATTCCATGTGTTCTCTAACAGTTTAGTTTTTGATGTTGGAGATGGAGCCTACAGTTTCATTCATGCTAATGGCAGGCTCTGCCCCTGAGCTCTGCCTGCAACCCTCCCCTCCCCTTGGGTATTTATTCAGTCTTGGGCAACAGAAACTGCCTGAGACTGTTATGAGCCTGAAGGAAAGCACTGGAAGGCTGTGAGCTAGCTTGTCCTCCTGGAACCGAGGTAAAAGCCAGAGCATCAGGACTTCGTGAGGATGATGGAAATAGTCTTCCCAGAACCAGCAGGCAGACAGCCTTCCAAGGTCTACAGCGGCGTCGTCCTGGGACCTTGCGCCTGCTGCCCTCCTCTGCTTCCACTGCATGGCCTGACACTCTGTCTGGGTTTCCACTCAATGTGCACCAGCAGCCTCCATCTTTAAGTGAGGAGGTGGCTCCCATTTCCTTTCCTTGCATCTCCAGTGATGTCATCCTGTCAGTAAGTGCTGGGTCTTCACACCAGCAACTCAAAGGACTGAGGTATCCATCCTTGCCCATTGGAGACAGGAGCCACGGTGCTCATGGCTCTCCTGCCCTCCATCCTAGCACTGTTCTGAGGTCCAGGCTCTCCTGAGAAGTTCCAGTGGGATAGTGGCCCATCTTGAATACAGGGTTAGAGTTCTTTCCCCCATTTTCTCTGCTCCTTACCTAGGTCACGTCCCAAATGCACTTCAAACAAACCCTTGCTCTGACGTTTGTTTAGGGAGAACAGACTAAAACAAGGCTCCGCATTGTGGGTGAACCAACTGCTTTATACAACAGGTCAAGATTCAGGTTCTAAGAGAACTGGGAACAAGGGCATGCAACTGTAATCCCGGCACTCAGGAGGCTGAAGCAGGAGGATTGCAAGTTTGAGACCAGCCTGGTCTGCAGTGTGAATTCAAAACCAGCTAGGGATAGCCAGTGCTACAGGCAAAACCTCATCTCAAAAAGTCATTAAAGGGCTTTTGAGATGGCGGGTAAAGCTGTTTGCCACCAAGGTTGACAACTTGAGACCAGTTCCAGAGGCTACACAGTGAGAGAACTGATTCCCAAAAGTGGTCCTTTGACTTACAGCACTATAACACATATTCACACACACACACACACACACACACACACACACACACATACACGCACGCACGCGCGCACACACACACACATCACACAGACACACCACATATACATACACATACATACACACCACATACACATACACACTTGATATACGCACACCACACATACACACCACATACACATACACACTCCACACACTTACATGCCACATATATACATACCACATATAAACACACATACCCACACACACCAATTACACATACATGCACATTCCACACACATACATATCACATATACATATGCCCATCACAATATACGTACACCATATACATACAAATGCCACACACATACACTACATATACACACACCATATACCTATCACACACACATACACTGACACACACATACCACATATATACTCCACACACATATACACCACATATATACACACACCACACATACACACACATATACATATACGCCACACACATACACACATCACACACAAACATACTACACACATATACCACATATACACACACCACACATACTCTCACACTCACACCACACATACACATACACACTCCACACACATATACACCACACACACACATTCCACACATATACACATACACTACATACACTACACACACCACACATATCACACACCACATATCACATATACACACCACATATCACACATACATACCACACACACATACACATACACACACCACACACACATCACACATGCACACACACATGCACAAACATAAAAATACAATTTAAATAGCTTTAAGAAATAAAAAGATTTCAAAGGAAAGCGTGCCATGTCGTTGGCCAGGGGCAGACTATAGCCCACCTTTTGCTGAGACATATGCCAGTGACCTAAGAAATGATCGCCCACAGTTCCCCAAAGCAAACCTAGATAGTCACTCTAAGGCACGCACGGGAGGTCCTCCCGTGGTATTTTCTCACCAGTGAGACGTTGGGGCACACAGTTCATGCCTTGTCTAGACTTAACTTTGTCTCCCACACTTCTGTGGAACCCTTCCTCAGTACCCCTCAGATGCCGAAGCCTGAAACCCAGCAGGAACCTCATCTCTCGCCCCCATAGTCAGCTGCCCACTCAGCCCTACGACTGGTCTGGCCTTAAACTCTCTGTCCAGCTTAAGCTGGTCCTGAATCTTGGTCCTCCCACTTCCATTTCCCAATCGCTAGGATGGCAGGTGTGTGTCGCCAGGCTGGGCCCCATACTTCCTATCTCTTCTCTCCCCTGCTTTCCTTCTTCCTGCCCTTCCTGTCATCTCTCCATTGTCTGTCTTCCCATTGGCCTCTGGGCTTGCTCCTCTCTAGCCTCCAAATGGTTCCAGTTACTAGAATGATCTTTCTAAGAGACAAATCTTAAATATCACTTTGCCACATAGGGCTCTTGAACAACAACAAAAAAAAAGGCCAGCCCTGTCACCATTGCCCTCCAGGAAATGGTCTGGCATCTTCATTCAGGGCATAATCTGCCACGCCCTGGCCCATCTGGCCTCTCCCTGGCAGCTGGCAGCATCTCCTATGCTGGTCCAGCTTCTGCCACTGCCATACTGTGCTACAGAACCTGCTCTTTCTGTTCTTGGGACCCAGAATATCCTTTGGCAACACTGAGCTTACTGTCCTGATTCAAACTGGTGGACACTGCCTGAAAACAGAGCACCTGGCTCAAGGAGGAGGCCGAAGGGACCATTCTAGACAATCAGCAGCTGAAAAACGCACAGGAACCAGCTTTCTGTCTCTGTCTCTGCTGCCCTCGGGGACGGACTCATCCTGAAGTCAAATCCTTTCTAGGTTGGAAGATGTGGCAGCAGATACACACCGCATACCAGTCCCGACAACATCTAGCAGAGGAAAATGACCCGTGTTTGCTGGTTCTCAGGTTAAGCATTCTGGAAATGCTCGGCATTCTCAGTGTGGGCAGACCTGGTGCAAACTGACTGGTAGCAACAGAAATGTCATTAGGATGGCTCCAGGAGTGCTAAGCACCCACCTCCCCATCCCAGCATCTGCCCCTCTTGCTAGCTCCCTCCCTCCCTCCCTCCCTCTCTCTCTCTCTCTCTCTCTCTCTCTCTCTCTCTCTCTCTCTCTCTCTCTCTCTCTCTCTCTCTCTCTCTGTCTCTGTGTGTCTGTGTGCTTTGGAATAGGCTGGACTTTTTCTCTCTTTAATTTTTCTTTATGTATGGGTATTTTGCGTGCATGTATGTTTGTACACTGCATACATGTAGTGTTTTCATAGACCAGAAGAGGGCATTAGATCACC
Organism: Mesocricetus auratus; assembly: GCF_017639785.1. Lineage (NCBI taxonomy): Eukaryota > Metazoa > Chordata > Mammalia > Rodentia > Cricetidae > Mesocricetus > Mesocricetus auratus. Next base: position 32,252,835 of record NW_024429197.1, on the reverse strand, counting down.
TGGAATGGGAGTTGCAGCTAGTTGTATGCTACCATGTGGGTACTGATAATCAAACCTGGGTCCTCTGGAAGACCAGACAGTGTTCTTTTTATTTATTTGTTTGTTTGTTTTGAGAAAGGGTTTCTCTGTAGCTTTGGAGCCTGTCCTGGTACTCTGTAGACCAGGCTGGCCTTGAACTCAAAGAGATCCACCTGTGTCTGCCTCCCCAACTGGTATTAAGGATGTATGTCACCACTATCTGGCTATAGCCGGTGTTCTTATTAGCAGAACCATTTCCCCCAGTCTAGCTTTTTTCCTTCCAAAATCAAGTGTTATTGCCTCTGAAACAGTGGTTCTCAACTTACGTGTTGTGACACCTTTGGAATTTAGCAACCTTTTCTCAGAGGTCCAGTAAAAATATCAGAAAAAAGGTATTAACAGTTCATAACAGTAGCAAAATACCATTATGAAGTAGCAACGAAAATAATTTTGTGGTTGGGAGTCACCACAATATGAGGAACTCTATGTATTAAAGAGTTGAAAAATTAGGAAGATTGAGAACTCGGCATGGTGGCACATGCCTTTAACCCCATCCCTTGAAGACAGAGACAGGTGGATCTCTGTGAGTTCCAGGACAACCAGGGTTGTTACACAGAGAAACTGGGAAACCCTATCTCAAAAAACCAAAAACCAAAACCAAAACCAAACAAAACAAGCTATTGCATTTCATTTTGTTTTTTGAGACAAGGCTTCTCTGTCGATCTTTGGAGCCTGTCCTGGAACTCGCTCTGTAGACCAGGCTGGCCTCGAATTCACAGAGATCCACCTGCCTCTGCCTCCTGAGTGCTGGGATTAAAGAAAGTCATGTGCCAACATTGCCCTGCTGTCCCCACTGTTGTATGGGAGAAAACTGTGTTATTTTGGCCCTTAGAGTGTAACAGGAGTGACAGTATGAGTATATGACTTCTGAGGTCAGGCCTTGGAAAATTCATGTAATGCCCAGTTTAGTTCTCCAGAACATTCCTTCCTGGAATTATGTAAATGGAATCCCAGATGAGGCCAGTTCTCAAGTCAGGCCCAGCCCAGGCACCAGATATGTAAATGCTAAAACCTCCACAATATTTGGGGTTGGAGTCGTGGGGGTCTTCATAGCTAAGACCCCCCCCCCAGGCAGCATGGGACACAGAATATCCCTGTCGTGCCTCATTCTGGGGATGGTTACTCATGCCACATGGAATAAAGAGGATTTCTCTTATAAGATTATATATTATATATGCCTTTATTTTTATATATACTTTATATATGAAACCCACCTGCCTCTGCCTCCCAAGTGCTGGGATTAAAGGCATGTACCACCTAAGACATATATATTTTTAAAACCTTTGGTTCCTTAATAAATACTGAATTAAAATTTTACAGCTTATCATAGAAAACATTTGTCAACTGTAAGCGATCCCCTCCAGCACACAGTGGGGACGGTGTATGCCTGCCCTCACCATGAACGCGTTTACCACTGGGGCTGCATTCAGCACACAGTGGGGACGGTGTATGCCTGCCCTCACCATGAACGCGTTTACCACTGGGGCTGCATTCAGCACACAGTGGGGACCGTGTATGCTGCCCTCACCATGAACGCGTTTACCACTGGGGCTGTATTCAGTTGTTTCCTGGAAACGGACCTCGACTGTGACCGTTGCAGCTGAGGTTTTCAGAGGAAAATGTGATGTAGAGAAGGCAAGCATGGGAGAGGCAGGAGCCGACTGGAACTGCCTCAGTGGCTGGAAGAGGTCTCAGCTCTCAGCTTACAAAGAGCTTTGGAGCCAGACTGGCCCTTCAGAGGAAGCTTCAGTCCTGGCTGGCCACCTCGGCTCCCATCAGCCACTCACAGGCCATGGCCACCCGAGAGGTGAAGACGGGAGAGGCAATGGCCAGCCACATGCCACACAGCACAGCCTTCAAATGGGACTCTAGGAGAACAGGGATGTACACAGTCCACCCATTGGCTTGCCCTTCTCCAGGCTCCTGCTTGAGTTTGCTTCCTGGAAAATCTTTGTTGTAGTTTTGTTTTGGTTTTGCCACAGGGTCACACTCTGTAGCCACAATGGCTGTACTGATCCTCTTGCTTTGGCCTCCCAAGTGCTGTAATTATGGGGCAGCCCTCGCTAACTCCCGGTGACACTTAAAGGAGAAAGTTAGTTGTATTGACCACAGCATTAGGGTGGGAGTCCCTTTCCAAGCTTCGTCTGACACTGCTAGCCTCTCTCTCCTGAGCAGAATCTCTGAGCACATTTGTGTGTTTGTTTGTTTGAAACAGATTCTCTCCATGTAGCCCTGGTTGTTTTAGAACTTATTTTGTAGACCAGGCTGGACTTGAACTCACAGATATCCACCTGCCTCTGCCTTCTGAGTGCTGGGATTAAAGGTGTGAGCCACCACATCTAGAGCCCCTGAGCTTTTGCAAGCATTTTCTTCTCACCTGGATAGCTTGCCTGGTGGAGGTAACTGTGCCTCTTCAAGCCACAGTGACCCTACTTGTTCACATGCCACTAATGCCAGGCAAGGGACACCAGAAGGCCCCTCAGTGAGTCACCTGAGTGTGACTCAGGGGCGCTGTGTTCTGTCCTGTAGGGACATTCCCTTCCTTCTACTGACAGCCAGGGCCATCTCCTCTGACCATGCGGGGATTTCTTTCATTGCTCACATCCCCTTAGCTCAAGGAAGCCACAATCACCCTGAAGTAGTCAGATTTTTTGTTTTGTTTTTCAAGGGAGTGTCAAAGTATAGCCCTGGGTGTCCTGGAACTCACTATGTAGATCAGTCTGATCTTGAACTCACAGAGCAGCTCTGACTGCCTCTGACTCCCAAGTGCTGGGACGAAAGGTGCATGCCACCACCATATGTCCCCCTTTTTTTATTCTTGTTATTTTCTTGTTCCTGATTTTTTTCTTTTCTCTTTCAGTAACCTTGTGCCCAATTATTTTGCTTCAAAAACCTCTCTTTGCATCAGAATCATGTTTATAGACTCCCAAGCAAATGCCTAGCGCGGAGAACACAGCTCATTTTCTGAGATGTGATACCGACCTACCTAGAATACCGCCCCAGCATCTTGCTCAAACCTAGCCTTGATTTGTTTTGACATCAGCCAGCCAACCTACCAAGCACTGGCAACTAGGCATGGGAATTCAGTGTGACTCATACAGCACTGACAAGTTGAAGAAATAAAAAAACAGGTACCAAAAATGAGGGTGTGGGGGTCAGCGTCATGCAGTCCGTCAGCCAGAAGGCCCTGCTAACGAGCCTCTTTCCTGTCTCTCCCCTCATGTCCCAGCCATTTCTACCCACCTCAGACTGCTCAGTTAGCAGTCCATCCTACCATTGAAACAATGGGAAACCAGGGGACAGAATGGAGCATACATTCTGCTCCATTCATGCCCCTAGAAGCTAGGGCCCAGCACCGTCCCTCCACAGCACCCCGCCCGTGACTTTGGCCCCTACCTCAAGGCACCACCGACAGGCAGGCACACTGCCGTCTCTCTGCCCTTCACTGTTCCCAGGATAATCCTGTCATTGAGCCGCCGCCTTCCTGCCCACCTTCCTGCCTGGGGAAGCCTCAGAGTGCCACCCTCCCACTCTTGTTTCCATGTATAAGATGAGCCACACTCAGGAATAACGATTGCTTGCAAATAGCAGGCACTCGTGCGGAGGAGTTTCAAATGCCCTGTCGCTCACAGCTCTCCCCGCTTCCACCCTTCTTCAGGTCTACTTCAGGGCTAAGGAAGGCCCTCAGTCTCTGAGGATCTGGGCATCTATCCGCTCCCACAAAGTGCTTCCTCTTGCAAGCACACGTCGGCTAGTGAGTCAGCACATGCTTGTGTCAGTAGAAGACTATGGGCTGGGGCTTAGCTTCTGGATGTGTATATGGTGAGAGTTCTAGGGGTGAAAGATGTATTTCTTTATTTTTACTTTTTATACCTTTAACTTATTTTTTGTATGCATGTGGGCCATGTGTGTGCAATGCCTTGAGTGTGCAGGTCAGAGGACAGCTTGTGGGAGTCGGTTCTATCCTTCCACCATGGGGCTCTTATGGCTTGAGCTCAGGCCATCAAGCTTAGCAGCAGGCTCCTGGTTTTACCCACTGACCCATCTCACCAGCTTCAAGGGAAAAAATGTATTTATAGCCGGGCCTTGGTGGCACACGCCTTTAATCCCAGCACTCCGGAGGCAGAGGCAGGTGGATCTTCATGAGTTTGAGACCAGCCTGGTCTACAGAGCGAGTTCTAGGACAGCCTCCAAAACCACAGAGAAACCCTGTCTGGAAAAAAAAAAGTATTTATTTACTGCAGTGATGATGCAGGAGTCAGGGTGCCCAGAGTCCAACCTTACCCTGCAACCAGATATTGAGGTGGTAAGGGTGGTGGGGACAGACTCATCACTGTTCCTCTCTAAGCCTCAGCTTCCTTTCCTGGAAACTGGGTAAAATGCTACCTACTTTGGGGTTTGTTGTGACAGCCTAATGACACAGTAATTGAGTGTCACCTACCATTTCCTGGTCACACACCAGGTCAGGCACTTGACCAAGCAGCCGATGGCTGTCATCCCACTTAATCAGCTGCAGCTCCAAGAACTTGTGTGGCCAAGGTCATTTTATAGAGTGGAGGCTGGGGTTCACGGGGCAACAGCAAGGCAGTAGGTAGCAGAACGAGGCCTCACAAGCACAGGCCTCTCTGACGCCAGGTTGGAGCACTACACTATCCCGGGTCCAGCCTTTGGCACTTGGACAGTTGCACGATAGGGATTTAACGCGTCTTTGTCCATTCCCCGGGGCAAATCACTGGCACAGGCAGAGAAACTGAAGCAACGACTTACCGTGAAGTATTTGGCCCACCTGCTCAGTGCCATACCCAGAGGATGGCATCACAACCCTACATTCCAAATGAGGAAACAGACTCAGGGAAGGTGAAGGCCTTGCCCAGGGGGCACGGGATGAGTGTGGAAGGGTTGAAGCAGGACCTCAGCAGAACTGTGCGTCCTCGTCCCTACCACCCTCTCTTACCACTGACTCCCCTAGGGGGCTGTCTATAGGCCGGGGGCTGGGATGTGCAACCCCTTTATGTGAGCTCCTTGATGCACAATAGCCCAGAGAGGAAGTGAGGCCCCTTGAGAGGTTGGGTGGTGACTGGGTCACATCAGGCAAGGTGCAGCTGCTCTCAGCAGCTGTATCTGGGGCAGCTTCTAGAGCAGGGCAGCCCTTTGACCCTGGGTTCGACTCCTTAGGTGGGGGCACTGTGCTGAGCAAAACTAGATCTTAGGAGCCAGGAGCTGGGGAAGGCATCAGAAAAGCAACTGCTCTGCGTGTGTGTGTGTGTGTGTGTGTGTGTGTGTGTGTGTGTGTGTGTGTGTGTAAGAGAGAGAGAGACAGACAGACTGACAGACAGACAGAGAACAGAAGGGACAAACAGAAAGAGACAGCACAGGAGGGGTAAGAGATAAAGGAGTAGGGGGAAGGAGGGAAGCCCAAGTCAAAAGATACAAAACAGAAGAGGAGGGCTGGCCAATGGCTCAGCAGGTAAAAGTGGGTAAAGGCCATTGCTGACAAACTCGATGACCTGAGTGCAATTTCCATGAACCACAGGATGGAAAGAGAAACCAAGTCCCATGGACTGTTCTCAAACCTGCACATATGCATGCTTACACGTGCGCGCACACACACACGCGCACACACATGCTCACACACACACAAATGTAAAAGCAAGAACAACAAACAGCTGGGGAGGTTAAGAGGGAAGACAGAAGACAGACAGCAGGGTAGGAGGAGGGAAAGAGAGGAGCACACCGCCCCCCAACGCTATTCATTCTCTACCAGGTCAAGTACCACCACAGGCACCAGGAATCCAGCGATGGACGGAACAGGTAAAATCTCTGTCCTTGTAGGAGACTAAAAAGGTCTTAAGACAGATAAAAACCCAGTGAGGAGCCCACTAAGACAGAGAGAGAGGAGGCAAACAGAAATGAAGTGTGTGTGTGGGGGGGGGGTGTAGCGGGGGCAGATAGCTGAGGGAGGGGCAGATCTGCTGGCTTCCCCTGAAGAAATTCTTCCTGTAAGCCTGCCTTGGGCCACCAGGCTAGCAATGGGGGACTTGTGCCCTCCTATCCCTCTTCTCACGTGCCCTAGGTTTTTTGTTTTTTGTTTTTTGTTTTTTGGTTTTTCGAGACAGGGTTTCTCTATGGCTTTGGAGGCTGTCCTGGAACTAGTTCTTATAGACCAGGCTGGTCTCGAACTCACAGAGATCCACCTGCCTCTACCTCCCGAGTGCTGGGACTAAAGGCATGAGCCACCACCACCCAGCACTGCCACCAGGTTTTAATGACCAGGAAATAGGTCTTGTGTTCCATGGCGTCAGCTTTGTGAGGAGAAGCCTTGGAAGCTGTGCAAGGATAGGTCCCAGCCCTGAGCTGGCAGGCTCCTGAGACTTCAGGTGCTGTCACCTTGGAGGTAAACTAAGGCCCGAGCTGAGCTGACTGGTCAGATGGCCGCTTGGATGTTCTGGGTGGGATGTTCTGGGTGGGATCAGCCCCAGCTATAGTAATGTTGAAGTGGGGGGGGGGGGATGTGTTCTTGATGGAGTGTGGGCCCTGCTCTACCATCCTGCAGCACCGACAGCCCTGTTGTGTAAGGCTGAGTAAGTTTAGAAGAGACCTATGTTTGAAAGCTGGGACTTTGACAATTGCCCATGTCTGTTTCCGTGGAAACGGGAGTCAGAAACAGAGAAGTGAACCTGTGAGCTCTGCTCTAGGTGGCCCAGATAGTGAGGGGGGAGAGGAATGAGTGTACCCCCTTCAGGGTTGACTGCGGGCTGAGGAGAGACAGCGGGAGCTACCTAGGAAATATTGCCTCTTCCTTCAAGCCACAGCTGTGAGCCTGCCTCCTGGGGACACTGAAGCCGGAATACCTCCAGGCACAGGCTGAGGCCACTCAGCTGCTTAGACTCCTCCTTCTCCTCACCCCCACGATTTAAAAAAATTGTGTTGTGTGTGAGTGTGTATGTGTGTGTGGTTTCTGCATGCCATTGAGCAAGTGTGGAGACAGTTGGTTTTCCCACTATACGGATCCCGGAGATGGAACTCAGGTCACCACGTTTGGTAGTAGGCACCTTTACCTGCTGAGCCGTTTCATAGGCCCGTGATTTTTGCTTTTTGAGACAGAGCCATTACGACCAGACACTCTGACCTCAAATTCATTAGGTAGCTGAGGATGACCTTGACCTTCTCGTGTTCTGGCCTCTACCTGGCCTGTGTGTGCTGTTGGTATTACAGGCATGCATCGCTACTCCAAGTTCAGGCAGCGAGAGGGATAGAGTCCAGAGTCTTATGAACACTAGGTAGGCAAGCTCCCTCCTCAAGCCCTCTCCCTCCTTCCCCACTTCTTAGAGACTTCATGTGACACTGTCCTCTGCCTTTAGCACTATTAGCCTCCATAAGGATATCTGCCAAACACCATTTACACAGCTCTGGCCTCTTCAGTCTCCAGCACCAAACAGCAAACACTTGCTCCTGGATGATGGGATGGATGCCCTTGGTCCTCCTCATGGGCAAACTTCTCACAAGAGGTTTCTGCTCTCGCTGCCACTCCTGTCTCTCCCTCCTCCTCAACTGTCTGGATCCAGTTTCTGCTGCCATTGCTCGCCCAGAACTGCTTTCAGCACGCTGACCTCCCCCTCACAGAGATCTTTCCAAAGCTGTTTGGGCCACCTTCTCCCTGGAATGCTGTTTTTCTGCTTTCTTTTTATCAAGCTCTCTGGACAGCCCTCCTTGGTCCCCCACTGGCCGCTGGCGCATCTCAGAGCTGCTGGGATCCAGCTTCTCCCTGGGAGGGCTCATCAGCGCCTTGCACAGCCCAGGCGGGGTCACTCTCCCTGACCTGCGGCCCAGCTTAGCATTCCTACGCTGTCCACAGGGGCCCGTGTGCTCCATCACTGTTCTGTCACCTTAGATCACAGACACTGCTGGAGCTGTCTGCTTCCTCACAGAGGGACCGCGGCTCTCTTATTTACACATCTGTCCCCAGCACGCGGGACAACCTGTGGCAAGAAATGGGTGCAAAGAGGCAGACTCTGCCGATGAGGTTTTCATGCTGAGGAAGGAGCGGTGGGCTCCATCTTGAAAGAGGTAGGGAGGCACTGACGAGCAGGAGCAGGACAGGGTCTCAGACCTGTGCTTGGAGGGAGGCGGCAGAGAAGCTGCAGAGCTGGCAGCCTTCTGCTGGCAGAACGCAGGCGAGCCAGTGAGCCCCGTGCAGAACCAGGGCTGTGGGGACGGTTGCAGAAAGAGGTGGGTGGTAGAGGACGAACTGGTCGAAGAACGCTTACCAGGTCCCGCTGATCGGCTTGGCACTGGCTAGAGTCAGGAAGAGGCTGTCTCCAGCTCGCTGGCCTGGTGGCTGGGGAGAGATTGGCGTTCAGTATTGAGACCGAGACGAGCTACAGAAATTAGACGGGGAGGGATATATAGGCCAGTTCTGGCTACCTGGACTTGGGGGCTCCTGAGTGACGTCAGTGGGAATACCTTGTGTTGAAACATGCGGTGCTGGTGCTGAGGAGAGCAACCGGCCCCAGTGAGATGGATCTAGGGGTTGGTCCTATGGAGGCTCAGGGGCATTGCCCAGGTGTGAGCTTGTCCAAAGAGACAGAGAGCAAAGACAGAGCCAGGGAGGGGTCAGCTTTGATGGGTTGTGCTACCAATCTGCACGTATCTACATACTACACACACACACACACACACGCACGCACGCGCACGCACACACACACGCACGCACGCACACGCACGCACGCACGCACACACACACGCACGCACACACACGCACGCGCACGCGCACACACACGCACGCACGCGCGCTCGCGCACGCACACACGCACGCGCACGCACACACGCGCGCGCACACACACGCACGCACGCACACACGCACGCACACACACACGCACGCACACACACGCACGCGCACACACACGCACGCACGCACGCACACGCACACGCACGCACGCACACACGCACGCGCACGCACGCACGCACGCACACGCACGCACACACACAGAGTCTTAATACATAGCTTAGCCTGGGCTGGATTCTCTGTCACCTTGGTAGCCTTGAATTTGGGATCCTCATGCTTCAGCTTCCTGGGTGCTGGGATAGCAGCCATGGGACACCGTATTGTTTTGTATTCTACAAATCTACCCGTTCTGACCCATTGACTTGGCATGTGATGTTGGTGCAGTGAGGAGCACTTGGTTGGGCTCAGCTTCTAGTACTGTTATTATGAAAGGAACATGCCAGGCATCCCTTGAGTGGGGACACTTGTGGGGTACACAGAAGCTGCACTCTGAAGCTGAGCTGTGCAACTGGTGGCAGACCAGTGAGTGCGATAGAAATGACTTTTATGATAAGCCACTAAAATGTGGGGACTGTTGCATAACATTGCATCATCAATGACCAGACTAATAGCATTTTAAGTGGAGGTTGAAGAAAAAGAATCTTTTAAGGTATCAGGGAGCTGGGCATTGGTGGTGCATGCCTTTAATCCCAGCACTCCGGAAGCAGAGGCAGGTGGATCTCTGTGAGTTTGAGACCAGCCTGGTCTACAGACTGAGTTCCAGGACAGAGTCCAAAACAGTACAGAGAAACCCTGTCTCAAAAAAAAAAAGGTAACGGGGGGGGGGGGGCGGGGAACAGATAGAGGGGGAAGGGGAAGACCAGGAGAGGTGGGGCTTAGCATTAGGGTGAAAGGCAAGTTTTGGAGTTTTGGAACCTTGAGCTCAGAGGGAGGCACAATATCTGCATATGTGAAAGCAAAGTATAGGTTCATGTCTGCAATCCCAGCATCCAGAGGCTGAGGCAGTGACGGCGCCCAGCCTGGGCTATACACTGAGTTCCAGGCCAGTTTGGGCTACAAAGTAAAGACAAGAGTCTTTAGCTATACATTGTGTTGGGTTCCCTTGGCCATTCTCCAGGACTTGATGTACACTCCAGATGTTGGTGACTCTCCAGACCTCTTCCTGGGGCTCCAGACCCATCTCCTGCCTTTTTCTTTTCTTTTGGCTCTGTCCATCTCCACCTCTAATGGGCTTTCCAAACTCAAGCCACACAAGATTGACCTTGGAGACTGCTCCTTAGACTGCTCTCTTCCTGGATTCCCTGAACAGTGCTATAGGCACGCACACCGGAAGCCAGGGAGTCCTCCATGTTCCTTCCCCAGGTGACAGGCTCAGGAAATGCTCACCCGTCAGCATCTCTTGTCCTAGCTCCAGGACCTCTTCCATCTTATGGGTGAACTGAGACAAAACTGCCTCCCAACGCCTTCCCTTTACCTTGGTCCCTGGCTCCTTCCCAGCACAGAGTTCCTTTCCTGGCGAAATCACCAGGGCTTCGGCAGGGCAAAACCAAGCTTGTTAGTATGATACCCGAGGCCCTTAATGCCAGCAGGAGCATGGACTAATTCATGGGGTCCTTTCTGTCGCACACCATCCCACCCTTCCCCAAATCCTGCCTGGGCTCCTGAGTGCAGCTTTCCTAACCCCATCCCACCCCAGTCTCTAGCTAGTTAAGCATCACCTGGCTCTTGCGTCTTAGGTAACCCCTTTTTTGATACCTCATGATGTCCTCTAGCAAACAATACTTGTGCCCTTTGCCTGAATACTCTCAGCTCAGGTTTTAATTTCCCTGCATTAAAATAAAAACGTGGTAAAATACATATGCCTCGAAAGGAACCTAATTATTTTAAGTACACAGCTGGGTGGCACTGAGGCCATTCGCAATGCTGAGCACCCGTCACCATGTCCGTCTTCAGATTCTTCTCATCGTCTCAAGTTGGGGCTGTATCTATTGAACAACTACAAAGTCCCTCTTCCTGCATCACTTCTGAGTGTGACTCCTAACTTGAGTGAGCTTAAACAGTGTTTCTTCTTTATCACTCTATGTTAGTCTCTCATGTTCCCACGTTGAAGCGTAAGAATTTCCTTTCTCTCTTTCTTTCTTTCATTCATTCATTTTTTTTTTTTTTTTTTTGCAACAGGGTCTCTTGTATCATGGGCTGGCTTTGAACTTGATAAGTAGCTGGGACTTGAACTCCGGCTTCCTCCCCACCTCAAGTGTCGGGATTATAGATACTTGCCATTATACCCTACTCTTTTTGAAACTTTTTTAAAAGTGTTTTTTTTAAGGGTTATTTATTTATTGCATATACACTGTTCTGCCTGCATGCCAGAAGAGGGCACCCGATTGAATTGTAGATGGCTGTGAGCCACCATGTGGTTGCTGGGATTTGAACTCAGGACCTCTGGAAGAGCAGCCAGTGCTCTTAACCTCTGAGCCATCTCTCCAGCCCCTCTTTTTGAAAATCCTTTTTTTCCCTTTTGCTTTTGGAGACAGGGTTCCCTTATGTAGCTCATGATCTTCCTGGCTCAACCTTTTGATTGTAGGGGTATGCTGCCATGTCCCCTCAAAATCTCCTTCCTTTCCCTCCCTCTTCCTCCACAACCCCTCCTTCATCCTCCTTTTTAAAGCCTAATATCGCTCCGTGACACGTGTATCACATTTTATTTACACATGTGTCAGTGGACAATTGGGTTGTTTTTATCTTCTGGCCGTCACCCCAGCGCTGCCGTGGACACGGATGGACCCCTGGCTTTCCCACTCAGAGATAGAATTGATGGCTCTCAAGTGACTCTCCACAGCGCTTTGCTGGGGCCATACCCCACTAAGGGAGCAGAAGGATGCTTATGCCTCCACATCCTCCACATCCTCCACATCCTTCACTTCCTGTTTCCTCTGCGTGGCCTTGCTTTTTGGTAACCGCCACCCTGTTATGGGTATGACTCCAATCTTTGCTCAGTTGCCTGTTCCCTGCACTAGTACCTGGCAGTCCCTTCCTAGCCAACTCTTTCGTTTTCTGTCCTGGATAGTCTTTGACACCATAGGAACTTTCTGCTGCCTCCGTAAGGGCCAGCTATCAGCGATTCTCCCTGACAGAGCTCGTCCCTGCTGCAGGCTCGCCGCCTCTCTATCCTGAAACCTCTCACTCTCTCCCCCATAGCTTCTTCTTCTGCTTCCTTCCTTTCGAACACAGAGTGAAGGTCACCTGTTCGGAGAAGCCCTCCTTCCCCTCCAGGCCTCCTCCAGACCCCACCAGCCCGCTGTTGCTCACTCTTGCGGGCCTGTCTACTCTATTCTGATTTTTCCTAGCACTTGGCACAGTTTGTAATGACTTAAGTACCTGCGTGCCTGCTGAATTAACCTCGTCTTCTCTGCTGGGCTCTTCGCTCCACACAGAAGGCAGCTTGAGACATCATCTTGTTCTCACCATTGGACCCTCGGCACTGCTCAGTGCCCTGCCTGCCAACACTAGGTGTTCAGGACACCCTTGCTGAATGAATCACTCGACTTTAAGATAAAGCCCCCTGGAGTACTCGCACCCTAATGAGGGAGGGAGGTGAGAAAACAAACAAACAAACAAACAAACAAACAAACAAACAAACATCCACTCTGGCAGGTGGTGGTGGTTGCTATGGAGACCTGATCTGACCAGGAGTCTTTCTCTAGGTTCCTTACTGAGGAAATGGAGCTGCTGGCCTGGAGGAAGTTAGGGGTTGGAACCATTATCTGATAGAAAAGGTGTCCCCAACAGGGGACAGCACAAACAAAGGTGCTTCAGGGAATGAGCACACTTGGCTTGTGGTTCAGGGCGTGGAGAGCACACTAGCCAGATGAGGTACACCGCCTTTGAGAGCCAGAAGTGGGGACAGAGGCCCCACAGGAGCACAGTGGACTGAGGAGCCTCCGAGGTCAGTGGCGGCTTTCTCTCCCAGTCATCTGGCCAGGGCCCGGCCTTTATTTTCTGATACCTTCCTGTACTCCCAGCACATAATAGGCCCTTTCCAGTTCAAACTAGACCCATCCTATACATTTCCTTTTTTTTTTTTTTTGGTTTTAGGAGACAGGGTTTCTCTGTTTTGGAGGCTGTCGGTCCAGCCTGGCCTCGAACTCACAGAGATCTGCCTGCCTCTGCCTCCCGAGTGCTGGGATTAAAGGCGTGCGCCACCAACGCCCGGCTTTGTTTTGTTTTTTGAGACATGGCTTTTCTGTATTGCTTTGGAGCCTGGCCTGGAACTCGTTCTATCAACTAGGTTGGCCTCAAACTCACAGATATCCGCCTGCCCCTGCTTCCTGAGTGCTGGGATTGAAGGTGTGTGCCACCAATGCCTGGCGTGACCCTCTTAAAAAAAGATTTATTTAGTTATTTATTTATTGCCAAGTGGTGGCACATGCCTTTAATCCCAGCACTTAGGAGGCAGAGACAGGTGGATCTCTGTGAGTTCGAGACCATTCTGGCCTACAGAGTAAGTTCTAGGACAGCCAGGGTTACACAGAGAAAGCCTGTCTTGAAAAACTAAGTGTCTGTGTGTGTGTGTGTGTGTGTGTGTGTGTGTGTGTGTGTGTGTGTGCGCGCGCATATGTACCTATAAATGTAGGTGCCCTTAGAGACCAGCAGATGGTTGGATCCTGGAGCTGGGGTAGTTCTGAACTGCCCCGCATGGGTGCTGGGAACTGAATGCCAACGTTCTTTACCCACAGCAGGAACTCGCTGTGGAGCATCTCTCCAGCCCCAATAATCATCTTTCTTTTCAGCTAGCAGAAACTTTTCCCAGTCCTGTCCCGAGTCCTCAACAGGTGTCTCTCAGAGGGGCTGCTTTGCTCCCCATCAACAGGGCTGTACTCAGACAATGCAGACAGATAGCCTGGAATGTGATTATCTTTTCCCTCATTCTGTCCCCAGGCCTTCGACATATACGGCGATACCCACACTGCTCTGTACCGGCTATCTCTTGCCCAAAGGCTGCCAGCAAGTAGGACCTGGAAACCAGGAATTTGGGTGCTGGAATTTACACCCTTCCCAGGGAGCCCCTGATGCCCTCGGGGGAAATTCCTGCCCAAACCAGCATTGACTAGGGGCTGGCCAAGGCTTCCTGCAGAGCTGGTGGGGATCTTGCTGGAAGAATCTCCACAGGGTTCTCTGGACTGTGTGGGGGTGGGGGCAGGAGGGGGAAGGGCTGGATGCTAAGTCCCTGTCCCAACAAGGCTCAGAGAAGAGGGAGCCCTAGCCTCCTGCAGCTGTGAGGAACGCCACCACACCACCAGCAGAGCTCAGAAGCAGCCAGAGGAAACCAGAAACCCTGGTGTCCTTGGCAAGCGCGGCTTCCTTGGTTGAGCCCACTGGCTTCGAGTCCCTCTCTTTCAACTGCCACCTTCCGAAAGCCTGGCCCTCTCCAAACTGCACCAGTTTGTGGGAGAGGAAGAGGTGGCCTAGTTCTCCATCTGTCCGGCTCCTTTCAGAGTGGTTGCTGAATGTGGCAGTCCCTAGCAGAATGACAAGCTCCCTGACCCCGAGTCCTGTTTCCAAGGGTGTGGGGGTGTGCTTCGTGAACCACACTCACGCAGGGTGCAGCCTGGTCCACCGCACTCAGTGCTGGTCAGCGGGAGGCATACATACTTCACTGCAGCCTGGGAGCTGGGGGTGGGGGCAGAGGAGCAACGCAGGAAGTCCCACTGTAGGGGGTGCAAGCATCCCGCTGGAGTGAGGAAGTAGTGGGTTACAGGAAAAGGTTCTGGGCAGAGGATTTTACAACAGCGTGTGCTCCACGGGATAAGTAGTTTTGTTTATGTTTGGGTTGTTACTCTGTGCCTGGGGCAGCTTTTGGTACATAGTAGGTATTTAATAAACAGGTTCCGAAACAAAGGTGTTGGGAAGGAGACGTTGAGTCTAGCTAGGGTAGATAGTGAAATAGCTTGGTCATCCTGGGATCTGACTGTATAGTATACTTCCAGGTGGCAGAAGCTGTGGTGGGTGGGGCTTAGGCGAGGGTGTGGACTGATCTAATCCTGTTGTGGGCGGTGCCAGTTTCTTATCTCTTCACCCAGCCAAGAGCTACTACAGGTCTGGGGTGTTTTTTGTTTTTCCTACTCTGGGTCCCCTGGTGTCCTGGTGTATCAGAATACACACAGGTATGGGACTTGTGCTGGGTTCAGGAGACACACAGATGATTCAGAGTTAGGTCTTACCTTTTCTGTCTGGTGGGGGAGACAGACGGTAGACAAGGGACTTACACAATGGGTAGGATAGATGGAGGACTACTATGCAGGTTCAATTGAGCAAATGACACAGAAGGCAACAGGATCTGGAGCAGGGATTTTTGGAAGGAGGTATCTGTGGAGGGAGTGTTTGTCTTTGTGGAATGGCGAGAGAAGGGGCCTAGAGTCGGAGGCATTCCAGATAGAGATGTCAGCCCAAAAATGCGCTCCATGGGAAGTAGGGGGACTCAGTGGGGAAAGATAAGTTGCGGGCAGAAAGGCCACCTATGGGTGTTTGGGCCTGCTTCTGACCTCGCTGGATTCTGGGTAATGGCCAGCTGCAGCATGCTCGCTGGGGCTGTGGAAAGGCTCGGTTTTATGGAACCCCTCAACCCCCGTCTTTCCACAGCCAAGGGCTCAGACACCTTCCTCTGACGTCTCTGCCTCGGTCTTGTCACTAGCTAGCTCCTTTTGCTCCACCAAGAACCTACCAACCCACTTGGAGCCTCACTGTGAAGCCTCCACAAAGGGCAGACCACAGGGCCTCCGAACAAACACCACCCCCTCTTCCTCTCACACATGTCCTGGAAGGAGGGGCCAGACCTTTTGCAAGGGAGAAAAGGCAAGAAGAATCCTGGCCTGGTGGAACATCAGACTATCGAAAGAGATTATAAAAGACCCCCTTCCCCCAAATAAAAACGCTTTGCCAGCTGACAGGCTAGGGAGCGGGCGTGCTGGTGGCTCCGAGGCGCCACCGCCCCCGGGCCGCTAAGGCATGGCCAACTCTCCAGAGTGCCTGACTGTGGGCCCCGAAGGGCAGCGCCTTTCCTCCCTCAAGACCCAACTGGTCCTCGTAATCCGCGGGCCCTGCAGACACCAGTGAGTCAGGCATCTTGTGAGTCAGTGTGTTGACAAGCCATCCCTGGCCATTCCTAGCCCATCAAAAATGGAAGGAAGTCTAAAGGAAGGGTATGAACAGACCGATTTAATTAGCGCGGGCTCTAAGGTACCTTAAGTTGGCCCTATTAAATTAAACCGCCTAGGGGAAAAATAACTGTAATTATTTCCTTTTCCCCCCTACCATTGTATTTCAACTTCCAACCTCCATGCTTCTCCCCTCTTTGACAAAACAACCTTTAAACTAGGGGCTGGCACAGACACCCCCAAACTAGGATTCAGTATTTTCCTTTCTCTGTCCCTCCGTCTGAGCTCTGGTTCCTAATAGAGAGCAGAGTCCAGAGGGGTCCACAGTGTTAGGCTGTATTCTAATTTAGGGAGGCTGTTAACAACAGCAGAACATTATTCCAAAAACACACACGGAGTCTCCTTCCTGAACCAGTGCAGATCCATTTGCTGCGGGGCATTTCTTTTAAAAGCCCCCTTTCTCTCTTTTGTAGAGCAAAATAAGCAAACTTTAATGGTAGGGAATTATTGTTTATTTTGTTGAAATCTAGTTCTGAGTTTTCCTACTTGAAACGTGTTTTCCCCAGGACACTGACCTATCCTTTAATTGTTTGGTGCGAGGCATGTTAGGGGGAGGGGCGTTACTTGTTTATTGGAACAGCGCAGTTAAAAAAAAAAATCAACCTAGGCTAACAGTTTCAAGGCTCCCCTAAAGATGTATCCAAACAGGCAGCCAATCAGCGCTTACACAGCTTTTTCTGCTTGACTCTTTTAAAGAGACAGTGCCGACAGTGTTTTATCACATTTAAAGAGAACCGCGCTCTAAAAACAGTATGAAAATGGGGGAGCTATCCCTTATTTCACCAGTTTCTGATCTGGAGTCCTCAATGAGGATACGCTGCAGGTTTCTGGAGTCCTCGACTGGACAGAAAGGAGTCGGGAGCAAAAAGCTTGGTCACTCTGCCAACCCCCCATTTCCCATTGTACACCTGGGTCATTGACAATGGACGCTTCCCCTCCCCCCATGCCCGACTCCAGTCCCCCCACTCCCAATTTAGCTCCATTTATTTGAAGTTTGAGATTTCTACGGTGCGCATTCTGAGTCGCGAGGCGTCCAGGTGACGTCCCTCACCCAAACGGAACCCGTGCCCGTGGAGAAGACGAGGGGGGCTAACTTGCCAGGGTTGGCACACCTCAGAAATTTGGGAGAAATCACTCTCCCTCCTTCTAGTCTAAGACCCTTTTCCTTTCCCAAGGCTTGCCCGGAGCACGCCAAGGGCCATTTCCGCGCGGATCCACTTTGGGGTTTCCCAAAGTATTTTAACGATCTAGTAAAGAAGCAGCCGCGCGTTTTGGCGCCAGCTACGGGCGCCCAGCTCCGCGTGCAGTCCTGGCTCTGGCTCGGGGAGCCGGGCTGGACGCAGGCAGCCCAGGGTGGGGCGGGGAGCTGGGCCGGCCGGGGTCCCGGCCCACGGAGGGCAAGATCAGCACGGGGAGGGCGGGGGCGCTGGGGACCAGGGCGGCGCGGAAAGGGGCGCGCCGGGTCAGCCGGGGTCCGCGCCTCCCTCCGCGGCTACTGCCGCAGCGTCCAGTCCCCGCGGCGCCGGCCGGGTGCTCCAGTCCAGGCCCGAGCCCCTCACGCCGCCGCCCCACCCCAGCGCCAGGGCTCGCCCTCCGCTCCCCCGGCCAGCGCACGAGCGGGCAGCGGCTCACGGAGGAGGCGCAGCGGGACTGGCGCGGCCGCGCTGACAGGCGTCCCTCCCGGCCTCCGGGCCCGCCCCCGCGCGCCGATTGGCCGCCGCGGCCGTCCGTCGCGGGGCGTGGACGCCCGCCGCGCTCCTGCCGGGGCAGCCACGTTCGGTTGAGCTCCAAGTAGACCAGCAGCGGCGGCGGCGGCAGCGGCAGCGGTGCTGAAGGCGCTGAGGGCGGCGCAGGCGGAGCCGGGCGGGCGGCGGGCGCGCGGGCCACGAGCAAGCGAGCAAGCGAGCTGCAGGCTTCGGGCGGGCGGCGGCACAGCTCAGGCCGAGCCGGCGCGGGAGGAGTTCCAAGGCGATGGGGCCGCGGCCGGGGCTGACGCTTTGACAGCTGGAAAGAGCGCGGAGCCAGCGCCGGGGAGGGAGGGAGCGCGGCGAGCGGAGCGCGAGCGAGCGGGCGATCGCCGGGAGGGGGCCGGGAGCAGGGCAGCTCGGGAGACCGGACGGTAGCGGCGGCGGCGGCGGGCTCGGCGCCCTCTTCTCTGCAAGCCATGTTTGCCAAAGGCAAAGGTTCGGCGGTGCCCTCGGACGGGCAGGCTCGGGAAAAGTAAGCCTCTCGCGAGTGGGGCCGCGCCGCGGGGGAGGCAGGTGGGCGCGGGGGTCGCGCTGCCTTGGGCCGCCGGTCTCTGCCCCGCGGCGGCAGCAGCGGCGGCGTGGAGAGCCCATTGTTGGGCGCCGGCAGAGTCTGGGGCACCCTGAAGGGGCGGCAGGGCAGCGGCGGGCGAGGGTAGTTGGTAGGCGCGCGGCGGAGCGGGCGCGGGGGCCCGCGACGAGGGTGGGCGAGGTCCCACTGTGAGCCGGTGCGCTCGGCCGGCTGGGCGCGGGGCCTCCACTTTGCCCACCGAGTGCGGGCAGGGGGCGCGTGGCTTTCTGCAGTCCCGAAGGCTCCTTTTGTCCGCCCGCGGCGTGAGAAGTGCGTGCCGGGGGCTTTGTTCGCCCAGGAGCGCTCTCCCTTCCCAGCCAGCGGCCTTGCCGCCAGCCCGGTGCGCTCCAGGGCGCCGGGCCGGGCTGGGCTGGGCAGGCGGCGCCGGCCTGGCCCCAGGCTTGGGGGACAGTTGTTTCGGGGGGAGATGCTGAGGGCGGCGCTTTGCTGCCCTCTCCAGAGCGCGCCAAGTACCGGGACTGGGGTTGAGTCTGGCCGGACCCCGAAGCTGGGCTTAAAGCAGCGAACTGAAGTGGGCAGGGAGGAGGAGAGCGGCTCGGGGCTCTTGTGCCTTTCGAGTTTGAGAGACCTAGATGGGTTTGGTCCCAGTGGCACTTGGAAGTTCAAGTTTGGGGGACGGTTTTCCAGCTCCCGCCGCTTTGGGCAGTTTGTCTGTGGTACCCACCCACTCACTAGCTGTTCTGACCCGGATCCTGTCTGGGGTGATGGGTGCCCTTCTCTTGTCATGGCCACAATGGGATGACACAGACCGGGCTCAGAGTCGACTGGCAAGGTCCAGAGGGAACCTCAGTGTGGTCTGACCCTTTCCTCTCTCTCTGTCTCTCTGCCCCTGCTCACTTTCCAGGTTAGCTTTATACGTCTACGAATATTTACTGCACGTAGGAGCACAGAAATCTGCACAGACCTTCTTGTCAGAGGTGAGTGGGACTCCTCAGCATCCAGTTCCTGACACCCCCTCCTCCCCACTATTCTTAGAGCCTTTGTTTTCAGGAGCAGCCACTGTGGCCACCATTTTGAATTTTTATCACCTTTTGGCATTTATTGTTAGTTGGTCTTCACAGCCTTTTGGCTGAGGAAGGCCCTGCGGCCCCCTCCCTTCTGCCCCTCTAAGCTGCCTCTGCCCCTCTTTTCTAGATTCGATGGGAAAAAAACATCACCCTGGGAGAACCGCCTGGGTTTCTGCACTCGTGGTGGTGGTAAGTTTGTGTGATAGTTGTGTGTGTGTGTTGTGTTCTGTGGCCCGGGGCCTAGTGAACAAAGACTCTGGAGCAGGCCCTCTACCCTCAGCCTCTGCTTTCCTCGGAGCAGGCACCTCTGGGTGCTCCTGATTAGGTTTGGCGAGGAAGAAGAGGGGGAGAAAGCAGGAGAGGCTGCCGCCGCCTGAAGTTTTTGCTTGTGTTTCTCCGCCTGTGGGGAACTGACAAAAATTTTTGCTATGCCAGGGTAGAACGGGCTTACTTT
Organism: Mesocricetus auratus; assembly: GCF_017639785.1. Taxonomy (NCBI): domain Eukaryota; kingdom Metazoa; phylum Chordata; class Mammalia; order Rodentia; family Cricetidae; genus Mesocricetus; species Mesocricetus auratus. Next base: position 32,232,960 of record NW_024429197.1, on the reverse strand, counting down.
TCCATCGCACTCTGGGGCGCTAGGCAGGGGGCTTGGAGCGAGTTAGAAGGGTTTTTGTCAATCCTGCATGCTGCTTTAATTAGGGGGGGCAGGGCGGGCGGAGGGGACTCCAGGTCTGTTCTGCAACTGGCCTGTCCCTTAAACGCCAAACCTTAAGAGGCATACACTGGGCCTTTTCCAGGGACCCTGAGAAAAGCAAGGAGGCCTGCACTTCCTGTAGAGACACTGATTCAGACTGACTGGACCTTCCTTTCCTCCCCACCCCCCAGCATCCCTGCGACCCACAAAGCCTTATTTTACCAGGAACCTTAACCAGCCAGAGGTGGCCTGGCAGGATGCCTGCAGCTTGTTGGGGGCTGGCTCTCCTTATCTGTGACCCTCCCTTCAGGCCTCAGCAGCCTGTGGTCTTCTGCAGGCAGGAGCTTAAGCAAGTTGTCATGAGTGTGTGACCTGGGTGTTTTGTGGGACTGATTGGGGGAGTCTGTCTGTCTCACCTTTCCTGTGAGAGGGAGGAGGCAGATGGCTTTAGATGTTTTGGTATAGTTGAGGCAAATGCAGTGTTGGGATGTTCACATTTACCTGACTGCCGCCAGCTCAGGTTACTGCTTCAAGTCTCTTTGAACAGCGGGAGGATGAAGTGTCTGTTCTAACTTGTGCAGAGAAAATGAGTTTTTAATAACTTCTGCCAACCTCCCAACCGCCTGGTCGGAGGAGGCGGCTGGTGTGGCGCAAGGACCCCACCTGCGGGAGTGGGTGATAGGTTGGCTGTGGCTGTTTGGAGGTGAGTGTGGATGGGATCAGCAGGTCTGATTGCCCTGGATCTTGTAGGGACTTGGGCTTGTGAGTGAAAGTTATTTTGAAGGTGTCGGGAGTTTGGCATCTTGAAATCTTTGCTGTGTGGAGTGCTGTGGAGTGCTCTAGGGGGCGGTTGGGGAGCTGGGAAGAATGGTCCCTGAGCCTCCCTCTGCAGCTTTTCAAGACCTGGTTTTCTTGTTGCTTCTGGAGTCTATCCTTGTTCCAGGAATGGAAGGCCAGTTGTACTGAGGGCTCAGGTTGTAGTGGCTGTGAGCAGTTGTCTGGTTTGTGAGGATTTTTACCCCATGTGTGACTTGACGCTGAACAATTGCTGGCTGTTTTCTGGGCCCCCAGGAGAGAGCTGATCAGATTGGGTGGGGTGGGTTTTCTTATTAGCACACCTTGAGGGTGGTGCCAGTGGAGCCCCATGTGATGGGACTGGCAGGACTGCCCCACGAATCAGAGCAGACCTCAGTTTCAGTGCCCACTGTGCCCTTCAAGCCGGTTCCGGCTGGGCCTTGGTTCTGGTATAGAGAATTTCCAAGGCCCTGTGTTTGTGTTTTCTGTTCTTGTGATTGTGGAGTGTTGGAGTGACTGTACAGAATTACAGAGAGACCAGAGTGCTGTACATGCCCTCCCTCCACCCCCCAAAAAATCCTGTACTGGGTGGATGCTGTCTGAAGAGGCCCTTTGGCTCAGTGAGGGCATAAGATGCTTGGGTGTCATAGCCTGCCCTTCCTCTTTGGCTCACAGATAGGTATTCCTTGGTGTGTAGGGGTGTGGACCATGGGCTTAAGAACCGGTAAGGTTCCCCTCCTTATGGAGTTACCCAGATTTCTGTGCAGAGGAATCACAGTTGTGCCCAGCCTTTGACAACGTAACTTTTCACAGTATGCTGCAGCCATTTTGGGTTGGGGTATGAAAGGACACAGGTGAGATCTCCTTCCAGATTCCCGTGTGGCCACCGTGGGCCGGTGGTGCTGACCTTTCCAGGGTTTAGTGTCTCAACCACCAGCGGTGCCGCTGATGGGAGGTACCCAGTGCAGAAGATGTGCTTAGGCGGCCGCTTTACAGGTACCTGGCTTGCCAGGAGGGGTTGGACCCACTTGTCTTGGGGGCTGAGCTTGTCCAGTGAGTGCTGTAAGGTAGGACGGAGCTTTTGGGAGACCGGTGCTATACCACAGATCCTGTACTCCCCGTTGTGTACACAAGTAATAATTAGTAACCCGATCTTACTTTGTTTTTCTATTTGCAGTGTATTTTGGGACCTTTACTGTGCAGCTCCTGAAAGGAGAGACACTTGTGAACATTCAAGTGAAGCAAAAGCCTTTCATGATTATGTGAGTAACAAATTTTTAATCCTGGCAATAATTACAGGGTTGGATGGCTCTAACTTCTTCAGTATCAAAAGCAAGTGCACAGCCAACTGGCAGTGGTCTTTATTCTCCCCTGGTCTTCCTTCCCATCCTCCTGCCCACCTGCCTTTCTGCCGCCTGCCTCCCTGAAGTTTTAAGTTGGGGAGCAGTATTCATCACTTTGCAGTTATGTGAAGGAGGTGGATACCTATCTGGAGAATGAAATGGTGTTTGAAGACTCAGAGTCATGTGGGGTTTGGTTGAGAGTTAACTGGGAGGGACTGAGCCTGGTTGGTGTTGGCTTAAGAAAAAAAAATGACCAGAACTAAAAAGACAGAATGTAAATGTGAAACTTGTGTTTTGGACTAGAAGGGGTGGCTGAGCAGCAGCAGTTCTGTGGAATGGACTTTTTAACTGTATTTTCCAGAGAGCAGTCTTTCAGTGTGTATATGTGCACACAGTGTGGGGTGTATACATGTGCACACAGTGTGGGGTGTATATGCACACAGGGTGGGGTGTATATGTATACACAGTGTGGGGTGTATATGCACATAATGTGGGGTGTATATGCACACAGTGTGGGGTGTATATGCACACAGTGTGGGGTGTATATGTGTACACAGTGTGGGGTGTATATGCACAGTGTGGGTTGTATATGCACACAGTGTGGGGTGTATATGTGTACACAGTGTGGGGTGTATATGCACACAGTGTGGGTTGTATATGCACACAGTGTGGGGTGTATATGCACACAGTGTGGGGTGTATATGCACACAGTGTGGGGTGTATATGCACACAGGGCGGGGTGTATATGCACACAGGGCGGGGTGTATATGCACACAGTGTGGGGTGTATATGCACACAGGGCGGGGTGTATATGCACACAGGGCGGGGTGTATATGCACACAGGGCGGGGTGTATATGCACACAGGGTGGGGTGTATATGCATAGTGTGGGTGTCTATGTGCACATACTGTGGGGTATATATCTGCACACAGTGTGGGGTGTGTGTGCACACAGTGTAGGATGTAAATGCACACAGTGTGGGGTGTAAATGCACACAGTGTGGGGTGTATATGTCACATAGTGGGTGTATATGCACACAGTGTGGGGGTGTATATGCACACAATGTGGGGTGTATATGCACACAGTGTGGGGTTCATGTGCACACACAGTGGGGGTGTATATGCACACTGTGGGTGTATATGTGCACACAGGGTGGGGTATATATGTCACACAGCGTGGGGACTTCATACTGCTCTGCTCAGGTGATGGGTACTATAAAGTGCTAAATTCATTCATTATCCTTTGCCTGAATACTCTTTTAGATTACATGTATTTATTTTGTGTGTATGTGTGCATATGCACATTTGAGTTAGGTGTGTGTGTGACATATAGCAGGGGAATGGAGCCCAGAGAACAACTTGTGGGACTCAGTTCTTTCTGCTCACCACGTGGACCTGGGGCTCAAATCCAGGCCCTCAGGCTTGGCAGGCACTGTTACTGTCTTACACCGATCTTGCCAGCCCACTAGGGGTTTGGGGCAGGGATGAGACGAAGACAGTGTTTTGCACTGTAGCTCAGGTTGGCCTTGAATTTTCAGCAGTCCTACATCAGCATCCCAAGTGCTGAGATTATAGCCACTGTGACCAGCTCAAATTTTTCTTTTGAAAGTAGTTAATATTACCAGGCCGGACTGCCTACCTGCATAAGCTTAAGGTCACTGAAACCATTACTGGGAAGGTCTCTAAGATGTTCGTCTTCCATGGCTGTGCTGCTTGTTTGTTTGTTTACTTATTTAAAGTGTACAGTGTGCCAACCTGGGTTGGCCTGGCCAGACTCTATGGTCTGATGAAATAGGTGGGTAGGACCTGTCGGGTTAGGAAGGATGGCGGGAGGAAAGGGAAGTACCTGGGTGTCTTCTACCACTTCCAGGGTTTGCTTCCAGTAGGCACTGCACATTGAGTGTGTACAGACATTTGTGGCACACATGCATGCACACAGTAGGTGATATGTTTGGACTTGTCCGGTAGGAATGGTGTGACGATAAAGCACAAGGGGAACCTTGCCAGATTCCGTGGCAGGCGAGGGTGACCGAGGTGGAGGACAAACATGCCAGGCAGACAGAGCTTAGTGAGAAGTTTTATTAGAAAGGGGAAGTTGGGGGGAAGGAAAGAAAAAAGGTAAAGAGACACGGACAGAAATGGGACAGAAGAGAAGAGGGAGACAGGAAAAGTTCTGTTTGCCCAAGAGGAACAGCCACAAAGAGAGCAGGAAAGGGCTGAAGTGGGCAGGGGTCTTTCTTTGAAAGGGGTCCTTTGCACCTGGGCTGCCCAGGGTACTGCCTGAGTGCATTCTGCCAGGTAACTGGCAGGCCAGGATAGTGCCTGAGTCCTTGCAAATGGTCCTCACATTTTGTGCTTAGGACTGATGAACAGCAGCAGGTCCCATCTTCTTGACCCGGTTATTTGCCTTCTTTGCATGCTGAGTTTGAAACTGGTCTAGGAGGCCGAATCCCATCTGGGTAAGTTTCATAGGTGGAGTGTGACCAGTTCGTGTGTGTTCTCCGGGCTTGAGAGAGAGAAGCTGGTGAGCGGTACTTGTTGCCTGGTGCTTCACTTCTGGGACTGTAAGTGGTGCTGATGATCATAGGGCCAGACTTCCTGAGCTGGGGCTTACACAAGGTTGAGTGGTCCAGCAGCCAGTGAACTTGACCTTCCCCTCTACCTTGCAGAAATCTTGCCCATTCCCCCTTAAATAACTACAAACAGCCAGACCTGTGTTGCTAGTCTCTGACTACAATGCCGATGGTTTCATTTTAGAGAGGAAGGAGTACCTGTTTCAAAATCCCCTGTCCCTATGCCAGGAATCATAGTCAGGGCCTCACATGTACCAGGCAAGTGTTCTGTCACTTAGTTACACCTTCTAATTCCTCAAGCCAGTCTTTGGTAGACATTTATGTTCTTTCATAGAAAATCACAGATGCTAATAATTTTTTAAAAGCTAATCTGTTTATTCATTTATTTATTTACTTAGAGACAGAGTCTCACTGTGTGTCCCTGACTGCCCTGGAATTCAGTAGACCTGTCTCCTGAGTGCTGAGAGTAAAGGCCTGCACTATTACACCCAGCTGTTTGTTTATTATATGTACGTCTGCTTGAGTGAATATACCACGCCCATAAAGGCTCGCTCCCCAAGGGTCAGAGGGTTCAGATTGACTGGAACTGGAATTACAGATGGTTGTGAGCCTCCTGAGGGGGGTGCTTGGATCCGAACTCAGGTCCTCGGTAAAGCAGGAAATGCTCATTAACCGCTGAACTGTCTTTCCAGCCTGAAGCTAATGATTTTTAGTCAGCTATGGTAGCATTGAGATTCTCCTCAGCAATTTGTGGTTTGGTCTTGCATCTTGAAGCAAGGTGGCAGTGCTGGAAATGTGTAACGCCAGTTTGCAGCCAGTGACTGTTAAGGAATGGCAGTAGAACCCCGCAGATTGCTGAGGTTGGCATGACATTTAGAAGATGCTGCTAAGAGATGAGGTCATACTAGTTGGGGGCCCATGATTCATGGGTTTGCAGCTCAAGTCCTTTTTTCCTTAAATTGGGATTAATCTGATAATGCCCTGTGACCCGAGTTAGGTCACAAGGGAGATGGAATAATGTGATTGAATGCAGATATTTCTTTTTACTTTTTTCCCCCCAGACAGGGTCTCATTCTGTACATCTGGCTGACCTAGAACTTGCTATATAGGTCTGGCTGGCCTTGAACTCAGAGAGATCCGCCTGCCTCTGCCTTCTGAGTGCTGGGATTAAAGGTGTGCGCCACCATGCCCTGCTCTATGAGTGAAAGCTTGGAAGTAATTGAGGGTAACATTGAGCTGGCTGGAAGGGAGCACCTGGAAAATGAAGAACTGTCCGTTAGTCTGGGGTTGTAACTTGGCGGTAGAGGGCTTGTCTAGCTGTTGCAAGGCCCTAGGATTTTCCCCAGCACTGCAAAAAGGAGGAGGAGATACCAGAGACAATTGTTGCGTTTCTGCTTATCCTTTTTTTGGTTTTTCGAGACAGGGTTTCTCTGTGGCTTTGGAGGCTGTCCTGGCACTCGCTCTGTAGACCAGGCTGGCCTCGAACTCACACAGATCTGCCTGCCTCTGCCTCCCGAGTGCTGGGATTAAAGGTATGTGCCAACAACGCCCGGCTCTGCTTATCCTTCTTACTTATTCATTTAGTTTCTCTATTCTCGTGTCTCTCATTGGGTCAGCCTGAGTGCTGGGGATTGAACGCAGGTGTGTCATGTGCTCTTACTTGCTGAGCCATCTTTCTGGCCCCCAGGAGCTCCTTCTGGACTTTCCGTGGCTAGAATGTAGTTTTCTGTTTGCCTAAATCCTGTGTATCTGTATGTGGGAGAGATTGGATCTCACTGTGTTATAATTCCTGCCTCTGCTCCCCGAGTAGCAGGGATTATAGGTGTCAGTGGTCACGAACACAGCTCACAAGGACACCCATGGTCAGTGTCTGCATTTGATGATCCACCTATGCTTGTGGTAGCACTTGCCTTGTTTTGGGCAGTGTGCTAATCACGGCGCTTGCTCATTTACTCTGCCATTGACCCTGTTAGAGGAAGCTTGTTGCTAGCTCCATCTTTTTTGTTGTTGTTGTTGTTGTTTTTCAAGACAGGGTTTCTCTGTGGCTTTGGAGGCTGTCCTGGAGCTAGCTCTTGTAGACCAGGCTGGTCTCGAACTCACAGAGATCCGCCTGCCTCTGTCTCCAGGGTGCTGGGATTAAAGGCGTGTGCCACCACTGCCCGGCTGCTAGCTCCATCTTGTAGATGAAGAAACTGAGGCAAAGCGAGGTTAATCATGGTAGTCGAGTTGGAATGTGCTTCCAGTTCATGGCTAACACCAGAGTGCATGCTTCTAACATTGTCTGGCAGAGGCCCCCAGCAGGCATTACTTGCTTGCAGGATCCTGGCTAACTTTAGATCTGCCTTTCTGGCTATAGCTCAGTTTTTTTTAAACTGTGGAGCCAGGAGGTGGTGGTGCATGCGTTTAGTCCCAGCACTTGGGAGGCAGAGGCAGGCAGATCCCTGTGAGTTCTAGGCCAGCCTGGTCTACAAAACTACTCAGTGAAACTGTCTCAAAAGAAAGAACAAACAAAACACAACAAAACAAAAAACAAACTGGCATAGGCTGGGAGCTGTTTATCTCCTAGCTGCCCCAAGGCTATAAACATAGTCAGCACACACTGGTAGCATAAAGGAGTGAAATAAGGGGAGGAACACAGGTGGTTAGTGCAGGCTGGACCTGGACCAGGAAAGCGCACAGACTGTTGGCACATGTTCTTTAGATGGCAAATCCTGTGGGTCATCCTGAGCAAGCAGCAGTGTTAGTGTCCTTCTTAGACAGTGTGAAGGAGAGTGTTCACTGGCTCTGGGTGGTGTGCCATGGAGAGTCAGATTCTCAAAGTATGGGAGAAAGCGTCTGGGGTGCCCACTGCCTGCTTGGCAGGGAGGACACTTTGTAGCTCGAGTGTGGGGCCTGGCTCTTGTCCAGAGTGATCCTGTCATCTTGGCAGGTCATCTCCCCCCAAGATAGGCAGGCTCGGGTTGGGTGATCATGAAGGCCCCTCCCAGGTCAAGGCCAGATGTGTGGATCCTGGAATGAACCAGGTGACTCATCAGGGAGGGGGTTTAAACTGTCCTTGATTTGGTGACTTTTTGAGTCACTGTCTATTTTCCGCCCCACACCTGGCGACTTGGGTTTTCCTGGCTCATCTAGAAGCCTAAAAACCCGATGTTTGCCACGTGAACACAGAGTGCTAGGGGTTTTGTGTTTAAAGTGGATTTTTCTGAGAATAGGTTTGCCCTAAGCCAGGAGTATCTGGGGTCACAGGAGGAGTGGCTGGGTCCCCGTGTGATTTCTGTGCTGTTCTTCCCTGGCTGAGCAGTGCTTCTTAGAGTGATGAGGAAAGCCCACGAGACCCCACTGGGGCTCCCTCTGGGTTTTCTCTTGACAGGCTGTTCTATTCTTGTCCTTTGTAAATGGACACTCCCAGGGGTTTATGTGTCTCATACTCTGTGAGACCCTCTCCTCTGGTCCCTTCTGTGTGTGGGGCTCTAGGATGGGTCTGTGGATGGAGAGAAGTGCCTTTGGTGCCTAATCAGACCCTAAGTGGTCTTCTTTTTCCTGTGGTAGCTGCTGTGTTTTCCTTTTGGTAGCAAGAAAAGAGCAGAGTAGGTTAGCCCCACAGTGGCCCTCAGGAGTGTCTGCTTGGCTTTGTGTGGCCAGCTTTTGGGCGTATGATTGTGGTTGGTCTTGGTAGCTTGCCTTGTTGATTGGGTTTCATTATCTCACTCGCATTTTACAGATGCGTCTTGGTTATAAATATGGGGAGTAGTGGAGCTGAGGCTAAAATTTTAAGGCTTTTGAATTCTGTCAGTGTTGATTGTACTCTCCTGGTGCAGGTGCCCTGAAAAATGGGAGGTGTTTGCACTTTACCAGAGTGTGCCTGGTACCCGGTCTGTGTCCGTAGCTGTTCTCTTAAGAAGTGACTTACGGGAATTAAACTGAAGCTTCTGTAAGGAGAACTGCCTAGTCACAGGCCAGGGGAGACCTGACCCATGGAAGGAGGGGAGTCTCTGTGGTGAAGTGGCTTTCTGCTTTTGCCAGAAGTAAAGTGATAAAAACTACAAACTTTTCTTTCCAGAAAATTCTTGTGACCTGACAAAGGAGACTTTGTTCATGATTTTAGGAGGTTCATGAGGATTGTTGCTCCAAAAAGCCTAGCCCCCTATTTCATGCAGACATGTATACCTGTGATCTCTGTGATCTTGGCCAGGGTTCCCTGCTTGTCTCGGTTTTTCTGCTCTGACCACCTGACCCCTTTCAGTGTGCAACCCTGCCCCACTTCTTGGGGAGAGGTGATTAGCAGAGGGGGAAAGTGCCTGAGTCGTGGGTGTGGACAGCAGCTGACGTATTGGTGGCTGTGTGGCAGGGGTCCAGTGTCCTTGGCGGGTTTGAAATAGCAAAGTGATATTTGAGAGGGCTCTCCTTGGATACGCTGAGCTGAGGTTCCCGCTGGGCAGGGAGTGTCTGCCTGCCAGGGCCCGCTAGCAAGAGGGGGCTGAGAGGGTGGCAGTGGGTGCCTGCAGCTGGGCTCCAAGGAGCTGAGGGAGTGCCATCCTCTGTGATAAGCAGCCTAGCTATCTGGCCAGAGGTCCTGCCAGGTTCAAGGCTTGCCTTTGGCTTTGACCCTTAGCACCCTTGTGTGACAGATTCAAAACAACAAAATATACACAGTTGTTCCCCACCCCAAAAAGCTTATACTTTGTATCGAGTCCCCTCTCAGGGCTCCTATGCTGTATTCTGGAGTTCCTCTTACCCCCGGAGGCTGCCAGACTCCTCTGTTAGTAGCTAATCAAACATTAAATGAGGAACTGGAATTGCATTTTGTCAGAACCCGGGCAATGTGGCCACCGTAATGGGTTTCAAGTGGCAGCAAGACCCCAAATTGCAAATCCTTGCCCTTTATTTAAGGCAGGAGGTGGAGTGGGGGGGACAGTGAGGACCCAAACAAAGTTTTTGGCAGTGGTCACTTCATTTGAACTCCCAGACCAGCAGTGTGCAGCAGCCTTTTGCATAATGCCATCTTTGTTAGCTAAGCATTTGCAAACTTGGACTGAGAGTTAGCTCTGTGCCAGCCAACACTTGAAGAGAGCTGGGAGACACCCAGTTCTATGTCCCTTAGGTCAGCTCTGTTTTGTAAGGGAGGAGGGCTCTCCAGTGGGCACTGTGTTGCTGGACCCTCGTCTTCTGTCTGAGTGTGTATTTAACCCTTGAGAGAAGAGGCAGGGGAGCGTGCTTGAGGCCTGTCGGCTAAGATAGCAGAAATGTTACACTAGCTGTAGTCTTTGTAATAATGACTGAGGGTTTAGAGTGTTTAGCAAAATTAATCTTTCTTAGCTCGATAGTAATTCTGACCACAGCACAAACGCATTAGGCGATTCACATAAACTTCTTTAATATACATTGCTGGGAGCTTACAGCAAATAGACAATCGGGTTGTTTGTTTTTGATTTGCCAGGGTAATGGTGTTTTCCATGGCCTTGGTGAGATGAGTCGTAGGGATGTGTCTTTCCATGGTATGCCTTTCTTTTTCCTGGGCTTGAAGCCTCTGGATTTGGAAGGGTCTGAGCTCTGGCTGGTGCCTTGGACTTGAGTCTAACTTCACATGCATGCTTGCTGTTTTCTGTCTGTATGGGCTTTGGGTTCGCCTGTTACCCCATCTGTAGGCTAGGGAGTGGCGGTCCCTGCGGGGCTGTGAGGGTTAAGGATATAATCCATATGCATAAGGCAGGGTGTCTCCCAGCTCATGCTTGCTGAGTTCGATTGTGCTTTGTTGTCCTGATGCTTGCTCAGGAAACTCTTTAGCATGCTGTTTCCAGGGTGAGCAAGTTGACCCTTATGGAAGGCTTCTCCCGTACACTTGATGGATTCCACGGATGCCCTTCCCTGTCAGGGCTTTCCTGATGTGTCCCAGCTTCCATCCCCTCAAGCTGTCTTGTCTCAGTCCCTGCACCCTCACAAGGGGGCAGAGCTGGTGGTTCTACCCCAACTGGCACTGATAAAGGCTCCCCTGAGAAGTCCCTGCCGCTTATCTGTGCTGGACAGAGTGTTCTTGGACCACGCCTGCCTGAGTAGCCACAGGGCCCAATGGGGAGGCCCAGGGACCTGTGGGTGGCACTGGCAAGGATGTAGATCTGAAAGTCAGCCCCACGCCTGGGTTAGCTTTGTGACCCTTGTCACTGTAAAACATGGTGGACAGGACCTGGCCTCCTGCTTCACTGTGGGTGTCCAGGGAAACGGCTGGACAGTTGTCATTGGAGGCTGGCGCTGTGTAAATGTGCATAGGGATGAAAAGATCAGAAGTCCCTGGGTTGGGGGTCCTGTGTCATCCTTTGTCCTAATTTTCTGCTTCCATGAGGAGTCTCAGAACGGGCTGAGGGGGTCGGCGAGTTGGTATTGTATTTCCTAGGGTGAACCCCTAGGGCCTAGAGTACATGACACTGTCCACAGTTGCCAGACACCTGCCCTGTTTGCTGTCTGAAGAGCTGGAGGTAGCCAGAGTATGATCAGTGCTTACAGACAGTTGTGTGCAGTCTCCTGATCTGGGAGAGCAGTACATGTCAGTGGAAACATCAGGGCTGCAGGTAGAAGTGGGTGTCGCTGGTCACACCTAAGTGACACAGGAGAACAAAGATGCACATACTTCATCTCCAACAGGTTTCAATTCTGCACACCCAAGCAGGATCCAAGATACTTTTCTTTTGCCTTGTAGTATGTTGTTGCTTGCTAGCTGTGTGAGCCATGAGCACTGTAACCAACCTGTGTGCCTCAGTTTCCTCAAGCGGTAAAGAGGTTGATGCTGCATACCCCTCAGGGTTATCATGTGCTGGAAATGACCTCACGTTCACACACACAGTGCGTATACAGTAAGTGCATACTCGTGCCAATTACATCGAAGGCTCTGCCTATGTGTACACTCTTGCTCTTCCGGACTCTGGGAAGTCCTGCTTTCTGACAGATGGTGTTTAGCGATTGATAAGGGTCTTTGAGGGAGAGGGGTGTGCCAGCGGGGCTTGCGTCTTCATTTACCTGCTCACCTGTTGATTAGCTATATGGACCCTGGGGTCTAGGCAGCCACAGGAGGTGGGGGTTGAAGTGTCATGTGCACAGTCTCTGCGTCAGCCTGCTGCTTGTGAGAATGAGGTAGCACGTGGGTGCCCCTGAGGGGTGCCCCTGAGTGGTGCCAGCCAACGCTTGTACCCATTTCCTCGGCTACTCCGGGAGCTTGGGCCATGTTCTTTCCTGGCTGCCTCTGGTTCTTCCCTGTGGTCCTGTTGGTGCCACGGCATCCAGGAAGAGCGCTTTGTTCTTACCCACTCACAGCCCTTCGATAGTCGGTGCTGGTTTAGAAGGCGGCAGCTTCCCACAGGCCTGCCGGGGCCACTCTTTCTCCCCCCTTCACCCAGGGACTTGGAAATACTCGGACTCACTTGTCCCTAGCGGCAAGAAGGAGAGTTCTCGGAGTCATGGTGGGGTTTCTTTCCTTCCTTCTCTAGACCTCTGAGGGATGGAACTTCATCTGGTCTCCTCTGCCACCTCCAATCCTGGGGCTGATTGTAGCATCTTGAATAAATCTGAGGTCAGTGAGCAAGACTCTGTGCCCTGAGAAATGAGAAGGATTTGATCCTTGCCCAGGCACTAAGTGTGTTAAAGACACTTTAATGAAGAGTGACAAGTGGCAGAAAATGGTGGAGTATTGTTTTGTAGTGGGAGTTGTGACCCATTAGTGTATCTTGAATCAACTTAGTGGGTCATGGCTGGCAATTACCCAAAAAAAAAAAATAGGGCAACAACTATATCACAGAGTAAACATGAGAGCTGCTTCTGGAAATCTCTGTTCTGTGATTTATTAGCACACACAAATGTATGTGCCCTGCCTTTACTATGTAAAGTTGTATGGCAGTCTCAGCCTGAAGTTTGATGACTGCTGGCTCGGAGAGTGCAGAGTGTGAGTCTCCCGTTGCTTCAGGTTGGGTGATTTGGGTCAAGTGCAGTGGCTGAGCCTCAGTTTCCAGATCTGTGATAAGGAGATGATTTCCACTCTAGAGGGTGGGGGGAGACTCATTCCTTAGCAGGGCTAACGTTGTCAGGGTGCTTGTTACCTACTGGGCCCTTTGATTCTGCAGTTTGCTATTGTAGTCTTGTATATTAAGACCCAGGTGACACTCAGTGCATGTTTGCTGCATGCTGGGTAAATGTGTCCCCCACTTGGAGGGATAGGGTGTGTTCAGGCACGAGAGGAGATGGTCTCACTTCTCACAGACAGAGTGCAAATTGGCCTCTTAAACAAGGCTCGTGAGTTTGCCCTGACTGGCCTCGGGCAGCTCCTACCGCCTGCCTGTCTTAAGTTGGGGGCATCTTTCCCTCTTGGAGAGGCTTGTCTGAGCAGTGTCCAGGGCGTGGCTGTAAGAAGAATACCAACAAAGGGCCTCAGGGTGCCTTCTGTGACCCAGGTTGGCCCAACCTCCCAGATTTCCTATCCTCACTCTTCACGACAGATGCTTACACAGTTCTGGGCAGGCTTTGCGTCTGTTCTTTGTGTTGTAGGGCATACTTACACCTCACTGGTGTTTGCCAGTTCTCTGCTGTGGGATTTCCTGGAGTCTGAGCTTTTCCTCTGTTCTTTCTCTCTCAGTCTAAGAAGGCTACTTGAGGGAGGTTCAGGGAGTAAGAGCAGACTGGCAGAGTGGTTGGTTGATGGGCATGGATTTGGGCTCGAATGGCCAGGGTTTAGTTCGTATTCTTTCTCTTGACCAGGGGCAAGTAATTTGTGTCTTTTGAGCTGTGAGTTGTTCTTCAATGGGAGGCAGATAGTGATCTGAAATTGGGGCTGCCTTTTTTCTCTCCCTAGCTTTTTGAGTCATTGTAATGATTTGTCCTTCTCCCCTTTTAGTTTTTTTTTTTTTTCCTTTCTGGTTTTTCGAGACACGGTTTCTCTGTATTGCTTTATTGTTTTGGAGGCTGTCCTGGAACTAGCTCTTGTAGACCAGGCTGGCCTGGAACTCACAGAGATCCGCCTGCCTCTGCTTCCCGAGTGCTGGGATTAAAGGCATGTGCCACCAACGCCCAGCTACTTTTAGTTTTTGGGACAAGGTCTTGAGGCTGGCATTAAACTCACTATGTAGCAGAGGCTGGCCTTGGATTCTGTTCTTCCAGCTCTGGCCAGCAAACCCAGTCCTGGAATTGCTGGTGTCCACTACTGTGCTGGTTTAGGGATCTTTTTGAGACTTCTGTTTCGCATTTGAATCAACCATCAGATGATGGAGTACTGTTCAAGAAGGAACTTCTGAGTTTCCAGATGGGAAAATTGAGGCTTAGAACAGGGTGCTAACCCTGCTGGTACAAACCAGCAGGGCCCAGGGGCCTGTGGCAGGCCCTGGCTCTAGATGCTATCCACCTATGAGGCTGACTTGTGTGCTATCCTTCAGGAATCTGGCGGCTTTCTTCCTGAGAGGCCAAGTGATGCCTGTGGCTTTGGCTACCCCGTCTGTATCCAGGGGACAGACGCTCATTGGGCAGGCCTGGTGTCAGGCATGTGTGCATGGCTGGTCTTTTCTCACTGCCTTTTAGAAGGCGGCGTCCGGTAGAGAATGTTATCCCCTCTCTGGAGGCCCTTCTTTCTGGCAGCGCCTCCTGCCAGCTCCTGCTCTGCCTGCCTGCTGCTTGGGTTACACGAGGTGGTGCTGGCCGAGGCTCTGGGCACTGGTTCTGCTGAGGATCTGCAAGCCATGAGCTGCTTCGAAAGGGATTTTACAACATGACAGGGAATTTCAGCCACCACGTTATCTCCGAATTGGCCAATTGATGGCTTCAGCAGAGCGTTTCGGCAACAGGGAAGCCAATACAATTTGAGTTAGTTGTGATGGCTGCCACTTTAAATACCGTGGTGAATTTCTGTCAGTGAGCTAATGTGTGGAATAGGGAATTGGAGAAAACTTGATCACCAGAGTGCTCTGGTCGATTCTGACCCCAAGCTACAGAAAATGAACTTAAATCTAGTTGACTGTCGCTACATACTTTCTTTGGCATTATTTTGCTGGCAGCATCTTTGTCAAAGGGAACCAGGTGGAAATCACAGTATTCACCTATGATACCCCCTCATTTTAGAGAGAGACAATCCTCTGTGGGTGCTGGAACCCTAGGAAGTCCAGACAGGTTTCATGGTGAGAGACAAATTACTACATGATGGCATTATGGTTTGCTAATAATCTCTTATTTAAGAAGGACACAAGTGTTTCCTGAGCACTTAGTATGGATGCTGACACTCATTATCTGTCTGTCTGCCTGCCTGCCTGCCTGCCTACCTACCTATCTATCATTCCATTCATCTAATCTCATGATGTAGTTCTGGTTGTCTTGGGACTTACTATGCAGACCAGGTTGGCCTTGAACTCTTGAGTTCAGCCTGCTTCTGGAGTCATGGGATCAAATGTGTACGCCAGCATGCCCAGCTAAAAAAGTGTCCTTATTCCATTCTCTTCTGAGTATGTTAGGGGCAGGACATAGTTCTTTTTTATTTTTATTTTTATTTTTTATTTTTTTTGGTTTTTCGAGACAGGGTTTCTCTGTATTGTTTTCGAGGCTGTCGGTCCAGCCCGGCCTGGAACTCACAGAGATCCGCCTGCCTCTGCCTCCCGAGTTTTGGGATTAAAGGCGTGCGCCACCACCGCCCGGCAGGACATAGTTCTTATTTCTGAAAAGAGAACTAATAGCAGGAAGCAATTGTTGAGTGTTAACTGTATGCCTTATGCTGTTTTCAGGTAGGTTTTGTCTCCTGTCTTCAGCAATCTTTGGGTTAGATTGTGTTTAATTCTTATTTTGTAGATGAGGAAATGGGAAATATTTGGAGGGATTGAGTAATGTTGAAAATAGCCTTAAACTTAGTTGTTTTTGTTTCTTTCTCATTTTGAGACAGTCTCAGAGTCTTGACCCTGGCTGTGTATCAGAAGATGAACTTGAACTACTGAGCCTCCTGTCACTATCTCTTGATACTAGGGTTACGGTCATGCCCTACTATACCTGGTTTATGTAGTGCTGAGAACCAAACCGAGGACTTTGTGCATATGAGACAAACACGTCACCAACTGAGATACAGCCTAGTCCTAGATTTTGTTTTTCCTGACAGCCCTTTGCAGTCTCGCCAGGCTGCCTTTCTAAGAGTTAGCACAAGTGTGTGTGGTGGCACACTCCTGCAATCCTAGCACTTACTGAGGCTAAGACAGGTAGTTTTCCATGAGTGTGAGCCTGTCTGGTTTTCATAGTGAGTTCAAGGCCATCCTGGATACAGGGTGAGACCCTGTCTCAAAAAACAAACAAAAAACCCTACCCTACAAAACAACAACTAACAAACCAAAAAACAGAAAATTCACCCCAAACTATGTTGGGTAGAGCAGTCCTGAGAGGGATGGACTGGCCCAGGCCCCCCTGAGGGCCCTAGGGTTTCTGCTGCTTAGTTTGTGGATTCACTGTGGGATGAGGGATTGGCTGGTTTTTTAAAAACCTCATCTAAGAAGAAAAATGTCTGTGTCACTTGCAGGAAGGGTTTCCTTGAGTTTTGGTTGTGAACCTAGCCTTTAATGGTGGCACCATCTCTAGCCCAGGAAGGGACTCCAGTGTCTACTGGAAAGAGCACCTTTATCTGATCCCTGGCACCCTTTGTGTACTGCATGCTTGAACATATTTATTCATGAGGACACATACATATTCAGTCGTCATTAATTATTTTGCTGGTATCAGGGGTTGAATTCAGGGCCTTGAGCACACCAGGCATGTGCCATGACTATTTTCAACCAAGAGGCACCATTCATTTTATGGTTTTTTGAGACAGACCCTTTCTGTGTAGCCTGGGATGGCCTGGAGTTCATGACCCTTCTATTACTTGTCCTGAGAGTACAGGTGTGTGGCCCTCCACTCCCCATTTCCAGCACTGATTTGAATGAAGCAATATGAAATAAGAATGATGTAGATGCCAGTCGTGAGGGTTCTTAGCAGCTGCAGGGAGCCAGGTGAGTTCATAGGTTGGTTCAGTTGTAGTGAGCAAAAACCCTTCCAGCAAGGCAGACCTGCATCGTGGGTTGTAGCTGCCTCAAGCAATCCCAGTGACATTTTCTAGAGGTCTGTTGGAATTATTAGGCTGACGACCTCAGCTTCTGTCTGGTGGTCCCCACTGACTGACATTGTTGGTGGCACTGTCCACCTTAGTCCTGGCTCAGGAAAGTCAAAATGCAGAATTGTCTCAGGCAGGGACCCTGAGATCCTCTAAGCTTGAGAGGGCTCGGGTGCTGAGTGAGGTCCCCCCCCCCCATGCAGAAAGCGCAGGACTGCCTATATGCAGACATGGAAAGGTAGAGGGTCTGTGCTCCTTGTCATCTGAGCTGGTACTTGCCAGAGGAACTGGATCAGGGGACAGCAAAGTCCCGGAGTTAGCTTTCTTACAGACCCTTGCTAAAAGCAGTCAGTGGATCGTTGTCTTATCTCTGGCTGTGGTTTTTATATCTTGAGGATAGTGAGGGATATAAGGGCAATCTTACATTGTGACATTATGATGACCATTATCATTTACTGACCATTTACTCTGTTTACACAGGACTACTCAGGTGTGAGGTAGTGATATTTAATTCCCTTAATACTCTACAAGGCAGGGACTGTTACGATCCCATTTCTCGGATGAGGAAATCAAGGCTCAATGACGAGAAGCCAGGAGCCCATGGCTATGGCCTTATTAGTAAAAGAGTCAGGACTTGCTCCCAGGGCTCCATTCATAGCCTTTGGGCCACTGCTGTATTAACAACTGTTGGGTTGGCTTTGGGAGATGGGTCCTTGGGGAAGAACTGATCTTTGAAAAACATTGGATTATTTCATTACCCAAACCTGTAAATGAGTGTCTTGAAAAAAACGTCAGTGACAGTTTGCTTCTCAGTGAGACAAATGCAGATAAACCTATTTTGACTGTTAGCTTATTTTGTTGCTTAAAAGCCAGTGACATGCAGCTTTGAATTTATTTTTCTTCACAACATTTAAGTGTTTGCCACTTCTTGAATGACTCGTGTGAATTTGGGAATTGTCTGTCTTTTTTGGGAGTGTAGGCTGCTGCATGCGCTTAGGCTTGGCCGTTGAAGGGGCTGGAGTTAGGTGTGTTGGGTGCAGGCTTAGCTGGGAGGGGGCTGGGCAGCAGTGTGGGTACCTGTGTGTGAGGATGCCAGTGGCGCCAGAGCTTGTCACTCTCAAGTTGGGGTCATGATGGAGAGCCCATCGCAGGAGTCTTTGTGACAGAAAGCCTAAATATTTATTCTGTTCTGTCCCTAATGAAAACAAATTGTCAACAGTTGTTCAGTAACTGACTAAATTAAAATCTGTAATTAGTCAATTAGATTAAAGAGTTGGCACAACCTGATTGTATCATGCTGCTTAGGTTATTAAGAGAAAGGGTGTGATTTTTAATTACTGAATGCTAATTTTGACAGTTTCAAATAGAAACAGACGTGGTTTCCCCCTTTCCCTAATTCTCAATGGTTTGGAAAGTGAAGACATTCAGCGTTTAAATTATGTTTTTTTGTAGGCAAATAATCCAGGAAGGCCTTCTGTAGGGTGGGAGGGACTTGGGTGGAGAGCCCACGGTGGATTTCGTTGAGGGCTGCCTGGGAAGTCTGCCCTTTCTTGAAGGAGGTGTGGTGTCTCTGCTGAGAGAATCTGGGTCTTAGCTGCAAGTGATTGATCCCTAAGCTCATTCATTCATTTTCCCCTTCCTCACTGTAGGGTCTCACTGTATAATAATGACTGGTCTCACCTCAAACTTGATATGGAGACCAGGCAGGCCTCAGATTCAAGAGATCTGCTCCTCTCTGCCTTTCAAGGGCTGGGAGTAAAGATGTGTGCCACAGTGCCTGATCAGCTCTCTCATTTGTCAGAAAAAGTGTTTATTTTATGTGTATATGTGATTAGATTGTATATAATATATATCCATGTACCATGTGTATGCTTGGTGCCCAGGGAGGCCAGGAGAGAGTGTCAGATTCCCTGGAACTGAAGTTAAAAGCAGTTGTGAGCCTCCACGCGGGTGCTGGGAATTGAATGTGGATCCTTTGCAAGAGCAGCAGTGATGGAAAAGGGCAGTGGCTAAGCAGGGCAGGAAGGAGCCTTGCCTCTTGCTTGGGAGGGAGTTGGATCAGAAAGCAGATGGTCTGCATGGGATTATAAAAGCTGGAAGAGCAAGCCAGAGAATATAGGGAGAGTGCAGTAAGTTGGTTTACAACGAAGCAAGACTTCCTTCCTTCTCAGTGCTGGGGAGGTGTGGAGCCAGTCCCCGGGATCCAGGAATGAGATCTGCGCTCCTGGATCTCCACACCCCTCCATGTCTCACCTCCAAGTCCCACTGGCGTTGTCTTATGAACTCATGCTGTAGGGACTGAGCTTCATCTGGAGAGCAGGACCAGCCCAGCCCTCACTCACACTGCCCCAAGGCCTGATGGGAGTGTGGGGTTGAGACCGCTGCCAACCTGCAGGTGCTGGTAGCGTGGGCCTTTTGGTCTTGGGAAGGCTGCATTGGCCTCCTGTGCCTCTGGTGCCATACTGATAGGAACCATGCTGTGGATCAGAACATAGATGCTACTCTGGGTGATTTTTCTTGTGGCCATGTCTTCATGGTAATTTAAGTTTTATTTGTGTATTAACGTGTATGGAAGTCAGAGTCTCTGCTCACAGTCTACTCTGGCTTCTACCGCAATGTCCTCATCTGCAAAGTGGAGTTACACTCAGTTTGCAGTGGCTACTTGGAAGGAGTGAGAGAACCTTCGAAAATGCGTAACATCTATTTCTAGAGTCAAGGAGTAAGGGCTGAGGTAGGCATTGTTCCTGGGAAGGTCTTTGTTTCTGTTGGCCAGAGCTGTTCTAGAGCTGTTGGAAGCAGGAATGAGAGGATTGTATTCTGAATGTGGGGTTCCTCTTTCAATCAACCTCAGGCTCTACAGCCAAATTTAAACCCCCTTAATAGAGTGTGTGTGTGTGTGTGTCTGTGTGTCTGCTTGTGTGTATGTATGCCTTCCTGCTTGCCTGCCTGCCTGTGTTTCTGTGTATGTGTGTGTCTGTGTGTGTCTGCTTGTGTGTATGTATGCCTTCCTGCTTGCCTGCCTGCCTGTGTTTCTGTGTATGTGTGTCTGTGTGTGTCTGCTTGTGTGTATGTATGCCTTCCTGCTTGCCTGCCTGCCTGTGTTTCTGTGTATGTGTGTCTGTGTGTGTCTGCTTGTGTGCATGTATGCCTTCCTGCTTGCCTGCCTGCCTGTGTTTCTGTGTATGTGTGTCTGTGTGTGTCTCTGTGTGTGTGTCTGCTTGTGTGCATGTATGCCTTCCTGCTTGCCTGCCTGTGTGTGTGTGTGTGTGTGTGTGTGTGTATATGTGTGTGTGTGTGTTGTGGGGGTCAGTAGAAGAAAGGAAGTGACGGTGCTAGGAGAGAGTTTATTTTAAAGGCTTCTTGGCTGATAGATTTGCAGCCCTGGGTAAATAGGGAAGCTTGTAAAATTTGATTCATTTTCTTCTGAAGTTTGCTGTTATTTGAAAGTAGAAAACATGTGGACAGCCACAGGAGCCAAGTGCCTTCAGGTCAGAAGCATCTGTATGTTCTGTGTCCTTAAGGGTTAGGGAAGTCATGCTGTGCCTCTGGTGCCCATTGCCCTGTCCCTTCTGGAAGGATGGCCTGTGGGCCCGTCTGTGTGGATGGCTGTTGAGTGACAACTTCTGCTCTTAGCATGATTTCTTCCTTCCTGGCCTGTAGTTTGCTCTTTTCTTTCAGTTAGGAAACGAGTCCTCCCCTGTCCTGTCCCAGGCTACTCTGGAGATTTGGGCAGCAGCTGCCAGTGGCCAGTGAAGAGCTAGGGTGTGTTCTAAACTGTTCAGAATCGATAGATACTCTTGCTCTGGGAAGACAGGGTGGAAACAGAAAGGAGACAGCAGGCAGAGGTGCAGTGGACTTACTAATGGGAATAAAGTAGAGGAGAATAGAATGTGGTGAACTAAAAGTTATGACTCTTGTTGGGCAAGAATTTAAAGTCTTGAGACTTAGAACTGCCTGGCTGTAGTTAAGCACAAGACAGGCCAGCATCCTTGCATCAGGACCTCTGCACGGGCTATTCTGCTTGAAGCACTTTCTCTCATTCTTTCTCCCTCTAGGGGTATGTGATTCACTTTACATGTTCATTTTAGATGTCACTTAACACTTAATTCTAACAGTTTTTACCCCCCTTTGAGACAAGGTTTCTTTGTGTAGCATCGGCTATCCTAGAACTAGCTCTGTAGACCAGATCGACTTGCCTCTTTGTTCATCTCCCAAGTGCTGGGATTAAAAGCATGCACCACCACCACCCTGCTCTAAGATATTTTGTTTGTTTGATTTTCTTTTATCAAGACAGGGTTTCTCTGTGTAACAGCCCTGGCTGTCTGGAACTTACTTGGTAGAACAGGCTGGCTTTGAACTCAGAGAGATCTGCCTGCCTCTGGCTCCCAAGTGCTGGAATTAAAGACATGCACCACCACTGCTCCTCTTAAAGTCACCTTTGAGTTGCTGGGAAAGGGGCTGCTGGTAGATTTTGTCGTGAACACTCTGGGCCATACCTGTGATAGATACCTAACCCCTATTTGTTGAGGCTGCCTTCCTTCCGGGTTGGGCAGTGTGTAGTCTAATGCATTTGAAGGCTTCCTGAGGTCCTGATGCCCTCAGGACCAGTCCAGGCTTGCCTCTCCTTTTGAGCCCCAGCCGATATGTTTGCTTTTCTTTTCTGAAGTAGGCCTTTGACATATCGACAGAACTTTACGCCTGAAGTGTCCTCAGTGCTGTGTAGTAAAAGTCTCATTCTTCACTCGACCCAGTCTTCTGCTAATTCCTGAGATTCACGGAAACCCCTGCCAGGTTTTGCTTGTTTTAGGTGGATTGTGGCGTGGTTGGGGGCAGGGTGTGGTCTGGAATCCGGCACACTTAGTGGGGTGCTAATCGGGCATGACAGAAGGCACCCTGGTTCTGATCATCACATTGCTCTGACGGTCTGTGTGGAAACACCATATTATTTGGCTCTGTAATTCAGGGTTGTGGGTGATTTTTATCAGGCCTTTGAGTCTACAGTTGACCTTTGCTTTATCTGTGAAGACTCCTGTTTGCTTAGCCAAGGATAAGCAAGAAGGTTCCAGAGGGGGTGGCCCCAGCATGGGCCTTGAATCTTTGTATGCAGCTGGTTGCTTCTAATTGTGAGAGTCTTACCTGTTTTTCTGGGAGGGGGTTCAGCCACACCCTAGTGGAAAAAAAAGCAAAGCGCCTTTATCTCTGAGCTGCTCACACAGGCCTTCTTAAGCCTAGAAATGCAGGTTCCTTTAAACAGCCGTTTCCTATTAAGACTGTACCAGTATATCAGAACTTTTTATCTAAAACCACACCTGCGGGTCATCAAAGATGTTCGTCTTTCTCATATATTTAGTCTGTCTGGTCTTTCGTTCAATTATCTGATGCCTCTGTGTGATCACAGAGGTAGAAGACATTGGTTTGTCCTTTGCCCCCACATGGCTTATAGAGCCTTTCACTTGTCGGGGCTTATGAGTTCTCTTTCTAGGTCAGGTGGGCATGTCCCCTAGGAGAGTCCTGCTTGCTTGACTGCTGTGTTTCCTAAGAGACCACCTTTCCTCTGCCTGTTCTGATACCTGGCTGTGCTGTGGGTCAGCATTGTGATGGGTGCTATTGCTACGAGTGCGCACCTCTCCTTGGTAATGTGACATACATGGGCCCTTTGTGGTTCCAGTACAGATGTGAGTTGGGTTGAGCTGAGCAATTGGAGAGCCTGGTGAAAGTGGGGGTTGCCTCTCAGAAAGACCCATGGGGGGATGCAGTTCTAACAGCAGTGCCCGTTTTTTTTCTAGCAATGATGAAAAAACAAAATAAACAATAACAACATAAACCAGCAAAACCTGGCTTTTGGAAACTGACATCCTAAAGAGGCTAAGTAAAAGGATGCTTGGAGGCCCTTGGGCTCACATTCTCTCAGACTTTAGTTAAATTTTTTTAGGTTCTACTACAAACACAAAGTCCCCTCCTATCTATCCCCCATTCAGGTTGGACATTGCTGTCAGGCCCTGGGGGCCACTTGTGAGGCACAGGTGATGGTCATAGCATTCCATTTCTTTTCTGTGAGTCAGCGAGCTTGTCCTGGAATAGCCCTCTGTGGTGAGGTCTGGGCAGGGCCAGGCCACAGCTCCTCAGGAAGCTGGTGGCTCAGAGAGCTGCCCTGCACACTTGAGATGCACAGATGTCTCCTTCCCTTGCTAGTGTTCTTTGAAAATGTTTCAGTGCAGAGCATGTGTCCCCATGGCGTTCTCTCCATGAGGACAGAAGCTGTCCCTGCATGCATTGGAGAAGCTGGTTCAGATCCAGAGCCTCCTGTGGCCTGATCCTTTCTCTCAGTCTCTGGCGCGCCAGTCTCTGGGGCCCTGGGGAGGTGTCATCAAGACTCAAATATTGAGTGCTGGGGCGAGGAGGAATCCTGGGGAGGGAAGAGAGGGACAATCCCCAGAAACACCACTCCCTTCTGATGCTGCTCCTAGGGGGAGGGGCTGGTCTGATCTGAAGTGGAGGCTGAGGCCAGCTGAACCCGAGGGAGAGGGAGAGCGGAAGGGGGGAGGAACCTGCAGGGCTCCTCCTGTGAGATCAGCTTCTTTCCATTTCAGGTTCTTTGTGTTACTGAGGCACACCCCCCCCCCCCCAAGCCTCCATGGGACCAAGGATGCCGCTCCTCCATGTGAGCAAGCTCCACTCCAGACATATTTGGCGCTCAGTAAAGTTAACCCTGTGTGGGAAGGACTTTGGCCTTGTCGGGTTATTGCAGGTCATGCTGCGCTTGACACACTGTAGGGGCTCAGATATGCGGTAGATGAAGCAGAGCGCGGAGAAAGCAGGGTTTTTTTCATAGGTGAGTGGGGGTGGGGACTGTGGCCTCCTGTACAGGTCTCTGGCTTCTGCAGACAGCCAGTCTCCTGGGCTCAACATTAAACTGTTCCCCTTTTGGCATTGTCCTGGTTGCATTGTCCAGATTTTTGTTAATGTAAGATGTGATATGTCTCACCCAAATTAAAATCAAACCAGGATGAAGACCAAACAAACTGAGAGAGAGCTACCATGAAGATGCCACAGTGAGGTTTCCTGCTCCAGACTTAGCCAGGCAGTCCTCACCCGTACTTGGATTTTGTGGCAAAAGCCCATTGGGAGCTAGTGTATCATCGCAACCTTTGGCTGAAAGCAGGTTGCAGGCTTCAGGGTAGACAAAACAGAGGCAGGCAGGTCGGCTTTCAGAGGGTGTATGAAGTGGGGAGGGAGGGAGTGTTGCTGTGAACACCCGCTCCCCCCACCCGGCCAGCCCCTGAATACATGCCACGTCTGTGTATACATGGCCGGACCTCGCCCTGAACAGCAAGTAACAAGTCTGTTACTGGCTGACACTTTAAGGGGTTTCTTTTCTTCAAATAAATAATTCTTTGTCTCTCTTCTGGGTGGCAGGTTAGGCCAGGAAGGTCTGAGACAGTGTCCAGCCGAGACTGGGAGGGACAGCAAGACACCTGGGGCCACCTCTTCATGCATGATGGCGCGCTTTCTTGCGCGGGATGTGCTAGTGAAATGGCAGAGGGAAGGAAGAATGAGGAAGGAGCTCCTTCCGCAGAGGAGAAAGCTGACTCTTTCCTGTCCCTTTGTGTCTTGTCCCCTTTGTCCCAGCCTTCCAGCTCTGTGGCCTCCCCTCCCCCAGCGGCTCCTTCCTTTGTGCCCAATAGGGCACTCACCAGTGAAACTTAGCTGAGGTCTGCCTCCCAGAGAAGCAGCAAGGCCAGAGCTGCTAGTGGATTTAGGTCTGCTCCTGAGCATCATGGGCTCACAGGGAACGCAGTGTTGTCTCCCCCAGAAGGTGGTGAAGTTTGGCCCTGGTTCTTGGCAGCCCCTTCAGAGGGAGCGGCATGTTGGAGATTGCCAGACCCAAAGTTGTCGCTGGCCTCTCTTGGTTTAGAGTAGCAACCCAGTTTTGCCCAGAGTTCTTCTGGGGTTTCTGGTCTCATGCCCTCTGTGAAACACCTGAAATTGTGGGCAGGCTGAACTCTGAAAGAGCCTAGCCCACATCTATCACAGGAAGGTGGTTTTGTTTGTTTAACAGTTTTTAAAGGCGGTTTCTCTGTGTAGTCCTGGTATTCACTCTGTAGACCAGGCTGGTCTCCAGCTCAGAGATATGCCTGCTTCTACCTCCCAAGTGTAAGGAACAGGCATTATGCTGGCCTGTTCCTATCAGCCCAGGGTTCCAAGTCTGCAAACAGGCATAAAGGACCCTTTAAAGAAAGACCCTGCCCACTTACACACCCCTTTCCTCTTGGGCAGACAGGACTTTTCCTGTCTCTCTTCTCTTCTGTCCCTTCTCTGTCTCTGTGTCTCTTTCCCTCTTTTCTTACCTCCCCCTCAATACAACTTTCAGTACGAGTCATGTCTACAGATCTCTGTTTCCCCATCCGTCCGCCATCCATCACCCACCCGGGACTGGGGTTCTCCACGTCCCAGTGCAGAACCGGGGATCTGCCACCTTGGTCTTTATTCCTGACACCAAGTGCTGGAATTAAAGGCATGAGCCACCACACCCACCTTGGCTTTTTTGTTGTTTTTTAAAAAATTATTTTGCGCTGGGTGTTGGTGGTACTTGGTAGGCAGAGGCAGGTGGGTGTCTGTGAGTTCGAGACCAGCCTGGTCTACAGAGCGGGTTCCAGACAGGCTCCAAACAACACAGAGAAACCCTGAAAAAATATTTTGCTGGATGGTTGTGCCTTTAGTCCCAGTACTCGGGAGGTAGAGGCAGTTGGAATTCTGTGAGTTGGAGGTTAGCCTGGTTTACAGAGCGAGTGCCGAAAGTTACACAGAGAAACCCTGTCTCGAAAAAAACCAAAGAAACATTTTTTAAAAATTTTATTTTATGTACATTGGTATTTTGCCTGTATGTCTGCTGTGTGAGGGTGTCAGATTTTGTAGTTTCAGACACTTGTGAGCTGCCATATGGGTGGGTGCTGGGACTTGAACCTGGTCCTCTGGAAGAAGAGCCAGTGCTCTTAACTGCTGAAGCGTCTCTCTAGCATTCACCCTCTTTTTATTTATTTATTTTAAAAAAGATTCTTATTATGTATACAGTGTTCTGTCTGCATGTATGCTTGCAGGACAGAAGAGGGCATCAGATTTCACTACAGCTGGTTGTGAGTCACCATGTTGCTGGGAATTGAACTTAGGACCTCTGGAAGAGCAGCCAGTGCTCTTAACCTCTGAGCCATCTCTCCAGGCCTATCTACCCCTTTTAAAAAGTTTTATTTAGGCAGGGTTTCAAGCCAGGCAGGGGTGGTGCATGCCTTTAATGCCTTTAATCCCAGCACTTGGGAGGCAGAGGCAGGTGGGAGTTTGAGGGCAACCAGGGCTACTCAGAGAAACCCTGTCTTGGGGGAAAAATAATAAAAGACAGGGTCTCATGTCCAGATGGCAGAGGAGGACCTTGAACTTATGATCCTCCAACACCCCCCCCCCCCTCCCAAGCCAGTGTGGTGTTGGTGGAACCCAGGCCCTCAGCATGCAAATGCTGGGCAGACATTGCCACTTGAACCACATCCCCACAAAGATAGTGCCTTAGCCATTTTAAGCAAGGGTCAGTCACAAGGGCATAAGCAAAAAACATTCAAGGAGGAAAACTGAAAGTCGGGGGAAAATGTATCAAGAATGAAGTTGCTGAGAATATGGGGCAGTTGACCTTGGTTCAGTTCGTTCTGGCAGATTGAACTCTGATGCCTCACTTGTAAAGA
Organism: Mesocricetus auratus; assembly: GCF_017639785.1. NCBI lineage: Eukaryota > Metazoa > Chordata > Mammalia > Rodentia > Cricetidae > Mesocricetus > Mesocricetus auratus. The sequence continues at coordinate 32,206,359 of NW_024429197.1, read as the reverse complement.
TCTGAGGACCTTAGCTTTAGGTGTTCTGTGATCTGACCCACTGTATTGCCCTGACAACCGCAGGGCAGTGCAGGACTGTGCAACACCGTGCCCAGGCCAGGTATAACCATGGTCAGTTAGTGTAGCATCTTTGCTCTCGGCAATGTTTTTATTTGCTTACCATATTTAACTTACTAATTCATTTGCACATGTCCAGATAATAAAAGGGAGTGCTTACATACTTAGAAATACTACAGTTCACCCTCATTTTTCACGTCAGGACCTTAAATGCTGTCAGAAGACACTCTTCTTCATCACTCTGCTTAAACCACTGGAGTTTTATTTTCACTTTTGTGTGTGATTTGTTCTCTAGAAATTGTCCGTGGTCACAGGGACCCATTATTAACAGGAGAGCTGGCTTTGCAGCAGTCCGTGGCCTGAAGTCCTGCAGTCTCTCATCCCTTTTTTGATGTTGGAGAGTGGGTATAACACAGAGTGTCAACCCCTTGCCTTTTGAGTGACCCTGGTAATTCTCTGAGCATTGGCATCTTCAGCCGTAAAAAGCAAGCAGCAGCAGTGCTGAGCGGTGCCTGGGGGTTAAGTCTAAAGGATTCATCGAGGCGCTCTGCATCCTTCAAGTGCCCCGCCCCCCATGCACTGGTGCATGCTGGGTGGGTGGCAGCATTGCTGCCCTTCTGGTTTACAGAGTCACCTTGCGGGCTTGTCAGACCAGGGAGAGGCAGAGCTGTGGGGAAAGCCAGGAGGACCACAGTGGGTTCTGCTTGGGGTTGGCAGTGGGGAACCCATTCCCGGAGAAAGGCCTGTGCTCTCAGTGGGCAAGGATCAGTAATGGGGTGAGGTGAGGCCTTTGGCCCTGGGCCATTTATTGATTGCCTGCCTGTTAAATGTAGTGCTTGCGACCTGTCTGCTGGCACTCCCTCTCAGAGTAGTGTTTTAAATGCCCTTTGGTTTGGGGACCTGTGCCCAGGAGGCAGGAGAAGACACTAATCTGTGGAAAAGACTCAAAGAAAACATTGAGGCTTTGTCTTTTGACAGTTTTATTTCAGAGCTGGTGTGCACATTGCCAGGTTGCTGTGACTGCTGTTGTCATTTGTGGGCTGCAGGGTGGCAGGTTCTCATGCGTTGGTCTGAGCTGCGGTAGACTGGCTGAGGTGTGTGTCTGCCTAGGTCTGTGGGACACATTTGCATTGCCGTTTGTAAATAAGTGCTACTTTGAATACCCACCTTTGAGATGCTGTTGTGAGGGAGCTGGGATTCCAGATTTAGATGTCTGAGGTAACCCGAAAGTGAAACCATTTAAAGTACACCTCAGGAGACAAGAAGAGTGAGGGGCAGGGGACCCCCTCAGCCAGACATTGTCACCTGGACGAGATTTTCCATATAGTTTTTAGGAGTCCCAGGATGACCACATCCTGAGCACCACACGGTCCTAGCTACCCCTTCCTTCAAATATTGAACTGCCCTGGGAGAATTTTCGAGATACGGTTGTAGCTGGTGGTAAAGCTTTACCTGCCTTCTTCCTTCTGTCGTCTCCATCTCTTCTTGACCCCCTCTGGTCTTCTCCATTGCTGTCCCAAAATGGGGGGGCCTGGCAGTGAGGTGAGGTACCGCAGAGTTTAGCAGTTTGAAGCCAGGGTCAGCAGCCTGAGGAAGGAGCTCGGGTGTGGGACAGGGTTTCTTTTGCAGGGTTCTGTGCCTTTGTGGGGCGGGGATAAGAAGATGGAGATGGAGAGGGTCCAAGAGAGCTGGGTGGGGGAGGGGCCTCCATTTCCATTACTGCTTGTGGCTCTTGAGGAAGGGGCTTAGCTGGCACGAAGGTTCTTCCCTCTCCCTCTCTGCCCCTCCTTTCTGCCGTCTTCTGTCTACCATTCTCCTCTTCCCTTGCTCAGCTTCTGAGCCTGCTCAGAATTGCTTTGTAGCCTCCTGGCCTTGCCTTTGCCTCCCTGCAGACCCTGCCCGCTGCCTGCCTGCTGCAGCTGACTGTTAGCTGAAGTGCAGAGGGAGGCTCTGGCTGAGGCCTTACTGCAAAACCGGTACAGTTGTGTGTGCTCCCGGGCGCTTTTTCTCCTCACCTCCCCCCCCTCCCGTCTAGAAACAGGAGGCTCCTGGAAAGAGGCTGGCAGATGCTCACCCCTGAGATGGTTTTCTGGAGCCCGTCTCCAACTTGACACTTCCTTCAAAGCTGCAGCTAAAGGTAGTTACTGGCAATAACCGACCAGGGCAATGTGAGTTCGCCTCAGAAGGGGCAGCGAGGCAGAGAGGGGCCAGTGGACTTGTGTGGGCAACAGCGGACCCTAAATAGTTCTGTCTGGTTGGATTGGCATATGCCTTCTGGGGAGCTGTGTGTGTGCTCCAGACAGGAGTCAGCTCCCCCAAAGGTTTGATTTCTGCTGCTGGGCTTTTCTGTCTGACTCTGTTTTTCTATCTGTAAAATGGTGGTAACATAAACGTCCCTGGTCAGGCTGTTTGTGGACATTGCCACCTTGCTGAGTACTTTCCCTTGAGTCTGTCTAGTTCTGGGGTCAGAGTAGGCTGGCGGCTGGCACTCCTGGCTCAGAGATCGGAGACAGTAAGTAGGTGGGCAGCTTTCTGTCCTCTTGGTCAGCGGTGTGACAGGGTCACAGTCTTTCCTGTGATGAGGCCACTCCCAGTTACATCTCCCCAGGAATGCCCCTGTCCTTACTGTCCCTAGTGGCTGGTCTCCTGCACACTTGAGTTGTGCTTGTGGTCGGCTCACAAGATGACAAAAAGGAAGTGTTTTACCCAGTTTGCTCCCTGATTCCTGAATGTGGAGAGTTTGATATCTCAGACTTTTCACCGCCCTTTAGGTTTCTAGTGTACCCGGAAACTTTCCCCTGGGTGTTTCACCACGCCCCCAAGCGTGGTGGGAAGAGGACAAGGCCAATGTGGTACAAGCTTTCTTTATTGCCTCACTTCTGAATCTCTGCTTTTTCAAAACTATGAAATGGGGATTGCGATGCCAGCAGTCTGCGACGGGATGGGTGGAGGCAGTGGCCCTCTACGCAGTGTTTGTAGACGGGGTGCAGATGGGCCTTCCCATGGACGGGTGCCGAGCTGCCCCAGAGCTGGTGTCCCCTTCTGAGTGGCCATGAGACTCAGGCCCTTGTCTGTCTAGTTCTCTCCTGGCCCAGACTCTACCGATCATCCAGGCCACCAACCTTTGCCAGTGTAGGCTGCCTCCTAGGTTCTGCTCAGCTCTGATTCTCTGGAAGCTCCATCTGTCCTGTTGAGGACAGCGTCCAACCAGTTGCATGGCTCTTTGTGTCCTCAATCAGCTTTTCTGGTGAACTCTCTGTGTATGAGCTCTGTGGGCAACTTTGGAACAGCATGCCCTTCCTGTCCAGCAGAATGGTGGCTGAAAGGCATGGTTTTCCTCTGGGGAGGCCCCAGCTGGGGTGTTCAGGGCCCTCACCTTCAGGCATTCTTGTGGGTAGCAGGAGGATGGTTCCAGTCTCCGCAAACAAGGAAACTGAGTCCTGGGCAGAGAAGAGGCCATCTTGCTGTTGAAAATTTCCCCCTTTGCTGCATACTGCTGAGGTCTCACCTTGCTCCCAAGGCCGTTGCCATTGGCAACCAACTTCCCCTGTTGGTTCTGGGGGCCCTTGAGGGGAAGAAGGAGGTGGAAATGAGGCTGTTAGGTGGTGGTGAAGTGCAGGGGGGTGGGGTGGGGTGGGGTGGGGTGGGTGGGTAGTACTGGTGACGCGGGAAAGGAGGATCTGACTCCATGGAGCCATCAGTTGTAAAATCTGTTGTTTCTGTTAATCGTTCCCTATCACAGGGAAATCATAGACAGGGACATTGTACTCTGTGTGCAGGATTTCCCTGCTCCACAACCCCAAAGGACAGAAATGGAAGAAAAACAAAGGAATAAAGGTTGGCCTCACAGTGGGTCTGCAGGAGACAGGCCGGCTTGACTTTTTGTTTTAAGCCAGTGGTTTGGTTTGGTGAGCCTCAGTTTACCTACTCCAAAATGGGCGATAATGGAAGAGGTACCATCTGCTGTCCAGAGGTACTCAGTACCACGCCCAGCCCCCTGGAGGCCTCTGTCGGGGATTCTGGGGAGGCCCCAGGTGTGTGCTTTCCAGTTGTCATATGCTACTCAGGTTCTGCTGGAATTGAACCGAGCCCGAGAGGATGCAGAGTGAAGTGACCATTGTGCTCACCGGGGTTAGACAGAAGAAGACAGTGGTGCTCAGTGCTGGAGCGAACGCAGGCGGAAGTCGAGGGTGGTCTAGAAGGGGAGTCGTTGCTGCTTCAGACCAAGGTGTGGGGCACGTTGGAACTGGCCCCACAGGAGTGGGAGAGAAAGAAGAGGGGCATCTCTGAGGCCAGCGAGCCTGGCTAGTGGCTTTGGGGTGCAGAGACTGAAGGTGTGTGTTGGACGCGGTGTTATTGCTGGTACCCAACCTGTGAGGCACTTGGTACTCTCAGCCACAGAGAAGGGAGCTCACACAGCACAGTGGACCCAGCTTCAGTCAGACCCTTCTGAGAGCCAGGCTCCAGAGACCAGGGATGTGTGTAGCCAGTCAAGTATCTTCCCTGCCAGATAAGAACTTGGAGCTGGTCGTTGGGGGTATTTGTAAGCGGGTGGCTTGGGTGAGTTAGGGATGCCTCTGCTTCCCTCTCTGTGAAGCGAATGGGTAAGTCCCACATACCCGTGTCTGTGAAACACAGTGAAGAGCTTGGGTGTAGCTGGCTCTGTGGAGTGTTGAACGCTTTGGGTTGTGGGGCACTGTCCATCTCCAGTTCCTTTACCAGGTAGTGATGACAGGTAGAAGAAAGGTGTTGGGGCTTACGGCAGCTACTCCCTGCTCACCTTATATAAGCCTTAGGTTTAGAAGCCAGGAGCCTGTCAGCTTTTGAAACAGTGTGGGCAGTGTATATATGTACTGCGTCAGTAAGTGCTTGTTTTCATTGTTGTGTCTTAACTTTCAATATGAATAACAGGGCCCCTCTTCAGTCCTCACCACAGAAATGGGAGCAGCTTGAAGGTGGGGCCTACACCCAGAGTCAGTGATCTGGCAGACAAGACAAAACAGCACAGGAGGTGTGCCTTGTCCCCCTGCTCCTGTGCCACAAAGAGGGGAGGTACCAGAGGCTGTCCCACAGATTAGGGCCTAAAATGGCCCCAGGAGGTGTCCTCTGAGATAGCCTTCAATGCATGTGGGATGAGGTGTGAGGCCAGGACCAACACAGGTGATATCTTCACGTGTTTCTTCCACTTGGCTTGCGTTGGTGAGCACCTTAACCAGTGGTGCTGGTGCTGGTGCCGGTGCTGGTGCCGGTCTTAGAGACGCTCTGGTATGCTAATAGTATGCTAATATCCTCGAAACCTAGGCTCAGCTCTGAACAGAATCTGGCAGTCTTATTTGGAGAGTGTACATAGTAGCCTGATGAGGTGACGGAAGAGATTGCCTGGAAACCCTTCCTCTGCCAGCTAGCAATGCTTCCCGAGGATGGTATTCTGGAAGCACTGTCATTTTTTGTCTCATAGTCCCCCCAAACCCGAAACAAGTGGTTCCTGGAACAAGTAGTTGGCCCTGTCACGTCTGAAGACCATTTGGTGGCATTTGCGTGTGCAGGTCTCAGGAAGAATTACTGAAGACGAAGGGGTATTCACCTTTGTCCTTGGTGACGGGGCAGGAAACCCAAGCTCTGGTGTGTTCCGTTGAGAGATCTGAGGGTCAGCCTCCACTCAAGCCCACACTTGACTCATTCTTTGTTGAGTTGGAAGTCTCTCCAGGGTTGTGTCATGCCTCTGGGCCACTCTTGTGGAGAAGGACTATAACCCTTAAATACACGCACGCACGCACACACACACACACACACACACACACACACACCCCGCACTTCACACAACACTGCTGTATACAAGCTTGTTGGACCACCCTCCAGCAGTCTTGGGGCAGTGATAGACAAGGCTCATTACTCTGTCTTGTTAATGAAGAGGCAGGTGTCCTAAGTCTCACGTCCATGTCCAGTGTACAGTGAGACTCAGTAAAATCCAATCTCAAGGCTAGTTGAGGTGTACAGGGCAGTTGGTAAATGCTTGGCACACACTGGAGCGCATTCCTCCCTTGCTCGAGTCAGTCACTGTAGACTGATCTCAGTAACTCTTTTCCTGCCGACCTTGGGTTCAGAATTTTTCAGCATGGTATTTCATTCAGTCATTATCATTCAAATAACATGCCCATTCAGAGGCATGTGCCATCGGTGTCACATGCCTCCTATGTCAGGTTGGAAGTTAGCCGGGGTATGTACCCCTTTTTCCAGTTGTTGGAGTTTTAGGTAAGCAAAAGTTGGATGCGTGCTGTGAATGGAATCTAGTTGGAAGACCTGTGCCTGCCCGGCACAGCCAGCCTGCCAGCTTCCAGGAAGGCCCTGGAGAATCTTAGGAAGATCCCTTTGACAAAAGGAAGGCTGTTTGGGTTGGAGTGCCAGATGGTGATCAGAAGGGGCACTGGAGGCAAGAGCAGCATGTTGTGAGGAAATGGGTTACAACTTTGCTAGTTGAAAGAGTGAACACGCAAACACCCTTCCCCATACCTTGAGCTCCACTCTGCGTGTTGGTTTCCCTTGGGATGTCCCAAGAATGGCTCTTTGCACACTATATAACCTTCAGGATGTGGGGATCTCAAGGAGGTTGGGGTGAAGAAATTGGCAAGTATTGTGTCTGGGACGTCATTGAGGGTACTGTTCTAAGGAATCCTGTCACAGTGGCTAGGATAGAGCGAGTTCTTGGGCCTTGTCCTCTGACAGTGGAGTCTGACAATTTGGTCCTGTTTGGGGCATCTTCATGCACCAGGTTGAGCCTTGAGTTCTGCACTTGTCCCTTTATAACCAGAATACAAGAGCAGAGGACCGGGGGCTGGAGAGGTGGCTCAGCCGTTATGAACACTGACTGATCTTCCAAAGGTCTCTGGTTCAATTCCCAGCACCCACGTGGCAGTTCAAAAGTGTCTGTAACTCCAAGATCTGACACCCTCACACAGACATACACACAGACAAAACACCAATGCAAAATAAATAATTAAAAAAGAAACAACAACAACAACAACAAAAAAAAAACCCAGAGGATCATAGGACTTCTTATTTTTCTTCCACACGGACACAGGATCATCTGTAATGTTCACCTAACGCATGGCTGCCTTTTTTTTTTAAATCACATAACTCTTCAAATATCAGCTAGTGCCTGCCAGCCATTAGTTTTCTTGACCTTGGATTTCAAGGTGCTTTTCATCTGTCCACCTGGCTGCCTGTCCCTCTCATTCAAAGAGTCATGGTCATCTGACTTCCTGTTCATCCCAGCTTTGACCTAAGGAGCTGCTGGACTTGAAATACTGATGCGAGGAAAGCCCACTGTAACAGTGAGTAGGGACCCTACATGAGGTGTCCTTTGAAGCAGAGCGTTTTCTTTAAACCAAGTCTTAGAGGGAAGCCCAAACAGTAAGGTAAAACAGACTGCTGTGAGGTAGGGCACGCGGAGACTTCTGCCCCGCGCACCTGCTTCTGGGAGCCTCACCTTTGAGGGAGCGCTGTTTAAGATTCCTCTGATTGGGCTGGGGCTGTGGCTCAGTGCAAGAACGCTTGTCTAGCATGTGCAGAGCTGGATTCCATCTCCAGCATTGTAGGAAATAGCAACAAAGATAGATTCTTGATTCAGTTGGATCCTCAGGGTGGGATTGTGGCCGGGCTAAGGAGGCAGTGGCATGTCTTAAGGGTGCCGTGTCTCCTTGCCATACCTGGGGCTTTTAGTCTCAGTGTTAGGCTGTTTTTCAGTGAAATGTTCTGAGAAGTTTGGTGCATTAGTATTGAGGGGGTGGGGGGGGGTGGGGGGTCCCCGCATGGTTGGACAAACATCACAGACCTCGAGCTTACTAGACTACAGGCTTTCGTGTTTGAGCACGCCTGAAACTTACAGAATGTTCTAGGCATGCTGGTGATGCCTTGTGAGTTGGTATCTGGTTTTTTCAATGTTAAGAAAAATGATGTGAATAATTGGAGTCTAGGGTACCGCCACTATTCTTCTGACCTGGTGTCAAGGGGCTCCCATGTGCTCTCCCATGGCAGCCAGGTTGTTCTGTCCCTTTAGTGGTCACCAGGTACCCTGCTGGATATGCCACAGCTCTCCACTCTGTAGCTTGTTTTCTGACCTTCCAGTTGAGCTGCTTGGCATTGTGATGGTTTGAAAATTCCTCGTGTTGCAGGTGGCACTGTGCTGAGCATCCTTATGGCTAGATGGTTTGCACAAAGGCACAGTGGCACTTTTAGATGTGGCACTGTTGGGTCCTGCATTTAGAAATGCACGTCTGGGCTGGAGAGATAAAGTTGAGTTCTCTCCCAGAGGATCAGAGTTCAGTTCTCAGCACCCATGTTGGCAGCTCAAAACTGCTTGGGACTCCAGCACCAGGGGATCTGGTGGTATCCTCTTTTGGCTTTACACACACTTGCACGGTGTCCCTCAGAGCATTCGTAACATTGTTTCTGATAGAGCAGGAAAGGACAGGACCAGTTGTTTGAGGTGTCCTGGGCCCAGATAAAATCAGTCCTGGAAAATCGGAAGGGAGGCCTCCTGCTGTTTGCTGTGGTGCTTTGTCTGGCCAGTCTGGCCCCAGAGAGCTGAGGCATTGCCCCAATCACCTTTTTACTCACTTCTTTTATTGCTCTGCTCCAGTCGCAGGCCCTGTGGGGACTTACGACATATTAGTTGATTAGCTATAGATGCTTTTCCCTGTATATAGCTCGGTAGTTGAGACCCATTTATTTAAATGCATTATGTATTGGTGAAGCCTCGCACGAGAGGCTCACAGCCGTGGGGTACCAAGGGCTTGGCTGACAAAGGCTCGCTGCTATTGCCTGAGTATCGCTGACCCTTTTGATGACTGGTATCTCACAATGGGGTGTAGAGGGAAAGGTGCTTAGTGGGCCAGAGTGGCTGCAAAATTTATTCGCCCTTTGTTTTTGCTTTTTTCCTCAAGTTGATAGTTTTAGAGGAGGGGTGATTTTGGGTATACATCATATTCACCGTCCAAAACAGAGTTACAGAGGTGACAGAGGAGGGCATTCCACTGACGATCTCTTAGAACCTTCCCTGTGCTTTACAAGATCCCTAGAAAGACCTCTGAAGTATAAATGGTGTCATGGAGTCCTTTCTGGCACGCACAGTACCAGGATAGTGTCTTGATAAGTGAATATTGTCCTGCTGCTGCCAAGGGAGGGAACACCAGTGAGGCTGGAAGCAGGTTAGTCCCACTACAAAGCAGGTTCTTACCACGGTAATGAAGTCATGCCCAGGATGTAGAACAAATGAAGGGTTTGGATAGAGCTGCCATGACTCAGCCCCACATTGCAGGACATGGGAATAGTGTCATTAGTACTCTGCCTTCAGAGTGATCTGGGCAGTGATGACATGAATAGCCACAGACACAGAATATGCTGTCAATGGCATCAGAGAGATGTTTGCAGCACTTGGGGCTCCAAGGCTCTGGGGAAGCAGGTAATCCAGAGGTCATCAAAAGACTTTCCGGAGGGAGTGTTTTCCAAAGAGGCACAGAGACCTTTCTAACACTTATGTCACACAGTGTTCTGAGTGCTCAGTAAACCCATTTTATCTCACACCAATAGCTCCAAGGTTAGGTCTGGGATTAGTATCCCAGTTGAGGGAACAGGCAGAGAGGCCAAGTGATGTGTCCACAGTCACACAGCTAGAAAGTGTCCAGGTAGGATTTGGACATGGGCACTCAAAGCATTTGGTAGGTGCAGCCTGCCAGATCTCAAGGAAGGTTGAGCGGAAGGAGCTACAGGAACCTCTGAGGGCAAGGAGAAGGCAAGAGATGTCAGATCTAAAGGATGCTAAGGTGTTCAGTTGGGAGGTTTGGGGGGGGAGGCTGTCCCCACCCTCCTGTCCTCTCATGGGCAGCTCATAAGTTCTGCTGGTCATAACCCTCTGTTGCCTTTCACTGAAGTCCTCAAATGGTACCCTTATCAGTATTCTGGTTATTGCTTTTCTTGAGGTTGATAAAAGAAACTTGAATCCCGGGTGCATCTCCCTTTGGGAGCAGGCACACACTGCCAAACCCACGACAAGACTGAGTATGTTCTCACTCTTGTCCCCTCGTACTTGGGCTGCCCGGGGACTTTGACGTGGCGGGTGATGTCCTCACTTCACCATGCGCCACAATAGAGCCTCTGCCAGTATGCCAGCCAATTAATTTTAACTTTGTGATGTCGCCCAGCGTCTTCTTCGCAAACATTCGAGGAAGCTCTTGGGTGTCATTGTCTCTTGCTGTAAATGCTGCAGATAGCCTTCCATTTTTCCCTTTCCATCTGTGTGTCACCTCAGCCTGATTTTCTGCGACTGTTTCCAGGGACATATTGGGTATTCCTTTTGGGAGAGGTCTTAATTACTGGAGGCTTTAAATTTAGTGCAAACCTCACTGATTTGGACTCTCAAGGGCAGGCTTGTATGAGACCTGAAAAGATGACATTGCAGGCGACTGGTAAAGAAAAGCTATTTGGTCCAGTATTGCCAAGTTCACCTTCACTGTTGAGAAGGAAGTGACTTGAGGGGCAGGGAGAGGGGACAGGACTTGGTAAAAGGCTTCAAATAGCCTTCCTAGTTCTAATATTAGTTTGGGTAGACCCTCCTGTCTTCCATCTTCTTCCTCTATTTTCCAAATTTTTGATGTGAAACTTGGGTTAAGCATTATGCTTGTGGGATTATTGTCAGTTTCTGTGTTTTCCTGCTGAGTTTTGTTTGTTTTGACAGCCCCCCAAAATGGGATTCGAAAGCGGTAGAGGACCCTTCCTCTGCTCCAGGCCTCATTCTGGTCGCTCTCATTCTTTGAAATACCCCAGCCTGCTATGGCCTTGGCCTTTGTAATAAAGTGTACTTGACCCTAGAACGTGGGTCATCCAGACTTCCCTGGAAAGGGCCAGTAGGTAGTTAGGCTTTGTGGGCAGTACAGTCTTGAAAAAATTCAACCCTGCCACTGAAACAGAATCAGCCGCAGATGATGCAGACATGAAAGCCCGGTTCTCTGTCCCAGCTCAAGCTTACTTACCAGTATTGGATTTAGCCTGTGCACCTCAGTTTGTGATCTCTAGCTCGAGTATTCTCTGGCTGTTGCAGAGAAATGTTGGCTACTCACACTGCTGCAGATTGTGTACCAGGTTAGTCCCTGAGGCAGAGTTCTGTCTGAATCAGGGCAACACCGGAACCCTGAACTCCTGAGACCCTACCTTGACATGGTCTGCACCCCTCCCACACTTTCCTTCCGGTTGTGGGAAGGTGGCTTGCTGAGCCTTTTCCAAGGAGCCAGTGTGCTAGTTCAGTCCAAGTCACCCAGCTCCTGGAGTGCTGTCGGAGTTGGGAAATCCCATCCTAAGTCTGTGTAAGACACTGTCTGCTGCAGAACAGTACACCCTTACCCATGAATTTTCCCTAAGGAGTAGTTTTACAGTGGGACAAAAGAGGCAAACGGTAGTCAGTATGGTCAGTTTAGGGACTTCGTCTTCCATTTTTATTATATTAAGTAATTGTGGCCCAGAGGATGGTTTCAGGGACAATAATGGCACATTCTTGTGTCCTCTCACATGACCTGACCACACCCCCACTTCTTGATTTTTATGATGCTGTTTGATTGAGGACCAGAAAAAGCTGGCAGTGGAGGGCTAGAGGGTAAAAGAAAGACAAATTTGGTTACCCTTCTTTTTGGTAACTTCTACCCGATTCGGCATCAGATTGTTAATTTGGTAGTGTTTCTCTGATTTCTTTGAACTATGCTACTTTCCTGTCAGCTGAAGAAGTGTTGGTTACTCACACTGTACCAGGCTGTGTAGTTTTCTCCCCCTGAGCAGGCTGCAGAAGAGAGAACAGAACGCTTGTTCATATGCCCTGGATTGGTCAAATAAGGCACTTTGCCATTCTAGATAGAAAATGTGGATGTACTCATACAGACTGAAGTGTGTCTCACAAATAGTACCTGGCCTGGCAGGGGCTCTGTGCTGGAACAGGCCTCCCAGCAATGCTCTCCAGATCAGTGCCCAGACCATGAAGACGGTGAGAATTACAGCCCTTTGTCTACGGCATCCTCTGGGCCACTGGCTTCGAGACCATTCATTTTCTCCCTGCCCCCTTCTGTTCTGTTGTGGCCCTGGAGGGAAAACATGGCTTTATAAACACACTGAGGATGCTCTTATGGGGAGAGCTGAGGGGATCTACCATTGAAGCAGGACTAGCCCCTAGGGCAGCCTGCATGTAGCTGAGCTGCTCAGACAAATGTTTGGACAGCTTAAGAAGATAAACTAAAACTTAAGTAAATAAAACCAGCTACCTGGTTATGAAGAAAAAGTCAGGTGTGGGGCCTTCTGTTTCCTAATGCTTTCAGGCTTTGGAGCTCACAGGGTAAGGAGTCTTCCTTAGTGTCCCTTACAGCTTACCTCCCTGGCCTGCAGCCCTGGGCCTGGGTAAGGACACCTGAAGGTGGATGCAGGCTTCTGCCGTTAGGGTTAGTCCTTCCAGGGGCCAGCTTCAGCCCACATGCCTCTCCCTCATTCATTGTCTGTCTGTCAGTCCACAGTACAAGTCTAGGTAGTCCCTACTCTGCTGGACCATTTCTTGGGCAAAGAGAAGGTACTTGGGGTAGTGAACTTTCTGGTCCACTCTCCGTGAGGCAGTGAGAACGAAGTGCATGTGACAGGATGGTGACAAGTCTTACCAGTTGCGGGCCAGAGTTGGAGGAGAGGGCTCGTACCTGCTGCTGGTAGCATAGCTGTTGCCTGCTGCCGCCGCTGTGGAACTGGAGCCCAGATGTATCTGTAGGGTTTTGAAAGGGCACTTGTCTTGATTTTGGTCACTGCTACTCATAGGTACTCTTGCCACACACTGATTATGGTCTTGCTTGTTTAACTGGGCCATTGGAGAGGAGAAGCTCCCCATTCCTCGAGAACAGGCTCTGCACCTCTGCTTTCAGCCACCTACTCCTAGCCCAGAGGCTCTTCCTAAATCCCCGAGTGGGAGGCCTGCTACTGGGGTGGGGGTGGGGAAGTGCCATGCTTCTCTGTTTGTCCCACACATCGGTGACTATGGAATTCCACTCCACTTCATCATCTCTGTATGGTTCGTCAATTTTCCAAACCTTCCTTTTCTCTCTCCTACCTCTCTCTCTGTTCAGTTTCCTGAGAAGGGGGCGAAACCCTTGTGAATTATATAGTATCAAAACTTAAATCTTCACAGCAAAGATAGGAGTGTTTGGAGTGTGGACTTTTGCATCATGTTAATTTGTCAACTGGTCTTGGTTTTCCTTTGTCCCGAATTGGCACATGTCACTGAGTGTCTACAGGACAGCAGATTTCATGATTAGCACCTCCCCACCAAAGCTTATTTCATCGTCTAAGCCCATCCTGCCAAGGTAGTTTAGGCATAGCCCCTTCTGCAGATGAGGAAGTTGAGGTGAAGAGGACGGTTCAGTGACTTCTCCAAGACCACATGGCTCTTTCCATGGCTTCACACTGCCTCCTAGCTTTTTCCTGGTGGAAACACAGGCTCAGGCAGGCTTACTTGGGTTCAAGACTTTTAAACACTTCAAAATTGGATGATTATCCTGAGCCCCCCTGGTGTTGTCATTTTATAGCTGAGACAAGATGGTCTCAAAAGAGAAGTGACTTGGCCAGGGTCATACGGTGAATTTACTGTATTCATTTCAGATATTTGTTGAGCAGAGTGGTGATTTGCATTCCATCCATCCATCCATCCATCCATCCATCCATCCATCCATCCATCCATCCATCATGTGCTTGGAGATAAAGTCGTGGACAGAACATAAAAGCCCTTAGTTTTGTGGGACCCAATTTGAAGTTTCTATATTCTCATGCTTTAACTTTTCTCACTAAACTTCTAGATAGCTTTTATTTTACCATAGAGTAGATGAATGCAAAGGGATTTTAGTGCAGTATTTGAAGTCGAATACAAAGAGATAGATAAGTTAATTTGGGGAAAAGAAGTTACATAATTGTCTAAAATTGAGACTGGGTCTAGGGAGATGACTCAGAATGGGTAAAAGTGCCCACTCTGAAGCATGAGGACCCAAGCTTTGGTCTGCAGCAGCCACATAAAAAGCCAGGTATGGCTGTACATGCTTGTAACTCCAGCTTTGGGAGGTGGAGACTGGTGGGTTCTAGGAGCTTCCTGGCCAGCTTGCGTAGCTGAAATGGTAAGCCCCAGGTTCAGTGTGAGACCATGTCTCAAGGCATAAGATGGAGAGTGATAAGAGGACATACTTTGATACAGGAAAACAAGCAATGTCATCCTCCTGTATCTTCTGCATTTGTATGCATGGGTCTGTACACACACACACACACACACACACACACACACACACACACACACACACACACAATGGGGTTTTCTGGTAGCCCAGCCTGGCTTTGAATTCTTTTTTTTTTTTTAAGATTTATTTATTTATTATGTATACAGTATCCCACCTGCATGTAGGTCTGCAGGCCAGAAGAAGGCGCCAGATCTCATTATGGATGGTTGCGAGCCACCATGTGTTTGTGGGAATTGAACTCATGTCCCTTGGAAGAACAGCCAGTGCTCTTAACCTCTGAGTCACCTCACCAGCCTTGGCTTTGAACTCTTGACCCCAGAGCCTCTAAGTGTTGTGATTACTAGTGTTTGCCATACTGCCCTTGCTTCATTCTTTGTGTACCTGTTCCTTGAGCGTGCGTTATGCTTCGATTGAGAGCAAACTTGAAGGGATGGCAGTTCTGGTGGCCTTGAACTTGATACCCCGTAGCAGTGGGGTTCAGATTTTAGTCCTTTGTGATCACCAGTTTGAGCTGAGCATTTCCCAGGGGTGGGTGGTAAGAGTTATCTAACCATAGTACACTGTCTTCTTAGCCTGCAAGGACTGGTGACACTGCCAAGGAACACCAATATGACCCCAAGGCCTCCCAAAGCCGCAGTGACAACCTGCCGAGTTTCTTGTGCCCTCTGTGCCCTGAAACTTGTTCCTGACTCTGCAGGACAGAAGTGCCCTAAACATTTGAGTTTTCACACAATGGAACCTTTCTTACTTACCCCACGTCTCAGTCACCACCTGCAGCTTTTGCCACAAAAGAAGTGACCTCTGCAGCTTGGAAGAGGAGGGTGGGGTTTGACCAAGGATGCCAGAGAAGTCTGGTGTTTATAAAAACCCCTCTGAGGTCAGTGAGAGACAGGCAAAGTCCTTTCCATGCCTTCCTTAGGAATTCTGAACTCATTCTCTCTCTCTCTCTCTCTCTCTCTCTCTCTCTCTCTCTCTCTCTCTCTCTCTCTCTCTCTCTCTCTCTCTCTCTCTGTCTCTCCCCCTGTCTGTCTCTGTCTCTCCCCCTGTCTGTCTCTGTCTCTACCCCCCTTTCTTGTTTTAGAAGAAAAGGCTATTAGAAAAAAAACCCCAAAAAACACAGGGCCTGAATGTTCTCTTTCATATTTCCCCATCTGCACATTATCAAGTGATAACCTTTAAAGTTGCTTCTGAGTCTGAATTTCTCTGGTTCTGATTCCCACCACAGCCCCTGCTTTGTCTCTAGAGGTAGAGGATTCGTCACTTGGGAGAACCATCCATTTCAGTTTCAGGGTGGACAGAAAGCCTGGCTTCTAGGCATTTCCACCAGCAGGTTTTGTGGCTGGTAATTATCAGTCACAACTCACACGAGTTTCTGTTCTTCCCACGCAAGCCTTTCCTTCCTCCGCTGTCACCAGTGGGTTCCCTGTCTGAGAGACAGCCTCAGTTCTGCTTTGGATGGAGTCTTGCTGACTTCCAGGGTGTCGAGTGTTCTTCTGAAATGTATTTTCCAAAACTGACCTGTAGCCCCCACGCTGGCCCGGTGCCCTTGAAGTGTCTGCAGTTGGCAAGCGGGTGAGCTCAGCAAGGCGGAAGACGCTTCATCGGGAGCTGGCAGTGATCCGCTTTGCTCTGTGGTAGGTATTAACTGCGTTCCCAGGCCTGTTTCCTGCTCCCAAATGCCAACATCCCTGCCTCTTAAGTGAGGTTTAACTTAATCCCCAACCTTACCTAAATGTTACTTCTATTATTATTCAGAGCTGTGGGCAGAATTTTCCTGCAACACTGAGACTTGAGGCTGAAAGTGTGGGTGGGGATGCCGTCAGTGGGATGCAGGCTCTGCCTGCAGGCCTGGAGGCAGCATCCTTTGTTCCTCGCCCCATCCAGCGAGGATGGCTCCAGTCTTCTAGGGGCCAGTAGGGTGTCTCTAGAGGGTAGACTGGCCTTCATTTACCAGGAGAAGCTGACCTAGGGCATGGGGGGGGGGTAGGCCTGTCTCCCACTTCTTGTCTCAGATTTGGAAGCTGGGCTTCTTATGCTGGAGCTCTCCACCTTGGAGAGACCATAGTGTGTGTGTGTACATGCCCACCCCCATCATTGTGGCTTTGCAAAGAGCATTAAAATTGCATTTACTTTCCTCTTTACCTGAGTCAGGTGGGTACCCGCGGGAACTCAAACCACTGTATCCAGATGCCAAGAGGCTGTCACCAAGGCAGAGTGCAACAGTCCCTTGCCCAGTAAGATGCTCCCTAAGGACAGACAGGTGACTAGTCTTCACTCTTGTGTTTACAGTGTCTGGCATATAGTAAGTGCTCAGTGAGGATTTGTTGAATGAGCCAAAGGATTTGGATAACGAGACCTAACAATGGATGAGCTTGGTGGCCCATCTGGTGGGTTAAAATGGAAACAAACCAAAAACCAAAACCAAACCCCCAAAAAACTTAAAAAAAATCTCAGAAACAGTCTTAGAGCTCCTCGCTAAGGACCATCCCTGCTTCTGGGAGGCATATTCACTGCCTTGCCTTGGGGACAGTCCCCGTGTTATGCCTGGTTATTGACCAGCACTTTAAGTTACTGGGCTGGATTTTGTCCCAGGTGTCCCTTTTGTGTGGGACCCAGAGGCTAGCTGGAGGGTGCCGAGGTTCAGGGTTGAGTTTTCTTTTCTTCTGTATGTAGCGCTGAGCATCCTGGTGGTGAACTTCCTCAGGGGGGCCGTGAACTGAGGCAGAGCCCACCCCATGTTTTACACCCTTGCTTTCTGCGCGTGACTGTAGATGTGTGCTGACATATTGGCCTCACCTGGTCAGTACGCACTGCAGCCCAGTGCGCCAGGTGCTTTGAGAAGACATGGGCGGATCACCCAATCAGATACCAACTCACATTGAAGTCCTGGGTTCCCAGCCTCCTTCCTCTCTCTTACTGTGGTGTGCTCTCAGTCCTCTCCTCTGACCGGCTCTTCCCAGGATCTCGATTCTCGTCCCCTGCTGCACCCTCCTTCCCAGGCAGGCACCTTTGGTCCACCTGGCCAACCACACAGGCCTGACTCCCTCCTGCAGAGACTATAGAGTGCGTCTGTGGTAGGACCTTTTTCTCCCATCAAATCTGAGAGGCTGAGGGAAGTCCCTGTACAGATGGATTCATTGGGGATCCCGTGAACCCCAGTCTTGGAAGATGTGGGTAGAGGGAGGCTGCGCCTGTGTGGAGGAGGGCGTGGCTGGACTGACGGGCAGGTTGCTGAGGATGACTTGCAGATGTGGGTGGAATGCAGGGCAGGCCTCTGGATGTGCCGATGCCCCCACACAGCCTCACACGAGAGTGGGTGCTGCTGGACCCAGGCCCTGGGTTTGGAGTGGGAGCACCTGCAAGGAGATGGGAGGCTGTTTGGCAGCAGGTGCCTATCAGACAACTGGAAAGTGCCAGTGCTCGCGTGGCCATCTGTCCCCTGCGCCTAACTCCCAGCCACCTTCTGCTTACCACAGAAGGGCCCGGCGCTGTTCCACGGCACAGGGGCGAGGCCCTGGCTGGGAGGGGCAGGCAGCTTTCCATTTTGCCTTTGTTTGGTCCCATCTTCAGTGCTTTGGTGCTGCCAGGTGTGTGGAAAGTTTGCAGGCCGCTGTCAGCTGACCATGGGTGGGGAGCTGGTGGGAGGGGAAGGTAGGTGTGTGGGCAGTCTGTTCACTTGCCGTTTGTTTGCCCAACGGTGGACTCTCGGCCTTGCCTGACTGCCGTTTTCTCTTTCTCTTGCTTTAGTTGTGGGACTGTAGCCAAAGCAGGCCAACATTTGGGACTTGGGTTCGCCTGCGCACACCTTCTTGCAGCTACTTAAAGGGTTAAAAATTATGGGGAAGTTCAGCCGACACTTGCAAGATATGGTTGCCGTAGCAACAGGCCTTCTAATCTGGTAGGTGACCCGAGAGACTGGAGAAGATGTAGGGGTTGGTTTGGCATTTTATCATTTCGTGAGGCTGCCTCTCCAGCTGGTTTCTTTGCTGAGCTAAAGCTTGCTGTTCCTGCCACCAGAATCACTGGCACATTCCAAAACAACAGTTCAGATGGCACAAGCAGTGTTCATGGGGGCTTGGCCAGGTGGGGTGGGTGGAGGAGAAGGAGCTCTGGGGGGAGGGCCTTTGTGTGGGACAACCCCTCTACAAAGAGAGACAGCATGGACAGCAGGTGTGCCTGGCTCACTCTCCTTATCCATCAGTCCCTTGAAACAGCACCTTCAGTAAATGGGATTGTTTGTTTTTAATGTGTGCGTTTATGTTTGTGCTGGCATGTGTACGTGCGTGCACGTCTGTGGAGATCAGTCTTGAGTGTGTCTCCATCTCCCGAAGCACTGTTCACTTCAGACAGGGTCTCTCTCTCTTCGTTGGCCTGGAGCTCATCAATTAGGCTGAGCTGGCTGGCCAGCTGTCCGCAGGAATCCTCTTGTCTCAACCTCAGAGCACTGGGATTCCAAATGAACACCTCCACACCCGCGTTTTCATATGAGTTCTGGGACTCAAACTTGGGTCCTCCTGTGTCTACTAACTGTGAAGTGTCTCCCCTGCCCCTGAATCCTGTGTTTTGTTTTTTAAGTGCCCAGAGAGGGGCTTGTTCTTTAGAAGGGACTTGAAAAGGTCTTTTGCTAGTTTGCCAAGATCCCTCCTTAAACTTGGGGGTCTGTTTGACATGGAGAAGATCCCAGTTGTTGTGTCTGTGCCGGCCTCCTTTTCTATTTACCTACAGATGGATTTTTTCCAGATATTTGGTTCATTGGGCCTGTGAGGTTCCTCATGCCTGTCAGGTGTCTGGTAGAGCGGTGCAAGACAGAGTCTGGTTCCCACCATTCTCTCTCAGACATCCGCAGCATGTTGTATGTGGCAGGCACAGCAGAGAAGATGCAGTACTGGCCCGAGCCCCCCAGTACTACTCGAGGATCCTTGGAAGTAACAGCAAGAGAAGGGAAAAGAGCCACCCATCCTACTCCACCTCTCTGCTTTAGACAGACTCTGTATTGGGGTAGCCAGGAGTCTCTTGGCCTTGGGAGGCACAAGACACCCGGTGTTGCCCCATCTTTCTCTTGCTCCACCTCTGTTCCTCTCAGACTTCTGCCCTGGGAGCCCTCAGGCGTTAGAAGGAGTAGATGGCATATTTGGGGGGCAGACACCAAAGCTCATGCACCCATGCCCCAGGTGTGCAGAGCTCTGGGACAGCTTCAAGGCAAGGGGCTTATGCATAGTTCTTGTGTGGCTTTCTTCTCCTTCTGGACTGCTTCCCTCTGGAAGAGTTACTGTTTCCGGGGCAAGGGGGTGAAGATTGGACAGTCGCTCACAGCGCCTCTTGGGATCCTAGAGGTGAGGGCTTGGAGACATAGCAGGTGTTTGTGGAGGCCCTCATTCCTCTGCCCTACAAGCAGATGCCAAGGACCAGAGGTCAAGAGCATGACTGCCCCACTGGGCTGGGCCATTGTTGAGTCTTGCTGTGTAGGTTAGTAGGAAAGTTGTGCTGTGCTGGAAGGTGGCCCTGGCTGGGGGTGGAGAGGGGGACTAGTGTGCCAGAAAGCAAGAGTCTCCAGCCAGTAAGGTGAGCGGGTGCTTGGCTTTCTGGGTAAGGATGTGTGTTAGCAGAGTAGAGTGGGAGTCATCGTTCTCGGAACATTGTGGGATGTGGGACTGTTCTTGAGTGGGGATGTGATTAGCAACCTGTAGTCCCTAAGCAATTTGTAAGAGTCATCCCTTATGTACTATGGTGGCACATGGCTAGCCACTTGTCCAAGATCACTCTCAGGTCCCTCAGCCCATACATCTGCTGGAGGGGAAAAACACTTGAGCAACAACTCTATACGATTGGGCCTGACTGACTTTGCAGTGTGAAGGTGGCGTTAGTGTTTATTTAACTCAACTTTTTTTTTTTTTGTCTGATAGAGTGCAGCTCTGAGACAGTTTGTAAAGCAGAGGGAAAGGGTTAGGAGTGGGGAGGTGTCAAGCTGTACCTCAAGAGCTGCCCTAGGGATCTTAGCCACTGGGAAGTGGTCAGTATTGATTCTGCAGTGTTCAGTTGGATACTGAAGAGTTTTCCTAACGGGAACATGCAAATGGAGGGTGTCCAGGTCCCTAGAAGTGAAAGTGCTTTGGAGGGAGCAGAGAAAGAGCTCTCCAGGTGACGCTTGTGGGGCTTGGGCATTATAGTGGGTCGGGCAGGTTAACAAGACTTCTGGACCCTCTAGAGTGGTGGTCCTCAGCCTTCTAATGCTGCAACCCTCTAATACAGCTCCTCTTGTTGTGGCGATTCCAACCATAAAAGTATTTTGTTGCTACTTTATAACTGTAATTTTGCTACTGTTAGGAATCACAATGTAAATATCTGTGACCCCTGTGAAAAGGTTATTTGACCATCCCCAACGGGGTCATGACTTACAGATTGAGAACTGCTGATGTAGGGTCCTTTGTGGAGGTCACCTTCCTGTTCCCCCTTGGGCTGCGCGGGCGACTCTGGTTCTTTGTAAACTGGACCTTCCCCCCCCTCCTTTTTTTTTTTTTTTTGTTAAGTATGTATCTCTCCTGTTGACGAGAAAAGAGGGACTTGATATATACCATAGATAAAACAAACTGGGCGCGAAGCCCTTAATGCGCTGGGGTGATGGCAGGACTATGGGGAGGTATTTCTGGGCTTCTTGTAGTTGAGGAAATTGGGGAGCACAGAAGGGACAGGGTGATTGCTGGGGGCTGGCACCCACAGCTAGGCTAGGGTTATTTGACTTTCTATATCTATATATCTTTATATCTATATCCATAACAGTTATGAGGCTGGCCGTTCAGCGGGGCCTTCAGACTTCTAGGCGGCCCAGTGTCTCTCATGTTTGTGGAGTTAGGTGGTTGTGCTCTGGAGGGGACATCTTAGTCAAGCCCTGTGGGTCTTGTTGAGGTTCTTTTGTTATTAATCATCCCCTGGCTTAGAGTAGGGAAATGGCAGAAGATTGACCTGTGTAGGGGTTTTGGAGCTGTTAAGATGGTAGCTCTCAAATCTTGTCCACATGTTTGTGTTGGTCACAGCAGTAAGGAGATGCTGTCATGGGAGGTGCCACGTATGATAACCAGCCACCATACTGTCTTCATCCTGAGACTATGATAGAATGGAGGTGAGGCTAAGGAGAAAGGGTCTTGAGAAGGATGAAACCTGACCGGAAGTGAGGTGACCCAGGGGAGACAGTGTCTGCCAGAGGCTTCACACAGTTTGTAGAGAAACTCAGCTCTGTTCACACTGTCATTTGAAGAAGCCACCTTATCTATAGGTCAGGAAGTCCGGACCCTTTTGGCTTTCCTGGGGAAGGCCACATTTAGCAAGCCAGATGGTTTCACTGTAGATGAAGTAGGACTATATTCTGTTCCATGCATCCCAAAGCATGATGTACTGGTTCTGAAATGTTGGTGCTTGGTTCTTTGTGTGCCCTGAGTTCTGCCTAGCCCAGGGCTGTGTGGACTGAGGCGTCTCATGCAGAAGTTTGTCCTTCTGTACTGTGAGACCTTGTTGCTTAGTTGGGGCCCACACTGCTCCCTGGCTCACCATGGCCATCTAGGAGGTGAACTTAAAGGTATGGACCAGTGGCTGGGAGGGGAGGAAGAGCAATGTGCTGATCCAGGGCAGGTTGGGTCAGGGACCTTCCAAAGTGCCATTGCACCCGTGTGGACATTCACCCACAAGGAATTTGCTACAATCAGGTGTGCAGATAGCACATTGGTCCCGAGGGTGCTCTCAGAGCACCTAGTCAGGTTCCTGAGCCTTCCTTTGAGAATGAATGCCCATGGTTCATAGACTCATCTTCTTGTAAACATTCCAAGAGGAATGTGAAACAAGGAAAGATTGGTTTTGCTGCACAGCCCAGGCTGGACTTAAAGTCTTGTCGCCACAACCTCCTGTCAGATGTTGATATTAGAGAATCAGATGTGCGTGTGACCATGCCTAGATAAAATAGTTTTTAAGGTTAATTTCTATTTAGATTATTACAGTGTTGCTCTTGAGTTCCATGACTGAGCTTCTGCTGTTCATAGATGTGACTGGAGTGATTTTATAACCTTTCTGAGTATAGCTGTGAATGCTTTCTGAGAGGCTGGTGGGCTCTCTGCCGCCCCCCCACCCAAAAAAAAAGAGAACTGAAGAAGTTGTTCTATACATACTCATTTTATGAGGCAGGAAGAAGCTGGGAGCTTGGCTCAGTGGCAAAACACTTGCCTACCTTGCTTGAGGCCATGGGTTCCAACCTCAGTACTGGGAGTAGGAGGAAGAAAGTCATTTGTCTGTCCAGTACCAAGACTCACTTTGTGCAGACAACATTCCCTCCAGACTGTTTTCTCTCTCTTCAACTTTTCCCATTTTGCTTCTGGTCAGAGCATTCTCATGATAAAACATGATCGAGGGCTGGAGAGATGGCTCAGTAGTTAAGAGCACATAGTAGTTAAGAGCACATATTGCTCTTGGAGAGGACCTGAGTTCAGCACTCAGCATCCACACCAGGCAGGTCATAACAACCTGTACCTCCAGCTCCAGGGTTCCTGTGTCTCTGACTTCTGTGAGCACAGTCAAGCATGTATCACACACATACACGCACGCACGCACTTCTGCAGCACCTAAGAAGCCATGGAGGCTCAGTTTCTGTTTGCAGACTCTGAGGTTTATCCTTGGTGGGTGAGTTTTTTTGTTTTGTTTTGGAAGGTCTCTGTGTGGGGTGCTCTTGGCCGACCCTAGGCTGCTGCTGGAATAGTTGCTGCAGCTCGGCATCCTGGGCTTGTGCATCCAGACCTGAACAGGACCCTTTGTGTCTAAGGAGTTTCTGATTGGAGTGCTAATGAATCAATTAGAAAATTACTTGCTGCTGAGATCCTTAGCCAAGCCAGGACTGTGCATGAGCCTTACAAACCATCTGAAGGCCATACACGGATAAATCTTTCTTGGCCATGGCCCTCGGAAATCGCACCACAGCCTTTCTTGGGACTGCTAATCACTTGAGCAAAGCAGGACTTCTGCTTTGTTGGGCTGCCTTGTGCTTGGCACAGGTTTCTAGCTTGTGTCTCTATTTGTCCCAGCACTGATGAGGAATGGCCTTGGTGTGGATTCCTCCAGGGTCACTTTTGTGTCCTTTTACTTTGTCCCCTCAGAAAGTGCCCATAACCTGTCCCAGGTCATCACTTAAGCAGAACTGGAGCCCCCAGAGCCCAGATTGTCAAGCATCAGTGTTGAGGCCTTTTTAGATGGAGACCATTGATCTATTTAGGGTGCTTTCTCAGTCCTAGGTTGGGAGTTGCAGATGAGGAGTAGTGTGGTGAGATGGAGGTAAACCTGGCCTTGCAGTTTGTTAAGGTTTGTCTTGGGGTGGATTGGCTGGAATGACAGCCAACAACTGAGGCTGAAGGAACCTGTGGCTAGCAATTAGTGCTACTCAGTACTTCAGACACTCGCTGGGTGCTTGAACTTGAGGGGGGGATGGGAAGGGGAAGGTAGCATGAAAAAGCTGAAATTGTTAGGAATCCCAGCTGAGGTCAGGTCCAGCTCTTAAAAAAGGCAGTTGTAAAATAATGGTTTCAGGGGCTGGAGAGATGGCTCAGAGTTTAAGAGCATTGGCTGCTCATCCTGAGGACCTGAGTTCAATTCCCAGCAACCACATGGTGGTTCAACCATCTGCAATAAGACCCAGTGCTCTCTTCTGGCATGCAGACAAACATGCAGACAGCACTGTATATATGATGAATAAATAAATCTTTTTTTTTTTTTAATGAGACAGTGTTTCTCTGTATTGTTTTGGAGGCTGTCAGTCCAGCCTGGCCTCGAACTCATAGAGATCCGCCTGCCTCTGCCTCCCAAGTGCTGGGATTAAAGGCGTGTGCCACCACCACCTGGCTGGATAAATAAATAGAAATTGGTTGTGTACGGTGTGGACCCCTTGTCCCCCAGAGCTCTGTAGTAAGTTTAACTGAGGCATTTGCCTAATCCTGGAGAAAGCCAGCATGCTTGCCAGAGGCTGGAACCTGAGGCAGCTGTTTGCTGGGCTCCTGGTTTTATTTGATTTCATGGAGTTTGGGGAGTAAGGACAATTTGTTTTCTGTTTTTTTTCCCATAGCTGGGGCTAGGGCTAGGGAAAAGCATAGATTCTGTCCTTTTTATGTTTTAAAAAAGGGCCACTGTTGGTATAGAATTGGTAATGTAGACCAGGCTGGCCTCAAACTTGTGGTAGTCTTCCTGCCTCAGCCTCTTGAGTATTGGGATTACAGGTATGAGCGCGGTGCTGGCTAGATTCTGCCCGTTTGTTCTCGAGATGGTCTGGGTGCTCGTGTGTTCATGCCCACAGAGACCCTGGGGCACTACTAAGGCATGCTGGTGCTTTGCATTGAACTTTGAGTATGGCAGGGGAGCAAGAAGGGGGCCATAGATGACTGTAAGCTAGCACAGATAGGGCAGAGTGTAGAACGTCCAGCCCACCTATTTGTCCAGCCAACTACTTGGCTTTCCAATGTTGACTTGGCCTTATCCAGTTCCAGTAGTGGAAGTCCAAAACAAATAAGCCTAGCCCCTAGGCGGAAGCAGGCTGGCTTTCTCACTGTGGGAGCTAAAAGTGCAACAGCTGTGTGGGTAGTCATTGCCAGGTGATAGCCGGTGTGGCAGGCTGTTGCAGTGAGGTTCCAGGAACTTCCAGTAGGGTATGGGGATCAGATGTATGGGTGGCTGTGGACAGGGATAGGGATATCTTGTCTGTCCCCTTTACCTTCAGGTTCCTTTTTAAACCTTGTTGTGTTTCTATTGACTCATGTTACCCATTCTTTCCACATCTCTGTGTTTCTTGACACTGGAGTTGTTTCAGATTCTGCCTGTTTTCAGCTGGCAGGCCAGCGACCAGAGTCTACCACCTGGGAAAGGTGACATTCTTGCTGTGATCTGGATGGGATTGGGACTCTGGCCTGTGTCTGGGATCTTGGGGAACTGTCAGGGTTGACTGAACAATGGGGTATAGCTCCATCATCTTGGGTCCTATATCCCTGAGGCAGGAAAAGTGCAGAGGAAGAGGACAGTTGATGGGTAGGTGGGAGGGTTGTGAGATTTGGAAAGAGGTCTACGTGTTTCCAAAACTGTACTAACAGGACCACAAATGAGTTGCCTTTATGCAACAAACTCACCTTTTCTTATGGTTTTGAAGACTGGAAGGCCAAGATCAAAGACCAGTAGGGCCACACACTTGCTGAAGGTTCTACAGAATCTGCTCCATGACTTCTCTTCTGGTGGTGTTGACAGTCTGTTACCCACATTTCCTTATTGGATTAGGGTCCACTCACATCTAATATGACCTCATGCTAGCTTGATTATCTCTGCAAAGGACCTGCCTACAGACAGGTTTACATTCATGGGTACCTGGAGGTGGGGAAGACTTGAACTCTGTGTGTGCGCGTGCGCGTGCACAACCTGCAACAGAGGTCTGTGATCTCAGAGCATGTTTAAATTACTGCCATAAGGGAGGGACCTTAAAGTTCTCTCTCTCGGTCTGGTCTCAGCCAGCAACAGGAGCGAGACATCACCTGGCTTTGGGGATGAGACGTTACTTACTTCTGTGGGAACTAGGGAGTTTTGGAGAAAGCATAAAGATGTTTGTGGATGCCTTTGGAGGTGGCCTTAGAAATGAGACAGGTCTTCCTTTCTTCCCCATTAATTTTGAGGCCACTTGCGTTCCCCCTTCCCAAAAAGGGTGATGGGGCTGTAGAAGGGTTGCCCGGCTCTTCCCTGTAGGACTCTAATGGTTTGCATGTGTGTGTGAGGGCTGTCTGTTCCAGGCAGCCTTGGTAGTGGGTAACTTTTATTGGAAGGGCAAATACGGTGCAGTGTCAATACGGATGTGTTTTTGCTGTGGATAAACACAAAGAACCAGGTATATAATGGCTGGGGCCAGCCATCTTTCTTCCTCAACAACAAGTTTCCCACTTGTACAGAACCCAGTTTGAGGCTTCTCAAAACCTTGCAGTCGCCCGTCTGAGAAGAGCCTGAGAGCCTGTTCAGATGACAGGAGTAGAGTAGAAGGCATTTGTAGCTATTGAGTTGGTAAAACCAGTGTAGTGTAAATAAGAAATCTGGATTATACACAACCTCAAAACACTACAGCCGAAAACCACACATGCCAAACGAAATTTCCCACCATGTGTCAGTAAACTTCACAGAGCACTGTCTGCGGGTGATAGGGGCTTAGGCAGTGGGGGACCTTGTTTCCTATCTCTGTTACTCATCGCTTCTCTGCTCTTGCTCCCACACAAAACAAGGAGGAGAAAATTAATTGGTATTGTTTTTGTGCATTGCCTCCTTTACAAGACCATTGGCATGTTGAAGATGCTATGTCCACCTATGCAGCCATCACTGGTCAGAGCACATTATGTGCTTGTCAGGATGGTACAGAAAGGCTCTTGAACATACTTGACTCTCTTCTCTGCCTTTCTGGGAGTGGCTTCTGTCGTCCCTTCCAAGAAGGGGCCTGTGATGGCCCTTTTTGGATGGAAGTATTTGTTATACCAACAGTCATAGTTATATGACATTCATGTGTTTGTAGTTAGTGTCCATGTATCTATCTATCTAAAGATAGATCATAACCATAAGCTATCTCTCATTCCTCACTACCCAAAGACAACAACACTGTTCTGTCCATTTATGTTGGCAGTGTGATGCTTTTTTCCCAAACGTGTACCCTTAGGGGATCACGTCCGTGTCCACGTTTTTTTCCTGTGTGGTCCAATCAGATGCATTTCTCAGCCTCCGAGCTCCTTTCTTCTGGGTTCTCACTTCCTGCCTTCATCCTTCCTTCCTAATCTTGGATCCTTTGATGGTATAGCCCACTGTGCCAGTCTGTATACCCAAAACTTTCTGTGAGGTCTGCACAGACATTTCACAGCCAGAAGATCCTGGTAATGAATGTGACCAATTTCTTCCTTTGGAGTGAAGGAGGTGAGGTATAATTCTTGCTCCAAGCCCCAAAGTCAGGGCTTTATGCGGGTAGCACTAAGTTGTCAAACCAGCAAGTGGGAGGCTTTGGCTTCTAAACTTTATGTGTCCCCCCCCTTCAACTACTGCCCACTCACCTGTACAAATAACCGCATAGAAGCCAGTGGGTTAGGTTTGGAGACCCTCCCAATCCCAGGCCCATCCCTAGGGACCTCTTAGAGGCAGACCAACTTGCCAAACTACTGGACCTCCTGGCCAGCTGGCATGGCCTCTTGGGTTCTTTGGTAGGGCTAGAACCAGGGGACCCCCTCAGTTGTGCTGTTTTACAATCGATGGTTGCTAGTGACCATGTTTGCTGCACTCTGCTGATCATCTTCACTCCCTAATGTGGGGAGATTCCATCACGACCCCCCCCCCAATAAAAAAGAAAAAATACTTCTCCATGACTTTTACAGGCCCGCAAGTGGAGGTTCAGAAAGGTAATATGCCTGGCTGGAGCCAGGACGAACCCAAGCAGCAGGGCGAACTTCAGGGTGTGTGGCAGGCGCCTGAGGTGAACAGAGAACGCACACTGTTGCCCAGTGAATGGTGATAGTAGCATTGGAAGCTGTGGACACTTGCCCTCCCCCCGGACTTGCACCTGTCCTGTGTCCTCCTGGTGCAGGACCCAGCTCCTGAGGAGTGCAGGCGGGTGGAGGCAAGTGCAGGTTCCCCACTCTGGGAAACTGAAATCTGTTTCTGAGCCGGCCGGGTTCTCTGAGTGTCCCGGCTGGCATGTTTGCTAGTCACGAAACATGATCCATACGCTGTATTTTAGGATTCCCCATCTGTCAGTGTCAGGGAGGTTGTCCGAGGGGCGGGGGCTCAACACTTCATGGTGGAATAAGGGGTCTGTGGTTGGGGGCCTAGGGGTGCTGGGACTAGGAAGACATAGATCAGGTTTCTACATCCATAAGGTATGCCGGGTCACTTGTTATTATGTTTGTCAGTCTGTCAGATAAAGAAATTGCCATGTGGGGGGTGGGGAAGGGAATAGTGTTTCTTTTCAACCAGGGTTCAAGGCTGTTGAGGGACAGAGCAGATAAGGTTTGAACATGAGAGGTTTTAGGCTGTCTGGAATTTTGTGCTGGTCCTTGTGAGAGGGTGAGAGGCCTGGGAGCCAGAGAGACAGAGCCCTCTAGACTCCCTCACAGGATGCTGTTTTGCCTGGTCCTCCCCTGTCCCTCTGGCCCTGCTGGTGGCAGAGAGAGAAGGGAAAGGCTATTGATCCACCCTCTCCTCTCGGGGAGGCCACAGCATACTCAAGGCTTTCTTGTTAAAAATGTATTAACCTGACCGTAAGCAGGCCCTAGTTTAAAAATAAAAGCAAGAGGCTACACAAGTGGGCGTGGGGGGCAGGGGCAGCGAAGCCTTCGGAGCAGTGAAGGGCACGGAGAGGGCTCTTTTTCCTGAGTGCCCTTAAGCTTCACACTGGGCGCTAGGGCCCTGCGGCCCCGCCCCCTTCCCCTGTGAGCCTGGTTTTCTTTGGCTTAGTCCGTGCAGTGGAATCTCTTCGAACCTCAACCCAAATGGCCCTCACAGAGTTCAGTGACAGTTTGCCGTGAAAGCCTGCCTTGTTAGCACTGCTTGGGCACGCTAGCCACTCGCCTGGTCTCCCACTGTTTCTCAAGACTCCCAGCTCCAGCCGTTGCTCACACGCTTCCCTGTCTCACACATGCACACATACACACATGCATGCACACACACCTCTGAGATCTCACCTCTCCTGGCTGGGCCATGCTCCTTGTCCTGTCCCGTTCCGTCCTGTGTCTCCCCCCGAACCCCTTCTCAGGACTAGTGTGGAGGCTAAACCCAGGGAAGCCCTATCCTCCTGTCTTAATGAGGGTTTCTATTGCTGCGACGAAACTCCGTGGCTGAAGCAACTTGGGGAGGAAAGGGTTTATTTGGCTTACGCTTCCACATCTCCGTTCATCATCAGAGGAAGTCAAGACCAGAACTTAAGCAGGCATGAACCTGGAGATGGGTGGTGCAGAGGCCATGGAGGGGTGCTGCTTACTGGCTTGCTCATCATGGCTTGCTTACTTAGCCTGCTCTCTTATAGAACCCAGGACCACGAGCCCAGGGATGGCACCACCCACAGTGGACTGGGCCCTCCCCCATCAATCACTAATTAAGAAAATGCCTTACAGCTGGATTTTATGAAGACATTTTCTTAATTGAGGTTTCCTCCTTTCAGATAACTCTAACTTGTGTCAAGTTGACATAAAACTAGCCAGTGTGTGTTCTCCCTCTCCCTCTCCCTCTCCCTCTCCCTCTCCCTCTCCCTCTCCCTCTCCCTCTCCCTCTCCCTCTCCCTCTCCCTCTCCCTCTCCCTCTCCCTCTCCCTCTCCCTCTCCCTCTCCCTCTCCCTCTCGTGTTTGCGATAGCAGATATTGGAGATTGCCCAACCCAGCATTTGCCAGGAAACCTTTATGGCCTGTAGGGATGGTGCCCACGGGTCTGCTCTTGGGCGAAGATGGAGGAAATGACATTGTAACCATAATTCCCTGTGCTCTCCCACACACCTCCCATCAGACTAGACCCACTATGTAGCCCTGGCTGTCCTGGAACTTGCTTTGTAGACCAGGCTGGCTTTAAACTCATAGTGATCCTCCTGAGCTGTCTGGGGTTAAAGGCATTCACCACCATGCCCAGCTCTACCTCCCTGGTTCTTAAGAGTAGGTAAACTGGGATTTCAGGAAGTTGCCAGGGTGTTTTCTATCTCCACGGGTAGCTGCTGCCTCTTATGAGTCTCTACCAACTTGTTCCCTCTGGGTGGAAAAAGAGATTAGAAAGGATTTAGCCAAGTCTGGCTTTTATCCAGACCCCATTGTGGAAAGATGATCAGTCACATGACAGGGTGGGCATGCACTCTTGGGTCTCAGCCTCCCTGTGTGGCTCACAGAGCAGCACCTTAGGAGGAGGGAGCTGAGACACTCAGGTTGCTGCCTCAGAGCACCGAAGTACAGGCAGTGGCATCGGAACTCAGCCTTGATGATTCATAGCCTGGTTTCTGCCCCATCTCTCAGTGGGCTGGGTGGGGTAGTGTGGCGGCTGCCATTTCTTGCATGGGTCACGGAGGGCACTCTGCCTCTGGTTAGTTAGAAGAGTCAGAGACTTGTATGAGCCTCCACTGGCCCCCACCATCTGTTTTTGCTGCCTCCTTCCATATCTTTCTTCCCTACCTGTGAGATCACTTCAGACAATCCTCTTGTTCTCCCTCCATCTTCCCTGCAAAGCCACTGGAGATCCTGGAAAGGTACGGAGGGTGATGAAGTCGAACCTCCACTGTGCTCAGAGTAACATCCCATCATTTGTAGCTAAAAATAAAGCATGTGCTCGCCTCTCATTGCAACAAATGTGTTTTCTTTTGGGGCTTTGGAGGGGTCATTTGCGCCCCCCCCATGAGTGTGAAGAGTTGCACAACTTGGAGACAGTGAGTTGATGCTGCTCACCCACTTTGAGCCTCAGCAGTGGCTTCGGCATGTGACGGGTGTGGGGGACAGGGCGTGTAAGATGGGACAGATGCCCCGACTCCCTTTGCTAATATGACTGCAGCAGAAAGGAGGTAGACCGTCTTTAGAGGACTTCCTTGGTGCAGGGTGTTTCTTTTTGATACTTTGAATGCAGAGGCAAGGTTGAGAAAATTAGCTTGTTCAATTAATTTTGTAAATACTGACTGAGCAGAAGTTTTATGCCAAATCACAAGACATAAATCCTAGCAATTACCAAAATCAACCTGGCTGTGTCTCTTCTTGAAGGTGCTTGTCTGCATATGAGAGAGAGACAGACAGACAGACAGAGACAGACACAGAGAGAGACAGACACAGACAGCGAGCGAGCGTGTGTTGGGGGAAGGAGAAGGACGTAAGGGTGGAGATGGCGGCAGAGTGCAGAACTTTAAGGTCCAGCTCTCCGCCCTGCCCTTCCAGAGTCAGCTGTGGACGCTGAGCCGATTGTGCGATGTTCTTTCCCATTCTTAAGGTCACTCCTCGCCCTGTAATCTTTTTGTTTGCTATGTGTTAGACTGGGCTAAAACTGCCTTTCCTTCCTGGGCTACGCATGAGCCTCAGAGCTCTTCATCCATTTTCCCTTTGATGAAGCTAAGGCGCCTCACAGGTTACTTAATTTTCTCAGAGCCCCACAGGCAGATTTGTTGAGGCCTGAGATTTCATACTCTTCCCCTCAAGCTGTTTAGACCCACCTGCACGAGAAGCTGCCAAGAGCCATCTGTCTGTCCCTGGCACTTTCTTTTGAGAGATCTTTCATATACTTTCGTTTGATATACACAATATTAGTAACCTAGGGGATAGGAATCTCATCTTCCCCTACTTCTTTTTTTTTACACAAACAAGTAAGCAAACAAATCACACCAGATGGTGGCAAG
Source organism: Mesocricetus auratus (assembly GCF_017639785.1). Lineage (NCBI taxonomy): Eukaryota > Metazoa > Chordata > Mammalia > Rodentia > Cricetidae > Mesocricetus > Mesocricetus auratus. Next base: position 32,174,640 of record NW_024429197.1, on the reverse strand, counting down.
TGAAGTGTTAACTGATATCTGGAGAGGCTAGCATGCTTTTTTTAAAAACCAAACTTAAAAAAGCAATCTTTGTAGGATGTGTGTGCGCGTATACCATGGCGTGCACATCGAGGTTAGAGGACAACCTTGGGTGTGAGTCCTTGGCTTTCATGCTATTTGAGACAGTGTCTTTTCTTCACCGCCATGGAAGCCAGGGTGGTGGCCTGTGAGCTTCCAGAAGTTCTCATCTGCTCATATCTCCCCGTGGGACCACCAGGTGTGTGGCTTTTGGTTGGGTTTTAGGGGATCTGAACTCAGGTCCTTAGGCTAATGCCACAAGTCCTTTACCCACTGAGCCACACCCCCTGCCTCTGCATGCTTTTTACTTTTTTTTTTTTAAAACAGTACAAGGTCTTGCTATGTTACCAAGGCTAGTATCCTACTCCTGGCTCAAGCAATGCTTTTTTGCCTCAGCCTCTTGGGTAGCTGAGACTTCAAGTATGTGTCTCCCTACCTAGCTTGAGCCACGCTTAGTCCAGAGCCCATGGAGAGACAGTCCATGTATGCCCTCTCAGCGGTGAGCGCTGCATGAATGAAAGGCATGTCGGAAAGGTATGTACAGAAGCTAGCTTGTCACTTGGACCTCTGGCATCCCATTTGGGGATTTCTTACACTGTTGTCATGATCTGATTTCAGGTGCCTGTGAAAATTATGGCAGTTTGTAATCTGGAATTCCCTGTTGGCGCACAGCAGCTGGTCTGGATGTAGGAGGCTGGAGTGTCCGTGTGGAAACAAGCTGAGGCTTGCTAGGGGTGTCACTTTGTTCTGCCCTTTGTGTCACCAGGGAGAAGGGTGGGAGAGAGAGAGCTTCAGGAGCTATTTTTACATTGTTCACGTCATGTTCAGAATTACTAGATGTTTGTGGCTAGATCCCTGTTTGGCTTTAGCTGGGGAGAGTGCTCCCTCAGCTGCCTCTACCCAAATGGAAACTTGAGCTCAACCCCATGGGTATATGTGTTGTTCTGAAGGCGGAGGAGTCCAAAGTGACCGTGCAGTTACCCTGGGTCATTGGGAGTTGTCATATTAGGGCTTATATTTTCCATGGTTCTTCAGAATGCTGCTGGGGATGGGATGCCAGTGTGGGAGGCAGAAGGCATGTACTCACCCATGGACTTATTTATTCAACAGATAGTCTTTCAGTGTGAGACACACACACATGGTAGATGTTTTCCCAGGTATTTTCAGAGGGGAATAAAGTATTATCTCTTAACGATTTTATACAGTTTGATCATGTACAAGCCAGGCTCTGAGGGAAGGTCTGGCAGTACAGGACTGTCATAGGGACAAGGAGCTATGGCCAAGCAGAAGGGACTGGGCCATTCAGGGTGGTCCCCACCTGCCTCCTTCAGGAGGTGCTGAGTGGCCTGAGCTGGCTTAAAGAACTAGGGGTAGAAGTTTCAAGTGTGCACAGTTGGGTTGTTGGCTATTGAGCATCACGTGTTCATACACGTTGTTAGGGGTGTCTATTTGAGACAGGCCTTTTCTGTGTAGCCTTGACTGTCCTGGAACTCTAATGATCCCCCCTCACCCCCCAAGACTGGCCTGCCTTTGCCTCCTGACTGCTGGGATTAAAGGAGTGTGCCACCACCGCCCAGCTATTTTATTAATTACCTGACTTAATTTTTACCCAAAGAGTATACTGTCTGTTTGAGGGGTGGAGGGACATGATGTCTTAGGCTTGTGATTCTGGCACTTGGAAGACTGAGGCAGAAGGATTGCCATGAGTTCTAGACTAGCCTTGACTAGTTGAAAACCATCCATATGGGATGGGGGAGTAGCCTAGCAAAGTCCTGTTTCAGTCCCCAGTGCTTGGGTGAAAAAGAAAAGGAAAGCAATACAATCAAAAGAAAAAAACTTTATACCAGGATAGCACTTGATGCCTCAGTGGCCAGAGCTGGGAGCAGCTGTATAACCTTGGCTCTAGAGGTCATTGTACTTCGTGAGAGGCCAGGTTGAAGAGCAGGGGTTAAAGAAACTACCCCCCCCCCATTCTGGTTATAGTTTGGTTTGTACAGTGTGTGTGTGTGTGCACGCACGCACACACACACACACACACAAGCATGCACTGCAGCCACAGGCCTGTCCCTGGCACGGCATTATTTGCAGTGAGTATTCCAAATGTCAAGTTCCCCTTGACTTGAGCTGAGCAGATGAAACAAAATGGCAGACAGATTAGAAGGGGCTTGAGAAGCCTTTTCGGATTTGAAAACTGGACTTTGTTGACTTTGAAAAGCTGCTGAACTGGCCCATCTGCACAGAGGCAGGGACATCTGCTTGGCACCAGTTGGCTCTGGGCTTAGGAGACTGGAGGCACCTGGTACATGTATCCCCCCCCACCGTGTCTCTGAACAGGGGTGGAGTCCTGTTCCTGTCCATCAGTGATGAGGGTGGGAGTAGGGAGGGAGCAGAGGAGCTGGGCCCTCTTAGAGTTTCAGGAGTTTAGGTAGGTCTCCAAGGGGTGTGTGTGTGTGTGTGAGAGAGAGAGAGAGAGAGGGAGGGAGGGAGGGAGGGAGGGAGGGAGGGAGGGAGGGAGGAGAGGGAGGGAGGGAAAGAGAATTGTACCTGTTGAATGTCATAAGCATTTACTGAACCTTTGCCAGGAACCCAGTAGGTGACAGGAAAGAAGATGGCCACACTGTATCATGATCTGTAGAATGCACCAAGGGAGCTGAGAAAGTGGAAACTCACCAAAGATACAGAAATCTCTACTAAGAACTTGAAATGTCAGTGCCAGGAGAGCCACAGACGGCTCCATTTGCTCCCTTCCTTCTGTAGATGTAGTAGCTAAAGCTCAGAGTGGGGAAACCATGGACCCAGAGCTGCATGGGAAGGGGTGAGGTTGGGATTTGAGCTTGCCTCTTTGGCTTTCAACTCATACTTGTCTTATGACATCACATTGGCTTCTGCTCTCAGTCCTTTCTTCTCCATAGATTCATTTCTCCCGCTCTCCCTCCAACTGCTTCCTCTTCCTGCCTGGAATCCCCAGGAATCCCTCTGTGGGTGCTGCCTTATCCAGCCTGCGAGAAACGGGAAGAACAGAGGGTCTTGGCAAGAGCCCAGTCCCTCACTGCTCCTGTGACACCTCCCAGGGATAGAGCTTTTCTTACTTATGCCTGCAGCCCTGTCTCCTAATGACAAGCAGAAATATCTCACACCGTGTTGTGCCTTTTAAAAACAATTCATGGAGTTTAGGGACTGTGGGAAGATGCTCTTTAAAAGGCATGGGATTCCTCTGCCAATGGTAGTCAAGTCACATGATCCTCGAGCCCTGAATTGTCCTCCCTTCAGCCACCAGGTGGACCACTGACTTAGTGCTAGATGATGCTTTCTGCCCTGTCTCTCTTTGCACACTGACACACAACACAAGTGCCTTTTGTCCCCAGAAAGCACTGCTTTCTCTAGAAGCGTCAGCGAGAAGCGGTGACTCTGATAAGGTTTGTGCTGAGGAGTAAAGCATCATGTGTGCCTTGCGGCAGCCTGCTCACATGGCTGTACTTGCAAAGCAAGGTGCTTGCCTTCTTGTTAGAGCTCTGTCCCACCAGGCCTGGCTCTTGGTCGTACAAAGATCAGAGCTGGCCGAGCACTCACCACATGGCCACCATCGTCTTAGCTCTGAGAGCCACTTCTGGAGACCCGTCGTTTCTGGGTGGTGACAGCTCCTCCAGGTCTGCTGATGCCCGGTTCCTGTTTCCAGGTTCTTATTTAACAGACCCGAATGCAAAGGTCCTGTGTGTGGGTTTAAAAATAACAATCTACACAGTGGTCGTGAGGCGAGGGAGAGTGTTTGTAATGAGCTCGGGAAAGCGATGATGCTGTTGTTGCCAATAGCTGTGAACAGCTGTGTGTTTTATATCTGCTGGGGTCTCTGCCTTTAAGTCATCTTTGAGGTGTAGCGTCCGATCCCCCGCTTTCAGGAGATGATTTGTCTAACATTACTGAGGGTGAAGCACAGGACCAAGTGAGCTCAGGGCAGACCAAGAACTTGCTTTGGCTGGAACAAACCGAGAGCGATGATGGTAAAGATGGATTCTGCGTGTAGAGATGCTGAAGGGAATGATGGTATTCGGTGCTGAGGCGGCAGCTTTAGTCAATGCCCGCATTTCATTTCTGCCAGGCCCAATTCCGAACAGTTTATTTGATGACTCCTATTACCCCTATTTTTCAGGCAGGGAAATTGAGGCATGGGGAGGCTAAGTTAAGTTTGCCCACAGTGAGACTGCTTGTATGTGGCAGATCTGGGACTCATACAGGGGAACGAGGTTTGGAACTCTTAGTGGCAGATCTTGCAGCATTCAAGCGGATGTGGTAGGGCAGGCAAGGAGAATGACGGGGGCTCTTTTGCTTGGCCTCGGCAGAGCCACAGCTCGAGTGTAGATGTTAAAGGGAGAGGCAAAGCTTCAGCTCCTACTTCCGTGGACACCAGATGGCTACAGAGCAGGCTCCCTGTGGGTGGCAGCTAACTCCCTGTTGCCAGGTGACTGCCCACAACCAGGCTTGCCCATGGAGGCAGGAGGGCAGCATCTTGCCCCTCAAGAGTTCTTTATAGGGTATAAAGGTCTCCAGGGCCTAGGGTGTAGCTGGCTGGCTCCCAGTGCTTTGTTGAGGGCTGAACCTCCATGACCTGCAGGTGGTGGTGTGTTCTGCTGTGGTGGCGGTCCCCACGGATCACTGCAGGGGAAGTGACTGGCTATCTGCTTGGTCCAGCTTGGCCATATTAGGAAGTACAGGTTGTCAAGTTCCACAGAATGCTGACAGTGGCGCCTGGGAACAATGCTGCGTAGGAGGAGGCGTGTGTGTGCTCGCCTTCTGACCTGAGTGACATATTTGTCCCTTTTGGTTCCTGTGAATACTCAACCTGGCCCTGAATGCATTTGACTCTCAGTTAGGAACTACAGCCTTTGCTGTGGGACAGGTGGGCAGTCATCTGAGCTGGGTTCCTTCCCCTAGGCCTGTGTGTGTGTGTGTGTGTGTGTGTGTGTGTGTGTGTGTGTGTGTGTGTGTGTGTGTGTGTGTGTGTGAGTGAAGAAGCCCTGGTATCCATCAACTCCTTGCCTGTTATGTGTGGAAGGACAGGGAGATGACCTACCTCACTGGCAAATCTGAAATTTTTCTGAGCCCTGGTGTGTCATTGTGTGGTGGTGAGGTGGTATCTCTTCAACTCTGTGACTGTAGCTTTCATGCAAGTGTGCAAGCCACTCTGAGAGTGCAGGCACCGTGGGAAAGCCCCAGATGGGAGGTGCAAGGGACCCCTCCATCCTGTACCACGCCTCTGCTACTTCTTTATCCGCCTTGGTGCTGTGGACACAGACATCGTCCTTCCTTGGTTAAGGTTGCCTGGGGGTGTATGAGCAGTCACACTGCGCCAGCCAGTTGGCAAGGGCTTGGACAGAATAACAGCTGGGCCAGAGCCTCCATGTAATCTGTGAATTGGATTCCATTCTGTTCTTCTGGGACACCCTGCCCTATATTTGGTCACAGGTATGGGGTAGAGGTGGCCACAGATCATTGGCCTCTCAGTGTCTTCATTTCACTGTCACGTCAACAGTTTACATGGTTGTCATTCTTGTTTTTTGCCTTGGCTGTGAAGTTACATTATTTTCTGAACTAATTCTGTTTTATGTAACCTGAGTCCAACTATCTGAGCATGAAAGGCAAGCTTTCCCCCTCTTTTTTTAACAAAGATATTTCCTAGACCAACCATTACGTCTGGAAGTGATTGGGCACCTGGCTGGAGCAGCAACTTACTTACTTACTTACTTACACACACACACACACACACACACACACACACACACACACACACACACACTATATATATACATATATACACACACATATATAATATATATGTGTTGTGTCCAAATAATAGTGCCTTTTTTAAATTAAAAATTAATTTTATACACATGGTTGTTTTGTTTGCATGTATGTCTGTACACCACATGGGTGCCTGGTGCCTACAGAGGCCAGAAGAGCATGTCAATCAGGTCCCCCGGGACTGGAGTTACAGATGGCTGTGAGCTGCCATGTGGCTTGGGGATCCTGGGTCCAGAAGAGCATCCAGTGTTCTTAACCACTGAGTATCTCTTCAGCCCTCCATGTCTTTCTAATCATGTATGTAGCTGTAGTTTCTATGTCGACAACATTACATGTAGATAATATTAGATTGGGACGTGAGCTTACACCATGCTTACATGGAAAAACTGTTTTGTGCGAGGACATATTCAAGGGTTTCATGTTAAAAGCACTTAGAGTGATCAGTGTTGGTGTGTTTTTCTCACCATCCAACAGTGCCTTCGTCTGTGGCTGTAATTACCCATTTCCTCATTATTTCCCGGCACTGTCTACATGGCATCACAGGAGCCCTGTTCCCCCTGGGAGAGGTCATCTCCACTCCCTGTGGGTGCCTGGGAGGGGCAGTGCCTATTCTGACCATCAGTGGTCTCTTCACTGCCTCAATTTGGTGGCGGTGAGAATCTGACCCAAGCGTGGTTAAGAGCTAGGCTCTGAAAGAATTTCTTTCCCCCACAAGGTTGGAGCTGATTGTTGCACTGAGATTGGAGCTGTGTCAGCAGGGGAAGCCCTTGAGGCCTCACCTTGTGGGTGACAGACAGGGAAGTACTGAGAGCCTCTGTTTGGATCTTGTAGAAAACTGGATGGGAGTGAGGGACCACTCACTGTCACCAAAAGGCTTGCCCTTGCTCCTGTTTGACTGAAGAGGTAGTGGGCTAGCAGAGTCTTGGGAGTGTTTCAGACTCAGCTCAGGGAAGAATTTGGTAGCATAAAGGCAGGTAAAAATGCGGGATAGAGGAGGGACAAGGGGCTGCAAGGTCAGGCTGGATTGCTTCACGGGCACTGGCTTGCTGCCCTGTAAACTGTAGGCTGCTCTTTGTTTAGGGCTGGTAGCACCTCCCTCTTGCTCCTACCAGCCTTCATGGGCTTTGTATCAATGCCCTTTCCGTGGCCCTCCCTCTGCAAGGATGGCATTTACGTTTGATTGTTGGTCAGTGTGCAGAGGCTGCCAGGTATATATATCTGAGTTATCTGGGGTGTTGGTTCTTTTGTTATTTTCTAATTTTAAATTTTAGAGTTTATCGAGTCTCTCTATGTGACCTAGGCTAGCCATGAATTTGAGATCTTCCTGCATTAGAATGCTCCTGGATGGCAGAATTGCAGGCATGTGCCTCTAAACCTGTCCTGGGGTCCTTTTTAGGGTTCTTTTCCTTTTAGGCTTTTTTCTATCCAAAGGATAAAAAGCAGTTGTGAGCCGGGCGGTGTGTGGCGCATGCCTTTAATCCCAGCGTTCAGGAGGCAGAGGCAGGTGGATCTCTGTGAGTTCTAAGCTGGTCTGGACTGACAGCCTCCAAAACAATACAGAGAAACCCTGCCTCGTAAACCCCCCCCACCAAAAAAAAAAGCAGTTGTGTTCCTCTGCCCTCTTCACTCCAATCCTTGCAACCTCACTTGGATTTGTGGAGTGAGGACCGCTAGCCCGGGCCACCTCTTCCTCTCCCTAGTTTGTGGTGGGGATTTGGGCAGGTCGTGGGGCAGGGTACCATTGAGGTCACTGTCTTACCTTGATTTCTTGCTGCCAGATAGAGTTCTGGGAAGGTTCCTGCCAATGTTATACATCTTGGGACAGTTGACTGCGAGCTGGACCCCTGAGGTAGAAAACTGTCCTTTTATTTTGGTATCTTTTATAGAGCCTGGGATCTCCTTGAGTCTTGTTCAGCTCCTCTGTAGCCTGAGCCCTGGGTTGAGCCTAGGGGCCCAAGTAGGAGGCTGAGGCCCATGTGGGAGTGAGTTTGGCCTGGCCAGCCTTCTGCCACATCCTAAAGCAGAAGTCAGTATTGAATCATCAGGAGGCTGAGGCTGTCACATGCAGAAATCCTTTGCTCCGAAGCAGGCATGCTCCTTGAAGGAAGAAACTGAGTGGAGTGGTGTTGTTCCGGTCTGACATGCCTTTAAACATGCACCTTGATTAAAGATCCTGCTTTTTGCAGCATATTTTAAAATGTCAGAAAGATAAATATACAGCCTTCTTAATGTGTCTGCTTTGAACAACCCTTTAAAAAGAGTGTCATTCACCCTCAGGGCCACAGCTCCCTCACCTCCTCCTTTGCTGTGGGTAACCCGGCCACCTACTCCAGGGCAGTGTTTGGTAGGGAGCGGAGAACAGAGTAATACTGCCTCCTTCCCAGTCTAGAGCTCATGTATCTTTTGACTAATTCTGAGGTTGGTGGAGCTGTGTAGTTCCTGGAATGCATCTGGGAAATCTGCTGTTAAGACTTTCAGAACAGGCACTGGCTTCTAGTAACTTCACCCAGATAATACTCTCCTCACTTGAAGTGAAAACCCTTTATTTAGCCAGAGAATCAGAAGGAAGTTGCTGACCCTGGCCCACCTGCCCTATCGGCGCAGACGGATAGTCCTCACCGGTTCTCTGCTCACCTGTGGTGTGAAAGAAGCTGGGGGCGGCAGGCGCTGTATTGTTAGGTACTGAGCTAAGCTGTGGTCAGGTAGGTGTGTGGTGCCACTGGAGGGTGAATCAGGCTGCGTATTGGTCCTGGAGACCAAATCCAGGGCTTCTCATGCTAGGCAAGTGTGCCACACCCCCAGGCCCCTTCAATGTTTTTATTCTAAGTTCAAGGCTGGCCTTGACCTTCTGCAGCCCAAGCAGGTTGTGACCTCACTATCCTCCTTCCTAATCTTGAGTAGCTTGGATGACAGGCCTGGCTGTGGTGTCTTCATCTTGTCATTGTATATGGATTTTATAAAGATGCCCTGGCAGCCTATCTGGTGATTTTCTCCCCAAAGGAATTAGAGGACCCCTGGGGCTTCGTTGGGCTGAGGAGAAAGCTTGGTGAGCTGTGTCCTGCCTGAGGGCAAGCTGCAGGAGAGCTCCTGTTGTGAGGAAGCAATAATCATGAGTGTTTAGCCTGAGCTTCCTCTACAGGTGAGGAAATGGAGGCCCAGGGAAGGTTGTGAATTGGCCAGGGTTGCACAAGTGTGGCCCTGGGAGCTTTCCCCGGACAATCCATTGTCTCTTCCTCCTGCTGCCTCAGGTGGGCTGGGCTGGGCTGAGCTGAGGGTTGGGCAGGGAATGCCCTGATCTTAGCATTTGAGCAAGGCTTTGCCAGGCTGCTAGAGTGGGCCACATTGGGCCACTTGGTTCTAATTTGTGCTCACCACGCCCCCAATAGGACAGGAGGTGGAACAACGACTTCTGTGTGATCCACTTGGGCATGGGGTCTGGGGAAAGCCCCCATTCTTCGCCCATTCCCTCTAGTCACCTTTCCTCCAAACCAGTTTTGAGGATCATAACATTTATTATGAGAGACTTTTTCGTGTTTAAAAATAAGTGCTGGCTTACAGGACTATATTTGGTATATGGAAGTCGTTTGCATGTAAATGTGTTCACAGGACAACTGCTTTGGTTAAGATGGAACCCCAGCTAATGGGGCACAGGGGTGGATGGGGAAGGGGCTCAGGGTCTGCCTGCTTGGGACACTTGAGTTGGAGCCTTCAAGCTTTTTGGAGATGCGTCCTTTTTTTCAGAGACAATTGCAAAACGAGATAGCTAGTGCTTAAAATTTCGTAGAAAATGTTTCTTATCCCAACGTCATAATTGTCATGACTCAGAAAAGTAAAATTGCCATTCCGCTCTGCCTGTCTGCCCTCACTCCTGCTGCCTGCCGAGTCCCCAGCAGCAGCTGCAGAATCTTTCAAAGAGAGAGAGAAGGAAAGAAAAAGGAAGGAATCCGAGGCAATGCTTTATTTATGTTCACGGCTACATTTGACTTGAAAATTCTGTCCCCTGAGCCTTGAGGTCAGCACATTACGAGTGATTGATGGCTGTCAGGAGCAAGCCAGGTGGCAAATTGCAGCAAGGGAAGTGGACAGATGATGCTGTGGCTTCGGGGCTTAGCAGACCCTGAGCTTTGAAAGGACACAGCTGAAAACAAAAGCAGACGGACATCTTGGGTTTGGCCCCTTCCCCTTTCTCTTCTTTTGCCTTTCTCCTCCCTTTTGTATTGAGCACTAAGAAGTGGGGGGAGGGGTACTCCATACCATTGGAGTCTCCCAGAATGTATCATTTAGGGGCGTGACACTATGGTAAGAGCCTTGGGATCGGAGATAACTGATCCCAAGTTTTAGCTTAGAAACAGGAGGCCTGGCTGTTTCCTCAGGTTGCCAGTCTCAAAGACATCTTCATGCCCCCACTTCCCAGCCCCATTCCTGAGCTCTGTAGGACTCTTCTCCACACTCTTGCTGCCTCATAGACTGGGTTACTTAGGATTGTGTTTCCAGTGGGCTTTCTGGCTAATCCTTGTGTATTTTCTGTGGTGGAAACAAATGGTGTCAGACCCACAGGCCTGTTTACAGACACGGAAATGATGGAAGAGCTTTGAATTTTAAACATTAGCTAATGAAATTGCAGATGAGGGTACTGGATGGAACAGCCCCAGTATTTCTGTGGAACAGGTCTTAGAGGAAGAGACTGCAGCTGTGTGTTGGGGGGGGGCAGGGACAGGCCCACAGACCTTGGTGGAGTCCTTTCCCAGTGTCTCTGAGTGGCAGAAGAGAAGCTCTGATGCTTGCCTGGTATGGTTAGACAGAGGATAAATGCGGGACTCGAAGGACACAATTGGGTGTTGTGTCAAGGCTGGTGAATCTGGTGCCTGCAGAGTTCCAGGTTGGGCAGGAAAAGGAGGCTGGACTTGCTGAAAGCAAGCAGGGAGGCAGGAAGGTGTTCCGGGTAGCTGCTGGGTGAGGCTAGAGTCTTTTTTCCTGGGGAATGGGCCGCAGCTCGTCATTTCCCCTGCCTCTGCCTCCCCCGCATTGCCCTGCAGTGTGGAGCACAGTTGTATAGAGATGGGACTGGCTGCTCATTCATCCGCTAATTGTTTTGATAAGAGACTAATTATCCACTGTGATCATCAGATTACCCTGGCTCCAGGAGGGAGACACTAGAGTTTGAGCTGCAGCCTTTGCTGCCGCCACCATCCCTGGTCCCTGCCAAAAGGATCCTTCTAGTGCCTGGGCTACCATGCCCAATTCTGACTGGGAAAGTATCTTGGGTTGTTGTGGTGGGCTCTCGTGTTGACTGAGCCCCAACAGCCGGTGTCAAGCAGGACTCTCCCTTTGATTATCTTTGCCCACTGTGTTAAATCCACGGATGGGTCTGGGCATCTTAACCTGTGGAGAGGAATACACAGAGGCACCTCTAATGAATTGACGTCAGCATTGAGACAGATTCACACGCCTTTTTATACTGTTTAAGTTCTGCTTCCATGTGATTTTTATATAAAAGAGCAACAGGCAAAAAACAACCAGGAGGGCAGATTATAAATTAATCCAATAATTGAATCCCTCAGCAGAGGTAATGGGGGAGCGATGGCATGGTAATTGATCTGATATGGGTTTTCACAGAAGTAGGAGCTACAGCTTAAGGAGTATCTCATCTTGGGAGGAGGGATTGTGACCAGATGTGTTATTCCTCTGATACCTTGGCCTTTGACAAGCTTTGGTGTGGTGGTGAGTCTGACCTTTGCTGGTAGGGGACTTGTCTTTTCCTCCTCCCCCTCCCCTCCCCTCCTCATTGTTCAGTGGAGCCCAGAGAAGCTGACAAAGATGCTTCAGACAGAGAAGTGGGGTTCCGAACTGTCCTATGGCTAACAGATCACTTAGAGAAAGCACAGCTCTCGTCTGTGGGGTCGGACTGGGATCCGTAGGGATGGGCGGTGATATGAGGGGAATGCCGTAAAGCATTGTGGTCCTCATGCTAGTATCAAGTCCCTGGTTCTGCCCTTTTCACTGCTCTAGGCTCAAGGTGAACATGCAACAGGGGATACCAGTTTCCTCCCAACTCTCACTCTCAAGTTCCTTAATTCTGAGTGTCATTCTCCCAGCTAAAGTGCAAAGCCAGAGATCCAAAAATCTGGCTCTTCTCTGCTCAAGGGCCCCTGCAGCTTGAGGATGTACCCTCCCCTCCCCCAGGAGCTGAACCCAGTCATTGTCTTCGCTGTTGGGGCTTAGCTAGCTAGGGAGGTTTGGCAATACATCAGGCCATATATCTAGAAACCCACGCTCCAGAAGCCACCTAGTTTAACTTCTCAGGAGCTAGCATAGTAGATCAGGGCAGGACTGCTGGATTTGCACCCAGAACTTTTCAAAACATTTCAGCAGGACACATTGCTGTCCCATTAGCACCCTACTATTAACCTGCTACTCCTAAGACTCAGCTTTCTTGAAAGGATTGGGGCATGGTGAAAAAATGGAACCATTTGGTAAATTCTGTATATGATCCTCTCTGATCACCCCCAGCAGGACTGTGCCAAGGCCTTGGTGCTGGAGTACCCCATGGATAGGAAAAGTGGAGTCCTGTAGGCTTGCCAGGGTGTGTCCAGGGATGGACCCAGTCTTTAGGGGCCATTCTTCATCAGATTTTAAGCTGTGGGATCCCTAAGCAAACAGCATTTTAAGGGCAAGGATAGGGTTTATATTACCCTATGCATGTTAGTGTTTCAGAAGTTGAGTTGGGCATTTGGCTATGCCAGGGACTGACTAGGAGGGACTACCTCCTCCCTTACTTTTCTGATTGGTGTTTTTTGGTTTGTTTGTTTTTTGAAGACAAGGTCTCACTCTGTAACCCTGGCTTTCCTGGAACTTGCTATGTAGATCAGGCTGGTCTCGAACTCAACAGAGATCCACCTGCTTCTGCCTCCTAGTGCTGGGATCAGAGACACACACACACACACACACACACACCACCATGTCCAGCCAACTAAATGGTATTGTTGTAAAGAGTGTTTGTCCATGACCTCAAAGACTCTTGAAGGAGTCAATTTCCATCCATGGTTCTTTGACTAGAAGAAGGCGTTCTGCATTTGGAAGAAGACATCATTCTTTGCTGGGATGTTCAAGGCCAACAGACCTGGTTTGAGAGGCCACTAACTCAGGGCAGCAGATCTTATTCCTGGCTCCTGCTTTCTGTCTCTGTACAATGGAGTATTATTAAAAATACATTCTCTGTGAATGCTTGAGGAGTAAATGAGATATTTCTTGTAAAATAAGGTAACCTGGTGCATGCTGACTGTCTGTAATGGTATTTCATCAGTCTTATTCGAAGAGGACACATAGATCTAAGCGTTGCATCACACCTGACCTGAGCTAAGGTAGACCCTAACCGGAATAGGAGATCCCTGTTTTGCTGGTTCACTGCCCTTTTTTCCCCAACCCCTAACAGGCTCTTCAGCCTTGTTTTAAGGGGGTAGAAGCTGAACCACCTGTCTGACAGCAGGGCACTGCTGTAGCCCTAGTAGCCCCAAGGCAGAGGCAGGTGGATCTCTGTGAGTTCCAGGACAGCCAGGGCTACAAGGAGAGACCCTATGCACATGGGCGAATCTTGACAGTCAAGACTGTAGGCCAAAACCTCTGCTGCTCGCTGCAGGGTCAGTTCTTTCCATCTCTGGACAGGGAAATATAGCTGTTATGAGAATCAAGACCAGCTTTCAAGCCGAGCACCTCCTTCCCTGCCCTTTGCTTGCCTGGAGGCAGATAACATGGGGGTTGAGACAGGAACAGCACTGCCTGCCTGTTGGGACAGGGTCTAGCTAGCAGGCCAGGGCAGAAGTGGGAACACCACCTTCTAGGGAAGGTAGGGAGCCTCCTTCCAGAAGCAGGACTCTGGCATCTTGTCTAGCTGGAGAAACTGGTTTCTAGGACTTGGCTCCTAGGCCAACCTGCTGGAGGGGTCCTGAGACCTAGAGGCCAGGGGCTGAGGCTTGGATATGGCTGTTTCTGAGCTGTTTACTTTCTCCCTTTCAGAAAAGGCACCTATTATCTGTGTATCTCTTGGTCTTTTTACAAAGCTAATTAAACCCTACAGGCAGAGTTTTAGGGCCTAGAATTCTTTACTTTCCCAGCCATTGTACTTTTTGGTGTGCTGGGAGTTTAATTGTCTTGCTTAGGGCTGATCTTTGAGCTGGGAAGGAGATTGGAGGACCCTGTACTTCCTCCTCTGTCTACCTCGATGGTCCTAATATGCCCGTCTTTTTTTTTTTTTTTCCTTCTTCCTGGAAGTATCTCCTGAGTCCCTTGAAAATTATAGGTCAGTGATAATAGTGTAATTATTTACCAGTATTGTTCTAGAAAGCAAGGATTCTGGCTGTTTTTATTCTACTTTACCCCTTTCTTTGTGTGGGTCTTCACGTTAAGATTAATGGAGGTCCATCTTAGCACTGCATCAGAGAGCCTGTGCTCCCCCTTAAGTAGGACTTGCTGAATGCCACTTACAGAAACACAGTTTTGGGGACCAGTAATATCGTGGTGTCTGCTTTGTGTCCTGTATTTTGTTGCTTTTTTCATACCAGCTGCCTTAATCCTTGGGGCAGAAGTGGGTTGTTGGTTTTTCCTGAGCCTTGGTTAGTTTGGGGTCAGGGACAGTTGTTGTAAACCTCTGGAGACCTAGTCCTTCTGTCCCTCCATTCTTGGTGGGTGGAGAGAGCTTGCCTCTGAGTTCCCGTAGTCTGTACCCCATGTTTCCATGTGACCTGGCCAGGTGATTGCCTTGTGGAGTTTAGTGTCATCTTCAGTGTTTTTGCCAAGTGGGTGTATTGTAAGATGGTGGTGTAGAAGGAAAGCTGGGAGGCTCCTGCAGGGTCTTCTGGCTGCGCAGTAACAGCACACAGCAAAGGGATGGCTGGCTGCTATTCAGCCTTTCGTCCTGAAAGTATCTACTGGCCATGGCTTCACCCCTTAGTTTCCCCATGCCATAAAACTTGACCGGCAGGACTGTGGTAGGCCATGGTTACCCCAGATCAGTGAGACTCTCCACTCCTTATCTGTTCTGTTCACCGCCACAAACTGCACTGTCCTTTCCTGCGTGACCTGCCTGGCCCAGCCACAGGGAGGACAAGAGGAAGAGCAGCAAAGACCGGAAGCAAACCAGAATCCTCGTTCAGTGCTCTCATAAACTGAACCTTGGAAGGTTGATGTCAGAGCCATGGAGTCCTATCCCTGTGTTCACTGCATGCCAGAGCCATCCTCTCCAGTCTTGAGTTTGGAATGGATGCGGTGTAGAATGGTTTGTCTTCTGTTTTTCTAACTCCTCTCAGCCTGCTTCCTGCTTTCTTCTGCAAGCCAGCAATCAGTGCATGAAACATGGCCTTCCTTGCCTAGCCACTTGCCCTGATTGGCTAAGGCCTCTCTGCCATTCCCTGCTGTGGAGACCTGTTGTCCATTTTGACCCTTATGAACCTCAGGTCCGAGGCAACACTACTGGGCTCAAAGGGCTTTCTCTCTGCACCTCAGCACAGCCCCCGTTAGCTTGCTATAGTCACTCCAGGCTGAAGACCCATTCCTTTGCTCTCCACCGCACAGGTGAAGAACTCTCAGACTCTAAACTTGGACAGGCCGTGGGGAACACACGGAGCCTTTTTGATGGCCTGACTTTTGTTCTTGGTTTCCTTATGTGGAAGCTGGAATCATTGCTGCCAGTGATCACCTCTCAGAGACCTGATCCCTCTGCACCACATCTGCCATCTTGAGAAATGCCCTGTCCCTTAGGGCGAAGCCCTCCATACTCTTTCGAGGAGCCTCCAGGGTCCTGTGGTTGGCGCCTTCTCCCAGAGCACCCCGGGCTCTCCAGCATGAACAGGTCTCAGTGGAGTTCAGTACGCCTGTCACTGTGCCCTTGCACACGAGGTCCCTTCCGCCTGGTGAAACCCTTGCTCCTGCTTTTAAAGAACAGCTTTCTCTCTGTAGCTGGCTCCCAGGGCATTCCCCTGGCAGATGCTTTCTGCCTCCTCAGGCAGAATAAACTGTTCACTCTCTTGTATTCCTGTTCGTCCCTTTTCAGAGTCACTGGTTAAATGCTTACTGTCTGCCAGGCACCATGCTGTCCACAGGGGTTTCCCAGACAGCCTCCTGAGCTTGCTTCTGTGGACTGTTGATCAGCACTATGCTCTCTCCTCACCTCCTGTTTCCTTGAAGTCAGGGCATTGCGGCTTCCCCCTCCCCATGCACACAGGATAGCCAACAGCAGCTTCTTAAGTGACTACCACTTGTCAGGTCCCTAGTGTTAGCTTACAGCCTATCTTTTTGGCTTCTTTGAAGCTGGTCCTCCCTGCTCCTAGTCTTTTTTTCCCCTAGTGCCAATATCTCTCATCTCAGAAACTGGCTTTTCTTTCATGCTACTTAGTCCCCTCCGTTTGAATACTCTAGCATTTGTGACAAACCTGCCCCATCCAGACCTGAAGGGCAAGGGCAACCCAGTTCACCTCTCCTTCAGGTATGAAGTAGGCAACTGTCATGAAAGCTGTCATGGGGAGTCCTGATGGTGTGTAATAGAGGGTGTGCACAGCCCCTCTGCTGTCCAGACCCCAATGGTGAAGACTCTAGATAAGAGTTTGAAACCAGTGTCTCTGGCACTAGTCCCTAAATTCCACCCAGGCCACCTGCCTCCTTCAAAGAGAAGAGGCCAACAAAAGAACAATAAAAATACCGGAAATACCATGTCTTAGTTTAGCTGCGTTTTCCTCTTTCTTCCTTCAGGACCCACCCCCCTCCTCCCCAACAACCTAATAAATTGGCGCCAAACCCGCTTCTGGCCATTTTCCTGGAGGTAGTCATTGTCTTCTGGGAAGCTGGCGCCAGCCTGAAGGGTTGGGTTGATTATTAACAGAGTACGCGCCATTGTAGCACAGGTAGTGGGGCTTGCACTGGGGTTGAGGGTGCACCCCATGTGGCCTGTGTCTGCAGCCTTCTCTCCCCTCTGGAGAGCCTCTTTCCCAGGGCTACCCCATCTTAGTAAGTTTTATCTATGAAAGGAGTTCATCCTGGTCCTGGCTTTCCTCCCCCACCCATCAAAAGGAATTGCTCTTACTATGTGTACAGTGTCAGAGAAAGGAACCCTGGCAGTGCAGCAGGTGGGGTGTTTGTAGCCCGCTCCTGCAGTATGATGGTCTGGGACCCCACCTACTGGGCGGGGGCCCTTAGACCCGAGAGGTGGGTCCATCACTTAGAAGGGAGTGAGAAGGGAACCAGCTCCTTGGAGCCCTGCTTCTCTTCCCTGCCAGTTTGGGGGGAGAAGGCAGCCTTCACGTCTCTGGGTTGTCACCGAGAGTGGGACAGTGGTACCATCTTGCTGCCTATTTGGTTGCTTCCTGGTCCTTCCCCTGCTGGGTGTGCTCTGCTGTGGTTGAGGCAGTGGTTCCAGACTTCAGCTTGCTCATACACAGAGTAAGAGCACCTACTCACTGTGAATCATGGGGGTTCATGTGCCTAGTGTGTTGTCCCTTCTTCCCCGTCAGTACAGTTGAAGGGTATTGTATGTGTGCAGTAGATCAGGCAGCATTTGGAGGGTCTGAGGGATGTCGTCACCTCCAGCCTGGCGAGAAGGCTGGGGTGGCCCCTCTTCTGGCAGCCCTGCTCTGTCTGCAAGCCTGTGCTTCTTATTTCTCCCCTGGATGGCAGCCCCAGCAGAGCTGCTTGGAAAGCTTTCTCTTCCTCCCCAGCCCCCTCCCCCAAACTCCCGGGGGTGTGAAGATGAACTGGTGTGACTATAGCTTGGTGTTTTGGTGTCTGTGAGAAAAGCAGAATTGGCTCAAGCTGCTTTCTCAGTTAAGGGGATTTAGGAAGAAGGAGAAAGAAATTAATCCTACCCTGGTGATCAATCTGACACCTTCCCTTTGAGCCCCAGATGGCTGGCTGGGGTAGAAAGTTGGCCGCGGCTGTTGTCAGGGAACTGTATGGTGTATCTGTCTCCATATATTGGAAATCGTGTGTGTGTGTGTGTGTGTGTGTGTCTGTGTTCGTGTCTGTGTGAGATACCAGAAGGTAATGATAAATGTCATTCTTGGAGGAGGTATCATGCAGCCCTCCTTGAAATCGTGTTCATTTGCCTTGGTTTGAGTCTCTCTCACCCCTCTTCACCCCCTGGAGGGGGTGGAAGGCAACTTTCTCTCTGTTCCTCCCCTAGCTTTGACAAATGCTGTCCAGGTCTACACTTGTGACTGTGGTCTGCTGCTTTTTCTTTGGATTAATATGCTTCCAGCTATTCATAATTATGTCTTAATGGCTGCATAAGTTTTTATTGAACCATTTCCTTATTGGCTAGTCCTTCCTGCCCTTCCCTACCATCCTGCTACTATGTACAACATCGCAGTGAACATCTTTGCTTGCATTTCATTCTTGGTGGTTTCCTTGGGATAAATTCCCAGAAGTGAAACTACTGTATGAGGAAGGATGGGCTCATTTCGAGACCCTTGACTCATTTGCCAAGTTACTTTTCAAAGGTTATCTGACGTGAGCAGCGCATAACTGACTTATCCTAACTATACCTTTACCCATACTGGGGATCTTATTTTTTCATTTTAAAAAGTTTCTTTTTGCTCAAATACCGGGTGGTGGCAGTGCATGCCTTTAATCCCAGCACTTGGAGGCAGAGGCAGGAGGAGCTCTGTGAGTACAAGACCAGCCTGGTTTACAGAGCTAGTTCTAGGACAGCCTCCAAAGCCACAGAGAAACCCTGCCTTGAACCCTCTTCCCCCCCCCCCCAAAGTTTTTGCTTTAGATGAACAAACCGTAGCTGTGCATGCAGTGTTATAGCTCCAGTTTCCCCACTAACATCCCAGTACGGTAGTATTGCCTGCTTGCTCGCACTCTGCCTGGTCCCAAGTGATGTGCCGTGAGCTTTTTCTGTCCCCCAACTTCCCAGGACTCTAAGCTGCATAAGTAAGAAGGGGTCACATGCAGATCACACATGACCTCAATCCATTGTGCTGGATCAAGATGGCTGCTTGTGCTCTCAGAGGTGACAAAAGAAGTTGTGGCCTAGAGAGCCCGAGTATCAAGGAATGAGTACCCCAGGGCCGGCTTTGTACCCCAGGGCTCTAGCAGAAACCCTGATCATTTTCTTCAGCAGTGTTTATGGGGCCTCCTGGGCACCGGGCTCAGTGGGGACTGGGGAGATGGATAAGAGCCAGCAGCCTCTCCAGGCAGACAGAATCACACACAGGGAATTTCTATATGATGTGACAGATGGCTGGATAGGGTGCCATGGATGATCAGGGCCAGAGTGACAAGCTCTGCCTTTCTTTTGTTCTTGAGACTTTCAGCTCCCTTCCCCCATTCCTGCTTATTAAGAGGTTAGGCTAGTGCTCCCTTCTTGGCCTGTGCTGTACATAGGTAGCTTTATACACCAGATGGGGCAGCTTCCTCTCATCCTGGTGTGAGACCCAACTCCACAAACTCCTGAAATACCCTTTGGGAAAGTCTTTGTAAAGCAGAACCTAAAGGAATTTAAGCGTATAGAGTTGTTGTCTTGACATTGTGACTTCTATCTGATTACCATCCGTTTACACAGAGTGCTGTGAGAACATTCTCGAGTGTGTCAGGTGAGCCTAGCCTCCAACTTCATGGCCGTGGTTCTTCATGCACTTCATGCATGTGTGACCTAGAGGGGCCATCCCTTGTCGACCTGATAGCTCAGCAAAGTGGGAAGACCTTTGTTCTTTCTGGTTCTTCTTGATGTTTATACTACATAGTAGGTCCTCAAAACTTCATTTTACCCTTTCCCTACCCTTGCCAGACAACCAAGCAATGCTGTGTGCCTGGGGACTAGGTCTAGGTTGGGAGCTGGATAGGAGCCCCAGGATCATAAGGGAGACCTGGGTACTCACTCGAACTCTGTTCCTTGTTGCCTTCCTGGGCTCCCTCTGTCTCCTGTTGCCCATCTCAGTCACTTGGGTGTCTCCTAGGTCTAAAAGTAAATAAAGGCCCTGCCACTCGCTGCCCTGAAGTTAGGGAAGGCTTAGCTCTGACCCTAAGTAGCATCCACTCCAGACCACTGGGCAGATGGGTCTTCCCACTAAGCGCTTTTCATGCAAGACTTTGTTCGTTGGTTCCAGGGTACATCACTCTTGGTGCCGTAAGGCACAGGCATACAGTTGGCTTTGGTGTGTGTCCCTTGCCCCCAGTTCCTAGCAGAGGAACAGGAAGCCCCAAGGCAGGGACCCTCAGACCATTAGAGGAGGATCCTAGGCCTGTGCTCTCAGCTGCCTTCCATTGTAGCCACAGGCTACAGCCCCCTCCCCCAGCCCCTCCTCTGAGAATAAACACAGCCGCAGGATTGATTACCCCGCAGCTCCCTGGGCAGCTGGCTCTGACCCGCATCTGGAGCTGGTTTCTGTGCCTCGTACACCCATTGTCTTGGACGGCTCATTTCCACAAATCAGAGTCGGCTCCACTGCCCTAACCCCAGGGCGACCCCGGTGCAAGTTTGTCGGTCCAGTGAACACTTCCTGCTTGGGGGGGGGGGGGAGAGGCTGAAGTGCACACGAATAGCTCAAGAGCCACCCCTCCTGCTCTGACGCAGAGTCCATGTTCCTTCCCATCCCAGGCCCTCCCTGACCTCTCACCTAGGCCTGCCTTTCTGAAGTGGATCCAAAGTGGAGACCATCTTTCCAGGATGTTGGTTGGACCCATCACCTGGCACCAGAGTGGGGGACTCAGGGGAGAGTAGCCTAGTGGCTCCCGTAGGTGCTAAGTTGTGAGGCTCTGCTCCCACCACCCATCCATCCCCACTCACCACCACCTAGGTGGGAGCTAAGCCCTCGAGACCCGGCAGCCCCTGGCATGGTCAAGGAGGTTTGACCTAAAACATTTTGGGCTCATGAAGGAACTGTGACAAGAAGGGACAAATGTAAGGTCATCGAGAGACTGCCTTCCCAGGCCTAAGAAGAAGGGGCTGTGAAGGTGTAACCAGGTGTTCAGTATGGTGTGTGGTTCCCCTCCTCCACTCGTTTCAGTGATTCCCTCTTTGTAGAAGGAAGCCCTCAGTGGCCCCTGATCCAAACCGATCCCTGTTCTTTGACATGCTGCCCTGCTCTTTTTCCAATGGGCTGATGAATGGTCAGGTGCAGATGAATCTGTATGGTTTTTTTGGTCAGCCACCGGTGTACTGTGCAGGTGTCAGGTGAGTCTCCAGAACCATGGACCGGGGGATGCACAAGGAACTTAGTTACCAGGGCTTTCTTTATGCACGTTGTTGTTCCCTGCTGGGGAAGAGGGAGAGGGAGAAAGAGAGATGCTAGTGTCCAGGTGCATATGGAGACCAGAACAGGATGTCTGTCATCTTCTTCCTGCCTATTACCTTAAGATGGGGTCTCTAATTAACCAGAAGTGCGCCGCTTATATTATTTATCTGGCTGGCTAGATATGGAGCTCTCAGGATATACTTGTCTTTTCTCCCCATCGCTGGAGTAAGGGACAGGTAGCTTTTTGTGTATGTCTTCATGCTTGCACAGCAATTGCTCTTACCCACGAAGCCGTCTGTTTAGCCTTACTTTTATGGGCTTTGTACTGCCAATAATGTAGGTTGTCCTCCACTTGAAGACTTTAGAACTAGAACACAGGGTGGGGTGGGGTGGGGTGGGGTAGGGGCCCAGAAGGGCCTGCTTGTTCAGTGCAGTGGGCTGTGCTCTTTGCCTCTCTTTCCGAGTAGTGGTGCTGGGAGGACTGCAGCCAGGGATGGCTCAGCCTTGTGGGTTGGCTGACTCACTTCTGATTCGGGACCTATGAGGCTGGCTTCTTCCTTTCATTGTTTCCCAAGCTCTTTACAAGCTCCACTGTCTTTATGAGCCCTGCAGCAGCAGGTCCTGCAAGTTAGGGAGTCCAGAGAGTACCCCAGTGTCCAGGGTATTTCAAACGCCAGTCTTGTGGGTTCATCCTCTCTGGCTTTTGTTCAGAAGAGAGCCCTCTCTGTGGATCTTTTGAGTTAACCATGTGAAGGCCTAGGTTTTGATCCTGGAGGCTGCCCACTATCAGACCTTCACTCTGCTGCCCCCTTCTGGGATGACCAGCTCTCTACTCATGGACTGCCCTTGACTGATACTCCAGGAAGTCCACATTAGTGGTGTTGTCCAGCTGCAGAATACTTAGTGCTTGAAAGCCCCCGAGAAATGACAGTGGGAACATATCCATAGTCCTTCCAAGAGTGAGGATATATGCTCCTTGTAGGTCACATCACCCTCACCCCCAAATCGAGATCCAAGGGTAGGCAGGCTTACCCACAAATCTGTGTTGTTGGTGAGACCTATCACTCTTCAATTAGAGCAGGTTGGGTCATCTGCTTGTCACGCGTAGGTACCTCAATTGTTTAGTCTCCCAGCACAAAAACACCAGTCTGTAAAATAGTGGGGAGAATGGGGGTGGAAAAACAGAGCAAGAACTACAGACCTTCAGAGCTCACCCCTTCTGAGCCCTGCCCACAGACCTGCTTCCCACCCAGCTTCCGCCCTCCCTGTGGTCTGGACCCACCCTGCCTTGTAGATTGCATCAGGGAGCTACTTACCCCCATTAAAACTGGGAGGGCCAGGGAGGGAGGAAATGGGCTAGGGTGTGTTGGGAATGTTTCAGCTAATGCAGGGAGTGCTTTTTAAAAGGCAGGTAGAATTTTTTTTCTTTATAGATCAATTAAAAACCCTTCTTAAAATTAACTCCTGGGAAGGTGTGTCAGTGAACTCTGTTTTATGTCCCCGACTCTGCAAGTCCTCCTAACAGAAAGCCTTAAGAAATCTCTTTGAGGGTTGACCAGTGTTTTTAAATGCCAGGTAGTGACTGAGGAGGGGGAGGCTTGCCTGAGAGGTGAAGTACCAAATCCAGGGAGGGTGCGTAGACTGGCTGTGACTCCCCAGGGCCGCAGAGCCTGCTGGCGGCAGCAGGCACGAAGAAGAGCATCTCATCAGAGCCAGGCAGATGGTGTTCACCTGCTCGGGACACACTCCCTGGTGCCGAGGCCCTTGGAGTTGCTGAGATAATAACAGACAGCTGCCAGCGCTGGACCCAGCTCCGCGGGCATTCAAAGGCGTAGAAGTGTGCAGGGAGACGGAGCCTACCCAGGGCCTCCCACCCGCCAAGTCTTGCTTTTGTTTTGAGGGTTGTGGCCCCTCCTTTCCCGCACCAACATCCGAGCAACAAGAGCGTTTTAATGGAGGACAGTTCTGTTTTGGAAACGACAAGAAAGCTCCTTGTCAAGTGTGACCTGGCCTTTCCTTTGTCCTGCCTCCCGTCTTTGTGCGTGTCTGCAATGGGTTTTGTTCTAAGGGGCAAAGGAGTTGGACATGGATTTGGTGTGTTCCTGGGGTTTTTCTTTCTCCTCTCTTTTTTGGCAGCCGCTAAAGCTTTTGGTTATTTCTGAGTACAGGACAATTGGGGAGTTGGGGATTCAAGACCACTCCAGTGCCTTTGAGTTACTGAGTGGTGTCAGCAACAGCGAGTGGCAAAGAAGCCAACTTTCTGACTGCCTGGAGATTTCTCAGTCCATTGTATATGTGTGCGAGGGACAAACAATTTCTCATGGCCTCAAGGCCTAATAGGGACATTTGCCCAAAAATCCCCAGAAGGCAAGACCCACTGTTTGCAGCCCAACACTCTGCCCTCTAGCTGTGCTGGGGAAGAACTAGCATTGCCCAGTTAGCGTGTTAACCTCCTTCTCCACCACTACCCTATAGGTCTGTGCTGGCCAAGGTTGCCTGGGCCTGGCTCCATCCAGTGTGCGCACTCTGATTAGGATGCTTAGAGAAGTCTGTGGTGGGGGGTGGGGGTAGTTGGATGGAGATTGGTAGATTTGTTACTTCTCCCAGAGCAGGGCTCAGGCCTGACTCCTCCAGGCTAAGACTCAGGTTAGTTCGGTAGAGGAGTGACGTTAATAAGATTACAGAATCGGCTGGATCATCTTAAACGCTCCAGACAGAGCGGATTGCTTACCTGTGCGGGCACCTCTGACAGATGTCCTCTGTTGAGTCTCTGGAGCTGTGTTCTATGTGCCCCCCCAGGGCTCCCGAAGATCGTGATGGTTTATAGTGACGGCCAAGTCCAGCATTGCATCTCTGTCCCCAATTATTCCAAGCTAGTGCCATTTGCTTTGCCTAAACCCCCGGCAGAAATCATCTTTTCCTAAGGTTTTGAAAAGTGGCCTTAAATGAGTATCTCCAGGAGGCCATCCAGGGCTACATAGTGATACTCTGTCTCCAAAAGACAAAACAAAGCAAAACTGTATCCAAGTTTTCAGAACTGCCCTGGAATGAGACCTTGACTTTTTAGATGTCAAAGCTTCTGTACCCATCTTTTTACTTTAATTATGGACGCCTCTGAGACTTTTGTCTCCTTTTGGATGGAGATGATTTTGTTAACATCATTTAATGTATTCTACAAACAGACAGACATGTGTGTGAGCATGTACACAGGGTGATCTGATGACAGCAGTAGGTCTAGGCTTCAGCTGTCGAGCTGCTAAGATGCTGTTTGATCTTTGTCTTTTAGAACCCCAAGGTTGAAGGTAAGGTCAGGAGTGATTGGTGGTCCTAGCAGAAAACACAGCAGGCAAAGGAGGCAGTGTCAGCTTTATAAGAAGATGAGATCGTTCTTATAAAGCATTGTTGGGTTGGGCTGGTAAAGGGAGCTGAGCATACAACAGTGCTTTAACACATATAAGCATCTAGTGACTGTCACAAAATATCAGTGGTGGTCCTTGAGAAGTATCAGGGCCCCACCATAGATTCCCCACTCATCTTAGGGATGACCTACTTAAGAGTGAAGATGGCAGGGCTGGAGAGATGGCTTACTGGTTAAGAGCACTGACTGCTCTTCCAGAGGACTAGGGTTCAATTCCCAGCACCCACATGGCAGCTCACAACTGTCTGTAACTCCAAGATCTGACACCCTCACTCAGGCATGCATGCAGGCAAAACACCAATGCAAATAAAATAAAAATAAATAGTTTTTTAAAGAGTGAAGTTGGCTGTACTGTGGCTCTGGTTGTTGTCGCCATCGTCCTTTTAAACCTCTGTTTGTCAAGCTGGTTTCACATAATTCAGCGCTCGCCAGTTATAAGCCTGGCCTGCCCAAAACCTGTGCTTGTTTGGACTTGCAGCCACCCAGGTTCAGAGGTGGACGTGCCCTTTAACACCAGCTGGGACTGCTTTCATATTCCTCCTGTTCTTACTTAGCCAGTGTGTCCAGTCTACTGTCTGTGGCCACAATTTGGTTCTTTGGGAACTGGGGAGAGGGGTGGATGGCTCAAGGGGAAAATATGAAGTGAACCAGGCTGCTGCCAGTCTGGCTAGAAGGATGCCAGCAGGTAGTGACAGGTAGAAGGGGAACCCCATCTGTAAGGCTAAGTTTGGGAAGGGTTGCTGAGTAATGCGTGTAGCATTTCCCTAGGGCATGGGTCAAAGTGTTTGCACATAGGGAGGATGGTGGGCCATCATCATGGGAGAAGACAGTCATAGGAAACAGTTTGCAGGTAAGAGCAACTGGGCTTAGGGCTGCAGAAGAGAGAAGCCTGCGGGATAGAGAAGCAGATGAGGTTTCTCAAGTGAGGGTTTCTTTTCCACTATGGCACATTCTTTCTAAGAGTATCTGGATTTGCGTTCACTCGCTTCTGTTCTCGGAGTGTGTGTGGCCCAGTGACTGCCCTCCTGATTTGTCTCCATTCAGAGATGGATCTAAGCTGTCATTTTCTCTGTCCTGACATCTGAAAACGGGAAACCTGAACACCTGGGATGTGTTCTAGGCAGGCGCTGTGCACCCTGAAAATGTAAAGAGGGACTAGTCACACTGAGACAAAGGGAACTCATGACTGACTATGTTTTAACCTCTGCTCCTCCTGTGGCCCTGGAGAGGGAGGGAGGAATCTCCTCTCAGTTGAGAAACAGTTTAAACTAGGCATGGTGATACATGCTCCCAACATTCAGGAGACTGAACTAAGTGAGCCCCAGATTTGAGGCCAGCCTGGGCTACATGGTGAGACTGTCTTAACAACAACAAAAGGATGAACTAGTCTAGGATCCCATGAGTTCACGCCTCACAGTGGTGGCAGCACTATTCCCTGCTCCCTCACGCTGTAGCCTTTGCCTAGAATGACCTGTCCCTCTGGAGCCCCGCCTGTTTCCTCCTCCACATGCCCCAGTCCCTCTGCCTCCTGGCCAGTGTCCTTCCCTCTGCCAGACAGGTTTTGTACTTAACGAGTGGCCCATGTTTCAAGCACTCGTGGCAAGGGCTTCCAAGAAGTAACACTTGCAGTGAAAAAAGGAAGAGGATTTCCCAAGTGAGTGGCAGACCTGTTTGGGGTTGTTGGTCGCTGCATCTTGGGTGGGTGAGCTACTCCTCGGCACTTAATTCTCTGAACTGCAGAGTGGTCAGAGAGCTGAATGAGAAGGTATTGGAGCATTTGGTACTGAGAAATCCTGGCAGCTTTGTATGTGAAAATACTGAGCTTGAGCCTGCCTTGGTGCCGGGAGCTGTTCCCTGCTCCTGGAGCAGGATACCCAGGTGGGTGCTGCCAGGCTTCCTGAGCAATGGCACTAGAGGGGCATAGGGGGTTGTCTGGCATGGAACCAGGGTACAGCAGGAACATAGAAGAGAGAGTGGCAGTCAGGAGAGCTTCCTGGTGAAGGAATCTCCACCTAAGCTCCTCTTTGGTTTCATGGCTCCCAAAGCCCTCTGGGACAGCACCAGCACCCTGTGGCTCCTGTTAGCTCACTCTTTGTCCTGTGTGATTAGTGTGGTGTACCTCACTCTTGTCTCTAATTGCGTGGTACAGTGTGTACCTTATTACATCAGGATATAATACGGTTAGCCTGGCAGTTACCTCGCTCACTAATTGTATCATCGTGCGTTCATCTTCCCTGCTGCTCCTTCTGAGAAACAGGTACTGTTTCTGTGACCCGATCTCTGCCTAGGACCCAGTGGCTAGGTGTAGCGAGGAGCCAAGAGCCTGGCCTTGGGGCTCAGGTCCAAGTCTAGGTGGATGTGATCTGTGACTTTCACACACATGTGGTCTTTGATCCCGTCAGTCCAGCTGCCTTCTAGGGTCGTGGCCGTGCCTGCTGGTTGGGGCTTTATGTTCTTGGAGTGGCTGGTCATCACTCCTTTGCTGCACAAGAGTGACTACTAAAGCTGAGTATTGGGAAGTTCCTGTGAATGAGGCACATGGGATTTCTTGCCTTTCAGGGTGCCTAACAGAGAAGGAAATGGGTATTCGAGACATGACCTCCTCATTGTGCTTAGTTGGGAGCTGCCTCTACTCAATATTTGAATACATTTTACACAGCCCCACCTATGTTAGGTACCCCAGTGGGCAAAATGGAAGTCCCTCTACCCCTGTTCTCATACCCAAAGCTACAGGGGAAGATAAACGTGTGTTCTACTAGGAGTATGTCCTCACACATGTGATACCGATCTCCAGAGCTAAAGAGACTCCAGCGATGAGTGTGTCCCACCCCAGGCAGTGGCACAGAACTGAGGTGTTTGTCTTCTTGCTTTTGCATATATTATTTAGAGGAAAACTGTGCAAGATTTTAAATCTAAACCAGATGAAGACAATACCATGGGCAGCCCTGGGAGCATGTGGCTGGGTCACCCCTTATAATTATACCTCTGTGGGGAAGGCCCCCGGAACCCAGGATGCTGGTGGGCGGGGGATGCCTGGCTTCCCATCTGCTCAGCCCCACTTGGCTCTGAATGGATTAGTTCTGTTTGGGTTAGAGCTTACTGTTGTGTGTGCTTTTCAGCCCCCTCCCGTGTTCTCTCTCTCTCTCTCTCTCTCTCTCTCTCTCTCTCTCTCTCTCTCTCTCTCTCTCTCTCTCTCTCTCTCTCTCTCTCTCTCTCTCTCTCCCTCCCTCCCTCCCTCCCTCCCTCCCTCCCTCCCTCCCTCCCCCAGATGCCTGCCCAGGGCTGGGAGCCTTAGGGGCAGAGAGAGGGTCCCAGCATGGGTGGATGAATTGTGAAATGGCCATTATCTAAACAAGAGAAGGTGGCACTCAAACTTGCATTCTTTTGGGCCTCCAGGAACTATAATTGTAGTTGTGCTGTGATGAGAGGTATCAGGACCCCACAGGACTTAAAGGTGAAGTGTATCCGGGAGAAACTGAGGGAAACAGTGTGGCCTGTATGAATGAGCCCTGCCCGGCACACAGTGCCCAGTGGGTTAGTTTGTGGTGCTAAACCAAAGGGGATATGGCTGCCAGTGCTCTGTGACTTTCCTTCACGTGGGGTTTGTGAGTGGGTACTAGTTCTTTCTGGCCAGACGGTCCCAAGCGATGTTTCCAGCAAAGGGAACTGTTGGCACAAAGTAACATTATAGGCACTGCGACAGACAGACTGAGTAAACTGGACGTGGTCTGCCCCTGACCTTAGTTTAGTGATCTCTGAGCCTCTGTTTTTCCAGTCTGTCCAGTGGGAACACACATTCATGCCCTGCAGAGTTCATGAAAAGCAGAAGTAAAGCGTAAGGGACTTAGTGACCCTCGCTGGGCACTAGTGTTCCCAGAGGTGTAAGAGTTGCCGTCTTTAGAATGGCATGCCTGTTGCATGGGGACATTTAGGTTCTTGAGAGTGTTAGTGCATATCGTTTGATTTCCTGCAACGTTTCAGGGAGCTTCGGTAGGGAACGGCAACTCTGCTTTAAATAAGAAATGTGGTCTATGACTCCTAAGTTCCTCAGAGGTCGGGCACTGTAAACATGTTAGAGAGGGCAGAGGCCACAGCTATGGCTTGTCTCTCCTGGAGTCTGCATTCTAAGTAGAGACTCAAAATTTCACACATGTGGAACAATTAGAGAAAAATAACAGATGGTGTCTGATCAGATGTCACCGCTCTATGAAGCTCTCCCAGACTGCCCCACCCCGAAGGAGAAATAATCCTTCCCTTTCTCTGGTCTCCTGGCGCCCAGGACAGGCCTGTGCAACACTGTATTGCATTGGTTGTAATTGGCCATTTGTGCAACAGCAAATGTTTACCGAGAGCCTCCACATGCCAGGGACCTCCTCGGGCCTTCCTCACGTCCTCTGCCGGGCCCAGATTTTCCACTCTCAGGGCTTATGACTCCTAGGACTCTTCCCAAACAGTTCTTTGCAGGCTGCCTCTAGACTCACCAGGAGGACAGCCCTTTCCTGAGTCACTTTCCTTGGGGCCGATGAGTTGAGATGGAGATATTTGGCCAGCTTGGAGTAGTTCAGGAAGACCCTTAACTTCCCTCTGTGCCCCTCCTCCTTCCCCACTCAATCTGCCTGCCTGTCTATTTTGAGACAGTGTCACACCAGTCCAGGCTGGCCTGGAACTATGTAACCCAGCTTTGTCTCAAACTCCCTAGTGTTGGTGTGAGCTGATTGGATGAACTCTTTCTGGTATTCGGTTCTGAAACATTTTTTTAAATGGGTGGTTTTTTTCAGGGGGGGGGGTTTCTTCCACAAATAAATACTTTAATGTGCTAGACTCTTAGCAAGGTGATAGAGATGTGGAAGATGCTGCTTGCTTCTTGGGGTATCATGATCTTGAGCAGCGGCTCTCAAACTGC
The DNA here is from genome assembly GCF_017639785.1 of Mesocricetus auratus. Taxonomy (NCBI): domain Eukaryota; kingdom Metazoa; phylum Chordata; class Mammalia; order Rodentia; family Cricetidae; genus Mesocricetus; species Mesocricetus auratus. The sequence continues at coordinate 32,145,242 of NW_024429197.1, read as the reverse complement.
GAGACTCAGCTCCTTTGGGGGTCACATATCTGATTTCCCGCCTGTCTGATATTTACACAGTCATTCATAACAGTAGCAAAGTAGCAACGAAGTAATTCTATGGTTGGGGTCACCACAACATGAGGAACTGTATTAAAGGGTCACAGCATTAGGAAGGTTGAGAATCACTGCTCTAGAGGTAGGGACGGCGTTAGCCAACGTTGATAGCATATGAGGGACCCTTGTCTCTAATCCCTGAGTTCTGAGAGAAGGCCTGCCTGGCTTCACTCACAGAGCTGCCTAGCAAGACGGAATTATGTGTGAGCCTGAAAGAGAAAAAGGACATGCACGTGAATGCCTAAGAGGACAGAGTGGTAGGCATCCTAGAGTTTGGAAGAGCTTGAGGATGAATGCCAGGTCATGTTATGGAGCAAGGGCCTCTGTGAGCATTGGGAGCCAAAACTCAGTTCAGATCAAGCTCAGTGCAGATCGGGTAGTGGAGTGCTGGCCAGGCTGATAGGGTGCAGTGAGGAGTGCCCACAGCCCCTCAAACATCAGACTCTTAATAAAATTAGTGTTCTTGTGCTCAAGAGGGTAGGCTTATGTATCATCATAAACAGCCCAAATTTGCTGTGTATTAAAAACAAAGACGCCACCTCCCTCCCAGTCTCCCAAAGGATGGCAGAGTGCTAGAATTATGACAGCCTGGAGTTGTGGTCTTGTGTGACTCCTGTTGTGGACCTTAATTCCCCTTTTGGTGGAAATGGCAGGGGCAGGGATTGGGAGGGATGTTGGGCCAATGCAGAGGTGTGTTTGTACACCCCCATGACTGCCACCTTTGTTTCCAGGGGTTGGCGGCTCAACCGTGTAGGGCAGGGTGCTCCCTTCTTGGCAAGTGAAATGGAAAATGCCAGTGTTTGCAGTGAGTCCCAGTGGGTGTGGGGTTGTGTGTGTGTGTGTGTGTGTGTGTGTGTGTGTGTGTGTGTGTGTGTGTGTACGTACGTACTCAGCTGTGCATGCCTCCAACATCTCCCTTGGACAAGGCATGTATGCTGGCCTGGCTGGGAACCTGCATGGAGTTCTTTACTTATAAAATACTATTTTACTTATACCTATCCATAACACCAAGCACAAACCCCCAGCAGCCCCAAGTTCCACCCCCTCACCCCCATTACACCCTAGGTAGTTTTACACCGCCCCTGTGTGTGTGTGTGTGTGTGTGTGTGTGTGTGTGTGTGTGTGTGTGTGTGTGTGTAGGTTTTGTTATTTTAGACCCACTGCAGAGTTTGTCACTGCTGCCAAGCTATTTTCTTAGGATATATTTAGACAAAGTGAGATAATCGAGAAGTAGGCCACGTGTATTTGCACAGGGATGTTTGCACACGTCAGCGGTGGTGGTTTTAGAGCTGATGTCCAGGAGCAGAGCCTTCCTCACGCTTTCTAATACACTTGGAGGGACTGTGTGGCTAGGCAGAGTGGTGGGAGCGCCTCTCTCGCGGAGATGAGATGCAGCTGCTTGTCCTCCAGCACACCCACTGCTGCCTCCTTCCCGCAGAATGAAGTAGGCTCAAGGCCGCATAGGGAGTGGGTGGGAGGGGCAGCTGCTGTGAGTGTGAATCTGCCAGAAGAGCAGCCACCTCCTGGGTAGCTCAGGCTTCAGGACATGAGTAAACTTAGTGTGTAAGACATGAGTAAACTTAGTGTGTGGTTTGCATTTATTAAAGTCTCAAGGGCAGCAGGCCCCCCCCTGCTCGAGCTTCGAATCCCTGCCAGAAAGCCTCCTTCCTTCCTTTGTAGATTGGCTGCCTCTTGAGTTTGAGTGTATGCTGTCTATGTGGTGAGCTAGAAGGGCCGGATGGTTCTCTTCTGTGCTAAACCCGGGACCTCCATCTTCACGATGGGGGCAGCATTGATGAGATTAGAAAGCTGAACCAAAGGCCAATTAAATCTGAGGCCGTGCCTGTTTGGGCAGCTGCCTAAGCCTCAGCCTGCACTCAGGCATGCTGTAGCCTTTGGGGAGCCTGGCTAAGGGAAGGGGCAGGGCTGAAGAGCTGAAAAGCCTCACGACACACTTGCAGTCTGTCCTCCATGTTGTGGTCAGGGCAAAGGGGAGATGTGGCAGGACATGTGGTCCAGGGCCTGAAGCCATGGCCTCGCGTCCTCTCTGCAGCCCGGCAGCATGAGCAGCAGTTAGTTGTAAAGGTCCCCTGGGAATGTGATGTGTACATTCTGACATAGGGCTTACAACAAGAACTAGGTGAGAGTGCCTTGGGAATAGCCCTCTTTAGGTTTCCACTGGAGAGGTATGTTTGGGCCTAACCAGGAAGAAAATTGTGTCCTCTGTTACCTCTGAACGTGTGCAGGACACTAAACTGGCCTGGTCACCACTGGCAAGATGGGCAGATTCAACCACCCCAGGAGCTTGTTGAGGGATGGACGATGTCTACAGTGAGTAGGCCTCAGAACTAAGACTTCTGGATGCGGGTGCCGAGAAGCTTTGGGGACAGGGCTGGGAGCACTAAAGGTCTGCTCTCAAGAGCATTGGAGACCAGATCTGTGGCAGATGTTAAAGGTGGTGTGTCCCCATGGAGGACTTTGCTGGGAGCCTTCCAAGTCCTATGGGGCAGACAGGGATTTATAACCGCTTTTTAGACACAGCCAAGGCACAGACATCTTAGGAAACCCCATTCTAGAGCTTTCTTGCCCTTTGACTTGGCATGTAGGTCAAGGGATCCTTGGTCTCCTTCCTGTTACATAGCTCTGGGTTGAGTTCCTGAAGGCCCATGCATTTTCCAGGTTTAATTTAAAATTCTTGTCTTGGGTGAAGACCTTGGCTGTGAGTGGAATTAGACAAAAATCAAAGGAAAGCTGCCCGCATTAGGGCAGGTTTGCCTCAGATCAGGTAGCTTGGTCATCTGTCAAGGCATGCTGTCCTGAGTTCCACGCTTCACAGTGGGGCAGACCCAGGATTCAAGTTTGGATTGCTCTAGCCACAGTATGACGAGAAAACAATGAGTCTGCAAGAGTAGCACCATGTTTGCCTCTCCTGACATTGGGGCTTATACAAGTCTATTCAGTTCTTTGAAGTTACATCTTTAAGAAGAAGAAATAAGGAAGGAGAGAAACATTTCCCAGAGTGGCTATGCTGAGCCTTGTCTAGAAAGGTCTTCTACTTTAGTTAGCACAGGGAGGGGCCAGATGGTGCAGGTCCTCAGTCAATTGATGTTTAGTGATTATTACATGTAGCCTGCTTTCCCTTTTTTGGAACCAGCTAGAAAATGCTAAGGCATCATAGGTAGGAGGCTCGTGCAGAGTTGAAACAGTCTGCTCAGTGCCCAGGGCAGCCTAAGAGATGGAATGGCATGGCAGAGAAGTGGATATTCCAGGTAGAAGCCATGGCATTTGCAAAAGCTGGTCGCTAGCAAGGTTTCCCTGTGGTTGCAAGTGACAGAATGAGAAAAGAAGGGGGGGTGGGATGGGAGGAAGAGAGGTAATGATTTGTTCACAGCCATGGCCCCCCAGATCTGCTTCTCAACACTCCACAGTACAGGGTGCATCTCAGGCTAGGGTGAACTGCCTACCTCTAATAGCTGAGCAGCAGACCCCCCTGCGTTCAGTGTATTCCCACTGGGCCTCCCAGGAGAGGGACACAGGTGGAAGTCGGCATGGTCTACTGGTGAATTTTAGTTTGTGATCCTTCCACAGAGGTTTTTTTTTTTCTCCTTCTGGCTCGGAAAGCAAGCTGTTTAAAGTGTGGGCATTGGTGGAAGACTGGAAATGGGAGGGGATGGGAAAGTTTGTTGAGCAGAGACCATGAGAGTAGTGTCTTTTAGGGAGGGGGCCTGAGAACGGGCTGTTGAAGTGTTGGCACCATCCTGTATGTGGTTAGGACGGGGAGGGGTCAGAGTAGGGCACAAGCTAGAGAGCCCAGTCTTCTGTCTTCCCCTTCCCTCTGAGCTTCATTGTGATGAGGCTTGTGATAATGTATGGTGGTGTGTTTCTCCTAAGCTAGCTCTCAGCTATCTCTGATGGTGTCTCTAATACTCTGTGGCCTGGTCAGTGGTCTCAGACTTGGCCTTGGCAGAGGACTCTACGGTAGTAGAGCACATTATTTGAGATGTGGAGAAAGCATCTCAGAGTAGACCTCTGTCCAGTTGTGCTCCTCAGCTCTGCCCAGGCCCAGGAGCAAGTCCTGTCTCCACAAGCAGTTTTCAACTCCTGGTCCATGTTCTACTCCTGTGTGAAAGTGATTCACTTTGGGCCAGTGGAGCAGAAGGTTCTTGATTGAGAACCCCAGGTCCTTAAACCTGTCTGAGAATAAACAGCAACCTTTGCCAAGCTGGGCCAAGAGAAGGAGAGACAGATAGGTCTCAGCCATCCATAGAGAACTGGGTTTCCCTCCTGTACCCAGTCTGAAGCATGGTCTACACTTCTGAAGTGGAAGTGACAACAGGAGTTAAGCTGCTTGAAGTTACCCCACTCTTGTCTGTACTCCTTGGATATTTTCCTGAGACAGTTGAAGAAGTCTCTTTAAGTGTCTTGAGGGGGAGATTCAGCAGTGATGTTTGCTGCACTGACATGACCAGTGACTCTACGAGACATGGCCTAAGTCATTTGGTGGCAAGAGCTCAGCAGCATCCCCACCCCCAGGCGTTCTCAGTTTCCAAGTTGGCATGCTTCAGAACAGGTTGTCCTGAGATGTGCGTGCGTGCGTGCGTGCGTGCGTGTGTGTGTGTGTGTGTGTGTGTGTGTGTGTGTGTGTGTGTTGGAGTAGCTAGTTATTTGGATGTGACCTGGTGGGTTACAGGAAGATCATCGAGCCTTGGGATTGGACCTTGTGGATATGGTAACTATTCTGGAAAGGCAGGATTTCTGCAGGAATTTCATTCACTAAAATGGTATTTACTGAGACAGCATCTTCTGTGCTGCCCACACCACACCTGCCCCATCCCCGAGAAGACAGCTGGCTAATTTAATAAGGAATTAAGGGTCAGGTGTGGCGAGTGCTGTGGTGAGTAGCACACAGAGGATGAATGGCCATCACTAGGCTGCGAAGAGAACAGCATTCCAACCTTGCACAGGTGGTTGAGCAAACACGTCAAATGCAAGAAAAGCTTTTGGTACCCAGGACCAGGTCTTAACGTATGTAAGTGGTAGCAATCCAGTCTTTGCTAAATGGAACTTAGAATCTGATTTGTTGGGCGTTGGTGAAGGTCTTATGAAGATCATTTTTTGTGCTATCAGCACCTTAGTGTGGGTGGAAAAGCACAGGGTAAACCCCCTCTGTGGAAGAATCTTGTCTATTCCAGAAGTTAGGTTTGAGTCGGAGCAATCACGATTCCCTTAAAAGTCTAACTGGCCACCTCTGCCCTTTCCAGGTCAGGACTCCTGTTTGACCTTTTAGCAGGTCTCACCAGCACTCCAACAGTCAGTGGGGGTGTGTACATGTGCATGAGTGAGACTCTGAACCTCTTATAACAAGAAAAAACTGTTGGTTTGTCAGGTCCAAATTCTGGTGGTTAGACAAGCCAACATTCCTTAGGAATTCTACCAAATGAGTCAATTCCCTTATCACTGGCAGAAGGAACAATAGGTTATCATTGGTGCCTATTAGCATACCAAAGCACGTGCTGGCCTCCACACCCTCAGGATCACAAGTACTTGTTATACCATTTCAGAGTCCTCTGTGGGCATCACCCCACCCCTTACCTAAACAGCACATGGGCTTTGGCTCATATCTCTTGCTCTCTCTGTCTCTCTCTCCTCATGACCAGGTCCAGTCTGCTAGCCATGTTGAGTCCACTACTTTCTCTCCCTGCTTTGGACTCTTCCAGATGCCTCTGGTGGTTCTCTCTGTTGTATCTACTGTAGAAACCTCCCATGTAACCATATCTTAGAGCAGCCATGTCTTTGGTTTTTACATGGTGCACCTGGCATATCTTCCCAAAATATCCATAGAGAAGTTGAATGACAGCCTTCGCATCAGGGCTATATTCAGAACAAAAGCAAGAAGTAAACTGGTGATTTGTGGTGGATGCCTGACGCTCCCCTTCTGCATCACTTTGGGAGCAGACCAATCCTCTGTGAGCCTGAAAGTTGGCCATGGTGAGCTCTGCTCTAGAATTCTGTTGGGAGTGTGGGGCACCTCCTCATAGCTGATTGCTGCAGAAACAGAACTTGAGACACACATATGCACGCACACGCACACCATCGTGAGAGGTGTTAACATTGCCCTCTCCTTAGTGCCGGGCCTAGTTTGTTTGGAACCCTGAATAGTAATGAAGAGGGTTACAGGACCAGTCCCTTTGGTCTAGCCCAATACAGCCAACTAAAAACTGTGTGATTGGACTTCAAGGAAATTGATTGGCCCAGTGTAGGATCTGAGAGGGCTCTCTCAAAACACGAGTGCTCACAGGGGAGGGTGCACCAGCCCATGTGGTGTATGTTGGTGGTGTGATGTGGCAGCATAACTGAGGAATCTTATCACTTGGTATGACCTCAGGACCTGCCCCTTAGCCCTGACACTCTGTAAACTAAGAACTTCGGGCTCTGAGACGGCTGGAGTGACCTTATTCTTGGTCCCCCGCCTGCTTCTGTCAGTACCTATGGAGCTGAGCTGCAGGTGTTGAGCTCTTTTATGTCAGTCTGAAGATAGGATAGAGGGGAAGAAATGTGGACTTTGAAGTGAGATACACCAGGTTTGAGTCCTAGACTGCTACTTCCTGGCCTGCCATGCAGCCTGGGGCAGGTCAGCTCTCTGAGCTTCGGCTTCTCTCTGTAGCACAGGGAAGATAATGCCTCAGCTGTAGGACTGTTGAGAGGATCAGAGATAAGCACATAAAAGGCCAGGCATTAGGAGGTACCTGCTAACATGTCAACTGTTGCTGTCCTGTATGGCAGGCACCTCCAGGAGAGTAGAGACTTGTCATAGGAGCCTGGAGGCCCATCTATCGGCTCCTCCTATTGCAGCTTAGTGCCTTCTGCCCTCCTGCTTTGCTGATGACAGTGTCTGGTGGATGCTCAGGAGCCAGTTTCAGTCTCCAGACAAGGCTCTCCACCTCCCATGTCTTTACCTGTGCAAGAGGCAGGCTGGCACCTGACTTTTCATCTGGAGGGCCATCTCTGTTGACTTCCACCTGGTGGCTGGGCTGGAGGGCTGCTAGAGTGGACAGTGGCAGATACTGTGAGTGCCCAGCTCCTCATGGTGTTATTTGGTCCAATTTCCTTTGCATTGTGACCTACATCATTCTTTATTTGCTAAACCCTCTGAGCAGGCAGCAGTAATAAATCAATTAATGACTCCGATGAATCGTTTAATGGCTGACAAAATAACAGTAAAGCCAACAGCTTGCATCTCTCCAGCAGTACCAAAGGACGCTGGTTGACGCAAGGTGGGGGACGGAACGGAGACTGTTAACGAAATTAGCCCAATTAGTAGTGCTTTAAAGGCTTAGGAGTCATCTGCTCGGCGCTGAGCTCACAAGTGGGAGCAGGGCATGTGCTGGGAACGGCTGCATGAACAACGATGGCTGGCTACTCGTGGCTCCCCCAAGGCCAGGCAGGAGAGCTCAAGGATTCCAGCCCGTCCGTTCATCTGTGCAAAAGAGACCATGGCTGGCTTGAATTGTGCACCCCTTCTCTGCCAAGTGTTGGCTTCTTGGCTTTGATATCAGGGACCCTGGTGAGCTTTTCAGACTGTGCACAGTCTTCAGGTCACAGCAGAGGATGAGGAAAAGTGACTCTGAACCCGCTAGATTGAGTGCCAGATGAGGAGGTGTGGGCTCCCATCCTTGAAAGATATGTGGAGGACTTTGCCTTTAGTAATTCCTTTAAAACTTAAAGCAAAAAGTTCCTAGAGGCAATGACTTCTGTTCGCTGTGCACCTTAGTCCCAGCAGGATTAAGTTGTCATTGGAACTGAGAGCGTATGCAGGTCCACGCCAGGGAATTTTCCACTCTGCAGGAGCAACTGCCAGCCTTCTTGTTAAAGAGCTGTCACTGGCCTACTATGACATGTTTGTGGTTATAAGTAGCTTTTTGAGACAGCAGGCAGTGTGTGCATGCATGTATGTGTGTTTTGCTAATGGCATAAGTCATCTTTTTTTCTTTTCTTTTCTTTTTTTTTCGAGACAGGGTTTCTTTGTATTGTTTTGGAGGCTGTCAGTCCAGCCTGGCCTCGAACTCACAGAGATCCGCCTGCCTCTGCCTCCCGAGTGCTGGGATTAAAGGTGTGTGCCACCAACGCCTGGCCATAAGTCATCTTTTTAAGAAGAAATGATCACTGTACAAAGACCATACTGTTGATCTATTGGGTGGTGTTCTTCAGGGGCAACTGTTTTCCCTCAACCTCCCCAGCTGTGTACATGGGCACCCTTTGATCCAGTTCCCAGAGTAGCCTGGTGCTTCCTAGGATGGGTGGACCTGCCTGTGGTATGGTGACCTCCTCTCTCAGCCTGGGGAAGCAAGTTCTTCTTTTAAAAAAAGACCAGTGTGCGCCCCCCCCCCCCTTCTAGGGAGGCCACTGAGGAGAACTCCTTAGAAGTGTCGCTTCTTCAGAGTAGAGACCTCATCTTCTTTCCTTCCGTGGCCATCCCCACCCCAGACACCCCCGTGTGCTTCCCTATTCTTGAAGCCCCCCACCCATACTGTGCTGCATGTCTGTATCCCAGCTACTTCGAAGCTGAGGCAGGAGGATTTCTTGAGCTCAGGAATAGGAATTCAAGGCCAGCCTGGACAAGACAGTGAGATACCCTCCCCACAAATGGACAAATACAAGAAAACTCAGAACACTAGGTCTGTCTGTTGCTGTACAGTTCTGTATCAAGCTCAGAGTTCCAAGCACCTGCTTTGCCCACCTAGCAAGATGCCTTACCTGATAGTTCCAGCCCGGACCAATGGCTTCCCTTCCTCTAGGTGTGACCACAAAGGGCCGAGCAAGGGCAATGTGATACGTCCAGGTATTCCAGTTCCTGGTGACTTAGGGGATTAGAACGTGCACACAGACCTCTGTTTCCATGTGGCCTGTAACATTCATCCCCAAAGTGCAAGGAGAGAAGCTTGAATTTATCAAGACCAGGCATGATGGCTTTATCCCAGTCAGGCCTGACTCAGGGCATGGCCCATTTTGGACCACACGACCTCAGACAGGTCCCGTGTAGCCTGAATTTTACATGCGGGTGGAGTACTAGAGGGTGGAGTCCAGGGGATGGGCAGCCATTCTGGATCTGGGCAGCTATTGCCCCCTCATGTGAAGGAAGCCCCTCCACCCCCCATCCATACTGGGTAAGGGAAAGGGAGCCCTTTGCCTACCTGTATCTGGAGATCGCTTTGGTCCTGAGTAGTCAGAGTGCCCTGGGAATTTGCTCCCTGAAAGACACAGCACAGAGTCCTGTGCTGGGAGAGAGGGTTAAGGTGTCAGCAATTAATCTCTTGCTGGTACCTCGTGCATCTTTTAGTCCTGCTGCCCTGTAAGGCCCTGGCTCAAGTGCCACCCCTTCCATAAAGCCTCCCTGATCCCCCTAATCCCTGTCTCAGCACATGCCTGAAACACCTTTGCAGGTCCCTCTGTCACCACAACTCACAAGTCTGCACCCTGCCGCCTTCCAGCGCAGTTGGCGCAGTGCTACTGGTCACCTGAGTGGAGTGTTTGCCGAGTGCCTCCCGTGTATGCAGCCCCGCAGCCCCCTTCCTTACCACTGCCCCATTTCTCCTTCTCTCCCCAGGCAGGCCACAGACTCTTCGGAGAGATCTTACTTCTTTGACATACAAACACTGTCTCACTCCCTACTTCTTGGCAAATGGCACTTTGAAATAGTTGACAGAGAGGGCCAAGTAGAAGGTCAGCCTCCTTGGGAATGTTCAGAACACATAGGTGACCTCAGTCACAGAATGAATTGTGATTATTGGATGGTTTAATGAACTGTCTGCAGTTTCTTTTCATGAGCCAAAAAGTACACAGCTTTCCTTTGGAGCTGCAGGGGCTGCTGGGAAGACTGGTGCTTGGGTTTCCTGCATCTGAGACCAGAAGTATAGGGACTAAAGTTAGACCTAGTTATTAGCTGTGTAACCTTAACACTCAGTCTCCTTACAGATTAAACCAGAAATGACAGCTTCCTTGGATGCTGGGGCATAAATTCTTCCTACTTCCCCCTCTCCTGATTTATGGGATCATAGTGAAAAGGTTCTCGATTCTCTGGCTGTTCCTGAGTTAGTCCTGGTACCAAGGACTTAGTCAAAGAAGCAGCTGTGTAGGATCTACTTCCCTTGCGCTCAGCAGCCTGGCTGTGACTGCCTGGGCCTTTTTTGTCCGCACTGTAGCCTTTCCTTAGGTGCTTGCATGAAGGGCTCAGGTGGCACCTGTGGCGTCATTGGGATGGCAGACCCTCAAAAGCCTTGGGTGCCTGATGCTCATGGTGTGGAGGCCTGTCCAAGTGAGTAGTTTGTGGACAGAGCTAAGCCTTGATTTGAGGACTCTTGGTCCAGGGTTCATCCCATGATAGTCCCCAGGACACGCTAGGTGGTAGTGGGTAATACGGCAACCTCCTTTTGCTCTGTCACTAGTGAGCAACCCAGGATGCGCCAGCACATCCCCTCCATGGCGACCAGTTCTGGGACATAGATCAAGGAAACTTTGTGTGGCTTGAGATTTCTGTTGTTGGACCTAGAGCCATTCCTTGTTCCTTGGCAGGTGTGTTCACCCTCTTTCCCCATGACCACCTCCTGGCTAGAGGACAGGGATCCTTTGTCCCTGAAACTTGTTTTTATTCTAGTTGGTTTTTTCTCTTCATGGAGACCAGCTCTTTGTTTTCTCTTAAAATGCACTGTGCTGTGGTCTGTGTGGGAGACCAAGGGACCACTTCCTTTGCATATCTTCAATTATCCACTGCTCTGGTCTTGGCTTTCTGAGGGATGACAGCGTTCTCTCTATCCTTTGAATTTCCACTGTGCATCGTCAGCCTGTTGATACTGTCGGGTTGTACCAGGCTACCCCACGACTCTGCACAGACCTTTGGGCCGACTTGCTATGAGCAGCATGGATCTCCAGCTTTCCCCAAGGGGCATTTCTGCCAGGACCACACCTACCGTTGTCATTTTGATTTCCCTGGCCACATGCATGACACACCTCCTGCCCCCTGCTGGCTTGGGCCCTCTGCCACTGCCACGTGGCCTGGCGGCCTGGCTTGAGTTTCAGTCCAGGAAGGCTTGTAGTTGGTGGTTTCACACGTGGCTGTGCTGCTGCATGCCAAGGCCTGAGTGTTGGGCAGGGCGAGAAGGATGGAATTTCTAGAACAAAGTACTATTTTTGCAGCCTTGTAAATTGGTCAGCGGTAGTTGGCTGGCCCAGGAGAGTCCACAGTTCATCTGTCCACTTATAAAGATAAACAAACCCTATTTATTTTATGGGGATAGGCACTGCAGTCTGCACATGGAAGTCAGAGGACAGTTTAGGAGAATTGGTTCTTTCTTTATCCATGTGGATATGGGGTTGATCTTAGGTCCAGGCATGGCAGCATGCATCCTTACCTGTTGAACCATCTTAGCGACCCATGAGTATTTGACTTCGTTCATTTTTCCTGAAACTTCATTGGCATAGATGTAAGAATCTATGTACATGTGTGCATGTGCTGGTGTGTGTGTGTGTGTGTGTGTGTGTGTGTGTGTGTGTGTGTTCGTTCTCCTTTGTTCACATGTCCATGTTACAATTAGTGCTGGAGAGGAGGGTATAGGGTCTACAGCCCATATGCGGGACTCAGAGGCAGACAGGTCTCTGGGTGCTTCAATCTTTGATGATCTGTGAGTGCTCTCTAGTAAGGGAGGCTGCCACTTTGTTCTACGTGCTGTCTTCCGGCTTCCTCTTCCCATAGTGTGTGTACCAGGATAGGCAGTCCTTAAGAAAAGGAAATGGTGTCCCTCCATGAGAAGGGACCTGAGTCCAATGTGTGCGGTCCCAGCCTTTTAGATCTAGTGTCCTTTCTGCCTTGATTCATGTGTGACTGGCAGCTGTGCAGTGTAGTATGCTGTAGGCCCAGAGAATGTGTGAGGGGTTTGCGTTTGTTGAGAAAACTTGCATGAGATACTTTGTTGAGTGCCTTAATGGACGTCTCAGTGCTCGAAACCACAGAGAGAGGCCAGTTCCTAGCAATCCTGAAAGGTCTGGCTCCAAGGTGGTCTGATTTGGGCAGGCCTTTGAATAATAGAGCAATCATTTATTGAACACTTGCTGTATGCCGCACCTAGGCTGGCAGATCCTGTGGTTAAGGTGTGGAGGATGAGGGTGGACCAGATGTGGACTGGGTCTCCTGGGTGCAGGTCTGCAGTGATTTCTCTTGAGCCCTCCCTGGCATTTGCCTCTTGGCAACAGTCGCTGCTTTTCTACCCTTTTAAGTCTCCATTCCAGTTTCAGCTGAAGTACCTCAGAGCTCCTCAGTTTGTCTTCTGGAAGATTCATGCCCCCTCCTCATGGATGACATGGCTGTCTTGAGAGTTACCACCCACTTAATTAGGGTGTTAGTTGCCCTGACCTCTCATCCACCCCGGTCTCCAGGACCATCCACCCACTCCTGATTTCATGGAAGTGAAACAGCACTGTACCCCACAGGTTCAGTCTTTCCTTTAAAAGTTTGCACTCCCCACCATTGTAGCAAATACCTTAATATGGAAAAATCAAACTCCCAAATAACAAAGAATTTGCTATCAGAGTAGAGCTACAGTTGTCAGAGTTAGGCACTTCATAATGTTATAATCCGAATGTCAAAGTACCAAAAGATCCTAACAAGTTAGCTATGATCCCAGGTCAACTAGTCAGGCGGCTAATTAATGATGTCGGTGGATGTCTGTCTGTCCGTCCACATGCATGCCTAAGACTATAGACTGGGGAAGCAGATGCAGACCTGCAGTGTTTGGGGATAGGCAGGATCTCCTTAGGCAGGTTCTGTAGGCACCTTCATTTTGAAAGTAGCCCGTAGCTCCTTCTCTTTATCTGAGACTTGCCAGGCACACATTGCAGTCCCCTACTGGGTCTTCATGCCCCCATCAACAGATCTTAACCTGCCTGCAGACCTCTGTCCATTCCAGTACTCACGCCCCATACTCCTGCCATGAAGGGAGAACCAGACACAAACTCAGAGTTGTATATGGTAAATTAGTTGAAGACTACGTTTCTGTTTAAGAGAAGTAACTTCCGGAAGTGATGAGAAGGGGCTGCATTCCTGAGCTAGAAGGTGACTGATGAGGGAGTGTCATGTTCTTGGTCACAGTGGTTGAGTGGAAGTGGGCATGTGTACCTGGAGGCTTGGCTTGAGTAGGAAAAGCTGGAGGCAAAGCTCAGGTAGGAGGCCTAGATCTGTGACTTTGTCAAGGTAGGGATTTGTTGAGGCAGATGTACCAAGTGGATGTCAGGACAACAGCATTCAGCATTGACTGTCTCCCATTGTGTAACCCATACACTTCTCGAGGCATTTGGGACCTGGTGAAGGTCAGAACGCACATACCCTTCTCTCTAACCTGGGTATTTTCTTATTGGCTGTTTATTGACTTGCTCTGTGCAACACATTAGCAATTTGGAGAGGGTACCACTGTGTATGAATTGGTCCCCGTGCTTCTTAGAGCACCTGGTGGAAAGACAAGGGGTAGTTAGTTCAACAATAGGCACTGTACTGGCTGCCCATCACCTCTATCCAGATACTCCAGGAGTTTTTCTTGCTGCGTCCCTGTTCCACGACTTCTTTGGTGTACCTAAGGTAGACATTGGCTCCTGGTGCACACTCCCCCATTTTAGAGAAGAAGCAGTGAGGTCCCCTGAGTCTATGACTTGCCCATCGACTAAACACCTCTGCAGGGCTTTTCATAGGAAGTGGCCTTTGAGGAGGAAGGGTCTGTTCCGGGCAGCTTGGATGATTTCCACTGACCTCCCTGTTCTGTCTCCGCAGAGTGCAGCAGCTGCCCCAAGCCCTGTGCTTGGCAACATTCCCCCCAACGATGGGATGCCCGGAGGCCCCATCCCACCTGGGTTCTTTCAGGTACGTGCTGGTCTGGGGCCCTGTGCTGGGCGGGTGGGAGGAGAGGAGGACAGGAAAGCAGCTCGGTTTGCCATGGTTTAAATACTGTTGCTTTGTGCTGGTTGAGGCTCCACACCCTCATCTCGTCCACTGCTCTAAATGCTGCAGAGGGGAAGAAGGAGATGGGGAAGGTGTCTACCCCCAGGCAGGCTATGGCAGTGCCCTTCTGCCCGCCCTGGTATGGAAGAGGTCAGGGCTTCCAGACCAGTGTGCAGCTCTCTTTTAACAAAAAGGCATATTCTTTGTCTTTCCTTTTTTAATGAGTAAACTGTCCTTTGTTTCTGTTCTGTTGCTGCTGTCATCGTCATTGTTTACTTTTCCTGTCCAAACTACAGACCTTAGGGTTAACTAGAAAAACAAAAATCCCGCCACCCTGGCAGGTCTCCGCACCATTTCTCTGTGGCTAACTACTGATTTGTTTTACCCCCGTGTGATTACCAGCAGCCCCCCACAATATTTGTGTCCACACTCCGCCCACCCCAGGCAGGAATGGATCCTACATGGGATGGGAGCCACACCCACAGCACACTTTGTTGGTCTTTCTGGCTGGGAGGGGCATGGGAGGTGTGAAATCACCTGTATTGTTTTGTCAGGGAAGGGTGTGGCCACTCCCCTCCCCTCCACCCCTCCTTTTCCCTTCTCTCCCTTCCCTGGTGCCCATTTCTCTTCAGCCAAGAGGGTGCTGGGAAGTGTCAGCCTCAGCCCGCAGGGCTGTGAGAAAGAGGCTTTTCCTGGTGGGGCTCTTGATTGTGACATGGCCCATTCTGTCAAGTCTGTTTGAGGCGTGCCTGATTGTCCACACCTTCTGAAGGGTGGGGCTCCCAGGCAAGGTTGTGGAGAGAGCTCTTAGTGGTGGAAAGCCCAGAAATATAGAGTTAGGCCAGAAGGCACTGTGCACAGCGCAGGATCAAGGAGCCTTGGAGTCATGAGCAAAGACAAGGAAACTTAGGGCTCCCTTTCCTGTGCCATGGCCGGGAGACCCTTCCACTGTGCAAGACGTTAGTTCACGGTGAATCTGGGAAGAGGAAGCCTAGAGCACATTCACTCACCAAGAAGAAAGACATCAGTGAAATTTGCCTGCTACATAGAACAGAAGCAGCAGGTTGCATATCAGCAGGCAGTGAGAAGAGATACAGGGATGACAGTCAGTTCAGGGCATCAAATGGCCACATGTGTATCTGTGTTCCCAGCATGCCACCAGCACTGGGGCCTTGTCCGAGATATGAAGACAGGAGTGACTTCAGAAGTCTGAGAGGCCAAGAGAAAGCAAGAGCTTAAAACCCCTGAGACATGTTGACCCAAGAAAGGCGAGAGTGTGTCTTTTACCAGAGGGAGACAAGGATCTGTTGGGTTTTCCTGCTTTTGTCCTGCTCAGTGGGAGCTCTTTCTCTGGTTCACGCATCTCTGCACGTGGTATCACGGATGCCCTGATGCGGTAAAAGCATGGCTTCCCTGCCTGGCAGGCGGAGCCCACCCAGGTGTCACAGCCGCTCTGTCCCGCGTTTCCTCAGGATATTATTAGCTCCCAGGTTCCCTGCGCAGGCTACTGCAGCGGGGGTTGATAACTATGTGTTTAAGTGAAGTACTTTTTAAAGTTTCATTTGTACTTCGTATGTATGAGTATTTTGCCTGCGTATTTGTATGTATACCATTTTTGTGACTGCTGCCAATGGGATCAGGACAGAATGCTGGGTCCTCCAGAACTGGAGCTATGGGTAGCTAAAAGCCACCATGTGGGCCATCCTCTGTGAGAGTATCAAGTGCTCTTAACTGCGGAGCCATCTATCTCTCTAGTTCTGCCAGTTGTGTTTTTAAAAATAGGCCATTGACTTCTATTTTGGCCTGAGCCTCGGACAAGGAATGGGTCCGTTGACAAATGTGGGCAGCTCCCAACTTCCTGCTTTGCTGGACTCTTCCATGGTTACGTTCTAATTCCACTCATACTTCGTGGCCCCTCCCCTGTGACGTTTGGGCACGTGTGGTCAGAATGCCCCAACTGATTCCTGCCCTTATTTAGCCACTGTTAGACAGAAGTATCTTAGATTCTTGCCTCGAGGTCATATCTCCTCCCCAGGCAAGGTGTACTGCCGAGGCTTGGCCAGACCATTCAGGAAGGTTCTGGAACGTAGGTCTGTGCTCTCTCACTGCCCCTGAGCAGTTATGTTTCTTATTTCCCAGCATCGTTCCCCTTCCTTCAGATGAAGGGAGGTGGGGCGGGCCAGGCACTCAGCTTGGCGTTTGCTGTCTTTTGATACTGACCACTTGGCCTGAGCCCCTGCAAAGAGAGAGGGCATCTGTCTGTAAAAGAGGAAGTGACAGCCCATTTCCGGAACAGGATCAGCTCTCGCCAGGAATATTAGCGATTGACTGCCGTCCTTTACTGTCAGGCAGGCACTCTGATACTGGGGGGAAATAGAGATGATATCGAGGGTGTTATCTGCTGTCCACAATCACACCTCTTCCCTTCTTGGCTGCAGCCGTAGGCAGTGGCTGCAAGAGGGCCCTGTCCTGGGAAGGTAGCCCAGGTGGCCAGGCCAGCTTTGTCCAGCCCCTGTCCTGCAGGATCATACACCTTTCCAACTCTAAGCTGCAACACTTAGCTGATCCTAAATTTAGAAACCAGTGGTGCTCCAAGGTGGTGAGGAACAGCTGACTACTGCCTGTGGAGGCCCCTTAGAAATGGCACACGTGACTCCCTCTGTTAGACTTCCCACTGCCAGGCAGGCAGAAGGCTGCTCATGGAGTTAGGTTTGGGCCGACAGTACAAGAGGTGCCCTGTTTGCTTCTCTCCTTTGGGTCTAGGCTTCTGAGATGGGCAATGCCTGTCTATTCCTCTGGAGTGATGTGAGATATGTCTGGTCATTTGGATACTGATCCAGTCACACTTCATGGCTGGAGTACTACGGGGGATTCCTGGAGGCCTTGCAGTATTTAGCCAGGGTAGATGAACTCTCTGTTCCTTGTTATTTAAAAAGAAAAAGCCTAGAGAGGGGGACACAATACATGTTTGAACCAAGTTTGTGATGTTCATGGTACAGAACAGAAACCTAGCCAGCCCTGAAGTGCCCTGGAATTCTGATGAAGCACAGTCTGACCAAGAACTAACTCGGGCATTCAGGACTGGCACTCTGGAGAAATGCACTTGCTGAGTGGCCTTGGGCCAATGGGCTTTAGTCTTTCCCATCAGTAGACGGGCAGGCTGGACTAGATAGTCTTTTCCAACTTTGGTTTTCTACTTTGAACCCAGATGGATTTTACATAAACAAACAGTGGCAGTTTCCCCTCACAGCTCACCTCAGGCTACACATACGGCAAGCAGGTTGGCCTTGGCTTGGTCCCCTAGTTTCTTGGCCCCAAGGGGGAGACTGTCCAGTAAAGATTTCTAGGTCCAGCACTGGACAGTTACAGGAGAACAGGGGTCATAGAGCAGAGCACTGGTACAGACTGTTTCCGTTCTTGTTTTGTTTTGGGATTCCAATAATTGTTTTCAGTTGTATGTTTTAAGCATGCAGCTTACTTTCGTTTTGCCAAGTGATTCTGCCAGGGAGGCAGGGCTGGGCGGGAGAGGGAAACTTAGGAAGAAGGTGAGGGACAGCCTCACATTGTCCAATAAGGTTGTACTCAGAGTCCAACCTCGACTTCCTGGCTCCCCATGAACTCTCCTTCCAGGCCACTGAAGTCCAAGTGTAGGTGTCTATCCGATTGTCTAAGAGAGGAAGGAACGACTATGGTTGTCTTCTTGAAAAAAGTGCACACACATTTCCAGCCTGAATCCATATTGGGTTTCGCAGCAAACGAGTTCCACAGGGACCTAATGACACCCCACAACACGTACGAGGACAAGGTCAGCAGGCAGAAACCCTGCACACAGCCTGGGAAATAGAGAGAAAGCAGATAGAAGGCAGAGACCCACAACTCCAGCCTTCTTCCTGCAGGCTCAGCTGCAGTCTCCCTTGAGAGATGCAGCCTCAAGAGGGCTCTGCTGGTTGTTGACGCCCTGCCAAATGGTAGAGACAACCTTGCCTTGTGTGGCTCCAGCCTCAGATACCAAGTCTTTGGGGGAATGGAGATGCTAATTTGAAGCTTTGTAGAGAAGGCATTCCTCCCGTCTGCAGATTTTATGGTGAGCAGTGGTGGCAGTCAAGCCATCAGAGATAAGGTGCCCCCCGAGCCTTGGGGTGGGTGGTAGGTTTTTAGGGAGGTCAAAGTGCGGTCAACAAGAATGTGCCCCTGGTGATGGTAGGCCGGCTGTAGAATGTGCTCCGGTGACGGACTGGCTCTATAAAGTCCCTGGTGATTACTGCCTTCCCCTCCAGAAGAAAGGAGGAGAGCAGAGGACACACGGGCTATTCCTCCAGCCAGAAAGATGCTACCACAGGGCAGACACCTCTGCTGCACTGATGACTGCTTTAAGTGTAGGGTTGGGGGAAAGGATTAAACCTCATTTTCCTGATACCTGAAACTGACTACTAGCCAGGCCCCACTCCTCCTTACACCCAGCCTCTGCCCAGCCTGTTGTCCATGGATTGAAGGCCCACAGGTGCTTTGTGAGCCTCTCCCCCCAAGGGGATAGGAGCACCCCTCACTTCTTACCTGGTCCAGTCACTTCTGCTGAGGACTAGAGAGAGAGGAGGTGCCCCCACTGCCGGGTCCAGGCCTCAGTTAGAGTGAGATACTGCCTACTCTGCTCTTCTGTTCAACTCGGCTTTTTCTGGAGTGATTAGCTTCCCACCTCTGGTCACTGTGATGGGAGCCAGCTGTAGGGCTGAAAGTGTCTGTCTCATGTGTGTTGTCTTCCCCCACCCCAACTGCCGGCCAAGCGCTACATACTCTGGATGGAGTCTAGCCTTGCTGACAGATTCTTGTGTGTCCTTAGAGCGCCTTCCTACCCTCTCTGGTTCTTTTGTCCTTCTGTTTAGTGACAGGGCCTTACCACTAGTCACCTTTCCTGATCACCATCACCTCCACAGAGGTCAGGCTGTGCTTACCTGGCGGCCAGCCTGGTGCCTTGTGTCTGCCCGGTGGCAGATGACTGGCACCAGGCTCCTAGCAACCGTGGACAAAAGGTTTTTCCTGATGTGCCAGGCTGCTTGAGGGGCTGGCTGGGGCCTTGGCTGGTATGCCTGCCAACATGCATGTGTGTGGACAGGTTTGTGTCTGCACATTCCAGCCGCTTGCCCTCCCCCTCCAAAAAAAAACGTGCACTCCACATGTAGCGCCGTAACTCTCACTGATGAAATGGAAAGTTGAACATAAATCAATGTCTGCCGCCCCGTTAGCTATGCATCAGCAGTCAGCGCCTGGGAGATTTGCTCGGTAACAAAGCCCCCAGAGGCTCTGCAGGCTGCGACTGCCCCCTAACGAGGAGCCAACTGCACACGGTGGAGCCCCGCTGGTTTCCTCCAACTCCACGCAGCTCTTTCTCTGTACTGTCCTTCCCAAGTAGATAGGCCTGGACGGAGCCTACTGCTATTCCTTGATGCTGATAGGACCAGTCAGACATTTGTGCACCTAGGGCTGGAAGGACTGGTGTCAACTGCCGTTGAAGACCTTGGGCCGGTTTCTCCTCTCCTTTTGGAACTGCATTTTATACTTGGATTTGTTTTAGCATTGCGTTTTCATTTCTGCTTCTGAGAGCTACTGGCCTGTGCTGCCAGCTAGCTGCTCAGCTCTGTCTGTTTCCTTTCTCCGACAAGAGTCGTTGTGGACGTGACTATAGCCTTCTGCAGGGGTAGACCCTATGTGCCTGCCTTGCCATCACACCAGCAAATTGTCTAAGTTTTTTTTTTTTTCTCTTTTACAAAAAAGAGGTCATATCTGTTTGGTCCTTGTAGCAGAAAGGGTTTGAGGAAGAGAATTCCAGTAGAATCCTGTGCTAGTATACCTCTGTAGTACACAGATCAGGGTGGCCCCCTGTGTCAGTCATACTGCATAGCCTCCCCTGGGAAGATATAGGACTGGGTCCTGTGCGGAGATGCTGTGGAGTGCAGCACACGAACCCCTGCGTGGTGAACACCCTGTGTCTGCCACCGTTTGCATGGTTGCTATGTCTTGGCTGCTTTTTTTCTATGAGCTTTCTTCCTAGCCAGGAGTCAGGGCTGCCTTGAGTGTTACTCTCTTGACAGGAGGGTGTCCTTGAGTTCAGCACAGACTTCGTGGCATTGCTGAGGTTCCTGGGTCCCCCAGATCAACCACCCCGTTGGCACTTAACACTTCAGTTCCACTGGCAGGTTTGGTGCCTGTGAAATACCAATCCCATTTGACCCTTCTGTGAGGAACTCCTTGCTGAAATCCGCCCACTTGGCTTAATCCCTTGTCTTTGGCTACCCTGACCCCTTGTTCTTCCGTCTAGCCAACAGGGGAAGTGAAGGCCCGGAACCAGGCCGTGGGTCAGGGGGCCACTGCTCCTGTTTCTAGCAGGCTTGTTTCTGGGAGCTTAATGGAGACCTGCTCTCGACCCCAGGGAGTGTGTTGCCAGAATCTTGCCTGAGCATCATTTGAGTTTCATTTTTCCCTATAAAACAGAAACAGCTCCACCTACTTCATCAGCTCTGAACTGAACCAAAGAGCATGAGAATGGTTAGAAATCCACAGGGTTCCTCTCTGAGGCCAGCATTCAATCATTCATCCATGCAGCACACCGTCACAGTTGCTAGCCTTCTGCCTGCCCTACTGGGCCCACGGGTGCCACCATGAACTGCATGTCAAGTACTCTTCCTGTCCCCAGTGTCCCTTAGTTAAAACTCCACATTTCTTAGTATAACATCTGAACCCTCTCTGACTGCCCTTACTGTCCCCACCTCACTGGGAGATCAGCTCTTGATCCCCAGGGTAAGCACCACACCTGCCATTCTCGGGTCTGGTCTCTGTCCCTCCATCAGTCTGTGAATTCCTCTCTCAGCTACAGTTCTCTCCTACAAGAGAAGGCTCTCCATTCTTAGGTCATCATTATTCAGGGCCTCACAGAGTCTAGCCCTATGCTGGCTCTAAGGTCACAATGGACAAAGTGGACACACAGATCTAGTCAAGTTCCTCTTCCTGAAGTTTGTTTTAACTTACCCCAGTTAACTTTGCAGTTGTAGAAATAGTCTGGAAATTTGTGCTCTGGTATAGAAAAGTGGCCTTATTTTCCTGAGTCCTGGTCCCCAGTAACATTACAGGGAGTGGACACAGGAAGCACCATCTCCCAGGCTGGCATATTCCTTCTATTGAGCCTAGCAAGTAGGATTCCTGAGTGGGTAGTAAGGAAAAAGAAAGGTTCCTGAAGAATTCTGGAAGGTGGATGGGATCGTGAGTTGATAGCTTCACGTAGGAGCAGCTGCCTACCGGTGGTAGCTGGCTCCTGGCACTGGTCTGAGTACCTGAGTGAGTCTGGGCACTGTAGACTCATGCTTATCTTAGACTCGCATAAGATCTCCAGAAAGCACAGGCCAGGCTCCTGCCGCAACCCAGGCTTCTTCCGTTACCCCAGAGTCACTCCTTGTGCTGCTGTCGAAGTCCTCCAAGGGTCTTGCATGTTGCCCATTTGACAGTAGACCAGGCGTCTCAAACCTGTGTGTTTCCCGGACTCTGACCATTCACTAGGTCCAAACCTGATGTTTCACTAACTTGAGGAAAGAGTTCCAGGCCATCCTGGCATGTCAGGGGAGGAAAGGGCTCAAGAAACCACACAGCTACTAAGAGCTGTGGGAACAAAATGCAAATCGTGGGTCTCCAGGTCTGTTCTCAGATGTCTGCTGTTTGGTAGGTGGCAGGCTGAATGAATTCTGGGTGTTTTGGATTTGTGACTTCCAGGGCCTCACTACCTCCTTCCTCGTGGGCTGTGAGCAGTCCTGGATTGTCTGTTGAGCTGGGCAGGGCTAGGGTGGGAGCTGTGTGCACAGCGAGTCCGGAGGGCTCCGGGTATAGCAGGATCTCTGGGTAGAGGAGGCTTCTTTAGCATGCACCTCACCTTCCCTGCGCTGTTGTGATTAGCAGCACAGCCCCAGTGCTGGCAGACAGGGTGGAGGCTGGCAGGCAGGAGCCAGCTGCATAGTAGCACTGTCCAATTTCAGAGCAAATGGCAGTTTTCAGGGGGTGGGGACCAGATTGCTCTGGCAGAGCTGTGGCAGATCCCAGCAAGGCCATGGAGTCCACTCACAGCGAGAATATAATGGCTTTCCTCCTTCCCCACGTAGTTGGCAAATGATGAGAGCTCACGGTTTTCCCCATGGCTACAAGTTCTGATTCCCAACTTGAGAAAGAAGAGAAATGTCTTGGGGAAAGGAAATGGATGTGTGATGCTAGGAGGTAACAGTCTTAATAGTGACTTCCTTACAGTAGCTCCCATAGGTTGAAACGCTTCAGTCCCATGCCCGGGTCACCATCTTTGTGTAAGCACACCTTTTCCTGAATTGGGGCTGCCTGGACTTCATCCTCTGGATTCAGGCTGTCCAGGACACATTTATATCCTTCAAAGTCCTGCCTCGTGTCATTCTGTCACGATCACTGCTTGCCTAAATATCTCCTGCACTCAGTTTCGGGCTCTGATGCTGCTACAGTCATAGTGACACTTTGGTCTCTCCAACCAGCCTTCAGCTTCAGAGGAGCAGGCAGGGTACTCTTGTCTCCAGTGCTTAGCCTTCGCATGGCACGGACGAGGATACCCAGTAGTCAGATGGACTGCAGCAGCAAGCTGTGGGTCCTGCCCCTTAGTATGAATGCTGCATGTTTTCCCTTGTCCCCCCAAAGGTTGGCCAATTATACAAATAACAGACACACAGTGTCTAGAAGCAGGGAGACCCCAAGGTTTTCGTGGCTCCCAATTTCACCTCTCCTCTTTTGCCCCATCGTGACCCATGCATTCAAGATTAGGCCTGATGAACTCAGTCTCCTTCATGAACCTCGGTCCTGAGGGAAGGGGCCAAGCCACCCAAACCTGCTGCACGCAGATGCTCATGTCCCAGACAAGAGTGGCCCAGCGCTGTGGCAAGGATGAAGTAATTGAGATCATCAACAAGGAGGACCTCTGGGCCTGGGGAAGGGATGCATACGCGGGGGGTTAAGGTCAGCTTCTGAGTCAGTTTCCTTCTTCTGCCTGTGTGTCCAGGAATCCAGCTCAGGTCGTCAAGCTGGGCAGAAAGTGCCTTCACCCACCGAGCCATCCCGTCAGACCCTGACGCTGCAGTTAGTCAGGACCAAAAGTCAGACAAGCCAGGCTGGTGAATAGTGATGTGGTCGGTGGGAAGAGACAAGAGTGTTTGCCAATCCCTGCCTTGCATTCGTCTTGGCTGTCTCCCATGGGATAAACGATGATGCCTTAATGTCACTGCTTTGTCACCCCACCCCCCCTTTCAAACTCACAGTGTGTCTGAGGCTATCTGTGGACCCTTGGCCCTCCTGCCTTCATCTCCCAAGTGCACGTGCAACCATGCCTGACTCCATTTTCTCCTTTGCAAATAGATTTTTATTTTATATTTGTCTTTTAAGGGAGATGTGAGTTTAAAATCAAAAGGTATCTATAGTATTCTATTTTTCTTTGCAAATTAACAAAGGCCCCAGTTTCCCTCATCAGCCTTGAGCCATCGTCTCATTCAGTGATGTGTAGATCATTCCTGTGATGGCCAGGCTAACAAATGTCCAAGGCTTTGTAAGCCGCGTTCAACTTCTCAGCTCTTCATTGGGGCACAGAGGCAGCAGCACACAGTGTACAGATGAACATGGCTGTGTCCCAATAAAACTTTATAAAGAGCTGGCAGGCCAGATTTCTCTCTGAGTTTGCTGTAGTCTGGTCTGGTAGCTGTGCCCTTGGGTCTTTGTGCTGGCACTCACCCCAGACTCCACCTGAGCTCTGCATAGAGTATGGCACACGGCTGAGTCTAAGCTTGTGCCTTCATGACACAAGCTTTCTCTGCCTAAAAGCAGCAAGCACCATTTCCCTTCCCATGGGGGTAACAGCATAGTCACTGTAAGGATTGGGGGAAGAAGAGCTTCCATTCCTTCTCTTTGTTTTAGAAGCCATCATCTAGCTGGGTACAGTGGCACATTCTTTTAATCCCAGCACTTGGGAGGCAGAGGCAGGTGGATCTCTGAGTTCGGTCAAGGCCAGCCTGGTCTACAGAGCGAGTTCCAAGACAGTCAGAGCTATACAGAGAAGCCCTGTCTCAAACAGCAGCAACCAAAACCAAAACATCATCGTCTACCGACTCCTGGGCAAGTGTGCCACATGCCTGTGGAGGGGGCCCCTTTTCTTGAGTGCCCCGTGTTTCCTCAGGACCCACTTGAGAATCACAGTCACTGTGAGTCATCTCCCCTTGTGCCTAGTGCTGTCCTGATGTCTTGGAGAGAGGGACGGGAAGGAGGCAGTGCTGCCGGCTTTACTTAGCTCAGGTGGAAAGCAGTGCCTTCTGCTGACTCTTACTGATGTTTTCCCAGAGTGGAAATAAAAACTCATTGTGCATTCTTCCTCACTCTTAACAGGAAGATGGCCAACTGCCACTTGTCAGACGTCTAACCCCATCCTCTGTCCTATGCCCACAGAGCATCGTGTTGTGAGCTCATCCATCAGGCTTCCTCTCGGCAACCCACCTGATGGACCAGGCTCCTGACTCAGGTTCCAGAGGACCCTGTAGTGTGCACAGATTAACACTGGGCATGCACATAGATGTTCACGGTCCTCTGCCTAAGAATCTACACTCCCTAGATATGCTCACCCATTTAAAAAATAAATAAAAACAAAAATAAAAACAAAAACTAACCCTTTCCAGGGAAGACATTGAAGTAGGACAAAAAGACAACTCCTCCAAACAGTGCCAGGTTCGTTCATGCAGATTGAAATGAAGAAGTACCGTCTTCTCCAGAGAGCACTTGTAGAGTGGTCTGTCCTCTCATCCTGCCAGATGTCAGCCTCCAATTCCAGTGGGGTGAAGGGTGAAGCTGGCCATGTGTGCAGATGCGGTGTCTTAAGGCTCATGGGCACATCTCGGTCCTCTCTACAGGGTAGGATTTATAGCCTTTTTTGCCCACATGTGTGTCCAAGGAACAAAGTTGACTGTGAAGTGCTTTTGCTGTGTGTATAATCATCCTAATTTTATATTCCCTCATCTTCAGCATGGCCAGCAGGCAGGTGGTCACCAGCACCTCAAGGCCTTCATATTCTCCTACCAACTGATAAAACCCAGCGTCCACAGAGTTAGGAAGGGTGCGGGTGCCATGGGATCTTAGTTTACCCCTTGAAACTTACGTCTTCCTTTCCAATGACCCGTGAGGACAAAAGTCTGATTTGTCCTAGATGATGGCACCATTGTTACAAAGCACTGGCCCAGCCCTTGGGACTGGGTATGAACAAAGAACCTGGAATGTGAATGGCCAAGGCCCTCGGCCCCAAGGCGATTGCTCTGACCCTGGTACCACGGCCTTAACCTTGTGCCTGCTTCTTCGAGGCAAGTGCAGGTAGTCTTGGGGAGTGTAGGTGGCATTTAGAAAAGGAGCACATAATTAATCTTTTCTCCTTTAAAAATCAGCATGTGATTGGTTTTCCTTAACCTTTTTGTAATATTAAAGAACTGTCATCCTTTACCCCAGAGTCACCTAGAGTACCAGCTTAGTCCCTTTGTTGGTACCCACATGTGCTCTTAGTTCCTCAAGCTCAAAAGCAGGTATTACCCAGAGCTTTCTGAGGTACCCTGATGTAGCTGTGTGGTCACCTCACTGCACAGGCCCTGCCCTGGTTGTCCTAATGGGGCACACATCACCACCTGACAAGCAGGATTTTGTCAGAGGCTCGCAGGATGCCATCTGGCTTTCCTCAGGCTGTGGACATTCATGGCAGGACACCCTGACCCAGGCCAGAACCAACCAGCCAGATTACCATTTTCCTTGCCAGAGACAAGAATACCTAAGAGGGTCATTGTGAGCTGCTGCAGTATAGATGGTTCCATTTATCTTTGAGAGACCTGAGGCTCAGGGATGTTAGGGAATTGGACTGAGCGCATATACTTCTAGGATTTCCCCATCATGCTCTAGTGCATCTCTCAAAAGGAGGGGCTCCTGCTGGCAGTTGTGAAAGGCTTTTCTGTAAAGACCTCCGATCTTGGAGCTGTAGGAATGCTGCTTCCTACCATGCTGATGCCCATAAAGGCCTTTTCACTAAACCATCAGCATCCAGACCGTAAGGTTCTATCAAATAGCCAAACACTTGCCTCGTCCACACCCGTAACAGAGCCTCCCAGGCCTCGCCTAAGTGGCTCTCACGTCCTGCTGGATATAACACTACTTAATGCTGAAATTACAGGGAAAAGAATGAAAAGGAGGTGTGGGGCTTCAGGTGTCTGAAGGCAACGATCTAGAGCCAGCTGTGAGGGAAGGCAAACCCATTAGCAGGGTTGGGGCAGTATGAAGGCCATACAGGCCATGGCTGGATTTTCTACCTTTTCCAAAATTTGGGAGCAGGAATTGCCCTTTATTTGGTTTCCCCCTCACCTCAGGTCCCCTGTCACCACTACACAGTGAGGGCAGTAGATACGTCTGATCTGCTGCAGGGCTATAGTTCCATTTCCAGCCCCTGGGGCCTCATAGAGCAGATCTATGTTCTGTAGCCACTCTGGGCATAGAGCCCTGAGAGTTCTGCCAACTCCCAGCCTTTTCTTTTCTGTCTTTGGGTTCTTTTTCCCAAGTGGGCCAGGAGCTCTCCTGGGCACAGATAATGCTGCTCACAGCCTTGCAGGGCCGTGAGCTCCTCCAGATCCCTACACCCCAGAATCGGGCTCTGAAGCCTGCCTGCCTCCCCCGCTTAGTAACTACAGTGCAAATGAGTACATTCCCCTTTCTGATCCTTGTTCCCTGGCTATAAAACAGCATGGCTAGTGGTCGCAAGGAGCACCCTGGCGACTGAGTTTGGAAGCTTAGCTCAGGAAATAGGTAGTTTCTGGTCATCTTGGACGAGTCCCATCCCTAGTCTGGACTCTCCTTTCCTATAAATGAAGGGCATTAGGGAAAGAGGTGGCAGTCTGTCAGTGTAGGACCATCTATAAGCAGGTGATTACTGGAGCTGGGCGCTGCCATCCCGGTGCACCCTAATGTTACATAGATCTTGTGGCAGAAAACCCACAGCACCCTTCAGGGGATGGGCCTTGGCCAGCTAGACTTATGGACAAAGCTATTTTAGGTTCTTCAGAATGCCTCCAGCAACGTCCATGGGAAACTTGCCCTGCCAGGGAAACTGATCACTGGGACACCCTCCTTCTCTCATCCCACCCAGCTCACTTGTTCAGTGTCTGGGGATGTTTGGGAGAGCTGCCTCTCGTCTCAGCAAAGGTCAGAAACCTCCAGCAAGGACTCTGCTTGTTTGTTTTGTCCTACTTCCCGTGTAGTGTTTTTCCCATGCAGAACAAATTGAAAAGACCATTGAGACCCTTTTCTCTAAACTGACCGTCCGCTCTCTGTGAAAATGCTGGCTGGAAGGGACGGCGAGGCCACTTGTTTGTGGCCTAATGAAATGGCAGCCGAGCCCCGGCTTCCTCGTGGAGGCAGCAGTGCACCTGCCATTTTCTTTACAGCACAGAGATCTCTCTGAACACAATGCCATTCTTTGTTCCTCAGGATGTGGCAGGCTATGTGGGGTTCCTTCTGGGATGCTGCAGTCTGAAGGACACAGCCCAGTCACACGGTGTAGTAAAGATTGTCCAAACTGAGGACAGACGGTAGGGCTCCAGAGAAAACAGAGTAACCCACTGGCACGTGGAAAGTTTTTTGCTTCTGGTCTATACAGCAGGCTTTGGGAAAGGCCAGGGCCTGTACCTGGAAGTTTGCAAAGCTACGGGTTGGTGGCTGATGGTCAGGGGTGTGATGTGTCCCCTCAGGGAGACGACTTTATCGTCATCTGAAATGAGGCTGCCATGGGAGATCTCTGTTAGCCTGGGCCAGGATTCTCTGGACACCCCTCCCCCCATGTCCCCATATGCCAGGTCCTCGCCAACAGCCTTGCTCGGTGGTGTCTGTCTCGGTGACAAACTTGCTCTCTCCCCTTGTTCAGAGCCAGCCTTCCCTCCTGCACCCCACGGTGCCTCTTGGGAAGATCTAGCCTGCTGCCACTAGCCATGCTTCAGACCTGGTGTAGAGCACTGAGCCCCAAGACAGCCATCATGTGAGGTCCCAGGGTGACCACCTGTGGTTGGTTCAAGTTGTTTCCTCTACTCAGCAAGTGAGGTAGCCACGAGGAACCGCTCCTGCACAGCGGGGCACACGGGTGTGGGGGGCTGGCCCAAAACCACCTGCTTGCTCTGCAAATGCACTGTGTGACCAGGGAGGGAGACAGGACAGTCAGAGAGGAGGCGCTCCCTGCTGCCAAGAGCCGGGGCACCAGCAGGCAGGCCTTTGCCCCCTCTTGGCAGCTGGACCTTACCCTTGAGCTCTCTTCCACCGTTCTTTTTCATTTTCTTTTTTGGGGGTTGGCTTCAAATTATCTTGTTTTGTTTACATTACACCCAAGTTTTGTGGTACAAAAGACTTGCAGGTGCAAATATGTCCCGCCTTCATTAACTTCCCCTCCCTTTTTAATTTATGTGATTTCAATTTTCCTTCCCTGTACTGTTAATTAGGGGACCCTCTAATCAGTGCCATTATCACAGTGGTATTCATGTTTAGGAAAGCCGCTAAACAAATGCTTGCAAAATTGCTAAATGGCTAATTAATGTCTGTTAATTAAGAAGATTGCCCATGGTAACAAACCATGCCGTTGCTGGCAGCCGCTAGAAAGACACACACTTGTTGAAATTAGTAGCGTGGCAGGTAGGGGAACATCTGCTCCTCCAAGCTTTCCGGAAGTGAGCAGCCCCTCACTTAGCCCAGAAGCTCTAGCTAGGCCTGTCCCTGGTGGTACCCTCGACTGCTGGGCAGCCCTTGCCTCTTGTTTTGTGCATCTCTTTGTTGTCTCTACCTCACCTCCTCCACCCCCCCCCCCCCAACTCCCCACTGCCCCTCGGTGAGCAGAGCCTGGCTGTCTGAATTTGAGACTAAGGATGGAACCAATCACTGTAGCTAACTTGTATTTTTTTTTTCCTTTGGAAAAAAAGTAGCTTTCATTACCTTTATGAATGCCTGGAGTTTTCCTCCAAAATCACTTCCAGTACTAAAGAACAGCCATCGTGGAGAAGAGTGAGTGCATCAGGGTGTGTGATTCGTGCCCCTGTCCCAAGTCCAGGTTCTAGTGGCCTGTTGTCCAAAAGGGGCTTCAAAGGCAAACGGTCTGTGACCCACAATAGGAAACTTCCGTGACATCATCTCCTGCACGTGTGTGCATGTTTGTGTGTGAACACACGCACACGTACACACGTTCTCAAACACACTAGAAGTTGTAAAGAGATACTCTCCATATGATATGCAAGACTTCCTGATTCTTTTTCTTTATTCCTTTGTTTTCATTGTTAATTAGTGTCTGTACTTACTGTATCCATATCAGCACCTACTCATAGGTCCCAGCCGGCAGGTTTGACTAAATCTGTGGGTTAAGTGAATTCACCTCCTCATATTTGGTAGGGAATGGAGGTGAGCATAGCCCAGAACGTTGGGTCAGCTTGGAACTATAGGCGGCTCATTATCACTCGGTGTGGAAAGTGGGCCCCCCACCCCTGAACCACCAAGCAGTGACAGTCCTGCCCATGCCACTTTACTCTCAGCCTGACTCTGTCACTTAGAGGCTGTGTGGCTGTGACCCACTCTCTTCGTTTCTTGGAACCCGTTTTTCCTCATCTGTAAAAGAAGACTACCATACAGAGCTATTCTGAGCTGTAGGTGAATTCATGAACCACAGAGCCCTGGCACTGCTCGCACAGGGTGGACGCTTGATGACTGTTTGTATCCGCCATTGGCTTAGAACCTAGACCCCCACCCCCAACCCCCCCACTCCCCGCTCCTCTGTCCCTGTTCAGCCATCATTCCCTCTGTCCTACTTCCAACCAGCAGGCGCTTGATGAATTTGTCCCAAATTACCTGTTCTCTGTCTCTCAGACTGTGAGCCCCTTGAGGGCAGGGACTTCACCCTATTCCTTCTGTGTCTTCTGAAAGTGCTACTTCCAGGCTTTGCATCTGGGTCCGGGGACCCTGTCTAAACCATTGTCTGAGTCAACCAGCGTATTTAACATGGCAAACTCTGTTCAGCAGTAGCCTGTGTCCGGCCCTCGCTCCTGTGTGCTTTGATGAAGGTGCTTTGTTTTATTTTTTTATTTTATTTTTTTTCGTTTTTCCAAATCCCCTGTGAATGTACTGGTCAGCCTCCCTCCTTCCCGCCTGCCCGCCGTTGTTCGCCATTGAACCAGGACCCAAGCAGCGCCACGCCACCTCCTGCCAGCCACAGCCCACCACCCGCACGCCCGCCGCCACTCTGCGTTTTGGTTTAATTTTTGTTCTTTTAAGCTTCTGCGCTTCTCCATGTGCTGTGATCTATAACCTGCCTCTACTGTCTGGCCTCACAGGGTCCTCCGGGGTCACAGCCCTCGCCGCACGCACAGCCTCCACCTCACAATCCCAGCAGCATGATGGGACCCCACAGTCAGGTAAACGCACTGTGGCTCACCGGCCCACCAGCCGGGGGGCGCGGGGCAGGAGGAAGGAGAGAGCCGCAGAGGAAAAACAAAAATCAAAATGTGCTCCAGCATTGCCTTCCAGTCATAATTGACAAAAGTTTAATTTAAATATATAGATATATATTTTTTCTAAAGACAGTCTTCATTTCTTGGACATCCCACCCAGTTTGGATATGAAACAAAGAGAAAAAGAAACAAAAATATTTCTGTGACCTTGTCAGTGGCCTTTATGTTTTTGTTTTTTCCTCTCTCACTTTTGTTTGATTTTTGAGTTTGGTCAACCATTTGTTTGTAACAGGCTGCATCCCTGGCCTTTTCTTTGTGCTCTCTTGCTGCTGAGAAAGCTTTCTCGCCCATTTCCCTGCATTAAGTTAGGGAGCC
Source organism: Mesocricetus auratus (assembly GCF_017639785.1). NCBI lineage: Eukaryota > Metazoa > Chordata > Mammalia > Rodentia > Cricetidae > Mesocricetus > Mesocricetus auratus. The sequence goes on along the minus strand of NW_024429197.1, from coordinate 32,114,267 downwards.
TGCTGTCCCTTATTGGTTTTTTGTTTTGTTTTTTTTCATCATGTTTTCCCATAAGTCCTCGCTCCCTTCCCAACTCCCCCCTGTGATGGTTTCTCTGTGTGTGCTTGTGCGTGTGCTAGTGTGCGTGTGTCCTGCTCTGTCTGCAGACCTGAAGATGTGACGTCTCCCTCCTTTTTCTTGATTTATTTGCCCTCGTGGAGAGCAGAGGTGGTCTCCTTTGCCCTGCACTGATTTAGCTATTCTGCGTCCTGCGTGAAGCCCCAGCTGCTGCCCCTCCGCCCAAAGTATATTCCTGCAAGCCAGTGCAGGTTGGGAGGCGTGTGTGTTGTGTGGATCTTTTTGTTCCTCTGCCCAAGGGAAGTTTTGCCCGGAAGGAAGAGGCTACCGGACTAGAGAGAGCTTAAAAGAGACTAGTTGTAATAAACTGGACTTTGCAGAGTGCAAAGCATTTGTGTTTGTCACTGGTTAGTAGTTCAAGCTGTCATTGAACTAATTCCCTATAATTACAGCCTTTTATGTCACCGCGATATGCAGGCGGCCCCAGGCCCCCGATCAGAATGGGAAACCAGGTACGGTACCTTTTCTTGTTTTCTCTTCCCTCTTGGCTGTCCTTAGGCCTAGGTAGACCTGGACTCATGTCAGAAATGAAGTGCAAGGCTAAGGTGGAGTACTAGGTTCTCAGGTGGGGGCTTAAACTTGCCCAAGGGTCTGCTCTGAATATGCCATGGTCCAGCATTCAGCCTGCCTGTCACAGGGAGGCTGTATTCAGAGAGCAGCAGCTGGTGGGATTGCAGGGACCCGGCTCTTCTAGAGAAGTGGTAATAGCCCTAACCCTCCCTTCCAGCTCTTTCTTGGAAGAGGGTCTTCCTCCCTAATGAAGTCAATTGACAATGTACCCCCCCCCATGCTTTTGAGAATTGCCAAAGCTGGTAAATATAGCCCTGCTATTAGAGAACAAATATCCTGTAGGATGCTTACTTAGATCAGGGGCCTGGCTGCAGAGGAGCCAGGTGTTTGTGGGGTCTTCTGCAGTCTGCCTGCTTCCCTGAAACAAGGGAGGATTTGCTCATGCGATTAGAAAAGTACCCTGCTTAGGAAGAGGGCTTTTCAGCAAGATCTGTATCCCATCCCTTCTTATGGCCCTTCAGGGTTGACAGTTTGGGGTGAGCTGGCCTTCCTTAGTCAGCCCCTCAGGGTGGACTGCTAAAGAAATACAGATGTCTCTGCTGAGGTGGGCAGACAGGTACAACCTGATGGAGGCATCGGAGAGATTTCTCTTTGTGCCAAAATATATTTTTTAGCAAGAATTCTTCCCATGACTTCACAAAAAGTCTTCCAAAACACCTGGAACTGGGAGTTTAGTCACCTATATTGGCACTCTCTGGGGCGCTGTAAGAAAGCCCAGGTGACATTCTGTGGGGACTGTGGAGAAACCTCTTTGATATGAAACTGCCCAGCATATTTCCACCTTGCTATTTTCCTCTCCCAAAGTCCTTTGTTTCCTGTTTTCTCCAACACAAGGGGGGCAAATTTAGACAAAAGGAATTGAGAAACCCAGGTTTTTGAGCAACACAGGCATCTTGGATATGTTGCAGATGAGGGAGCAGGAGGAGGGAGGGAGGAGTGACTTTTCCAAGGCCAGGGCTATAGAAGAGCAGGCTACCTCCAAGGGCATTTCTGTCCCCTGGTGGGCTACTGGGGGATACACACAGCATGATTATGACCCGAACCTGCACACTCATGGCTATGTTACTTTCGAGTGTGGTACCTGCTTTTTTTGGCCATCAATCTCATACTCTCCCTCCCCTACTGCAGAGCCCAGATGATCCTACCTCTGTTTCAGATGCCCCACTGAATATAGTAGTTCCCAGACCCCTTAACCTATATCCCTGGCATGTAGCAGGGCCAGAAGCTATAGAGGAGTGCTGTATAAAGCAGCCATTGTTATAGCTATCTGGACAAGCTAGGTGGAGTGTCACCTGCACTGGGGATCCCCATCTCCATTAAGAACCACCAGTCCAGACGGCAGACGCAAACCAGCCAGGTGAGCCACAGTTCAGGGGGAAGAGGAGGGCAGTTAAATACAGGATGCAGGGACCCAGGCCAGGCAGAGGAGTTGGGTGTACCTCAGAAAGCCCCCTTGCCCCCTAGCCTCATGTTCAGGTTCTGAAGCTGGAAAAGCAGGGGTGAGGGGTAGGGGTCTGTCCCTTCAACTCTCACCTCCTTGTTGAACCTGATTAGCATTTGCTGCTAGCATTTGGTAGCAGTCAGGGCTGGGGACACTGGCACCTTCAACCAGGAGCTGTGGCCCTCTACCACCACGGCTTTTCTTCTGGAAGCCAAGATTTCCTCTTTGGCCTGAGGGTCCCACAGGACACTTGACCCACCCTCTGCTGCTCTCTTGTTTTTCAAATTACAGCTGGAATAACTTCATCCCAAGCCAATGACTTTTAGTCTGTTTCCAGCACCCTTCCCTTTTGGTGGCTGTCATAATAGCACCTACTGCGTGAAGAGCAGGTCACCCTTAAGCAACCTGTTCCTCTGGCAGTAACTGCTTTGCCACCTCTGGGGTGGGGGCAGATGGAAGCTGGGAGGCCTGGGTGGCTCTGCTGACTCAGGCTCAAGCTCTTAGAGCTCTGGACTCCAGTTAACCCCACCTGCATCTCGAAGGCTGCTTGGTTCACATGTAAAGGCCTCCCTGTGGTGATCATTTGTAACCTCTAAGTCCTTGTTATTTGGGGGTATACTTAAGAAGACTTACATCTCTGAAGCCAAATGTGCTGCCCCTTGTGTGTGGGTTGAGTGACGTCATAGCCCGCCTTGTTTCCAGACTGCAGATGTGTGGGTTCGATGGAGAGCCTAGCTCCTCACTTTATTCCTCCCTGATGCTACAGTTTTGACTAACGCTTGCTCGAGCTATCTGCCCTGCTTTCCAGAGCTGGGGGCCCTACCTACCTACCTAGCTTGCAGGGATGGTCTCTGGGAGGCCAGGTGGGGAGCAGGGTAGGCCAGGCAGATGTTGTAGAAGCAGTGACTCAGACTGTGTCTCATGTCTCTCTCAGCCTCCAGGAGGAGTTCCTGGGACACAGCCATTGCTGCCCAATTCCATGGATCCCACACGACAACAAGGTAGGGTGGATGGCCTAGAGCATTGGGAGGGCCTCTCTTTGCCCTACTCGTAACAACCCATGGCTCATCCATTTTCTTACACAGGTCACCCCAACATGGGAGGATCAATGCAGAGAATGAACCCTCCCAGAGGCATGGGGCCCATGGGGCCTGGCCCACAGGTAACCAGCTGCCTGTTTATCTGTCCATCTGTCTCCCCTGTCATCTGTGTGCACCTGCCTTCTCTCCTTTCTCCAGTCTGTCCGTCTCCCACATTTCTGGCTCTCAGTTGACAGGAAGGGCACATTCAGCTCCCCAGCTCTCCTCCCTACCTGTGGGGTGCTGGGTGGGAATAGCCTCTAGGCAGACAGTGGGCAGACCTAATAACCCCAGAGAACCTGGACACAGGGCACAGCCAGGAGGCCATCTGGGTGGCAGAGCCTTCCAGGGTAGGTGTCCTAATGTGTAGCTTGAGGAATTTGTAAGGTAGAGGGTCTAGTGTTACACGCTGTGAAGAAGGATCTCCAGAAATCCAAAGCTACTTCCTACCCCAAGTGGAGTAAGGCTCCAGGACCGTCCCGTGACTGGTGGAACACATGCTTGCTTCAGGTTGCTTACTTTGACTTCTCTGGTCTCCGGTAGGCAGTTTCACCACCTTCCAAGTGAGGGTCTCTGTCCATGGTCTTGGTCGCAGCGACAGAGAGCCCAGCTGTGATCTGCAGCTGGCCTCGTTGCTCCCAGCTCTCCGTGTTGTTTTTGACCAGTGGGTTCCATGCTCGAACAAGGATAATTTACAAACCTGGACGAGCGTGTTTTAGCACGCTGTGTGTGTCTACAACTGGACACACCACACAGGAGTATGCAGGGGTCTCCCAGGCCGTTCCTGCTCCTTCTTTCACTTTCTTCATCTCTGAGTATTTGAATTGTGGCAGGGTTGTTCCACTTTCCTTTGGGAATTCTCCACAAGTCAGCAGTTGTGCATTGTAGAATCAGGAGGGATTTGTTTTCTAGAATGTTCCTTCCCTTCCCAAAGTCTCACTATCTCTTCCTCTTTATGGTAGGTGACTGGGATTCTTTGGGTCCCTTCCTCGGTTTCCGTTCTTCTGGGAGTGAAGTTGTGTCCTCCTGCCCTAAGTGCTTGTTTTTGTTGGGAAATATCTGTCCTACAGACCCCCAAACCATTCACTCCTTCTCAGAATCCCATAGCAAACCAACCTGGTGTTGAAAGATTCTAGGGCAGTCCTATCCTAAATCCTCAAGGGAGGAAGGGCCACAACAGTCGTGACTTGGGTGGTTTCTTTTTTGTCTTCTTCGTTTCTCAAAGTTCATGTTCCCCCTTCCTGTCATCTTGAGCCGACCATAGGGCTGCCCTTGGACAGGGGAGAGGGTGGGCTTTGAAAGCACAGCCTCTTCTCTCCAGAGTCAGAACTGGGTCTCTGTCCCCTTTACCGGAGCAGAATGGTATTCACTGCCAGTGAGGAATCAACATGGCTTGGTTTCCCTGTGGGGACTCTGAGAGGTTCAACAATCACATCTCTTAAGACAATAAGCAGTGTGCACACTATAGGGTACTGAAAGACTCGATGCTCAGTGAGATCCCTGGGTCTTGGTAGCCTCCATGAAGAGTCAGATGTTGTCTAACTTTAAGAACTTAAAAACTGCTAGATATGGTGGTGCACATCTTTAATCCCAGCATTCTGGGTGGAAGGCAGAGCTGGAGCTGGGTGAGTTCCTGGCCAGTCAGTGCTACATCATGAGACTCTATCTGAGTACATGGCGAGTTCCAGGCCAGCTGGGGAAACAACAGACACAGAACTTAAAACCAATGTTCAGGACTTTAGTTGTTTGGACATGATTAGGCTCATTTTCTTTTCCTGGCGAAGTCATTAACAGCGTATTAGTACTATACTAATGGGTTGTGTGAGGACAGAGGGCATATGTAGCTGTTGCCTAGCATGCACGCAGTCCTTGATTCCATCCCTAGCATCACAAAAAGACAAGGGCTGGGCATGTAAGTCAGTTGGTATATATAGTACCTGACGCCCAGCGTGGGGCACAGACCCACGACCCTGAGAGTCTCATGCTCTACGACTGAGTTAGCTGATAACTACCAGGAAGATAGAACACTGGGCATTCTCTGGTAAGCCAAAACCACATGGAGATAAACAGATTAATAGATACTGGTTAATAAGAGAGAGCTAGCCAATAAGAGGCCGGAGCCATTAACTAAGTTTTTTTATAATTAATATAAGCCTCTGTGTATTTATTTGTGACTAAGGGCAGCGGGGCCAGGTGGAAAAGAAACTCAGTCTACAAGTACCTGCCTGGATGTGATCCTAGTACTTAGGAGGTGATCATCCTCAGCTCCACAGTGAGTTTGAGGCTAGCCTGGGCTGTGTAAAGAGAAGCTTTTTCCTTGAGAGAAACCTTCCCGCCAGCCTGGTTCTAGAGCCACATCAGTCCCAAATAAACACACAGGAGGCTATATTAATTATGAAGCTGTTGGCCTTGCTTATTTCTTACTGGCTAGCTCTGACTTAAGTAATTACCCCATAATTGTTAATCTAAGTATTTCTCTTACCGGAGAAGTTTCCGGGCTTCCTACCCCATGGCATTACATCTCGACTCTCTGTGTTTCTCCTTCCCAGAGTCCTCCTGGACTCCTAGTCCCACTTATCTAGATTCCTATTGGCCAGCAGTGCTTTATTGACATATACATAGGACTTCCCCAACAGGGCTTTATGAGAAACTGTCTTAAACTAGAGTAAGAATGAGAATTTAACAGTCAGAATGATGTTAACAGCGTGACCACAGACTATTCCAAGGCTTTTCTCTTGGCTCCAGAGTGTCACACCATATAAGTCTATCACTCATGTGAAGAGGCAGAGTCCCGGAGTCTGAGCCCTTGACCTCTTGCAACATCAATGTGGAGGGCCTTAAGCCCGGTACTGGGAGACACTGCTCCCCTGGCTCACCTCTTACTCCTGTTTGACAAAATCAATTGCCGGGAGATGCCATGCCGCTGTGTGAGGCAGGGCAGGGGTGGCTGTGGCCGTTGTTTCCTTTCTGCAGGATGTGCAGTCTGCCTTCTGACCTAACCCTTAGGGCAGTCAGCCCTCGGGCAGCATATTTGAGCACCACTATATGAGTCCTGCTGTGCTGAGGCTAGACATAGAGGTAGGGTGTCACCTGTGTGATGCCTAGTGAAGAATCAGAACGTCTTTGGCTAGCAACCCTGTTGGCATTTTTCTGGAAGTGCATGGGAAACAGATATAGCATGGTCTGGGGCTATTTTGTAGGTTGCAAAACCAGGCCGAGTGGCATTCTAGTTTTTGGTCCCAAATCCTATCTCAGTCCAAAGGAATGAGCAGGCAGGTGTCACCTAGTCCCTTTCCTTCAGGCTGTGTGATGGCTTTAGTATACAGAATTACCCTCGGGAAAGAGGCAGTGCTCCTACTTACTTCATTTCCATCTAAAACTCATGTATGTTAATGTGAGGTAGTGGGTGCCCTGTTCCAAGATCTGGAGAGTGACTTCTTAGACAAAGCTCTGTCTTTCAAGCTCTTGGTCACACTGGGCACAGCAAGTTCCAGACCCTTAGAGACTTGTTACCAGCCACCCCAAGGCTGCTACCGTAGCAGTTGTGGGGTTCCAGCCAGGGCTGGACTCAGGACCAGCATCCTGGTTTGTCTATATTTTAACAAGTGCAGATGGAGGGCATTCTTGATTCTCCAGGGACAGTCCTGTGCCACCTGGAGAAACTGAGTGCCTCAGGGCCCCAAAGATCTAAGGCTTTAGAAGGACCACTTACCGTATACGGAGCACCCCATGCCAAGTGAGAGGAGGAGCTGGACAGCCTCCTGTTGCCGGGCACCCTGGTTTCAAGCAAAACAGGAGGTCAACCGTGTCCCATGCTCCTCCTGAAACACCGCCTGCCCAGCTTCAGGTTCCTTTGCAGACGATGACATTCTGATGTTTCTTCCCGTTTGAAGAGAAAGCACAGGGCAGGCAACAGAAAGCACGAGGAGGAGGAGTCACGCCCCCCCTCCCCCCAGCGAGGTACAGAGAGCAGAGCTGTGGCACAGGTTCTCTGTTCCCAGCTGCGGTGAAGGGAGGGAGGGCTTGTGGTCATGCCCTCCCTGTCACCACAGAGCAGTGCTGAGGAGCATGTAGGCACAGCTCCTGGGTAGGGCCCAGTCACCCCCAGCAGCTCCAGAGCCTGGGTATCCACCTTCTAGCCCCATGTGGGCTTGATCTCCGAACCTGGTTTCAGCTCAGCTTCTGTCCTGGCTTGCTGGGCCTTTCTGGGCCTCCAGATTGTCATCTGTGAAGTGGGAGGTGTCTAGTGACCCTTTGGCGTGTGCATCTGTAGGAGGAAGACTTGCCATAGCTTCCTGCAGGATGCTGCCTTGTTAACAAACTGGGTAGGATTAGAATCCTGCCTGCATCTGCCATCTGGGGCAGTGTCTAAGGGTTTCTATTGCTGTGAAGAGACACCATGGCCACAGCAACTCTTACAAAGAAAACGTTAAATTGAGGGTGGCTTAGTTTCAGAAGTTCGGGCCATTGTCATCGTGAAGGGGAGCATAGCATCGTGCGAGCAGACATGGTGCTGAGCTGAGAGTGCTGCATTTTTCAGGCAACCGGAAGTCGACTGACTTATCACACTGAGGGAAGCTTGAGAAAAAGAGTCCTCAAGGCCCAATCATGTACTTCCTCCAGAAAGGCCACGCCTCCTAATAGTGCCGTTTCCTCTGAGGGCCATTATTTTTCAGACCTCCACAGGCAGCATGCTGCATGCCTAGATAGCCTTCTTTTGGCCCATACTTTCTGCTGTGATAGCGTCCTGGCCTCCGTTAGCCCTGGAGTGTGAGGCTTGCCTCTTCCTAGGAGAAGGGCAGGTGTGAGACTCTGGCACCTAGAAGATTTTTCTCATGGGTCATTTGTCGTAGACCGTAATGAGCTAGCTTCCTGTGAGCAGAATGGGAGTAGACGCACTCTGTGATAACACAACAGCGTTAAGGGCTGTGGTGGGTCTGCTACCATCATCTCAAGTCATCATGCACCCTTCTCTAAGGGCACCTAAGAACCAGCACTTCACAACCCCATGGGTTCCTCTTAAACTAGAGGCGCTTCAACTTCTGTTCTGTTTTATAGAGAAAACAGGATTGTGACCCTGCAGCCAGAGCCTGACAACAGGCCCTTGCCCCTGCTTAGGTCATAGCCAATCTGCTCCTTCAGCACTCATTTTATAATCTCTAAGGGGGTTGCCATAACTATTGAATGCCCATAGTACACATAAAATGCGTGGCATAGCTTTATCCTCCATAGTGAGAATTGTCATTTATGTAGACATCAGCAAGGGGTCAGGCTTGAGGTCCGCTGTCCTGTGCTTACCGTGCAGAGCAGGCCAAGGGAGTGAGGCTCTGTGTTAGCTGGCTAAAGCCTACCCTCCCTGTAGCCCTTACTCCTTGCTGTCTGTATCTTCTACACTCAGGGCCTCCATGAATGACCTAGCAGAATAGCGGACCCCTCGGTGGGGAGGTTTGGGAGACAGTCCTTCCTGAAGACCTGTTTTCAGCCCAGTGCTACCTCTGCACTTGTCTGACGCAACACTGTCCCCTGGTTTCACCTCCTTTCTGTCAAGAGGGGTAGGGAAAGATCCAAAGCTTATGGGTGAGACCCTGGTCTGCCATTTGCTAGCTTTTTTTGACCATCTTCTCCCTCTTAGACCTCCAGTCTCCTCTTTGTAAAGGGGAACCACTTTCAAATAAAAGAGCAGTGTGCGTAGCAGTAGGCCGCTCACACTGGAGATCTCGTTGCTTCTCTCAGATGCCAACAAGGGCAGTGCCCAAGCATACTGTTGGTGTAGTTTGTTCTCTTCCTTGACAGTTTCTGTGTTGGTCATTGAACACCTTGGGTTGTAGAGTTAGGGTATAGTCATGTAGACACTGTCCTGATGTAAATAGGCCCTCAGAGTCCAGCAGGATGGGAGGGATGGTCGTGTGGCTAGTATGGAGCATCCTGAGGTCAGTGGGATAGTGGGATGGGGCCCTCAGACTATTATGTGACCCGTCATCAGAGTTGGAACTGGTAGCCAAGTGAACCCTTCTAATTGCTAAGGCCCGTGGGAAGGGGACTAACAGCAGCTTGCTGAACAAACACTTTTTAGGGAATGTCATGTCGAAGCCCCTAAAAACGCATTGACTGTTGTGACTGTCCCTCTGTGCTGGCTTGTTGTCATTGTGGTCCCCATCCTGTCTGAAAGAATGTATGATTTTTTTCTCATCAGGTTGTCTTCACAAACTAACCCTCTCACTTATATTCTGTGTTTGTCTCCCCTCCCCGGTTCCCCTTCTCCTTCTCATAGACTGACCCTTGGTTATCGTTGCAGAATTACGGCAGCGGCATGAGACCACCACCCAACTCCCTCGGCCCCGCCATGCCTGGGATTAACATGTAAGGCAAAAGGCCCGAGTCACTGCCTCAGAGCCTGTGGCCTCCCCACCCACTGTTGGAACCCCAGAAGACTCATAAGAGTCACTGGTGCCTCTCTGGACCTCAGTGTCCTCATCATTAGCATGAGAACTCTGCCTTATACAGTGTTGGACACCCTCGTTATCTTCAGGCTACACCTACAAGGGGTGGTTATTCCCTGCCTGTGACGTCACTGAGGCACAGAGAGGTAGAGTGACTTCCTCAGGCTTGCACAGCTTCAATGGCTGATCTCTAGTGCTTGTATGAGAGTCTGTGGCCTATCTTCCTAGGGAAAAGCAAAAAGACTTTTATATATCATTTTATAAATATTTTATAATTTACAAATTTTACATAAATTTGAAAGAGCGCTTAAGTCTCCACCCACAGAACTAGCCATCACCACCGCAGAATCAGATGGCCTCTAGGACGTCTGTGCTGACGTCAGCCTGCTCCTCTGTCCCTGCTGGGCATCTGTAGCACTGCTTTCATTGTTTCCCTCTCTCCTTCTCTCAGGGGCCCAGGAGCTGGCAGACCCTGGCCCAATCCCAACAGTGCTAACTCAGTGAGTATCCTGGTGTGGTGGGACATCATTTTCCAGGAGAGAGGTTCCTGTCCCCAGGAAGAGGTGGCAGGAGGGAGAAGTACAGTAGGGTTCCACCTGATGCCTCTGAGCAGAAAGCATATATGGGTGGAGCCCATGGGCAGTGTGTCCTCCAAGGTGGTCCTGCCGTGCAGAAGCTCATGGGTACCAGCTGAGAACCTGGACTCCAGGTGCATCATTCGTTCAGAAAAGAGGGTTTTGGTGTCTAGCATTGAGGCACTCAGTGCAGACAAGCTGGGAAGAAGGGGTGTGGGTATTGCTGTCTTCCACCCTTCCAATCCCCAGGACCACTGCATTGTGGTTTTGCTTGTGTCTCCGGCCTCCTCCTAATTCACGGGGTACCCAAGCCTCTCATAAGAGTGAACTTGGAAGTAAAAGGGCACAGTACTCGTCTGCTAGGGAAGGCAGCTCCAATACATGGCTCCTAAATCTTCTTTGCAGATCCCGTACTCCTCCTCATCACCCGGTACCTACGTGGTAAGTTCAGCTTTGGATTTTGACTATCCAGTGCAGGTGACCAACTGCCTGGCAGGAGAGCCACGAGGGTTCTGATATGTTCTTGTGAGAATACCTCTGAGCACGAGATGCAAATTGCTAGGGCTTTTTGGGTCAGTGTTTAGGTATTTTTTTACATGCCTGGAGTGGCTCCACACCTGACCCAGGAATGGTCTTCTGAGTGGCTACCCAGCAGGCTGTGTATTCCCATAGTGCATCTGGCTGTCACTAGTAGATGTGTGCAAGCCCACCACTGGTGCCTCCTGGCTCGAGAGGGAGAGTGTAAGTCCAGCTTCCTTCAGGCTTGCGTGCTGCAAGTTCTGAGTGCAAGAGACGCTCGGCACAGGAAGGTGCCAGGCTTGCTTAGGCACTGACAGTTGCATAGAGGCCTCCCCAAGCCTCTCATCACCACAGGTTACTGATGACAGCTTTTATCTCATCTCAGGGACCCCCTGGTGGTGGCGGCCCTCCAGGAACTCCCATCATGCCTAGTCCTGCGGGTAAGAGGGCTTGAGGGGAAAGCACAGAGCCCGGTGGGAGTGGGGTGCTATGTGGTCCCGTGGGCCTTTTCAGCCACTGCTTCCTGAGCACCAGGATTCAAGGGCTGTGAGCCCTTGACATCACTAACTCATTGTGTGGCCTCAGTCGGGTGACCCATCTTGTGCTGAGCCGAGCAAGGTTTCTTTGCCCTGGGTGACTCAGGGTGTCTGGGGCCATGACAGTTTAGGACTAGGATTCTAAGGCACCCCCTTCCCCCTAGGTTCCAGATCTGTGGACTTCTGGCCCTGTGTGTAAGAGATCTCCTTTCCCTGTTCCTTTCATGTAGAGAGGGCATGCGTGTACATGAGGGCAGGTACACACATGAACATACATACAGTGTCACCATTATCTCTCTGCTCACTAAGAATAGCATTGCAATCAGCCAGAAGGAGTATGGTATACATCCCCTACCCAGCCCAAAATAGAGGGAGAATTTCTGCTCCTGAGAGAGCACTGTTAGCTGAGGAGACTTTCCTGGCTAGGGGGAGAGTGGCTGGAGTCTCCTCTTCCAGCTCCCTATAAAGGAAATCTGCTCAGCTGCAGGGGTGGAGCTGGCTGCAGCCACACCAGCTCCCGCTCCTGTTCCCCCTCTGCAGCATTGATGAGCAGCATGACCTACATTCAGACTGGGTCACGGTAACCCACTCCGTATGTTAATGCATCCCCAGCCCCAGCCCTGTCTCCCTCCTACCCCTCAGCCTAGCAGAGTGGTTCTGGGTAACTTGCTGCATTTTCTTTCCCTGGGTGGGGCCAAGAGGCAGCACAGGTGTATGTGTCCTTGTGTCCTTGCTAAGCCTGTGGAACAGATCCAAAGTCCCCTGTGTTGTACCCGCCCTGCTGCCCAGATACCCTGAAATTCTTGGGTTTGTGGTTGAGTGGTTTTCACAGTTGAATTTTCTGTGATTAAAAACTTTGTGAATCTTCATTAAATACAAATTACCCAGAAGATGGTGATACTTAGAAGAAATTCTAGGTGATAAAATACAAAAGAATGAGTTCAAGTGCCACGAGTTTGTTTTAATTAAGAAATGAATTAATCACCTCAACTATACAATTTCCACTATTCTACAGATTCAACAAATTCCAGTGACAACATCTACACAATGATTAATCCTGTGCCGCCTGGAGGCAGCCGGTCCAACGTGAGTCTGCTTTTCTGCTCATTTACATACTAGATACCATAACAAATCATAATTAACTTCATCAGCTGAGGGGAAAGCAAGTGTAATTGATTTCAGCCATTTGTTACCAACGATGACTAAAATAAACCATCAGGAAAGTGATTGCCCCGTGGGCAAGTCAGTCCCCATGTTATTGCTTGTGGAGGTAGGAAGGGCAGGCCTCACCTTCTTTCTGGTCAGGTGTGAGGGTGCTAGCAAGGAAGGTACCAGGATGCAGGGCGTCTGGCTTAATCTCCATTCCTTTTGGGTTTCGAGACAGGGTTTCTCTGTATTGTTTGGAGGCTGTCCTGGAACTCACTCTGGAGACAGGCTGGCCTTGAACTCACAGAGATCCGCCTGCCTCTGCCTCCCAAGTGCTGGGATTAAAGGCTTGTGTCGTCAATGCCCGGTCTTAATCCCCATTCTTGTGACTGGCTGTGCCACCTTGGGGAATTCTTCTCTCCCATGTTTCCTGTTTCCTGAGCATTATAGTTAAGGGTAAAACCAGGTGTGCCTTTGGGGTAACCCACATCAGTGCCAACACGGTAGATGTTTACCTCTCATCTGGAATTCCTCCTGCCCTGCTTCTCGTCTGCCTGTCCTGTCTGCCTGTCTGTCTGCCTGTCCCCAGTGCCAAGTCCCTTCAACACTATGCTACGCAGCTCCTGCCTGACTGCTGGACAGCCAGGTCACCATCCCACCAGCCTCTGGAAGGAAGAGATGAGCTGGTCTAGTGTTGCTCCTGGAGTGCTCTGAGCTTGGAGGAGGTGACCTTGGAACCCTCTGGTTTTGTGGGCCTAGTTCCTAAGATAATGCAAGAGCCAGCTCGGGTGTCAGGTCACACATGTGGCCTGCCCTGCGCTGAAGATAGCACACATTTGTCTGTTTGTTGATGAGGAATGAGTCCAGGCCCTTGTACACAGCAAGCACATGCCCACCTCCTGAGCTGCACCACTAGCACCAGGTAGTAAATGCACTCCATCTCCCCAGCAGCCTTCGGAGGTCACGCTCTTCAGCCAGGGCCATGTGTTGAATAAATATGGGACGCTCTGTTATACAGCCTCCCACCCACCCATTAGTCTTGCTGCTTTCCCCTCACTGGAGCTGTCACTCACCCAGATTTTAACACTGAACACTCTGTATCCTGAGATACCTCAGGCACATGTCCTGTTTTGTAGTACTGTGTGTAGACTGTTGAGTGGAAAGAGTACCAAACCCATACAGAGGCCAGCTGCATGGAATGGAGAGCACTGGTTAAGTCAGATGGACATAGCTTAGGTCATCTGTCATCCAGAGTCACCATCATTGTATTTTCCCCCGTGGATGCTGGTGGGTATCACTCAGGCTGTGTTAGCCTAAGGGCTGTGGCATCAGGGCACGGGCCTCTCTGCCTGCTGCTGCAGCTTACTCTCAAGTTCGCATCAAGGTGGTACTGGGTTTGCATTTAACATTATGAATACTGTGACCGTGTGTTTGAGTTGAGGTCATTGAAACTGCAAACCGTGACAATGCCACCTCTAGTGTGACCCAGACAGCACCAAAGAGAAAGCTAAATGACCCTTATTTTTCTGACAAGTGGAAAGGCACACAGCTGGATGGGGACACTCAAGAGATTATTACACCGTGTGTAGACAGGGACTCGGGGGGTCAGAGAGGTGGGAAAGCACACTCTCTCCCAAGTGTAGCTACTGGCACGTCCTTCTGAACCCAAAGTCAGAAAGTGGCCCCTGAGTTAACCGTGAGTGTACGCTAGAGTAAGCATGGCCATCATTGCATTCCCTGATTGCACAGTAACTAAGAGAGTTGTGTTTCAGACCTAGCGGTTACAACAGCAAGTCCTATGCATTAACCAAAGGGAAGGGATTTTGATAGCAAACGTTATCCCGGCCCCATGGGCACAGCTGTGCTGTCGGCAGTATACCAATGACACCTCACATCCTTGTAATACAAGGACTGCATACTGAGTGTGCAGCTCAGTGCTAGAGCATGTGCCTCAAATGCTGGAGACCCTAGGTTCGATCCCCAACACTACCCAAGAAAACAAAACTAAAGACAATTTCCTGCTAGGCCTTTGATTTAAGAAATGGAATTCTTCGTTATCTTGATTTCCATGAGGCTTTTAATGAAATTGCAGAAAGCAAAAACTGTTCTGTTATTAAATCCAGCTCGAGTTTGCTCATTGATCTGCATGTTTAGCAAACAGTTTTAATATCACTCTTGGCAAATTCATCTGAAGCCCCTCTCCCGTGGAACGAAAGCGTCTCCTACCCCTTGTGCCACCACTTCTATGACAACAGCCTTCATGATGAAAGTTTAGGTTACTTGTCACTTCACAAAAGAACTTTATGCAAATTTCGCTTAATAGACATAGAGAATATATGCAAATTTTACTTAATATAAATAGAGAATACCAGCCAGACATGGTGGTGCATGCCTTTAAACCCAGCACTCAGGAGGCAGAGGCAGGAGGATTGCCATGTGTTCTAGGCCGGATGTTGTGCTAGCCCACACACCATAGAAAGAATGATTTAGTTTTTCAGAAATGAGGCTGCAGAACTCAGAAAATGCAGCCAAGTTAAACAGGACTTTTTCCATTTCTTTTATTAAAAAGAGCTTATTTGGAATTTATCTTGGGTCTCACAAGCTGAAGTACCCGTATGTAAAGAAGAGGTTTTATTGAGCAGGACATCTGTCCTGTGTGTGCTAGGGTTTTGGAATGCTGGCCATCACAGGCAGGAATGTCATAAAGAAGGACAGCCTGGTGGTCTGGAGGAAGGCCACACAGGTAGAAGGAAGGTTAGGCATGTCAAGAAGCATGTCCTCATACTTGACATTTCTTTAACCAACCTGGCTACCAACTGCTTCTGCTAGCTAGTCTTACCACTTGGTTTAGGTGATGGTATTTCTGGGACGAGCGGCACACAGGCGGGCAGATGGGGTGACCTCCCTCCCCACACCAGTACCCACAAACAAGCTAGAGACCTGGGAGACAGGCTTGCTGTGCACATGCCCAGTCTTCCGGAACTCCCGGGTTGGTTGGTTGTTTTAAGCAGATACTTACATGAGCCTATACTGCCGGCACTGGGGAGGAGGAAGAGGAAGCAGGGTGAACAGAGCTCACAGGTCAGCCCGTCTTGCTGAGCATACAAGCTCCAGGCTCAGAGAGAGAGAGTTTCAAAAATTAAGGTGAAGAGCAGAGGAGACCCGTAACTATGACCTCTAGCTTCTGTGTGCAGATGTACACATTCACCTGCACACGTGTGTGCACAGAAGCCTTGTATACACACACCCTGCTGAATCAGGAGGATGACTTGATCCCAGGGCAGTGACTTGTTGGGGCTCAAGCAGAGGAAGGAGCCTCTTTTGCTGCAGGTGGGAGTGTCAAATGGAGACAGCAGCCTCACAGTGCTAAGGAGGGTGGAGAAAATGACTGTGACCCAGGAGTTAGACCCTGTGTGCCTACTGCAGCATTATTGCCTGGCCATGGGGCTGAGAGTGAAACCACCCCGAGTGTGTGGTGGACAGATGTGTGTGGCAGAGCTCTGCCTCGGACTTCAAGTCCATAAGGAGCATAGTACATGTTTGAACAGGAACATAAGAGAACCTTGGAAATGTGCTAAGAGGTTAACACTAGCCACTGCAGGCCAGGAGGTACTGTGTCCAGAATAGGCAAATCCATAGAAATGAAACAGACTGACCATTGCTGAGCTCAGGGTCAGAGTGATAGAAGTGTCCTAAAGTTGATACGGTAGTTGCCCAACCATAAATACAATGGATCAGTTACACGATGCAAGAGTGTTTCTGTTATTCGAGCAGTAGGTTGAACTACATAATACGTAATTTCAAAATTTGGGGTAGATTCTTCGCCACTGCCTCCTGAAACTTCATAATAGGCTATCCTGCTCTCCTCAGCTTCAGGAGATTATGCAGAGCACTTCCTGTACTTCACTCCAGTTTCTCACCTATAAAACGCAAGCAACAAGTTTGTGTCATTTGGTCTGGCCCATGTAGTCCACACACGTTCCTGTGCAGTAACAGCTGGTGAGCCAGGCACCTGCCCAGGAGTGGATCAAGCACTGTGATGGCGAGCTGGCTGTGCATGGAACCTGGTGGCTTTGGTCTGGTTCCTCTCCCCCTGACTTTGCTCATTTGACTGGTACATAAAACCAGGCCCATCCATTGGGCAATCCCCAGGACCAAGACAAGGAACCTGTTCCAACCAGCTGGGCACCTAGAGACCCACCTGGAGCATACTGGGTGGCACATCTAAGCATTTGGGGCCCAAGGCCTGAGCCTTTGGGGGTGCTTAGGAAGCAAGACGGGGTGCAAAGGGCCTGGGTCCTCTAACCATGCTCCTCTTACCCCACAGTTTCCAATGGGTCCTGGCTCAGATGGCCCAATGGGAGGCATGGGCGGCATGGAGCCACACCACATGAATGGATCCTTAGGTAAGCCGGCACCTGTGCATGCCCTACTCTGCCTCAGCTCCTGCGTCACTTGGGACAGTGTTGGCCTTGACAGGCACTTAGGAAGGTCCTGAGTAGAAGATACTACCTACACTAGGATTTCTCTACCCAGAAATAATGTGAACTCACATGCACAGTCCCAGAAAGGAAAGGGTCCTTCCCACAGGAGAGTGTTCAGCAACTGACGAGGACCGGGCATGGTAACAATACCTACGGTAGTGTAGCACTGAGGATCCTGAGGCAGGAGGGTCACAAGTTTCAGGCTAACCTGAGTGTTTCAGAATAAAGAAAAAATGGACTATATACAGGTGTAGTCTGGTATTAAGCACTGACTAGGTCACACCTGAAGTCTGAGTAAGACAGAGCAGGGCATAGTGGTGAATGTCTTTAATCTCAGCACTCAGGATGCTGAGATGGGAGCACGGTGAATTCATGGTAAGATCCTGCCTCAAGAGCAAATGGGGCTGAGGAAATGGCTTAGTTAATTTGTCAAGCATGAGGACCTGAGTTTGATCCCCAGCACCGGTGTAAAAGCCAGACATAGTGGTATGTGCTTTTAATGCGGAGACAGGAGGATCCCCAAGGCTTGCTGCTGGCCAATCTGTAGTTGAATCAGCAAGCTAAATCCAGGCTCAGCGAGACAGCTCGTTTCAAAAAGGGAGGTGGAAAGTACGTGTCGGTGACCTCTGACCTCCCCCAATGTGCATTTATGTGCACACATACATACAGGAACACAGTACCTACATGTGCCCAAAATAGAAAGGACAGGAGGAGGGGGGGAGATGCCCTGACTTGAACTCTTCTTCCCTTTTAGGATCAGGAGACATAGATGGACTTCCAAAAGTGAGTGACACTTGATGTCCCCTCCCTCAGCACCCTGTCTGTTAGGTCAGTTGTTAGGGACATGGATTCACCTCCTCTCTCTTTTGACAGAATTCTCCTAACAACATAAGTGGCATTAGCAACCCTCCAGGCACCCCTCGTGATGATGGCGAGCTAGGAGGGAACTTCCTCCACTCCTTCCAGAACGACAATGTAAGTCCCCGAGCCCTGTCTCTACTGATGCTTGAGTCGAGATAGTTGCCTTCGGCCAGGGCCCCCGTGACTGTGCCTGCTCACTGTGCTGCTTTTCACCTGGCTTATTTTCCACCCAGAGCCCCAGCCATTCATTCATTGCTTGTTTCCTGAGGCCTGGTCCTCGCCGGGGGCCCTGTGTGAAGGCTGCAGCCTTCTGAGTTCACAAGCAGAACTGGCTGGGAAAGCTCTGAGCTGAGCTGGCTAGGCAGCACTGCACCATGGGATCATGTACCAGAGATTTCCTGGGCCCTGTGTGCCCAGGAGCCAGGTGGTCTTCTATGTCCATCCTCATTAGTGAAAACAGTTTTTGAGAGCTCCAGACTGGTGCCAGCCACAGCACCCTGCAGGAACCTGGACTCACTAAATCCTAGTTCCCCGCTGTCTTGGTTTCCCCAAAGAGCTGACTCCAAGGGATTCCTGGGAAGATGCCTAGGCTGGTCCCAGAGGTATCACCTAGCTCCTGCCTCCTTGTCCATGGCCTCTCCTCCACCTGACAGCCATCTCCAACCCTGCTTCTCCCCTGCAGTATTCTCCAAGCATGACGATGAGTGTGTGACCCCCCCTCCAAGCCGCTGAGAGCCGACATTGCAGGCAGAAGATGCCAGAAATTATGCAAGAAGAAGTGAGGTGTCGATACCAGGAGCGGGGGAGGGTGTCTCCTGCTCCCCTCCACCCCTCCCATCCACTCCCCCACCTTTCCCAATTTTAGTTTCATGCAATAAAAAGGCCAAACTTTTTATTCCGTAAAACATGAAGGACAAAACTCAAAAAATGTATTTCAAGTCAACAATCAGAAAAATCCCCCCTCTCCTCACCCTAAAGGACCTTTCTGTACATGACACTTTGTTGTTTCTGTTTGTTTGTTTGTTTGGGATTTTACCGTTGCTGGGATTTTTAATTGTTTTTTGGGGGGGTTCTTTTGGGGAAAATTTTTTTTAATGGAAGCTTCTAGCAAGCCCTACACCCCACCCCATTCAACCTCTTTGCTTTCTTCTTTAAAAAAACAAAAACAAAAACAAAAAAAGGAAAAAGAAAAAAAGGAAAAAAAAAAAGGAAGAAAAACCCACAAGCCCTGCTGTCTGTCCCCAAGTCCTACCACCAGAAAAGCTAGTCTAGGTGCGCGATGTCACGCTGACGTTGTAGCCATCTAAAAATAATAATAATAATAATAATAAACTGGACAGTTTACAATTGGTGGTTTCTTTCAAAAGCTGTTTGGGGAAAAGGAACAGAAGTCGACCGTTTCCACGTGGGCCTTTGGGGTTTGCACTGGGTGAGGAGATACAGGTGTCTGCTTTGCTCTGGCCATCACAATACTCCAGCACCCCTGCCCTCATCCTGTGGCCAGAAAGCCCAGAGACCCCCCCAACCTGCTGTCGCCTAACAGAGACCATCGCTGTGACCCAGCATACACTGTTCCAGGATGGCTGCCTCTCCAGACCTCGTGCCCAGCTGCTGGGGCCTCAAGCCCCTCAGTCCCCACCGTCTCCTGGCAAGAACCCTGCAGGCTGGGTAGGAGAGGCCCCACCAACGGGATGGCTCCGATCTGGGACGTGGAAGTGGCCTCCACACTCTGGTTCTCAGATCCTCACATAGTATGCACAGGCAGGGCGGGCTGAAGTGGTTTTCTTTTTTTCTCCTGTTTGTCCTTTTTCAAAGATGGGTATTGGTTAGAATCGTTCTGTATTTGCTTGGAACTGGATGGACAGACTTCGGTATTGCTGTGGGGGTGGGGGAGCACCAGCAACCAAACAGACACTGTTTCCGGTCCTGTTTTTATTTTCAAAAACCGACAAACCTGATGGTGGAGCCATCCCCTCCTAAGAGGGGTGACTTGGCTGCCCTGGCCTCGCCCCGTGGCAACCTTTGTGTCTTACCCTGAAGGCACTGAGTTCTTTGTACATTTACACCCTCCGCCCACCCTTGTAGCTGGTCTTTGTTTTCTTACCTCCCCTTTCTGACCCATGTATATCATATTATGTGAGATACCATCTGCCTGAAAAAAGACCTTGTGCGGATTCTTGGGAACATTGTAGCTGTTTCTGTGTTTTTTCTTACCTTGTAGTCTGGTTCTGAATTATGAGAGGAAAAAAAAGTAATTATGATACATTGTAGTTTGTGTACGATATATGTTGATAACGTTTTATTAAAGGGACATCTTTTTTCCGCAGCCCTTCCTGACATGTTTGGGGGGGACCGGGTAGGAGCTGATGATACTGAGCAGGAGGGAGCCTGTGCCTGGCGCCTGACTTCTTTCTTGCTTTCCAGGCACCTGCGGCCTTTTCCTGGGCCTGAGTTCAATGCTGAATACAGTGACGTAGGGAGGGGGGTTGGGACAGGTGGGTGCCATCACCTCAAACCCTTGGATGTTTGTTTTGTTAACAGCTTCCATGCCCAAAGTACCTGATGTGTGTGGGTTTGTTGGGGTGGTAGGAGGGTTTGTAGGTGCTTGGCTATTGGAAGGTTGAGCCTCCTCCTTTTTTTTTTTTTTTAATTTCCCAGGCAGGAATGGAGGTGGGAGAGGCAAGGATTGGGGGGCCAGGTAGAGGATTTCAGAAATGACCCAGACTGACCTGTAGCTGCAGAGAGGGGCGATGCTGGCTGTCACTGTTTTTACAAAGTCCAGCTGAAAGCCTAGGTACATCCTCCAGGCAGGTCTGTGGGGTGGGGCTTCAATGCTTGAACAAAGTGCTCTCTGCTTTTCCGTGAATCTAGAACCAGATTGTGATTCTGCAGGTTAGAGTCTTGCTGTCATCACTACTTGGGACATGGCCATGGGCAGTTAGTTTGTGACCTCAGTTTCTTCATCTAGGCACTAACCGCAGTGCCTCATGGGGAATGTGAGTAGTGTGTGCTCACTAGTGGCTCCTATCAACCCTCCATTGGAAGGGTGGTATGACAGGGAGGAGCTGGGACGTCCTAGGCTTTTTTCAGCAGCTTCTGACTTGGGAGCCAGTGGGTGATGCAGCCTGTGGTACCCACTCTGTGAAGAGGTGCTAGTACATTCTGACCATTCGTGCTTTCAGGTAGGTGGAGGGGTGCTGTGTGGAGAAGACATCCCAGAGCTGCTGAGGTAGGAGCTGACCCAGACTCCACAACCTCAGCCCCAGAACATCCCCTACAGGCTGCCTGCCCAGCACAGCTGGCCACCCAAAGCCTGGCCTTGTTACCTTGCTCAGGCTTAAACCAAGACATTAGGGCTAGGCCAGAGCTCGGCCCTGAGCAGCATGAAGCTCCCAGAGGAGGGGGAACTTAGGCAGGAGTGGAGGAGTCAGCAGCCTATGGTCTCCCCTGCTTCCCTGCTGGTCCTCACTGTGCATGGGCACTTAGCTGCCTGGCTGGAGACACACACACCCTTTTCCCTGAGATCTGCAGCCAGAGAGCCTGAGTCAAGGTTGGCTGTATCTGAGGACCTGGCCTAGACTGTACAGGGGACAGAAGAGCAACCACAGACTCTAGACCCTAGCAGGTTGTGGGAGGGGAACTCCTCCAGACCCTTGGAGCTAAGGCACCTGACCTCAGGGTTTGGCTATGGGCTCAGCAGGGAAAGGGAGTGGTGGTGGAGGGAACTGGGTTCTCCTCTCTCAGCCCTGGACTGACTGTGGGCTTGGCATTGGGCCCAGAGTTTGGACACAACCATACTTGGGGCTGTGTACTGAAAGAGGTCCATCCTGTCCAGTGCTGGCTTGCCTCCTGTTCATTCCCAAGTCCTGTGAAACCCCAGTCCTTAATAGCTGGGGCCTGGACAGTTAGCTTCCTGTTTGGTTCCTGGCCCCAATGAAGGTGCTTCTGAGACTCCTCACTCTTCTGAACTCACCCTCTCATCATGTGTTTTGGTGACATCTACCTGCTAAGCAAAACTGGCCTGGAAGGATGGTGCCACCCCTTGTGTGGGTTAAATTGAGTCACCTAAATAGGCAGTAAAGAAATCAGGCTGTGTGTTAAGTAACCATTAACTTAGGGGGTTGGTGTTTGATGGCTGGAGACAGGCTTAGGTCATCTCTAGAGACAAGATGGAGATGGGTCCTCGGTTCCCCAGTGATCAGAAAGGGAAACTGGAGAAAACAAGGATGGGTTGAGGTGAAGGTGAGGGATCATGGCATGGGTCAAAACTCATGCCATGACCCCAAATGCCGGTACCCATGGAATCTCTTGCCTTTTCACACCATGTGTGATTCTCTGGCAATTTGTCACCTAGGCTTTGGTTCTTCTCATTGTGCCTTCCTACCTGCTCCCTGGAACCAAGCTCTCCTCAGCTGTGCAGCTGTTGGGTTCCCAGGGGCCCTGTGCTGATGAGTCAATGCCTGCCTTCTCTAAGCCAAGGCCTATCTCCTGGCAGGTGCTCAGTGGGTGTTCATGGAGGAACTGAAAGTGACCGAGTCAGTTTCCCCTGGAATATACTCAGGGCATCTGTCCCCCATGGTTTTACCTGTGGGCAGGGCCTTAGATGCCGGGGAAAGGTGGCCTTAGTGGACGGATACCTGTTTACTGTAGGTCCAGAGACTAGTTAACAGCCAGTGACCACTAGGCAGCCTAGGAATTAGGAATGGATTGTGACTTCCAGCTTGAATCTCACAATCTCAGCACACTGGCTGGTACAAAGAACATACTTGTAGAATAGTGGCGTAGGGAACCTCAGGACTCCAGTCCTGACACATGTGTCTATCTGGGTTAGAAGTCTGTAAATCATGTATGTGTTCAGGGTGGGGCACATTGCTCTCTACAGGCTGGACGTAGAGATGGAGGTCTTGCCCTGGGCCACAAACCCACTCCCTGGATAGATAGGTCTGGGGAGATATGACCTGAGGGAGCTGGCATGAAGCCATTGTCCCTCACAGGGCAGCATCCTGACCAAGAAGTGCTGCCCTTGCTCTGCCAGCCCTACTCAACAACCCAGCCTAGTTCTGTGAACGGAGAAGTGGGGCAGATCTGGGAAGCAGACACCAGGCTATCCAAGTTCCATCATCCCCCACCTCAAGTCTTTTTAGGGAAGGCCCCTACTGGGAGATGATGGGTGTGGCCCAGAAGTCAGAAATGAGGCCTGGAGCTGAAGCTACAGGATGACATTCCACCAGAACATCTAAAAATCACAGGAGTGTGCTTAGAGGGCCTTCCGTGGGGAGGTGTTGAGAGCCGGCTGGGGAAGGGGCGGTGTGTGTGTGTGTGAGGAGGTCTGGTTCCTGGGACCCAGGGTGGGTGTATATGCAGCCGAAGATACACAAGTATTTCCCAGGGGAGCTCTGGAGCTTAGGCCAGCTCACTCTGACACCAGACCTGATTTGGCTGGACTGCCACCTCCTAAAAGGTCTCTGGAGGCTTGGCTACCCAGTCACTTGTACTTGGTTTTTTGGCAAAGATGCCCAGGTGCAATACTGCAAATGTGATGGGGATATGGGCCAGTGCTCTGCATGCTGGCTGCTCTAGCCAACCCTGCTCAGAGCTCACACTGACTCCAGATAATCTGGTTTTGCTACCCTCCATTGAGGCCTTTGCCTGTGATGTTGATGCATAGGGCCTGTTCACTCAGTATACCCTCCCTGGCCTCGGAGGGCAGTGGTAACATCCCCAGCTGTGGCTCCCAATTATATCCCTCCTAGGAGCTGCCTTCCTCAAGATTTCACCTCCTACCAGGCAGTGACCAGTAGCTGATGGGGGTTGCGAACGGTGGCACTATCTTGCCTTAAATGTAGGACAGTTCTATGCAGGAATGTAAAGGACCTGTTTTGTCTGCTCAGTCAGTATCCACAGCCTTGCTCAGGCCTGGACATACTAGACACTTGGTGGACTACGATGAGAGAAGTTAGCAGTGGCTGCTAACTTGACATCTGAGGCAAGGAACAAAACTACAGTTACTGGAAGTACACACAAGTTCCCGGAGTGGGTGGAGTGATTCAGGTTCCCCATACCATGGGACTCAGCATTCATGGGGACATATTAAGGGGACATTCTGATACCATCAGGTCTTATGACTGCTTCAAGGGACTCAACTTGAATAAGAGTCTGAGCTGACCCTGTTACAAGGCATGAGTGAGAGAGACATAGCCCTCCAAGTGAAATCACCAAGCCCCTGGCTAACACCTGCTAAGAGTCACATTGGGCAGAATTTTATAAGTGGGGCTTATAAAATTCCAAACCTGTCTCAGGGAAGCCAGGCCAGATGCAGCCCACCCAACTAAAGGTGAAAAATTGTGATGGGGTGCACCATCCTTACTCCACAGAGGAGAATATGGGGGAGCTGGAGGCTGTGGGGAATGACTTCCTCCCAGGTCAGACTTAATTCCCTTGAGACTGAATTGAGCCACCCTTTCTCAAGATTCATTTAGCCCAAACTGGACAGAATCCCCAGCGTAGGCAAAGATGGCCCTGAACCTCTGACCCTGCTTCCACCTAAGTATCTGGATTATAGTTGTCTACCTCCTCTCAGCAGAAATGAGCTTTGTGATGGACTGGGCACATTGAGGCTCACTGGGAGAATGTTATTCTGGCCCCAGTTCTGTTTAAAGTCCTCTGGGCAGTTCATCCAAGTATGACTCTGCATCCCTCCCTTCCCTCCCCCTCACAGACTTCCTTCTTTCAGATTCAGGCTGGCCAGCCCTGAGCAACACAGATGTACTGTCACCCCATGAGAAAAGCAAAGGGGCTGGACAGATGGCTCACTGGTTAAGAGCACTGGCTGCTCTTCCAGAGGACCCAGGTTCAATTCCCAGCACCTACATGGCAGCTCACAACTGTTTGTAACTACAGTTCCAGGGGAGCTGACACCCTCACACATACATTCAGGAAAAACATCAATGCACAAAAAATAAAGTTTAAGAAAAAGAAAAGTAGCCCGGTGGCGGTGGTAGTGCACGCCTTTAATCCCAGCACTCGGGAGGCAAAGACAGGTGATCTCTGAGTTTGAGGCCAGCCTGTCAACAGAGTGAGTTCCAAAGCATCTAGGGCTGTAAATAGAAACCCTGTCTCAAAAACGTGGAGAGAAAAAAAAAGGGAAAACGGAAAAGTGGAAGAGACAAGGCACAGGGGAGTGGGGAAGTAATTTATCTCTGTAGAGGTGGCAGTTGTCACCACACGTGAACTTTCTGTCTCTTAACCAGTAAATTATGTGGGCCCTTCAGCCTCAGTTTCCCCATCTCTTTGGGGGTGGGAAACCCCGCCATTCCTCCTGCCTCAGTACAGAAAAGCTGCACTTTGTGTTCAGCTTGGCTTCTTGTGCTGTTGATTCTGGGTCCTTCCATGTGATAGGACCATGACCAGTATGCAGGAGGTCTTCACTCTGGAGCTAGGGGAACATGGCCTGCGAGCCCTGTAATGCTGGCCCATCCTGGGTCATGCTTAGGTCTCAAGTCCCAAGGCTGTGGGCCAACTGTTCGGAGAGCCTCGACCCTCACTGTTCATGTCACCCTCTGCACCAGCCGACAAGCCAGTCCCTGTAGGATTTAGGCTGCCCTAGGCTTCCCGCCATCACGGCCACTGTAGGATTACCATGGTGGCCTGCAGTGGCCTTTTCAGCTGTCTGCCCATTCTCTGCACTTCCACCAGTGTTGAAAAACCTCTGACACAGCAATTCCAGGGCCAACAATGTACCCCATGGCTGTGCTGGCAAGAGCAGACTCGGAGCCACAGGCGGGGGCGCTCACTGCCGCATTTTGTGATAACTGATAGCCAGAAACAACCTGTGTGGCCATCTACAGCCACAACTGCAGCACAGGGAGTAGGGGCATACTGCCCGTGCTGGTGTGGCAGGACCTGAGACTCCCAAGACTAGGTAAGTGTGCAAGGACACTAAGTAGACACAGCTGTATGCTTAGGACACACACATCTGGACATGTGGAAGGTAACCTGGACTATACCTTGAGAGGACTAGGGGTTGCTCAGGGTGAGTGGTAACTTTTGTACTTTTTTCTAAAGTCCCTCAGTCTTCATCCTTCAAGACAAGGTCAAACTGGCAACAAGGCTCCCTGGACACCACGCAGACCGCCTACTTCCCTTGGAAAGTGCAAGGTACCTGGTGTTCAAGGTCTCATGAGCCACCCCAACCCCCATGCTCCCTGTTCCCAGGCACCTGACGCACCATATTCCTTCTCTAACATCTTCCTGGTGACCCCTCCTGCCCACATCCCCCCAGTCCCACAGCCCCTGCCAAGAAGTTAACGTGAAGTGGAAGAGCACAGCCTCGAGGGGGACAGACGAGGCCCATGCTCTCCGTGTGCTCCCCATAGGAAACCTGAGTATTCAGTCAACAGAGCCACCTCTGTGGGAGTGGCAGTTACACAGTCACGTGACAAGTCAAGTCGGTGTAGGCAGGCTCATCCATGCATGAGCAGCGGCTCTGGGGTTCTGTGGACCCCACCGAGGCCTCAGGTGTGACCACAACTTCAGTGGGCATGTTCCGTCTCTCCACTGTGTTCACACTGCCCCCCAGGCACTGGGCCAACTTTCTCCGCAAACATCCACACCCAGGTCTCTGTCCCTAAGTGTAGACCAGGGAAGCTGACTCAGGACACGAGCTGTGGGAGTGTAGCGCTGCTTCTTAAGAGTCCTCAATTTAGGGAAAGAACTGTCTTCCACATACTCATCTCCCAGTACTTTTCTTGACTGTGACAGTGGCACTTACTGTACAACTATCCTGCTATGTGCGAAAAGCACAATGTTAAGTAGGACTTGAAGTTACTTGGAGGCCAGCAGACAGGAAACTCATCAGCCAAACCCATCAAGCAGGAAAGAAGAATCTACAATGGGCCTCTACAGTCAGAGGATATGTGTACAATTTAAATAGCTCAACAGTTAAGAGCAGTGGCTGCTCTTCCAGAGGAACCAGGATCAGTTCCCAGCACCTACATGGCAGCATGCAACCAGCTGTAACTCCAGTTCTGAGGGAATCTTCTGGCCTCTTTAGGCACTAGGCACTCATGGGTAACACAGACAGACAGACAGACAAAACACCTACATACTTGAAATTCTCCATAAGGACTTAGCACATGTTTACAGTACCTGCCATGAGGTAGACAGGGCAGACTCAGAGCTCCACTCTTCAACATTAGGAAGGGGGCAGGGATGTGGCTCAGTGATAGTGAGGTTCGATCCCCGGTACAGAAAGGGTAAAAAAACCCAAGACACAGGGTGTTGTGGCAAAGGCCTGAAATCCCAGTATCTGGATGCTAAGGTCAAAGGATGGCAAGTTCAAGGCAAGGCTGGCTATATAGCAATAATTTGTCTCAAAAACCAAAGGGGGGGCACCCAAAAACTCCAAGGGAAGTGATACGGTTTGGATGGGGAAACCTGAAGCTCAGGCACCGCTCATCTGAGTCCACGAGTCAAAGCACACTGGTCCAGGGCTGTACTTAAGAGGCAAGGAGGCACACGACATGGTCTACATGCAGTACTTCACAGACAATCTCACACTGCAATACAAAGACTCTTTATTGCCACCAGAGCGAAAGGGAGTGGGAAGGCTTGCCCAGGCTTTACCTCCCTAGGTTGCAAG
Source organism: Mesocricetus auratus (assembly GCF_017639785.1). Classification (NCBI taxonomy): domain Eukaryota; kingdom Metazoa; phylum Chordata; class Mammalia; order Rodentia; family Cricetidae; genus Mesocricetus; species Mesocricetus auratus. Next base: position 32,086,859 of record NW_024429197.1, on the reverse strand, counting down.
CTCTTCAGAGGCAAGAAGGTAGAGTGTCAGGCCCCAGAAGTTCACACAGCACCATGTAAGTACAGAGCTAAGAACTTCCTGAATGTCTCTGGCTGGAAATCAACAGGCCCAACATTTTCCTGGAAAGAACACAGACAATTAGGATCCTGCTACCAGGTTTCATGACAGTAAATGAGAAGACAGGTCACTCTTCTGTGAATCCTCGATGCCGGGTGAATCATGGTCCTTCTCCCATATCACTTCTGGGAGCTGGTACTACAGATATGCTGAGGGTTTCTGTCACCGTCAGCTGAACCATCTGCTCTGCTCCCTAAGTCCCCTTACCACCAGGAAGAGACAAGGACTCCCCATCCTAAACTGCTTTGCAGACTCCTGCTCTCACCGTGTTAGACTTGTGCTCACTGTTGGAGGTCCAGGAAGGATGAAGATCTGGTTCCTAGCCTCAAGAAACTTCCATGTTTAAATAATGACAAGAGTATCTCTGTGAGTTCGAGGCCGGACTGGACCCACAGCCTCCAAAACAATACAGAGAAAGCCTGTCTCGTAAAAAAAAAAAAAAAAAAAGAAAGAAAGAAAAAGAAAATACTGACAAGAAAAGGTGTCAGACCTCAATACAGAAGCAATATAAAGAGACTAAGGGTGTGTGTATGTGTGTGACTGACTCACTTTCACACATCACAGACAAGCAGAATGGGCTTGGAAGAAAAGGAGGAAGAGGTGGTGCATACAGTAACACGGGCACAAAGGAGGGCAGGAAGAGACAAGGCAAGACTGGCACCCAAGCCCATGGTGGTGGGATGCAGAGGCAGGAAATGGAACTGGAGAGGTTAAGTGGGAGTCCTGACTAACAGGCCTGCCACTGAGTTCATATCCAGAAGAAAGACAGCTTGGAGACAGGAGACAGATGACTGATGGGGTGGCTTGGAGACAAGAGGCCCAGGCCAGAGAAGGGTCCAGACTCACACAGCATTTCGAGGGAGAGACACCCTGACAGGCTGCAGAAGTCACCACAGAACTGACTCAATTTAAAGACCACCCAGCTCCACCGAGTCAGTCGGCACACAGGCCCCATGGGAACAGCGGGTCACAGACCCCGTAGCTCCTGTGCTCTGCCCTCCCATCCCCAGAGTGCTCCTCTCCGCTCCATCCTAGCCTGAGCTAGTTTAATGTCATCACTGCCCCTGCACAGACAGCAGGCTGGACATCAGCTGAGCCCCAGTGCAGCAGGGACGGGGTCACAGGAGGAGATCCACCTGGCTGACTGCAGTGCTCACAGACAGCAGGCTGGACATCAGCTGAGCCCCAGTGCAGCAGGGACGGGGTCACAGGAGGAGATCCACCTGGCTGACTGCAGTGCTCACAGACAGCAGGCTGGACATCAGCTGAGCCCCAGTGCAGCAGGGACGGGGTCACAGGAGGAGATCCACCTGGCTGACTGCAGTGCTCACAGACAGCAGGCTGGACATCAGCTGAGCCCCAGTGCAGCAGGGACGGGGTCACAGGAGGAGATCCACCTGGCTGACTGCAGTGCTCACAGACAGCAGGCTGGACATCAGCTGAGCCCCAGTGCAGCAGGGACGGGGTCACAGGAGGAGAGCCACCTGGCTGACTGCAGTGCTCACAGACAGCAGGCTGGACATCAGCTGAGCCCCAGTGCAGCAGGGATGGGGTCACAGGAGGAGATCCACCTGGCTGACTGCAGTGCTCACAGACAGCAGGCTGGACATCAGCTGAGCCCCAGTGCAGCAGGGACGGGGTCACAGGAGGAGATCCACCTGGCTGACTGCAGTGCTCACAGACAGCAGGCTGGACATCAGCTGAGCCCCAGTGCAGCAGGGACAGGGTCACAGGAGGAGATCCACCTGGCTGACTGCAGTGCTCACAGACTCGCCTTCCGGCGAGCTTAGTCATTATCACGAGACAGCAATGTGACTGCTGTAACAGAGCCACCACAGCACTGTAGCAGGTGGGGGAGTGGACACAGGGACAGTCTCCCACAACAGGAACTGAAGAGAAGGGGAGGCAGATACGAGTGTTCAGTTCCTACAGCCCCTCCTGCCAGACCAGGCCCAACCAAGGCTCACTCTAATAGACAAGGCAAGGCCCTGTTGAAATCACCAGGCCCGAGGCAGCTGGACTTACCACCACCACCTTCTTTTTGATGACTGGGCGACACCAGAAGTGCTGGTAAAGGAGCTGGTCTGAGTCTATCCATACCAAATTCTTGATGCCCTCACTAGAGGTCAGATCTGTGGTGTTCAACTGCAACACGAGGAACTGGAAGACACGGCCATCAGTGCCCACGCTCTGCACGACTATGGGCTGCTCCAAGACCTTGGTGGCGTTCTAAGAAAAGCAGACAGGCAAACAAACTATGCAGCGAAGAATGCATGCTAGGCTTCCCGATTCCAGCCTTTGAAACACCCACCTGCTCCTTTTTATGATTTCACCTCAGGGCAGGTAGGGCAGAATGAGGAGTTCCACAGTCCAGTCAGCCTCCCCCCACCCATCCTGGTCTCCCTTCACCCAGCCTGGCCTCCTCCTACCCAGCCAGGCTTCCCCTCACCCAGCCTGGCCTCTCCTGACCTAGCCTGACCTCTGCCTCAAGGCCCCAAAAACCTGCTCTTCAACTCCAACACTAACTCCCACTGCTGACTGGCAATTACTGGGCAAGCCTTCACGTTCAGGACAGTGGGAGGTTAACGGAGGGAATTCCTCACACCCCTGCCTTATCCAATAAGACAACAGTGACATCAGTTATCAAAGGCTAATCTGGAAGCTTATGATTAGACCTGTCAATCAGTTTTCACTCCATCTGACAGTTGAGGAGACAGAGTCAGCATGGTAAACTGACTGGTCTGAAGTCACAGAGACACACTGGACGTGCTATCCAATCTGCCTTGCTCAGAAGGGCCTGGCATTACCCTAGTCAGTCATCTGGGTTTCATTTGCTTACTGTAACTTGTAGAGGGGCCACATTCCTGGAGGGTGTACTCCAGGCATGTCACAGCCAGGGTCTGCAAAGTTCTCATGGTGGCAGTAATGACACTCAGAACAGTTACAGGAGCTTACCAAGTCCTGGCAGCCTGCCTGTCTTTCATAAATAGAAGTATATTCCTGCTTTGCAAACAGAAGTGAAGGTTTGGAGACATCTGCTCAAGGCCAACCTCAGGCATGAGCTAAGTCGGGTAACCCCACTGTCCAGGATGCATATGGTGTCCCAGTGCCTCTTTCATTCTTAAGTGTTTTGTTTTGTTTTGTTTTGTTTTTTCCGAGACAACATTTCCCTGTGTATCCCTGGCTGCCCTGGAACTTGTATTGTAGACCAAGCTGGCCTCAAACTCAGAGATCCATCTGCCTCTGATTCCCAAGTGCTGGGATTAAAGGTGTGCACCAAACCACTCTGCTCTTAAGTGTTCTTGTTGGGTAATTCTATGGCCTGCCACTTTTGCATACTTTGTAAAGTACTGGCAAAGATCCCACAATCCAGCCATAAGAAGCAGGACACCCCTGATGCAAAAATGCTGCTGCTTTGCCCCTCCAGGGTTCACCTGACTTTAGGACTACTTAATGGAAGTCACAAGTGTGGGCCCCACCAGGGCTGTTGGTCTTGGAAATACCTGTTCTTAGCCGCATGAGAAATAAATAAAAAGAGAAGTACCTGTAAGTGTTAGCTGAGATTCGGTATTGACTCTTATCTCCCTCTACAGATCAATAAAACTGCAGGTAGTACATAAATTTCTCAGCAATTTTACCTTTTAGATGGAGGCTCGTCCCATAACTGCTCAACTTCACAGCCCCAGGAATAATCTGTACCTGGAGACGGTGGAGGAGACCACTTCTCCTATCTAACTGAGTGGCAATTAGCCAGTACTGCTACCTGGGCCCTTCTGGCAAGAGCTGGCAGAGACCACCCTGAGCCTGTGGGGCTGGGATATGGCATGTGCTGCTTCCTTCCTCTGCCCACGCCGGGGGCGACACATCCTTTTGAAGCTGCAGGAATCACAGATCAATCTCCACTGTCCTACTCATTAGCTGTGGAATCACGGGCGATTTACCTAATCTTACAGAGAGATCAGGAAGTATACAGTGAGGGAATGGGACTAAAGCCAGCTGCCCATCAGCCCACCCACTGTTAAGACAGAAGAAGGCCACATGAAGATGCCATGGTTCTATTTCTTACCATGCTAGGGAGGGAACCCGGGGACTCATACACATGCTGGAGAGGTGCTCTGCCACTGAACTATGACCCAGCCCACCCTGGGTTCTTGGCTATATGATCAGAAACATCAGTTGGGCTCCCTGTCTCACATAGAATCTACTGGATTTGGTGTGACAGATTCTGTATGACATCCTTGAGCCTGTCCCTTCATCTATAAAGTGAAGCTAATAGAACCTGCCACACAGGTTGTTCAAAAGAGCAAACCATGTGAGTAGCTCTCCATCTTTATGTAGCTTGCTCCAGCCCTACCTGAAGGATCAAGCTCCTAGGTAAGGTCCTATTGCTCCTCCAGGACTGACTGTACTTTGAAAACAACTGATGTCAACAGTTTGTTAACATGTGGGATGTATAGCCGGGCGTTGATGGCGCACACCTTTAATCCCAGCACTAGGGAGGCAGAGGCAGGCGGATCTCTTGAGTTCGAGGCCAGCCTGGTCTACAGAGCGAGTTCCAGGACAGCTTCCAAAACAATACAGAGAAACCCTGTCTCGAAAAACAAAAAAACAAAAAACAAAAAAAAAAAAACATGTGGGATGTGTCAGGTGCTCAATACAGGACAGTTCATTCTATTCCCCACTCACACAGCCAATCAAACCCAATCCTTCCAGTACCTAGACCAGACAGGGTGTGGAAATCCTAATTCCTTCACTCCCATTAATTAGGTCTTGGGACCACCAAGTGGCACCTTGTATCCCTGTTACCCACCATGAACTGAGAGTGCACTGCCTGCCTCACTTCCTGGGTCTCCTGACGGTGCTGTATGCTCCAGTTCTGACCCTGCAGAGCAGACTGGTGTGTGGAGCCCTGACAGCCATAGACTTTCTGAGGAGGGTGTGCCTTGTTCCCTCCTTTTCCACGTGTCCCGCTGGGAACTGCAGTGTGAAGCGTTACTTCCCTGTGAGTCTATGGCATATTGGAAAGTGGAGCTCTAAATGACACTCAGGGTGGCTGTGTCAGGATGGAGTTCCAGCCCCAGTCAGCCCCCAGGATAGGTCAGCTGGTTGCCTAAGTTAAACAGCAATGCACTTTCCTAAGATTCCTCAGTCAAACTCAAAGTCAGTCCCCACTCCATTCTTCCTAGAAGTAGTCTTTACAGCTGGAGGCCAAGCCCACAGAAAGCAGTTTCCTGGTTTTCTCCACACACATACCCCATAGAGGAGCCTAGCCCGAGCCAGGGCATTCCCAAAAGCAAACAGGAGCATCTTGGCCCTTAGCTGTTCTGGAAGAAAGCGTTGTGGCCGTAAATTGGCCTTTTCCAGGAAATACAAGGTGTGGGGATGGGGGTAAGGATAGTCCTCCCGGAATCCTGCAAGAGAAGAGACAGAAGGGGTGAGAAGACACAGACTCACCAGCCTGCCACAGAGCCTCAGGAGAGTCCTGACCTTGGCTCAGGGCAGTACTAAAGCCTGAAGGAGACTTGGTACACAACCATGTGAGCTCATAGAGCTATGGATGGCTACTGAGGAGCTGAGACAGAAGCCTGTAAAACCCAGAATGCTTTAAATGTTACTGTTTGGTTCATCACAGAAAATGCTTGCCAACCTGTAGCAGGTGTTTCCTAAACACACATTCTAACTCCATTCATTTGCTCTCATCCAAGTGCACAGACAGCACCACTAAAACATGGATAACTAAAAGCTGTAGTTGTTATTAAGAAAGCAGAGGTTAGTACTCTACTATTAGTAACAAGCGATTTGCCTTGTACCTTACAACTTCAGTTAGCAACTGTTCACTTCAGACATGACCTCATCAAGTCATGAACATTTCTGAGTGGCTATGAGTAACTTTCTGATGGATTGGGGGCTGGGCAAAGAGGAAGGAGAAAGACACCGGGGATAAGGGCTCTGAAAAACCAGGAGCAGAGTGCTGGCCGAGAGACCAGGTTTTCCTGCATGTCTTGGTCCTCCAGGCTGCTCCAGCATTGCAGCACATGGACACCCAGCACACGGACACCCAGTCCACAGACACTCAGCACACATCCCACACTAGGCTCTCGACAGGAAGCAAGGAGAAGAAAGTGGAGCCTGCCGCTGACTGTCTAGAGGGGAACCACACAGGAAAATCAGTCTCATCCTAAGACAGAGAAGTGTCAAGATCCAGGGTGACTCAGGGGCTGTGGGAAGATAAATGAAAAGTCCCTGATTGAGACTGAAAGTTCAGCATTTCTGGGGGGAAGTGATTCCTAACATGAATGGCAGAAGATTAAGAGTTAGGAAGCATGGACTGCCATATAGATTCTAGAAGAAAATAACTAATGCATATGTGGTGCCAAGCACCCAGGACTATTAGTACATCCTCTCTCTTACAAAACTAAATGAATGAATGAATGAATGAACAAAAAGCTTGTCCCTCATCTCTGTCCTGCCTAAAATCCAAAGGTTTTGCTCCTTACCTGTGTCATCTTTCACATCATAAACATGGCATTCCTGAAGATCAATGGTAGGAGATATGGGATAGAAGGTTTCAAGAACATGATTTTTGGTAGCTTCCACTTCCTCTCTGGAGGCAATGATGGGCAGACGGTCCTTGGTACTCAGTATGGTACCACTACTACCTCGGACCTGAAGGAGAAGAGACTCTAAAATGGGGAAAAGATAGTTAGTCTAACCTGGTCTTTTTACAGCTCTCCAAGTGTGAAGCCTTCATCCCCAACAAGCCTCAAGCCCAAGTCTGCTGTAGGTTTGCTAGATGACCTGCCTGGCCACAGAACTCACATTTGCCATTACAACACTAGCCCTGAGTCCCTGAGGGGGTGAGGAACTAGAACATCCTTCTCTCTGGAAGCTCTTTAGATAACCCGGAGCCGCCTGACTCCTGGGCATCCTCCATCTTCCCAAGCACCAGCTCCAAGCCAGGGACCCAAAAAATTACCCTTTGCTCTCAAGGAGCCCTTCAGGCAGCAAGGGCACCTGAGGAAAACATGAGTCATGTGCAGATACAGCCTTCTGCAAAGCCCACAGGGCCTGCAGCAGGAAACAAACCTTTACTATTGGGCAGCAGAGGTTGGGAGACAGAGGCAGGTAGATCTCAGTGAGTTCAAGGTCACTCAGGACTCAGGGCTCCCCAGTGAGACTGCCTCAAAAACAACAATGAAGGGTGTCTAGGGAAGGAGAAGGGTGGGTCTCTTACTGGGATCAGTTAATTCTTTCTCAAGAGGGCTGTACTGTGCATACAAGCAGCAGCAGCACTGGCCTCTGGCCACTAGAATTCCATCTCCATCCCTATCCATGCCAATCTAAGTCATAACCATTAACAACACTGTCTTCAGACACTGCCAAATACCCCAGTGTCTCCGTGGAAAAGCTCTGGGTAGGAGTCTGCCAGGCACTGAAATGAAAACCAGCATGCGAAAGCAGAGAGGAGCAAACCAGGATGACGGGGACATGACACTGAGCAAGAGGCATGGACAGAGAAACACTGTGAGCAGGGGCAGAGGGAGATTTTCAAAACCACGCAAAGGGCCGGATTCTTCTTCAGAGCACCTCGGGTACGCTGGACTAGCACGTATTCTACATGGGAAATGGTGTCTGCACTCTTCCCACGGGAAGCCACATGCCACCTGACAACATGTGTATAGAAAGGCTGTTATCAGCATTCTGAGCGGCACCACCAGCAGGTTCCTGGGTTTCAGAGAGAGTAAAATCTCAGTGTGAAAGTAATGGATTAAGACTGCTATAAGATCAGAAATTGGTTTGGTCAATGGCACTGCCATTTAATTAGTGTGCAGCCTCCCAAGATATGTAAAAAATAGATGCTACATCTGCAGATGGGTAACTTCTGCAGTAATTGCACCTCAAGATTAGTTTCCTAAGGCATTTCCTGTTTCTTCACACAAATGTGCCTGGACCTCTCCTAACCCTGGGTTTTAGATTCTCCCCACAGATCACTCTAGTGTGGTTTCTAATTCAATTCCCTCCATATCCCTCCTCCAGTGACAGCTCAAAATGGGGCAGTTTAATTAGAGGTAATGCTTGACAATGGGCCAACAAGTACTCTCCATTAATGAGGTGCACTAATTTCCTTAGTGGTGCCATTACCTCTGCCAGGCTGAGTCCTTGCCAGAAGTTCATATCAAGAGGGGAGAGGGGAATCTGATCAAACAGACAGCCCAAGTTCCAAGTATTCCACAGCTGGTTTCCCTGCGCCACAGTTCCATCACTTACAACACCTGGACTGACGCTCCTGTCTGACACCAGCATCCGCTGCCAAGCACACAGCATGCGCAAAGGCAGACAGGTGGGAAAGCTGGATACCAAAACGCTGTCAGTGACAAACTTAGGGATGTCGGAAGGGGGCAGCAGATGGGTGATTAGACTAGGACTAGGTGGAGCCCACATTATAGAGGGCCTTGTATCCTGTGATAAATGACAGCCTTGGGTTTCAATCAAGGGAACACAAGAAAAAGCCTTGCAGTGTTGAAAGAACCACTCTAGCAGCTATGCTAACAGGCTGTGGAAGGATGCAGGACTACGGAAAGGGAAAGAAAGTTGCCAAGTATGGTGAGGGCAGAGACCAATGTGTTTTTTTATTTCTTTATCTTCAGCATTTAAACACTCCCAAGCATACTGTGGGTACTCAACAGATATGGTCAGCTGTCAATGGCTGAATGAAGTCTCAGAAGCAGTTATAAAAAGAAACGAGAAGCTGGGCATAGTTGTGCAGACCAGAGGATCACAAATCTGCGGCCAGCCTTGTGTAGAGAGACCCCGAAAAGGGTGTGTCTAAACCCAAAGAGTATGTGGCAGGAGCAGGATAGGAGGGATGGGATCTGGTGGGGGCCTGAGAGCAGCAGAGAGATTAAGCAAACAAACAAACTGAAAAAAACAAAAAACAAAACCAGGCAAGGCCTTCTGGAACACAGGATCACTAACCTCGATTCCAGGTGGTGGCTAAGGAGTAGTTTTCGGCAGACATCCGCCTTGCCAGAGAAGGGTGCTTGAAAATCTGGGACTTACACAGCTGTATGAGGCTGTTCACAATGACTGGGCTTGGGGGAAAAAATGATATTTGGAGACTTAAATCAACATGCAACTCCATATTCTTCGGTTGAGAATCTATCTCATTTTGGGGAAACTCACCAGTAGGTCTCTCTCTTGGGGATGTCCTCAGGGGAGTGCCAGAGACGGGCATGAGAGATGATGTTCAGAACACGTTCTTCTTGGTTCTCTATGTGATTCCTTGGATCATCAACAAGACTAAGCACTTTCTTGGGAAGGCCTTCTATTAACTTGGTCTTAGTTAGCCAGAGAGCCTGCTTCATACCTTTGGAACAATCATCACAAAACAAACAAACAAACAAAAACAAAAAAAGAGACAAGGCAGTTCAGGAAGAGATGCTCATGTCAACCAGGTAGAACCATGAAGAAAAGGCTGCCTCAAGATGGCTGAGTTTGTTTTGAGTCATCTATGGAACAAAATCAAAAGAAAAGAGTGGGTCCAGAGTACAACTCGACTTCAGGAATGATGATCTACTTCAGGGTGATGAGAGTTGACTATGGGACTGAGTGCCTGCCATGGGAGGGGTTCAAACCATGCTCAAGACAGCCGAGATCCCCACTGACTTCCCACAGGTAGATAAATCAAAGCTGTGAGACTAGCTCAGTGAACAAGCCCTTCACTTAAAACCTTGTAATCATCCATACCTAACTCTGACTAGAAAAGCCCATGCATACCAAACTTACCTCATGTTAGGTCTGAGTTCACCACAGGTACTCAATTCTGCCATTGTTACACAAGTGCAACCATGGGCAATAATTTACATGTGCACATGGTTGTATTCCAGTAAAACTTTACTTACAAAAACAGGGAACTGCTTAATTAGCTGACCCCAGCTCTATGACGTTTATTGTTAGCAATCTCAGAGCCAAGTTTTATGGTTCTCTAGCATATACACAAAATATATAGTATTAGGAGCTGCCATTTACTGAATGTCACTTCTGTGTAATGAACTTACCATAAGTTACATGGGATTTTATGTCATGAAAGGGGAAACTTGGACAAGATTGGAGAGTTTGCTTCCAGTCACTTATCTTTAAGGTGACACAAGCAGGAGAATCTGAGCCTGTCTATCCTAAAGTCTATAACCTCTCCATAACCCATATTGGTTTCTAAGGCCCATATTTTCCGAGGTTTTGTTGTAATCTGGCAAGACCTCTCTATGACTTTTCAAAGTATAGGACAGAAGATACATTTTTAGACTAGTTCAATGAATGCAATCTTTTTTTTTTTTTTTTTTTTTTTTGGTTTTTACGAGACAGGGTTTCTCTGTATTGTTTTGGAGGCTATCGGTCCATCCCGGCCTCAAATTCACAGAGATCCGCCTGCTGGGATCAAAGGCGTGCGCCACCACCGCCCGGCTCAATGAATGCAATCTTATCTTCTAAAACACTTGGCATTCATTATCAGAGTCACTTGAAGTGATCATATTGTGTGACAACCTTCACAGCACCTTCTGAGTGGTTAATGGCTGGAAAAATTAGCTTGTAGGTACAGGAATGGCCATTTTAGAAGGCTGATCTATAGCTATCAGTTTTTCCAGACTTATGATTGATTCTCATAGCCCCCAAGCCCTATCAGATCTCTTTATTTCCTAGTTACCCTTTGGAAAATACTGTTCCCACATACTTCAATTGCTTTTGCTTTTTAGGAACTGCCCTATCCTCCCCCTGATCTGGGTGAAGACGGAAGTTTGAAGATGAAAAAAGATACTCCTTTTGTTTATTTGTTTGTTTTTTCAAGACAGGGTTCCTCTGTGTAGCTTTGTAGACCAGGATGGCCTCGAACTCACAGGGATCCACCTGCCTCTGCCTCCCAAGTGCTGGGATTAAAAGGTGTGTGCCACCAACACCCAGCTAGAAAGGTACTCTTAATAATCAACTCTGGAAAATAATTCCTGATGATACTGAGAAGCAGACTGGTTTTGGTTGGAGACACTTTGATCTGTTCTTAAGAGTGACAGGCCCCAGCCAGGCATTGGTGGCACATGCCTTTAATCCCGGCACTTGGGAGGCAGAGGCAGGTGGATCTCTGTGAGTTCGAGGCCAGCCTGGTCTACAGAGTGAGTTCCAGGACAGCCTCCAAAACAATACAGAGAAACCCTGTCTCGAAAACGCCCCCCCCCCACACACACACAAAGAGTGACAGGCCCCTAAGCAGGTAGACTTTTGGATGCAAATGCCTTCCTTGAAAACATATCCCAGACTTTTAACAAAAGACACCGACCTAGGAAACTAGTGTTGTAGACCTGGCTTCACTATTGAAAGGAAAAGTATCAACTCAGGATCCCCAAGACCAAGTTCTCAGCACAAAGGAGACTTATTTGTCCCAAAGAGACAAAAGGGCAAGAAGTAAGGGACAAAGACAGGAGATAGAGGACGAGGAAAAGGGGAAGGGATCAAGGAAAAGGGGGAAGGGCAAAGGAATACTTCTGGATAGAAAGCAGACAGTCTTGGCACACAGGAAAAGAGTCGTTTATAAAAGCAGAGAAGGAACCCCCGTGTTAGGCTGTGGTGTTTAACTTTAATTGGGTATGTGAACTAAGGGGGGCTTTTGATTGCAGCACTTCAAACCTCGGTAGTCAGCCTCAGGAGGAGGAAGTGGCCATATAAAGGGATAGACATTTGGGGGTAGCTCTGGGAATGTAATCTAACGGTTTTCAGCAAGGCAGCAGGAATGAGAGAGCAGGACAAGGCCTCCAGAGCCATGTTTGTTAGGCCCGGGCTGGCTAGAATCCCTTCAGCTGCCATATATAAGCGAATCACTTCCCTGTTACAGCTGGCGATCCTGTGAAATAGAGAGATGATCCCGGAGGAATCACTCAAATTCTCCATTGCTCCCTCTCCCGACACTGCCCTTTACATCCCACTGGATCCTGACAACCTTTAGAAGAATAATGTCGCTCCAGTTCTACTTTGCAGAGGAAGAAACCGAGACCCTGCCCAGAGGCCGGGTTAGTGCTGGACAGAGAACAGGGTCTCCTCCCGTTTGTCCCGTGGCCTCACCCTCCAGGAGTCGGCAGCGCTGGTGGAATATGTAGCAGGGCTGCTCCTTGTACAGAGGCTGCTCGGGGATCGGGGCCGTGCGGTGGTACCGTGGATCTTTCCAGCCGCGATCCCACGGCGGGAAGATCGGCTGAGCCAGCCCGGGGACGAAGTGCATCTTCCCTTCATAGGTAATTGGCTCTAGACCCGGGATCTCGTACACCCTGTCCAGAGGGCGAGGCTCGGGCTTCCGCGTGGAACGCACGCCCCATTCGTACGCCCCGCGTTTCGGGGCCCCGCAGCCCCCAAGGCCGAGCCTCCCAGAGCCAGCTAGCGCTCGCAAAGCAGGTCCGGACGCCAACGCCATACCGGTCCGGTCTCCACAAGACCTCTACCTGGACGCCGCCATCTTTCCCCGTGCGGGGCCTGCCGGGAGGGAAAGGGGCTGGACGCAAATTGCGAATGACAGACGCTTCAACCAATCACAGTTAGCATATCCTTGCTTTGCCTCCGCCCCTTAGGCAGTGTCTATCCCTATAGGTGGAACGTGCAAAGCACTCTCTGCCTTGGGTCTCTGAGACCTCACGTGAGGGGACTTGCAGGTGGGTAGAGTGGAGGTGTACCTTGCGGCGGGGCCAGAGGAGTGCGGAGATCTCCAGCCTGTACTTGGGACGTCCTTGAGGTCGAAAGGTCCCGGTCTCCCTCGCTATAAAATTAGGAGTTGAGAGGGTTTAGCGGGCCCGGCGTCGAGGGGGCTCTGAAAGTGTGTTCCTCTCCACGCCTTACTGCTGGCTGCCCACGCTTTCCTTGGCTGGGGCTTCCGAGAGCGTGCGAGCGGCACCGCCACCTCTTTACCCGTCCCGACAGCTCGGCTCCGGACTGCTTGCCCTGTGGCTCTGTCGAAAGCGAGTTACTTTTCCTCTGCTCCTTGGTTCCCTCTTGGGGTCCCAGAGGCAGGGCCAGTGCCAGGAGCCGCCCCTTTGCTGGGCACCCGCTTCTGGGGATGGGAGTGGTTATTGTGCTAAGCAACGGGTGGACGTGCAGAACTTAGATTTGGGAGAGAAAGGTGGACAGTGGCGACACAAACTCATGTACCTGCTTCCTGTCCCTTTCTCTAGGTCTTTTCCTCTCGTTGCTACTCATTTTTATTTGGTTTAATGACTGTCGTATGAGCACAGAGAACTGCTGTGTCCCTGGCACCTAGACCAGTTGTCTGGCACGGTGTATGTTTAACAAACGAATACATACTAGAACAAATAAAGTGCTTGGTAATGACGAGGAGGACACTCAGGAAGCGTCTCTGAGGGAGGATGATGACCTTTTAGCCAAGGCCTGAAGAGTAGGGAGAGGCAGCCAGGCCCCAACAGTGCCTCCCAGATGGGAAAGAACCATGTCTTTAAAATTTTGATTGATGTGGCCAACTTCTCTACCAATTTCCAAAATAGTTGAGACAATAGGATTATTTAAACCCTATGAAGGCAAATATAAAGCAGAGGACACTATGACTAACCCTCACACTGTACAACAGTTGACAGTTAACAAAATATTTTCACTTGTCTCATTTTAACATCCCCCCCCCACCAAACCCATGGAGTTGATACACAGAATGCTGTGAAGGAGGATTGAGTGAATGGATGCAACACCATGTTAGGTCTGAGCAAGGAAGGGATTGTGTCCTGTGCACCTGGACTGTATTCCAGCACCTAATCCTGTGCCAGTCATGGGGGCTTTCCATGTGCCACGTTGTTGGACAGAATGCAGAGAGTAAGACACCAGCCTTGTTCAAAACCACACAGAAATCATAGAGCTTCTTGCATAGTACGAAGGGTTTTCTGAAGCCACATCCCCTTCTCTGCTAAGAAAAGATTTGTCACACACACACACACACACACACACACACACACACACAAATTGTAGGCAGTAAGTATGTCCCGTCTGACAGCAGGTCCCTGGTTAAGCCATCCTTGGCCGTGTAGCCTGGCAGGCCTTGAGGAAAATGTGAGGGAAAGAGAAGGACAGAGCGTAACCCCATGTATTCCTTCTCCAGGCTGACGAGGAAGGAGAGCCTGGCCTAGTCCAGTTGCTCCTCTGTCGGTATTGCCCAAGCCCCGCTGACGATGGATCAGAGGGAGGGCCACGATGCTGAAGCTTGGCTGCAACTGAAGCCTGTGGAGCCGTTGCCCTCCCAGTGCTGCGGGAGTGGCTGCTCACCCTGTGTGTTTGACCTCTATTCCCGAGACCTGGAAAGATGGGAGGCAGCCCGAGCCAGAAATGACAGGAGCCTGCTGAGTGGGGAGCAGTCCCCCGAGGCCCAGGTGAGGGTTCCAGAAATGACAGGAGCCTGCTGAGTGGGGAGCAGTCCCCCGAGGCCCAGGTGAGGGTTCCAGAAATGACAGGAGCCTGCTGAGTGGGGAGCAGTCCCCCGAGGCCCAGGTGAGGGTTCCAGAAATGACAGGAGCCTGCTGAGTGGGGAGCAGTCCCCCGAGGCCCAGGTGAGGGTTCCAGAAATGGCAGGAGCCTGCTGAGTGGGGAGCAGTCCCCCGAGGTCCAGGTGAGGAGTCCAGAGTTTCCATGTCTATCTGCCCAGTGCACCTGCCGTGGGAAGAAGCCTTCCTTGACGAGACAGTGGAGAGAAAGAAGTCATCATAATGGAAGCAGATAGATCCAGAGAGCAAGGTCCAGACCTGAAACCCACCTATTAGTAGCTATGTGGATTTAATCTAAGCCTCTTAACCTCTTGAAGCCTTAGTTTCCCCATCTGTAAAATGGACCCAGATATTTGTAATGTTTAGCACAGACCCTAATAATTATTTTACTCAATATCCATCGAATACCTGTTTGTCTTAGGGTTTACCATTGCTGTGAAGAGACACCATGACCGTGGCAACTCTTACAAAGAAAACATTTAACTGCTGTGGCTGGCTCACAGTTTCAGAGGTTTAGTCCATTGTCATCATGAAGGGAAGCATGGCAGTGCACAGGCAGATGTGGTGCTGGAGCTGAGAAGCTACAGGAAGTTGACTGACAGTCACACTGAGGGAAGCTTGAGCAAGAGACCTCAAAGCCCACCCCCACAGTGATGCACTTCCTCCAACAAGACCACACCTCCTAATAGTGCCACTCTCTTTGGGAGCCATTTTCCTTCAAAGCACCACACTGTTATATGCCAGGTCCTGTAAGCCACTGAGGATTTGTGTGAAGCAGGACACAGTCCTTGTCCTCAAAAGAGCAAACTAACATATGGTATTATACAGACTAGATAAATAAGAGATACTGTCCTTATTCAGTTTCCTCTGTGGCTTACTGATGTTCTCTTCCTTTCTTAACTCTAAAAGAACTTCATACATTTCATGAGTAGTTATATGTTCAGTATCTAGTGGCTGTACTCACCTGTGACAACAGAAAATTAGGTGATGTTCCAAAATGGCAGATTTCAACCTAATAGCTTTATCTTTTAAATTGCAATGAGGTGATAATAATAGTAGATCACATTTCCATAGCAATTTACATTTGATGAAATACATATACAAAGCTAGGTGTAGTGGCACGCTCTTTTAATCCCAGCCCTTGGAAGCCAGAGGCAGGAGAATCAGGTATTCAGAGCCAACCTTGGTTGTGTAGTGAGTCAGTTCAAGCTACATGAGATGCTGTCTTAAAACAAAAACAAACAAGCAAAATCCAAGCACCACCTATGTTATTTTACCTTACCCTATAACTTTATAATGCTACCAGATGAGTGGCCTCTTTTTACATAATAGGAGACCCAGTCCCAAAAATAGCAGCTAGCTCAATCTCAGTGTCCTGACTCCAGCTTGGTGTTCTTTAGCCACAGGCAGCTCTGTCAGGGTTCTTAGCAACTGTGACTGATGATGACTAGGTCATCCTGGCTTGAAGAGGGTGAGGTGGAGAATGTCTGGGACACCAAGCCGTCACTGCTGAGACACTGGTTACTAAGACCCAAGTTTGGTGCTGTACCCAAACCTTACTCAGGTAAGCCAAGTGCAAACATTATACAAGAGAGAGAACCAGGCGTGGTGGCACATACCTTTAATTGCAGTGCTTAGGAGGCAGAGGCAGAGGCAGAGGCCGAAGGGTCTCTGTGAGTTCCAGATCCACCTGCATAGCAAGTTCAGGACAGCCAGGGCTACAGAGATAGACCCTGGAGGGAGTGGGAATTCCCACAAGAGGCACAAGGAGCGGTTGGGATGATAAGGACAATGTGCTGAGACCCAGAGGACATGAATTTGTGTCCCTGCTTCCTGCTAATTTTTTTTTTTTTGGTTTTTCGAGACAGGGTTTCTCTGTATTGTTTTGGAGGCTATCGGTCCAGCCCAGCCTCGAACTCACAGAGATCCGCCTGCCTCTGCCTCCCGAGTGCTGGGATTAAAGGCGTGCGCCACCACCGCCCGGCTATCCTGCTAATTTTGAACACATAAGCAGTCAGATTTGGATTAGAGACTACCAGGCTATGCTCACCTGTAGCAGCATCTCTGTCTGTCCTCACAATTTCTGTGATGTCTGTCACAGATGTCCGGCTGTAATTCTCACTTCCCCAAAGGAAGTTTACCAAGCACCCTAATGAGAGCTACATATTTTGGACACAGGTTAACTAAAGGGCTGAATCTTTCTCCCTTTTCCTACCTCTCAGGAACATGACTACCTGCATGTGTTATAGGCTATTCATCAACTACATGACTGGGAACCTCCCTTTTTTTCTCTGAAGCCTGTAAGAGAGAACTCTCTCTTAGCCTCATGGGCCTGAGTTTTCTTTGGAAGCCTGCCATATTCTCTGTCTGGTGTCAGTTGACTCTTCCAATTAACCTGTCCTCAAAGGACTACCCAACGAAATCCAAGACCTGAGACCTTTCATAAGCTGCCATTGGGCCTCAGTTTCCTCATATGGGATACAAGGATGTTGGATTGAGTTTTAACGGTCTGCAGGATGAGCAGGTGTTTAGTACACTGGAGTGAGTGTTTGTGTAGAGGATACAACTTGAACAATGAAGACCTTGAGGTAGACAGTGACAGGTGGCCTTGGGAGGAGGACTGGAAGTCTTCCATCTGTTCTGTGGCAGGTAAATGAAGCTTGTGATTGTTCCCTTGAGTGTAGGCTAAGGAGTCTGTGCTGGGTCCTGGGGTTGTAGGGAGATACAGAAAGCTTACGAGCAGGGTAAACTCCGTGTGCTGTGGATAAAGGGGAAGCAAGGTAGGGCCACCTCTCTGTCACATCAAGAGATGCCTCTCATTGGGGAAAAGATGTGTGTCCCTCAGGCCTGACTTCTAGAAGTCATCTTTTCCTGTTGCAGGGCTGTTCCACCAAGCTGAGTCCAGAGACCTTCCTGGCCTGTCACATCAGCACCATAGAGAAACTTACCAAGGACACCTACCATGTCCGGTTTACACTGCCGGGGAACAGTCAGCTCGGTCTGCATCCTGGGCAGCACCTCATCCTACGGTACAGTCAGCTGGTGGGAGGACCGGTGTCTGCTTCCCTGCTTTGCCACTGACCAGCTGAGTAGCTGGGGCAGCTTGCTTGACATTTCTTTCTTTCTTTCTTTTTTTTTTTTTTTTTTTCCTCGAGACAGGGTTTCTCTGTATTGTTTTGGAGGCTGTCCTGGAACTCACTCGGTAGACCAGGCTGGCCTCGAACTCACAGAGATCCGCCTGCCTCTGCCTCCCGAGTGCTGGGATTAAAGGCATGCGCCACCAACGCCCGGCTTTGCTTGACATTTCTTAAGCCCTGCCTTGTTTGGCATCTTCAGTATAGACGCAGGAGCATATAGACTCAGGATGCTTGACATGGAGCTCAGTAATGTGTTTTTGTGATAGATAATAGCACCAGCACTTCCTAGCCAAGGCACAGGTCTTCCTAGCCAAGGCACAGGTCTTCCTAGCCAAGGCACAGGTCTTCCTAGCCAAGGCACAGGTCTTCCTAGTCAAGGCACAGGTCTTCCTAGTCAAGGCACAGGTCTTCCTAGCCAAGGCACAGGTCTTCCTAGTCAAGGCACAGGTCTTCCTAGCCAAGGCACAGTTCTGTCTGTTCACATTCACGAACTCATTTAACCTTCACAAAATCAGCCGGGTGGTGGTGGCGCATGCCTTTAATCCCAGCACTCGAGAGGTAGAGGCAGGCTGAACTCTGTGAGTTTGAGGCTGTGCTGGACCGATAGCCTCTAAAACAATACAGAGAAACCCTGTCTCGTAAAAAACAAAACAAAACAAAAAAAAAACCTTCACAAAATCCTGGCTGGTAGGTGCCATTATCATCCCCAGAGGACACTGAAATCAGCAAGGTTCAGGAACTTGCTCAAGGTCACACAGGCAGTATTGGATCAGGATTTGAAAGCAAGCAGACTGTCTTTGGAGCCAGTGTAATTAGTATTGGATGATAGAAAGGACATTATAGAGTAAAGAGCTTGAACATATTGGAGGCAGAGGCAGGAGAATTAAGAGTTTAAGGTCAGCTTCAGCTACATCTCAAGTTTGAGTCTATCCTGGGCTATATGATATCTTGTCTCAAAACCGTAATAATAATAAAAGAAAAAGCAAGCAAACAAACAAAAAAGTTTCCCAGTGTCAACACCACCACCACGTAATGGAACCCAGATTCCAGCCCAGAGAGCTTGGTTTCTGAACTCCATTAGTGTCCTCTCCTCTGAACTTCCTTCTGAACTGCTGTGGGTCTCCAGCCTGATCCAGCCCCATCTCGCCAGGGAGATGCAGCTCTTAGTCAGTTGTGGGTATGAGGCTCAGCAGAGAGACCAGTACTGCAAACATGCATCTGGGAGATGTCATCACACACCCAGACAGTATTCAGGAGCATATGCATATGTGGGAAGGAAAAAGGACATATACCTGAACGGCAAGAATGCCAGAGCTTGTGGGGTTTTCAAGATGAGAAGGAGCCAACAAACAAACTAACAAAACAAACAAAAAGCCAAACAAGGCATGGCCAAAAGGCAAGGTAGGAGGTAACTAGAAAGAGAGCTTATGTGCTGGAGAGATGGCTCAGAGGTTAAGAGCACCGACTGGTCTTCCAGAGGTCCTGAGTTCAATTCCCAGCAACCACATGGTGCCTCACAACCATCCATAA
Source organism: Mesocricetus auratus (assembly GCF_017639785.1). Lineage (NCBI taxonomy): Eukaryota > Metazoa > Chordata > Mammalia > Rodentia > Cricetidae > Mesocricetus > Mesocricetus auratus. Next base: position 32,067,565 of record NW_024429197.1, on the reverse strand, counting down.
TGAGATCTGGTGCCCTCTTCTGGCGTGCAGACATATATGGAGGCAGGATATTGTATTCATAATAAATAAATAACTTTAAAAAAAAATAGGCCGGACGGTGGTGGCGCACGCCTTTAATCCCAGCACTCGGGAGGCAGAGGCAGGCGAATCTCTGTGAGTTCGAGGCTGGGCTGGACCGACAGCCTCCAAAACAATACAGAGAAACCCTGTCCGTAAAACCAAAAAAAGAAAAAAGAAAGCTTACTACTGGTCAGACTGGCCCTTTTACCTCATACTGGCCCCCTGGTATTTGTGTCCAGCTTCTCTGGTCTGTGGCCTGGCTGGCAATCCTTGAAGTTCAGTGTTCCATCTGGCAGGAGAAGCCACAATGTAGGTTATAATGCTATGCAACTCTCCATCCATGAATTGGAGTGGCCAGGGTACCCAGCTTCTAGGCTGACTCCCCTCCATCCTCTCTACCACCCAGTAACATTCCTAATATATCTGATCATGTCACTCATTAAGACACATTCTGGTGCTCCTCATTGCTTCTGTAATGACATTCTAATCCATAGCTACCCAGCCTCCTTTCCTGCCAGGCCCTGCCTTTCTGCCAGGTCCTCCCTTCCCTACTCTACCTATGCCTGTGTCTTAGCCTCAAAATCTACTACCAGTTCCTGAGTTGCCCGAGTTTGTCCAGCCCAGGCTGTTCCCTCTGCCTGAAGTTACTTCCCTCCTTGGCCCCACCTGTCAGGGGTCTGCACCTGCTTCTGTACCTGACTCCAGCAGACTTCTGGGTTCACGGATGACAGTGCTCTCTCTCTCTCTCTCTGAGACACATCAGGCTTTATCTGCTGCGGTAGGTGGTGTCCTGCATTTCACATCTGAGCCATGTTCTGTTCCTCTCTTGCATATTTTTCAAAACATATCTTACATTCTGTCTAGCCCCTGCCTGTGATGCACTTGGACAGGGCCTTTAAATCTTTGTAGACACAAGAACAGAGTTTTTTTGCATGCAGTAAGTCTAGAGTGTTTTGGTGCTCCTAGGAAGTAGGTTGTCAGAATTTGTTATTGTTTGGTTTTTGGTTCTGCTTTTTTGTTTGTTTGTTTTCTCAAGGTCATTATGTATTCCAGGCCAGCCTCAAACTCGTGCTTTTTTTCTGCCTCAGCCTCCCAAGTGCTGGGGCTACAGGGTGTAGCAGCACACTCAACTGCCTGAGATACTTTGAGGAATAGGATCAGACTTGGAGTGGGAGCCACAGTCAAACGCCGGCTGTGCAACTGGCTTCCCTTCTCTTAGCATTGCAGTCTGCATTTGGGTTTGTTTTTGTTGTTGTTTTGTTTGGTTGGTTTTGCTTTTGTTTTTCAAGACAGGGTTTCTCTTTGTAGCCTTGGCAGTCGTGGATCTTGTTCTGTAGATCAGGCTGGCCTTGAATTCACAGAGATCCACCTGCCTCTGCCTCCTGAGTGTTGAGATTAAAGGTATGCACCACCACACCTGACTCTGGATTTTTTTAAAAAGACGTGTTTTTATTTTATATGTATACATGTGTGCTTGAGTGTGTATGCTTGTGTATCATGTGTGCAGTGTCCATGGACGTCAGAAGAAGGTATCAGCTCCCCTAAACTAGCATTACTGGCAGTTGTGAGCCACCAGTATAGGTGCTAAGAACCAAACAGATCCTCTGCAAGAGCAGCGAGTGCTCTTAACCTCTGAGTCATTTCTCCAACTCCTCGGTTGTTCTTTTCAATAAAATTATGCATAAAACATGCCTAGTACACAATAGACATTCATACCTCGTAGCTATTATCACAACTCATGATTGCTGTCCATCCCCATTGTGGGTAACATTGTAAAGACCAGCCATACATTGGCCGGGCTTCAACTTCAAGCTCCTTTGAGGACTCTTCCAGTTCTGATGCTTGCCGGTCTATGGTAATGTTTCATAAATCTTAGCAGTTGCTTTGACCTGTGTTACTTTGTAGTGAAGAAGTCAGAAACCACAGTAATGCCCCCACAAACTGCTCATAACATCAGTGTACTTCTTTTTTGTTGTTGTTATCTGTACTTTTTGACATACTATTCTGTCTGATTCCAGTAAAGTCACGCAACCAGAACCTAAATGGCTACCCATACTTTTCAGGAGATACCACTGAGATATTAAGTGGCCTGCACAGGTCTCACAAGTAGCATGGGTAGTGGTGAGCTCAGTGCCCTTCCTTCTGCTGTTCCTTACCTGTCCCTTGGTGAGGACCCCTGGGGATGACTGGAACCCATTTTTATGTCCACTAACCTGGCAGCCGAGATGCGTGATAAGAGTCTGTTAAACGAGTAACTACCTACTGTGTTCTTCTTCTTCCCAGAGGTATAGCAGATGGCTTAGAAATCCAGAGAGCCTATACTCCCATCAGCCCTGTCACTGCGGAAGGATACTTTGATGTTTTAATCAAGGTGAGTTGATTCTTGTTGAAGATTCTGTAAGGTGCTATGAACTTGGACCTCCCCCTCTAGCTTAATTGGGGTGGAGGAGTTCTTGTCTATTAGTTGGCATGAGAGTAGGCTGGCTTGAAAGAGAAATAGTTTGGGGGGCTCTTCCCTCTCCTTTTCTAAGGAGGGTGCTGCTGGCTATTACAGAGGGCATGCTATGGGGGAATTTTAGGAAAGCTTTGCCTTACCACCTTTTATGAACTGATGGAAGAGGAGCTGACCTGAGATGAAGTGGAAGCAAGTTCCTGCACCTCTGTGCTTCCTCAGGGGTCCAGCCTGACGTGGATGGACCAAGCCCAGGATCAACTCAGTGCAGCACGATGCTAGTCATGACAGGGGAGGACCAGCCCAACTCAGGAACTCAGGCCCAGCTTCCTGGTAGATACTATGTGCTTGAAGGCTGAGAAACAAGAGAAATAAAGGAAGAGAGCTCTGAGAGCTGGGAGCAGCATAGCAGAAGATACATGAATTGGGAAAAGTGTTCATCGAGGCATAGAAGGGACAGGATGCCAGAAGAGAAAACTGGGCACCAAGACCCGTCAGACAGAACCAACCTGACATCCTCTCTCTGGGAGGTGGGCCTCGAAGGAGGAATGTGAATTGACCAGACATAGGGAAGGGTGACAGGAAACAGGTCTTTTGGGGACTATATTCAGCCCAAGTGGTGGGAGAAGAGGATGCCTGTGGGGCAGCTGGGCTGGTAGAAGAATGGTCAGAGATGAATAGAATGGCTTGGATACAAAATGCCCTGGAGACCCAGGATCTTAGCAATAAATTACAGTCATGGATGCCTAGAGTGAAGAAACTAAGTAGATTGCTTTTCATGGACCCACTAACCCTCTGGCATTTGACTTCCAGCAAGTGTTGCTCAGTGGGCTCCAAACTATTGTAGCTCTACTAGGTATGTCCAACCTTGTAACACCATGCTATAAAGTCCATGCTCCGAAACAATTGGATCAACAAAAAAACAAACCCCAAAACAAAAATAAGTTTTCGATTTTGCATCAGACCACTTTGATAGCTCTCCTTATCTGCTTGTGGCCACACAGGCCACGGGTCTGACACGCCTGTGAGTGGGAGAATATCCCTCGTGGAATCCTAGGGAGTATCAGTATTGAAGAACAGCTTTCGTATCCAAGGCTCCTTGCAAGATTGTGCCATTATCCTAGTTCACTGGTCAGCAGGCTGAGGCCCAAGAGGACCAAGGTGGAGGAAGGAGTATCATGGGCTCTGAGGTCTAGGGCCGCCCTGGGCTCCTGCTTCCCTGCCTGCTTGCAGAGCCTGGATGTTTATTCCTTCCCACATAAGCCTGGATGAGCTCCCTTCTGCACACTACTGTTTGTCTGGGAGATTCCACAAATCCTCTCCAAATGGCCTGTTTCCCTGCGCTGCTTGTCTAGGGTGCTTCTGCTGAGAGGATAAGCCTGGAGACAGTCCTCCAGAGCAGCTGGATCCCTCCCAGCTGCGAGGCTGAGTTCCTCCTTCCAAGAGGTTTCTCATTATCCCTAAGCCACTGGCTGGGAAGAGCTGGAATGTCTTTGCAAATTGGGAAGGCATTCCCACGAGGAAATGAAGGAGGGCTTCTTTTTCAGGCACCTGCTGGGTGCTGATTACACTGCTTGTAACTCTGTTCTCATTTTCTCATTTCAACTCATGACCTCAAGAAGACCATATTATTCCCACTTTTAGCGATGAAGAAACTGAAGCTGAATAGCCTCTCGGGTGGTAGGACAAAGGCTGGGGTAGTTCTGATGACCGTTCACTCCACGCCAGGCTGTACGTGGTACTCTTTCTTTGGCGTTGTCGTGTCATGGGGCATTTAAGGCCAAAGATGGGATTCTTTTTTTTTCTTTGTTTTATGTGTTTGTATGTTTTGTCTGCGCATATGTCTCAGAGTATCTGGTTCCCTAGAACTGGAGTTAGTGAGCACCATGTGGGTGCTAGAAATTGAACCCAGATCCTCTGGAAGAGCAGCTGGTGCTCTTTTTGTATTTGTTGTTGTTGTTGTTTAGGCATCATCAGTTTATTATAAAAGGGAGGCATGGGAATTATTTACATGATGAATAGTTCAGAATGTCAGTGGAATGGGCAGCTTCATGCGACACCATTTCAACAGTGATTTCAGTCCGTATATTTTCCAAGAATGTCACCATCTCTAAATAAGAAATAATCCTTGCCATCTAGAACTACTTTGGTGCCTCCATATTCTGGGAGAAGAACTTTGTCCCCAACTTCCACGCTGACCGGCTGAATCTCCCCACCCTTTCCTTTCGAGCCTGATCCCACAGCCACTACTGTTTTGTGCAATACTTTCCCTTGAGACTTTTCTGGAAGCATGATGCCACATTTGGTCACAGTTTCGGCGGCACTCCTTTAAACCAATACTCTGTCCAAGAGTGGTAGAAACTTTTTGGAAGCTTGTCCAGCCATGACTCCCGCTGCCACAGCTCAGACTGCGCACTCCGGCCGTCACTGCAAGGAGAGTCCAGAGGGCCAGCGCGCAGCCAGTGCTCTTAACTGCTGAACCATCTCTCTAGCCCCCATAGTTGGGATTTTTCTTTTCCCAAATTGGGCTCAGAAACCAAAATGTGTTTCCACACGGCTTCCAGTAAAAACCCTCCCTCCCAGGCCTCTCCCAGGTGAGCAGGGACTTCCTGGGCCTTGTGTAGCTGGTGTCACCCACAGCTGGTGACAGAGATAGCTGAGGTTGCCAAAGGCACGTCTGGCCACCAAAACCTAGTCTCTCCTTCAAGCCTGGGGACATCCCAACTACCCTTCCAGTTTTGTCTAGCACTGCATGGCCATCTGATCTTCCCAAGAGAAGACCTGGACGCTATATTATTGACCATGTGGCTGCAAATTCCGAGTTCTCTTTGCATGTCTCCCCAACTCCTGGGAATTCAGTTTGCCCAAGCTCAAGTGCTCCACCTCCAAGGAAGCCAGCCTTATCTTGCTCCATGGGCTCTTCATGGAGTTTGAGGCAGTATCTGCCTTGTTTATGTCTGAGATGTGTATACATATCCTTTCTGTACTTTGAGCCCTTTCAGAGAGGCCTGACTGGATAAATGGATTGACTGGAGTGTTTATTCATGGTTCAGGCACTGGGTGTCTTCATGGTGTTTCAGGTCTAACTGTGTGCCCTGCTGCCCCAGCACGGTGCTCAGAACAGAGCAGATAGGCAGGGTAGATGGCTCACTTACATAGCAGTCATCCCACCAGGAAGTGGTAAAGAATGAGCTGGAAACAGTGTAAAAATGTACTTGGTTTAACCTGCCTGGGATTGCAGAATTCTGAGTTTATTGCTGAGATTTCAGAAGTGGGGGTGGGGGAAGGGGTTTCAGTAAGAACACAAATCTCCTGCATCTCTTGGAAGACTCCTAAGATTTGGCAACATCTACCCCACAAACTACAGACTAGCGCCTGCAAAGTAGCTTCCCTGTTAGAAGGAACGTCCCTTGGCAGACTGCTATCTTTTTGACTGCTAGTTGCCTTTAGTCATCACCCAGTTCTTTATTGAGCTGCATTCTCTTCATGGTCTTCTCCGGCATTTGGGTGTGAGACCTTGAAGTTGGTGGGTCCGTTGGAGGCTCATCTTAGCCTTACCATCCACCTTGTGTAGGGGGTGCCAGTGTGGGTGATAGCTCCAACACGCTAGGTGCAGAGGAAGGCAAGCCGAGAGTCCCTCAGGAGACGCTGCTCATTCAGAAGGAATTCCAAGTGTTGGATAGGGAGGTTTGCACAGCAGAACATGCCACCCACTGACTGCTCCCTGTGTTTGCTTCAAGTGCTATCAGACCGGGCTGATGTCCCGGTACATGGAGTCCTGGAGAACAGGAGACACAGCTTTCTGGAGAGGACCTTTTGGAAGCTTCTTATATGAGCCAAACAAGGTCAGTCCTTCAGTCCATGAGTTCCCTCCAAGTTCCAGGCTATAGACACACACTGCACTGTTCTTCCAATGGTTAAACCCAATGCCCAGGGTGATTTGGGACTTTGACGTGGGAGGGGACAGATAGGCATAATAAACAAAACTGTCCACTTTACTCCAAAACTGTTGCTGGCTGCCTGTGCCTCAGAAAATCAACCCTGAGTACCTGAGGTTCAGGACCCCAATGCCCTCTGACTCTCGTTACTGTCCAGTTGCATCTTCTTCTCAGGAGGCTGAAGCAGCCCACACCCACTGCTGAGAGCTGAGTACTTCTAGATTGGAAATCCCTTGCCCTCATCTCCACAGCATGCTTGGATCTTTGTCCAGCTTTCCCAGAAAGAACTGGTAATTTCTCTGTGGCTGTCTCATGCCTGGAAGAAGTCCAGTAGTATGTATCAGGAGTCTTGAGAACCCTTTGACCCACTAATTCCATTTCTGGAAGTCTATTACAAAGAGAGAAAAAAATCAAACTCTGCTTCTTGTTCATGTGCTAGTGACATTTTTATTTATAATAACAGAAGACTAGAGGCAACTGAGTATCCAACAAAGGGAGCAGGTACTTGATAGAACATTCTCCTAGATTTCGAAGTTATGTTTTTAATGATGCTCTATGCTTATGCTATAAGAGCAAGTAACAAGTACTAGGCACAAAACAATATATACACCCAATAGGGAAACTAACTTAAAATGCACAGGAAAAAACGTATATGGAAAATGTATGAAATTTTAACAAGTTTGGGTGGGAGAATTATGGACAATTTTCATTTTCTTCATTATACTTTCCAAATTATCTGGAATGAACACCTATTACCTTTATAATTAGGAAAACAAAGCAAAACCAAAACAAGTGGAAAATAATGAATCATGCTTGCCTTGCCATTCTTTTTGTTTAATTTAAAAATAGCTTTTATTGTATTTTACTCTAATTATAAATGCAAAACATGTTCTCTAAAAAATAATCAGAGACAGACAGAAAGAATGCACCTGGCATCTCCCTAAGATGCCAGCCTCACGTCCTCACTTCCAAACCCTCCCCCACACATGGCATATCTACAAACACGTACACGCACACGTGTGTATGAGCATCATGATAGCAGCCCTGTCAGGACTGGATGTAGCTCAGTGTAGACTGCTTGCCTAGCACTTGTAGGGCCTGGGCTCCACCCCCACAGTCACAGGAAACACATATCCTTATGCATACTGCCAAACCCATCTGTAACTCATCCTCTGTGCAGGCTCTGGCTCTAACCCATGCCGTGTGGTGGCTCACTCAGCCCTCACAGCAGCTCACAGGTTAATCTCCCCCCATCTTACACCTGAAGGTGTGTGTGTGTTATCACTCTACAGCAGTGTTCTGGTATTATCCATGGTTGGCCCTGCATTGTGTCCCCCAGAACCTTGAGAGCAGGTGTGGGTATTGTTTCTTTTCCTAGCTTGGAGCAAACAGCCCTCAGACCACCTTTCCCTTGAGGGAGCCTCCCAGTGCCTGTGACCTGCTTCTTGGGGACATCAGAGCCTTTTGTTTCTCACCCATGTCCAGTAGCAGAGGGGCCGGGGCAGTGTCTCTTGTTGAGATTGGACACTGAAGCTTTGTCAGGGCCTGCTTTGCTTCCTGAGAAGACTCAGGTACCCAGCCCCTTGCCAGTCCTGCTCTATAGCTGTCTTGTTGCATCAACCATACAAATGTCTGTGCCTTCATGACACAGGCAGACACCAGTGTCTGTCCAGGAGGAGAGGTAGTATTTACCAGTGTTATGTGAGGGAGGTACAAGGTACTAGGGGGACAGGAAAGGAAGAGCCCCGCCCTAGCCCTGCTCGGGGAAGGCTTCCTAGAACACAGCCTGAGAAAGGATGAGAGAAAAGGAGGGGTGAGGCAGGTCAAAGACCTGGACGCTGGCGGGACCACGGTTCCAGGACAAGGTGATCCGGCCCAGGATCTCAGGCTTAATAAGGGGGAGAACTGAAACGATTAAACTTCAACTCCATACCTCGTCTGGTCTTCATGGTTGTTCTGAGGTAGGAGCTATTTTAGGAAAATGTTCTCATTATTGTTTTCCACCAGAGAAGAAATTGAGACTCAGAGTAGGAAAATAGCTTGCCAAGGTCACATGGCTGAGATTTACACATGCAAGTCTAATCTCTAGAATGAAAGAGGTGAATATTTCTCTGTGTGGGTCAGACATTAACCTTTAAGAAACTGACTTTGAGTCAGTGGTGGCACACACCTTTAATTCCAGCAGAGGCAGAGGCAGGCGGAACTCTTGAACTTGAGGCCAGCCTGGTCTACTGAGTGAGTTCCAGGACAGTCAAGGCTACACAGAAAAACCTGTCTTAAAAAAACAGGGGCCAGAGAAGTGGCTCAGCGGTTAAGAGCACTGGCTGCTCTTCCAGAGGACCCAGGTTCAATTCCTATCACCCACATGGCAGTTTACAGCTGTCTGTAATCCTGAGATCTGATACTCTCACACAGACATACATGTAGGCAAAATACCAATGCAAATGAAATAAAAAATATTAAAAAAACAAACAAGCAAAACAAAACAAACGAAAAAGAAAGAAACTGACTTTGAAAAGGTCTGTCCTTTCTTTTCTAAGAAACCTAGAAACAGGGTATGGGCCCATCAAGGAGGGTTGATATACTAGGTCTCTTGAGCAGGGACTTACCTTACAGTATCATGCTAGGCACATGCATAAATCACTCCATTTAGTTCAGAGAAGAGAGGCTCAGGGTTCTAGACTGGGGCCCTAGGACCTTTGTAGAGCTCCCCAGGTCAGAGGAGGCAGTGCAGAGAGCAGGCAGGGATGGAATCAGGAGGGGAAAGGCTTTGGTAGGTAGTGAGGTCCTTGTTAGCACAAATATGTAAGCAGAGCCCTCTCGGGAAATGCTAAAAGGCAGCCAAGCCCCTTTCAGGCTGGGCTACAATATAGGAGCTTCAGAATCCCATAACCTGTGTTTTGCTCACAAACCAGGTGGCTTCCTGCACTAGGGTAAAGCATGGCAGAGATGGGTGGGACACTTGAGAAAGACATTGTTGCCCAGCTTAGCCAAGAGAAGACCCACGGATGGGCAGTGGATGCGACTCCCACATCTGTGTGCTGTCCATTCTCTCTAGTATGGTGAACTCCTCATGCTGGCAGCGGGCACAGGCCTGGCCCCTATGGTACCTATCCTGCATAACATCACAGACAATGCAGATGATGAGACCTTTGTCACCTTGGTTGGCTGCTTCAAGACCTTCGAGAGCATCTACCTGAAGACCTTCCTCCAGGAACAGGCCAGGTTCTGGAACGTGCGAACCTTCTTCGTCCTCAGTCAGGTGAGCCAAGGGTGAGGACTTCCTCCACTAAGAAGCTGCATTTCCTCTGTGCTGTCCTGAGGGTTGGGTGTAGCCTCTGTGTGCTGTGCTATATTAACAGTCCCAGGTGCTCTGTGTGGAAGGCAGACATTACCAAGTCTGTCATACAGAGGAGGAAGCAAGCTCATGGAAGTGCTGGGCCAAGGGACATGCTTCAGATGTGGGGCCAGGCCTGGGCCCCATGCTTCACACTCCTGAGCTTCAGTTTGTAGCTATTGTCATCAGCTGTGCCCCACCCACCTCCTGGAGTCACTTGGGGCTGGGGCCTGAGTGTGGAGTCAAGGCAGCAGCAGCCCTGTTCAGGTGTTCAAGGCTAAGAATGTACTCACATACTCCACCCTCCCCCATGGTGCTCAGTGTGAGGCCAGGCCAGAGTCGGGGCTCCATGAAGACTGCCTGGGCAGTGCCCTCAGTAAGATCCCCACCACCTCCATCGTCCTCCACACAGTGGAGAACAACTACTCTCGGCAAGCTGTAGGTTTTCTAGCTGAAAGCCACCTATGTCCTGCTTCCTGTGTCCCCATCCTCCCAACTCCTGCTGTAGCATGCCTTATCTCAAGCCAGGCCTTCCATCACCATTGTCTGTCTGCTTTCTGGAGGGTCTGGGTTTCTTCTTCCTGTACTCCCTAGGCTGGGGTTCCATGTGCTGCCCCACCCCCATCTCCTTATGTTTGAGTGTCAGTCATACAGTCCTGTGTGCAGATACTCCCCCCTCAGTTTCCTTTTGGAGACATTTCTGGAAAATCTCTGGCAGTTTATATGATCCTCAGTGTTCTGACTGGGACCAGAAAACTGGATTGCTCTTCCCTGCAGAGCTTTGTAGAGCCGTGATCTTCAGACCTGTCCACAGGTGGAAAGCTCTCTGCCGTGCACACGGGAAGGTCTGTTTCGTGAACATTAACAGCTGCAGGAAGTGTCCTACGACACAGGGCGTGAAACAGGAGGCTGGTGTGCAGCTGAGGGGATGAGGGAAGGCCACAGGCCAACGGCACAGCAGACCTACAAAAGTGCAGGCCGGGAAGGGAAACAGAACACAGCACTGGCAAACTCACCTGGCTGCTCTATAGGCCTCCTCCCTCTGTCCTCCACCAAATGAGAGATGCCAAGGTGACATACATCCTGTCCTTGAGACGCTCACTTGTCTACAGGGACAGCTAGTCATGCCTGGTGTCTTAGTTGTCTTCTGTTGCTGATAAAGACCTTGACCAGGAGCAGCTTGGGAAAGAAAGGGATTGCTTCAGCCTTCAGCTGTAGTCCATCTGGATCGGAAGTCAGGGCAAACTCGAACCCGAAGGCAGGAACTGAAGCAGAGACCATGACGGATTGCTTCTTCCTGGATTGTTCAGTTTACTTTCTTATATACTCCAAGGTCCTGCTCAGGGATGGCACCACCCACAGTGGGCTGGCTCCTTCCACATCCCTCAGTTAAGAAAATGAGCTGATGTGCTAGCACACACCTTAATCCCAGCCCGAGAGAGGCTGAAGCAGGCAGAGCTCTATGAGTTAGAAGTCAGCCTAGTCTACATAGTGAGTTCTAGGCCAGCCAAGGCTATACACAGGGAGACCCTGTCTCATTAAAAAAGAAAGGAAGGAAGGAAGGAAGGAAGGAAAGAAAGAAAGAAAGAAAGAAAGAAAGAAAGAAAGAAAGAAAGAAAGAAAGAAACAGAGAAAGAGAGAATGTGCTCCACAGGCTTGCCAATAGGTTGGTCTGATCTTGAGGCATTTACTCACCTGAGGATCCTTCTCAGATGACTCCAGCTTTAGTGAGTTAACAGAAACTGCAAACCACTCAGCACTTCAGGCTCGTGAGGCTTGTACTGCCATCCTGTCACCTTTACAGATGTAGGACCCGAAGTTACAAGATAACAGCAACAGAGAGCTGGGTACCAGCCCAGTGGGTCCTGCACAGAGGCCATTCTCTTAGTATCCATCAGTATAGTACACACACATGCTGATAGGATGTTTGTCACTGCTGGCCATCAGGGAGGTCAAGTGAAGTCAGGAATGTTGCAGGAAAAGAGGTAGCATTTGAGCCTGGACTGGGGAGTTATGTTAAAGCTCACTTTTGGCTCTGCTGGGCTCTGATGATGCTGAAGGTTGGGCAGGGAAATGGGTCGGCTCCGTATAACAGGAGTAAGGGGTGACCGTGGTAGCTCTGCTCACCCACATACACTTGATCCGGGTTGCCTCCTTCCCTGCATGAGTCTGGCAACAGCATCTTCCGGCCTCCCGACTCCTGCCACTTCCTGCCAGCCTGTCCTTCATTCTGCACTGCCTTGGCTCTTCACTGGCCCAGTGGCCCATTGGCCTGGACATCTCCATCTCTTGGCCTGCTATCCCTAATGCTGTAGTGTCCTGGTGCTACTGTTCGAGCTTGCATGTACAATGGTCCTGTGCTTTTCTGGCAGCTGTGCCTGCTGTCCCCTGCCAGGTGTGCTGTTCCCCTTCCTTTCCCAATGTCTGCTCACCCTCCCTGGGTCTGCTAAGGTGGAAGTTCCCCCTGCAGGCTCAGCGCCTCCGGTGCTCCTATTGTTTCTGTTGCCGCAGCCCTGCTTCTGCCATCACAGCACCTACCTCTCTATCTTCGTTTAAGGGGCTCTACCACAGCTGAGGAGTAGCCAGGCTCAGTGTGTCTTGGGGGTGCACAATCTGGGTAGGGCCAGTGGAACACAGTGGTTAGGGGAGTCAGGAAGTGGGGAGGAGAGATGAGGCTGGTAAGGCCTGCCTGTGGGCTCTGCTCTCAGGGTTCTACCAGGTAGGGAGAGTGAAGGAGTGTAGGAAGACCCAGGGCGTCAGAGAGTGTCCCTTGACAGCACTACAGGACCTGGAAATCACCCAGACTCCTTGGGGTTGAGGCTACCAGGTTTGGAATCACATGGGACACTAGGAGCCCCCGCTCCTCCGGCCTCCATAGGGCTGTGTTCTTACTCTGACTGGCAGGACTGTGGCTCTCCGTAGCCCAGGCCTTTGTCTCATAGCTCAGAGGCTAGTAACTCAGCATGGCAGTCGTCAGGACTCCCTCTCCAGGGCCCTCTCCATCCTGGCCCCCTAACCCAGGAACTAGGAACTTTTGGTGAAAGGTTCTCTACCATTTCCCACAATGGCAGAAGAAAGCTGGCCAGTGAACACCAGCAACCCCAGGAGTCACGATTGCTCTTTCTTGTCTTCCCAGGAGGACTCCCCAGAGCAGCTTCCCTGGAGCTACCGTGAGAAGACCCACTTTGGCCGCCTGGGCCAAGAGCTGGTTGATGAGCTAGTAGCCTGCTGCCGGAGAAAGCCATTTACGTTAGTCTGTGGCTCATCGGCATTTACTGAGGACATGGCTAGATGTTTGCAGTCTGCCGGCCTGACTGAGGACTCCTACTTCCTCTTCTAGCCCTAGCCAGGGACAGACCTTGTACAGGGGCACAGGAAGGAGCCCAGACTAGAATCAGAAGACATGGAGTCCAGGCCAGACCCTGCTGCTGACTTGCCCAGAGACCTTGGACAATGTCGTCACCCTTGGAACTTCCTTTCCTGTCTGCTTCATAAGGTTTGTCCTTCCCTCCTGGCATCCTGGTGTGTGGAGGGAGGCCAGCAGCGGGCCTGGAAGCCAGGGAAGACTGCTCCAAGGAAGTCAAACGAATGGAGTCCTGCTGAGCTCAGGAAAGTGGGCATTGCAAGGAATCAGGGGTGAGGAGCCTCTCTCGTCCTTCCAGAGGGCCCAGAGTCGGTGTTAAGAGAATGACTTCGGGGAAAGCTCAGAGCTCTTTGGAGAATCTTAACTTCTGTACCTTCCGTGGATTGAACGCATGCCTTGGTCAATGACCTGACCGTGTTCTCAGAACAAGGCACTGGACCATCTCTGTCTCAGTGCCAAGTCTGTCCTGCCGTGATCAGCTTCATGCTCAGTCTCTCTTTCCTGGCTTGGCAAGCCAGTCCAGAGTCCTTTCCCCACAAAAGAAGAGGAATAGAGGCAAATGCCCCTCCCTCCTGCAGGCAGCCACATAGCCCGTGCCTTCAGCTCGGTGCCCTGGCGACGGTTGCTATGGAGATCTAAAGATAGAGCAGGAGTCAGGAGACCTGGGTCCCTCTCCCAGCTCTGCCCACTGAGTGGCTGCTGATCCAGGTCCACCCAGCCCCCACCCCCACCTCCTCCATCCTGCATGGGGCATGCCCTCTCCAGGGAACTTGCTGCCCCTGGGCATCACGTTGACTTAATGAATTCTGCTTTCCACAGCCTGGGCCCCAGTATGCTGCGCCAGCACAGGCTAGATACAGGCAGTCCCAGACTTCTAAAGCTCGGCAGTGGAATGTTAGAAGCTGAGCGGGAGCCTTCAGGATTAGGCATTTATAACCATAGAGTTGCAGTCTCTCCAGCTGAGCAGCCGCTCTGATGCCAGAAAACCCTGTCCAGCAGATTCACTATATGAATGGGGAAACCAAGGCCCCATGAGTGACTCAGCCTTGCAGTCTCTCATCTCACCCCTGCTCATGGTTGTACATGCTTTTCACACTGGGCTTCATGGGACACTAGGGAACCTTGCTTGCCAGGTCCCCTTCAGTCACAGCAGATCTGTGTAGTGGGGCCTAGAGGAGTTTTTGTCAGAAAGATCTTTGTTTGCTGTTCCGCCCAAAAAATCACAACAAATAAACCCCTCTGTCAGGCTGTGTTCACTATACAGTCGCAGTGAGCTGCTGGGTGGCGGGAAGTTTTCACGCTGAACACTGGGGGCATGGGACCTCCATCATGGTTTACAGGGTGTTAGGTGCAACTTCTCAGAAGCCATGGTCACCAACACATTAAAGCTCCATGGACATAAGTCAAGACACTTCTTTTTGTTTGGCCCAGGTCCTCAATCTGCTCTGGGACATTTTTCTCTGGGTCTCAGGCCTAGTACAGTGTGACAGGAGCCCTGACCAAGAGCCAGAGCTCCCAAGCATGGTCTGTGTTTTCTTCCCATTTGCCTATGACGTGGAACAAGGCACAAGTCCTCTCACGGGGCTTCTGAGAGTCTCACCATGACTTGCTGAATCCTGCTGTCCTCATGGATCTTCTGACTGTCCCAGGGAACAGCAGCAAAGGTGCCAGGCACAGCCTTTCCACTGGAGAGCGCCAGCCAAGGCACAAGTTAGGACTCAGAGCTCCGAAAGGGTGAGTATTGTAGAAATGGGGTCCGTGGTGCTAAAAGAGAGTCAAGCAGGGCTTGAGCCTCGCGTGTAGGACAGGCAGGGACACTCCCCTACCCTGAGGTAGAAGCTTCAAAAGCAACGCTCTTGCTCATTCCTGGGCTGATAGGGGCTCCACTTAAGGTGAGGAGTCTAGGGCAGTTCCCACATACCTCTTTCTGCTACTGTTTTAGATATTTGATGCCTAAACATTAGATTAGGCCACCCAGAAGCAACTGACATCCCCTGTCCTAGGGTGGGTTGCCTTCCTCTTCGCCTCACTCCATAGAATTTGGGCAGCCTGGCTACTAGTGGGATGTTTGTTTGTTTTCGGAGTCAGGGTTTTTCTGTGTAACCCTAGCTATCCTGGTACTCACTCTATAGACCAGGCTGGTCTCCAACTCAAAAATTGACCTGCCTCTGCCTCCTGAAACCTGGGATTTAAGGTGTGCACCACCACCTCCCGGCTTCCTACTAGTGAGATTAATTATCATGGAGCATTGGTGAGGGCACAGATGTGCCCACAGTGCCAAGATCCGAAAGCTGTCCTGTCACCTGGGTACTTGAGAGCTCATGGCTAGTGTTTGCTGTGCCTGGCTGGTATAGGTAAGCATCAAAGCGGATTGACTGGCATCCATGAAGTCATTGGTGTGTGGGTTCTGTCAGCTGGCCCATTCCTCCTGATAATGCCTCTCTCCCTGTAGGCCTTGGGGGTGGAGTGCCCCTTAGTGCTGCCACTGTGTTTAGTGCAGTGGCACTCATGATCTGAACATGACCTAAAGCCCTCAGGAGGCCAACAAAGAGCTCACTGCTCTGTGAGCAGACAGATCAGCACCCCAAACTCTTCTGCCATTGACCCCCTCATCAATCTGGGAGCACAGCATGTGCCCCCATGGCCCAGCCCAGTCACCATATTCCCATCAGAAAGGACGCTCAGCACCTCCTGGAGGCAGAGTACCTGAGCAGAATTGTACAGTAATGGACAAGTGGCAGAACTCGCCATCTATAGGGAATCATGCCGTTATATTACCCCAGGTTAGAGACACAAGCTAAGCCACTGAGCCACCAAGTTCAAGCATTGTAATTTTTTAAAAAAGTTATATGATATGTGAGTACACCTGGGGGTACATGTAAAGACTTCTGTTCCTGTATGGCGTGAGACAGTCAAAACTAAAATTTATCCATGGAAAAGTGAATTGAGAAATAAGCAGTTCTCCTTTGTTTGTTTTGCTTTAATGCTGGGGACTGATCCTAGAGCCTCATGGTTACTCAATTAAGGACATACTCCACCACACCCTAGCCCCAGTAAAGGATTCCGGGGAGACGCTAGACTGTAGTTGCAATGACAGGACCAGGTCTCCATGTACCAACATGCATTAAATGTTTTTAAAAATCATAATGGGATAAGCTGCACATAGTGACAGGATTGTACAGGGCCAGCAAGATGGCTCAGCAGCTATAAGTGCTTGCAGCAAGCCTGACGTCAAACCTGAGTTTGAACCCTGGAACCAACATGGTGAAAAGAGAGGATCAACTCCCCAAAATTGTCCTCTGGTGAACACACACACACACAATGCAACACACACACACGCACACACACACACACACACACACACAAAACACACACTCCAGTAAAAAGCAAAAAAAAATTGGACAGAGATAGTATACTTGGGAATTATAAAGCACACAGAAAGGTGGGGGACTGCCGGAGGAAGATGGGTAGGGGAGGGCCAGAGCTGTGGGGGAGGACTGTTGGTAACGGATGGAGAGGAGAGGGCTGGGGTGGAGCCTGCTGGTGATAGATAGATAGATAGATGGACAGGTGAGGGCTGGGGTGGAGCCTGCTGGTGATTGATAGATAGATAGATAGATGGACAGGCAAGGGCTGGGGTGGAGCCTGCTGGTGATAGATAGATAGATAGATGGAGAGGAGAGGGCTGGGGAGGGACTACTGGCCATAGGTGCTCTTGTGTTACAGAAAATACTTGAAATGAGCTTCTGGAAAATGTGGGTGTTCCCTGTGTTTAAAAAGTACTTCTACAGTTAAAGATTGCAAAATAGTATCTACTGTACTCAGGCAGGTGCACACCTGTAACCCCAGCACTTGGGAGGTGGAGATAGGAGGATCAGATCAAGGTTATCCTTGGCTACATAATACATTTGAAGGTAGCCAGAGGTCCCTGAGAGGCTGTATCAAAACCAGAGCAAAACAAAATCATCCAACATAGCAGTCCATACACTTCAGAAAGTAGGGGCTTCAAATGTTCCCTTGCCCTCCCTCCTCACGGCAGTGTTGGCCCTTCATAGCTCTTCAACAATTCACTGAAGAGTCTGTGAGCTCCTGTGCCCCCTGGCCTTCTAGGTGTGGGACCCAATAGTACAGGCGGGTGTTCCTGGTCCTCAGGCATGGCAGGCTCTTGGTTCCCCTGTTTTTCCTCTTTTCTTCATGAGCTCAGATCTCAACTGACTTGCCAAACACCATGGTAGTGCACTCTTTTTTTTCCATTTTTATCCACTTTTTAAAATAAATCAGACCTAGGTTCTTCTTTCTTCCTATGACCCACAGCAAGTAACTTAGCCCTTTTGAAGCTCAGTTTGCCCATTCTATATAATGGTTTATCCCTCATTCTAGTGAGGATGAGGGAAACAGCTTGCACAGCCATGGGCACCTAGGCCTGTATTAGAGGAAGGAGTTCAGAGTTTCAGCCCATGGCCAACTGACTCCATTGCTTGGGATCTAAGACTGTGCACAGCATCATAACAGCCAGCGAGAGAGAACAGAGCTTTCTCCCTCCTCACAACCAGGAAACAGCAGAGAGAGACAGGAAGGGATCAGGACAAGATGGAGCCCCCAAAGACACCCTGATACTCATGCACCCTCAATGACCTACTTCCTCCAGCTAGGTACCACAAAAGTGTCTAGCACCCTCCAAAATAGCACACATGGGGATCAGACTTTCAACATATGGGGGCATTTCATACTCAAGTCATGACAAGCCCAGTCTACCCCCATCTCCTCTCCCGGTAGCCATTCCCAGCAGTGCTCAGCTGACCTCTGAGGACAGCATTTCTTCCCAGACATCACATTCAGTAATGCTGTGCACACCCGACACGATGGTGCACTCCTGTAGTCTGCACACCCAGCACAATGGTGCACTCCTGTAGTCTGCACACCCAGCACGATGGTGCACTCCTGTAGTCTGCACACCCAACACGATGGTGCACTCCTGTAGTCTGCACACCCAACACGATGGTGCACTCCTGTAGTCTGCACACCCAACACGATGGTGCACTCCTGTAGTCTGCACACCCAACACGATGGTGCACTCCTGTAGTCTGCACACCTAACACGATGGTGCACTCCTGTAGTCTGCACACCTAACTTGATGGTGCACTCCTGTAGCCTGCACACCCAGAATGATGGTGCACTCCTGTAGTCTGCACACCCAACACGATGGTGCATTCCTGTAGTCTGCACACCCAACACGATGGTGCATTCCTGTAGTCTGCACACCCAGCACGATGGTGCATTCCTGTAGTCTGCACACCCAGCACGATGGTGCACTCCTGTAGTCTGCACACCCAACACGATGGTGCACTCCTGTAGTCTGCACACCCAGCACGATGGTGCACTCCTGTAGTCTGCACACCCAGCACGATGGTGCACTCCTGTAGTCTGCACACCCAGCACGATGGTGCACTCCTGTAGTCTGCACACCCAGAATGATGGTGCACTCCTGTAGTCTGCACACCCAGGAGGATGGTGCACTCCTGTAGTCTGCACACCCAGCACGATGGTGCACTCCTGTAGTCTGCACACCCAGCACGATGGTGCACTCCTGTAGTCTGCACACCCAGCACGATGGTGCACTCCTGTAGTCTGCACACCTAACACGATGGTGCACTCCTGTAGTCTGCACACCCAGCACGATGGTGCATTCCTGTAGTCTGCACACCCAGAATGATGGTGCACTCCTGTAGTCTGCACACCCAGAATGATGGTGCACTCCTGTAGTCTGCACACCCAGAATGATGGTGCACTCCTGTAGTCTGCACACCCAGACACGATGGTGCACTCCTGTAGTCTGCACACCCAGAATGATGGTGCATTCCTGTAGTCTGCACACCCAACACGATGGTGCACTCCTGTAGTCTGCACACCCAGGAGGATGATGCACTCCTGTAGTCTGCACACCTAACACGATGGTGCACTCCTGTAGTCTGCACACCCAGCACGATGGTGCATTCCTGTAGTCTGCACACCCAACACGATGGTGCACTCCTGTAGTCTGCACACCCAGAATGATGGTGCACTCCTGTAGTCTGCACACCCAGAATGATGGTGCACTCCTGTAGTCTGCACACCCAGAATGATGGTGCACTCCTGTAGTCTGCACACCCAGAATGATGGTGCACTCCTGTAGTCTGCACACCCAACACGATGGTGCACTCCTGTAGTCTGCACACCTAACACGATGGTGCACTCCTGTAGTCTGCACACCTAACATGATGGTGCACCCCTGTAGTCTCAGCTACTCAGATGCTGAGGTAGGAGGATCGCTTGAGTCCAGGGATCCATGACCAGTCTGAGCAACATGACCAGATTCTGTCTCAAAAAAAACAAAACAAAACAAAACAACCCCTCCCTCCCTTAATTCTTTTTCCTATGTTTTGGAGAATTTTGATCCCAAATTTCAAGTATTAAATCATGATTACTTATCTCCCGTGTTTTCATTAATCAAAGACATGAGCAAGCTACCACTCAGAACTTCTGATCTGCATGTCTTTCTGGGCACTGTGCATGGCTGACACTGTCCTGGCCAGAGGCAGAGGAGCTCTGTGGTGTGTGTGGCCTTTAGACTCTGCATCTCACCCCTTCAGTTGACTTGAGCTAACTGCCGGCCTCGTCCAGGTGAACACTGTTCTCATAGGTGGTACTGATTGGCAGACAGGGGACGGAGATTCTGTGTCATAGCTTGCTATGGAGCTCCATGTGGGTCCCAGGTCCCCACCCTGCAGCGCTCACTCCAGAGGGCATGTACCATTGCCACACAGAGGAATGTACAGTTCACATACAGGGAAGTGACAAAGCTGTCTGCATATGGGCTCCACAGACTCTGGCTGTAGACCACCATGTCACCTTGCCCCTTGCTCCTAATGCTGACAGAGCACACTGGCTTATCACGGGGTGGGGTGACAGTCTTGACCAGATCCCAGACCTCAGTGCTCAGAATGGTGGCCAGGTGGGTTGGTGAGTGGGATAGTAGGCCACACCAGCCAGCCCAGAGGGCAGGTGAGCCTGTACCAACCCCCCACACACATCTGGTGCAGGGGAACTTCACCTCTGGTCTGGCTGACCACAGGGCCCCCTGAAAGCAAAACTTGAACCTGGGACTGCAGATATGGCTCAGTGATTGAGGGCACTGGTTCTTCCAGAGGACCCAGGTTCAGTTCCCAGCACCCACATGGCAGCTCACAACTGTCTATAGCTATAAATGTAAGGAAAAAGGGCCAGCCAAACCTGAGCAGAGCCAAAGAAAGGCACACTTTGGCCCTGCAACCAGAACCAAAGAAATTCACCCTGACTCTGAAACCAGTGCCAAAGAAACACACTTTGGCCCTGGAATCAGAGCCAGTGAAAGAAAAACACCATGGCCCTAAAATTAGAGTCAGAGGCTAAAAAGGACCAGTGGAAAAACCCCCTTTGGCCCTGAAACCAGAGCCAAATCTGACCCTAAACCTGTGCAAAAAACGAATCAATCCCTGAGCAGGAGATCTAACCATTCTGAGCTCAGGGATTAAAATCTGACCAATCCCCAGGCTGGAAATCTCCCTGGGAAAACTCTGCCTCCTAAGAATCCCTGTGTATTTTCAGCTTCTGGCTGTTCAGGATGCTTGGCAGAGGGCAGTCACTCTCCTGGATTCTTCCCTCCCAATAAATCTCTTGAATGAGGTTTGGGTGAGACCTTCTTTTGTGGGAGCAGAGACGACCCTGGGCAGAGCAGAGTGGAACAGAGCTGTAACACTTTTCACTGGCTAAGCGAAGTTGTTACACTCCCTCCCAGGAGGCTGGAGCTGAACTGGAACTGTAACAACTTTGCTGGGGAAATCCTCCCTGCTGAAGCAGAGCTGATACACTGGGAAGCCTTTCCCTGAAGCAGGGATGTAAGCTGATACCCTTACTGTAACCTGTGGTAGCCCTTGGCTCCTGATTGCCAGAATACCTTTCAATCCAAGCTGTGACACTCAGTATTATTTAGCTCCCAAGTGCCAGAATCCATCCCATCTGATCCATCAAAATGCTTACACTCATACACATAAAATCAACCCAATAGAATAAAATACAATAAAATGTCTTTGTTTGGGGCTGCCCCTGCCCCAAAGCCAAGTGAGCAAGGATTTCTGTCAGGTGCACAGACAGAAAAGAATGATATGAATGGTAGGAGCCCTCTGATCTCAACCAGAGCTCAGGCCAAGTGTCTGCAGCATGTGCTGCAGAATTGTCCCACTAAAGGACAAGGAGGCTAGGACCTTCACCCACCTGCTCCCTTGCTGGTAGAGGGCACAGACTCCTGTGTTTCTGGCCTCTCTGGGTGAGCTCAGCCTTGGAGGAACAAAGAAGCCCTGAATGGAGACTCTCAGGAGTGTGCATAGAAACTTCCTGTAGGTGCCTCAGGTGAACAGTGGAGCAGGTGGTGTCTCAGTTGTCCACTGACGCTCGTTTAAGGCTGTTTATAGAGAACAGGAGAGTCTCCTTTAGTGTCACCTGCTTGTGTGTAGGTTCCCTAGGGCGCAGGCTCTGCAGGTGTCCACTGTTGCCTAGGGAACAGCCGCTGCCCTTACAGCAGGTGGACAAGGAGTGCACAGCAGTGAGCCTGGGGCTCTGGTTTTTGTTTTTTTTTTTTTCCCTGTCCTCTCTCTGGGCCTCAGTCACCAAAGCCAGAAAATGGGCAAGAAAAGGGGTGATTTGCTCCCTGCATTCCCTGCACCTGCACTGCTGCTCCCGTCCAGCAGAAGTCTCCTCACTGACCTTGAGCTTCCTCGTGAGCCAGGAGGAGGCTGAGCGAGCTGTTTCTGTCCCTGGACCTTCCAGAGGTTGCCTGGCTCCTCTTCTTGATGGAGCACTTGATAGAGAAATGCTGCTGCCCTGATGGGTATGATGACGACCCTAACAGGGAGTCTGTGAGGTCTCGACCTCTGCTACCCGCCACTCCCGGCATGCGCAGCTCACTGCCCTGAGTCCACCGGAACTCCAGCTCAGACCTCTTGCCCACAAACGAGCTTCCACACGTGATCGAATAAGCACCGTGGTAAAAACAAAGGCTTAGGGCTAGAAAGATGGCTCAATGGGTAAGAGCTTGATGTACAGGCATGAGTTTGGATTCCCAGCAGCCCCGTAAAAAACCAGGCATAACTGAGTAACCCCAGCTCTTGGTGGAGAGTTGAGCCAGGAGCATCAGTTGGGCTTAATGGTGACTAGCCTAGCTCCAGTTTGGTGTACACGCACCATACACAAGAGGTCTTCCTGCCTCAGCCTCCCAGGTGAAGGAATTACAAGTGTGTGCCAGGCTCAGAATACAGACTTCTGGACTCTGCTAGACTTGAACCAACTCTACCATGGAGCCACTGTGCGGTCCAGGGCAAGCTTCTTTGCTCCTCTCAACATTGTTCCCACTGAAAAGGAACTGTTTTAACCCCTTCTCTCAGTGGCTGTGGGACACCGAATCTGCACAAAGTGTTTAAACTGTGGCAGTAAACAGAGTACAGATTTTTGCTGTGAAGCCTTGGCTATCCTTGAACTCCCTCTGTAGACCAGGGTGGCCTTGAATGCACGGAGATCAGCCTGCCTCTGCCTCCCAAGTACTGGGATTAAACATGTGCACCACCACCGCCCATCCTATAATCTTTTGTGTGTGTGTGTGTGTGTGTGTGTGTGTGTGAGTGTGTGTGTGTGTGAGTGTGTGATGTTTAAATAGAACTACCCCAAGGTGTGAAGCCTTCTTGTAAACCATTTACAAATACGAGCTGAGTTCGTTCTTCTAATGTTATAGATGAGGAAACTGAAGCTTCACCGTGGAGCAGGGAAGCCAAGGCTTGAAAGCCTTCAAGGCTGGTGGTAGAAGGCTCTGTGCCGAGCTGACATCTGGAGGTGAGAGAGTGACTGAAGACAGAGTGCTGGGGAGCATGGAAACGGGGAGACCAGGAGGGTCCAGAGGCTAAAGGGGGGGGGCAGAAAACTCCCGGAGGTCCCCATTCCAGGCTGCCTCCCCCGATGAAACTGAGCTTCCTCTGATCCACCTTGGCTTGTTAGAGGCCCCAGCTTGGCCAGAGAAGCAGGACTTAAAAGGCTTTCAAAGGAGGAGAAGGAAAGAAGCTGGATTGGCACCGGGCATGAGAGGGGCTTGTGTGTGATCAGGGTGTAGCTGTGAAATTCTCAAAGAATATAAAAATGCTAACCAAAAGGACAAGAAAGAATGGAATGGGAGTGTGTGCCCAGAGCAATGAAGGATTCTTCTAGAGGCTGTTCCTGCTCTCACAAGCCCAAGGCCACTCCAGCTTTGACCTTCTTACTCCCACCAAAAGGAAGAAGCTGTGGGAGTGTTTCAGGAGTCTGTGGTCTTCCAGCAGAGAACTGGTTGGAACAGGTCTAAACTGGTCACGACTGAATCAAACTGGATTAGACTGGTCAGAACCGGCCTGAGACAGGTTGAGCCAGTCAGAACTTGCAAGAACCGGTTGGAACTGGTCAGAACCAGATTGAACTGGTCAGAACCAGTCGATGATGATGATGGTGATGATAGTGATCATGAGGAGAAGGATGCCTGTCAGTAACAAATGTTCCCGCCTCTTCTGAGTAGGCTCTTGCCACACAGAGCACTCTGAGTGCCATGGCAGGCTGACGAGCACAGCTTCAGGGATGGAGAGCTCGGCTGCATTGTCTCCAGAATGGTGAAATGAAGGCTAATCGACATGATAGTGAGTCACTGTGTGCAGCTGACTCAAGGTACACATTGCCCATGTCAGCTGTTGTCCAGGTCGTTCTCAGACCACCGCCCTCACCTCCTCTCTCCCAAATCCTGCTAACTCTATGTCTTAGTTAGGGTTTCTATTTCTGTCAAGAGACACCATGACCAGGACAACTCTTATAAGGAAAACATTTAATTGGGGCTGGCTTGCATTTTCAGAGGTTTAGTCTATCATCTTCACAATGGCGTGCAGCCAGACATGCTGGAGAGGGAGCTGAGAATTCTACATCTTGATCCTCAGGCAGCAGAAGCAACTGTGAGCCACACTGAGCATAACTTGAACATATGAGACCTCAAAGTCCACACCCTCACTCTGATACACTTCCTCCAAAGCCACACCTCCCAATAATGCCACTCCCTGTGGGCCAAGCATTTAGACACATGAGTCTATGGGGGTCATACCTATTCAAAGCTCCACATTCCACTTCCAGGCACCCATAAGCTTAACCATAGCATAGTGCAAAATGTGTTTAGTCCAATTTCAAAAGTCCCTATAGTCTTTCACAGTCCCAACCCTGTTTAAGGATCCAAAGTTTAAAGTCTCTTCTGAGACTTGAGAGATCTCTGAAATGTAATCCCCTGTAAAATCAAAATAATAAAGTAGATTACATACTTCCAACATATAATGACACAGGATATACATTACCATTCTAAAATGGGGGAAAGGGAACATAGTAAGGAAATACTGGACCAAAGCAAGACCAAAAACCTGCTGGGCAAACTCCAAACTCTACAATTCCATGTCTGATGTTAAAACTCTCTTCAGATCTCCAACTCCTTTCATCTCTCCTAACTGCAACACATTTCTTTCTCTTAGACTGGTTCCATTACTATTAGCAGCTTTCTTCATCAAGGATCCTACAACTCTGGCATCTCCAGCATCTTGGGGTCTCCAAAACAATCCAAGCTTCACCTTTATAGCTTCTTTGGGCCTCCATGTCGGGACACTCCTGCCACATGCCTGGCCTCAGTGACTTTCCTTAGTCATGGAAGATTCCATAACCCCTTTCTTTTTTCCTTGATTCTAAAGCCAGAACTTGACCCCCTCATTCAATAACATCTTCACCAGCTTCCTGTTTTCAATGTTTTCCTTCACTGCCTAAGTTTGGCTGTCCTGAAATTGGATCTATAGACCAGGATGACCTCAAACTCAGAGATCTGTCAGCCTCTGCCTTCTGAGTACTGGGACTAAAGGCATGCACCACCATGCCTGGATCTAAACTCTTCTTTAATTCTTTTCACAATTTGAGAACTCTGCTGGGTGGGGTCTTGCCCTGAGGTTACTACTGCCTTTATTCTATTTCTTAATCTGTTTATCTCCTTGAACACAGGATTTATCTCCATTCCTCTTCCTGGTGCCCTTTTTCTCCTCAATCTGTACATTTTGTATCTTTCCTTGATCAGCTGCTCCTTTTCATTATAAATCTTCATTAGAGTTACCACTAACAACCACATGAGAGTCTATGCTGGGCTGTTTTGAGATTTCCTCTGCCAACAGAATTAATCCAAATCTCTTCACTTTATCTTCAGGCAGACTCTTAAGACAAAGCATCTCCCTTCTTCACAAAAACATCACTTGAGCTAGGTCCACACAGTTCAAATCACCTTCAGCACAACTGTCTTCCATGCTCCTACTAGGATGGCCCATTAAGCCCCACTTAAGTGTTCAGCTGCTTTTCTAATCCAAACTCCCAAAGACTACATTCCTCCAAACAAAATCATGGCAGGGTTTTCACAACAATCCCCCAGTCCCTGATACCAGCTTCTGTCTTAGTTAAGGTGTCTGTTGCTGTGAAGAAACACCATGACCACAGCAACTCTTATAAAGGAAAACATTTAATTGGGGCTGGTTTTCAGGTCAGAGGTTTAGTCTACTACCATCATGGCAGGAAACATGGCAGCATGCAGGCAGACATGGAGAAGTAGCTGAGAGTTCTACATCTTGATCCACAGGCAGGAGAAGGAGACTGTGTACCACTCTGGGAATGGTTTGAACATGAATGAGACCTCAAAGCCTCAAAGCCTGCCCCCACACTAACACACTTCCTTCAACAAGGTCACACCTCCTAATAGTGCAACTCTCTATGGGCCAAGCATTCAAACACACGAGTCTATGGGGGCTTCATTGGTCTGTTACTCAGGTGGTTTGATCCTGGGCGCCTGTGCCTCAGGAAGTGGTGGGGGCTCCTCAGAGAGCTAGGATGAGAGTAAATGAAGCAATCTATGTAGTGCTGTTGTGACACCCTGCTCTGTACAAGGTGACTGGTCATCACTCCCATGCTGTGGCCACCCAGATGTCTGCTGATGTGTGGCTCTTCGCACTCTGAGAGTCCCTTCACCCACAGAAGCATGCACTTAGTCCCCTCAGTAGCCTGGGGCACTGGAGAGTCCCATTTCACTCACACTGAAAAGGAGGTTTGGTGTGCCAGGGACTTGCTCAAGGTTCCACCGTGCATCAGAAGCAGAGCTTGCTGTGCCAGCAAAGCATGGGTAAACAGGACCCAGTGCTGCCGGGGGCTAGCGGCTCCTTCTTTCCCCCGGTTCTTGCCCTATCGCATGACAGTGGGTGACCACCCTGTTAGCCCCAGCTCTGCGTGAGAACAGGCCTTGGGGTTGGCGGGACCAAATTTTCTCATCTGTGGCGTGTGATGTGGCTAGTATTCCTTTCCTACAGGGCTGAGAGGTTCAGTGGAGACTGTGTGTGGCCAGCTCCTCCTTAATTTCTTCCCATCAGTCCAGGAGCTAGAAGTTGGGAAGGATACAAAATTTATACTTTTGTCCAAGGGTTCTTAAAAACCTTGTCCTTGTCCTGTTGGACTTTGGCGATTTCATTTGTAGTGCATTGCCTTCACACTTTAGCCTGTGGGGAAGGAACAGGGTAGAGTGACTGAAATACAGAGATTCAGATGTAGTTTCCTGGACCTGGGGTCAGGGTGTGGTTCCCAAGAGTGTGAGAGCCCAGTAACTCCTTGGGCCTCCTTCTGTCATCTGGAGACTCCACCCTAGTCACCACCAGCCTCTGCTCCACAGAGCCCGCCTCCCCATCTCCCACTTTACCTTTGTCTTGGACCCTTTTTTTTTTTTAAAGATTTATTTATTTATTACATATACAACGTTCTGCCTACATGCCAGAAGAGGGCACCAGATTGAATTGTAGATGGTTGTGAGCTACCATGTGGTTGCTGGGAATTGAACTCAGAACCTCTGAAAGAGCAGTCAGTGCTCCTAACCTCTGAGCCATCTCTCCAGCCCTGTCTTGGACCCTTTACCTCTCTCTCCTGTATTTCCATCCTCTATCATCTAGAGACACAACACACACCGTGCAGACACCAAGACTTCCCATCATGCTCCAATAGAAGTTTGGGATGGGGGTGCTGTCCCTTCCTGCCCCCACTTCCTGGCTACTGTGCACATGGGAAATGCCCCGAGATCCCTGAGGTCCCTGTTAAGGGAGTGATATGGCTCCTGGGATCCCAGTAGGAGTCCCCAGGGTGGGCAAGATACCCAGAATATTAATTGCTACTTCCATAATAAATGATAAAAGTTCGCAGCACTTTTTACTCTCTGCCATAGCCTCTCTGTTAGTCTAGACCTCTGTGGAATAGGGAGGCAGGTGTCAGATAGCTCCCTTGCTTTCCCCTGGGTACCATCCCTATGCTCAGTGATCCAGTGACAGATACAGACATGAAGATAAAAATGGCTTAGAGAGTAACCCCAATCCAGATGTGCACCCAGTACAAGCACAGAGATGCAAGCAGCCTTGGCAATGAGCAGGGTGAAACCTATTCTCATGGAGATGTGTACCAGCTACAGGTGTGCACATCTGGAGAGATGCAGACCTTCACACCAGCAGATGCTGGGTGTCATGGAAAAAGATGAGTGTGTGTGGAAAAGCACATGGTCCCTGGGGTAACCACGCGCAGAGACAAGGTGGACACTGGGGTAACCACGCACAGAGACAAGGTGGACACTGGGGTAACCACACACAGAGACAAGGTGGACACGCAATGTATATGTATAGCCAGAATGTGAAGTACACACATGGGCATCTGGGTACCTGCAGATCAAGACGCAAATCCTTCAACATCCAGGGCACAGATGTACACACAGCCACAGCACAGTGTGTTCCACAGGTGTGCAAAGGATTGAACATGTGTGGAAAGAAGCAGTTACAAATGCCTGGGTATGTATAGTCACACAGGGCATAGTCGCATTCAGTAAATCTTGCCACACACAGAGTGGTGTTCCTAGTGTTGGGGCACTGACAGACATCAAGGTGGGCTTTAAACCGAGAAAGGAACGTGACATGTGCTCAGTGATAGAAACATCCGTTCCCTCCGCTGAGGGCATACTCTCACATTGTGTGGTGTTCAGCTGACATGGTCACTTGGTCTCATAGCCCCTGGTGCTGCAGAGCCAGTCAGGCAGGAGGGCCACCTTACACCAGGATAACCCCAGAAGTTGAGAGCAGGTTCTACATGGCACAGAGGGACAGTGACGAACACCCAGATGCCCAGGTTTGACAGTCCATGGGCAGCTTGTGCACACTTTAATGACCAGGCAGGTGCGTGGCACCCTTTGTTCCTTCTCCATCACCTCCATTGGGGATCAGTAGAGGAGCCCTGGCTGCATTCTGATTGGAGGAAAGGACCAGCCAGGCAGCAGGAGGTCCCACCCAGAGGTGACTTTAAGGAGAGGGGTTGTAATGAAACACGGGAAGACCAGAGGTCTGCATGCCACTCGGACTTCTCTCACATGGGCTGCAGAAGGGAGGCTGTGCTCCAAGGACACTGGAGGAGGCTGTCTTCACTATGCAGTCCTCAGTTCACAGGCTTGGAAGGGCCAAGGTCACATAGTTAATAACGCCCACATGGTCCCTGTTCTAGAAGTTCCAGGCTTAACCACTGCACCATACACCATCCTGCCCACTCCAGGGGGCCAGGGGTTGTGGGAAAGAACGTTTATGTGTTTGTGTCCCCAGCATTTTGTGTCCCCTCCACAATTGCAGTGGAGATGTGCTGCACCCGCTGCGCAGCCTGTATCCGAGAATGTGCGGAGGGTGTCGGGATTGATGACACAGAGACCAGTTGGCGGTGCAAGGAAAACTTTAAGCAGGCCCCAAGAAGGCTCAAGAAAACTTCCCAAGAAAGGCTTCTCTCAAGAAAAGCTTCGGCTCCCTTCCTTACCCCTGGCTGGTTCTGCTCTGACACCAGAGACTGCGGTGGGTGGGTCAGGAAGAGGCTGTTAGTCTTTGGAAAGGTTGAGGTCAGGGCGTTCCTGGTTTTTTTTGTTTTGTTTTGTTTTTTTGGTTTTTACGAGACAGGGTTTCTCTGTATTGTTTTGGAGGCTATCAGTCCGGCCCGGCCTTGACCTCGAACTCACAGAGATCCGCCTGCCTCTGCCTCCCGAGTGCTGGGATTAAAGGTGTGCGCCACCACCGCCCAGCTCTGGTAAACATTTCTTATGGACACCGGATTGTTTTCAGTAAACATGTTTTCAGTAAACATGTTTTTAGTAACCATTGTCTTACAGCTGCCTGCTCCCAGGCTGATGGGGAAGTGGGTCTCCAGCCAAGGTCTGTTGTTCCCACAGAGATGCTCACCTTTGGGAAGTGACTAAGAGAGCCCTCACCACTCTCACCATGGAGGGACTCAGTCAGGACATAGGACTTTACAGGACTCCTTGATTTTGGACTCCTAGCCTCCAGCAAATGGAGGAACAAGTGTGTGCTGTTTATGAGCCAACCAGTCTGTGGTATTTTATTGCAGCTGAGTAGGAGAGCAGGGTTAACAACATGGCCTTTGGCCCAGGCAAACATGGGTCCAAAGGGGAAAGGACGCTTGCTACCTGTGGGCCTTTGGATGGTTCTGCTCATACAAGACTGCTGAGCATCTAGGCTGAGCGAGATGAGGCACAGGGCAAAGGCGCATGTCTTCGTTAGGTTTCTATTGCTGTGATAAACATCATGACCCAAAAGCAAATGGGGAGGGATGGGTTTAGTTCAGCTCACAGCCTACAGTCCACCACGAAGGGAAGGCAGGGCAAGAGCCCGATGTGCAGACCTGGAGGCAGGAGCCATGGCACAGGCCATGGAGGAGCACTGACTGCTGGCTTGTTCAGTTGGCTTGCTTGCTTTGCTGTTGGGGGGTTATTCATTTATTTATTTTTAGTTTATGTGGCTGAGTGTTTTGCCTACATGCATGTATGTGTAGCATGTGAATGCCTAGTGCTAGAGGAGGTCAGAGAGGTCACCAGATCCCCTGGAACTAGAGTTGCAGACAGTCTTAAGCCACCATGTGTGTTAGTATTCAGGCATCTGTACTGACCTACTGTTGGGGTCCTGACAGGATATGCCCTCAGCTGCAGCCACTAAGAGCACCCTCTGTGCACATTTGCTATGTTCCCTGTGGACCTTGCCCATCTCCTGTCTTTTTTCCCTCTCTCCCTCCCTTCCCCTGTCTCCCTTCCACCACTTTTGTTCCCAGGGACCAATCTCTGCCCCCCCCACTTTCTGCCCCTTCTCTCTCTTCCAATAAACCTCCTATATGAACTCTGTTATATGGCGTGACTTCTCTTTATGGTGTTTTTTAAATTTACAACAATGTGGGTGCTGGAAACTGAACCCAGATCTCCTGAAAGATCCACAGGTGCTCTTAACCACTGAAACATCTCTCCAGCCCCCAGTTTTCTTTCTTATATACCCCAGGACCACCGCTCAGGGATGGCACTGCCCATAGTAGGTTGGCCCCTTCCACAGCAACCACCAGTCAAGGAAATGCCCAACAGGCTTGCCTACAGGCCGGTCTGATGGAAGCATTTTCCCGGTTGGGGTTATCTCAGATGACTCTAGCTGTGTCAAGTTGGTTGACACCAATCTAACAAAAACAGGTAAAAGACTGTGCTCAGAGCCGAGCCCCATGCCCTGAGGACAGAGGGTAGCATGCAGGAGTTCTTTCTGCTGGAAGCTTGTAGGTTGTAGAAGAGTCCACCATGGACAGTGGGTGGAGAGAAGTACAAGCCAAACTCCAGGGCCCATTGTGCACAGAGAAGTGAGAAAAATGACTGGTTGCAGGGACTAAGGACTCACTCACCATGGGGAGGAAGTTGGCAGTCTGACATGAGTTTGTCAAGGTTCGATTCCTAACACCCACATAAAAAAACCAGTTATGGTATCGAGTACTTTTTATTTCATCACAGGGGAGGCAGAGGCAGCTGGAACCCTGGGGCTCACTGATGAATTCTAGATTCAATAAGAGACCCAGTCTCAATAATCAAAGTGGACAGCCCCTGGGGAACAGCACACAAGTTTGATCTCTGGCTTCCACATGTGTGAGCCTCTGTGTGTGCATGTGTGTGTGTGCATGTGTGTTCATGTGTGTGCGTGAGTGCATATATACACAACATGAGCAAGTACACAAGAAAGAAACACAGAAACTTAGAAAAAAAACATGTGGTGGTCTGAATCAAAGGGGAAAATTCCTAGAGGGAAAAAAACCCATCCCATTTTCTGCAGGACACAGGGCAGACTCTTCCGCAGCCCCAGCTCCTAGCATGGGGCCCGGATGCAGCGATGTGTGAATGAGGTTGGCGGGTCAGTGAAGGCGCCTGCACTGGTCTGCTTTTCTCCAGACTATGGACCCATCTTATGCACTAGAAGACTCACAGCAGAAATCCGAAGTGCCGATTCTGCTACCAGATGCTTTCTTCCTTGAAAAGGACTCCTCTCCTCAGCTGTCCACAGGCTCCTTCTCCCTCCCTCTGTGTACATTTGCACTTGGGAAGGAAGCATGTCCCATCTGTCTCACACGTTAGGCTCCTTTTGCTCCCTCTGGAGTGAAGGATGGAGAAGGGCAGGGGCATGTGCTTCGGCCTATCCTGAGTGCCCGCTGTGTAATTAGTGTATGTGATCTCATTTCTTTTTTCCCAGTAGCTCCAGGGGTGGGACTGAATGGCTGTACAGGTTGGATCAGAAGGCTAAGCCCCACACGAGTGAGAAGTCTTGTTTGACATCACCTGACCAGCTGGAGGCTGAGCTGGGGTTGATCCCAGATCTGCCTGGCCCTGCAATTTAGGCTATTTCTCCACCAACTACCCTGTTTCCTTCCTGGTCCTTCCTGATACAGGGTGGCCATTGGGGTTCTCAGTACGTGTCAACCTGGTGACACCAGATCCGTCACCTCAGTGAGGAGTGAAGGGAGTACCTGGGATCGGCTTACTAATTCAAGGGCCCGATGAATTATTCACACGGCCGTTTCCTTAGAGGCCCTCCACCCTCACCTCTCTCTCCCCTCACAGACCCTTGGATCCTGACCCCTGAATTCAGCCTTGGTGAGGGACCCCCAGTGAGGAGATGCTAGCTGAGCTGGGGGCCTATCTATCGCTGGCAATGGGACTGCTGTGCTCAGGTCCCGGGACCCAAGCCATGGAAGGTAGGTGATGCAGCAACCACAACAGGGAGGATGAGGGGGGTGCAGAGGAACCAGGGGCTCAAGAAGCCCAAGCCGGGGAGTCGAGTGTGTGCTTGCTCCTGAGAAGCAGAGGACAGCATTGAGTGAGCGCCTGCTGTTTGCTTCACATACATAAGAGCATTTCTTCTTTAGAACAAGGTCCGAGGTGAGGGCTGGCCCTTTCTTCCTGATGAAGGGCTGGGGGCTTAGGTACAGAGCTGTGCATGAAGGCAATGGCTCAGAAGTGTGAAGGCTCATGGTGGGAGGGTCCCTTTGTTCTGATGGCCTTCGGCACTTCCCACAGCAGCCCGTGGTGCCAAATCCCTCACTGTGCCATTCAGTGTCCCTGGTGTGCTGGCTCCAATGTGTCTGTGTTCTGCCTGGGAACCACACTCTTTCTGAGAATGCCTTGCCCTGGGGATCTTAAGCCCCTGCTGTCCCCCTGCCTGGGAAGAAGTTCTTCCTGGAATCTAGTAGAAGAGTCCTGTTTTCCGTCAAAATATATTTTTTTCAATGGCATGTGTTGTGTGTGTAGAGGGTGAGTTTTCGTGGGTGCGCCGTGTCACACGTGGAGGCCAGAGGACAGGCTGTGGGAATCGGTTCCCTCCTTTGTATTGGGATCACGTTCAGGTGGTCAGGGTTGGTGGCAAGTGCCCTTATCACCGAACCATGTAGCCCTTCTCCTTTTCTCTGGTGCTCACCGTTAAAGTTTAAGTCAGTCACTTCCTCCATGAAGCCCTCCTCATCCTCTGTTGGTCTCAGATGCCCCCTCCCCAGGCTCCCAGAACTCCTCCAGCCCAGGCTGCGGTCTAATAGATTTGGGTCACTCTGTCTCCCCAGTTGTTGTGTGTGTGTGTGTGTGTGAAGCTTGGTAACAATGTCACCATTCTGCAATGGGTGCACCCACTAGGGCTCCTCAAGCTCACCTAGGGACCAAGAGGGAAGGGGTGGCTTGTCAGTCACTTCATTGCTGGCAGAAATGGGCTGGGCACCTCAGGGTCTCAGCCCATGCCTGTGTGGTACAAGTGTGTTGCTATTTACTGACCTCTAGGGCTTGGACAGTCTCGGCGTAACCCTGAGGGTTGGTGTGCCTGGCTGGATCCTGATGGGCAAGATTTCCATTGAAGCTGGTACTGGGGGCCACCTAGGCCACAGGAGTTCCACTCTGACAGTCTTGTGGTTTTCTCAACACTGGGAGAAGGACAAGAGTTGACACAGGAAGAAAGGTCCCTCCATCTTATTGCCATAAGGCTATGAACCAGATACCACCTCCAGCACCAGCCTGCCCAGGCAGGGAGCAAATCATATGACCTGTACCTTGCATGGCCTTTGCAATGCCTCTGTCTCCCAAGAACTTGTAGCACTCAGTAAAGATGAGGGTAGCTCCCCACTTTGCAGGTGCATGGCTGAGGTCCACAGAGGCTGAGTGATGGAGTCCCTTATCTTCATCTGAACGTATCACCTCCTCTGTGGATCTCATCCGTCCCTTAATACTGCTATCCCATAACCCCGTGCGATGCAGGATACAGCATGCCACACAGAGTGGCTTCACCTGGTTTGCCCGACTCTCCTCAGCCCCATCCCCTCTGTGAGCTTCCCTGGGGGGGGGGGCTCAGTTCCAATCAGCAAAGACCCACAGTGTGGTATGTCCTTCTCTCAGGGACTTCATTCAAGTGTATACTTGAGGATTCCTGTGACTGCAAGGGACAGGACCCAAGCTGTATGCACATAGGCAAGAAGGCATCTTGGGCTCTATAACAGGGTGGCAGGGATGGAGCCTGCCAGCAGCCAGGGCCTTTTGGCTCAGGGCCATTTTTTTCGTATGGCTCTTGCTATCTGTGGACATGTTTCCATAACACCGAACATGGACCCCCAGGACTCCCATTCCCTATCCAAGGAGGAAGACACCACCCCCAGACATTCTGAGAAGAGCTGGATCTGCCTGGAACACTTACCCTCCCCACAGGTCAGGATTACCACAAGGAGCCAGAGCAGTGTCTGAACCAGGCGGCCCAGGTTCCACAAGTTGGAAGAGAGGGTGCTAAGAAATAGGTGTCAGTTACGGTAACTTCCCCTTCTGGGGCTCAGTCTTCTCGACTGCAAAGTGAAGTCAGTAACACAAACAGAATCAGAGAAAGATCCATGCCTTATGTTTGGCTGAGACTTGATTCCTAATACAACAATTGTGCCCCCTTGACACTCATTGTTGACGTTTATCTCATATAAGTTCTTCATCTTGGCTTGGCCAAATGGAGCCTTGTGGTTTTATTAAAATGTTCCTGGGACTGGCAAGAAGGCTCAGCACTTAAGAGCACTGGTTGCTCTCCCAAGGGAGTCAAGTTCTGTTCCCAGCACCCTTGTCACTGGGTGGTTCACAATGTATTACTGTAGTTCCAGGGAGATCTGTCACCTCTGGTCTCTGTGGGCACCTATGCTCATGCACATGCTTCCATACAGACACGTGAATACACATAATGTAAAACAAAAATAAATCTTAAAAAACAAGAAGAATATTCCTTTGTGGAGCTCAGCAAGTAAAAACATTTGTCTCTGAAGTCTGATGACCTGAGTTTGATCCCTAGGACCCATATAAAGTTGTCCTAAATTTCTACATGAATGCTATGGCATCTCCCCCAATCCTTATGATGCTCACACATGTACAAACACATAGTAATAAACA
Organism: Mesocricetus auratus; assembly: GCF_017639785.1. Taxonomy (NCBI): domain Eukaryota; kingdom Metazoa; phylum Chordata; class Mammalia; order Rodentia; family Cricetidae; genus Mesocricetus; species Mesocricetus auratus. The sequence continues at coordinate 32,032,513 of NW_024429197.1, read as the reverse complement.
AAAATCTATATTTTGAAGATTGGCTTATTTTCATTTTATGTGTATGAGCATTTTGCCTGCATATTTGTCTGTGCACCCCTTGCAGGCCTGTGGAGGCCAGAAGAGGACATCAGATCTTCTGGAACTGGAGTTACAGACTGTTGTGAGTGGCCATGTAGGGGCTAGGAATCAAACCAAGGACCTCTGTAAGAGAAGCAAATGTTCTTAACCACTGAGCCACCTCTCCAGCCTCAAAACTTATTTTTTTAAAAATTTCATTAAAGAGTGTTCTTTTATAAGCTGGGACAATAGCTCAGTAGGTAAAGTGCTTGCCAGCCAGCAGGAGGACCTGAATGAGTTCAAGATCCAGAAGTTATGTTAGTAATCCCAGGACTGGGAAAGTGGGAGCCAGCAGATCCCCGGGCCACGGACCAGGCAGCCTAGCCTACTTAGTGAGCTCCAGGCCAACAAGAGAACTTGTCTCAAAACACAAGATGGATAGCATCTGATGGACAACATCTGAAGTTAAGCTCTGGTCTCCACATGCATACAAGTGCACAGAACTCCCCTCCCCTCCACATGTTCTTTGAGCTGCACGCAGGGGTACATGCTTGCAATCCTAACACTCAGGAGCCAATGCAAGAGGATCCAAGGAAGTTTGGGGCCAGACTGAACTACTAGTGAGTTCCAGGCCAGCCAGAGCCACATAGAAAGACCCTGGCAGGAAACAAACAAACAAACAGGTATAACGTGGGGTACATGCTACATGTCTATAGTCTGGACACTGGAGAGGACACTGAGGCAGAAGGATCACTTGAGTCCAGGAGTACACACACACACACACACACACACACACACACACACACACACACACACTTTTCATCTTAGCACCTGGAAGGCTGAGGCAAGATTTGCAATTCAAGACTAGCCTGGGCTATATAGCTAAGACCTTACCTTTAAAAAAAAAAAAAACAGCCGGGCGGTGGTGCCGCACGCCTCGGGAGGCAGAGGCAGGCGGATCTCTGTGAGTTCGAGGCCGGGCTAGACCAATAGCCTCAGAAACAATACAGAGAAAACCTGTCTTGTAAAAAACAAACAAAAAAACAAAACAAAAACACAACAAAAAAGACTCTAAGTGGCGGTATGTATGCATTTCAAAATGTGTAGCACTCTACTATGAAAGTTCCCTCCTGGCTTACTTTTTATTTATTAAATCTGTTCTTTGGCGTTTTCACACACTTTTACAGTATATCCTGATTACTCCCGCTTCCCCCCAGCCTCTGTCAACCCTCTTGCTGCTGCTGTAGTGGTGGGGTTGTCATTATTACTGAATCACGGTCTTGCTGTGTAGCCCAGGCTTGCCTGAAACTTACAACCCTCAGCCCCCAGAGCACTTCTCTTACAGGTGTGTGCTAGTATACCAGGTTGTGTCTTCTTATGCTTTTCAAACACTTGAATCAGACGTGCTGGCACTCATCTGTAATCTCAGCATTTGAGAGCCCGAGGCAACAGGATTACACGTTTGAGGCTGGGCTGAGGCTACCCTTACCTCCTCCTCCTCCTCGTCCTCCTCATCTTCCTCCTCCTCCTCCTCTTCGTCCTCCTCCTGGTCCTCGTCCTCCTCATCCCCCTCCTCTTCATCCCCCTCCTCCTCCTCCTTGTCCTCCTCATCCCCCTCCTCCTCATCCCCCTCCTCCCTGTCCTCCTCCTTCCCCTCCTCCTCCTCCCCCTCCTCCTCCCCTCCTCCTCCCCCTCCTCCTCCTCTTCGACGCCTCCTCCTTGTCCTCCTCCTCCTTTTTTCAAGAGCTTGGCAACACTGAACTTTGCCGAGAATGGCCTGTGTGGAAGACCACCTGGGTTTCCACTCTTATTAACCGTTTCCTTGGTGACTGCTCAGACATTACAGAAGCTTCCAGCCTGGTATTCCATTAAAGGTTGCCAAATTCTGGTTTTCTGATTTCCCATTGTTTCCTTTTAAATTATTTATAATTTTCTATTTATTTACCTTTTTAATTTTTTTTCAAGACAAGGTTTCTCTGTGTAGTCTTGACTGCCCTGAAATTTGCTTTGTAGATCAGGCTGGCCTCCAACTCACAGAGATCCATTGGTCTAACTGTCTGTGCCTCCTGAGTGCTGGGATTAAAGGTGTGCACCACCCCTGCCCAGCTCTATTTATTTATTTGCTTATTTATTTAATGTTTATATGTATTATCAAGACAGGGTCTCTCTATATAGCCCTGACTGGCCTGGAATTTACTGTGTAGACCAGTGTCTCAGTTAGGGTTTACTGTTGCTGTGAAGAGACACCATGACCTCGGCAATGCTTGTGAAGAAAACATGTAATTGGGTGGCTCACTTACAGCTCAGAGGTTTTGTGGCGGGGAGCATGGCGGCCTGCAGGCAGACGTGGCACTGGAGCTGAGAGTGCTGCATCTTGACCAGAAGGCAGCAGGAAGTCAACTGACTGTCACACCGAGTGAGCCTTGAGAAAAAGACCTTAAAGCCTGCCCCCAAAGTGACACAGCCCCAACAGAAAGTGTGACACAGCCTCCAGCCTCAAGGCCATCCAGCCTCCTCCAACAAAATCATACTTCCTCCAACAAAGCCGCATCTCCGAATGGTGCCGCGCCCTCAGAGTTTGTGGGGGCCAGTTGCATTCAAGCTACACAACCAGCTGTTCTTGAGCTGGAAGAGATCTGATTGCCTCGTCTTTCCTTTCTTTCTTTCTTTCTTTTTTTTTCAAGACAGGGTTTCTCTGTAGCTTTGGAGGCTGTCCTGGAACACACTCTGTAGACCACTGCCTCCCAAGTGCTGGGATTAAAGGCGTGCGCCACCATGCCTGGCTTCACTTGCTTTCTCGTTCTCCCCAGAGCTCACCACTCTCTTGTCTGTGCCACATTTCGTGTTTCTTGTCTTCCCACCAGAACATGTATGCCCTGGGAGCAAGATCAAACAGTATTTGATTGAGTGACTGGAAGAGTGCTTCCCCAGGATCTGAAAGAAGTGTGAATGCATGAGTGAGCTCAGGCACACATCTAGAGTGACTTCGGACCCTGTCCTGCTTTCTTTCCACCCTGGAGGCCCCAGACTTGCCTGTGTGTCCGAGACCCCAGAGCTGACTCTAACCCATCCTTTTCTCTTGCCTCAGGAGTCAAGTGCGGGGGAGTGCTCTCGGCACCAGCTGGGAACTTCTCCAGCCCAAACTTCCCAAGTCTGTATCCCTACGACACAGAGTGCAGCTGGCTGATCGTGGTGGCCGAGGGGTCCTCGGTGCTGCTCACCTTCTACACCTTCGACCTGGAGTACCACGACACCTGTGGCTTTGACTTCCTGGAGATCTACAACGGGGCCTCTGGAGACAAGGGCAATCTTCTGGGCAGGTTCTGTGGCCAGGTGCCCCCGCCCCCCTTCACCTCCTCCTGGCACGTGATGTCTGTTGTCTTCCACTCAGACAAGCATGTGGCCAGCCGAGGCTTTTCTGCAGGCTACCAAAAAGGTGAGGAGGACTTGGCAGGAAGGCTGGCCCTAGCTGCAGGAGGAGGGGGCAGGGCACAGGGAGGTGAGCAGGCAGTGTCTCAGTGTAGGGTGACCCGGCATTAGCGCCGCCTACAGGGACAAAGGCTTTTTCACACTCGTGATCTCCCTGGAAACCACCATCTGCTACCCTTGTGATACTTCCCTGCTTCCTCCGTGACTGCCGGGGTCCCTCAGACAGCTTGCTGTTCCCTGAAAGGAGGCCTGCAGCCCTCCTCTGACGACATCAGGCCGAGGGAGGATCCAGGCTGTTCCTGCTGTTGAAGTCCTGCGGCTCCTGCCTCCTTTCCCTGCCTGGGCCCAGGGTGTCAGGGGCCAGAGCTTTTAGAGCCTGTTTCCTCCTCTCTCGGGGCCTTCCCTGCATTCATCTCTTACCAGCGTATGCATGGGTGGGTGCGTGCGTACGTGCGTGCGTGAGTGGGTACGTGTGTGTGTAAGTCAGAAAACGACCTCACGTACTGTTCCTTCAGGAGCCACCTTGCTGAGACCTGGTGCTCTCCAATTGACTAGAATGCCTGTTGGCAGGTGAGCTCTAGAGATCCACCTGCCTCCACCTCCCCTGTCCTAAGATGACAAGTGTGAGCTACCATGTCCCACTTTTGTGGGAATGTTGAGGATAAAACTCAGTCCTTATGCTTGCTCGGCAAACACTTTCATAGCTGAGCCCTGGCCCCAAGCTCACATTTCTAGCATTGATTTGTGAAAAGCCAATCACTGAAAAACAGTGGCTATTGATGGACTCCACTGGGCTAAATTATGTATGTGTAACTTTGGGTCCTGTCTTTTGTTATACTAAAAGATACTAGGCTGGGGAGATTGCTCCGTGGGTAAGAGGACCCCCAGCATCCACATGAGATACCAGGCGTGGCTGTGTGCACCTGTGACCCTGGTGCTGGAGCGCGTTGACCATCCACCTAACCTAGCTGAAAATTAGCAAGCTTCTGGTTCAGAGACACTGTCTCCAAGAGACAGAGCCGAAAGTGACAGAGTAGGATATCTGTCATCCTCTGACATCCAAGCTTAACGCACCTGTATGGGCATGAACATCCACACATATATGCAAACACACACACACACACACACACACACACACACACTCGCCCATTGGAAATGCAGCATAAGAATGCGATTTGAAGCATCTGTCTGCTCAGGTTGTTGATATTAATTGATGGGATATCACAGACTATCTCTACCTACTGTCTCATTTCTCAGTAAAACTGATGGCCAGAGAGGGAATGCGACTGCCTAAGGTCATCCAGCTGAGAAGGCAGTCCTGGGACAGGAAGCCACGTCCTTAGCTGAGAAGGCAGTCCTGTGACAGGAAGCCACGTCCTTAGCTGAGAAGGCAGTCCTGGGACAGGAAGCCACGTCCTTAGCTGAGAAGGCAGTCCTGGGACAGAACCACGTCCTTAGCTGCCCAGTGCCATGCCCTGGCCACACAACTTCAGCTAACCCTGTGGGTTCTGGTTATGCTTGCTAGCTGGGGGACCTGCCCATACTCTTGGCTTGTCATTTTGGCGTTGTCCTGCCAGTCTTCACGTCTCTTTTTGAGGGCTTTGTTGGTGTCTGTGGTCTCCCACTGAGACTCTCCATAGTTTTCCTAGACACTTTCCTATTGCTGTGACAAACACCATGACCAAGACGACTTATAAGGAAGATGTTTATTTAGGACTCAGGGTTGCAGAGGGTGAGTCCATGACCGTCATGGGGGATCATGGCAGCAGGCAGCACACATGGCGCTGGAGCAGTAGCTGAGAGCTTACCTCTGAAGTCACCGAGTTAGTGGGAATGGCATGGGCTTTTGAAACCTCAAAGTGACACCCCCTCCAACAAGGCCACACCTCCTAATCCTTCCCAACAGTTCCGCCACCTGGAGACAGAGTATTCAAACATATGAGCCTACTGAGGGCATTCTCCTTTGAACCACCACACAGTGTATAGCTCCCTACCCCCCTCGCTCCTGGAATGACATAACTCAGGTGTATGTGTTACTAGAATTCCCTAGTGGGGTTCAGCAACTCCCTTTAGCACACTCACCATCTCATCTTGCTCTTATGCCCACCTGGGGATCCATGACCTCCAAATAAACCTCTTGCACACAGGCCTTTATCTCTGGGCCTACCTGGGTGAACTCAGGCCTAGACAGATTAAGTTACTTGACCTCACTGTAAAAGGTGGGTGCTACAAGAGTCTGAGTACAGATATGTGCCTGCCAAGCCTGGGTGTTGGTGGAGCAACATTTTGGGTGTCTGGTTCCCCAGAGAAGACGTCAGCTCAAATGGGCTCCCTTGCAGATGTGTGCGGTGGTGTCCTGACTGGCCTGTCGGGGGTCCTCAGCAGCCCCGAGTACCCCAACAACTATCCCAACAATGTGGAGTGCCACTGGCTGATCCGTGCCTCGGGGCCTGCTGCTGTCAAGCTGGTGTTCGTGGACTTCCAGGTGGAGGGCAGCGATGAATGCATGTACGACTACGTGGCTGTGCTTGGAGCCCCTGGCCCTGCCCGTGGGCATCACTACTGTGGCCGCACCAGGCCCCCCACCCTTGTCTCCCTGGGCCATGAGTTGCAGGTGATCTTCAAGTCTGACTTCAACATTGGAGGCCGGGGCTTCAAGGCCCACTACTTCTCAGGTAGGAGAGGCCAAGCCATGCCAGTGCCTGTGCCTGTGGACCGCCTTGTTTGGGAATTCAATTAAGGCTTGCTCTGTTCTTGGGGCTTGACTTTTCTACACTATCTAGAAGGGTCTAGCACACCCTTCTGGGCCAACACCAAGGCCCAACCTGATCACATCCTCTGGGAGACTTTCTACCTTGTTCAGATGTGGGGAGGGTCAGTCCCTTCTAAACTCCTTAGGGCCGTGGTTCTCAATCTGTGGGTTGTGACCCCCAATGGGGCTGAATGATGCTTTCATAGGAGTTGCATATCAGATATCCTACACATCAGATATTTCTATTACAATTCATAACAGAGCAAAATTGCAGTTATGAAGTAGCAATGAAAATAATGTTATGGTTGGGGTTCACCACAGCATGAGGGACTGTGCTAAAGGATCACAGCATTAGGAATTGCCATAGAGAATTCCTTCACACTCTTCTCCAGCGCCTGTCACTTTTGTCCACCTCCCTGCCTGACGGTGAGCTGCTCTTCTTGGGCCTGGCATGTACTACGTGCTCACGTAATGTGCTCACAGAAGAGCTGGTGTGCTCCAGAGAATGCAGAGTCCCCTGAAGGAATGGGCAGCACAATGACGAGCCACTCTCATGGGTGCTAGCAGAGCCTTGACAAAGTCACCAAGAGGCGTGAACAGTGTGTGTGCACAGGTGCAGGGGCCTGGCAGCTGACAGTACTGAGCAAGGCTGGTGTGTGGACAGGGTGTTAGCTTTCTGTGCCTGAGCTAGACAAGGCTGTGTGAGCCATAGAGGAAAGCTCGCTCTGACTCACACTCCCAGAGGCCTGTGGTGAGCAGGACATCGAGGCAGGGACAAAAGCCGCTTCTGTGTGGCAGCCAAAAGCAGAGCCAGAAAGAGGAAGGGGCCGGGGCTCCAGCGCCCACTTTGAGAGCCAAACTTCTTCCAGTAGGCCCACCTCCTGAAGGTTCTACGGCCTCCCAGTGGCACCTCAGGCCACAGACCCGGACTTCTTGCTATATGGCACTTTTTGTGTGAGAGTGAATCTTGCTTCCTCCTCCCCAGGAGAATGCCAGGAGGTGTTCACGGCTGTGCGTGGAAACTTCTCCAGCCCACAGTACCCTGGCTTCTACCCCAACAATATCCGGTGCCACTGGACCATCCGCCTGCCCCCCGGCTACCGGGTCAAGGTCTTCATCCTGGACCTGGGCTTGGAGGAACCCAACAGTCTGACCAGCACCTGTGACTTTGACCACCTGGCAGCCTTTGATGGGGCCAGCGAGGAGGCACAGCTGCTGGGAAAGTGGTGTGGTCATCACCTGCCACCACCCGTCACCTCCCGTCACAACCAGCTCCTGCTTCTGCTGCACACGGACCGCAGCACCTCTGGCAGGGGCTTCTCTGTGGCCTACATTGGAGGTCAGCTGAGTTGGGAGTGCGGGGACTGGGGAACTCTGCGGCCTCCTTCCTGTGTGTGCACTGTGACGAGCCCCTCTATGGTGTCCCCCAGGCCCTGCTCAGTTGCCTACTCTGAGGACCCTTGAGGGAGGCCACTCTGGTGCGGCCCTCACTTATTTCCTCTGCCACAGGACCCTCTTTTCATGGCTTCTGACTCTATGATTCCTAACTCTTCCCCCACTAGGCTCCTTTTCCTGTGGGTTAGATGTCTCTCAGATGTTTGATCCAGTTTCCGGGATTAGTACACAAAATATGTCGAGTTATCAATGGCAAGCACTAGGTCAAACACAGCGATGCCAGCCCTGCCTGCGTCATTCAGAACTGCTGACTAGACAAAGGGCGCGTGTGTGTCCTCACCCAGCAGTGTGCCAGCCAGTCAACTATTGCATGGGCCCAGGGACTCGGAATTTCCTAATGGTACCTCTGAGATTGTCACACTTGTGTTTGCAACATGACTACAGCAAAACTCAGGCATCATGTCTATCTTCACAGCTGGAAGAGGAGAGGTGCCAACCAGGAAAATCCCATTATCCAGAAAGCCAAGGCACTTGATGGGGAGGGGTAAAGGTTTCAAGACAAGATTTCTCTGTATAGCCTTGGCTGTCCTGGAATTCGTTCCATAGACCAGGCTGGCCTCAAGCTCAGAGATTTGCCTGCCTCTGCCTCCCAAGTGCTGGGGTTAAGGTGCCCACCACCGCTGCCTGGCTTGCCAAAGCATTTTCAAAGCTCTCTCAATGCTTTGTCTTAGGTCATTTTGTTTTCAAATCAGATGCGGGGCCATGCTTTTGCAGCAGAGGTAACTGAGCAAGCTGCTATCGAGGTGTCTATCTTTTCTAACCTTTGTAACGTGGACTTAGTTGTACAAGACAGGTGAGTTCCTGGGTCAGGTGACAAGTGAGGGCTACAGGGTATGCCTGGCTCTGAGGACATCTTTCCCTCACATGCCCCTCAGCAGTGAAAGGGTCCTTTTTTCTCACCCCCAACAGCAGAAGGGGTTGGGGGACGGATGGCAGCGGAGCAGGGAACAGCTGTTGTAGGCTGGTGGCCTGTAGTGACTTGCACAAAGCCACTCTTCTGGACCTACACAGGGCCCCATCCCCGTGGGAAGGACAGTTGTGACTCCTTTGATTCTTCATGGACAAGGAGAATACTGTGAGACCGTGCACCACCTAGGTTCTGTCCAGTGACTTGGAGCACCCCTTTTTTTGGTCTCCAGATCCTGGTTTTCCCACCTGTACAGCAGGGACCGCATTGAAGGGTCTTCAGGGTCCAGCTTGCCCCTGAGAACCTGACTCTCAGGCCCAGTTTGGGCAAGGATAAGTGATCATGACTGCCTCTTCTTGCAGCATCTCCGGGGAGGAGGGCGGGGTGGCTGTCATCCTGGTTCCTGTTCCAGGGCCTTCTGTGCTCCCCACACCGGTCCCTGTGGGAGCCTAGGGTCAGACAGGGTACTCACACTGGACCAGCACCAGATGGGGCCCAGGCTGTAGGCAGCCTCTCCGCAGGGAGGGCAGCCTCGGCATCAATCAGGGGTGACACACAGTTCAGCGCCACCGAGATCATCGTGGGAGACAGCGGACCCATAAATCCCCGCCTGCCCAGACACCCGAGGTTGAAATATGTTTGAGACATTTCCCGGAGAAGGATCCAGGCCTCTGCCTGCCAGGTCTCCTTTTTCTTCCAGCTAGCCACCGACCCCCACCTGCCTCTTCCTTGCACACACCCCTGCAAGCACTCTTGTCCCTGAAGTTCCAGACACTGAGAATCGCATTCTTGCCAGCACAGAGCATGCTGGGAGCTGACAGATAGTAAAGGACAGACTGATAACTAGGGAATCCTGTCCCCCAAGTCTGAAATCCCAACTCAGCCACAACACACAACACACAACACCGAAGTGGCTTGGGGTTATGCCCACCTTCTCGGGCCATCGCGGGGTAGGGACAACAGGGTGTCACCCCCTCCAGCCTTCTTCAGAGCTACCTGCTTCTTCTGTCTTTGCTTGATGGTCCTTTGTAGCACTCCCGTGCGTTTCACGCATTCATTGTCCTGCATAAGCAATGGCGTGGCTGCCGTTTTCATGTCCGTATCTGTGTGTGCACAGATCAGGCCATCAGTAATGTATTAACTGAACGATGGGATGGACTGCTGGGCATCTGGCTGTGATGAGCAATCACTTTTAATGTGGGGAAGAATTAGCCTCCACCCCCTTGCATGCTCATCCATTCATTCATTCATTTAGCATTGCCTTGGCCTGCCGAGCACTATGCCGGCCTCAGGGGACGCAGAGGCACAGGCACACCAGTGTCCTAAGAACGTGGCACAATGGAGCAATGTGCGTGCATATCCCAGCTCAGTCCTGTAGGATGTCACGAGCACCTTTGTTCCACGTCTGCTGTCCCTCAGGAAGGCTCAGGCATGATGGGTCTGACGCAGCCTGAGGTCTCAGGCTCCTTCCTCCTTGTTCCAGTGGTACCCATGAATGTGAGCTGTTCCCGCACGGACTTCCAGATCCTGATCTCTGCCCAGGCACTGGCCCCACTGGAGCGGACCAAGGTCTACCTGGGCAGCCGGAGCTGTGCTGCCCAGGAAGTTGGTAGCAACTTCCGGATCCAGGCCCGCTTTGACACCTGCGGTACCGAGTCTCAGGTAGGGAGGGGAGGGGAGGTCTGAGAGGTGGGCTCTGAGCCTTACTGAAGAGCACCTGCTGCCCTCAGTTTCTCTCCTGGCTTTGGTCGTGCACTCAGGTCTGCATGCAGACTTACTGGCACCCTTTCGAAAGACCCCAGAGGTGAACAACCCTAAATGTCCTCCCTGCTCCTCCCTTTGTCTGAGAGCTCCCCAGGAGAAAGGAAATCCTGATCCTTTAATATACACAGCCCATGCCCCACCCCTTCCTGCTCATCCTCCACAACCTGGTGACCCCATACAGCTCCGAGCCCCACAAACAAATGAGCCTTTCAAGTCAGGATCCACCTCCCTCCAAAGACTGTGCTTACAAATGAGATTTTCCACTAGCCTTAGATGCGGGAGGCTGTGAACCTAGGCCAGGGTGGGTGTGCAGATGGGAGGGGCCTGAGAGAGTCCCTGAATTGTGTCCTTAGGAGGTTGTATGAGGGGACTGCGGAGGGAAGGAATGGTGAGCTGCCCTGGAGGTTTGCTGTCTGGTTGACCAGATGCCTGTGCCCTGCTACTTGCTTCTGGCCCCTGCAGTCCTAGCTTCCCGGCAGCCACTGTCCTTTAAACACTAGAAGGAAGCTGAGGGCCATCTGGCTGCCAAGATAGTCGGTACTCACATCTGCTTCATACCCGGAGGCCCCTAGTGACTTTCTTGACAGAACCACACTCAGTGTCGTGGAATGAAGGAGAGAGTTCCAGAAGGTTGGGGAGATGGCTCAGTCAGTAATGTGCCAGCCAATGTAAGCGTGAGGACATGAGCTCCATCCCCATGTTTATGAAATAACAAACAAACAAGCAACAAAAACAGATGAGTGTGGTCACACACACACACACACACGCACACACACACACTTTTATTTATTTGTATACATTTTTTTAATGTATGAGTGCTCTGTATGAATGCCAGAAGAGGGCACCAGAGCTCATTACAGATGGTTGTGAGTTGCCATGTGCTAGCTGGGAATTGAACTCAGGACCTCCAGAAGAACATGCTCTTAACCACTGAGCCATCTTTCCAGCCTGGCATACACCTTTAACCCCAGTACTTTGGAGTTGGAGGCAGGTGGATCTCTGATTCTGAAGTCAGCTTGGTCTACATAGCGAGTTCTAGGCCAGGCCAAGCCGACCAGAGCATATAAGCTAGGTATGGTGGTGTGTACTGGGGAGGTAAAGGCAGGCTTATCTGTGGAGCTCACTGGTCAGTCAATCTAGCCTTAATCCCCAGATCCCAGGGAGAGACATTGTTTGAGAAAACAAGGTGGGTGGCCCTCAGGGAGTGTATCTAGAGTTATCCTGGGGCCTCCAAACACACAAACACACATATGTGTACATGCTCACACACACGCCCATCTTTACCTTCAAACAAAGAATCTCAGAAATTAAATCATGAAGTCCTAGAGCCAAGGACTCATGAATACTCAGTTTCAGAACTCCTCCGTGCCCCAAAACTCAGGGCCAGAGACCATAGAATCAATTTCTTGGAAGGTAAAGACAGAGTACTTTAATGCAAGCCTTGCAAATCTTCAGCCTCAAGGCCCAGCCCCTGCAAGGAGCTGCTGTTACCGAGGCGTGAGTGACCAAGAGCCAAGTAGCATCAAGGCCAGTCTTTCTGTGCCTCTCTGGAAACACTGGGTCTAACCTCCTAATTCTCAGCCTTCCGGTCTCCTGGGCTTTCCCTCCTCTCCAATCCCCCACGCCTCCCGCCTCTAACACATGCTTTCCTCCATTCCTCGTTACACAGACGACCACCCTATCTTTGGTCCTCCTCCACTCAGCCCCTGCTCACATCTGTGTGTCAGAAAGCAAGGCTACAAGCTCCCCTCAGAGAGTGGGGAGCAGGCCGGCCCAGTGCACAGGTGCAGGCGCTTACTTGGGGACATGGGAGCCAGGGCCTTTCAGAAGCCCAAGCTTGGAGGAGACCTAATGTCCCCTTGTCTGTGAAAGTGGCATGACACTCCTTCAGATCTTCCCAAGGGCGGCACTCAGTCCCAACTACTGGCACCTGTTTATTCCCTCAGTTTAGGCAGTTTCATGTTTCAGACACCAATCCCGGAAGTGTCAGCCCTGGGGAGGCAGTCTGGACAGCCGGAGGAATATAGTGTCTGCTATGGAGTGGGCATATGTGTGGCAAGCAGCCTCGGGTCACTGCACGCCCTATAAAAACTGGCTTCTCAGCGCTGTCTATAATGCCCAACCCGCTGAGGGCAACCTGACCTCTGATTCGTTCATCCCTCATGTGAAGAGCTGCAGGGTGCCAGGCCCCTCACACCATGTTTTCCAGGGGCTCTTCACAGACCTAGAGCAGACAGTGCCTCAACAGTAAGGACCCCTGCTTTATACATCACTTGGAGAAAGACTTCCAAGGAAGGTCACACAGTAGGGACATAGCTGACAGAGAGAGGCAGGGACTTGCTAACTGACCAGCTACTCTTTGGCTTGAGTTAAGTGTTGTGACTGATATCCTAGGTAAGAGTTGGGCAGATCAGGGTTGCTTGTGTGCTGTGTGGCCTCAGACAACAGATTTAACCTCTAAGCCCCAGTTTCCTTATCTGTGAAATGGGAATATTAATGACTCCAAGAAGATTATTGTGAGAATTAAATGAATTGATATACTTAACTGGATCCTAAATGGCCCCCGATTTTAGATAGTTTGCTGCTGTTGTTTTGCTTTGCTTTGCTTTTGAAACAGGGTTTCAGGTAGTCTAGGTTGGCTTACTATATAATTAGAAATGACTGTGAACTCTGGGTTCTCCTCTTCTTCTGAAATGCTGGGATTACAGACATGTGCCACCACACCTGGCTTAAATATTGCCAGTGCACTCTCAACTCCATGGTTGCTGGTTTTAGGTTTTTTTTTTTTATTGTTTGTTGGCTTTTGTTTTTGCTGGTCCTGGGGATTGAACCTGGAACCTCACACACACTAGTCAAGTAAGCTACATCTTCCAGCCTAGGTGTTCTCTGTTATGGTCTCTTATCCTCTTTCAGCCCCTTGAAACCTGAGCAAACATTGGTCCATCCAGTCTGATGCCCTTCAAAACAGTCCACTCTTACAGTGCCCCCTTCATAAGTATTTTAAATTGTGTGTGTGTGTGTGTGTGTTACTCAGAGGACAGCTTATGGGAGTTAGTTTTCTCCTTCCACTATTTGGGTTTCAGAGGTTGAATTCAGGTTTTCAGGCTTAGTAGCAAGTTCCTTTATCTGCTGAGCCAACTTGCTGGCCCATCTGCCCCTTTGATAGACGAGGACTCTGAGGCTGAGTGTCGAGGAATCTGTGTCTAAGCAATGGGCTCAGGCCTATGTCTAGTTAGAGGAGCCAGGAGTGCTGGAGCCTCCTTGGGAGTGAACAGGTACCTGTGACCCCACAGAGAAGAAACAACACCTCCATGATTGTCAGCGTGCTGTACATCGACTTCTCTGACGCCGGGCATGAGGACATCCATGAGTACGAGGTGCGCTGTGAGCCCAGGCGCAAGGAGGCGTCCGCCCACTTGCTGTCAGGTTCTCACTGGCTCGGGCCCTATGCTGCCACTGCTGAGCATCTGCAGGAAGCGCCATCCGGGGATGGGGCAGAGGTCCTGGAGGGCTCAGGGACTGCGGTGGCCCAGGACACCAGTGACATCGTCTTCCTGGGCCTTTGCATCCTGGCTGGAGTCCTTATGATCATTGCCATTGTGGTCCTGATGCTGCTGTAAGCAGGAAGAGAGCAGCTTGGGGACCTACAGCAGGGCAGGACGGGAGAGGGGGAAGGCTGTGGACATGTTCGTGACCATGGGCACATCACGTTCCTCTTTGAGCCCCTGTTTCCTATGGGTCACTGCTCTGCCCTGATCATCACAGGGCTCTGAGAAAAGTCTGTGTGGGCAAGGGCTCTGGAGACTGTCACAACTGCTGTTATGTTATTAATTTTGAGGGTATATTCTGCTACAGGAAAGCATGCTCCCATACGTGTTTCTTGTGAGCTTGGATAGTTGGTGCCACTAGTGGCAGTGTGACTACAACAGACTCATTCTGTTCTTCACCGACTCAGGGTACAAACGAGCAGCTCTCGGTTTCTCAGACAGGCCTTCATTAGCAGGGTGTCCAGTATCGGTTCAGGGCTTCATCCTCCTGAATCGACTTGTGAGATGACTCTATCTAAGGAACTCCAACTCAGCCTCTAGGAACCGGGAAGAGAGCAGAGGCTCCGGCTAGTACTGCTGTTTCAGCCCCTGCCACACCATGTGTGAAGACCGGTCTGTGCATCCTAGTGGATGCTTGCCCATAGAGGTGGAAATGCCTCCTGGGTCCGGTTCCTATAGACACCAGGTAGGCTGGGCAGCATGCCCTGAGGGGAAGCTCTAGATGAGGGGGTGTTGCTTTTATGTTGGGACTTTTACTTGAATGTCTTGGGCTCTTTGGCCACTGAAGTCCCACGTGTCTCCATCCTGGCTCTGATGTTCATGACAGCAGCTTTTCCTCACTCATCTGGTGAGCTCTCTCTGGAGCCCTCTGTACCTTTTCCTACTCTAGTCCCTTAGAGTTCCAGTCTCTCAGCTGCTCCAGTCACTCAGCTGCTCCAATCACTCAGCTGCTCCAGTCACTCAGCTGCTCCAGTCTCTCAGCTGCTCCAGTCTCTCAGCTACTCCAGTCACTCAGCTGCTCCAGTCACTCAGCTGCTCCACTTCCCCAGAACTGCTCCAGTCCACCCACAAGATGTTTCTATGTTTCCATCAGATTAAAGGTGACTTCCTGTCCTTCCCTGTGGGGACCTCTAGGATTATTATGGAAATTAGCACACCCTTCTCCCTTCTCCAGAGCTCTACTTGGTAGCAAGAAGTGGAATAATCTTGTTAATGAAAAATAAACAAACAATGCATTTATAGTCTACTCTTTGTCCCTGCTCACCTTTATACTGCATAACGATCACTCAAGGAGTTCTTGCACAATAACCAGGATCTCCAAGCTCATGCTGCTGACCACTGGGATCCTGTTAAGAAGATGGAAGCCCCCATTACAGCATGGTTCATTCGGCAACCTATCGAGCATGCACTTGGTCCGAGACTCCACTATCTGTGAGAGGCTGCGTACAGCAGCACACAGGCCAATGTGAGTCTTGCCCTTGAGATGAGTCTAGGGTGGCCAAGCAGAACTGGGGAGAAAGGGGCAGACTAGCTGGGACCTTGAAGAGAAGATGGAGAGTGAAGAACCCTTGAAGGAGGAAGTGAATTAAGCAGAGGACACAGAGTAGCCTGGGCACTGAGGGTCACATGAGGAGACCACACAGAAATATACAAGGATTGTCCTCTCACCTCAGGGACAAGGACAATCCAAGTGAGCAGATTCAACTTGCCTAAGTGCTCAAGGCGTTCAGAGGGAGGACTTGGGCTTCGAGGAGAGACCCTCAGGCACAGGAGAGGGAACAGCACATGCCAATGCGAGGAAGCTTGAGATCAATGTGTCGGGGAGCTGGGAAGAGGGCTGGGTGAAGAGCCTCAGAGGTATACTCAGTGATGTCAAAAGGGCAAAGGAAGCTGGAAGAAATGCTCCCTGGGTCATGGGCTTCCAAAGAAGGTGACTATGGACCAAGACGAATAACACAACCACCATGTTGGATGTTCTCCATTGGGTGGCCCCCACACATGCTTCTTTTGAGTAAATCAGTTGTCCCAGAGATCTGAGCCTCCCACAAGCTGCTTCAGTCACCATGTGACTTACCTTGGTTTATCCATCCACCCCCAAGAGGCCCTTTCTAGCACCCCCAGGAACTGGGCCGGGCTGGCTGGGCACAAGGATCCAGTCACAGGGATCTAGGCCAGAAGAGGCAAGCATTAGGAGGTGGCCCCGTAACTGGTCTGTGGCTCAGTATCTGAGGAAGCTCTCCCAGCCTCCACTTCCACATCTGAGAGTTGCAAACAATAGCAGGGACATTTGCTGAAATAAGCTGCACAGCAGACAGGTTCCTAGATACTTTTCCTTTCACTTACTCGTTTTAATTTTCTAACCAATAGCTATTCCTATTCTTTCTTTAAAAACAAATCCAGATAGGGCCAGGAAGGTGGTGGGTTAGTGAGAAAAGGCCGATGAGATGGATCAATGCTACCCAATCTGACAACGACCAATTTCATCTCCAGAACACACAGGGTGGAAGAAAAGAACCACCTCCCAAGAGTGGGCCTCTGACTTCCACACCTGTACTGTGACATGTGCATGCATGCCCGTATGCGCGTGAGCACACACACACACACACACACACACACACACAGAGAGAGAGAGAGAGAGAGAGAGAGAGAGAGAGAGAGAGAGAGAGAGAGAGAGAGAGAGAGAGAGAGATTAAAAACGGGTAGAAACATCCAGGTGGTAAGCCAGTCAGCAGAGCCCAGACCTCAGCAAGGGAGGAAGCCGAAGGGACAGTGAATCCGGGCTGTAACTCACACACACTTCATGCCTGGCACTCTCGGACTTGAAGGGTTCTCTACACATTAGTACAGTTTATTTACTCTTCTTGATAACACTGTGAGGTGAACTGAACACTGTGGCGTTCCATTTCTCCAGTGAGAAAACAAGACACTAAGTTGAGTAACTTGCTTCGGGTCACAGGTAACAGCTCCCACAGGTGAAGGTGAGCACTGAGACCCAGGGGCCTTCCGCACATCTCCCTGGTTTACTTTTTCTTTGAGACAGGGTTTCCCTATGTAGCCTTCCCTGACCTGGAGCTTGGAATATAGACCAGGCTGGCCTTGAACTCAGAGATCTGCCTGTCTCTGCCTCCCGAGTGCTGGCATTTAATGTGTGAACCACCATGCCCAGCTTAGGCACTTTGCATATATTAACTGGTTAAGCCTCGCTG
Organism: Mesocricetus auratus; assembly: GCF_017639785.1. Taxonomy (NCBI): domain Eukaryota; kingdom Metazoa; phylum Chordata; class Mammalia; order Rodentia; family Cricetidae; genus Mesocricetus; species Mesocricetus auratus. Next base: position 32,015,413 of record NW_024429197.1, on the reverse strand, counting down.
CAGAGGGACTATGGGCCAGAGAGGTAGGGGCTCGCCCACATCAGAAGCAGGGGAGTATCTCGGCCTCCCTCATGCACATTTTGTGTCCAAGCCACATTAAGCCTTGCTCAGACTTGAAAGCTTTGTCTTGGCACAGCGCTCTGTGCAGACTGTAGTGTTGCCCTGTCTTTTACAGACCCACTCAGAGGCTGAGGGATGGATCTGGCTCCCAAGCTTCTAGGGGAGCCTTAACAAATGTCCCTGGTCACTTGTCAGAGCTCAAGGCTGTTTCCAAGAACTCAGGGTGCTCTGGGCTGCCTGGTTCCCATGCAGGCCACCCGAATACCTGGGCCTGCCAGGTCACCCGTGCCCTTTCCTCAGCCTGTGATGCTCGTGGGCCTCCCTCCTGGAAAACACCCCAGCAGGCTTCCTCCCCGGGTCTGGGGGTAGTGGCTCTATCTTCCCAGCACACTTCCCCACCGTGTCCCTGTGTCCCTGGCCACAGCTTCCCAGAGTGCATCAGCAAAATCCCTGAGTCGGACTGCTGACAGCCCTGGAGATGTCCTGCTGGTTCTACACTGGGACACACAAGCAGTTTACCCCTGAGTCCTCATAGCCACCATGCTATGAGATTTATAAGGTCAATGGAGACCACCCGGTTGATCATGGGGTTAATGGAGACCACCCGGTTGATCATGGGGTTAATGGAGACCACCGGGCTGATCATGGAAGGGAGGATGGGGCAGGGACTCAAGTCGGCATTCTTTTTTTTTTTTTAGATTTATCATATTTAATCTCATATAAAGCCAAGATATATTTGAAATAAAGAGTAAGAAGGAATGCTGAAGCCGGGCGTTGGTGGCGCACGCCTTTAATCCCAGCACTCGGGAGGCAGAGGCAGGTGGATCTCTGTGAGTTCGAGGCCAGCCTGGTCTACAGAGCGAGTTCCAGGACAGCCTCCAAAGCCACAAAGAAACCCTGTCTCGAAAAACAAAAACAAAAAAACAAAAAAACAAAAAAGAAGGAATGCTGAAATACCAAAAATCAAGCAGAGAAAAATTATAAAGTGATTGAAATACAAAGTTGTTTCTTCCATACGTGGTGGTGCAAGCCTTTAATTCCTGCACACAGAAGGCAGAGTCAGGCGGTTCTGTTTGAGTTTGAGACCAGTTTGGTCAACATAGAAAATTCTGGGACAACCAGGACTACATAGAGAAACCCTGACTCAAAAGAAATGTTGCTTGCGAATTCTCACACATTCATTCAGAAGCAGAAACTGTGGGTATGGGTTAAAATGTGTAGCCCAGGCTGGCCTGGAACTCGTGATCCTCCTGCCTCTGCCTTCTTCAGCAAATCCTACCGGCGCGTGCCACCACAACCGGCTCAAGTCGGCATTCTAATGGGGGCTCCATTGGAATCTCCTCACTGCCATCTCCCACTCACTGAAGGCTACGTCAGTGATATTACTCCTGCTTGGGGTGGGCCAGGCCCCGGACCCAGAGGAGATTCAGTAGGCAGTGACACGTGTAAGTGCTTTGGGGGGACCTACCTATAGCAGTGCCACAAAGAAAATAAGCAATGTGACCCCAAGAGGAGGGGATGCGTATGCGGGATCCTGGGAGAGAGGAGGAAGGAAAGGTATCCTAGGTAGGATGTGTAAGAGACTGGAGGCGGGAGACCGGAAAGTTCTGGAACTCCAAGTTTTGCTGGTGGCTCAGTGTAGGACAGGAGAGAACAGAGGCACTGATGCCAGAAAGGCTCATGGGGCAGGGATTGGCCGGAGGGAGACTTCCCTAAGAGACCTGGGGTGCTCCTGCCAGCCCTTGATCTCCATGTGACAACCCCTGAGACATAGGGACCCCTAAGTCATAGACCGTGGACCCAGGCTTACAGCGGTTGCCAGGAGGCGCTGGGCTCTTACTCAGGTCACCTGGCTGCCAGAGTCACCCTGTCCTTGAGGCAATGTCTACTTTCTCCTTGCTGGGAGTGAATGTGCACCTGAGCACTGTGGGGGGTGATCAGGCCCCCCAGCCCTTGGGATTCCCCTGGCAACTGTTGACTAGGCTCCGCCCACCTCACCTGGCCCAGGGAGTTTCCCTGCCTATGAAGTCAAACACAAACAAACCCCAAACAGAAACTGGCCCACCCCTGAGCCCGTGGGGCCTGTGTACCTTTTGGTTGGCCTCCAGGATGCAGAAGGAGGCTGTTTGAACAAGAGCCCCTCTAACTGGCAAATGTGCAAGGCCTGGAAGTTTGCGACTGACGAAAGTTTGCTTCACAGGTGTCCTCCCCTTTGGATCTCTCAGAGGCCTTGAGAAGGGGGCTGCGGAGACTGGAGAAGTGACGTCACGGGCTTGCGGTCACACAGCAGTCGGTTATGGATTTAGGGTCAGAAGCACGAGGCCTCAGGGGAGACCGGGCACTGGCTGTGCGTTGGTTAGACGTCTCCATCTGAGCAGTGTCGTGGTCAAAGCTGAAGAGCCACAGGTCTGAGTGAAGAAGGCGCTGGCGAAGGTGGCCTCAGAGGCAGACAGCAGACACAGGCAGGCAAGGGTGCCCTCTGGGCAGAGGAGCGGCGTACACAGAGGTCCGCAGGTGGACAGAGGTGTGCACAGAGGGCCGCAGGTGGACAGCCAGGGACAGGGAGGCTTCACTGGGGCTGGAACATCACCCTTCTTCACCTTCGTTTCATCTCCCAGCAGCCTCTGCTTCATTGTCAGTGCTCAGTTCCGTCTCCCCCATCACCTACGGAAAGCGAAGGGCCGTGTGAGTTCACGTCATGTCTTTAGGCCCCAGCACAGGGCTGGGAGACAGCACGTGAATGAATGGAGCCAGGGAGATGGCTCAGCTGGCAACGTGCCTGCCGCATAAGCTGAGTTTGATCCCCTAGAACCCATCTTAAAAAGCCGACTATGGCAGTGCGTTCCGGTAATCCCTGTGCTGAGAAGGCAGAGACAGGATGATCCCTGGGATTTGCTGGGGAGCTACTCTGGCTGAATGGGTGAGCTCTGGGTTCATCAGGAGCCCCTGTCTGGAAAAATGCAGGGGAGAGATTGAGAGAGATTGTCAACCTCTACACACACACACACACACACACACACACACACACACACACGCACACACGCACACACGCATGCATGCACATGCTCACACATACATAAAGATGAATGAGTGCATGAGGGTGTGGGGCCAATGGGATACACAGAACAACAGTTGAAGATCCATCAGGATACTCAGATGTCAGTGTCGGGAAGGGAGTTCTGAGTTAAAAGTGGCCTTCCCAGCATTCCCCTCACTGCCCCTGTGAAGCGGTAGGAGCAGGAGAAGCTAGCTTAGGGAGCAGACACAGCAAGGCTTGCCCTTGGACCCAGGGATGGGGTTTCAGCGGGTTCAAGAGCACACTCGCAGCCCTAGTGGAGCCTGGAGCTGCCGGGTGCCTGTGTGGCAGTTTGAGGGTCCCTACTTAGAACTGACCCTCCTCCCTAGCTTGGCCCACTGGGTGGCAGGTGTCCAGATCAGCCTCGTGGTCCTAAATAGACGTGTGGATATGTGCCTCTCTCCTGATGTTCACTAGCATGGCCAGGCAGTGTGGGCATAGGTGTCAGGGCCCAGTGTTTGTTAGGCTGTGTTTGCATGTGTTCATGTGTCCAATGTTATTCTCAATGCTCCCTCCTGCAGATTGAACTGTTTCTGTCTAGGAAAGTCCATCTCCCACATGCCTCGTTTGAGGCCCCCATGGAAGTGCAGCAGAAGCAGAGAGAAAGGGAGGTTACACAGGTGTGTGCATGTGTAGTTATATGTAAGGTTTAGCTATGCATGTGTGTGTGTTGTATGTGGAGTGTGCATGCATGTGTGTGTGCGTGTGTGTGTGTATTTGCTTTTTCTAGAAAGGGAGGTTGCACACAGGTGTGTGCATGTGTAGTTAGTTATATGTAGGGTTTAGCTGTGTGTGTGTGTGTGTGTGTGTGTGTATTTGCTTTTTCTAGAAAGGGAGGTTGCACACAGGTGTGTGCATGTGTAGTTAGTTATATGTAGGGTTTAGCTGTGTGTGTGTGTATGTGTACTTGCTTTTTCTAGAAAGGGAGGTTGCACACAGGTGGGTGCATGTGTAGTTATATGTAGAGTTTAGCTGTGTGTGTGTGTGTGTATGTGTACTTGCCTTTTCTAGAAAGGGAGGTTGCACACAGGTGTGTGCATGTGTAGTTATATGTAGAGTTTAGCTGTGCGTGTGTGTGTGTTGTATGTGGCGTGTGCGTGTACTTGCTTTTTCTAGATGGCCCCCTGGCCCCTCTAGCCCTGTCCAGCATGCTGTCGGGGCACCTGGGGTCTGGGAGGAAGGAGACTGGGTCTGAGAGAGAAAAGTCAAGCATGTCCTTAACTGGGTTCCTGTGCCCATGAGACAGACGGAGGGTCAAGCTCCAAAGACTGAACAGCACGCTCCAATCCCACCTGGCAGAGGCCTGGGCTAGGGGTGGGCACAGTGCCACCTTGTGGGCCACAAGGAGAGGTAAATAGCACCCCTGGGAAGCTGATGGCTGCCCTCTGGAGAAGGGATGGGAGGATGGTTCAAGGGACCCCAGAGTGCCAACCCTGCCACCCATGTGTCACTGTCTTTGCTCCTTTCCCTCCATCTCCGCTCCACAAGTGTGAGGACTGGAGAGTGGATCCCCAGAACGTGTGTAAAGCCAGGTGGGCGTGGCCCCTAGATCTAATTCTGGTGCTCTGAAGGTGGAGAAGGAATCTCCCCAGCAAGCTGGCTAGCCGGACTAGTGTATAGGCAAGCTCTGGCTTCAACCGAGAGACCCTGCATCAATGAACAAGATGGAGGATGGCTGAGAAACACTCCCCATGTCAACCTCAGGTCTCCACACACATGTGCACACACATGCAAACATACATGCACAAAACACACATGCATGGGAAAGAAAAAATTTAAAAGTCCTTGTTATGAATGAGTGATACTGATGTTCAGTAACGTGATGGGGTTGTATCCAGATAAATCAATGTCAGTTGAACACGCAGCACATCAGACACACCTGATTTACCAGACAGCAGAGCTGAGGTTTGCCCTTATGACTGTGGCTGTGTGGGAGCTGTGGCTTGCTGCTGCCACCCAGCATCATGAGACAGCACTGAACTGTATATTTGGCCTAGGAAAGACCAAATTCAAATATCAGAGGACAGTTTCTACTGAACACCACTTACTTTAAGGAGTTGGCGGCGGAGCTCGAGCACAACCACGAGTGGTAGGTACCAAGCAGAATGCTCTGTCCGAGTAACCGCTGAGCCACAGCCAGTGCACCACCTACTTTAAAAGAAAGACTCGATTTTATTTTTGGTTATGTATGCCTCTGGGTGTTTATGTGTGTGAGACTGTGATTGCCCTCGGAAGACAGGAGAGGGCTGCAGATCTCCTGGAGCTGGGGTTTACAGGTAGTTGTGGGTCACCCAGCATGGTCGGCTGGGAACAGACTTGGGTCTCGCACAAGCGCAGTGCTCACTCTTAACTGCTGAGCCATCTCTTGGAGCCCTAGTAGCACTTCTGTATTATTACAACACTGAAAAGCCGGAAGTCAAGCCACTGTTGGGACTATATGAATACATGCATGTGTGTATTGTGCATGTAGATTGCAAATTGCTTATCCATTCACCTAGTGATGAATGTCTGGGCTGTGCAGGCTCACTCTTGATCCCTCCCATGTCCCTGTAGTGGTATTTCATGTTATGGAGGCAAGGTCCTCTGTCAAGGGGTATAGTGGGTGATGGAGGGGCTGGAGCCTTGAGCCATACTGAGGAACTTGGACATGGGTGAGCTGACCAGAGCCAGTGTGGAGGCTGGAGACTGAGAGGCAGAGGTGTGGTACTAACATGCTGTCCCAGATGACTCTAAGAGGGTGGCTCAGGGATAGCAATTAAGTCTGACTCCTACTCCTGCATCCCCAACGTAAGTCTGGAACAGACTAGGAAGCACGGCTTGATATATTGGTCAGATACCCAGAATGGCACAACAGTGGGGTGATTCCAAGAGTGTTACAGAACAGCTCCATGTGAGGGAGAGAGCCGGAAGGCTTTTGAGCAGCTGGGCCGTGGTGGGAGGCCCAGGTACGGCGGTGGGGCTTTGCCTGAGCGCTCTCTCCTCTCCGGCATTTATTTGAGCAGCAGGCTTCTTGGAGGCTGCAACCTCCCCACTGCCCTGAACCGGTCCAGCCTCCTATTTGCTGCTGTGAGCCAGAGCCTGTGGGGTCTGCAGAGGGAAAGCTCCCACCTCAGGAAGTGCTGATGAGAAGCTCCCCCGTAAGTGCCTTTGGGAAGCAGGTAGGTGGACAAGGGATGACTAGGCGCTTCCAGCTGCTCTGCCAGAGCTGTTAGGATTCCAAAATAATTTTCTTTCCCTCTCCTAAGCTGAGATGATTTTTTTTCATAAGCCCCAGATACACCAGATGGGAGGGAGTAGACATGTGAGAGACACTGGAGAATGTGAAATCTAGGGCTGGCCCTGCATCCAGACGGTTCAAAGGATAGTTTGGGAGACATGAGAGAAGACTCGATTCCCACCTGGTCTTGGACCCAAACGCAAGAGATCAGACCTCCCCGCAGGCTCTGCTGAGCACAGAGCCCTGGCCGCGCCCTCAGAGCTTCTGACTTAGTGGGTCTCTGGTGGAAACTAAAGACCCTCTTCTCTGTAAGCACCAAGGGATGTCTTTGACATGGGAGAGACCCACTGGTCCGTTGCTTCTCTCTGGAGCCTGAATACCCTTGGCTCTCAAAGGGAGAAGCACACAGGCTCTGCCCCAGAGATATATGCTTCAAGGCTCAGGCAAAAAAGCCAGGATGTAAGGAACTTCCAACAGCCAGTTGGACTCCCTGCTTGCCAGGAGAGGAAAGTCACCAGAAGTGGCGCCGACCAAGGTCACATGGTCAGTGTGAAGGTAACAGTTTAGGTAGATCCCAAGCAGTCTCTGTACTACTCTATGTCCCTTGGTCCATAGAGATACTCCCAGAATCTCATCTTTCAGGTGACACAGCACTGTTTGGTATTTGGGCCAGAGGTTGGGAGTCCCTGCTGTATCCCTCAGGGTGTGCCATTTCTCAGCGTAGTTATCTGACAGCTTCCAAGTGCCAACACTGCCCCTCTCCCTGAAGACCTTCTAAGGTTCACAGAACACTGTGCACATAGGAAAGATACCAGTGAACTAACATCCATCCTCCTGCAGTAGACCATAAGCAATGACTGGTGGATGCATGGTCCAGCTTCTTCACCCCCTGACAAGGACAGCTTCGAGACACGTCCTGTGCTATGACCCAGAATTCCTCTGTTTTGCTAGCTTCTCACCTCCATGCAGACTCTTCTAGTCACCTCTCACACAAGCCGCTTGTCTCAAAGCCTCACACCACATCGTGGTAATTGCTGACACGGGTAGCTGTGTTCACCAAGCATCTACTATCTGCCATGCATTGTGTTCATATGACCTTGTTTGATCCCCTCGTGGTGGACATCATTACCTCCGCATCACTGTCACATAGGATGCCCCGATTCCGAGAGGGAAGGTGGCCTGACAGTGCTCACTGATAAATTAGGAGTCAGGGAACCCAGCCCAGCTCCCTGTGGCTCCTGGATAGTCCAGCCTGGGGAAGAGGTGGTTTGGGATCCCAGAATATGTCAGAGGTTATCCTGTGACTGGCATAATTGGCGGAGGTGGCAACATGGTGCCACCCACCAGTCTTGTTGAAGGAGGGTCTGGTGGGGATGCCTTAAGATGCCTGCAACTTCAAGGCTGTTTCGAGGCTCCCCTGGAGACTCTCGGGAGACCTCTGAGGAAAAGTTCCTACTTGGGGCAACAGCATGATTCCACTTTGTAATTGCAGACAGCTGAAGCTGTGACTCCGTGTTCAGGCTGTGCCAAAAACATTGCTAATATGTTTGTGGGACAGAGCATGGTCTTTGTCAGTGCAAATGCAGTATTTTATTTTCAACTTCAGTCCCAAAGCACGGTCCGAGGCAAACATTCTTGCCACATAAAGAAGCCTATGTTGGTAATAATCAAGTCATAACTCATGTCTTTGATGGCACAAAAGCCCACATTAGATGCCTGGCTGGGCTTGCTTTCCGGGCAGAGGCTCCAAAAGTGCCTCCCGTTTGACCTTAGTTTCCTCATGTGTGACAAGGAAGACAGCCTGAACCCAGAGTCACAGCCCTGTGGCCCTGTGCCCTCTGGGAGTCCCAGGTTTGACAGGACCTGTGGCTTTCCCTTGGGCCCACTTGGCAAGTCTTGGCAGGTCCCGGCTCCAGATTACAGGTCTGTAATTGAGCCTGCAGGGCTGGGGTGACAGGCTCAGCTGTAAATCCCAGTTGAGATAGATTATTCCGCAGCAGCAGGCTCTTCCTGAGAGATTGGGGACAGTCTGGCTAGAAGGCTCATGTGACAGCAAGGGGAGCTGACAAAGGCATTCCCTGGGGTTGAGACACTCAGCGGACGGCACAAGTGACAATGATTGTCAAGAGGGAGGCTGCATCCGTCCGATCAGCTTGCTGGGCCCAGTGCAGATGTGGGCCGCTGACCCACTGAACACAAGCTATGCCTATTGCATTCCATACTCTGGCTTAGTGTTCTCCATGCTGTTGATCCCTTCTTCTAGAAAGAACTCTCCAGAAAAGGCTGAGAAATACCTCTGCAGACATGTTAGGAAAGAAAATGGCAGAGCTGGGCATGGGGGTGTGCCTGTAACCCCAGCACTCTGGAGGCAGAGGCAGAGGATGGCAAGTTTGAGGTTGGTCTGGGCTACATAAAGGATTTCAGGTTAGCTTGTGGGAGGGACAGAAGTGACAGATGGGAGGAGAGAATGAGGCTAGCTGCTTTAGTAAGGGCTGTGTGATTTACTCTGGGCATTGAAAATAATGTGACACATGCCACCAGCCCTGGGCCTTGCTCACCTCACTCAGTGGGCCCAGAACCTGTTGAGTTAGGTGGAACCATTTCCCTCCACGCTCACACATCTTTGAACCCTTCTCTGCAGCCCCCTGCTGTGTCACCTTGGTCAAGTCACTCTGTTCTGAGCCATCAGGTTTTCTTTTCTCAAATGAAGACAATGCCACTTAATTGCTGGGCTTTGGCCTGGTGTGGGACAGCTGGATAGACAGCGTGTAAGCCGCTCTGGAGGTCAAGGTGGAGAAGAACCCTTCCCACCCTGCGCGGCGCTGTCTCTGCAGCTGCACCTAAGCTGAGAGCTAGGCTAACCAGCCACTGGAGGCTTGCGGATTGTGGCTGAGAGCAAAGTCGAGTGTAACTAAGGGAGCTTTGCCTTATCCACTTGCTCCAGGGTGCTTATGCTAATCCCATTCCCACCAAAGCCACTCAGACTAATGAAGCTTCTTCCACTTGGGCTCCACCATCTGTCAGTGGACCTGCTGGGTCCTGCAGGACTGGCTGTGTCAGCGTCGGGAGCCTCATGAGCCACCTGGAGGCAGGCTCAGCCACCAACGTTTCATCCAAATTTCACTTGGTGCAGTGGGGCCTGCTCAGGCCCGTGGGGCTATCACTGGTGATCTGGGGAAGAGAAATGCTAAAGGTCGCTTGTCTCTCTCTCTCTCTCTCTCTCTCTCTCTCTCTCTCACACACACATACACACACACACACACACGCGCGCGCGCGCACGCACGCACGCACACATGCACGCACGCACGCACACGCACATACCCATAAGTAAGAATAAATAAGTTACAATGAGGAGTTCAAACGGCTTTACAGTCTAGGACAGACAAGGAAGCCAGGGCTGAGGAAGGGTGTCGACAGCCGTACCTGCCTTCCTAATCCATGACATGTGTGTGGCACTCCTGACCTGTACCAGATTCTGCTGCAGTATAGGAGTGAATCAGACAGCCTTGCCTGGGAGAGCTTCACATGTGGGGAAGGCAGGTAAGGGACCCAGGTACTACAATCACCCTGTTTTTGTAGTCAGTCTCTGGTCAGTTACTAGGGGTTTCCTAATTATCTATCTGTCTGTCTGTCTGTCTGTCTGTCTGTCTATCTATCTATCATCTGTTAGTGTATGGATGGATACATGAACCATAAGTATGTGTATAGAGGTCAGAGAAAATCTCTGTGGAGTTGGTTTCACTTTGCCTGTGTCTGAGTCATCTTGTCAACCCAAATGCCATATTTTTTTAGATTTGTTTCATTTTTATGTATATGAGTGTTCTCTCTCTCTCTCTCTCTCTCTCTCTCTCTCTCTCTCTCTCTCTCTCTCTCACACACACACACACACACACACACACACACACACCAGGCAGGTGTCTGCAGAGGCAGAGGTCAGAAGAGAGCATCAGATCCCTTGGAACTGAAGTTACACATGTTTGTAAGCCAAGAATGGGTGCTGGGATTAAAGATATGTGCCAATGGCCTGAGTGCTGCCACCTACCAGCACTCAGGAGGCAGAGGCAGGAGGATCTCTGAGTTTGAGGCCAACCTGGTCTACAGAGTGAGTTCCAGGACAGCCAGGACTACACAGAGAAACAAAAGGGATCAGGGTGCTGGCAGGTCCTTCTCAGGCCTCTCTGCTCTGCGCCTTGCTGTTTCCACGGGGCCTCTGTGCAGTCTGTGTCTCACAGCTGCTTCCTCGCACAGCATCATGTGGGAGGAGGGCATTTGCATAAGACCTCAGTCAGCCTTAGTTATCCCTTCCCAGGCCTTCCTCAAATGCAGTCAGTTCTGAAGCGCAGAAGGTGGGATTTCAACATGTGAATTTAGGGGGACACACACTTCCGGTTTATAGAGGTGTGGTAAGCTAGGCAGTGAAAGGCCCAAGGAGGACACTGAGTAGGGCAGCAGGCACTTGGTCAAGAAAGGTTAGATTCCGCCGGGCGTTGGTGGCGCACGCCTTTAATCCCAGCACTCGGGAGGCAGAGGCAGGCGGATCTCTGTGAGTTCGAGGCTAGCCTGGTCTACAGAGTGAGTTCCAGGACAGCCTCCAAACAATACAGAGAAACCCTGTCTCGAAAAACCAAAAAAAGAAAAAAAAAAAAAAGAAAGGTTAGATTCCACTGGAGAAAAAGATGAGGAAGAAGAGGAAAGCTAACTCCTACTTGGAGAAGGTAGGAGATCAGGGAAGGAATGCTAGCTGAGGTTGTGAGATGAGAAATAAGAGTAGATTGTGTTCATAGGATGTCCTCAGTGGCTAGTAGCTTTAGGTAATTTTCCAGCATAAATAAGGAAGGTAGCCATTAAAGACAGAAGGTGTCTTACAGGCAATGGAAGGCCCAGATATTTAGAAACACATAAATTCCATCCCCTTCTTTACCTCTAGGACATTTCATGAAATTACCTCTTCAGTTGGGGAATCAAGGCCTGAGAGTTGAAATAGCTTGTGTGAGGTTTCTGGGAGAATAGTGGTGAGCTCATGAGCAGTCTTCTCAAGGGGAGTCCCAGGGAGCTGGAGAGAGGCCTGCACAGAACTCGATCTACATGGTTACTGAAGAATACACCGCTGGCTACAGCTAGCGAGCTCACTTGACTGTGAAAAACAAGTAGACTGGATTACAGCCCAGTGTGCAGCATACATAACCACGAGCCCATGCTGATATAAATAGATAAACGGGGGAAAGGGACACAGCTTCCTCAGAGGAGACCCGTTCATAACAAGCAGATGCAGCGCGCTCCAGCAGGTGGGGTTGCACTGGCCTCTGTCCTCCAGCTCAGGATGGCAGTGTGGCTTTAGTGACTTGTCTCTAAGTCAGAGAGGGAAACAGTCACCAGGCAGTGAAGCTCCCACCACCAGGGATATCACATGCTACTGTGTGCCCCCGATGGTCTGTGACAAAAAGGAACTTCATCGTGGTGGCATTCTTGTCCCAAATAATTCCAACCTAGAGAGGAGCAAATCCTCATACAAATGCAAACTGAGGAGCAGTCTGCAAAGTGCCCCACTAATGCTGCTCAAGCCTGCAAAGGCTGCAGGAACAGGAAAAGATGGAAACTGCCCCAGAGCAAAGGAGGCTGCAGAGGCACAAGGACTGAGTGCAGGGGACCCTGATCCAAATCCTGGATTAGAGAAGGAACATTAACAGCAAAGTGATGGCTTCAATTAATACTAATGTACCAACAGTGGACTTTTCATCTTGACAAACGCCACACCATGTAGGATGATGATCGGGAGATGCTCAGTGGGTAAAGGTGCTTGCTACCAAGCCCAATGTCCTGAGCTGATCCCTGGGATCCACATGGTGGAAGGAGAGGGCTGACTACTGAAAGTTGTACTGTGATCTACACACACACACACACACTGCAATTTTACCCATCATCTGTGTGCATTGGTGTTTTGCCTGCATGTTTGTCTTTGTGAGGGTGCCAGATCCACCGTGATTGGAATCACAGACAGTTGTGAGCTGCCATGTGGGTGCTGGGAATTGAACCTGGTCCTCTGGAAGAGCAGCTAGCTTTCTTAATCACTGAGTCATCTCTCCAGACCACAATACACACACACACACACACACACATATATATATATATATATACTTTTTAAAGTTAAATTTTAAGCTAGCATATGAAGTGATGGATTGCTTTTAGGACTTACTATTATTGGGGCTAGAGAGGTGACTCAGTGGTTAGGAGCACTTGCTGTTCTTGCAGAAGACCGGAGTTTGATTCCCAGCACCCACATGGTAGTTGACAACCATTCATAACTCCAGTGTCTTGAGATCCATTGCTCCCTCTGAGTTCTGTGGGCACCAGTCACACACATGTACAGAAACACATGCAAGCAAAACACCCAGAAAATAAAATAAATCTAAAGTAATAAAATTAAAAATAAGATTCATTATTTAAAGATTGTATTTGTTTCTATTTTATGTGTATGGATGTTTTTGCCGGAATGCATACAGTGCTTGTGGGAGTCAGGAGAGGGTGTCAGCTCTGGAATTATAATTTTGGAACTGGAATTACAGACAGTTGTGAACAGTCTGTTTCAAATGCTGGAAACCAAACTTTGGTCCTTTGGAGGAGCAGCTGGTACTGTTAACCACTGAGTCATCGCTCCAGCCCAGCAATGGGTATCTCATTATCAGCTGCATAGTATTCTAAGATTGGATGTTCTGTTACTTAGTCATGCTTTTTCTAGTATATATTCAGATTGCTCCTAACATTTTGCCATTACTGTCTTGCAGTTAAATTCTTTGTTGTTTGTTTGTTTGTTTGATATAGGGTTTTTCTGTGTAGCCCTGACTGTCCTAGAACTCGTTCTGTAGACCAGGCTAGCCTCAAACTCACAGAGATCTCCCAAATGCCACTACCACCCAGCTAAGTTCTTTACAGTGGCTTGTTTTATGCACATGGAGAAATACTTCCTAGAGCAGGGTTTGGCAGAGTAAGGCCTATTCCCCAAATGCAGCCCACCACTTGTTTCTGTAAATAAAGTTGTTGGAACACCACTGCGTACATTTACACATTTTCTATGGCTGTCTTGGTACCTAAGTCTCAGGATACAGTGGGTATGACAGAGTATAAAAGATTTACTATCCGTCCCTTAATAAAGGTTTTCTGAGCCTTTCTCTAGAGTCATTACTAGGTCCAGTTCTTGGGAGAGTGGACTCAGACAGAGGGTAGCATACAGGATTGGTGGAGGGGGGTCCTTGCTCTCAGGATTTGGGAAGGGCTGCTGTTGGGTAGCAATGCAGTAAGGGGGCTCTGGAGCGTGAGCTCTGAAGCGGCAGGGTCCTTCTAAGCCAACCTGAGGGAGGTAGTGGGGCAGGCTGCGCAGGCCTGAGTTACCTGTCTTAGGAAATGGGTGAATCTTTGGGTGAGGTAGCTCCCTGTGCAGAGGGTGTGCCCAGGACAGTTTGGCTGAGGGGGCATTGATGAGACCCTGCTGGTTAGTGACAGCTGTAGCCACATCCCGACTGTGGCGCTCTTGGGGTCAGGAGGGCATAGCAGATCTTGAGTCCTGACCCTCCCAGAGCTACTTGGGCGTGGTGTCTGTGCTGTGGCAGAGGTGTGACTCAGACACGAAGCAATTTTAGAATAAACTTTCTATTAAATGTTTCGAATCCAATCTTGCAAGAATCATCACAGAGCTCCCTGTTCTCTGCGGTGCACACTTGCGATGTCCTTGTGTTTTCCTCACCTGGCTCAGTCTGCTGATGCCTTCCGTCTCCTGGGCCAGCATGTGGTCTAGGTGGAACAGGTCATGAGAGGGCTGCGGCTAGCAACCCAGGGCAAGTTGGTGAATGCTGGCCTTAACTGTTGAGAGTGAATGTGAACCGTTTCTATCTTCCTTTCCAATAGAGGAGGATGAGAAAACCCAGCTCAGTGACTGCATACCTGGTACCCGAGAACACGTCAGTGTGCACATCTGGCCCAGATGCAGATGCAGACAGAACCACTTCTCAGTGGGTTTGTCTATCGTCATCTGGTTTGGGCAGGGGCTGTGGATTAAATAGCAGTGTGGTTACCTCCAGACCTTAGGCCTCTAAGAATGGCGTCCATCATTACTGCCCTGATTGAGGGCAAGGCTGAGCATCTTCTAAAACTTTTATTGCCTGGGTCATGTGAGATGGTTCACCAGGTAAAGGTGCTTGCTGTCAAGGCTGACAACTGAGTTCAACCCCCAGAGAGGGTAGAAGGAGAGAGCCAATTCCCTTAGGCTGTCCCCTGACCTCCGCATATGTGTCATGGCATGCGCACACCCACCCATAAAAACATTTATGTTGGCTAGTTTATTGGCTTTTCTTTTGAATTCCCATGAACTACAATCATTTGCCCTTGAAAGAAGTGGCCTGTTTAGGCCACGGAGACATCTCAGAGTACAGTAAGGGAAGTTGTCCCCAAGCTTGATGACCTGTTTCGTCACTAGTACCTACATAGTAAGAGAGAACCGACTCTTGCAAGTGGTCTTCTGGCCTCCACACACAAACCACACATGCACCACCTACACCCACCTGTAGTATGATACATAAAAGGCCCAGAGACAGATTTGGGGTTCAAACATCAAACTGCAGATCAGAAAAACAAAGCAGCCAGCCACTAGCTCTTACCTCTACCTCAGCTCAGACCAAAGGGGCCATCCTCAAACTGCTCCCGACTTCACTGCTCTTCGTGTTCACTTAGACTGCTATGTGCTCCTCAGTGTGGCTGGAGACTCCCAAGGCTGACTACTGAAGACCCTGCTCCTGTCTTTTATACCTCTCAAATCCTGGGATTAAAGGCGTGAGCTCTGATTCACTCTCCAGTAGCCCAGGGTGGTCTTAGACTCAGAGATTCATCTGCCTTTCTCCTGAGTCCTGGGATTAAAGCTGTGTACCACCACTGCCTGATCTCTATAGCTTGAGGCTGACTTTGCTTTCTGAATCCTCAGGCAAGCTTTAACAAATCATAATTAATATATCACCACACCCACCCACCTTTAACCACCTACACCTCACCTACACTCCACCTACACCCACCTACACCCCAGCTATACCCCAAATCAGTGCGATTTAAACAACTTTCAAAAGAAGGTCTGTTTATCGTCTATCTTCTCCATCAGACCCTGAGCTTGAGGCTAGAGACTGTTGTATTTACCCCATGACCTCTGCACCTGGCTCATAAGAACTCAGCAGCTATGACCAAATGAGTGATTTTTGTTTTGTTTTTGTTGTTTGAGGCAGGGTTTCTCAGTGTAGCTTTGGAGTCTGTCCTGGAACTAGCTTTTGTAGACCACCAGGCTGGTCTTGAACTCACAGACATCTGCCTCTTGAGTGCTGGGATTAAAGTTGTGCACCACCAACAACCGCCCAAATAAGTGATTTTTGACAACATGGAAAAGCAGCATCACTTGGATATCATGGTCCTCTTAGACCTACCCAGCCTATGGATAAGTCCAACCAGATCAACCTACCCAGCCTACGGATAAGTCCAACCCTGACAGCAACTACATGGTCTGGGGAAGTTTAAAAGGAAACACCATGTCACCCAATCAAGCTGTCTTTCTTCTGACACTAAGACTGTATCCCCCGCCCCAGTGGAAGCTCCCAGCCTTGTTCTCCTGGATAGACTGCTACCTTCTGATGGCAATAATGAGCAGTAACAGACTGAGCCCTTGTCCCTGGTGGCTGCAATAAACGCATCGGAAACACGTTGCCCATCTCAGAGTGAAGCTTAGAGGCCGGAGGCGGCCATGGAAGAAAACCAAGGTTGACAGCTCCCAGTTTAAGAACCTGATATTCTATAAATGAAAAAAGGCCAGCTGCCTGTCCCGTCACCACTGAACTCGGTAAATGAATTATCCTGGCCTTCTGTTATTTTTCAAACTGGGAACTCCTAATGATATCTGTTTGGGCAACTCTAAACTTCATTTGTCAAAAAAAAAAATAAGATCTCCAATTTGCTGAATCTGAAGTTTGTTTGTTTGTTTTTTTCTTCTTCTTCTCTAGGCCTTACATTGTTGAGCATTTTTCCAAAGCCTGTTTTCTCTTTATCTGTTTCCATAAGGGCCATTTTATTTTGACTAACTCCTTAAAACCATCTCAGGTCACCCACAGCTGAGGACCAACTGGCTGAGGCCTTCAGGACCCCAGATGCACTTTTGCATAGTTTCCCACGAATCTGATGCTGCCAGTGCCCTCCGCTCTGCCTGCACTGAAATGGGTCAAGCACTTCACACGGCTGGCTGGGCCTTCACACTCTCCAGCCTTGCTGGGAGACGAACTCTTCTGGGACCCTTTCCTTCTCTGAGCGAGTAGCTAATCACCCCCATTCCCACCTCCTCAATATTTCAAACAAATGCCTACGGTAAACAGCCCATATGCCACATTGTAACTATTTGTTTATGTGTCCTCACTGGATCAAGAGCCCCTCAAGTGGAAATTAACATTTCATTCATAGCTGTATCCCTAGTCCTTGGCATACAGAAGACACACATTTGCTTGTTGACTCAGTGAGTGAAAATAAGGAGACTTGGTCCCCACCCAAAGGGCCAGGACTTAAAACTTTGATTTAACCGCTGGGAAAGGATCAACACACCTCTGGAGTGGATCCTAATGGTTCCTCTAGCAACTGAACACATGGGTTAGACCAAGAACATTAGGTTCACAGGTAACTCAGAGGGCCAGGAACGTCCCCATCCATTCCGGGAGCAACCTTTTCATTTTTAACCATCTGGAGCCTGCAAGTGCTGCTCAGCAGGCGGGCGAGCCACCAGGCCTGAGCTCATAGTAGCAGCTCCATTAGTGTCCACCTCAAAGAGAAATCAGCCACCAGTAGCACAGCTGCTTCCCCAATCTGTGAGGCACATCTCTAAAACCATTTTCCTCTCCAGCTATCACCGCTGAAGCCTTTCGGGCAGAGAGCAATTTGTCCTCAACTTACTCTGGGCTCCTCAGTTAGCAGAACTGCTTCCGTGCTCCCCGCTACTCCACTGAGCCGGTTACCACCACCCTGACCAATCCAAGCACTTGAGCCCAGCCCTTGCCGCCTCCTCCCTAGCACGTCATCGCCAGGTCACCTGTCACCCACCAGTTGCTTCTACTTCTGGGACTTTCCATACTCTGCTTTCTCTGCAGGGAACGCGCCTCAACCACCGGGTTAATGACTCTGTCCTTCCGAGTCCCATGCAGGTATCCCTTCCTCCAGGAAGCATTCCCTGATTTCATTAGACGCTGCTCCTGTAGGCCCACCACTAGTCATTCAACTCTACAACCAACAGCTGTGGACACCCAGCTTACATCTGTTCCTAGTGCTGCCGACTCAGCAGGGAGGAAAGCAGAAACACTACTTCCAAGTTCTCCAAGTGGGGAGAGTCCATAAACAAATCAATAGGTAAAACTTAATTAGCAAGCCTTCCAGCATTTAAGGGGCTGGGGCAGGAGGAGCTCAAGTTTGAGGCCTGTGTGGGTGACATGGCGAGGTCACCTCACAGCAGACACATGAAGTAACCGCCGAAAAGTGGTCGGTGAAGAGGAGGCAAGGCGAAAGCTCTGTGTTTTGCTGGGATCAAACGAACTCAGGGCCTTGCACAAGCCAGGCAAGCACCCTACCACTGAGTTATGTCCTTGGCTAGGCTAAAGTATTAAAAAATATTTGAAAGAAAGAGCAATTGCACTTATGGGCATCAGTGAAGGCATTTCTAATAGAGAAACGGAGACTTGAGTCCATTGGGGTGGGAGCACTGAGGGTCAGAACGGTGCGTGCAAAGGCCCTGAGGCAGAGGCACACTTGCTATATGTATAGACAAAGTGGGACTGAGCCAGTGGAACCGGGCACACAGTATACACAGTAAGAGCTTGTGTATCATTCTAACCAGTGAAGTCTGAGAACAGGAACATGGGAAGCGAGGCCAAGGAGTCATCCAGGAGCAAGGTCCTGTAACAAACACAGGGGAGTGGGTTAGGATTTTACACCAAATAAAACGGAAGCCACTGGGTTTTGAGCATGGAGGAGAGACAATTTGCTTTACCTCTTTAAAGGTCTGTTCCGGCTGCTGGGGGACAACAGACTATAGGGGCATCTCGAAAGGCTGACATCTGAACATATATCTGTTCCACAAATATTGACTGAGGGCAAGTTTTGTTTTTTTTTTTTTTTTTTTGGTTTTTCGACAGGGTTTCTCTGTATTGTTTTGGAGGCTGTCCTGGAACTCGCTCTGTAGACCAGGCTGGCCTCGAACTCACAGAGATCCGCCTGCCTCTGCCTCCCGAGTGCTGGGATTAAAGGCGTGCACCACCAACGCCCGGCTTCGGCAAGTCTTATTCTAGGCGCTGCAGACACCTAGTAAAACAGGACCTCTAGCAGCAAGGAAGACTCAGTGCAGTGCGAGACAGAATCGTAGGCTTAACCACAGGACGCATGTCTAGGCCAGAACACAACACAGAAAGCCAGGAAAGGAAGCGGGCAGAGAAGCATCCCAGAAGGGAAGAGAGCCCGTGTGGGAGAGCAGGAGCTCACAAATGGACCACAGTCAGCCCTGCCAACAGTTCCAAGATGCTTGGGGTTTTTATCCTGCAGGTGACAGTGATCCTGATGGGCATCACTGGGGGATGGCTGCTGCGATTCCCAGATTTGATATATCCTTTTGTTTATAGCAGAAAGGCAAATTTGGAAAGGGTAAGACAGGAGGCTATATAGTAATCTGGGCAAAAAGAGGACAAGGTCTAAATACATTCAGGAAGTAAAACCATCAGGACTGCAGGAGGGAGCTGTGGGGACGGGCTCGTCCCCAGGTTTGTAGCTGGGATGGGTGGCTTGCCACAATGCCAACTGAGAGAAGGTGTGCTATATCATAGATGTCCATGGGTCATTGAGAGGTATCTGAAACTTGGGGAAGAGTTCAAGGTCAGCCTGGTCTACATAGCAAGTGGCTGAAGATACGATCTGGGAATGCCCCCAGCAGATAGGTGATGCTTGAAACTGACTTGATATAATCAAGACACCGTGCAGGTCAACAGGTGTGGGCTCTGCCTCAGAGCAGTCATTCCTATCTGCAATCCTGAGTAAGTCGGGGCACTTCTCTGAGTCTTTTCTCACCTTTTGTTGGCAATCTTTTTGTAAAATGTTGCCAGAGCTCTGGGCACATGGTACGCGCTTGGCTATTAAGTACCAGCAGCAGTCACTGGCTGTGGGGAAACTGAACAAGATGCTTCTGCTGTGTGAGCCCAGGTCTCACCTGGAGCCAGAGCTGGCTATCTCCTGGGACTCCTGGCCTAGTGCTCAGTGAATGTGTGTCAAACGTGACTAAATCTGGACCACTGAGCAAACAATACTTGACAGCATAGGCAAGAGGACTGAAGAATTCTAAGGCCCCAGCTATCATCTCAGACGGAGCAACATTTGCAAGGCAGACGCCATCAGCCCTTGCCTTCCGTCCAATCCCCTTTCCTTTGAAGGCTCACCTCTCCCTTCCCCTCATACTGCAAATGTAGTTTACAGCCTTCCTTGGGCCTTGTTACCTCCCTCAGATTCTACATATATGTGTATGTGTGTGTATTTATGTCTCATTATGTATTCCTGGCTGTCCTGGAACTCACTGTGTAGACCAGACTTGCCTGAATCACAGATCCTCCTGCCTCTGCCTCCAAAGTGCTGGAATGAAAGGTGTGCACTACCACACTCAGCCTGTCCCCCATTAACTTTACTCCCCTTTCCAACTCAGAGTGCCATTTGCTTTGCCCACCCTGCCTTCCTGCCTTTCTTCTTCTTCTTCTTTTTTTTTTTTTTGGAGACAGAGTCTTGCTATGTAGTCCTGGCTGGCTTGGTACTCACTACATAGCCCAAAGAGGCCTCAAAATAATGGCAATCCTTCTGCCTCAGACTCCTAGTGCTGGGATTACAGGCACCAGCCACTACACTCAGCTCTGTAGTGCTCTTGAATGAGGCAACTCTACTTGTTTTAGTATATCTGTTTATTATCACTTTTTAAAGAGCAAGTACAATTTACATAATCACCCAAGCAGGCTTGTATAGACATATTTCATTGAAAATCTTCACATATGCATCTTTTCATACTGCAGTAAGTCTGCAAGAGAAATTTCATTATGCATCTTCTACAGAGCCTGTATTCAAATAAACCCGGAGGTGCGGGAAGCTTCAGGCCAGCTCATTAGAAGCCTCAGCATGGGGGCTCAGGAGCCCATCCCCTAAGGTCTTCCAGGGAGAGCTGAAAGGCTCAGATAAGTGAGCGCTGGCAAGCAGGGCTGGTCTCAGGCTCCAGTGGGCTCACCCCTGGGGTTGAGCAAAGAGAACAGACAGGGGAGTTCTGAGAGGCTTCGGAGCTGTCTAAACTCAGGGGGATGGAACCGAGTGAGCAGCAGCGGTAATTGAGTTTCAGTTACCTGCAGGGTGGCGAAATAAAGTGGTAACTTCATCTGCCTGACATGGGGGAGTTTAGAGGTGTCCTTGGCAAGCTCACAGTGAAACCTGTCACCCTTCCATTGTGTTGGGTGATGGCAACTGGGTGGCGCTTCCTAGTGACAGCCGTGGTGTCCCGTCAGGCAGCGCCAGCGCAAGGCAGCTAATGAAGCCGCTCCCACAGGCCCGTCTCCCGGGGTTCCCCATATTCTGTCTGAAGGAATGGCACCATGGGAATATCCAGCACAGCAGACACGCGCATCACCCAAACTCAAAAGAGTCTTTGAATGGCGGAGTGGGGAGCGAGGCCCAGCGCTGGGCCCGTCCTCGGGTCACTTTTTGTGGGTCTGTACAAACGTGCCGACCGGCAGCGCCCCGCTCTTCACCTGCTCCCGGATCTCAGCTCGATGCTTTAATGTGAAAACCAGAGCTCGCACGGTCCTCCGGTACGGCCCGTTAATGAGCCGGGAGCAGAGATGAAACGTTTCCCGCTCAATATTTTCAACCAGTAGGTGATCCATCTGAAAAACAGCAAAATTATCAAATTAAGGGCTTGCGTTGCATAAGGATTAAAAGCAAGAGAGGCTGGCGCACTCTGCTCTGGGGCCTCCATTAATCAACTGAAATTCAAGGACATCTACTTCCTGTCACAAGAGAAACAGGAAGAGCAAATTAATTCCACCCTGGCAATTAAGGAACAAGGCCATGTGCTTTGTGACAGGGACCTCATTCACAACCCCTGCCGGGTGGTAATATTTGCCATTATAACAGGAAACCGGCCTGAACTAAGCAACGGGCACCAGGCCCTGTGCTTCACCAACCAGGAAGCGGGTTCCAAGGATAATAAATCAGAGAACCGGTGCGTACTTCTTTGTTTTAAAAGTGCCTTTCAACTTTGTGTAACATTTTAGGAATGCTGGTCTGGACCCTGAGATGCACACAGTGCAGTTTAAAATCATGGTCACATTTAATATTCATAACTGACTATCACGTTTTACACGGGATACGAGGTAAAAGGGGTCAAGGTCTCACAACTGAAGAGGCCGGCCCAGACCCAGACCCACTTTCAGAGCCATCCCCAGGCGGCTGAGTCAGGAGCTGGACAGGGTCCGTAGCAGTGCTGGGGTGATCTGCCTCAGACCTAAGCTAGACTGAGGCCCCAGGCTAATCAAAGCAGGACAGGGCTGTGTCCA
This sequence comes from Mesocricetus auratus, assembly GCF_017639785.1. Taxonomy (NCBI): domain Eukaryota; kingdom Metazoa; phylum Chordata; class Mammalia; order Rodentia; family Cricetidae; genus Mesocricetus; species Mesocricetus auratus. Next base: position 31,993,434 of record NW_024429197.1, on the reverse strand, counting down.
CATATGGATCCAGGACAGCCTGGCTGGCTGGTCAGGAACTTCGAGCAGTTACCTCTTTTCCAGGCCCACCTTCTAGTAGCAAGGATTGCTTTTCCCTAGGAATCACACTGTGCTGGCTGGTTTATGTGAACTTGACACAAACTAGTCACCTGAGAAGAAGGAACCTCTGCTGAGAAGAACGCCTCCATAAAACCAGGCTGCATGCAAACCTGTGGGCTCTGTCTCTCTCTCTTTTGTTTTCCAAAACAGGGTTTCTCTGTGTAGCCCTGGCTGGCCTCAAACTCAGAAACCCATCTGTTTCTGCCTCCCGAGTGCTGGGATTAAAGGCATGTGCCACTATGCTTGGCTGCAGGGCATTTTCTTATTTTGTGATTATTGTGGGAGGGCCCAGCTTACTGTGGGTGGTGCCATTCCTGTGCTGGTGGTCCTGGGTTCTATAAGACAGCAGGCTGAGCAAGTCATGAGGATCAAGCCAGTAAGCAGCACCCTCCATGGCCTCTGCATTAGCTCCTGCCTCAGTGTTCCTGCCCTGCTTACGTTCCTGCCTTGATTTCCCTCAATGACTATGACTCAGGATATATAAACCAAACAAGCCCTTTCCTCCCCAAGTTGCTTTTAGTCATGGTGTTTCACGACAGCAACAGTACCCTAAGACACACTGCTATGCTGGTATGTCAAGCTTAGGTACCCACTCCCAACCCCCACACATATGGAAAGAAAACCTTAGTGCAAAGGACTGAGAGTTCTTCAGGCTGCAACAATGTCCTCCGTCATAATATATGACAGTTCCCTTGGTAATACGTTCTTTAAAATAGGAATACTTTCTATTTGTTTACTTATCTAGCTTGGGGGGGGGGGGGGGCTGCTGGAAATATGCTCTAGCACCAAGCTATGTTCACAGCCTAGAACACATTTTTATTTCTCACTTCCTCTCCCCTCTTGAGCCCTTCCCAGCCACTACGCCCGGGTAGGTTAGGGTATCTACTGTTGTGATAAACACCATGAAACTGAAGCAACTGGAGGGGAGGAAAGGGCTTGTTTGGCTTACGCTTCCACATCAGCATCCAACATGGAAGGAGCTGGGGTCCTGGAGGCAGAAGCTGATCCAGAGACCGTGGAGGAGTGCTGTGTACTGGCTCGCTCAGCCAGCTTCCTTGTATCACTCAGGACCACAAGCCCAGGGCTGGAAGCAGCTTTAGTGAACCAGATCCCCCCCACATCAATGACTAATGAAGAAAATGCTCTACAGGCTTGTCCATACATCAATCAGGTGGGAGCATGTTAGCTAGCACAGATGGGCACTCTGCTACCTGAAACAAACGTCAAGCAGAGAATGGAGGTTCGTGTCTCCAATTTCAGCACTCAGGAGGCTGGAGCAGGAAGGCTGCTCGTTCAGGAGGCGGAGTTGGTAAGGTTGCAAGTTTGGGAGCAAAAAAAACCAACCAACCAACAAACCAACCAACCAACCAACCAAACAAACAAACAAACAAAACTCAATAAAAACATAAATACACAAGGCAGGGCAAGATATGTATTTGATCCTAGGACTTGGAAGTCAGAGGCAGGCAGATCTCGGAGGCTAGCCTGGTCTACATAACAAATTCTAAGCTAGCCAGGGCTACATAGTAGCAACCTGTCTCAAAAAAAAATAAAGATAAATAAATGGAAACACACTATGGGGTTGGAAAGATTCGTTAAGAACTGCAAGCCAGGTGGTGGCACATACTTTACTCCTATCACTCGGGAGACAAAAAGCAGGTGAATCTCTGTGAGTTCGAGACCAGCCTGGTCTACAGAGCTGCACAGAGAAACCCTGTCTTGAAAAGCCAAGGTGGGGGAGGCATGTGACACAGGGGCAGCAAGAGCCAGGCACTGTGGTCTATATCCTAACACTTAGGAGGCTGAGGCAGGAGGAGCTCAAGTTCGAGTCTAGCCTGAGCTTCATGGAAAGATCAGGTCAAAATATAAGCACACGGCAAAACAAACCCCAGACTACGCCAGGGGAATGATGGAAAACAGGGAGCATCTAGTAACCATCATGCCTCTTGCTAAATTCAGGCTAATCAGAGTGAAGAAGCAAAGACAAAAGTCCCTGCCATTTATGAAGCACACCCTGCTCAGTACAATTCACTGCAGGAAACGAGGGAGACTCTTGACTGGTCCAGACCCTCTGATGCTGACCTAGTCCAGTGGGTCCTAACTTGGTGCTTTGGGTGCAAGATGAGTGCTTCTGGGTGAATGATTCAGAGTCTCTCTAGGACTCCGAGAAAAAAGATTTTGCTGTGAGGCGTCTCTGCTGAATGGAACAGGATCAAGAACACTGGGGAAAATGAGGCAGTTACTGTATGTAGCTGCCAGATCTCGCTTTTTATTGTTCATGGTCTGTGTGCTGAGTCCAGGAAGAGGGAGCCGCAGCTGAGGGAGCACCTTCATCAAACTGACCTACAGGCAAATCTGGGGGGCATTTTCTTGATTAATGACTGATGTGGGAGGGTCCAGCCCACTGTGGGCAGGACCACTCTCGGGCAGACGGCCCTGGGTTGTGGAAGAAAGCAGGCAGAGGGAGCCAAGAAGCAGGGTTCCGCCAAGGTCTCTGCTTCAGTTCCTGCCCTGCTTCCTTTGGTATTGTCTCTTTCCTGCTGGACTCTGTGCCCTCCCCGCACCATGCCCACTACCAACTCTTACTGCTCGATCCTCTCAATTCCACGTATCTCTCTACACACAACTGCGCTTCTTTGTAACATCCCAAACCTAATCATCGTCTGGGAAGGGGATGGCCCTCAGCACAGACAGCAAGGGCAATGCGGCCAGATGTGGTGGTCACCCCATAACCACCCCCTCTGTCTAACACTTGTGCTGTCTTCTTGGTATTCCTGAGTTCCTGTTTCTCAGTGACAGAGAATCTGATTTGCTGCCCTTATCCATTTGTGCCCATGGGTGGAGTGTGTATTATTCAGTTGTTCAAGTCTGGATGAACTGGCTATAGCTGGGGAAAGATACAAAACAGCCAAGCAGTGCTCTCAGAGGAATGGGCTTGGCAAGCAATGTCATCATAATCAATTGCCATGTCTGTAAACTCTTTAGTTCAAGGTCCTGTTCCTGAGTTTACCCCCAGTGCCAAACCTTCACATGCTGCCGTAACTGTGTTTTTCCCCCAGCAGACTGTGACTGGGACTGACCTCATACACAGGATTCATTTCCTAATTTTCTGTGCCCAGCTCAGGTGTAAGCATGTAGTTAGTAAGAGCTCAACAAATACCCTTTCTCCCCACACACACCTCCCTCCTCTCCTGCTCTTTTAATAGTATCATTCCCATAGCAGATAAAACGTGGATTGGAGTTCTGTTTCATTTGCGTTTTCTAGTTTACAAAATTCTACCCCTCTTATAAGAGTGAGCTCACCTGCCACTTCTTCTGTGAACCGTCTCAAATTCCCAGATCATACTGTTATGTGTGTATACAACTGCTCCCAAGGATCACTACTGTTGTCTTCCTTACAGTTCTATTACTCACTCGCTGGCACTAAGCTAGGGGGAGTGAACTTTCTAGGTTAGGGATGCAATTCTTTCATGTGTGTGTTCTCCCTGGCACCTAACAGATCCCATATTTGTTGAACTGAATAATCAGTGAAGAAAAACCGTATGAGGGTTTTCCCTAGCACAACTGGATTTGTACACATGTTCACCACACTTCTTTTTGACCACTGGATACATTTGTGAGAGAGCTGGTCAAAGCCACGGGTGCAGTCTGAATCCATTAAACAAAGAAAAAAAAAACCCCACCAAAACCCCAACAGTCCTGTGTGAGAACATACCCCTGAGCTGGACCTCATTACCAACATCTGACGACCAACTGGGCCACCAGCCAGTGTCCCAGCTCTTAATGATACTGGCTCACTTTAGAACCACGTTCATTTTTTTTAATGACATAATAGGGAAATGATCAAGGCCGTGGGGTGGGAAGGAGAGTGGATAATGAGGAAGGGGAAGTGAGAGCGAGGCACTACGGGGGACGCTCCCGAGGAAAGATCTAAGGGACAGAAGAACAAAGACCTGGAAGGGAGAAAGGAAAGGGAATGGGGCCTGGGCTTCAACAACAGCCGTTTGATTCATCTGCTCCATTATTCCAGGAACAAGGAAGCAATCCATGAACATGGAACGCAAATTCTGCAGCGTGATAAAGAGGGAGCCTTTAGTGGTGCATATTCGTCACACATAACTTTCACTGTTAAAGCATGAACTGAAACAGAAACGCGGGAGTCTCGGGAGCTGCAAAAACACTTGCTAGGACACTGGAAAAAGTTTCAGTCATCGGGACAGGAACTTCGGTTTACTACTGTATGAGCAAGCACATTTACAGAGTCCTGATGTCTGATGTGGATGCAAACAACACTGTTACTTTCAAAGATTAGGATTAGGTGGGCCATGGATTTACCTCAATAAAGAAATGACACGTATAAGGTTAAATTATATAATTATGTTAAAGGATTTGTGTTTATTTTTTACAAAGATACCATCAAAGGCCGTTCATGCAAGGCAGTCAGGCTGTTTGCTTTTCTTTTTGGGGGCAAGGAAAACAGTAAGATACATACTTTAAATTTTAAAAATTTACTCTTGAGAACAAAACCATTCAGCTATACTGAATCTGCTATTCTTTCCAATTACATCGGAAAGCACTAACGAATGTATCACTTTTTAAACTTCGCTTTGTAACACTTGAGTGCTTACCACTTGATGTGCCATTTAAAGGATAATTAATGGATAAACTAAAAGGATAATTATTATGGAGTTTAATATAGCAGGCAAACTGCTCATTAATCCTTACAAGCATGGCTTCGTTATTATCATTTACTTAAAAAGATACCACAGGGAACTGGTATTTACCACCACATTAACTACGTATTATAGACCACACTGTATGTTTCGGCAGTAATCCTGGTTTATTTAAAAAATAAGCTTTATTTAAAATAGCAAATCTGTTGGCTAATCGATACTCTGGAAAATGACTTAAACTTTCACGTGTGCTCCCTTCGTTACTCACATAGAAGCTTCCTTTAGGAAGAGTTAAGCTGTCTCACAGCACAGCGAGCCTCCCCACTATCAGATAGACAGTAAAAGTCAGACGTGAAAAATAAAGATGTATAGAACGGGATACACTAGTGACACTAATTGAGATTGAGCAAGGTTCATGAGACAACACAAATGTAAATAATTATGTCATTTTCTGGGATGTTATTTAAATAATCAATAAAAATATGGACCATTTGGCAAATAATTTGCCCTAAATAAATCCTGGGAAACCATAGTTTGTCTGACCACATTTCTTTAAAAAACTGTAATAATTCACCATAAAAGGAAATGCATCAAAACATTAATAACATTATGTCTAGGTGGCATGTACAATGGTGATTTTTTTTCAGGGATACATAATTGATACAGAAAGGAAGTGCAGTAGTAAGCCAGGCGTTGGTGGCGCACACCTTTAATCCCAGCACTTGGGAGGCAGAGGCAGGTGGATCTCTGTGAGTTCGAGACCAGCCTGGTCTACAAGGGCTAGTTCCAGGACAGCCTCCAAAGCCACAGAGAAACCCTGTCTCAAAAAACCAAAAAAAAAAAAAAAAAAAAAAAAAAGTTGGTTTCTTCAAATTTCTTTCTCTTCCACTGAAATAAAAAATTTGAAATGTAAAATGTCAGTGGCAATGGCAATAAAGAGGAGAGACTCTCCTCACTCATTATTTGCCAAGACCTGTACTTTCAGATCTGAGGCATAAAATCACCTGATGGGCATATTCTGTTACCCCCACAGCCAGAAGCCCAGGTGATAGTAGTGGCTGGAGGTATACATGCTGGAAAAAAATTTTGCTCATTAATAATAATATTGATCATGGGCCAGGCATGGTTAAAGCTAGCATCCCTTTAATCCCAGCACTGGGGAGATAGAGGCAGGCAGATCTGTAGGTCCATGTGGGCTACATGAGACTCTGTCTTGAAAAATAAAAAGACACTAATATTATTAAAAACCAATGATATAGCCTCCAGATTTTTCCTATTGTAATTTATCCTTATTGAAATATCCTTAGAGATTAAATTAAGAAATACAGGAGTCTGGGGCTGGCAAGATGGCTCCCTGGGCGACAGCACTGGCAGCACAAGGCTGGCACCTGGAATTGGGTCCCTGAAATGGACTAAAAGGTGGAGGGAGACCTGACTGCATAGCATTGTTCCCTGACCTCGGCACGTGCCTGCCACGTGTCCACACCTCCCACACCCCCTCCATGCAGGCAAATGACAACAAGAAACCTTTAAAGGAAGGAATTGAGAAGTCAGATCCAAGTGCTAGATCTGTACTGCACTTCCTTTCTTTTCTTTTTTTCCTCTCTTTTGGTGATGCTCTTAACTGCTGACATCTCCAGCCCCAAGAACAACTTTGCAGAATACATCTGCAGGAAGATGGGGAGGGTTCATCGTGGGAATACAGACTCATTTAATCAGGGACCCCCACAATCACACTTCAAGCCTTACCTTCAATTCCAAGGCTTCTGAGAGTAATTTCTGGGCATTTTTTCTAAATGACTCCGTTTTTGGATCACTTCGTACTTCAATAGAAGGTCTATCCCAATGTTTTTCAAAGAAAGTCTTCCACTCGGTGTGAACTTCTTTGGCAAGACACGCCACCTCTGGGTCTGAGTGCCTGCGCATCTTGTTCACAATGTGACCTAGAGCAGGGAGAATCAGAAGGAAATGCAGTTCTGTCCTCCGGAAAGCACTGAGGGGCACTCACATATGTAACAATGCAAAGAGGTCTGTGCAAGCATCCGCCAGCCGGCCCGCCCGCCCGCCCGCCCGCCCGCGTGAAATGGATGTAGGCGGGTGAAAGGAGACAATCCTGGGGAGAACTGAACTGGCCGATGCAGCAAGCCGTAAAGTAGACTCAGAAAGAACAAAGAAGGCCGAGTGTAGTGGAACACACCTTTAATCCCAGCAGCACTCAGGAGGCAGAGACAGAGCAGACCTTGATGAGTTCAAGGCCAGCATGGTCTATAGCGAGTTTCAGGCCAGCCAAGACTACCCTGTCTCAAACAACAAAAACAAGGGGGGGGGGATTCCAAAGGTGCAATAAAAGAGAATGAATTAAGCATTCATTGGAATCTTACTATATTTTAAGTAAAAACTTAGTTGAATTTATTAAAAGGATATTCTTGAGTGGGTATGGGTGTCGCATCCATATGTGTATGTCTGTGTAGGTGCTTAATTGTATATTGGGCTGGAAGCTGACATGTTGGTGTCAGGATGTCTTTCTCAACTGCTTCTCGTCACTAATTTCTTTATATTATATGTATATATGTACCATGTACCATGTGGATATATGTACCATGTGTGTATCTGGTGCCTGTGACAGTCAGGAGAAGGAGTCCGGGCCTTTGGAACTGCAGTTACAGGTGGCTGTGAGCTGCTGTGTGGATGCTGGGAACCAAAGTGAGCTTCTTGAGGAGTGCATTCTTCTTTGGGGCTCCAGCAGCAAGCACAGGCTGGCGGAGACCTCAGGATCAGCCTTACACATTTGACTAAAGCACTTAACAGAGCCCCTAATAAAGGGGGCGACATCACACAACGAGATGGGAAGGTACACAAAAACTCCAGTAGAGAAACTGACTTGTAAACTGAATGTGCAGCACAAGCCTGTGATACTAACACTCAAGACTGGTGGCAGCACACCGGAAGTTCAAGGGATCCTCGGTTACATCTCAAGTCTGAGACCAGCCCGTGCTACAGCAGACCTTATCTAAAACAACAACAACAAATAAACCAACAAAAATGCCCAAACCAAAAAGAAGAGCCTATAGATTTAACAGGATCTAAATAAAAAAACAAACAAACAAACAAAAAAACTCAGTAGGTAGTTTTTATTAGAACACAACCAAAACTTTCTAGACTTAACTTTACAAGTTAAGTCTAGACTTAACTCTTGCTGCACAAGAGTATAAAATAGTATTTTGAAACAGAGGTGTTAACCTGCTACAAATAGCCTTCTAAGGTATCAGAACACATTATAAAGCAACATTACTTAAAATTACATAGACCAACACTAAAATGAATGGATGAATCTATGAAATAAAAATCAAGGCCCAGAAACATATACTTAAGAATCTAATATAAAGTTGGGTGCAGTGGCACATGCCTGTAGTACTAACTACTCGGGAAGCTGAGGCAGGGGGGTAATCACATAAGCCCATTGAGTCTGAGGTCTGCTTAGGTAACACAGTCAGATCCTATCTGAAAGAGAGAGAGAGGGAAGGATGGACTTACCATGTAATAAGAGTTATCGCTGAACAAAGTAAAACATTTAAATTAGGGAAACAGTCAAACCATTTCCCCAATTATGCCAAATGACAGCCCAACACTGCTGTACAAAGGCCATTTGTACTCAGTTCTAGGCTAGGCACTAGTCATGCAGGGCTCAAAAGAAACTCTCCTCACTTTAAAAGGCTCTCCTGGAGATGAAAATAAAGTGATGCCGGAGAGACAACAACCGCAACGTAACGGCGAGTCTAACTTCCCACTCTAACCAGTCTCTGTCTTCCTGCTGACCAGGGAGAAGGCAGCAGACCATCACTCATACGGGGAGAAGAACACATCCCCACTGGCCATGTCTGAAGGTGTTTTCCGGCTAACACACGCTCAGGAAGTGCTTTTGAAACTCATCACTTAAAAGCAGAGCTCACCCCCGGGGCACTTGCTTCCTACAGGCAGAATCGCGATGTCCCGGAGATTATCCTCTCAGCCCACAGTTCTTTCTGCTGCTGGTCAGGGTTGTGAGTGCTAAAGACACAAAGATGGTGACTAAGTGGGAGTCATGTGCCTAGAATATTCCAGACTATGGCTGTAATTTCCAGCACCAAAGTGAGAAATATATAAAAATGCAAAGAGAGAGAAGACATTGCAGGCCTCAGGCATCTTAACTGAAGGCACTGTGGCAGCTACAGAGCATCCTTATGTCCAGCCCCGGGGGCAGAGCTGAACAGGTGACAATCCTCGAGGTTAGCCTACACTCACCCTGTCAAAGTGAACAGCAACATTCACCTTAGTGCTGTTTGAAGCCAGGAAAAGCTAGGAACAATCTATGGGCTCATCATCAAGGGTCCAACTTACTAAACATTACAGTACATTCCAACAGAAACAAGTGTACAGCTACAAACTGGAATAAATAAACGGCACAAGCGAGTACACACTGCAACCCAGGAGGTGGAGGCAGGTCAGGGCTACACACTGAGACACTGTCTCAAAAAAAAAAAAAAAAAGCCACACTACAAACCTCCTAAACAAACACAAAGAGTAAACATGCAAGCCGAGCAGTGGTGGCGCACGCCTTTAATGCCAGCACTCGGGAGGCAGAGGCAGGCGGATCTGAGTTTGAGACCAGCCTGGTCTACAAGAGCGAGTTCCAAGACAGCATCCAAAACAATACAGAGAAACCCTGCCTCAAAAAGCCATAAAAAAAAAAGTAAACACACAGATAGCTCTGCATGTAGGGCCATGAAAGATGATCAATTCTCCCAATCAAGTGAAAATTGCCAAAGAGTATGTTCAGTTCGAGCCAATATTTTAAAAATTACTTATTCAGGTACATATAAACACCATATTGGTTTATTATTAACAGAGGCTTTCTTTTGAGTGACAGGTCTCTGTCTCTGCAGTTCAGCTCATGCACCAAGAGGCTGCACATCACAATCCTAACAGCAGCAGTGTGTGGGGACGGGCCCTTCCACCACCTGGTCCTCACTGTATTCTCTGTTCTCCAGCTATGAGAGAGAAGATGCGGTCCTGTGTCAAATCCAGGGGTTGTCTCTATCCTGGCACCGCTTAGCCACTCTGTGGCACCTGAGACTGGGACCTTCTCCTTCTGAACTATTTTCTCCCAGTCCTTCTCGGACACTACCTGTCTCGTGCGGGGCATGTGCTCCACCCCAGACACTGACTAACACTCACTTGAGGACCCCAGCCTTCTTTCCCTACCTGCCTGTCCCAGGTCCTCTCACCTGCAAGCAGATGTCTCCCAAGTGTGCGTCTCTAGCCAAAGGCCCCCGGGCACGGGACTGTATCTCCAGGGTCTTTCTGGACACCTCCTCACTTAAAGTACCCACAGACAGCACCCATCATCATTTATGCCCCCTTTCTCTCACTCCAAGACACGGGTCCACTGCTTTAACTCTTCATCCCCTCCTTTTCCTCCATGCCCCTCTCCACCCCTATTGCCCTGACTCACATTCCTATCACCTCTCCCTGGGTCCACGGAAACAGTTAAAATTAACATGTTTATAATTCAGAGGAGAAAGTAGCTGTTTAAATATTCCAGGCAGGGCTGGCGATGTAGCTCAGTGTGTGTAAGAACTGGGCAACTTCTGTCTCAAATCTGGCCCTTTACAATTCATCTTCTACCCTGAAGCCATAATACTGTTTTAAGGTAATTTGATGGGGATAGGGTGGAGCTAAGTGGTAACACACTTGCCCAGTAACAGGGAGAGAAAGACTTAGAGGGGAGGGAAAAAAGTGAGGGAGAGTACGAATCACAAAACACCTTCTATATATAGCATTAAAGCTCTGGACATCCGGGACCACTCTGGCCTTACTCTCCTCTGTGTCGCCCTCCCCTATTTCCATTCCCAGCTCTTCTACAGAAATTAAAACTGCATGTCTGCTTTGGGGTCATGCTGACTGCCCTTATCATACTTCTGAGTGAGTCTTAGCTCACATGGCTCCTTCTGCCCAAAATATTTCATCCATCCATCCATCCATCCATCCATCCATCCATCCATCATCGTTGTTGTTGTTGTTATTTGGTAGTGCTAGATATCAAACTCAGGTCCTAGCATTTGCTGGGCAAATGTTCTACCACAGACCTACATCCCCAGACCTGCCTACTATAACCAAACACCCACTTTCTCCTCTAAATTGTAAACATCATTACCTTACTCTAGTAATAGTCCCAGTCCTCAGCACAGGGCTACCGCAAGAGACAGTTAAGTGTTGGCTGAACAGAATCAAACCATAACCGTTTTTGTTCTGGCTGTCCTGGAACTCACTCAGTAGACCAGGCTGCCCTGGAACTCACACTCCTCCTGCCTCTTCCTCCTGAGTGCTGGGATTGCGGGTGGGAGCTTGCACACCTGGCTTCCAAATTAGTTTTGTGCTAACCCTTAGACATGGACGCAGCTGACTGAGAAAGGCACGCACTGCAGAGAAAAGCCCTGCTGTAATAAAGTGAATTCTAAGGTACTGAGAAGATGATGTTTTTGATTCTGCTCTGGCTCCTGCTCAGAATTTCTTCTACCCATCACACCAGGCTTTATGCGGATTAGTCCATTTACTTTACAATAAATCAGACCTCTCTACTGTATCCTTTTATAAATGGTAAGCTGAAGCTCAGTAGAATAATTTGTCAAGGTCTCCCAGCTAGAAAGTCCTGAGGCCAGGATTTGAACTGTGTAGGGACCAACTCTCCGAACCTCTAACGTCCTGTACTGCTCCTTCATTAGGGCCTGGCACAGTGCTCATCGAGCCTCTGCTGAGGTAATGCGATGCACCTTCTTAGTGTTCTCCAGCCAGAAGAGGACACACCCCGGGAAATAACTAACGGGCACCAGGCTTGATAATCATGCCAGGACAATGAAGTCACGGCCATTAGCCTTCAGGGGCCAGTATATCCTACAGAGCTCCCACAAAGGCCATGCTCAGAGAGGCAGGGAGGACCTGCAGGCATCCAGGACAACTGAGGGCGTGCAGGACTAAAAGGGAGGTTAGGGGAGGCCAAATGTTTCCCATGGCTCCCCAGCTGGTGGCACTTCTGGGAAGTGGTGGAAACTTTGGAAGGTGGGGCTGACAGGAAGATCACTGGTGATTCACCTCTGAGGGGACATGTTCCTCCTGGTGTCTGCTTTCACACCACATGAGGTGAACAGCTTCCCTCCACCATGATGCCCTGCCACACCATGGCTTGGAGACAATGGGGCCAAGGGAACATGGCTGAGACTGACCATGCCAGCATTAGTCTTTCCTCCTTCGAACTGACATTCTTAGGTATTGTCATGGCCATGGAGAGCTGACCAACCCAGTACCTAACTTAACTCCTGCAGCCCCAGAACAACCTTAAGTAGATGCTGGGCAACTCCCTATCTTACAGGAAAAGAGCCTGAGGTACTGAGGGCTAAGTATCTTAGGAAGAAGCAAGGGCAAAGCAGGGCTGGTCACCAAGACCATACATTCGCAGCCCAGCTTCTGCCCTAGTCTGGAGATCAAACAGTCCTACCTTCTCTAATTTCAATCAAACAGTCCTACCTTCTCTAATTTCAATCAAACAGTCCTACCTTCTCTAATTTCAATCAAACAGTCCTACCTTCTCTAATTTCAATCAAACAGTCCTACCTTCTCTAATTTCAATCAAACAGTCCTACCTTCTCTAATTTCAATCAAAAAGTCCTACCTTCTCTAATTTCAAACAGTCCTACCTTCTCTAATTTCAATCAAACAGTCCTACCTTCTCTAATTTCAATGAAACAATCCTACCTTCTCTAATTTCAATCAAACAGTCCTACCTTCTCTAATTTCAATCAAACAGTCCTACCTTCTCTAATTTCAAACAGTCCTACCTTCTCTAATTTCAATCAAACAGTCCTACCTTCTCTAATTTCAATGAAACAGTCCTACCTTCTCTAATTTCAATCAAACAGTCCTACCTTCTCTAATTTCAATCAAACAGTCCTACCTTCTCTAATTTCAAACAGTCCTACCTTCTCTAATTTCAATCAAACAGTCCTACCTTCTCTAATTTCAATGAAACAATCCTACCTTCTCTAATTTCAATCAAACAGTCCTACCTTCTCTAATTTCAATCAAACAGTCCTACCTTCTCTAATTTCAATCAAACAATCCTACCTTCTCTAATTTCAATCAAACAGTCCTACCTTCTCTAATTTCAATGAAACAGTCCTACCTTCTCTAATTTCAATCAAACAGTCCTACCTTCTCTAATTTCAATCAAACAGTCCTACCTTCTCTAATTTCAATGAAACAGTCCTACCTTCTCTAATTTCAATGAAACAGTCCTACCTTCTCTAATTTCAATCAAACAGTCCTACCTTCTCTAATTTCAATCAAACAGTCCTGCCTTCTCTAATTTCAATGAAACAGTCCTACCTTCTCTAATTTCAATCAAACAGTCCTACCTTCTCTAATTTCAATCAAACAGTCCTACCTTCTCTAATTTCAATCAAACAGTCCTACCTTCTCTAATTTCAATGAAACAGTCCTACCTTCTCTAATTTCAGTGAAACAGTCCTACCTTCTCTAATTTCAATGAAACAGTCCTACCTTCTCTAATTTCAATGAAACAGTCCTACCTTCTCTAATTTCAATGAAAAAAAAAGAAAGAAAAAGAGGTTCCACGACCTTTCCCCAAGGTTACAAGTTGGTCAGTAGCTACATCAAGGAAGTTAATGATCTGCAAAAAGTCATTATTTGCTCCATGAAGTTTATGTTTTAAAGTAAGCAGTGTCACTGCTGGTCTTATGACCTAGGTCAGGTCCTCTGGGCTTAAGGTTAAGGGTTTCTGCATCCTAACACATTGTTAAAACAAATTGCCTACAGGAAGCAACTGTTTGGTCATTTAGCAAACATTACCAAATACCAGGTATATCCCAGGCCCAGGCTGGGGCACTGGGCAGAATGTGGAGCAAGACACAGCTCTGCACTAAGAATCTCCAGGCAGAGCCAACACAGCGAACACACTGATGCATGATGCTATTCCAGGCCGTAGGCTATCACTGAAGAGCATCCCCAAGGGTCCTAAAGAACAACTGAGTCATTTCAACTAGCCAGGGACTCCAGAAAACAGGCAGTGTTTCTCCCAAGTCTCTGTAATTCCCTAAGGAGGTAGGACATATAAGAAGGAAGCAAAAACATGGAGGCCTGAGACAGTATGGTATAAATAAGGATGATGGGTAAACAAAATGAGGTCCCAAGAGATGCCACATCACCTCTGTGACTACACTACCTTACATGGCAAAAGGGACTTTACAGGTATGACTAAGGTTAGGGGCCATGAGATGAGATGAGCCTTGACTTTCCAGACTGGGTCCAATGGAATCACATGGGTTGCACAATCCCTTGAACTGGGAAAGGCGGGGTGTATGGAAGGGCGGAAGGGTGGGTCAGAGAGACAGCTGCGAGGAGAGCGATACGTCACAGTGCTAGTTTTGAAGATGGAGAAAGGGGACAAAAGCTAAGAAAGGCAGGTAGCTTTCAAAAGGGAACTGAACTGTCCTTTCCAGCCTTCAGAGGGAATGTGACCCGCCAACTTCTTCCCTTCACGGGAGTTCAGGTGACAGGAAGTGGCAGGACACGGTGTAAGAACATCTTACAACTGCTGCTCATCACATGGTGTCGACTGGCAGTGAGTTACTCTAAACCCACAAAGCTTCAATTTTCCCATTTTCAAAACGGAGAAAATAATTATAATGACTTTACAGGATTGTTACATGGGTCAAATGGGTCATGGATGTGACAGCACTTTATAAATATGAGGAGCTATTTACTGTAGTTAACCAACCATGAGTTAAGGCAGTGAGGCTTCTCTGGAATCAGGTCAGCAAACGGACAAAAACCTTCCCCTGCACTCTCATGCAGAGTCACAGTGACGCACCCCTGCACTCTCTCATGCAGAGTCACAGTGACGCACCCCTGCACTCTCACATGCAGAGTCACAGTGACGCACCCCTGCACTCTCACATGCAATGACACACCCCTGCACTCTCTCATGCAGAGTCACAGTGGCGCACCCCTGCACTCTCACATGCAGTCACAGTGACGCACCCCTGCACTCTCACATGCAATGACACACCCCTGCACTCTCTTATGCAGTCACAGTGAGGCACCCCTGCACTCTCACATGCAGAGTCACAGTGACCCACCCCTGCACTCTCACATGCAGTCAGTGACCCACCCCTGCACTCTCTCATGCAGTCACAGTGACGCACCCCTGCACTCTCACATGCAGAGTCACAGTGACGCACCCCTGCACTCTCACATGCAGTCACAGTGAGGCACCCCTGCACTCTCACATGCAGAGTCACAGTGACGTACCCCTGCATTCTCACATGCAGTCACAGTGAGGCACCCCTGAACTCTCACATACAGAGTCACAGTGACCCACCCCTGCACTCTCACATGCAGTCACAGTGACGCACCCCTGCACTCTCACATGCAGTCAGTGACCCACCCCTGCACTCTCTCATGCAGTCACAGTGACGCACCCCTGCACTCTCACATGCAGAGTCACAGTGACCCACCCCTGCACTCTCACATGCAGTCACAGTGATGCACCCCTGCACTCTCACATGCAGTCAGTGACCCACCCCTGCACTCTCTCATGCAGTCACAGTGATGCACCCCTGCACTCTCACATGCAGTCAGTGACCCACCCCTGCACTCTCTCATGCAGTCACAGTGACGCACCCCTGCACTCTCACATGCGGCTGCAGTGAGGCATGCCTGCTTGCTGGCCTTCATCATTGCCTTGTCTCCTGTATGCTCGACGACCTTTGCCCCTGGTTTACGAAAAAGGAATCCACTCACAGAGGCCCAATAACTGCAAGGCTCAAAGGTCTTCTCACAGCTGGCCTCGGCTTCCCCCACCACTTGAGCGCCTGAGGGCCACTCGTTTCCAATGCCTCTGAGGACACTCGTCCCTGGCCCGATGTCATTTACTGCCCTGGCTTTCTCCTTCTCCTTCCATTCCCTTAGCCTCCCCACTTCCTTATGAAGTTTCTTCCAGGTTCAATCCTTCTAGTATTCCTTTAGCTCAGAGAATTCATTCACTTATATGACTCTAAACAGATATTTTCTAGAAAATTACTTCCAAATATGTATTTCTAGTCTAACAGTCTCACTTGAGCTGGGCATTTCCATGAAAAGAGTTTATGTAATAATTCAAAATGCAGTCCTATGGTTGTGGTGCATGGCTTTAATCCCAGTACTTGGGAGGCAGAGACAGGAGGATCTCTGTGACTTCGAGGCCAATGTGGTCTACAGAGTGAGTTCTAGGACAGCCAGGGCAACACAGAGAAACAACTGTCTTGGAAAGAAAAAAATTCAAAATGTTAGTAAAACTGACTAAATAGAAATAGCAGCAGGAAGCTCCCACATGAGGCACAAAAGAAAACTCTCCACTCTGATTTTAAAAACCCTAAGTCTGAGAAGATGGCAGAACCCACAGAGAAGGGCCATGTGGCCAGCGTCCAGGGCGCAGTGAGCTAACCTGGAAGAATGCTGGCTTCTCCATTACCTTTCTGAGGTCCACTCACTCTGTGACCTTGGATAAGTCATGTCAGCTCTGTGGGTTTCCCTGTTTATAAACTGAAGCAGCTAAATGGATTTCATGGAAATCAGGAGGAAAAGTGTGGGTTGGCAAGACAGCTTGGTGGGTAAAGCGAGGCACTTGTCACCAAGCCTGCTGACCTGAATTTGCTGTCCAGGACCCCTACGGTGGAAAGAGAGAACAGACTTCCAAAAGCCGTCCTTTGCTCCACAGACACACACTGTGAAATGTGTGTACCCCACAGGTAAACACATACATCACTACTAAAGACACACACTTTAAAAGAAAGATGATACTCTTATCAGTAAATGAACAAAGGACACTATTTACAAAAAGAAAGAGAAAAGAAAAGGTGGCTTATAAATCTATTACGCTTATTCTACTCAGTAAATGAAAATAGCATCTATTTCTCTGACCTATCTATTTTTTTTTGGTTTTTCGAGACAGGGTTTCTCTGTAGCTTTGGAGGCTGTCCTGGAACTCACTCTGTAGACCAGGCTGGCCTCGAACTCACCGCCTGCCTCTGCCTCCCGAGTGCTGGGATTAAAGGCATGCGCCACCAACGCCCGGCTTGACCTATCTATTTTTTTGATCTGTTGGATTAATGACATTTTAAGGAGGTATACAAATGAGGAAAAGCTTCCTAGATCTACGATTCCCAAACAGACCAAGACAGGAGGTGCACAGGGCAGTCTAGATGAAGGCCTTGGGTAAGTTGGAGCCTCGAGCACCGGTTACAAGTGCTGGAACACCAGCTAAAGATTGAGCTGTTCTTTCTAAAGAAGCACCCTTGCTTGTGGGGAGAAAGTCAGACTGAATCACGAAACAGAGATGGGCAGGGTGGTCGGTGGTGGAGCACGCCTTTCATCCCAGCACTCCAGAAGCAGAGGCAGGCGAGTCTCTGTGAGTTCAAGGCCAGCCTGGTCTACAGAGTGAGTTCCAGAACAGGCTCCAAAGCTACAGCTCAGAGAGAGAGAGAGAGAGAGAGAGAGAGAGAGAGAGAGAGAGAGAGAGAGAGAGAGAGAGAGAGAGAGACAGAAGGTGAGCAGAGCCGTGAAGAACCCCTGTTCAACCCTGTCGCTTTCCACTTAGGAACCAGACTACTCTGCACTCCTGTTCTGTAGCAGTAAGGCTTGAGACACACTGGTACATACTATAGCATGGTCTTGCTGGCATGGAGTTACTGCCTAGCAAACAGAAAATAAAGAAGTAAATAATTAAATAATTACAAACTGAGATAAGAGCCAGGAGGGAAACCGTTTGCCAAGAGAAAGGAAAATAATCAATGGTTTCAAATCACAGGCCTGGGAAGATGAGAACTGACAAGACCACTGAATCTGAACAGAACAAAATCACTGTGTCCTCAGAGAGAAGTGTGAGAGGCCAAAGAAGGGCACTCTGAGTGGTGATGGCTTTGAAGGAAATTTGGCTATAAAGGGAAAAAGAGAAACAACGTGTCTGGGAAGGATGGCAAAGGCAGCTAACAGGGAAGATTTGTGCCTGTGTGCAGGCAGGAGAGACAGTAAGCGTGACGACAGAGGAGAGGCGATGGGCTATCACACGTCCCCACTTCCACAGCTGGTCCTGGTGAAGTCCAGCTAAGGGCTCTGAGGAGCCCCGGCTCCTCCCTCCCAGTCCTTCGTGCTTCCGTCGTGTCCCACCCTGGGGACCAGTGCCACACTGTGTTCCCGGGGCTCACTCCCTCACATCTTTTGCATGTTGGCTCAGATGCCACTCTCTATGACACGCTTTCTGCGCCAACACACTCATTGCTGGACCCTTGCATCTGCCCTACTGTCCCATGAACTGCCATCATCCATCACTGCACAAACGATCTGTTTCTTCTCTGGTGCTTTGCTTCCTTTCGCTACTGTTACTTTGAGGCAAGGTCTCTGTAGCCAGGAACTCACTACATAGTCCAGGATAGCCTCAAACCAATGGCGATCCTCTGCCTTAGTCTCCTGAGCACTAGGACTATAGGTATGATCCACCATGCCCAGCTAGGGCAGAGGTCTTCATCAGTGTCGATCACAGGCACCCATTATAGTGCCTGGTGCATGCAGGTGCTCTAGTTTCATCTGTTGAGGTAATAGCGTGACAAAAGGTAACTTAGGGAAGAAGGGTTTACGTGGCTGACGGTCCCAGGTTAGCCCATTACTGCCAGGATGTCAAGGGAGGAACTTAAAGCCTCACAGGCACAGTCAAGCAAAGAGAGCAGGAATGCCGGATTCCTGGATTGCCGGAGCGCGGCTAGCTTTCTCTGTCACATATCTAAGGCCTCAAACCAGGGAGTGGTGCCTCCCACAGTAGGCTGGGTCTTCCTCTACCGATTATCAGTTAAGAGAAAT
The DNA here is from genome assembly GCF_017639785.1 of Mesocricetus auratus. Taxonomy (NCBI): domain Eukaryota; kingdom Metazoa; phylum Chordata; class Mammalia; order Rodentia; family Cricetidae; genus Mesocricetus; species Mesocricetus auratus. The sequence goes on along the minus strand of NW_024429197.1, from coordinate 31,974,718 downwards.
GCCCACAAGACAACTAGATCTAGATGATTCCTCCTCAAGGTCTCTTTCCAGGATGCTAGGTTGGGATGACAGTTTAAAAGCAGCTAGCACAGCAGGCACTGAACAGAATGTCTCAAGGCCCCTGATGAGGCCCCTCCCCCAGTATCCCTCACCGTTATCTTCGTCCCTTAGTCAGCAGAAGCTCCAGCCATACATCCCATAGCTTGAAGCATCAAATGGTGATAACAGTGTATTTTTTAACCTAATAAACTGCTAATAAGATATTCTACTAAACACTCACGAGTAACCTCAAGTTAAAAACAAAACCAACAGGCTTGATTGTCTGTCTATCATCTTGACAGTGCAGTAGACTGAATCCAGGGCCTTGTGCAAACTCGACAGGTACTCTACCACCAAATACATTCCCAGCCCAGTTTTCTTTCTTACTGGATTTCTCTTAGCCTATCACGTGAGAAATTATGCTGAAATCTCCAAAAGAGGAGACAGTGATGCAGCATTTTCAAAGCTTACCTGACCCCAGCACCCTTTCTTCAGGAGACACATTACTGGACCAGAGTTCTAGAAAATATACACTAGAAAACACGGCGCTGGGGATAAAGCCCGGACTTGGCTGGCTGCCCAGTTTCTTTTCAGGCAGGCCCATGTAGAAGTGGGTCCCTCACCAGGTACCCACGTTCTATTGTGCCATTTCAGGACTTTAGGCTTCTTTTCCTTCCTCATGCCTCTGCCTGCAATGAACAGGAGCTCATTCTGACCTAGAAAAGCCACATTTCTACAGAAACCCTTCCCAATTCATTGGGAGGAGAGTGCCACTGCACCTTCACAGACTCTAGTACATGCCCGACTCTCGTATTTTCAAAAGTCAATCACAATTATACACCTACGTGCTTGTTTTCTAAGCAAGAACGAAGAGGAGGCACACACAGACCAGGCATCATTCTCTGGCACTCAGCATAAGGCATGGCATATCAAGGTCCTTGATATGTGTCAAGTGTATGAATTCTTCCAGATTGAAACTAAAATACAGATCAAATGATGCAAGGCTCTCGCTGATCTTCACATTGCTCATTAGTTTTAACACAGAGACCTTGCCCTGGAAGCTTTTCCAATGCTAACTCCTCTCACTCTACTGGATCCTTCTCATTAGTGTTCAACATGTTATGATTCTCTCCTATCTTAACACCTTGTACTTATTCAGTCTATCTCCCTTCCCTTCCTCATCCCATCACCTCTCTTTAATACCAAACTTTCAAGGCATCTTTTTTCAGTGTCATTTCCGCAACCCTTTTGCTCCTCTAGCTCCTGCCCCCAACCTTGCCTTTGAGACTGTCCTAAAATTACTAATGACTTTATTTCATAAACCAATGCCATTTTTAGACTAAGTTTATTTGGTCCTGTGACAACCATGGATACACAGCTGACTACGCCTTCTCCAAACCCTGACTCTCTCATTCCAGTGACAATATTCTCTTCTGTCCCTCTGGTCAACACTCTCAGTGTGGTCCTAAACACCCCTTAAGTGTTCATCTGCTTCAGGGTTTTGGACTTGGCTCTTTGCCCTCCTTAGAGTCTTCCTACAAAGCTTATCTAGTTTTGTCTCTTCAACTCCTTGCTACATGTTGATGACAAAGTATTCCCACTGAAATGGTTACAATCTTTCTTTCTTTTTCAGCTTTATGCATCCAACAACATCGTGGTTTTTATTTTGATTTGGTTTTGTTTTTTAAGATAGGGTTTCTTGTGTATGCCTGGCTGTCCTTGAACTCAGAGATTCACCTGCCTCTGCCTCTGCCTTCTAATTGCTGGAATTAAATACTGCATCCAATACCTTCTTAGACATTTCCTCTGGGATATTCTATTATTCTAGAGACAATAGGAAATGTGAAAAAATGAAAACAGTTTTGAAATGAAGAACTTAAGAATGAGCTAAGAGTCAGCAGAAGAGAGAATTAGTAGTTTGGAAGACATATCTGAAGAAGTTATCTAGACTGCTGAGAGAGACGAGACAAGGGGATAAAGGATATGACATAAAAATATGAAGAACAGGTTTAACATAGTTCTACCTGTAGAATCTCAGGAGGGAATAGAAAGGAAAAACACATTGGGAGAAAGAATTGTTGTAAATTTTCAACAAATAAACATGCACTTGTAGGTCTGGGAAATATATGTGAGATAAATAAAAAGGGATACATGCTGTGGTAGCCGACACACATGACAGCCCTTAGTGAGTCTCATACCCTGGTAACCACACCGTGTGTAGTGCAATTCAAAACATACCAGGGTTGGTCAAATGCAGCCATATGCAGAGTACAATGAAAATGATAGTGTGTTACTTCTAAGGTTAAGCTATAAAAGAAATGATGGAAATCAGGCATGGTGGCTCACACCTGTTATCCCATAATTTAAGAGCTGAGACAAGATAATTACAAGTTTGAGGCTAGCTTGCGTACACAATGAGTTTCAGGCCAACCTGGGCTACACAATGAAGCTGTTTCAAAAAAACCAACCAAAGAAACAAACAGCAAATTGTGGCTTCTTTATTGATTGTTGTTTCAATTCTTGTCCTTTTGGGGTCACTGGCTCTGGGGAAGTTGGTTGCTGTGAGGAGCAGCCATGAGGACAGGCCCATGCGATGAGGAACTAAGTAAGGGCCTTCTTCAGGCAATCCTCTAACACCTGCTATCTTGGAAGCCCATCAGAAGTCAGCAGCTCTAACCAACAGCCTGATGACAAGCTCTTAAAAGACAGTGAACAGCCAGGAAGAGTGGTGTACACCTCTAATCACACTATTTAGGAGATGGAGATAAGAAAATCAGGAGTTTAAACTGGTTGTAAGAGCCCCAATCAAACCACACCAAACTAAACCAAAATAAGCATACCCCAAGCCAAAACCATTCAGATAAACTGGCTCCTGGTTTGCCCAATCTCAGAGAAACTATGTGAAATAATACTTTCTTAAGCAGCTAAATTTTAGGACAATTTTATGCAGTCACAGATAACTAATATATTGCCAAAACCAAACAGTTCTGAATCGCTTACAAAAAGCCTTCCCCATCTGGTCCAGACTGTCTCTCAGCCTCATTTCCTGCCACGCTCTCTCTGGCATGTTACATTTTAAACACACCTCACAACTCGAGCTTCTGGGACAGGCCCGTGTTCTCTCTCCCACCTCCACCCCCTCTGCAGCTTCCACGATGCACCCTCTGCCAGACGCATTCTTTAGCGCTCTCTCCTACTTCCACATTGGCGAACATCTCCCCGTCGCCAGAGCACCGTACTACACGACATACAAAAGTCTTACTACACTGCCCATCTTTCCACCAGATTCAAACTCCAAGAAGGGAGCAGTTCCTGCCTCCTTTATACCCACAGTGCCCAGCACACTCTGTAGATATTTGTTGCTTACACCCAACAAGGTAGAGCCAGGCAGGAAGGCTAAAAGTTGAAGCATAAACATTCTCAGGAAATGATCCGAGTAAGATCTTCACCTGATGTAACTGTAAAGGAATCAACCCTCCCACCCCTTCATTCCATACAATTTCAAGTTTAGGGAAGGCTGAATAAGGTCAAGATTCAAGGGTTGGATGGATTCCAGTTCCTGCTAAGCCAAATCTCATGGTAGTTCTATTATGGACCTTGAGCTGTAATGTCTGAACATCCGACACACCCATTCTGGAAAGCACTCACAACTATACTCAAAGGTCAACAGAAAGGGTTTTGAAAATGATCACCTGTCCTGCCTTTTAGGATAATCCTAGCTTATTATGTCGAGATTTAAGATCTGATTATGTATGGTATCTGTGGTATGTGTCTAAACAGGATCATATATATACATATATATGTGCATAAATAAACAGGTCATAAAATATTAAACACTAGTACCCTCTACTGGTGGAAAGGCCTTACAGGCTCATGTGAATGGTCTTATCGCCCTCTAGCGACCACAACCTATAAAGACAGCAAATCCTGCCACAGATGGGCGCATCTTCTTGGCTATAATGATAGGGTTTTATGTTCTTTAAGCATCTAATTTCCTCAGATGCTGGTTTATATTACAGGGGTGCAACTCTAGGCCTCTTGGGAGCTCCCCGGGGACTCTGCACAGCTCTTCCCAGCTGTTAGTGACAGTATGACGCTGCTCTCTCCTGCTTCTCAGGAACAAGAGGTCAAGGGGAGGCAGAGGAGGCGATGGCTGCTCTGCGGAGGGCAGAAGCAGCAGCTGTGAAAGACTACCCTGGGCTCTCCGGGGAGCAGAGAGCAGCTTGAGGAACACATGTTGTTCCTCCCTTGCATATTACTAAAACGGCAATTCAACGTGGTCCTCACTTACCTCTGAAACATTTCCAAAGCTACAATAAATGACACAGCGGCAAATGTTGCTTTCATTTTGTTTTACAAACCAGGCTTTGCCAGTTATTGCCACCGATGACAGATTAGGCTGAGTTTCTTTCAAGATTTAGCTTAAATGCCACCTCCTCTGTGAAATCTTTCTGAAGTACTGAAATTGTAGCTCTATCCTTGCTGACCACGTACAGACTCTGGATCAGAACAGTGGACAGTGTCGTGTGGCACTGTTCCCGTTTGTCTACACCATCGCCTCTCTACCAAACCCTCAGCTCCTCCAGGTCACAATCAAGTCTCGATCATTTTTGCACAGTCAGCGTCGGGCACACACAAAATGTTACCTATATGTCACTGTCACCAGTACTATATATACGATAAGTACAGAAATTGAACACAGGCTTTTAAAACCTTATATAATAACTGAGCAGAGGAATTCTGTTCACTTTAATCAAAAATTGGGGGGAGGTGTGACAAGATGGCTCAGTGGGTAAGGGTGCTTGCCACCAAACCTTGCCACTCCTTGGAGGGAGCAAACCAATGTCCACTAAGTTGTCCCCTGACCTCCATACGTACACTGTGGTAAACACACACCGGACCCCCCTTCCCAACACATAATAAAATGAAAACAAAAATTTAAAAGATCGAGGACTGTGTTTTGTGTGTTTTCACTTCATTTTTTTCTTGAAATTTTACTATATATTATAAAATTATTAGCCTGAGGCTAGTAAAATGTTCTAAACAAAGGTCCCATCCAGGGACAGTGTGAAAAGCTCGGATGGGTCAAATGAGTTGTGATGTACAGGAAGAAGGGAGATACCGTAGAAGTATTATTCACAGAGTGCAGGAGCCTACCTATCCTTGTCGATTGCAACACCTCCTTGGAGGGTATTTTCTTCTTTAATTCTTGTAAGGCTGCAACTAGGTTGTCTTTGGTTTGATCAGGAAGCTCCAACATAGTTTTCCATCTTTTTATGTCTTCTACAACCACAACTCTCTGTGAAAAATAAAAGTCATTTGGAAAATGGAACATTTTCATTAGAAAGACATCTGCTTCACCTGAGCTAATGGCTCTCCTATTGACATATGAATTATTGATTATGACCTGAACCAAAGCACAGTGTGTCTGATGGCCCCCAACGATGGGTAATTGCTTAAAAGCAGGTCCTGCTTACTGCAAATCAGGAGGAGAGTTCCATCTATTAGGAAAAGTGCAACTTTTAATCTCACCATGCCAGACACCACTGGGCACTTAGCAGTTAGGGAAATGATGCCTAGGTGAATCAACCTCATAGTCCGTTTAAGTGTCTTACTTTGTATTCACGGAACAGTCATAAAACCATGTTTACTTCAACAATAAAAATCACACAAACAGTTCACCACTTCCCAGAGGAGAAAACCCAAATTTTCTTTTTGAAAGAATTTTTTTTAACTTCAAACACACTGAAAGGTTCAAGGAGCAACCCATCACTTAAAAAGGTTGTTATTATAAAATTTAAGTCCTTTCCTCCCTCCCCTCACCAAACTCATTTCCCATCTTCCTTTCCAGAAGAAGCTAACACCTTATGGCTGACTCTCATGCTTCCGTTAAGTATAAAACACTAGAAATTAGGAATTCGGGGAAGGAGATAGGAAAGCTTTTGTACTGTCATGCATTTTTTTTCTGTAGTTTTGAAATCATTTAAGCTAAGAAATGTTTAGTAAACTAAAAATGGCAGACAAGAAGTAGCTTTCATAATTGAAAAAGTATATATCTCATCTTGGATCACTATTACCCCGGGCAGGTGGGCAGGTGGGCAGTTAGGGGCAAAGAAGGGCCTTAGGAGGCTTTGGGGTCCTGGTAATGTTTATCTTCATGTGTTCACATCAGATACTTAGCACGTGTGCACTTTCCTACATGAAGTTTCAATACAGCCATGAGATACTGGGATATATTCCTTCCCTTAGAGGGAGAACATGTGGTCTGCTTCCAGCCTAGAAGCCAAGGGTGAAGGAAGGGTCCATCAGTTTCTCTATTTCCCAGCTCCCTGCCTGCTTGCTTTGGTTTTGCCTTCTAGGTTCAAAGCCAAGAGAGCAAGGAAGGGATTTGACCCTGATCAGGTGGTTTTGGTGTTCTCTGAACTGGCAGGCATTTAAAGGTCTTAAAGGTCACCCTCCCCAACAGGATGCCTTCTGCAGTTCCTTGGAGACTTCCCTGCTGAGAACTCACCTGAAGCACCTACTATACTGGTAATGATTCTTACAGCTCTCTCTCTCTCTCTCTCTCTCTCTCTCTCTCTCTCTCTCTCTCTCTCTCTCTCTCTCTCTGTCTTTCAGTCTCTCTCTGTCTGTCTTTCACACAGAGAGAGAGAGAGAGACAGAGAGAAAGAGAGAGAGAGTGACAGACAGACAGAGAAGTACAGAGAGAACCTCTAAAGGGAGGGGAACAAGAGTGAGTGATGGAATGTTTGTGACATGAAAGCAGGAGGGGGACTGTTAGGGAGAAGAGGGCCAGTTAATGGGGAAAGGCGGTGGGAATTAAGAACATAAAATGAAACATGTATGAAAATGCCATAATAAGAGCTGGTAAGATGGCATTGTCAAACCTGAAGACCTGAGTTTAATTCACCAGAACCCACATAGTAGAATTGTAAGTTGTCCTCTGATCGCCACACACCCACAATAAATAAATGTAAAAATGAAGAATGCCATAATGAAACCCAGTGCTTTGTACGCTTCTTGAATGCAGACTTTCTCTGTAGGTGCCCCACAGTCCTTCTAAGGAGCTTGGGGACCCAGCCACTCTATTTGAACCCAAGCCATGCAGCACCCGCTCCTATGACTGCTCCCATCTTTGCCCTAAAAGATCCCAAAGATAGCTGGCATTGGTGGCGCACGCCTTTAATCCCAGCACTCAGGAGGCAGAGGCAGGCGGATCTCTGTGAGTTCGAGGTCAGCCTGGTCTACAGAGCAAGTTCCAGGACAGCCTCCAAAACAATACAGAGAAACCCGGTCTCGAAAAACAAAAACAAACAAACAAAAAAAGACTCCCAAAGATAACAGCCTGGCAAGGTATCTGCTTCTCCCTCTGCCATCAGCCAGCAACTGTCTTTGGACTTCCCAAGCTCAGGTCTGGTCTGGGTGTTGACCAACTCCAGGAACGGAGTTCAGTTCTCCAATGGAAATTGTCACAGTGGAGCTCTCCCTCTCCACTGAGGAACACATTCCCCCTCTCCCTCTAACCTGGACCTATGGAAGATGATGGGTTTCTTCATGTATTTCCTGCATAAGTTCCAGAGAGATGCACTAGATCCTCATTTGAGAATATCATTTTATATCTACCCCTTGTTCCCAGTGCTTAGGAGACTCAATCAAAACTGAGAGAAAAAGCTTTTCCTATGTGCTGTTGCAGTATAAACTAGTTAGCGCTAAACGGTTAAAAAAAAAACCAAAACAACAGACCCTGAGCCACATAGGAGCAGTTTTCTATCGAAAGGTATAAATATCAAGCTTTTCTTGCCCAGGGTGTTTTCTTGGGGTATTCATGTTAATACAGTCAGAGCTGGCCCATGCTAGCAGTACTGAATAGCAATCATATTATTCTACACACATCTTAGAGGGAGCTTCCTCCCCACATATTTCCATTGTAAATACTGCTCCAGCGCACTCCTGGCTTTTTTGCCTACCATCTCCTACCTGTTCACTATCAATTCTAGATCTTCATGCGCAGTGGGTGCTGCTGTTTTGCTCTCCCACCCCGCTGCCCAGTGTAATGTAAAGATCTTCTTTTCCAATACCCTATTTAGTTCATCTGCCTTTGTTACTTACTAGAAATATTGTCCCTTTACTTTTTGTCTCCTTTCTTTTCTTTTTAAAAAAAAATTTATTAAGTAAAGTGTTCTGCCTGCATGTATGCCTGCAGGCCAGAAGAGAGCACCAGATCTCCTTACAGATGGTTGTGAACTACCGTGTGGTTGCTGGGAATTGAACTCAGAACCTCTGGAAGAGCAGCCAGTGCTCTCAACCTCTGAGCCTTCTCTCCAGCCCTTGTCTCCTTTCTTATCATCTGTTAAACAGACCAAATTTGTTTTGTTTTGAGACAGGTTGTGCATATCCTAGGCTGGCCTCAAGTTCTCCCATCTTCTTAACTTTTGGAATGTTGGAACTATTGGTATGCACCATCACCCTTGACTCTGAGTTTTCTTTAACCTTGTTTTTATTCATAGCTTAAGAATGATTGTATTTCTTGTCTTTAATCCCAGCACTCACGAGGCAGGTGGATCTCTGTGAGTTCAAGGCCAGCCTGGTCTATAGAGTGAATTTCAGGACAGACTCCAAAACTACAAAGAAACCCTATCTTGAAAAACAAAAACAAAACAAAAGAATTGTGTTTCTGTCATTTAAATACTACCATTTTTAGGACACACATTCAAAGAAATATTTGTGCCAATTTTCTTACAAGTTTCTTTAAAAACTCCTGTTTTTTCATGTTCTTTTATTTCTGTTTAATGTATTCTAAATGATTTCTTCATTATCAAGTTTCCAATTCACCATTTTTCTTTTTAGCTACATCTCGTCTACTTTTAACTTGTTCAGTATTGTTTCTGCTCAACAAACATGTACTTTTCATTGGATAAGTTGTTTCTTTTTTATTCTTATTTCTATTCCTTTCCTTTTTAAAATCTTTGTGAACATTGGAAACATATTTAAGATTTCAGATTATTCTCTTGTCCCCATTTCTTGGGACAGAGAATTTGTTATTTGCTTTCCTCGTGGTTTACTATCTCATGGGGTTTGACTGTGAACTCTTCTTTAAGGAGGATTGCTTTCCTTCAGTCTTGTGTGTTCTAGGAGTGAAAGGTTTCAACAGTAAACTACATTCACCTCTGCAAGGTTTTGGAGTTTCCTGGTTTTACACTAGACTTCATGCTAACTTTTCAGTTTTTTTTTTTTTTTTTTTTTTTTTTTGGTTTTTTTTGAGACAGGGTTTCTGTGTGGCTTTGGAGGCTGTCCTGGAACTCGCTTGGTAGTCCAGGCTGGTCTCGAACTCACAGAGATCCGCCTGCCTCTGCCTCCCGAGTGCTGGGATTAAAGGCGTGCGCCACCAACGCCCGGCTTAACTTTTCAGTTTTTAATGCATAGTAACAGGCATGTGGTTCTAATGTATTATAGTGGACTCTTTTTCTTGTCTAAGACCCCAAGAATACGGCACTGTTTACACTGTCTTCTTCAACTGGTAGGTGGAATTTTTCTCTCACTTTTCACAAACATGGTAGACCTATTTTAGTTACAAATTCCACTGGGGGCAATAGGTGCCAGCTCCAGCTTCCAACATATGAGGCTCAGTAGACCTTGAGGTCTACCTTCTAAGCATTACAGCTGCTTTCAATACCCCCCAAAATTCAGCTTCATCTTCTTTTAAGGTCCAGGTTTCAATTTCCTGTCTCTTCTTGGTACCTTAGGATTTCCCTTTCTTGTAGTCCTGGCTGCCCTGGGACCCACTGTAGACCAGGGCCTTGATCTGCCTACTTCTGACTCCACAGTGATAGGATTAAAGGTGTGAGCCACCATGTTTGGTTATTTAAACAGTTGGAAACAGGTTAGAAATCCCAAATCAGATCGTTTTGACCTACGGAATAAATAAGTCCAAACTCTTTTGTTTGTTTGTTTTTGTTTTTTGGAGACAGGGTTTCTCTGTGTAGTCCTGGCTGTCCTGGAACTCTCTCTTTAGAACAGGCTGTCCTCGAGAGATCCATCTGTTTCTGCCTTCCAAGTGCTGGGATTAGAGGCGTGTGCTACCACTGCCTGGCTTGGTATGAGAGCTCTTCCATGGCCTGAGGTCCTCTGAGTGTCATTATATGCTCAGGATATATCAGCAGCTGCTAAGTCAGTATCTCACACCCACTTCCTTTGCACGACAACCACTTGTCTTTTAAAGACTCTCTTGAGTATCAACTCTTCTGTGAAGCCTCCCTTCCACTGCCATTGACCACATTCCTCTTAGTGGACCATTTACTGCATCTATGCTTCTGCACGCACTCGTGAACAGGACTACCTTTCCTACCAGACTACAACTTGAGGGTCTAGACAATTTATTCTTATTTTATCTCCCCATCCTCAATGTACAGGAGGTTAAATGAAACAAAGCTAGATACAACAGTTTCAGGCCTGAAGAGTAAGAGCAGAAACCAGAGTGGGGAAAAAAAGAATTCTAAAGATATCAAAGAAGGGTGTTGGTGGCTCACGCCTTTAATCCCAGCACTCAGGAGGCAGAGGCAGGTGGATCTCTGTGAGTTCAAGGCCAGCCTGGTCTACAGATCGAGTTCCAGGACAGCCTCCAAACAATACAGAGAAAATCTGTTTCAAAAAACAAAAAATAAAACAAAACAAAAAAAGATATCAAAGAAATACTTGTTTATAACAATTTTCACTTTTTTGGAGGGCAGAGTACGGTGGCATGCAGCCCAGGCTCATAGCCTTGAACTTCATAGGTAGCCAAGGATGACCTTCAACTTCAACTTCTACCTTCTCAGTGCTGGGATTAAAGAACTGTAAGCATACACCTCCATCCCGTACCAGCATTACTAGAACACAGATAGACACAAGAGAAATGGCTGCAGACTACAGCTGGGAAAGCTAGTCTGAATACTGAACCATTATCACTGGTCTTACAGCCAGGGATGGCTACAATGCAGGTTGACAAAATAACTACAGAAGACAATCACTCATAAGCGGTAATGTGTGCATCATCCCTACAAGGGGAAGATTCATAAAGCATTCTGATGTGCTAAACCTGAAAGAACTGGTATATTCTCTATCTTTTAATAATAGTTTTTTTTAAAAAGTGTTCTTGGAACTAATCACTTCCTAAAGGAGTAAGATGAGATTAACCAAATTAACCTTTGCCATTTAAATGTGCACTACATGAGTTCCACTGAGTCTCCCTTTTATTGAATGAGATAAGACTATGGTGAAATTACTTGTAATATGCTGATAACAGAAGTAAAATGGTCCTAAGATTTTTATACCTCCCAGCTTGGCATTCAGAAACTTCTATTTCTCTCCGGTTTTAGTGGCAGACTGTATGGATTCAGACTACATAGTTCAAAGCCCCGTTCTTCCACTCAGTGCTGGCCTTAGGCAACTGTCTCATCTCTCTATGTACTGGCTTCTTCCTTCCTTCCTTCCTTCCTTCCTTCCTTCCTTCCTTCCTTCCTTCCTTCCTTCCTTCCTGTCTTTCTTTTTTTTTGGGGGGGTGGGGGGTTTTTTTTCGAGACAGGGTTTCTCTGTGGCTTTGGAGGCTGTCCTGGAACTCCCTTGGAAGGCTAGGCTGGTCTCGAACTTACAGAGATCCGCCTGCCTCTGCCTCCTGAGTGCTGGGATTAAAGGCGTGCGCCACCAACGCCCAGCTTCTTTTTTTCTTTCTTATGTGGATGGGTTTTTGCCTACATGCATGTCTGTTCACTAAGTATATGCCTGGTGCTCTCAGAGGCCAGAAGAGGGCACTAGATATCCTGGAGGTGGAGTTACAGACAGTTGTGACCTGTCATGAGTGTTGTGAATAGAATCCAGGTCCTCTGGAAGAACAGACAGTGCTCTTAGACAGTAAACTATGTCTCCAGCCTCTGGATTCTTCATCTGTAAATGACAACACACCTTTACTGAGACTTAAGACTTAATATCTGTAAAGCATCATATAATGTCCTGTCTATAAAAACAGGCTCAGCAAATGCCATCATTATCATCACCACAATAACCTTATCTGGAGCTTTAGTCTTACTGTGCAAGCCTTTAAATCCGACTTTTATATTTTCATTCGTTTGTGTATGCATAGATCATAGGGTGCATGTGTTGGTTCTAAGTTGGTTTTCTCCTTCCACCATTTAGGTCGTGGGTCATCAAACCCAGGTCCTTAGTTAGGCTTGGCAGCAAGTGCCTTTACCCATGGAGTTATCCTGATGCTGCCTTTTTCTTTTGCACAGGAGGAAAACAAAAAGCTATGGATCTTTATTACATGCCAGGCACAAAGCTCTGTCAGCGCTCTCACCCAGCACTGGCCTGTGAGTTCTACGACAGTTCTGCAGGTTGAGTCATCCTGACACTCACGAGAAAAGCAAGGCTTCAACCTTCAGCAGATTCTCGCATTAAACCAGAATGCAAGTCAGCCACAGTGGCACATACTGTCGTGGAATATTTTTTTTGTACACTCTGAGGATGTGTCACTCAGATTGGTTTAATAAAAAGCTAAATGGCCAATAGCTAGGCAGGATTTTCGGTGCAGAAAGGACACTGGGAAGAAGGGGAGAAGTCAGCCAGATAAGGAATGAATCAGACACAGAAAATGTAGACTCATAAAAATATGGGCTAATTTAAGTTATAAGAGCTAGCTGGAAGCAAGTGGTGGTGGCAAACACCTTTAATTCCAGCACATGGGAAGCTGAGGCCAGCAGATCTCAGTGAGTAGAAGGACAGCCTGGTCTATGAAGCAAGTTCCAGGACAGCCAGAACTGTTACACAGAGAAACCCTGTCGTAAAAAAATAAAAATAAAAAAGGCATAGACTGTCATAAAAAATAATAGTTTAAAAATAATAAAGTTTTTAAAGAGAGAAGTAACTAAAAAAAAAACAAGAAGAGAGAGTAAGCCATGTAGAGAAGGGAAATACACAGGGGATCTGGATCCTATATGGAGTTGTACTGACTTTAAACCTTTGTTTGTTTGTTTGTTTGTTTGAGACAGGGTTTCTCTGTGGCTTTGGAGATCCGCCTGCCTCTGTCTCCCGAGTGCTGGGATTAAAGGCATGTGCCACCATCACCTAGCCCTGACTTTAAATCTTTTGACTGCTAAAGATAAAACAACAACAAAAGAAAAAAAAAAACAGGAAAAAAATCTTTTGACTGCGGATGAGCAAACAATAGCTGTTATAAAAACTACTAAATTAAGCCGACCTATATATTTTTTAAATGTCTTAACTTGGAAGTCAAAAAATGTTACATTGGGCAAGAGGTTATGCTTTTGTTTCCATAGAAAATGAAAGACTGTGGATTCATTCAAGGTTGACAGAGATCATATTTGATGGGGGGAGACCCCCTGCAAATCCTGGCTACAGACATAAGGAAATAAACCTGAAAAAAACTACAATACAGGTAACACATATTTTACCCATTCAAACATAAAGCAAAAAATCATTTTAACTGACTTATGCATACTGCACATTCCATACTTGTGTTAATGCAGATACATATGCTAACTTTGAAAGCTTGTGTGTTTTCAGAAGAGGACCAGACACCAATGAAAATGGGTAGCCCAGGTGATCCAGCCTCTCAGAGTGCCTCTGTTATTGTTTCCTCAAAGTTGTGCATCTAGAACAGCTTCAAGGCTGCTGACTGAGATGGTCCAGCATCACAGACTACTCTAGCCAGAACCTTAGATAATCCTTACATTATCCCATTACACCGAGACTGGACAACAGCTAGCTCCACCCAGGACTTGACCATTACCTTAATTTTTTCAGGGTCCCTTAAAGATGCCAGTGCCCCCAGACAACAGGAAGCAGTCTAGAGAACACAATGCTCACATTCCCAAGAGATGGGGTGGGTGTGGTTTTTGGTCATTTGATGGATTACGGATATTTGTCATTGTTTAGAGGAGTTGGTTACAAATTGTTTTTGGTCATGGTCAGGGAAAAAGTACTAAACAAAGGAGATTAGATTCAGGAATTTCTTTGTGAAGAGAAAGAAGAGGGATATAATATAGAAATGTGGATTGTTGAGTCTACTTTTGAACAACCACTAGTTGAAAACATATTAGTTAGAAACAAGCCTAAACTATCAGCTGATCGATCGTTTCTAACGAATAGTAAGTCTCCATGTCGTGATTTGGGAGCTGGCTGGTAGGACAGAGAAAGACTAGCTACAGCAAGCCTTGAATCCCAACACAGGGTGGTCAGGCAGCAAGATCACAAGTCCGCTTGGTCTATATTGTGATGCTGTCTCAAGGCAAGTAAAAACTAAAGCTAAAACATGATGCTGGAGTGTGGGAATAAGTGACTTGGCATAAAGTGGACCTAGCAAATCCTTTAATTGTGTACAATTTAACACAGCACAATTTTATATTGTTATTATGCTCTCATGCCCTTACTGAGAGTCTCATGAGGACCCATATTTTGATCCCAGATTTCTCTTATGCTTCCTGTAGTACCCAGCAGAGTGCTGGGCACAATGTTTCTTTTTCCTATCAAAACCGTTCTAAGCGGGGCTGGAGAGATAGCTCAGCAGTTCAGAGCACTGTCAGGTCTTCTGGAGAACCCATGTTTAGTTTGCAGCACCCACAGGGCAGCTGACAATAGTCTGTAACTCCAGATCCCAAATGATCTGATGCCCTCTTCTTATTTCCACAGGTACCGGATGCACATGGTGTGTATACATACATACATGCACTCATACACATTTTTAAAAAATGAATAAAATTTTAAAGAGACAGCAAGAGAACTGAAAACAGGAGGATCAATGCCTTTAAAGGAGGCAGAAAATATTTGGACATTCAATTTTAACAAAAATTTAATGACTACTTAATATATACCAGACACTAATGTATTCCAAGGGTACACAGGTGATTATTTTAGAGTCCCTGTACTCATGTAACTTATAAGCTAGGTTTCACAAAGAAAGTAGCTCTTGATAGAGTAGATACACAAATAGAAATTACTTCTGTAAAAACAAAGAGAAAGATTTTACAGGAAAAGGGACCACATCAAAAGAGAGCCCTATCAGCTTAGAGGAGACAACCATAAGAGAAAAAAGTGAAAAAGTAAGAAGGGGAGGGTAGCTGGAATGTCCTCACATAAATGGAGAGCCACAACGTAAAGTCATGCTGGAGCCAAATAGGAAAGGTCTCATGTGTCACGCCAAAACTTTAGAGTTCTAGATGGCTGGCTGTTTAAAAAAGTAAACTATATGTCAAGTCCCGTACCAGGCAGTAGAGACACAAAACCATCAGGACACAGGCTCAAGAAGCTCGGAGTGTAGCAGGATGCAGACATGCAAAGCAGCAGCGTGGGGAAAGCTTGAGTAAGTGCAGTAAGAGGAACTTACTTGAGCTACAAGAATGGCACAAAGACCATCCTCCTCCGCTCAGAGTGGTTTTGTACCTGGCAGACGGACAGCAAGATCACATGGCAGTTAGCTCTCTCCTGATACCATGTGGCTCCTAGATTGAACTCAAATCTTCAGGCTTAGCAGTAAGCGCCTTTTACCTGCTGAGCCATCTCGCCTGCCTGGTTCCATCATTACACTATACTGATTCCAAGACAATGGCATAAGAGCATTGCTGGCAAAGGGATTGTAGATGCGAAAGGACAGAGAGGTACGGAGGCTGTGATCTGGATACAGTTTGGTGGTAGAGCCGGTACTCAGCAGTCAAGAGGCCTGGAGTTTGACCCCCAGCACTGTCCCCAACCCCCAAACCATCTTGGCAGCCCCTCTTCAATGCTTTCAATACAGGCCTGCTAAGCCTATGGGGGCACCCAGGAAAAGAATACAACTAGTATCTAAACCAAGTTCTCAGAACGCTGCCTTACCACCACTGTTCCTAGTCCCAGATCCTCTCTCACCTTTAGAAATGTAGACTGGAGGTGCAGGTGTGTCAGTTACACAGACAGCCATGGGATAGATATGGTCATACAAATAAACATACAAACCAAGGCAGAACTCTAGGGAGCACAAGTATTGGGAATCTCATGTATAGAGAAACCAACCAGGAAATAGAAATGCAGAAGAGGTACAAGGTGACCAAAGGGATTCACTGCAACCACAATCACAGTTAACTCAGCATTTATATGATTATTGCTTTTTAACTATTTCTTGGCGAGGTTATGGAGTCTGGAGGGCTTCACACACATGGCAAGCAAGCACTCTAACACTGAGGTACACCCCTAATACATTTCATTTTTCCCTCAAGACAGAGTCTTGCTGTGCAACGCGGTATGTTCTTGAACACCCCATCTTTCGGCACTAGCCTTCTAAGTGAAAGATCTACAAATGTGCACTAGCACACTTAGCTTCACTGCTTATTTGTAAATACTCGTTGCTTCTTCCTAACTAGTTGGAATCAAACTTAGCTCCAGGGAGCAAACAGAACATTTAAGCCCCTATGGTCCTGGTGGAGTGGCGGAGCCATATGCCAATAAGATGCCAAAGCACTATAACTTACTCTTCACTAGGTTTGGCTCTAGAACATATGGAATCCTACTTGAAACTTTAATACTCCTGGGGAAAACCTTGGGCTGGAGGGATGATGGCTCAGGGGTGGCTGAGAGCATACTCTGCTCTTGCACAGGACCCTAGTTCAGTTTCCAGCAATCACTCACAACCACTGCTACCCTAGCTCCAAAGAGACCCAAAGCTTCTAGCCAACACACCCACCATAGACACAGACACACATTACAAGAATACATTTTACCCAGGCATGGCGGTGCAGTGCAGGGGAGGCAGAGGCAGGCGGATCTCTGAGTTTGAGGCCAGCCTGGTCTACAGAGAGAGTTCCAGGACAGCCAGGCCTATACTGAGAAACCCTGTCTTGAAAGGCAAAACAAACAAACAAACAAACAAACAAACACAAAAACCCTTTTAACCAAGGGGGGGTGGTGATCCTTTCGGCTAGCAACCATACCCTAACGCCAGAGTAACTGTATTACTACAGGGTGGCAGAGGTACAGGAATTGATCAAAGTTTGTACAGGGTATGTGAGAAAGAGGGAAAAAAAAATGGTCCCTGAAATGTGCTCGGTAAGAAATCCCCATGATCCCCCAAACGGAACCCTTTGGCAGTGTCTCTTTATCCCCGTCCTCCGCACGTTTTCTGTGGGCCCAGAACCCTTCTCACCTTCAAAGATTCGATCGTGGCTTGCTTGTAAACCTTTCCTCCGAGCTGTTTCTTCTGCGGGCTATTCTGGGTCCTAGGCGTTCGGATGACAAACTTATCCATTTTGGGGGCTCCAGCTACCTTCAGATGACTGAGGTGTGTTCTGATCAAGAGACAGGGCGAAACTTTATTAAGTCGGAGATGTGCATTCCCAGACGTGATACGACTGGATTTTCTAGAAACACTCCCGAATTATGGGTACTCTTAGGTGGTACTTACAGGAAGCTTTCCTCTTGAGAGAGGAACTCTCTTCTCAAAAAGTGAAACAACACGCTAAGTTCACTTCCTGGCTTAGTTTCTTACTTCCAGAAGGAAGGGAGGCAACAGGATTCTAATGCCTGGGGTAGTGTGGTGACTTGAGTTGTGCCAGAGTTAGGGTTCTACTGAGCTGAGTGAAGCCCTCTATACAACCACTCCACCGCAGCCTCATACCAAGAGTTACTCTAAGACCAACAACAACCATCTCCAGACCTTGGCACAACGCAGCAGCAGAACCAGAAACCACTGCTCAGTGATCAGAGGAGCCCAACCGGATCCAGGAACAAGAACCCCATCCTTCCCTTACCCCCAGCTCTCGGGAGGCCTGGAAGGGGGTTATCAAGTTACAGCTCAACGTGAGATCCACCGGGAAAATCGGCCCGCCTACTGCTTGGTCTCTTGACCTCCGAGAGTCCCCAGTCTAACCACGCTTCTCAATTATTAGTACAGTTCTTCCCGGGCCCAGGTCCTCGGCGGTGACTCGCGAGAACTACACTTCCCAGGACGCCCTGCGAGGGCTCGCGGCGGTCGTGGCTGCAGAAGGCGACACCCGGCGGGCCGGGAGGCAGCAGCCTGGGCGGGCCGGGGCGGTCCTGGGCGGAGCCGAGGAGCTCGCGGAGTCGGAAGCGCTGGCCGGAGGGGCGGGGAAAGGGGCTGGCCCGGAAGAAGGAGAAACCCTGAAAAGAAAACAGCAACAAGCCGAGCGGCTGTGACAGAGGGGAACAAGATGGCGGCGCCGAAGGGGAAGCTTTGGGTCCAGGCCCAGCTGGGGCTCCCGCCGCTGCTGCTGCTGACCATGGCGCTGGCCGGAGGTTCGGGGACTGCAGCGGCCGAAGCGTTTGACTCGGTCCTGGGGGACACGGCGTCCTGTCACCGGGCCTGTCAGCTGACCTACCCCCTGCACACCTACCCCAAGGTAGGTTGGCCCATCGATCCCGGGTTTCTCTCACCCCTCGATGCCCATCTCCAGGCTTCCCACACCAGTGTCAGCTCGGGGACCCTAGTGGTGAATCTGCGCTCCAGCTGCCCCCTACCCCCACCCCACCCCCTCGGTGTAGCTGCAGTTTTCCTCCCGGGTCCTGCCTGCACCCAGCTCCTGCTGTAATTGCCGGAAGTTTGTGCTGCAGGACGCGGTGATAGGCCGGGGGCCTCAGAGAAGAGAAAACGGCGAGCCCTGGGAGCCTGCGCGGCCACAGGGGAGTGTGTCGCTTGATGGGGTGGCTTGAAGATGAATGCGGGGTGCTGACCTCCTAGCAGCGCGGGGGTGGGGGTAGGGGATGCGCGAGTGCACGCGTGCACGCTATGTTGCTGTCCCGAGTTTGCTGCGAGCCTTTCTGGGTCGGGAGCGCTTTGTGTTCCGGGAGCGGGACAAGCTGACAATCCTCTGCGCTCTGAAGTGTGAAGTCAGCCTCGGGAGTTGTGAGACGCACTGGAAGGGAGGACTTCCTGTCTGTGTTGAGCGACTGTGTGAGAGACTCTGCCGCAGGGGACTGGATGTGTTCGTTTGGCAGCGGTTAGTTCTATTTCTGCCTTCAGAAGAAATATAAAGTAAAATAAACCTCGTCACTCAGTGCAGAAAATGAGGAATCCATGGAATGGATACAAAACAAAACAAAACGCGACTGTCCTGTGGAAGATGTATACTCTGTAGCTAGAAGGGGAACCGAGTCCTACCCCTGGCTCCTCCCCGTAGCCGCTGCCTAGCCTTTAATTCTACCTCCTTAAGTTGTTTTTCAGCTTCTTATGAACTGTGCTTATTCAACATTCTAAATTGCTTGGTGACTCTCCCACCCTTTCCCATGTATAATTAGGGCATACCCCTCCCCACCTTGCCTTGTAAGCACTTTCGCTGATGCTGGTATTTTTTTTATCCTTGTTTTCTTTCGTCTTCTGTGTGCTATTTGCTTAACCATTGTGGCTATCCCTCTTTGCCTCCTTTAGCTACAGAGTGGCCAGGATGACAGTTTCAGGGACTTAATGTTCCATAATGACAAGTGCTTTTGGGTTTCTGATATGAAAAATTGTAAATTCCGTGCCTTCCAGCATTTTATTTACCTTACATACCTGAGGGTCATCAGCTACAAACAAAATAGACTTCACAGAATTCTAGGAGATGGGATTAGCCTTAAATTTACTGTCCGAAATTAATAAATACTTGCCGGGCATTGGTGGTCCAAGCCTTTAATCCCAGCACTCAGGAGGCAGAGGCAGGTGGATCTCTGAGTTCGAGGCCAGCCTGGTCTACCAAGTAAGTTCCAGGACAGGCTCCAAAACAATATAGAGAAACCCTGTTTCGAAAAAACAAAACAAAACAAAAAAGAAATTAATAAATACTTAAGAGAAGCTAAGAGCTGGGCATGGTAATGGACACCCATAATTACAGCTTGCAGGGGGCTGAGGTCAGAGGGTCATGAGTTCGAGGCCTGCCATGGGCCAACCTTAGGGAGTGAGAAGGACCTTGACTTTCAGACTTCAGTCAGTAAACCTCACATCTACAAGAAAGTTCATCAGTGCTGACTGCTATGCTAGTGTTTGGTTCCCTCTTTTAAGATTTTCCTAGCAAATTTGAAGTGTAAGCCAGAATGCTGGGAACATAAATAATTTGAAAAGACATGTATACCAGGAATCTCTGGATATTTCTTGGATGTGTTTGTTTTTATCGTTGTTTGAGACAGGATTTCCCTGTGTGGTCCAGGCTGGTCGTTTAGTCTCAGTCTTCCTGCCTCGGGTTCCCCAGTGCTACTGGGATTACAGACATATATCACCCCATCAGATGCCTTAGGTATTGTTATGACATTCACTAGTCTCTAATAGTTGATGTGATATCAATAAGTCATTTTCACCTATTTATTAATGCTGGGGTTTTTGTTTGTTTTTGTTAAAGACAGGGTTTCTCTGTGTAACAGCCCTGGCTGTCCTGGAACTCACTTTGTAGACCAGGCTGGTCTCAAACTCAGAGGTCTGCCTGCCTCTGCCTCCCTAGTGCTGGGACTAAAGGCCTGAACCACCACCTCCCAGCTCAAAACTGACTCTTACTGGGCAGTGGTGGCACACACCTTAATCCCAGCATTTGGGAGGCAGAAACAAGTGGATCTCTGAGTTCCAGGCCAGCCTGGTCTATAGAGTGAGTTCCAGGACAGTCACAGCTACCTATAAAACCCTGTCTAGAAGATAAGACAAGACAAAACAAACAAAAAGGGAAATTAAAAGCTAAGCCTCTTGCTCAACTAAGAAATAGTGGAGTAGAAATTGAGTCTTCAAGCTGGCTACTGTATGATGCTGCCATCTCATAATGAAGTTGCGTTACAAATAGTTCTGAGTTATTGTGCATTGCAGTACAGGGAAAAAGCAGGGTGTGCTATAAAAAGGAAATGAATTCAAAATTTCACATCGCCTCTCTTGATCTGATACTGTAACTGGAAGATAGAAATTTCATTTTAATGACTTTATAATTATTTATTGTAAGAACATAGAGTCAGGGTTTCTCTGTGGTTTTGGAGGCTGTCTTGGAACTAGCTTTCGTAGACCAGGCTGGTCTCCAACTCCACCTACCTCTGCCTCCCCAATACTGGAACTAAAGGTGTACGTTACCACAGCCTGGCCATAACTAGATATTTTAAAATTAATACATTTTGCCCTTTGTTCTCAAAGATTCAGTTGTGTGAAATCTGGGTTCAAATGTAAAGAACATAAGACATATTAATAACAAACCTAGAGTCAGTGTGGTATTTTACAGGGTATGGTCTTCAGAATCAAGCAAGACTGTGTGTATAGTCCATTCCCGGATTCCTGTTAACTGTATTTAACTTAATCATTTAATTTCTTAGAATTTCATTTTGTAAACTGTAGAAAAACCACGTATTTGCAGAGCCAATTGAAGACTGAAGCTAATCTGATGCTTTTAAAACAGTGCCTAACAACCATAGGTAGCCATTTGCTTTACTGTGCAGTCAGGTTTGCACACATTTGCATTTGTAGTATTGAGTAAGAGAATACTTAAAACCAGGCATATAGCTCATGCCAATAAGCCAGCATGAGGAGGTTGAGGCAGGAGGATTGCTGTGAGTTTTAGGCCAGCCTGGGCTCCAGAGCATGACCAGTCACAAAGTAAGCCAAAAGCAAGGGAGAATAGATAGCCTGGCTTAGCTAAGTTAACTGAGGGTAAGAAAATATATGTGGAAGCTATACAGGTAGCATTGTCGTTAATGACCTTTATTACTGAGCTAATATTCATTATGATGGGAAGCACTCTTTCCTGTGCTCTGTATTAGATTATACTTTCTATAAGCTTGCCAGTCACTTGGGATACATAAAGCATGAAATATTTACCATATTTGGATTTATATTCTGTAGAATACAAAATACTTGAAATAAAGATGTGATTCTTGCTTTTAAGAAAGAATATTTTTATCTTATGTGTTTGGGTGTTTAGCCTGCATGTCTGTCTGTCCAACATGTGAATGCAAGGCTGATAAAACACCAGCAGAGGGCATGGATCCCTTGGAATTAGTTACAGACCCTTGTGAGCTGCCATGTGAGTGCTAGGGGTTGAGCCTGGATCCTCTGCCATGTGAGTGCTAGGGGCTGAGCCTGGATCCTCTGGAAGAGCAACCAGTGCTCCTCACCACTGAGCCATCTCTCCAGCCTACTCTTTATGGGTGATGTATAATACATTGTGTTAACACAGCGCCTGGCATGTTGTGGGTGTTTATTGACTTTATTATTAATGTTATATCTATCAGTAGCAAGGTAGTGTGAATGTTTAACCCCTCCTAGTGTGCAAGATTAGTATGAAAGTCTCTTCGTTCACAACCTAGAGAACAGTGAGAATTCGAGAGGTTAGTAGCTTGCCCCAGGTTGTGCAGAATAAGTGGTAAGGCTGATCTCAGGGCTGAATCCCAATCCACTAGACATCAGCATCAGTTTTCTGATGTTGTTTCTAGATGACTTTGGAGTTGGTTTAACAAAAGAAAGACCATTTGAGCTGAGCATATTGTCACATGTGAGCAATCTCAATACTCAGGAGCTGAGTGAGACAGGAGATTAAGAGTTCCAGGCCAGTTGGGACACAGAGTAAATGTATCTGAGAATAAAATGTCATCTGGGATAGAGCTCTTACTTCCTGCTTCTTGTGTGCAATATAAGGAAATATGTGGTGCTTCAAAAACACAATTCTTTGGCTGTTTACTAGGCCTGTAAATGCAGTTAGAACCAAGGTCACAAAATGTGCCACTCCAAAGTTGTATAATACAACTTATTTCATGTGAGGCTTGCAGCCATCTTTCCATCTGGTTGCTGCTGCTGCATGAGCTTTATTAATTCTTCTGGGGAAAGAGTGCGCACTGCCGTAGTCCACGGTTGCTAGCTGGAATATGCATGTTTTCTCAGTAGGTGCCTGCCAGTTTTTACACAGTGGATCACACAGAAAGTTGCAAGAGCTCCCTCATATACACTAGTTTGTTTAAAGTACTGTATTCATCAAAGAAAAGAAATGTTTGTTGATCTCATTATACAGTTACTATTTTCTAAGCATAAAGAGCCATCCAAAGGGAGAAAAAAAAAGAACCATTCTATTTTGATTTTTCACACATACCTCTCAATGCTTGAACTTGTTATTTTCTACACTTAAACCATTTATTATCAAAATAAAAAACATTTTGATAATTAATGTTAATAATATTTATTTATTAAGCACCTCATATATCTCATACTCTGTAATAAGATTAGCAGTCTCAGCCGGGCGTTGGTGACACACGCCTTTAATCTCAGCACTCGGGAGGCAAAGGCAGGCGGATCTCTGTGAGTTCGAGGCCAGCCTGGTCTACCAAGCGAGTTCCAGGACAGCCTCCAAGACAATACAGAGAAACCCTGTCTCGAAAAACAAACAAACAAACAAACAAACAAAAAAAAAAAGATTAGCAGTCTCCCAGAATTGTATTTTGGAGATAATAGTGTTGTCTTATTTCATGATGAGAAAACTTGAGATTACAACAAAGTAACTTTTTTTTTTTTAACCAGAAAAATTTAATTCTGGTCTAGCTGATTGCAGTAACTGTTCCTGTATGTCACCCTGTTGCTCTTGTTTACATTCTCAGTTCAAGTAAGCCATTTTAAAAAATAAATAAAAGGCCAGGCAGTGGTGGCACATGCCCTTAATCCCAGTACTTGGGAGGCAGAGGCAGGTGGATCTCATTGAGTTCAAGGCCAGCCTGGTCTACAAAGTGAGTTCCAGGACATCTAGGACTGTTAAACAGAGAAACTCTGTCTTGAAAAACCAAAATAAGATAAAATAAAACTCTTTGGGGCTGGAGGATGGCTCAACTGTTAGACACACTAGAACACTTATTGCTCTTGCAAAAGACCCTCCTTCTGTTCCCTTCAACTGTGTGGCAGCTCACAAACTCCTCTTCACCCTGGCACTGGGGTTCTGTCCTCCTGCACATGTACATATGGTACACATACACACACCCATTTAAAACAATAGTCTGTTTTAAACATATAAAAACCCTTCCATATGAATATTCGTATGAATAGATATATCACCTCATCTTTGTTCTGGCCTTTGTTTTGCCATTTGCTATAGGAAACTGGTCCTGATATTTTTGCTAATGAGTTGGTAGTTATGCATTTGGATGTAGCTGAACATGCCCATGACCCTTAGGTACTTACTAATTCCTTTCTATCTTGTTCAGGGTTCTAATTGTCATTGCTATTTCTTTTTTGTTGTTGTTTGTTTGTTTGTTTTTGTTTATCTTGACAGGGTTTCTCTGTAGCTTTGAAGCCTGTCCTGGAACTCATCTGTAGACCAGGCTGGCTTCAGACTCACAGAGATCCGACTGTCTCTGCCTCCTGAGTGCCGGGATTAAAAGTGTGGGCACCACTGCCCAGCTGTCATTATTGTTTCTATTTCCAATTTTCCTACCTACATTGTAGCCACCGAATATACAAAAAAAGTGGTATTTTTAGCTACTTGGCTTTTTTCTTAGTACCATTTTAAAATAAGGAAATAGGGACTTACTTGTTAAAGTGCTTGCCTAGCATACACAAGACTCTGAGATCTTAGTCTCTAGCATCATCTCTAGGTAGAGACAGGAAGATCAAAAATACAAGATCAGGAGCTGGAGAGATGGCTCAGCAGCAATTAAGAACACTAGCTGCTTTTCCAGGGCACTTGGATTTAATTCGCAGCGCCCACATGGCAGCTCACAACTCTTGTATAACTCTGGTTCCAGGGGGATCTGATGTCCTCTTGTGGCTTCCCTAGGCACTGCATGTAGGTGGTAAATGGACATAACTTGCCAGCAAAACATTGATATACATAAAATAAAAAGAAAATACTTTAAAAATAAACAAGCATAAGGAGTTAGAAACTAATCTGGTGTATGTGAGAGATTCTGTCTATAACCAAATAATTCAAGTTAGGAACTAAAACCATATTTTTTTCTCTTTTACTACAAAATTTACTGAATAGTTTAAAATAAACACTTATCTTTGCTTACTTCTTGACCTCTTTTCCCAGCTGAAAGAAAAATCTTATTTTTTGGTAATCATCTTTGTTTTTTAACTTCCCAGGAAGAGGAGTTATATGCATGTCAGAGAGGTTGCAGGCTGTTTTCAATTTGCCAGTTTGTGGATGATGGAATTGATTTAAATCGGACCAAATTGGAATGTGAATCTGGTAAGATACTATGCTAATGACATCAGCTGTGCATAACATTGGGGCTTGCTTTGTGTTGAGTTATGCTTTTTATGTATTTTTCCTAGAAAATGGCAGACATCCTGTCACCCACCATATTGTAATTATAAAATTAGAGTTTTAATAGATGCTGCTAAAAATGTCATGGGCTTTAATCCATCTGTGTTGAGACAATGTTTATTTTGTGCTATGGATAGGGCTCCTTTGTTTAAGCAAGCATTCTCTTTAGACAAATGTAGAGGTAATTATCCAACTCATAATTCACCACTACCTTTTCATGGATAGGATAATTTCCCAAAACCTTTCAGTCAGTTAGTTCACATAGCTCCAATGTTTTTACTGAATCAGACCTTTCATTTTGAAGTGTTTAATAGAGTATTCTTTATCAGTCATGCCAGTAAAAATAACCAGAGGCTTTGTCACCAGGTAACCACTATTCTTACATTTTGGTGAAAGAGATATGTTTGATAAAAGAAACCTACAATCAGGATACAATGAACATTTAACTTTGTAAAGAACTGTAATGGAATCTTGTCCATTTTTTTGTTGTTGTTGTTTTGTTTTGTTTTTGCAGTGTGTGGTCAGTGTGGCAAGGCACAGCTTTCCCCTGATATGGTTCTTAGTATTTTGTGATAATGTGACCTTAGTTTTATGACTGTCTCCTCACTGGTCATCTTTGTATATCCATAGTGCCTGTTCATGTAATGAGTCTTTTTCTGTCCTCCAGTCAGCTCCCAAATAATGACATGGATGGAGGCTTCTTAATTATGAAAGCTCAGCCTATAGCTTAGGCTTGTTCCTAACTAGCTCTTATAACTTAAATTAACCCACTTATATTAATCTATGTTCCACCATGTGCCGTTTCTTCTCTTCCATCTTGCACCTCCTGATTCCTCTCTCTGTCTCTGGGAGTAACCCACGAGCTTAGACCCCTCCTCCTCTTCCTTTCTAGGCCTGGAAATGCCACCTATCCTTCCTGCCTAGCTATTGGCTGTTCAGCTTTTTATTACACCAATATTAGCAATACACCTCACACAGTGTACAAATATCCCACAACATGTTCAATTTATCTAGAGCCCCTTAAGAAGTATTTAACATGTACTTATGTGAGTTGAGAAGAAAAATAAAATTGCTCTAGTGGTGAAATAATATAACACAAGAAAGAAATGGCCTAAAGGAAGTGAGTGATCTGAAAGAGCCCATTTCAGCTTTTTCTTGTCTTTTCAGCGTTGGGGATCAAACCCAGGACTTAGTGTATGCCAGGCAACTGAGCTATGGCCCCAGCCCTATTTTAGTCTTTAAAATTGCCTATTATAGAACATTTTCTAGTTCCATTTTCTTAGAATTTAGAATATTAGAGTGATTGCTTTGTTCCCCCACTCCTTGTGATGATAGCTTTGTTTCTCAACTGAGCCATCACAATATTTATACAAATAACTAACATACCTTATTGTTCAATCTCTTGTATTAGGTAGTGTTTTTTCCATTTTAGACTTATAGAAATCCAGCTGGACCTAGAGGCACAGGCTTGTAATCCAATTATTTGGGAGACTGAGGCTGGAAGGTTCAAGACTTATCTGGACTACAGAGTGAGTTCAGAGTCAGTCTGGGCAATTTGGGAAGACTTTGTCTCAAAATAAAAAAATAAAAGAGAACTAGAAATGTAGCTCAGTGGTTGAATACTTACCTAGCTCATACAAGGCCTAGAAAAAAGAAAGAGAAGCCTAGAAAAATAAGTAGTCAGGGGTTTAGTCCCTCAGCCCGGGTTGAGGGCTACCACCAACAAATGATGGTTTTAAACTTTCAGTGGCAACTTCAGGACACCAGTACTTCACACTCCACAAACTTTAGCTGTGAGGACCCCTTATGTGAATGTCATCATATAGCCAGGGCCCAGGTATGAAATTAATAGACTTGTACAGGAGACATTGGACTTGTAGGAGAGAGATAAAAGAGTTCCATTAAAGTATTTCCTGCTATTGCTAAGTTTGGCAGCTCAAAGATATGAAAAATTAAGAATGTCTTTGTATCTTTACACGGTGTAGTATGCTAGATCCCCGCAGCCTTTGTCTTTGCCACCCTTCTCCTCTTTCTAAGAATTTGCCTCTTCCTCTTTCAGCATGCACAGAAGCATATTCCCAACCTGATGAGCAATATGCTTGCCATCTTGGCTGCCAGGATCAGTTGCCATTTGCTGAATTGAGACAAGAACAAGTAAGAGACAATACTGCCTCTCCAAGCTGCCTGCTTACATGCTTCAACTTGTGTTACATGCATGGTCGTTGCCAGTGTAGTCTTATTTTACTGTTAGATTTTGTACTTAGTTCTCACCAATTAAAATTACATTTGCAGATGGAAAAGCTAATATAATACTTCCTTTTTAAAAATATTTATTTACTTATTTTTAATTATGGGTATATGTATGTCAGGGGTTATGCACATAAGTGCAGTATTTAAAGAGGCCAGAGGCTAGAGTTATAGGTGGTTGTGAGCCACCTGACATGGGTGCTGTGAATCTGACGCAGGACCTCTGGAAGAGCAGTAGATGCTCCTAACCACTGAGCCGTCTCTCCAGCCCCCTGGAATACTTTCTTAAAGTGATTTTCTGTTAAAATAATATATTTGTCCCCATAATCTCACAGTCCATGGCTAAGAGAAATCGATATTTGAGTCCCTTTCTCCATCCCCTTTGCCACTGCCTCGAGTCAGACCAGCATCATTTGTCATCTGTATTGTTCAATTAACTTCCAGACTGTTTTTCCATTTTAACCCTGTCTAGTTCTCCCTTTATCCTGGGCCTAGATATCTTTCTTTCTAAATGGAAGTCATGTCATCCTTCTATAATATGTAATTTAGTAGTTCCCAGTTACATAAAGGGTTGACTGTCATAGTGTAGTTCCCGAGAACCTCTGTACTGTCATCTCTGAAAGTTCCTTACACCTCGTGAACTTTATCCCAGGGAAAAGACCTCAATTTTTGGAAAATGTTTTTAATTAATTAATTTTTGGATAGTAATTTTTCAGTGCTGTGCATAAGAAATACAGTCTGTTAGTAAGAGGCTCAAGAGACAGTATATACATTCCTGAAGAGTCTGTCTCTGTTTTTGTACTCTCCATCTGTGGAAATGCTCCTCTGTGACTGTTGGCTTTGTTCCACTGTGCAGCCAAGTTTACTCAGCTGAAGTATTGTATACTCATACAAGGATATCAGCTAAAGTAACTTATATACATACAAGATAACAGCCAGGGTTACTAAGCTGAAGTATTTTATACACATACAAGGATATTAGCCAGGGTTACTCAGCGGAAGTATTTTATACACATGCAAGGGTATGTCATTGAATTTGTTAATATAAGCATGTAAAGAACTTCACTTTGTTCACCAAACAACATTCCATATCAATAGCTCCTTGGTGTATAGCTGAGGGGGACTTGAAACTTCTGATCCTTCACTCTTGATTTTAGGATTACAGACTTGAGCCATCACACCCAACCAAAGTCGTCAGTTGTTTTTGAACGTGAAGTAATGATGGCAGCCGATGCTATAGGGGATACAAATGGATGCATTTCACTTCCCAGAATTTGGCAGTTTGAAATATGTACGCTATACCATAGACACGTTCTCAGGTTTCCAATGGGCTACTGCCCTCAGCTCTTTCTAATAGTTTTCTTTTATGTTATATATTTTATACATTTGTGAGTATGCCTATAAAATAAGAACGTAAGACTAGAATTGCTGAAATTTGTGAAGTTTTAATTTTAAGGAATAAAACAAAGTTGTCCTCCATGGAATTCATACAAACTTTTTATTTTTTAAATCTGGCATGATACTTTTCTGTTTCTGCTCCTGTTCCCTTGTGTCTAGGTTACCTCTGGCTCTGGGGAAGTGTTATTTTCTTTGTGAAATCTTAACTACCTTTACCCCCCATTTGCAGTAGATTGCCATTCTTACATACACACACTGCCCTGCGTTAATCATTTTCCTGTATAAAATATTCTGATTAAACATAGGGGTACATTGATGATTAAAATAGACATGAGGTGTAGACAAGACATGCTTATAGCCTCAGCTTTCAGGATGCTAAGCCTGGAGGGTTGCAAGTGTGAGGTTAGCCCAGGCTACGTAGCAATATCCTATCTCAAAAAATAAAAACAGAAATATTTGGTCTCTGATCTCTGTAAGTTTGTAACCTCAGTAAATACTTGGTTGAGTGAATTTGTGATAGGCCTCATAGCCATTACTTGGAAAACTGGATCCTGAATACAGATCTTCTCATTCTGAAAGCTGTTCTTTGCACTGTAACAGCTCATGATGATGTCTCTCCTGATGTAAGATGAACCAGAGCTGTCCCTGGAGCGCAGCAGTCTGCATTCTGAACTTGTCCTCTGGGGTCAATGTTTGCTAATAAGTTAAGGAGTCAGAATTGGAGGTAGATTGAGATGATGCCAGTCGATATTAAAATCTTGGCAGTAGCACCTGTTACATATATTAATACCATAAAATACCCCCTCAGCATTCACTGTAATCAAGTCTCATTATCTACATACATTTTTTTCCTTTGATGTTCATTAAGACTTGATTTCTCCTACATGGGAACATTAAGGATAAGAATGATATCATTTGTCCTTTCCCATTCAAACCTGTCATTTGGTGGTCCTTATTTAATGAGATCTTAAGAGTCTCCAAGTTTGGGGCTTACCCTGATAGGGGTCACAGTGAGCTGTGTATAAAGGTGTTTGTTGGTAAATTTAAGTATGCTGGGATGTTAAGCTTTACCATAGTTCACATGCATCAGCAACAGTGTTTAGTATAATGCTGGTGATTGTGATGTTACTGTAATTATCTATCTGTAACCTTTCCCAGGAAGATTTGGATCATCTCTATTATGTTGTTCTCTTGCATATACTTATTATAAATAATACATTTCTTATTACTTAAACATTTCTGTTTGTTTAGCTCATGTCCCTGATGCCAAGAATGCATCTCCTTTTCCCTCTAACTCTGGTGAGGTCGTTCTGGAGTGACATGATGGACTCTGCACAGAGCTTCATAACCTCGTCATGGACTTTTTATCTTCAGGCTGATGATGGAAAAATAGTTATATTCCAGGTGATAACTGTTCCTCACAAATTGACCTAAATACAGCAGTAGTCAATGGAAATGTGTTACATGAGTGTCTTGGCATAGAACCGTATAACTGATCGCTTAAATATTTTTGTCAAATAGTGCTGCTTAATTGGCCTCCCTGGAAACATTGAGCAATGGGACACAATGTAATTATCTTTCCTTCTGTCCCTTGAATGCCTGACCTCAAGCTCAGTGGTTCTAAATTGATCTTCTCAGTTTTATAGTGACTAAATTTATTAAATGAAAACTCTAGATAGGAAGGTGATCATATACTTTGAACATAAATAGTGACATAAAAAACACAGACACTGGAAAAAAGCATTATGACATGATAACATAATACTTAGTTTATAATACTTCTAACCTCCTGTAAGAGAACTTGTATAGATGTATTTTGCCTTTTAGAGAGGTAATTTTTCTCTTGTCTAATAATTTACTGTGTGATAGGATGTTGATAGGTACTAATCTAGAAAGTTATTTCAGTTGCCTTAGCATACCTATGAAGGATTGTTCCAGCATTCTGAGGATGCTAATATTTGGGGATGCTAATTCTCTGATATAAAATAACATTGCATTTACATATAACCTACAAACTCCCTCCCTATATAGTTATGGGTCATTTAACAATTCAGTTTTCTTAAACTGAGATGGCTACAATATTGCTAGGTGATAATATTATTACAGCATTACTGTTGAATATCCAGTCAGTTAACTGAAAAGACACGCAGCACACGATTGCACCTTAATTCATCTGATTATAATACCTAACACAGTGTGAAATCTGCACAAATAATTGTTACGTTGCATTGTTTAATAACAGAGGAGACATCTATGCATACTCAATACAGATTTTCCCCCATGATTGGTTTAATCAAAGATATAAAATGCAGTGACACAGAACCCACAGATACAGAGAGCTGACTGTTATCTGAAATCTTTAAATAGTTTCATGAAGTTGTATTACCCCTGCTTATTGATGAGGAAGCTGAGCATCCAGTTCCTTAAAGTCACACTGCCAGTCGCTAATCAGATTCGGGGCACTTTAGTTTCTAAACCCATATACCACCCTAACACCCTATTCCCTTTAAATTCAGTAAGTTCCTTGTTTATCAGTCAACAGATTGTGTTGTAACACTATCTTCCTCTCAAGCTTTTTTAAAAAATTATTTATTTTTATTTCATGTGCATTGGTTTTTGACCTGCATATATGTCTATGAGGATGTCAGATCCCCTGGAGTTGGAGTTACAGTTGTGAGCTACCATGCTGGGAATTGAACATGGGTCCTGTGGAAGAACAGCCAGTGCTCTTAACCACTGAGCTGTCACTCCATCCCCAAGTCACAGGTTTTAATTATTATTGCCAGTTGAGTAGTTTACTGAGTACTTTGTGATTTTTAGCATTATGCTGAGTTTGGGTTCTCTGTACTTAATTTGATGGTAAGAAAATACAAGAAGCTCTGGCCGGGCATTGGTGGCGCACACCTTTAATCCCAGGGCTTGGGAGGCAGAGGCAGGTGGATCTCTGAGTTCAAAGCCAGCCTGGTCTACAGAGCAAGTTCCAGGACAGGCTCCAAAACAATAAATAGAAAAAATTATCAAGAAGTTCTGTGTCCCAAAGCTGGTTTAACATAAAACCTAAGTTAATACTCAAAAGTGGAGCCCTTACTGATTCTTCAGAGGATGAGAGATTGTCTCTTTCTCTCAAGTCTTTGTCAACTCTAATATAAACTGGATGGAAAGAGTCTCCTTGCAGAGGCGCAGAGATGTAAAATGTAGAATGTTTGTTTGCCTGTAGTGCATCAGCTGTAGAGTTAGAGAACAGCAGAACATTTCAGGTAAGAAAAGATAATATATAGAATATATACTGTTAAAAATTTAGTCAGGTTACTGACCAAATGAAATTGGAATTCATATTTACAAGATAATAGTATTAAAGTATTGTGGTAAATGTGTTTTATTCTTTTTCTGGGTGTACTTCTGTTAGTGTTTTTTCTGTTTAAATGTTGGTAGTATAGATGGTGTGTTCTAGAACTTCTTTCTAAAAACACCTTCTAAGATACAAATGACTTAATTGATTTCATTATCATTTTAGTCTAAACCAGAAATTCAGTATGCACCACAGTTGGAGCAGGAACCTACAAACTTGAGAGAACCATCTTTAAGCAAAATGTCCTGTAAGTTTTATTCTAAACAGATAGATAAACCGTAGCTGTCAGATCTGTTGTAATAGTCCATTCTGACTTCTAATGCACAGGATCTGGGAATCCTTCTGGGGGTTTGCAGTTCTAACAAATTCCACATCCTGGTGATGCTGCTAGATGGGGACCACCTAAAGAAGTACTATTCTAAATACTGTTTCAAAGCATGCTTTGAGTATGAGCTAACCAAGCAATGGTTTTTCCTAATAAACTGAAGAGTGATACTACCTTGAAAGTATGAATTCCCTATTCTCTTTTTATTTCCATGCTAGATGTGAATTTTAAGTCATAGGAACATCAGACATCAGGCTAAAGCAGAGTTTTCCTTTGAAAATGTACTACCTTATTTTACATATTGATATAACTAACTTCCTGATTTTATCATTGAGTGGGAATGAGTAGATACTGCTAACATAGACTGTTTTAATTAGAATAAAACAGATTCTGTTGGTTAAGTCCACATGTAATTAACAGACAATATCAGTATCAAAAACATTTGGATCAACCATGGTTGGTAATCACATCTTTAATTCCAGCATTCAAAAGGCAGAGGCAGGCAGATGGCTGTGAGTCTGAGGCCACTCTGGGCTACATAACAAACAACATTTGAAAGTAAGGCAGAAAATTCATAATATGGTAGAATACCCATTTGGTTTTTGAGGTGCCAAAGGAATTTTAACACATAGAATGTGTCAGGTTACACTCACAAAAATTACCTATAGGTTGTACATATCTAGAAGAAGTCAGTGAAACTAGCATTTAGGATATATATTTCATATACCTGTGCCTTATTATTTCAGATCTGCAAATGAGAAATTCACAAGTACACAGGAACTACCTTGAAGATGAAGAAAGTGATAGCTTTTTAAGATGCCTATCTCTGTATGTATTTCTTCTTAATATATACACAAAAGATAAAGTCTTTTATATCAGTCATCCTGTTTTTGTTACTTTTAAATTAAATTTTAAAATAAATATAAATTATATATCACATGTACATAAAATAAAAATAAATTCTAATTTTAAATTTGAAGGCTAATAGTTTTAAAATTCTAATTTTAAATTTGAAGCTTAATAGTTAAAAAAAAAGATAATTTTTTTCAACTTCCTTTCCAAACTTGTACTTTTGAATGATTAGCACCATTAGAAGGTATTAAATGTACTATTTTTAAAATTGACACAAACTGCTGGTCAGTGGTGGCACATACCTTTAATCCCAGCATGTGGGAGGCAGAGGCAGGTGGATCTCTTTGAGTTTGAGTCCATCCTGGTCTACAAAGTGAGTTCCAGGACAGCCAGGGCTATATAGAAAAATCCTGTCTCAAGAAACAAAACAAAACAAATAACCAAAAAAACAGTGGGCCAGAAATGGCTCAGTGGTTAAAGGTACTTGCTGCCAAGCCAAACCCTGAGTTCAGTTCCTGGGACCCACATGGTAGAAGGGGAGAGCCAACTCTCACACGTTGTCCTCTGATGACCACATGTATACCACTGTATGCAAGTGTTCACTCCCCACATGATCAGACAGGATAATTATACACATCACCCTATACATCTACATGTGTGTCTTTGAAAAATCCTTTCTTGCAGCCGTTTTGAAGCAATACATTACTGTTAACTGTGGTCACACTGTTGTTCGGTAGGAAAGAAATCACTCTCCTCACTGTAGTTTTATCTGTTGACCAGCCTCTTCTTTTACCTCCCCTTGTAGTAAAAACCCAAACAGAACAGATCGTTTTTCCACAGTACAAGGGAGTTCTTGTTAGAATTCCTTGATTTGTGTTAAGAAATGTCTTTTCCAGATAGTTAAATTAAGCTGCCCTGGGACCTGGAGATGACTTAGTGGTAACCCCAAGCCTGAAAATCTAAGTTCCATCATGGGACCCACATGATGGACGGAGAGAATCAGCACCCACAAGGTGTTCTTGACCCCACACACACCAGGTTCAAAATAAATAAATTAATCTCGACTTTAAAGTATGTCCGAATGACTTAGGGATTGGATTTTTATCTACATGGACAGATAAGCAGTTTGAAGAGATAGGTAAGGACTACAGAGTAGGAAGAGCTAGGGGATGTCAACTCTGTGCCAGGAATTCTTGGAGAATAGGAAAACAGGGAGGTGGGAGTGATGGCTGTCTTATGCCCTCCCTCCAAGGAAAGACTGTCAGGCATTCTGATGGAGTGAAGTGGGTTTTATCAAAGTGGACATGCTTCTACTCATAGGCATGCTGATTGAGCCCTCCTTCTCTCTTTATCCCACAGAAAAAGGAAAGGAATAAAAGAAAGGCAATGCATTTTGTTTTCTACTGTATTATGTACCAGACCAAGCATTTTATTTTATTTATTTATTTATTTATTTATTTATTTATTTATTTTTTGGTTTTTCGAGACAGGGTTTCTCTGTGGCTTTGGAGGCTGTCCTGGAACTCACTTGGTAGTCCAGGCTGGTCTCGAACTCACAGAGATCCGCCTGCCTCTGCCTCCCGAGTGCTGGGATTAAAGGCGTGCGCCACCAACGCCCGGCCAGACCAAGCATTTTAATAAAGCTGCAAGCCATTCTGTTTCACAATGCATTGTTTGGGGAGTAATTCTGGTCAAATATGACATTAGAGTGAAATTCTAAAATTATATGTGTGTTTATACATATATATACATATATAAATATACATACATACACATATAAATATACATACATATATATATATATATAGTGTGTGTGTGTGTGTGTGTGTATTTACAGCTTGTGGGAGTTGGTTTTCTTCCACTGTGTGGATTCCAGGGATCTAACTCAATCCATCAGAGCTTGGCAGCAAACATGGTTACCAGCTGAGCCATCTCACTGGCCCTAACTTAACAATTTAAAAGTAATCTTTTAAATGTCTTACTCAGAAAACAACTAACTTTTAACTAGAAGTTTATTCTTTAGAAGTTTCTGTGTATAAACATGAATTATTATAATATATCCTACATTTGAATAAAGTGTCAGAAAGAATTGTGTATATGATAGATAGATAGGGACCAAGCTGGAGAGCTGTGAGCAGGAAATTATAAGGCTGGATGTAGGGCAGTGGGCAGGGAGATCAGGAGGTCGTGGAGATGGCTGAGCATCTACAGGATCTACTTTGCTTTGCTGTGGAGGCTGAGAAAAAGATGCATTTGAAGATGAGCCCCAGCTTTCTGTCTCTATTAGTTGCTACAATGCAGATAGCAGATATGTCCTCACTCATAGTAGTGAGCTCTAGTTCTAGGACAGGACTGGACCATGCAAAGGAGAGTGCATGATCTTCCACTAACATTTCTTACTGCTACCTTTTAAAAATTGGAATGTTTGAAACATAGCATCAAAGGGGAATTGCATGCTTTCTGAAAGTCTGCTTCTTTGAAAGTAAATTTAAAATTTTTTTTATCTATTTGAGTATGGGTGTGTATGCCACAGCACATGTGTGGAGATCAGAAGACAATTCTCTTTCCAGCAGGTTAGAGTCCTCAGCTCCCTCTCCAACAGCCACTGTTGCGCTTTTGTTGGGAGACAAACAGTGACTAGCATGCCATTCCTTAGGGTGTTACAAAAAGTGATGGTGTCAGTGGTGATCCAAAACTATAGGTCCTTTGCCGTGAATGAACACGTTAGGACTAGGGGTTGTCACAGGTTTTGAGAGTCCTAAATGCCCTCCTTCCTTGATTTGTTTCTATCATAAGGAAAATATAATGGTCTACGTGTTTGAAATGTTATAGGAAAACTGACTTCTGGAAATTTGTTTTGAATTCTTTCATAAAACAAATGATCATTTCGTAATTTACCTTAACTTTTAGGGGTATTTTCTTAAATTAATATCATTGCAATAACCTGTAAATTAAGAAACAGTGTGTTCAGTTTTTTGGGTACTTTGCTTGCTTTGTCTAATTCAGTAATTAGAATGAATGTATTCTTCAGGTTTATGGTCCAAACTTGTAATCCTAGTGAGGTAGGA
The DNA here is from genome assembly GCF_017639785.1 of Mesocricetus auratus. Classification (NCBI taxonomy): domain Eukaryota; kingdom Metazoa; phylum Chordata; class Mammalia; order Rodentia; family Cricetidae; genus Mesocricetus; species Mesocricetus auratus. The sequence continues at coordinate 31,938,226 of NW_024429197.1, read as the reverse complement.
AGATGGCAGCCTCAAGTCAGCCTCATCACACACTGAGCTTGAGGCCTGGGCTACATGAAACCTATCTCAAAAGGAAATAAAAATGACCAGGCAGTGGTGGTGCATGCCTTTAATCCCAGCATTGAGGAGGCAGAAGCAGGCAGATCTCTGTAAGTTCAAGACCAGCCTGGTCTACAAGAACGAGTTCCAGGACAGCCTCCAAAGCCACAGAAAACCCTGTCTTGGGGGGGAAAAAAAAGGATGGAACTATATAGCCCTGACTGTACTAGAATTCACTGTGTAACCCTGACTGTTCTGGAATTCAGAGATCTGTCTGTCTCTGCCTCAGGAGTGCTGGGATCAAAGGTGTGGTGTGTGCCACCACACCCAACAATGTGAGGTAATTTTATATATGTAGTAGGAAATATGTATGTCTGATTTCATCATTATTAATTATTATTGTAAGAGCTATGTAGCAAGGCTACAGAAATTTTAGAAATAGAAGAAAGAACATCAGATCATCCTAAATAAACTAGATACAATATTTCCTTGCAATAAATATGTTTTGTTAAATAATTGCAGACAGTGCACAGTTTTGTGTTCTGAGTGTGTGAGGCTTGTGACTAACTGTTGTTGTTTTTGCAGTAACTCTGGGTGGATTTTAACCACAACTCTTGTCCTCTCGGTGATGGTGTTGCTTTGGATCTGTTGTGCAGCTGTTGCTACAGCCGTGGAGCAATATGTTCCCCCTGAGGTAAATCTAATTTAACCCTTGGGCTACTTGAAGATGGAGCCACGTAAATGACCATTTTAAGTGCCTTTGACTAGAAAAACAAGACCCTGTTAATAGAATTAGAGATTTTATGGTTTTACTGAAGTGAGGTTGGCACACATGAAAACCACAAGTTTATACCCCGTTCATAGTGCTCCCACATTGCATTGACATATATGTTGATTCTTGCACACATTGCCCCTCTCTGTTCTCTGAATCTAAAGAGAACTGCTGGCACGGCTCGCTAGGCTGGGATGTGAGAGAAGACTTCGGAGCCACTTAAAATTAAGGAATTAATGTCTGTTGACATCAAATCTAACTGAAACAAGAGAGTTCTGTATGTCTAAAATACCACAGGGAAAAAGCAGAGAGGAAGATGAAAATAGAATCTGCACTAAGTCATTGGCATGATATAGCAGGTAAAGGTACCTAGAACCTGGGACAGGGGCTAACTAGTATCAACTTTGTCTTTAAGATTTGCAGAATATTTTCTTGTTGCTGGGCGTTGGTGGCGCACACCTTTAATCCCAGCACTCGGGAGGTAGAGGTAGGCGGATCTCTGTGAGTTTGAGGCCATCCTGGTCTACAAAGCGAGTTCCAGGAAAGCCTCCAAAACAATGCAGAGAAACCCTGCCTCGAAAAACCAAAAAAAAAAAAAAAAAAAAAAAAAAAATTGCAGAATATTTTCTTGTGTGTCAACCCCAATGTCCAGCAAAATTCTATTGCATGATTTTCCTACTTGTTTGCTTTTTCTTTAATGGTTTTTAAAAAGATTTTTGTGTATGAATGTTTTGCCTGCCTGAACCCCACGTGTATGGGCCTGGTGCAGGCATCAGATCCCCTGAAACTGGAGTTACAGGAAGTTGTGAGCCTCCATGAGAGTACTGGGAATTGAACCCATGTCCTCTGGAAGAGCAAGCAGTCAATGTTCTTCACTATTGAGCCATCTCTCCAGGCCTTGTTTTCTCTTTGAGACAAGATCCAAGGCTGGGATCACAGGCCAGCACTACCATCTCTGACTTTTTTTTTCTTCATTTTATGTGTGTGGGTGTTTTGCCTGTGTGTGCAGTATATACAGAGGCCAGAAAAAAGTTTGGATTCCCTGGAACAGGAGTTAACAGATGCTGTGAGCCTCTATGTGGGTGCTGGGAATCCAACCTTGGTCCTCTGGGAGAGCAAGCTGTATTCTTAACCACTGCACCAACTTTCCAGTCCTGTGCCTGATGTATGAACAAGTGGCCTTAGAAAGTCTAAGTGTGTTTCTGTGATTACTTAGCTATGAAGGCATTGAGGCTGGAGTGAAGTTCATGTTCAATGTTTGTTTTGATGCCAGGATTTCATGTAGCCCAGGTTGGCCTTAAACCCACTCCGTAGTCCAGGATGACCTGAACTGCTGATCCTCCTGCCTCCATTTCCTGAGTGTTGGCATCTTGAGCATGTGTCACCAGGTCCAAATTGTACCTATGGCTTGACCAACTGTGCTACATTCCCCCCCTGAAGGGTTTCGGTGGTTTTTGTTTGGGGGAGTTTTTTTGTTGGTTGGTTGGTTCTGGTTTTGCCTTTGAAGTTCTAGCTATCCTGGAATTCAACACAAAGATCCACCTTCCTCTGTATTTTGAGTGCTGGGGCTAAAAGTGTGGTGGCCACAGCACCTGGCATGTGCTTTTATTGTTAAGTCAGCACACACAGAAGGTTTCATCATGACACATCTGTCATTAGCTTTTCCTGCTGTTCTCCCTCCAGCTGTTTCCCTTTCCTCTCCCAGTTAGTGCTCTGCTTTTAGTACGTGTCTCATCATTTCTCTATTTCCCGCCTCCTTTAAGCACTCCACCTCCCCTTCTAGTTGTTTTTTGTTTTTTGTTTTTGTTTTTTTTTTTTGAGGTAGGATCTTGCTTGGTAGCCTGTGCTGGCCTAGAATTGACTATGTAGTCCAGGCTGGCCTTGTTCTTATCATAGCAAGTCTCTTGAGTGCTGGGATTGCACTGGTAAAGTGAGTAAGAGGTGCAAATAGTAGTTGTACAAAATGTAATGGGAAGCACTGTGCTGGGATTGTCAAATAAGGCTTTTAAATGGGGGGGGGTCTTGACCTGAACTTTGAAGAATAGATAGTCTGATATGGATTGGCAGAGTGGAAATAGACAGTTTTACCCAGGTACAGAAAGAGTACATTCACTATTGGAGGATTAGGTAAGTTAAGAGTTGGTAAATTTCAATAGAACTAGCCTATTTACTTTAACATTTTTTGTTCCGTTTATATATGTATGTATTGTGGGGGGGTGCCAAAATGTGTAGAAGTCAGAAGACAAGATGTGGGAGAAATTTTTCTCCTTCTATATGTGAGCCCCAGGATTTGAACTCAGTTAGTTAGACTTAGCAGACAGCCTGAACTCATTTATTTACCAGTGTGTTGATGATGACTTTTTGTTACTTTTCTTACTTGGTTCCCAGGTGTGTATGTTTAAATATTTATTTAATATTTTTACTTGACAGTTTGGGGGTCAAATTCAGGGGTTTGCATAGTCTAGTCAAGTCCTCAATCACTGAACTGTATTCCCAGACACTTAGATTTTAGCCATCTTATTTTTCCTGGTAAAGTTGGAATTCAGTATCTTGCATAGAGTCACCTTTGCCCACTACTCCCTTTTGAGCCTCTTCATGTACTCGAAATCTTCATGGCAAGAAATCAATAACCTGTAGTAATAAATCCTTAATTAACCTACTCTTGGGAAGCCCTAGTCCATTCCTTCTTGATCCGTATTTGTTCTTCATACCCTGGCAGGCGCACTGTAAAATGAAGATACACATGGACGTTGGTCTGCCTCTTGCCGAGACTAAATTGCAGTCTTAAAGTGGAATTTACCTTGATAAACACACCACAGCCTATAATCTGCTCACCAAACTTGACAACTCTTGAACCCTTTCTTTTGAGCATTGTTCTAAGAGTTTCCATGTGTTTGCTCCTTAAATCCTCACTGCAACCTTGTGATCCTGCTGCTGTTGTCATCCCTACTTGCCAGATAGGAAATCTGCAACAAATTTTGAAACTGTTTCACATCCCAGTAAATAGTAGAACCACACAGGGCACTCAGCCTGACTCCAAACCATTGATCTCTTTGTCTGGTCTGGAGCCACAAACCAGATATCAGGAGCTGCTGTCCTCAATGCCCGCTTTGACACTGGGAAAGCAGACATCTTTGGTTCTGGTGCCCCATGCTTTGTCCTCCTACTCCTCACATGACTGGGAAATACTTGTAGAGTTGATCTCACACAATCCCTCCCTTTCAGATACCTCTTGTAAAGATGTAGTGTGTGTGAGTTTATGTGAAGAGCCCATAGAGGCCAGAAGAAGGCATTGGACTCCTGGAATTGGATGACAGGTGGTTGCGAGTGGGTGTGTGACTCCTGGGAACTGAACCCATGTCCTGTAGGGTAGCATTCTCTCAACTGCTGAGTCATCTCTCCAGCCTCTCAGATGACTTGACTTTCTTGTGACAGGATATCACTGCTCTGATGGGTTTTGTTTGGATTATTGTAATTCTGTGAGACAATTTCTTATTTTCTTCTAAGTTCTTTGGGGGAACACCTCACTTTTCTGCTTTTATCCTTTTAGTTTTTTACTTACATGTACATGTGTGCTTGTCTGTATGTGCACCACATGTGTGCAGGGCCTAAAGTGGTCAGAAGAGAACATCAGATCTCCTGGGGGAGTTCAAAGCATTTATGCTGCCCAGTGTGGGTGCTGAGAACAGAACCCAAGTGCTCTTCAAGAGCTGCAAATGCTCTTAATCACTGAACCATCTCTTCAGACCCTGCTTTATTATCTTATTGAAAGTAACACTATGAGAAATTGTATATATTTATGAAGATCATTTTACTAGTGTTGGAATGTTTCATTTATAGTGTGTACTCTTAGAGACATTTAAAGCAGTACATGTCATTTTCCTTGTATGACAAGTTAGATAGCTGCAGCAAATCATTTCCTTACTGAACAGGAGACTTAAGGTCATAGGGGACTTGGTCACTTGAGGCATCCATCAAAACTCCAGAATGAAATCTCTTGATGTGGCCATATTAGCTTCATTTAAACCACGTTTACTGGTACTCATTTGTTATCCCTCTAAAGATCTAAGTTAGGACGTGTGGGAAACTTCCTTGGGGCATCTACAGGGGACTTACTCTCATCCATAAAACATGCTCCATTCTTGCTGGATAGTGGTGGCGCACATCTTTAGACCCAGCTCTTGGGAGGCAGAGGCAGGTGGATCTCTGAGTTCGAGGCCAGCCTGGTCTACAAGAGCTAATTCCAGGACAGCCAGGGCTACACAGAGAAATCTTGTCTCGAAAAACAAACAAAACAAAGCAGTCCCCCCAAAAAACATGCTTTGTTCTCAAAGATACAGATAGAATTTTTCAAACCAAATACCCATAGACTTGCATATTGCTCTTGTTTATTTTGTGTTTTGTGTTTTAAGACTATCTTACTGTGTGGCTGTGGCTGGCCTGAAACTTGTAAGGAGCCTCCTTCCTCTGCCTCTCAAACACTGGGAGTGTGCACCATTATGCAGCTCTAAAGATGGAAATGTTATTTGGTAATGTATTTGGAGAGATCCCCAGCATCCAAATTAATGATGTGTTGATTTTTCTTTTCCAGAAGCTGAGCATCTATGGTGACTTGGAATTTATGAATGAACAAAAGCTGAGCAGATACCCAGCTTCTTCTCTTGTGGTTGTTAGATCTCAAGCTGAAGATCACGAGGAGGCAGGGCCTCTACCCACCAAGGTGAATCTTGCTCATTCAGAAATCTAAGATTTTTAAGAAGTGTCATCGACACATAAACTTCCATTCCTCATAGAGCTTTTTTAAATGGTCTCATTGGATATAGGCCTTAAGAAATCACTATGAAGTGCAAATAAAGTTGCCCAACTCTGTGAAGACTTTATTTGCTGTGACTTTTCCTGTATTTTTCTAGTCATTTAAGACACGGACATGGGTTTTATTTTTATTTTACTAATATTAGTAGCTATTTTGTTAGTTGCATTAGTTTCGGTTTTCTCCTGTCTTAGCCAAATTCTATGAGCTGATCATTGTCTTCCCCACCTCCTGCCATGACCCTGCCGTCATCTTACTTAATAAGCCGAATGCTTAGGATGTGATGCCTCTGCCTAGAAATGGCCTCCAATGTGTACCCTGAATATAGCAGAAAATGATATTTAATGACACTACATTTTCAGTTGTATTGAATTGAAATCATTAAACTTTATTTGAATAATTATGTATTGAAACTTGAGTATCAGACTTTCTTGTTCTTTACCCTTCCCAGCCCAGAGAGTCCTGAGGTGCTGTGTGTCTGCTGCTCTGTGGCAGGTTAACAGCTGGGGTTGAGCAAAAATGACATCCTCAGAAGTGGCATTTGATGTGATTTTTTGTTGTTGTTGTTGTTGTTGTTTTGTTTTTGTTTTTGTTTTTTCGAGACAGGGTTTCTCTGTATTGTCTTGGAGGCTGTCCTGGAACTCCCTTTGTAGACCAGGCTGGCCTCGAACTCACAGAGATCCACCTGCCTCTGCCTCCCGAGTGCTGGGATTAAAGGTGTGCACCACCAACACCCAGCTTTGATGTGATTTTTAAAGTGTGTGTGTGTGGTGGGCATGGGGGACATTTGCGTGCCACAGGACAGCGTTCGGGAGTCAGTTCTCTTCCTTATCGGGTTGAGGCCGGTGCGCTCCTTGTATTTCTGCTGTTGCACTGTGTACCCAAACAGGCTAGCTTGAGAGCTTCCAGCCTGTTCAGCTTTTCTGTGTAAGCCCTAGGAACTCACAGGACACACAGTTGTTGGACTTGCACCGCTAGTACTATGGCCGCCTCAGCAGTCTCTTCTGAGGTTCCATTTGATGTGGGATTTGCACAGGTTAGAGTTGAAAAAATTTTTTTCAAAGGAATTGTTTGTCTTCTTTAAAATAGCATCAAGATATTTTTAGAGAAAATGACATTTTAACAGTAAAAAGTATTCTCTTGTGATATAGGATTAAGTATATATTGGCTTGGTAGAATCTTAACATTATTACCCTTCCTTTACCAACAGTGATGGAGATTTTTTACTTTTTTAGATATTGATTTTATGTAGATAGGTGTTTTGCCTGTATATATGTGCAGACATCTGTGTCTGCTGGCCACAGAAGTGAGAGGAGAATATCAGGTCCCTCAGAACTGGATTTACAGATGTGCCGTGTGAGCTACCATGTGGGCGCTGGGACAAAATCTCCAGTCCTCTAGCAGAGCAGCCAGTGCTCCTAACTGCTGAGTCCGCTCTCCAGTCCCTAGTAATGGAGATTGAAAATAAGGGCACTATCAGATACCATCATACACCAAATCTTAGTGTGGCTCTGTGTCATCACACCAGGAAGTGTTAGACGCCTTGGCTAACCAGAGTCCCTGATCTCAGAGCTGGGGTGGAGGCTGCAGTAGTGCCATCTTTCTCTAGGGGGCCTCACTCTCACTCTGGCTGAATTGTCAGGGTCTCTAAATCAAAAGAAAATACGGTTGACAGCTAAGCAGGTAAGACTTTGGTCACAGAATGTAGCTTTATATTTTTAAGACAATCTGTCTAGATTTGGAAGTCAGGAGGCCGTGAGCCAGGTCCCATTACATGAGCTTTTTGTGGGGGCATGTCATGTCTGAACCTGGATAAGTCTGGAGAACTGTGAGAGCACATGGGGGAATCCCTAATCCTGGGAGGAAGTGGTGGCCCAGCTCAACCTGCAGGGAAATGGGGAGGCTAGGAAAGATACTGGGAACAGTGTTCCAAGCAGTGGGTTCGATGTGCTTAAGCTGGGAGACAAGAAGCCGAGAGTGCAGGTTCTTCATGCATGCCGTAGCTGTGAATAATGAAAGACCTCCTTAAGCCTTCCTCCCGAGCATAGTGGAGAGTCATTGCAGAGAGGTAAGCCACAGGGTCTCAATGAAGAACGGTTCACAGAATGAGACAGCTGTGTGGAGTAGCCTGGGGATAGGAGCAAATGCAGAGGCATCGATACCTTAGCCCCTTGTTGGTTTGTACAGTGGACAACCCAGGGCCTTGCTCATATTAGGTGGGTGTTCTACCTCAGAACTATATCCTAGCCCTTGGTTTTCTGAGGCAGTCTCACGATGCAGCTCAGTTTAGTCTTGAGCCTGATCTCTCTTGCCTCAGCCTCTGGCTATGTACCTTATTCCACACTTCTTTTTATTAATTGGCTGACCTATAATCCTGTTCTCTTACATTTTTTAGCCATTGTTCCCCTTGATGTTGTTGGAAGCCTAGGACCCTGTATGGTGGTCACAGTCTAAGTCAGTGGTTCTCAGTCTGTGGGTGGAGACCCCTTTGGGAGTAAATATCAGATATCCTGCATATCAGATACTTATACTATGATTCATAACAGTAACGAAGTTACAGTTACAAAGTAGCAGTGAGATAATGTTACGGTTGGGGTCACCACAAGGAACTGTACTGGAGGGTGACAGCAGCGGGAAGGGTGAGAGCCACTGCTCCAGGTGGTGCCAGACAAACAGAAGACTGAAGCACAGCCAGCCGTGAAACGGCTTCCTGCTGGGCTGAGTTTCCCAGCCACAGAGCCGGCTGCCCTCAGCTGTCCCTCCTCCAGGCTTCTGGTTGCTAAGTGTCCTGTTGTCCTATTTGAGTATCATCAGCTCCGATTACTTTTTAATCTTTCCTTGACTATTTGTTCTACATTAGTCTGGGCTGAGGTATGGCCTGTGATAAAGGCTGAGGCACTGGGAACTGTGTGTCGTCTGTGGAAAGCTGACCTGTAGTTAGTATGGCTTCTGACACTGTGTAATAGTGACTTCTGAGGCATAGTTCCTACCTTACTTGAAATTCCTAATTATCAAAGCCATTTTCATGTGTTTCTCTGCTAAGTGCCCTTCCTGTGCTGTTAGTGACTGACTTGTTTAGAACAGGGATTGTTTGTTTGTTTGTTTGTTTGTTTGTTTGGGAGTGCATATGTATGTGTGTATGTACTCCCCCACTTATCCATGTGTGGAGGGCAGAGGTTACAGGGTCTCTCGGTGAAACCGGAGCACAATAACTTGGCTAAACTGGCTGGCCAAGTCCCTGAAATCTTCCTCTCTTTGCCTCCCAGCACGGTAACTACAGGCACCACTCACTGCAGATCCTCATGCACGTTACCTGCTGAGCCATCTGCCCAGTCCCCCGGAACAGGCGTTCCTAACCTTCTTCTGTGCCACAGACCTTTTTGGAGATCTTATGAAGTCTATGGAAACCCCTCTCAGAATTATGTTTTCAGATGCATAAAACCAAATAGGAAGGATTACAAGGAAACTTAAATGCTTATCAAAATATTTTCAAGACTTTGATGTGGTAATGTGTATACTTCCATTCATACAGAATAACATCAAAAGGTAGCTGTAACACTTCTGTGATCTCAAAGTGTTTTGTTTTGTTTTTCTAAGTAATGTTTAAAATATCTACAGCACTGCCGGCTCTACTGGTGATGATGTCACAGGCCTGCTAGTCTTCAGTTTAAATCTAGTGAACACTGAGTTAGCTTTTCCCCAACTAAGTTCACCTAACCCCTGATTGAGGCCTGCTAGTCTTCAGTTTAAATCTAGTGAACACTGAGTTAGCTTTCCCCCAACTAAGTTCACCTAACCCCTGATTGAGGGGTTGTCTGAGTTTTCTTTGACATGTTAAGAGTAAGTTGTTTCTGTTTGCTTGCTCAGTTCAGATTATTGGGTCGACTTACTGCTTCTGTGTGTGCTTTCTGGATCTGGACAGTTTGCAGTGTTAGCAGTAACTGAGGATGGGTAGACCGGAATCAGCAACTGATTGGAGAGGATTTTCCTGGAGCACCATGCCTCCTGAGTTCATAATCTCGGATGTATGGACTTTAAGAAAATTTGCAACATCTGAATTAAGCAAGTATCTAATTAGGTGATTCACAGGAGGGTTTGTTTGTTGACATCCCTTATAGCCATCTAGTACCTACCTACGGGAACCCATAGCCCTCCCAGCCGAGCTGTTTGGCAGCTGAGGAAGCCTTCCGACATCCCTGTAAGGAAAGCAGATGGACGAGATGAACCTCTCTGTCTTACACTTGACAGTGCAGTCTCAGGAGAGACGAACTGCTGCAATCCAGGGTGTGAAAGCATCCCGGGGAACAGGGAATGCTGACATAGGGCTTGGGCCATTTTCCCAGACAGCCCCAGCTCTCAAGCACATCTCTCTGTGACTGGAAACAGATGGAGATGCTCAGAACCCAGAAGATAGATTTAAAAAGGTAGAGGGAGCCTGGAACCTGGAGAATGCTTCAAGCAAGCGACCAGGTATAGGCTGTTTAGATCAGGCTTGGTGACTCATGTGTGTTACTCCACCTTAAGGGAGCTGACGCAGGTGATCACTGTGAGTTCAAGGTGATTCCCCCACCTCCAAAAAAGAACCCTCTTCTGGCCTTTGCCGGCACCAGGCATACACATGGTACACAGGCAAACATACATGCAGACAAAACACTCATGCACATATGATAATAAATAATAAAAAAGAACAAAGGGGCTGGAGAGATGGTCGTTGGTTAAAAGCACCTGTTGCTATTGCGGAGGACATTCAGTTCCCAACACCCATGTTAGGCGTTTCATGGCAACCTGTACTTCCAAGGCAAGTGCGGCGCACGCACGCACGCGCGCGCGCGCACACACACACACACACACACACACACACACACACACACACACACACACACACACACACACACAAGTAAGTCAAAAAGGAGGAGGGAGGGGAGTGGTGGGGGAATCCACAGCCAGAGCAGTAGCTGCCTGGTTGCCATAGGACCAGCAGATTGGCAGCAGTTCTAAGATTATCACGTTACAGAAGATCATCCATCTACCTGTACACCGGCCCCTGCCCTAACCACTGCAGCAGCATGGGTATCCATGTTACCCTCCTGGCCTCCCCAGGGGCCAATAGCAACAGTGTGGAGGTCTTCAGCAACTATTTCTATGATGTCTCTGAACTGGGCCTAGGGTTCAGCTTTCATAGTTTTCCCTGGCCGTGGATGAGCTGCTCTTTGGGACCAGCTATCTGAGATAGCCTGCTTGCCCTGGGGTAAAGCAGGGCGTCTCATTCTACTGGCCCTTTTCGACTCAACCTGCTTGAGTCACTTTTCCAGGCTGGCAGCCAGCCCATCCCAACAGACCTGTGACAAGACTGCACGCCACTGCCTCTGGACCCCAGCTGTGGGCAGAGCCTGCCTTTTACTTCCTGTGTAATCATGCTGTTGTCAAATGATGCTGTCATCATGTATGGTAGAGCCTCCAATAAATGTATGTTCCACAAAATAGACCCGTAAGTCAATAAGAAAAAAAAATCACTTATGAGCAGCCTGCATAAACAAGCTATCCACCAGAGCAGAAAATCCTCACGACACTGCATGTTTAATAGGGTCAACGGTGGAGGTAGGACCAGCAGTCTGTGAGCTGAAGTGAGTTGGGTCTGCAGGTTGCAATCCTAGCTCTGCCCTTGCAGATGAGAGCCTTGGGCAAATCGCATAATGCTTCTAGACCTCAGTTTTCTAATCCGAAAAATGGAGATGGATGGCCTGTCTCCTATGATGGAGAAGACAAGATGGGTACACTTAAAGCGTGCTGCACGGCAGGTGGTGAAAGTAAATGATACCATTGGAGCAGTGAGAAGAATAGTAAAACCATTATAGTGTCACACGAACCAGACCTGCATGCAGATGTTGGAAGACCTGGAGATTTCAAGGGCTGAGGAAAGGGTCTCTTACATACTGTTTGCCCAGTGCAGACTGGCACGGCACCTTGAAGAGCAGCTTGACAGTGCTCAAGATGTCGTAACTGCCAACAGTGGGACTCTAGGGGCATGTGTACATGAATGTATACTGAAATGATGTGTAGGACCCCTGCTGCCCTTCTGTCAAGGGTTCCTGGTCCCAGCAGAGCCCTGGAGAGATGTGATTCTTCCAGCCTAGCATGGTCATACCTGCACTGAAGAAGGAGTCCCAAGGAAGACGCATTGAACAACATGAGGAGTGTTCCTACAAAGGAACACCAAAGCTGATGTGATAATTCATGCCTGTCACCAAGTATGGGAGGCTGAGGCAGGAGGATTACCATGAATTTGAAACCATCCTGGGCTATACTAAAAAAACAAGAGTAGCAGCAATAAATAAATATAAAGGCACTCTGAAGAATCAGGAGTCCATGGAAGCCAGAGACTAAAGGGCATGTGTTGGTCCAGGAATGTACTCTATTCTCCACTGTGACATCCATGGCAGACATTACTAACCAATCACAGAACCTGACTCAACATCCTTCTGAAATCATGTTCCACATAGCCTCTACTAGTTGACTCCAGGTGGCAGGAAAAAATAAATAAATCTAGGTGAGTATCTTGTGCTTATTTCCATCCCCTTCAGCCTTTTCCCTTTCATGGCTTATCAGCCTGGCTCACAGCTGCCATTGGCTTCCATTTGCCTAACGCAGGCCAGTGGAGCCAGGGATAGACAGTTGGCAACAGCTTCAGTCAGTGGCTGGCAGGATGGGGTAAGTGTCCTGTTCCCTCAGGTGAGTGAGCCTTAGAGGTGCATTGTCACCAGCGTCCCTGAATGCCTCACAGAATCCAGATGCTGGCCCATGACAGTGGGCGGAGCTTTCCCCACTCTCCAGCCGCATGGTCAGGGTCCTTCCCACTGAAACCCACTCTCTGTTCTTGTCAGAGGACCCAACTCTGAGGAACACCCTCTCCAGCACCCCTGCATTTCCATGGGTGTGAAAGGAGGAGACTTTCCCACATCATTGGCAAGGCCCTTGTGAGAACCCATGCCTAGCCCCCCCAGTCTCCTGCTTTGACATTTATTTTCCACTGCAAGAGAAGCAGCCCAGTTCAGGAAACTCCTGAACATCCGGAGGTGGGTAACACCCTTTGTGTGGACCCCAGAGCAGTCCCTCCTGCTTCCAGGGTCTTAGTCTCCTCTGTGGACTAGATTGCTGAGGAATCTGCCCCCTGCTGGGGTGGAAGACAGTCTGGAAAACAGCTAGCTCCCACCCAGGCACAAGCATCCAGAAAGTTAAAAATGTGTATCTCCATGCTTTTAGCAATCCACGAGTCTAGTTACATTTTAGCTTTAGTGGGAAATGAATAATTTTTTGTTGATTAATGTGTGCATGTATGTGCTAGTCTGCTTAGCACATGTGGGGAGGTCAGGAAAGTTTGTGGAGTCGGTTGTCTCCTTGCACCCTCGCGTTCATTCTGGGACTTGAACCAAGTGTTTGCACGGCAAACGCCTTTACCCAGCAAGCCATCCTGCTGGCCTTCAGAAATGCACATTCCGATCTAGACCACCTAGGTGTTGAACAGATCATCGGTGAGAAAAGGGACTCTGTCTTCTGGCCACCAGACCTAGACTCATGGCACTTGTGCCCGTGGCTTCCTGTAGCTGGGGCCTGCACTCCTGCAGTCTGTTGGTACAGAGATGAAAAATGGGCTAGGCCTGGCTGGTGTCTCCCACTTACAGTAAGGCACTTTCTCCCTTTCAGAAACGCCAGCTAGTCATCTGTGGAAAGGGATGAGGATTCCAATCCCAGGTTGTCACTGACCAACTGCAACCTAGGGAAAGGCTTGGTAGGGGAAGGTACCCCCGCCGCTTCCTTTGCCACCATGGAGGCAGCTGGGATGGGAGTGTCACAGGGGAGGGAACAGCCTTGGCAAAGCCTTTTGCTGTCCCTCCCTCCCCCAGGCTGCCCTTGGTGACAAGGCAGAGGACCCACACTGAGCTCTCTTTACTCTTCCCCAGCTTCTGGACATGAGTTGGGAGCCATGAACAAGATCTTCCCCCAGGTAAAAGCTGCCTGAGCCTGAACTGGTTCATGACCTGGGGGGGCAGCCTTGGGTGGAAAGGGCTCTGGGGAGGGGGCACCCTAGCACCTATGGCCACAATCATCTGCCCTGGGGACTCACTCCAAGTGAGGGTAATAGGCATAAGGGCATTGTCACTAGGAGGCCCTGCCTGGGTCAATAGAAGGACAAAGGAGGAGCAGGTGCCGGGAAGAAGCCACCCACTAAACAGGTGAAGAGTGTGGGAACAGGATGAGTCCGGGTGGTGCGGGATCAGCCGTTTGCCCGGTCTGCTTCTGGTCTCTTGGGCAGGGAGATGCGGAGAGCAACACTGCTGCTGGAGGGAGAGCCCGCCCTGGAGGGGAAGGTAAGAACTACCCTGAAGCCCGGCACAGAGAGTCCAAGGCTACTGCTATGGCCCCTCTGTCCCAATGCACATGGTGATGTTGTCTGCCCAGCTTCCTGCCCAGCCATACAGACAGCCACTTGCTGGATAGAACTGTTCATTCTCTCCAGCTACCAGCATCTTCTGAGAGGCTACTATGTGCTTTTTACCTTGTAGGTCACCACCCTGAGCCTGTAACGCCAAGGACCTCCGAATCAACTTCTAGACCCCAGGCTTGATCTGGGTGGTTCTGTAGATCTTAGGGTAGAGTGAGTTAGGACCACACACTTGTACATATTGTGTTTCCCCTACTTCTGTGCGGCCGGGACCTTCATGAGACAAGGAAGGAGTTCATACATACTGAATGTCTCCCTGGGCCCCATCTTGGTCCTCTGCTGAGCAAGGAGGAAAAGGGTAGCTGCCAAGAATGACTGAAGGATCTGCCTCAGATGCCTGGAATTGCAGACCTTAGTTTCAGGACAGCCCTGGATGAGTTGGGTACTAGAGGCAACGAAACTAAGAAGTTAGGTAATTAGGTCAAGGTAATTCAGCATTGAAAAGGAAGCTGCTAAGCCTTGGGGCTGTCCTTGCTCCATGCTGGTGGCTATTTCCAAGCTGTCATTCGGTGTGGGTGGCAGTAGGTGTGACTTTTCTTCCTTTGTCCCGGGTGGGCAGCAGCTAAGGAGTTTCTGGCTGTAAAGTGGGCATCTCCACCTGGGCAAGAGCTCTGCCTGTGCCCCAGTGTTCTGCAGCCCCGCCTCGAACACAAATATTTGAGGAGCACCACTTGGCTGGCCAGAAGTCTCTCCTGCCCAGTTTCAACACAGTCTCCCTGGTGACCCAAGTTTACCCTGTCCTTGCTGACCACAAAGGAGCCACCAACTAGGGCTGGGGGTTGTAGGCTTTGGATGACCAGCGTGCTTCCCACCGGCCTGCTGTTGTCTCCTTTACGGACTCACTCCCTCATGCCTTTATCCTCGCTAGCCACCCAGCATGCCTCTCCTCCCATACCCTCTGCCTGGAAAGCCTGTTCTTTGAGGCCGCTGCCCTGCCCCACCTTATAAACCAGCTGGTTTTCCTGAGACTGCTGCATCGCCTGAAGCTCCTCGGCCCTCCCCGTCCACACTTCCTCAGTCACCCTTTCATTTGACACCACAGGCTCAGATCTTGCTGGCAGGTGACCCAAATCAGGATCCTTGCCTTGTCTTCTGTGTCTCTGGTTTGCACACACACAGCACCAGTGAGAGCTGGCCTAGCACAGGGGACGGAGTCTCCACCCTCCTTCCTATGGTGTCTGGCTCTCCAGGTGTAGCCGCGAGCTCTCTGACAGCAAGGAAAGCCACGTTCATGCCTTTTACAGAGCAAGGCATCCAGAAGGTCCCTAATAAAGCTGCTTTAGGGGAGTGAAGCCAGGCATAGTGGTGTACGTCATTAATTCCAGCTCTTGAGAGGTGAAGGCAGACAGATATCCAAGTTCGAGGCTAGCCTGGTCTACATAGTAAGTTCCAAGACAACTAGAGCTATATAGTGAGACCATGTCTTGAAAAAAAAAAGGGAATTAGGGAAGAAACCAAGCACAATTCTAGAGTATGGTGGCATCTGCCAGCTACTCCCATTACTGCTGTTCCTACAATGCCTAGACAAGAGCTTGACACATGCTAGATGCATAGCGAATACTTAGCTCAAAGTAGCACCTGCTGTTTAGAGTAAGCATTCAACAAACCAGCCCCCAGCAAACCGCGCTAACCATCACGGCACCGCTGAAGCACAGAGAAGTGAAGTGTCTCACTGTGCGGCCCAGCTAGGAACTGACAGAGCTGGACTCCAGGCAGCATTCCGGAGGGCACTAAAACAGATTTTAGGTTGGCATTGAGGGTAAGGTCTGGGTTGGACGTCAAACGGTTGTCATGACTCAGCCCTGTACAGGGTGACTGGGGCATTTGATTCTTTGACTCCCAGTTTGTCATCCACAGAAATAAAGGACTTTTTGTGAAAAATAGGGATAATGGTCCTTTCTTGGTACAGGCTGGGTACATAGATGTCTACTGTCCTACTCTCATGAGGATAGACCAGGAAGGACAGGAAGGGTAGACAGCCTCTGCGGAGCAAAGGCTAGCCAGCAATGGCGCTTGGTGATGGTGGCGGACAGGCAGGACCAGAGAGTTTGTCACGGGCTTAGGAGTGCTTATTCTAGCCCCTAGTGCTCTCTGAGAAGGGAGGGCTGCCTGCAGGGCTGGGTGGGATCCAGGGGATCCCTGCACCTATCATTATCTCCCCTCCACAGGCTGTGGCCCCTTCTGCTACTCACGCAGGGGGGCCTGCCTCTCGGCCTTCCTGCTGCTGCTGCTGGCCATCCTTGCCGCCTTGCTTGCCGTGGCCACCATCCTCGGACGTCCACCCCGTATACCAGGTCAGGGTGGTAAGAGGGAGGCCTGGTGGCTCGGGGAGATGGGAGCCCTAGCATTGCCGGGCTTCTCTCTGAAGTGGCTTGAGTGGGTCCTCATGGTGCAAACACAGATCCCTGTGCGTGTATGGACACGAGACTGGGAGGCCGTCAGCACATCCTTGACATGCATCATTTTAAAATTTTTCTTTTAAAGTTTATTTTTATGTATACTGGTGTTCTTTTTTAATATGTTTGTTTTTAAGATTTATTTATTTATTACATATACACTGTTGAATTGTAGATGGTTGTGAGCGACTATGTGGTTGCTGGGAATCGAACTCAGGACCCCTGGAAGAGCAGTCAGTGCTCTTAACCTCTGAGCCATCTCTCCAGCTCGTATACTGGTGTTCTGTCTGCATATATGTCTGCACCACATGTGTACCTGGTGGCCAGGGAGCACAGAAGACGATGTCAGACACCTGGCATTGTAGTTACAGATGGTTGTGAACCTCAGGTGGGTGCTGGGAATTGAACCCAGGTTCTCTGGAAGAGCAACAAGTGCTCTTAACCACCGAACCATCTCCGCAGCCCCAACATGCACTCCTGAGAGGTCATGGTTTTGCTGTTACTTCGTCTAAGAAATTCTCTCTGACCCTGAGGGGGGCCAGGAGCTTCCTCAGCCTCCCCAACCAGCTAGTGCACTTCAATTTCCTCACCTGACCACCTGGGTGGTACTCTCAACCACAGACCAGGCTGTGTCCAGAACGTCCCTGTGGTCTGGCTGCAGTGGTGAACCCCCCAAGCAGCCCCCACCCTCAGGGGGTAGTTCAGAGAACCACATGGGCTTGATCCAATAAACACTCAAGGGCACGTCTAATGGGGCATCAGGAGTCCGGAACCGAGGCTCTCATCGGATCAGTGCGGGGTAGTCAGGGAGGCAGCACCTTGTGGAGTGAAAGAGACGTGAGGTGGGAAGGGAAAGTGGAGATTAGTTACGAGAGAGTGTCAGGGACAGCATCCCAGGCACAGGGAACAGCATGTGTGGAGTCCTGCGGTGGAAAACGTGAGAGAAGAAGCCAGGTGGATGTGAGTGGACGGGGCCAGGTGCCCAGGACCTGAAAAGCTGCACTTGGGAGGTGGCCGTGTCCCAAGAGCCAAGGGAAGGGACTGTCCCACCCTTCTTCCTTGCTTTGTGAGAGATGGCTCCACAGTCAGGCAGGGCCACTGTAAGGGATGAGGAGGAAGGATGAAATCACAGTATTCCACCCTGACAGTGTGGAACTGTAGCCATGGGCCTGTATGTGCAAGCGTGTGTGCATGCCCGTGTGCACATGTGTGCCAGTGCCTGTGTGCATGCAGATGCCTGACTGTTCATTTGTGTGCAAGTACCCGTGGACAGCCAGATACCTGGATGCCTGTGTGCATGTGTGTGTGAATGTCTGTATTATGCAGGTGCCTGCCTGCTTGTGTGCATGTGTGTGTGAATGTCTGTATGTGTACAGGTGCCTGCCTGCTTGTGTGCATGTGTGTGTGAATGTCTGTATGTATGCAGGTGCCTGCCTCCATGCATGTGTGTGTGAATGTCTGTATGTGTGCAGGTGCCTGCCTGCTTGTGTGCATGTGTGTGTGTGAATGTCTGTATGTATGTGTACAGGTGCCTGCCTGCTTGTGTGCATGTGTGTGTGAGTGTCTGTATGTGTGCAGGTGCCTGCCTGCTTGCCTGTGTGCATGTGTGTGTGAATGTCTGTATGTGTGCAGGTGCCTGCCTCCATGCATGTGTGTGTGAATGTCTGTATGTGTGCAGGTGCCTGCCTGCTTGTGTGCATGTGTGTGCGAATGTCTGTATGTGTGCAGGTGCCTGCCTGCTTGTGTGCATGTGTGTGCGAATGTCTGTATGTGTGCAGGTGCCTGCCTGCTTGTGTACATGTGTGTGTGAATGTCTGTATGTGTGCAGGTGCCTGCCTGCCTGCCTCCATGCATGTGTGTGTGAATGTCTGTATGTGTACAGGTACCTGCCTGCTTGTGTGCATGTGTGTGTGAATGTCTGTATGTGTACAGGTGCCTGCCTCCATGCATGTGTGTGTGAATGTCTGTATGTATGTGTACAGGTGCCTGCCTCCATGCATGTGTGTGCGAATGTCTGTATGTGTGCAGGTGCCTGCCTGCTTGTGTGCATGTGTGTGTGAATGTCTGTATGTGTGCAGGTGCCTGCCTGCCTGCCTCCATGCATGTGTGTGTGAATGTCTGTATGTGTGCAGGTGCCTGCCTGCCTGCCTCCATGCATGTGTGTGTGAATGTCTGTATGTGTACAGGTGCCTGCCTGCCTGTGTGCATGTGTGTGTGAATGTCTGTATGTGTGCAGGTGCCTGCCTGCCTGCCTGCTTGCCTGTGTGCACGTGTGCGTGTGAATGCCCATATGTTGTTGGGGTTTTGTTGTTGTTGTTTTTTTCTCTTTAGGGGCCTGCCACCCAGCTCCCAAATAAATACATGGAGAATTATTCTTTGTTATGAGTGCCCAGCCTTAGTTTGACTTGTTTCTAACCAATTTTTTCTTAAATTATCCCATCTACCTTTTGCCTCTGGGCTTTTATCTTTCTCTATTCTATACTCTTTCTTTACTTCTTACTCTGTAGCTGGCTGTGTGACTGGATGACTGGCCCCTGGCATGCTATCTCCTCCTTTTCTTGATCCTCCCTCTTCCTTCTCCTCCTATTTATTCTCTCTGCCTGCCAGCCCCACCTGTTTCTCTCTCCTGCCTAGCTGTTGACCATTCAGCTCTTTATTAGACCAATCAAGTGTTTTAGAAAGGCAAAGTTCCACAGCTTCACAGAGTTAAACAAATGCAACATAAAAGAATACAACACATCTTTGCATCATTAAACAAATATTTCTCAGCATAAACAAACGTAACACATCTTCAATATTCCACAACACCCGTATGTGTGCAGGTTCCTGCTGCCTATGCGCACATTAGTGTGCATGTCAGTGTATCTGTGTATGTGTGTCAGTGTGTGTGTACATGTCTGTCTGCGCATCTGTTGTCTTTATGCATGGGCATGAAGGTGCAGGTGTGTGCATGTGAATGTGTTCACTTTCCTGTCTACATCTGTGACCGTGTGTGTCCCTGAGGGTGCTTCCTATGACTAGCGGAGGTGGCTCTGGGAACTGAGACGTGACTCATGCTGGCACAGATGTGCCGACAGGCCTGCTGTTTCCTGTCCCACATTCATACATGTGCCCACAGGCATAGCCTATGACTTCCATCTCCTGAGTTTCTCCTTTAAATCTTGGGGCTACCTCTAGCGGTGGCTGTCTCTCTTCCTCTGGCAGGGTTTAAGCATACCATTTCTCAGGAGTACTTGGAGAAACAATAAAAACATGGAAGTTTGCAGACTCTTAAGGTATACCCAGATGGAAGGGATTGTGACATTCTGTCCCCAGACAGCACAAATGTACAATTTGCAACAAGCTAAACTGGTTCCAGGAGATCCATCATTAAAGCCATGCGAATGATGGCACACTGCCCTCAATGCTTCCTGTGTGACCAAACCAGTGACCTACTCTGCACACCTTATGATCCACAGTGTCTGGAACTATCATGCTGTCCCTGACATTCCACATACCCCTGGGGCTAGGCACTGACCTCTATTTCATAGACAAAGGACCTAGGCTGGAGGGGCCAGGTTACCTGTGTCTGCTATGAAGTAGCAGTGGCAGCTTCAACCCCACAGATGCCATGGAGTTTAGGGCCTCACCGCTGCCCCAGGCCCTCCAGGGGGACCCTGTGTGTCCACCTTGCACATCTCAAGGCCATCTTTATGAGTACCACCTTCATTCTGGGGCCTGTCTTGCTCCTACAGGGACTCAGTCCTGTGTGACAATGACCAACAGGACAGGCTTCTTATGCCATGACCGAAGGCACTGCATCCCAGCGCACGGGGTGTGTGATGGCGTTCGCGCCTGTCCCCATGGTGAGGATGAGGATGAACACTTGTGCCGTGAGTACCTGCTCAGTTCCATGTCCCTGTTCATCCCCCACAGCCACCTTAACTCTCCACACAGCCCTGCGGAACATTCTTAGGCACCGCCTCAATGTCCCCATGCCTATGGTGACATGGTGCCTTAGCCAAGACCTTCTGCTATGCACTGGGGGATCTTTCATTGTTATCTCTACTCCTCAGAATCTGTGGCCACCCTTCAAGGCAAAGTTCGCATGCTACCTCTTCCTGGAAGCCTTCCCTGACTTCTGCTGGAGGTCAACAGTTCTTTAGGCTCCTACAGACCCTTGCCTCCATGTGTCTTGTCCCTAGTCACACTGGCATCACATCTGCCACCCCCATCAGCCTGTGAATGCCTTGGTGGCAGTCTGCTCTGGTTCTGGGATAAGGGTATGCAGAATGACTTGCTGAATCAATGAGCAAGTGAATGAATGAATTGGAAGGCCCCATGCCGTAAACACCTGTTTTTAGGAGAGGAGCCTTGCTGCGTGGATACACATGAAAACGTGAATGAGTGGGGAGACCGGCGGCAGGCAGAGAGCTATGACCTGGAGGCAGGGGTTGGAACTTTAGAGAATCATTTAGCACAAATCCAAGAGTGGTGGTGCACACTGTAATCTCATCACTTGGAAGGTGGATGAAGAAGGATCAGGAGTTCAAGGTCATCCTTGGCTACACTGCAAGTTTTAGGGCAGCCTGGGCCACATGTGACCCTGTCTCAATGACAACAAAAAGCTCACCTGGTCCACACTCCAGCTCCTGTTCCAAATGCCGCTCCAACAAGCCCAACAGAGACTCCCCGGCCTCTGCTTAAATACTAGGATGGGGTGTTCACTACATGAGACTGGCCTGGGTTTGTGTGAATTTGGGTCACCCTGTACACTACCTGACATGGAAGCTACTTTAGAACACAGGGGCCTACGTGTAAGGAATCTGGGTTCTACCTGCTGCGTCCTGATGAGAGAGGCTGGTGGAACAGAACTTGACCCTGGATTGAAGGTGGGAGGACTAGCAGGGGTGGCAGGAGGACTTCTGCATGGTGGTACACGCAGTGCTGAGGGTGGGAACTCACAGGGCTGGGTAGGGAATGAAGGTGCTCTCGGGGCTCTTGCCACCCAGCGAGAGGTGCACAGAGCAAGACACCCCACTCCTTGGACCTGACCTCCCTCCTGGAAGACCAGATGGGGAGACCTAAGTGCACTGACTGCCAGGTTGGACAGCTGCAGGTGGCCCAGGTACTGTGGTCACAGGTGAATTTTGTCCTGCCCATTTGTCTGTCTCTAGGAGATGTGCCCCGGAGCCTTCCCGGCTTCCTCCTGGCCTACTGTGGAGACCCAGCCTTCTGGATCTACTCGGACCAGAAATGTGATGGCACCAACAACTGTGGGGACTGCTCGGATGAACTGAGCCCAGGTGGGGGTCTGGGCACAGATGAGCAGGAACAGGCAGTGGCCAGGGCCAGAAGCTGAGCAGGATGCTCTGAGTCCCCTGCACGCTTTCCCCGCACCTGGGAAGAGGTTTTCCACTCCCACTTGAACACCTCTGGGTGCCTCCGGGGTGCTGACCGGACACCAGGGCACAGAGGGGAGACTGAGCAAAGACACCCTAGTTTCCTGGATCTGAGCCTTCTGTGAGGAGGGCAGGGCAGGACTGGAGGCCACAGTTCATATGTGGGCAGAAGGGAGGGGCAGAGCCGTCAGGGCGGGTGTGTAAACGGGAATGCTGGAGCCATGAGCACAGGACAGGGGACAGGAGATGAGACACCCCAGCACATGTGAGGGACGCCTATGGCAGGAGTCAGAGCGAAGCAGGAGGCTGAGCTGGGTGAGTTGGTGTTTACACATTCATTAATGTCCAAGCTCACAATTCATTAATGTCCAAGCTCACACATTCATTAATGTCCAAGCTCTGCCTGGTTTAGTTTTGTTTTTGTTTTTGAGACAGGGTTTCTCTGTGTAGCTTTGGAGCCTATCCTGGAACTCGCTCTTGTAGACCAGGCTGGCTTAGAACTCACAGAGATCCACCTGCCTCTGCCTCCCAAGTGCTGGGGTTAAAGGCTTAAAGGCATGCGCCACTACCGCACGGCTTCTGCCTTGTTTCTTTTACTCAACAATTGAGCAGATGGAAACCGAGGCTTAGATGGGTGAATTGTGGGGTTCAATTCTCCCTGCTGCAGGGAAACCAGGAGCATAGTCACCCTATACCACAGGAGGTATGGCATGTTGCAGAGCTAGAGTGCCCAGGACCAGTCATTGCTTCTTCCCCTGGCTCTGTCTCCCCAGTGACTGCGTGCCCGCCTTGTGGCCCCGGGTGGTGGCCCTGCACTCCAACTGTCTTCAAGTACTGCAGCTGTATCCCGAGGGTGCTGTGCCGGGACCATGTGCAGCACTGCTCTGATTGGTCAGATGAGTACGCCTGTCCTGGACCCTGAGTGAGCCTCCCTCCGCAGCCTGGAAGCTGCCACCAGGCCCTTCATCAGAGCATCAAACCCTAGACCACAAGGGCAGGAAGGAACCTTCGACATCCTCCAGCAACTTCTCCCCATTGTCTCTAAATAGGAATTACCTTTCCTCTAATCCAGTGTCTCAGCTCCAATGACAAGGAGCTCGCTGTCACGTTAGACAGCTTCTAACAGAGATGAGATGAGTCTGCCTCCATCATTTTAGGCCCATCAATGGAACCACACAGAGGAAATATGCTCCTTGGCTCCAGGGCAGGCCCGAAGGTTCCAATCTTGTCACATTTGGAGAGACAGATAAATAAACGTGTGGCTTAAATGCCAAGCAGAGGAGTTTGGCGCCCACGGATGGAAGACAAAGTGCACATTTTTACCATCCATTTGGTGCCTAAGGCAGAACTGCTGAGCTCAAAGGCCGTAGCGTTCTGCTCAACTCACCAGCAGCCCCAGCTGATCACATGGGACCTTCTAGTTCCCCCGTCTCCTGGAGGCTTGTGGTCCACAATGCGGGGCCTTCATCCTTGGCCTGCTTCACCCCACGCTCACCTGTGGCTTATATTTTGATCCTGAAGCCGGAGTGAACCATCTCCCTGCATACCTTGTAGCTTCACAGCACCTAGGCAGGCGGGGATGGGTGCACTCGTCAGTAGACAGATGAGGAAACTGAGGCCCAGGGGAAGACTTGCCCAGGATCAGCAGTGGAACAGGGACCCAAAGCCAGTCTGTGGACCCCCGACCTGGGCTCCCCCTATTAAAGTGACGGGGTCTGAGTGCAGGGGCGAGTATAAAGAGGTAGTTTGAGGGACCAAAAGTAACTTGTCCTTATCCTGAAAGAGACTTGGGATCTGGCTGTGGAGGGCCCCTCTCGGAGGACACAGAGACAGCCCACTAGAAGTGACTAAAGCTGGCTTTCCATGTTACCGTGAGCTCTGGCCATTCGTTTGTTCTTGCACTAATTTGTGCACTCATTCAGCCATTTCTGAAGCAAACTGGAAACTGGGAGCCGGGGCCCCAGAGAAGAGGCCTGGGCTGGGTCCCAGCACATGAGCAGTATGAGGCCTTGTGGGGAGCCCCTGTCACACCATGCAGGGATGCTTGAGGGAGGGTCAGCCTCAGCGTGACCCTTCAGCTGGGTTTCTCTGCAGAAGGCAGGGGCTGTCTTCAGGAGGAGGGGCATTCCATGCTTAGTCTGTGGGAGCCATGTGACAGTTCTCCTCAACCATGGACAGTCCAACAGGCTGGAACCGCCAAAGCATGAGCATATGTGAAAAACAAAGGATGTCACTTCATAGTAAGAGTACTGCAAACTCAGAACAGCAAAAGCAAATCAATTTATTTGATGACCTTACAAGGCATCAGCCCAGAATGGCAGGCTCACCTCGTGAGTGTGTTTATAAACCCTAAGCTTGACCCTTCCTCCCTGTGAATAATCAGGAGGGCACAGTCTCTCGGGCCATCAAGGTCTCATCTGTCCTCCTCTCCTTTACATTTGACTTTTTCTCAACAAAAACTTTGCATGGCTTCATCTGTTTTATGCCCTGTTTATTCTAAGGTGTATCAGATGGGTGCAGGCAAGCTTGGCTATGAGTATTTTTTCTCTAACCTTCTAGTATGGATGGGGGCATAGCTTAGCTGCATTTGGGTAGGGGTATTTAGACTAGCAGAGGGCCAGCATTTTCTGTTCAGTTTGCACTGGGCCTCAGTTGGCTCAAGGCACCCTTGAAAATGAATCATCACATTTTTCTTACGAGGGAGGGGCAGACATCGTAGTGGGTCGAATCAATACAGGCAGTGTCTCAGTTCATCCCTCAGCCAGTGGGGTGACATTTGGGAGTTTAATCCAGGAATGTGGACAACTTTCACAGTATCTAAAACCTGTCTCTTCGACAGTGGTGACTCACGCCTTCAATCACAACACTTAAGAGGCAGAAACAGGCGAATTTCTGAGTTCAA
The DNA here is from genome assembly GCF_017639785.1 of Mesocricetus auratus. Classification (NCBI taxonomy): domain Eukaryota; kingdom Metazoa; phylum Chordata; class Mammalia; order Rodentia; family Cricetidae; genus Mesocricetus; species Mesocricetus auratus. Next base: position 31,913,426 of record NW_024429197.1, on the reverse strand, counting down.
GGCCAGTCCGGTCAAGAACAGCCATGGCTACACAGAGAAACTCTGCCTCGAAAAACAGAAAAATAAAACAAATCCTGCCTTGATGTCTTGGGAGGTAACGAGCAAAGTGTTTTCTGGGCCTGGCTTTTCAGCACTCACGTGCATGCCAGGTATGGGGTGGCATCTGTGTCCCCAGTGCTGGCGGCATATGTGTGCAGAGACAGGCAGGTCCTGGGGCTTGACTGCCCATCAGCTGCCCTGATGAACTCTGGTTCTGTAGGAGACCCTGTCTCAAAGAGAAGGTGGAGTTACAGTGAGATGACTCAGCAGGCAAAGGCACCTGCTGCCAAGCTTGATAACCTGAGTTTGATTCCTAGAACCCACAAGGAGAGAACAGGCAGAGAGAGACAAACAGGGGCTTGTCCTCTGCTAACATGTACATCCACACAGCCACACAAACGTAAAATAAACGGAAATGTAAATAAGGTGGAGAATGAATGATGAAGATACCCAGTGCCAACTTCTGGCCTCCAAGTGTGCATGCAGGAACACACACATACACACACGCATGCACACATGTACCACACACAATAAATTCATTGATTAATTATAACCTATCAGAAAGAGGCGAAGCAGCTTGTTGAACGCTGTGACGTGGAGGACAAAGCAGACGGTGGAGTATGACATTTGTGGAACACTTCACTGTAGTGTGCCATCTCGGGGGAACTGTGAAGGCTGACTAATCAAAGTGGAGGCCCGAGGAGGCCTTGGAGTGGACCCAGCCTGGTAGGAGGCAGGGAAAGGTGGGGGCAGGGAAAGGTGGGGGCAGGGAAAGGTGGGCAGGTGGGTGCAGACAGCAGCAGCGCATTGGCAGGGAGGCGCCCGGCCGCTGAAGGAGCATGGTAGTGTTGGTGTGGAGATGGTAGAGTCTGTCAGTGTGGAGATGGTAGAGTCTGTCAGTGTGGAGATGGTAGAGTCTGTCAGTGTGGAGATGGTAGAGTCTATCAGTGTGGAGATGGTAGAGTCTGTCGGTGTGGAGATGGTAGAGTCTGTCAGTGTGGAGATGGTCAGTCAGTGTGGAGATGGTAGAGTCAGTAGAAGCAGGGATATCTGTAAAGGTTCATGTAGAAGACTGGGATACCCAGAGGGGACGGACCTGTGGCTCTCGTGAGCATTAGCGGTAGGGTCTGAGCATTTCAGCCTGCCATAGCGGCTCCTGTAAGCCCTTATCAGCCCGTCTCCCTCCATCTCCACACTACCCCACCTCCCGCCCTGCCGTAATTGCTCACACTTCCCAGAAGCACAGAGAGATGGAGTTGCTCGCCTAACATGACACAGCTTTTAAGAGTCAGGAGTCCCAGGTCCACAGGCCCACGTCCAGAGCTACTGTAACCCTCCTGAAGCCTTGCTCTCTCGGCCAGCTCTCCCCAGGTGGGAAGCCTGGCAGGTGCCACAGGTGTGCAAGAGGTGGCTGGCATTTCTTCCTTTCTTGTTTGTTGTCCTTCCCTTCACGAAGGAGAAGGTGCCATAGCCACCACCCAAACAATTCTCTAGAAGATACTCCAGGAAGATATAGGCCTGGGGCCTGGGCAAAGCTGACCCGCCCCTGGCGCCAGGCAGCAGAAGAGGCAGCTCAGCAGCCAGTGCCAATATTTGCACTTGCCCCGCCTCCCTGGCCCCGGGGCCTGAGATCAAGGCTCTGAACAACAGGTTCTTTTGCTGTGCAAACATGACGGGCTGGGTGAATGGAACTTACAGGGGCTCCAGCGGGGCCCCAGGGTTTGGGTGGAAATCTGCTCTGTTTGCTGGGGGCTCTCCTTCCATCCTTAAGCTCACAGAACCACATTGGCTAGAGCCAGCAAGAGGCCCAGGCCAGCTTTTGACAAAAGAGGATACTAACTCCCAGAGAGGGCAGGGATTGGTCCAAAGCTGCACTGCCCGGTGGCTGACATGGGGTCCTGAGGGCCACACTAACTCCACAAACTCACTATGTTCAAGTCTGGCATGAGTCTACACCACACACACACACACACACACACACACACACACACACACACACACACTAGGGTGGAGGGCAGGACAGAACATCCTGTCTCCTAAATAACTAATGATAACTTATAGCTTCATTAGTTTCTTGGTTTTTTTTTTTTTTTTGCAGGGGGGTGTTGTTTGTTTTGTTTCTCAAGACAGGGTTTCTCTGTGTAGCTTTGGAGGCTGTCCTGTAGCTCTCTCTGTAGTCCAGGCTGGCCTGGAACTCACAGAAATCCGGCTGCCTCTGCCTCCCGGGTGCTGGAATTAAAGCTGTGCGCCACCAATGCCCTGTCTTAGCTTTATCACTTTTACTTTTACATTTGGGAACTAGCTTGCTTTTTGTTTTTTGTTTTTTGTTTTTTCTTTTTTTTTTCTATTGAAACACAGTCTTGCCATGTGGCTCTGAATGGCCTTGAACTCACAATCTTCCTGATTCAGCCCCCAAATACAGGGATTACAGGCACGCACCAGCAATTTAGCCGTGGGGCCACTGTTAAGTAGGATGGTACTTCCTTGAACACAAACACTGCAACAGCTCAGTAATGAATCTGGGCTTGGCTGAATGGCTCAGTGAGGTAAAGGTGCTTGCAGCCAAGCCTGAAGATCTGAGTTTGATCCCCAGATCTCACAAGATAGAAGGAGAGAACTGATTCAAACTAATTGTCCTTGGATCTCCACACTTTGTGAGCACGAGCCTACATGTGTGCATGCAGTAGTGCTAACACGTACACACACACACACACACACACACACACACGTAAGACACCAAAAGAATTATCAGGAATTTATAATAATAATTTTTTTTTTGGTTTTTCAAGACACCTTTGATCCCAGCACTCCTGAGGCAGAGACAGATCTCTGAATTCCAGAACAGTCAGGGTTACACAGTGAATTCTAGTACAGTCAGGGCTATATAGTTCCATCCTTTTTTTTCCCCCCAAGACAGGGTTTCTCTGTGGCTTTGGGGGTTGTCCTGGAACTCACTCTGTAGACCAGGCTGACCTCGAACTCACAGAGATCCGCCTGCCTCTGCCTCACAAGTGCTGGGATTAAAGGCGTGCACCACCAATGCCCAGCTTAGAAAATGTATTTCTAGCAGTTAAAACAGAACATATTTTATGAAGTACTGTAAGAATATGCTCTAGCCGGGCGGTGGTGTCGCACGCCTTCAATCCCAGCACTCGGGAGGCAGAGGCAGGCAGATCTCTGTGAGTTCCAGGCCGGGCTGGACCGATAGCCTCCAAAACAATAAAGAGAAACCCTGTCTCGTTAAAAAAAAAAAAAGAATATGCTGTATCACACAGAGCATTGTAGATTTATTTCAAAGCACAAGAAAGTGTCCAGGTATGTGTGAACTAAAGTTTTAATTTTAGTCTTTAAACTATTCTTTAAAATTTTGGGGGTTTTTTTTGTTTTGTTTTTTCGAGACAGGGTTTCTCTGTATTGTTTTGGAGGCTGTCCTGGAGCTCGCTCTGTAGACCAGACTGGCCTCAAACTCACAGAGATCCACCTGCCTCTGCCTCCCGAGTGCTGGGATTAAAGGCGTGCGCCACCAACACCCGGCTTAAACTATTCTTTAAATTTTAATGTACTTAAAAGTTTTGCTGTAGAGGTCTTTCACTTCCTTGATTAGGCATGTTCCTAGGAACCTTTTGTTTATTTCTCGTCTTACCAATTCAGCTAGGACTTCGAACTCTACATTACATAGGAGTGAAGAGGATGAACACTCTAGTTTTGCTCTGGCTCTGGGGAGAACAAATGTCTGGGTTTTTTCACCATTGAGAACAACACAGTTCTCCTCATGCTGAGGCATACTCCTCCTTTTCCTTTCCCCTGAAGGGATAGTGACACTTGGCTGAAGGACTTTTCTGCCTAGGTTGAGACAATCATGTGGCTTTTCTTCACATTTCTTTATGGCGTCCGTGTGAGTACCCTGAACTGCAACACACATGCCAGAACACGTGTGCGGAGGTCAAAAACAACTTAAAGGAGCTGGCTGGAATTGAACTTAGGGCACCAAGGCTTAGCAGCAAGTGCTTTTATCCACCTAGCCATCTTGCTGGTCCTGATCATGTGGTTTCTGCCCATATGTCTGTTTATTTACTGAATCGCACCTACACTGATTTGTGTGTGTTGAACCAAACTTGCACCCTTGGAAGGAGACCAATTTGGTCATGGTGTATGATCTTAATGTGGTCTTGAATTTGGTTTGCAAGGGTTTTATTGAGAACTCATGGTCTATGTTAATCAGGGGCATTACCGTTTCTTTTTTGTTGTAGCTATATCTGATTTTGGTATCAGAGCAATACTGGTTTGTAGAACAAGAATGACAGTGTTCCTTTCCTGTTTGTTTATGGGACAGTTTGGGAGCATTGGTCTTAGCTCTTGTTTAAAGGTTTGGTAGAATTCAGCAAGGTATCTGGTCCTAGGCTCTTCTTTGTTGGAAGACTTAAAACGTATATGGGTGTTTTGCCTGCATGTAAGTCTATGAGCCCTCTCTCCAGCCTCTGTTGAAAGACTTATTACTTACAATTTCAGTCTCACTTAGTGTCACATGTCCTTTTACATACCCTTTCTTATAAAATTCTGGAAGCTCCTATGTGTCTAGGAATTTATTCATTTCTACATGATTTCCCAGGTTTTTGTTTGTTTTTTAAAGAGAAGATTTGCCCATTTTTTAAATTAGATTTAGTTATTATGTATACAATGTTCTGTCTGGATGTATGCTTGCAGGTCAGAAGAGGGCACCAGATCTCATTATAGACAGTTGTGAGCCACCATGTGGTTGCTGGGGACTGAATCCAGGACCTCTGGAAGAGCAGCCAGGGCTCTTAACCTCTGAGCCATCTCTCCAGCCCCGATTTCCCGGGTTTAAAAATGAAATTTTATGAACATTCTCTAATCATTACCTCTATTTCATTGAAATCTGTAGTAATCTTTCCTTTTCCCCTCTATTTTTATTAACTGGATCTGCTGTCTTTGCTTTGGTTGGTTCATCTTATTTAGCTTTTATCACATTTAGTGTGGTGCATGCGTGTTCGCTCCTTCCATTACTGGGGTCCTGGGAACTGAGTTCAGGGTGTCAGGCTTGGTGACAGGCGCCTCTGTCCCTGAGCCATCTCCACGGCCCTTCTCCTTCTTTTCTTGCCCTGGTCTTGATTATTTCTTGCTATGCACTACTTTTGAGTTGAGCCTGTTCTAGTTTTTCTAGGACCTTGAGTTGCACTGAAATTCACTTGAGATTTTTCTGGTTTTTACAAGTAAGCACTCTAGCTAGAAACTTTCCTGTGAGAACTGCCTTAGCTAGATCCCAGAAGTTTTGTGCTTTTGTTTTCACTGGATTCTAGCAACTTTTAAGTTTCTCCCTGATTTCTTCAATGACTCTGGCTATTTGACAGTGTATTTGTCCAGTTTTTATGCATTTGCATAATTTTTATAGCTCTTCCATATCAATTTCTGATTTTACTGCACTATGATCTTATACAAGAGGTTATCTCCATTTTTTTTTTGCATTAGTAAATCTTGGTTGTTTTGGGATGTGGTCTATTTTAGAGCTGGTCACAAGGACTACCGAGAGTATGTGTTATGTATCCTTTGCACGTATGTTCCATAGACATGTGTAAATGCATTTGGGTGGTGGGGTATTTTACCTCTGAGGTTTCTTTGGTTTTGACTTAAACAAGCTATCTAGAGATGAAAGCTGGGTATTGAATCACCCTCTTTCCCTCTTTTTTGGAGGACTCTTGTCAACCCTCACCCCACATCATCATCATCATCATCATTATCCAGTTTCTCAAAGAGGGTCCTAGACTCTAGCCCATCCTTTTTGGTGCAGCTAGCACGGAAGGATAGAGTTATTTTGTGTTCTTCCTCTTCCTCCTCCTCTTCTTCTTAAAACAGGCATCTAATGTGACTTCTGGGAGTTTGGGACCCACTAACCCAAAGCCTTTGACAATGATTTCCTTCTACAATGCTTACTAGACATGCTATTTTTTTTAGGATACACTAACCTATTCTATGCTAAACTGAATGCGCATTATGTGGCATGATTTCTTCTTTGAAAGGATGTATATAGCTGGGCAGTGACAGTGCATGCCTTTAATCCCAGCATTTAAGTGGCAGAGGCAGGCGAATCTTTGAGTTCAAGGTCAGCCTGGTCTACAGAGCAAGCTCCAGGACAGCTAGGGTGACAAAGAAAGACCTTGTCCCCCCCCAAAAAAAAACAAAATAAAAGGATGTATATAAATACACATACAAAAGCCTGACATGGTGCTGCATACCTTTAATTCCAACACTCAGGAAGCAGAGACAGATAGATGTCTGAGTTAGGGACCAGCCTGGTCTATTCCCTATTACAAAGGGAGTTCAAAGACAGCCAGGGCTACATAAAGAAACCTTGTCTTGAAAAAAACCAAAATAAACAAACAAATAAATCATGAATACACATATATAGGTGTACATACACACATACAATCTGTGCTGCTGGGGATCAAATACTATAAATAATCTTTTTGATTTTTTCATAAAACCCTTCAAAATGACCAGATAAACCTGGTGTGAGGCTGCCAAGCTTGGAGGGGGTCTGAAGATCACCAAATCCCACCCCTCGCTGAGGACTACATTGCCTGCATACCAGCCCTGCCAAAGAGCCACACACACAGCCTTTGGCACTTCTGGAGACAGGGAACTGGCTCCCTCCTGACAGCCGTCACTCTGAGAAGCTGATTCTACTCAGTCTCACTGATTAGATCTAGATCCCGAAAACATAACTGCTCCCCTGGTTCCTCGGCAAACTGGGAACCATCTCCTTAGAGTCATTTCAAGCTGCATGGTCCCAAAGCCTTGGGCTATTACCTTACGGGGTCAGGTTCTAGCCACCTAAACAAGCCTGGGAGCAGAGTTGGACATGGTGACCGTCATTCATTTTGGCTTCTTGTTCCTGATGAGCTATTGTCCAGCTGGCATGGCCACTGCTATCCTGGAAGGTAAGGACAGATGGGACTGGAGCTCTGATGGCAGAGACTGCTTTCTTCTAAGCGCTTGTTCCTCATAGCATACGGACATGGGTCATGTCTGGGTCTTCCTGACATTAAGACAGCCCCTGCTCTCTGCCAGGCTCTCCTTTGACTACTTCTCAACTTGCAGTCGAATTGTCTGTCTCCCTTGCCCTTTCCGCCCAGCAGCCACAGCTGAGCACTCCTGCCATTTTCCTGTGTGAGCATTTCTTCCCCCTTACTCCATCCTCTGTTTCTCTTTTAATACTGAAGGGCCCTGTCCTTAGTCATCGGCTTGCCACCATCTATTTGAGGGATTCCTTTCCTCCTGGAATGTGATGACTACAGGTCCTCTGCCCTGATTGTGGAGAACAGCTCACCTCCAAACCCAGTGTCTGGTGTACAGCTCCAGGTTTTTGGCCTGATTTTATCCTCACCTCAGACTTTCGCTCGATCCCTCTTCTAGGCTCGTTGTTCTTAATTATGGGATCACTGTCTGGCGCTACGGCCTCTCAGCTCCACTCCCTAGCTGTGATGTCTGCCAACTCTGGCTCTTCATCACTGAGCAGAAAGTCAGCCAACGCACACCACGTGAGCGAGCAGGTTCTCTTCTGCATCCCCCTGCCTCATCTCACATCAGCTTCAGAGGCATCCTTCTGAAACGTGGAGCCCTGTTCACTGCTGAGGTCTTCAATGCTCGGTGATCTCCAAGACCTTTCCAGAAGTGGTCCTTGCTGACGGCTCTAGCTTTATCAGGCAACTCTTCTCAGCTCCCGCCAGCTCCCTTGAGCTTCTCATGTGGAAATGCTGTCAGTAGTTTCCACACTCCGCATAGCCCTGAAGGGCTGGCCCTCTCCTTTTGTGACTGGCTAGCTCATATTCATCCTTCAAACCCACTCGGGCATCGTTATCATTTGGGAGACATTCTCGCCTCTCAGCTCTTGATTATCCATTTTAACGCCTTGCTGTGGACTAATGGTTCCCAAAGTGTGCAGAAATCACAGCACAGGCTGCATGCAGCTGAATATGGAAAGTCACTTCTGTTTGCTCCTGGAGGGCAGAAATTGTCTCATTTGCTCTGCCTACCTGGACCTACTCTAGGTGCCCAATAATGGTAAAGGGACGACTGTGCTAGTCAGGGCTCTTTAGAGAGCAGAACAGGGGGATCTCTGTGAGTGCTTCTCTGTCTATCTCTATTCTCTACCTCTACATATGCCTGAGACGTCTGCTAACAAGCTGGCCTGTGCAGTCTGGAGGATTCAGGGCAGGCCACAGACTGCATGTCTCCCTTCTTCAAGAGGCCTTGGTCTTTTCTTTCAAAGCTGGTAGCATGATATGCATATTTTGAAGGGTTATCTGTTTCCTTCAACATTTACTAATTTCAACGTTAAGCTCATTTAAAAAAAAGAGGCTGATATTTAGGAATGTATATGTATAGTATAAACATGTAAAATATATTAAAAATATATAACAATTTTAAAAAGAGAGGTAATAAATTTGAAAGAGAACAAAGAGACATATATGGGAGAATCTGGAGGGAGGAAAGAGAGGTGAAATGATGTGATTATACTATAATCTTAAAAAAAATCAGAGCTGCAGATGTAGCTCAGTGTAAGAGCCTGCTTGTGTATGAGGCTCTGAACTTGATCCTTAGAATGCTGTGCATTCTCACAGCAGCATGTAGGCTGATGTTTGACCACACCTGGACACCGTATCTGAGTCATCTTGACATGAGATTGACAACCACAGCGAACCTTGGCTTCCCCATCTATAAAATAAATAGTTGTTATCATGTTCCAGGCGTCCACAAAGAGCTCATAATTGGCAACTCTCTGAGTTAGGCTTGCACTCCCACTCAGAACCTATCATTCAATCTCTACAACTCTGTCAAGGAAATCCATTGTTAACACTTTTCGCAGATGAGGAGGCCGGGACAGAGGGACTTACCAAGAGTGGAATGACAGACTAGACTGGATTTTCTGATTCTCAGCCTAGAACTAATCCTTCTGGGCCTGAAGAATCAGCTTTGAAACTTGGAAGAAAGGAAACTGACAGAAGCAGGAGCTGACCTCAGAGGTCAGCTACAGAGGTACACAGTAAGCCTGGTGTGGCCAAAGTCAGGATAGTCATTGTCTGTCTGTCTGTCTGTCTGTCTGTCTGTCTGTCTCTGTCTGTCTGTGTGAGTGCAGGCTTATACATGACATAGTGCACATGGGGAGGCCAAAGGACAGCTTTAGGAATCAATTCCACCCTGTTACTTCGTGGGATCCAGGGCTCCAACTCAGTGAGGCACACAGGCACCCCTGCCCAGTGAGCCATCTTGCCAGCCCATGCTAGGAACTGTTGAATGTAATTTCTCTTCTCCAGCAGACAGTGCACAGGAATATCCAGGTCTTGACCCAGCGAATTAAGAATTACTACCTTGGGGTCTAGTATAATTTTCAGACAGTAAAGGCAGCAGGCAGGCATGTAGGTTAAGCTGGAAAATCTGAGCCACTGCTCTCTGCTTGCTTGGAGTCACATGGGACAGAATGTTGCCAGGAGGTTCTCAGACATATCTATCCTGGAGTTAGGGCTTCATGTTTCTGCCAGACTGTGGCTGCCAGAAACCGTCAGTGGAGGGACTAGAAGCAGCATAGCTTTCTGGTGAGGTGTTCTGTTTACTTGACTTGGTATGGCTGTTTCTCTGCCACATACCAGAAGATACAATCAGCTTTAGCCCCCAGAAGGGCAGAGGAGGAATCTTCAGATTAGAAACTAATCTGCAAGCCACCTCTGTCAGGTTTTTCCATGCTTGAAAAAAGAGGTGGCTAAGTGGTTAAAGCTAAGGCCTGCTCAACCTTAAATGCCTTCTGGCTTTCTCGTTCTCCTGTACTTCCCCTGAGCCTCAGGGTTTAGTGGTGGTGGTGGTGGGGTAACCTACCTCCTTGCCAATTTTCAGGCCACCAGGCCTCTTCATTCCCTTACTCCAGCCATCGCCTCGTGCTTGTGCTTCACTATCGATTGTGTCCCTTGGCCTCCTTCTGATAAGGACCCTTAGAATTACATTGGGTTTTCCTGCACTTGCTCAGCATGCACAGGTCTTGGAATCTATCCCCAACACATTAAAAAAGAATCCTTGGTTTCTTTTAGTCCTATCATAACAGTCTCTCTGTGCTTAAGCAACAGACCACAGGTTTTGTGGGAAGCCACTGCTCAGCTCCCCACTAAGGGTATGATACCTATTCAAAAAACAAAAAAACAACGAAACAAAAAATTGCAGGGTGGTGGCGGCTCATGCCTTTAATCCTAGCACTCAAGAGGCAAGATGGTTTCTGAGTGTGAGGTCAGTCTACAGAGCAAGTTCCAGGGCAACACAGAGAAACCCCTGTCTCGAAAAACAAAAACAAAAACAAACTTGCTAAACCTAAGAGCCTGGCATACACAAGGCCCCAGTGATCCTTAGCACTAGGAAGCTTAAAAAAAAGAGAGAGAGAGACCCTCCCATGTTGGTCAAACACAAATGAATTACCCTTACCATATTACACTGGTCATAATTTTTTACAGCAGGGTAGGAAGTTGACTGCGTGTACTCCAAGGGCACTGAACAGGTACTAACAAGACTACCACCTGCAGGCTGGCCATAAATTCTTAACATTTCTCTCAATCACTAAAGACTCATGAGAGACAAAATGAATTGTTTAGGTCACAAGAAATAGTTGTTTAAAGAACTCATCTATACAGAAAATGAGACCCTTAGAAGAAAGGATTTTAAAAAAGGACCCCCGCCCCTCAGACAGTGTTTTACTGAATAGACTTGACTGTCCTGGAACTCACTCTGTAGACCAGGCTGTCAGGCTGGCCTCGAACTCAGAGATCCGCTTGCCTCTGCCCCCCAAGTGTGGAATTAAAGGTGTGCACTACCACCGCTGGGCTAAAAAAGTAACTTTTAAAGCAGGTGCTGTGGTCACACCTTTAGTCCCAGCACTCGGAAGGCAGAGGCAGGCAGATCTCTGAGTTTGAGGCCAGCCTGGTCTACAGAGTTTCAGGACAGCCAGGGCTACACAGAGAAACCCTGTCTTGAGAAAACAAAACAATTGACAAAAGGAAACTTTTAGCTTTAAAAGTGTACTGTGCTTCTGAGGAGTTCTCAAGGGTCCTTCTGAAGGGTAAACAGGTAAGGAAGATTTGCCTTCCAAATAAGCACACAGGTGAGATGTTTGGGAGACATCCCACCTGTCACTGTGATCAGGGCTGACCCCAGGCAATGATGGTGTGGCAGTGCTGCTGTGTATTTTGGGTGGGGTGATCAAACTAGGCTCAGGTTTGGCTGACAGTATATGCCTTGTTTGATAATCGAAGTTATTTATTGGCTCTAAGAATTTGTTAAGGTATACTACTGTTTGCCTAAATGACATTTTAAAAACATTGAAATACTTATTTTAAAATAGAGGTGTGTGTGTGTCAGAGAGACAGGGAGAGAGAGAGAGAGAGAGAGAGAGAGAGAGAGAGAGAGAGAGAGAGAGAGAGAGAGAGAGAGAGAGAGAGAGAGAGAGAGAGAGAGAGAGAGAGAGAGAGAGAGAGAGAGAGGGGCATCAGATTCTTCTGGAAGGCAGGCATGAGCTGACCAATGTGGGTACTAGGAACCGAATCCATCCTCTTTAGCCAGAGACACACTTGGCTCACTGCTACAATGGCTTGGCTCAAATGTTCTGCGTTGGTGGTAAGGGAGGGCAGTGGAGCAAAGCGGAACAAAGTCTCATGGTGGTCAGGGAGGAGAAACTCACCTTTATAATTAACTCGCTCACATTCTCTCTCTTCCTCCTTCCGCACTCCTCAGCAAAGCCTCACAGAGTGTGAGCTGGCCTTGAAGTTGAACTCACTACATCGTTGAGGATGACCTTAAACGTCTCATCTCCCTCCTCTTTGCCCTGAGTACTTGATTCACCGCCATTCAGCCCCTGTTCAAGTGGTGCTGGGGCTTGAACCCAGGCTTCACCCATGCTAGTCAAGCATTCTACCAACTGAGCCACATCTCCAGTCCTAAACTCCATTTCTCGGTGCCAACTTTCTGCGTCAGCTCTTTATTATACTTTTACATTCCAATCCCAGTTTCCCCTCCCTCCTTTCCTCCCCTTCCCCCCACTCCCTCCAACCTCCCCACACCCGTGTCTAGGCTTGGCAAGGTGTCTCTCCATATAGAATGGGCTCCACTAAGTCAGTTTGTGCATTAGTGTTAGATCTTGGATCCACTGCCAGAGGTTTCATATATTGTCCCAGTCACACCATTGTCACCTGTATTAACAGAGTCTAGTTTGGTCTCATGCAGGTTCCCCATTTGTCAGACCAGAGTCAGTGATCTCTCACTTCCTCGGGTCAGCTGATTCTGTGGGCTTCCCCATCATGGTCTTGACTCCTTTGTTTATATTGTCACTCCTCCCTCACTTCAATTGTACTCCATGGTCTTGGCCCATTGGTTAATTGTGGATTTCTGCATCTGCTTCCATCTGTTTCTGGAAAAGGATTCTAGCTTCTCTAGGTTTGTGGATTGTAGGCTGGGTATCTTTTGCTTTATGTCTGGTATCTATTTATGAGTAAGTACATACTATATTTGTATTTCTGGGTCTGGGTTACCTCACTCAGGAAGGTTTTTTCTAGTTCTGTCCATTCACCTGCAAATTTTAGGATGTCATTGTTTCTTACTGAGTAGTACTCCATTGTGTAAATGTACCACTTTTTAAAAAAAGATTTATTTGCCGGGCGTTGGTGGCGCACGCCTTTAATCCCAGCACTCGGGAGGCAGAGGCAGGCGGATCTCTGTGAGTTCAAGGCCAGGCTGGACCGACAGCCTCCAAAACAGAGAAACCCTGTCTCGTAAAACCAAAAAAAAAAAAAAAAAAGATTTATTTATTTGTGTATACAGTGTTCTGCCTGCAAGTATGCCTGCAGGCTAGAAGAGGGCACCAGAGGCCGGGCATTGGTGGCACACGCCTTTAATCCCAGCACTTGGGAGGCAGAGACAGGCGGATCACTGTGAGTTCGAGACCAGCCTGGTCTACGGAGTTCCAGGACAGGCTCCAAAACAATACAGAGAAACCCTGTTTCGAAAAACCAAAAAAAAAAAAAAAAAGAAGAGGGCACCAGATCTCATTACAATGGTTGTGAGCCACCACGTGGTTGCTGGGAATTGAACTCAGGTCCTCTGGAAGAGCAGTCAGTGCTCTTAACCACTGATCCATCTCTCCAGCCCGTACCACATTTTCTTTATCCATTCTTCTGTTGAGGGACATATAGGTTGTTTTCAAGATTTGTCTATTACAAATAATGTTGTTATGAACATAGTTGAGCAAGTGTCCATGTGGTGTGAATGTGCCTCCTTTGGGTATATCCCAAAAGTGATATTGCAGCGTCTTGAGGTAGGTTGATCCCTAATTTTCTGAGAAATTATCATATTGATTTCCACAGCAGCTGTACAAGTTTGCAGTCCCACCAGCAACAGAGGACTGCATTAGCTCTTGACCATTGTAGCAAAACACCCAAAATACCTGTGGTAAACCAACTCAAAGAAGAAAGGTTAGGAGTGTGCATAATGACACATGCTTGTTATCCCCGCATTTGGGAGGCTGAGGCAAGAGGGCTGTTTGAATTCAGTCCTAATTTCAAGCACATCGAGTTCTAGGAAAGTATGGATGACACAGTAAGATTCTGTCTTAAAAACCAAACAGAAAAGGGTTAGCCAAATGACTCATGGGGTAAAACACCTTGGGTGTAAGCCTATTGACTTGAGTTTGATTCCCAGAATCCACATAAAAGAATTGACTTCACAAAGCTGTCCCCTCACCTCCATGTGTGCCTTAACACACACACACACCACACACACTCACCTTTTTTCTCCAAGAGAGGACTTAGGACTCAAAGTTGAGAAGTCTTAGTTCAGTTGCTTGACAGAACTTTTAGGCCTGTGGTAAGGCAGGATACCAAGGCAAGAGTATGTAACATAAGAGTATGTTATGTAAGGGCTCCAGGCCTTAATAGGCCCTGGACCTTAGTACAACTGACTCCATGATGGAAGTATCATTCAGGTCATAAAGTTCAGCACACAGATAGCACCACCTGCTAAACTAAAACAAAGACCTAATCTATCAAAGCCAATAGTACTGGCAAAGTCCTAAATCTATTAACTTTGCCTTTTGGTTTCTGTAGTTGTTTCTGGCCAACTGTTCCTGATAACTGAAGTATGTCAACCCAGAACATGGTTTTTATGCTTAAAAGCTCACTCTGAGAGGGTTGGGGCTACATGTGGATCCTGGACACAAAGTGTCCAGTGTCCCCAGCTAAGACAAACTTCCTATTGGCTTAAATCCATGTCTGAGTAGTCTTCTCTGGTGGCTACCCCACATGTAAGATGAAAGAAAGCTGCTTGCCTCAACTGCTGGCTTTTCTAACAGATTCCAAACCTGACCCATTAAGACATAAACCCACAAATGGGCTAATCCACTGATGAGATTAATACCCTGATGAAGTCTTTGCTAATGTCCAGTGTTCATACAGCTAGGGTCTGCAAACGAGCAATACTGGCATCATCTGGGTGCTTGCTAGAAATGCCAATCTTTCCTGTAATGTAGCCCAGGCTAGCCTTGAATTCCTGATCTTCCTGCCTCCACCTCCAAATTTTGATGATAGGTATATGCTGTGCTCAACTAGAAATTCTGAATCTTAGGTTTACTCAAGCTGACCTGTTCAAGTTGACTTTCTTTTCTTTTTGAGACAGGGTTTTTCTTTGTAGCCTTGGTCATCCGTACTGGATCTTGCTCTGTAAACCAGGCTGGCCTCAAACTCAGAGATTCACCTCCCTCTGCTTCCTGAGTGTTGGGATTAAAGGGATGTGACACCACCTCCAGCAAGCTGATGTTTGCTAAGTTGCCTCAACTGCACAGTCCTCACAAGGGAACCTGGTTTTTAACAAGAACCCCCACGTGCCAGGTGTGGTAGCATACACCCAAACTCTGGCTAATTTGCCAGCCACCTGCCTTTGTAAACAAAAATGTATTGGCAGACAGCCATATTTATTTACTGTGTGTAGCTGGATATTTGTAACAAATGCTTATGGCCTGAAAAATTTACTGGGCCTTTTACAGTAAGTCTTTTTTTTAAAAGATTTATTTATTATTATAGTATTCTGCCTGCATACCAGAAGAGAGCTCCAGATTTCATTACAGATGGTTGTGAGTCATTATGTGGTTGCTGGGAATTGAACTCAGGACTTCTGGAAGACCAGCTAATGTTCTTACCCTCTGAGCCATCTTTCCAGGTCCTTTTTCCATTAAGTCTTAAGATGGAAAAGCTTCTGCCTGTTACTTCCAAGGCTGTTGTGAGTCACTTGGGTCTTAGTGAATACCCTCAATGGCTGGAATTTCAATAAATGCTAACTACTGTTGAGAGGCAACATTAACAGAAT
The DNA here is from genome assembly GCF_017639785.1 of Mesocricetus auratus. Lineage (NCBI taxonomy): Eukaryota > Metazoa > Chordata > Mammalia > Rodentia > Cricetidae > Mesocricetus > Mesocricetus auratus. The sequence continues at coordinate 31,897,985 of NW_024429197.1, read as the reverse complement.
GGGCTTTGCAGCCAACTAGAAAGGAGTATAAACTCTAACTTCTACTTGTAAGCTCTGACATTAAACATGGCACTTAACTCAAGGTTGCATGTTTGTGGCTCTACATTTCAGTTAGTTTTATCTATGCTTGCTATGAGGCTAGGGCATGGCCCAGGGCAGCATTAAATCAGCGGCAGCTTCACTCACATCTGTGTTCTGTCAGCTGTGCTAAACTGTAGCAGGGACAAATCATGCCAAACTTGTTAGTTCACATGGTGCTACTTCCTGTGGTTCCAATCTGCATTCCACAAGCAGAACTCAACGAGAGCAAAAGAGTTTATTTGAAAAAATTACTATGTATTGAAAATATACATTAGAAATTATTACATACGTTCATGGCATCCCCCTCCCCCACAAAAGTAGAAATATTTGCTTGCTATGCTAATGCCATAAGTAAATCCAAACCAAAAGAAAATCACCAGCAGTCTCTCCTCCTCATGTGCCGAGATGAGGGAAAGGCTGACTGTAAGTGTCAGTCAGTAGGAATTCAGCAAGTCCCAGTCCTCCACGGCCAGACACACACACTTCTGCTTGGCTGACTGTGGCGCGCTCTGCTCCTGCTCTGATTGTTCGAAAGCTCTCTTCTTGCTCTTCTTTGACTCTTGACTCAATAGTGGCCCATGGCAGTCTGGAACCTTCTCTCTATAGAACTGGAGTTTTCCAGAAGAGTTCATGTGGGTGTCTGCCAGAGGACATTTCCTTGAGGCTTCTGAGAGAGCTCGTTTTTGATCTGTAAGAGTACCAAGGTATCAAGGGGCTGGTGAGCCAGGGCCTGCCAAAGTCTGAGAGACTGCCTAGGACTAAGACAAGGTCCCGGGGTAGTTTGGGCTGAGTGCCTGGCAGCAGGGCTCTCAGATACACTACCACAGCAGAGGGAGAGAAGAAGATGCTTACTAGGTTTAAACGAGTCTAATACCCCGAGAATCAATTTTTTCAACTTCCTATGAGTACAAAACCTAGAATGAAATAAATTATATATATATATATACATATTATATATATATTTATATATATAAAGTGTCAGTGTCAGGCACACTCTCAAATTTTACAAGTTGTTGGCTTCCTTTTTCCGGTCAAAACATGGACCTGACTATTCTCCGAGGAATAAGATCTGTCCCTATAGTGACTTCTATGTCCTAGGATTCTTTTGTTTTGAGGCAGGGTTCCTCTCTGTAACAGTCCTGGCTGTCCTGGAACTCACACTGTAGACCAGACTCACAGAGATCCACCTGCCTCTGCCTCTCCAGTGCTGGGATTAAAGGTGTGCACCATAATGCTTAGCTGTCCTAGGATTCTTATTTTGTCACTTCCATTGTTTCCTTATCTTGTTTAAAATGACAAAACAAACACAACAGAATTCACCATTTTAACCTATCTCCGGAACCTTTCTCTTTTCAGAGCTGGATGGACTCAGGGCCTTTAGCATGCTAGGAAACAGCTGCAGCCCTTGCCCTCCAGAACACTTTATACACATTACTGTATGCTTGTGGATTTGACATGAGTGTGCACACACATGTGCTACAGTGCATGTGCAGAGGTCAGAGGACAACTTTTGGGAGTTGGGGTCAATCTCAGGCTGCTAGGTTTGCATGGTAAGCACTTTTACCCAATGAGCCATCTTAGCAACCCACAGATCTCTATCTTGTAAACTAAAAGTCTGTAACTACTAAACAGTAATTCCCTACTCTCTCTCTCTCCAACCACTACCCTTTTCAAATGAACCTGATGCTCTGGGAAGCTCACAAAAGAACATTCATAATACAGTATATGTCCTTTCATGACTGCCTTATCTCATGTAACATGTCGTCAAGACTCACTGTCAAAATATCCTTACCTTAAAAAAACAAAAACATCATTTTTAATTGTATGTAACTGTATGAGTATGTGCACATGAATGCAGGCATCTGGGGAGACCAGATATGTTGGGCTCCCCAGACATGGAGTTTCAGGCAGTTATGAGCTACCTGACATGGCTGCTGAGAACTGAATTCAGATCCTCTGTAAGAGCAGTATGCACTTCTAACCACTGGGCCATCTTCCTATGCCAAAATGTCCTTACTTTTCAAGTCTGAATCACACTCCCTTGTATAGAAATACTGCATCCTGTTTATCCATCATCTGTTGCCGGGCACTTGGGTTTCACTTCTCTTTTTGCTCTGGTGTTTGAGATTGAAACCAGGGCCTTGCCCATGCTAGGCAACCTTTGTACACTGAACTACATCCCTAGTTGCTTCCACCTGTTGGTGACACTTAGTCTATGTTCTGTTTTCTTTTGTGCTGCTACAAGTCTTCGTTGGGATGAGACCAACCTTCCTGATGGTGGTGCTTAGGGAACAGTTTGTCTTAGTGGTCATAAATAAAATAATACTATTACAATTACTTTTCCCATAGAGAGAAGACAGGCTGTTTTAAGAGTGTAAACCCAAGGGTAAAAACTCCCAAACAAAGAATTTCTCACAGAAGTACTGAGCTGCCTTTCCATCTTTCCGTTGCCGCACAGCTTCCGCGCTCACTCGCTCCCACTGCAGTACGATCTAAAAGGAATTTGGAAAGATTTGAACCCAAACAAAAACTTTTCTCCTTCCCCCTTGGTCTCTTCCCTTTTTTGCCTTCTTCTTCTTTTTTTTTTTTGGACCAGGGAAGCAAGCACTATACCTTTGAGCTAGTTTTTGCTCCATTTCTTGAAACACAAACCCATTGATAAATTTTGTTTATAAGAATCAAGTCAGACTGGGCACGATAATCCGATGGATCTATGTATACATGTGAGGCAGGTCAGTTTGCTGAGCCCACTCCTGCCCAGTTCCATTCCAAGCTGGAAATCAACTGCATGAATCGCACATCTTTAAACTAAACACTAAAATCTTAGTTACAGTATTGTTCACATATCCCTAGACCCTTCTATGCCTTGAAACCAATCTGTAATAATGCATCTCTCCTACGTGTGCAGAATGCCCACATTTCTATATCCTCATAGCATTTCAATTTCTATTTCTAACTGTTACAAATGCAATTTATTCGCTACTGCTAATTTTTTAGAAATTTGACTGAATATAAACTAAACATGACAGAATGAAAATTAAATGATCATTTCAACATATTTTGAGTAACAAGGACTTTGCATTTAATTTCTTACTAATGCAACAATCATAATGACCATAAATGAGGAAAAACACTTGCAGGATACAGAGCATTTCAAGCAGTAAGAATACAGACCTAGCATGGTAGAGACACCTGTAGTTCCAGAATTGTGAATTTCAGCCCAGTCTAGGATACACAGTGAGACTTAAGACACAAACAAACAAAATCACAAACCAGAAGAACATATTTACTAGCCAGAGAGCCCTTAGCTTTAGATTTAATTTCTGAGTCTTGATGTGTTACATAGAGTTGGCATGTATTCCACAGGGCTGTTAATAAGGATTGCACTTGGAATATATTAGTGATGGATCCTTCAATGGTATTTTCTGGTTACAGAAAATGAGCACTGATCTAAGGGAAAGCCAAGATGGACTAAATCAATTTGGTGGTTTTGTAGGAAATACAGATACGGTCCTTCCACTAGCAGAAACAGAAGGGCTAGCTGCGAATACAGACTAAGAAAGCAAGTTTGAACAAACTGACTCTGAAGTATCAGGAAGAAACTTGTAGATAATATTTGGGAATACATATAGTTTCTGTTAGATGTCATCCTTTCATGATACTGAGAAACCTAAGATCACCAGGGGAATAGAGGTGTAAAAGAGAAAAGAAAGAGGAATTAGGTAAGAAAAACCTTAAGGCAAGCATGCTTATAGTAGAAGTCACATAAAGCCACAGAAGGTAAACACTGGGCTACTTGGCAGCTTCCAGAGACACTTACACAAGTGCAGGCTAAAACCAGACTACAAAGAAAGGCAGCAAAGAGGTACGAGAACTAAGAACAAACAGAACACAGCTGCCCTGGGTTGAGGGTAGAATAAGGATAACTGACATTTATATACAGAAAGAAATCACCACCAGAGGGTGATACTGGGTATGTGGTGGTGAGGAAGCAAGGGAAATAAAATAAATATGACACCGAAGCTGAAAGCCTTCAGGATTAGGACTAAAAGAAAAACTAAAGAAGGGCTTACCACTGAAATAAACTGGCATAATTGTTTCCTTTAAAAAGGAGGGAAGTAGAGTCTGGTTGGAGAAGTGGAGGAATTTGGAGACAGAAAAGGAAGTGGGCTCCTGTTAGACAGCCTCCCTCTTCAGAGATGGGTCAGGCTGGAGTTCCTGGATAGGATTAGCAGGAAAACACTCTGAAGCCCTGGAGGTCCCAGGTGATGGCAAGAAGCTACGCTGGCCCAATCAACTTACTTTGAGGTCACACTATTAGGTGTTTTACTTGGTCTTTACCAAACCCAAAGAAAGATCCTAGTTTTTGCTATTGGGTTTATGAGGCAGAACTCTGAAATCTGTCTGACTCTACAACCTACGCTCTTTCTACCATGTCCCTTGCTACAAACCTATAGGAGGTTTTGGCAAGAGCATTCCATGTGTCCAAGTCCTCTAGATGCACCTAGGATGCAACCTAGGTTCCACTCTGGCAATTACTGCATTATGCCCAGTCTGGAGCTGGCTCCAGGTCCTTCTGAAACACTTGACACAGGTCTCCCTTATCTACAGAGAGATGATGACATATTCAGGTAGCTGGACAGGTTCACCATCATGCCTCCTCGCTCAGAGCCAGGGAGGGATCTTCCATGCTTCCACCAGGAAACAACAGTTAAGTATCTGAAGGGGAAAGGTGCCCCACACAGGTAAGCTGCTATCCACTGGGAACTTTATGACTTTCTATTCAATGCTGTACTTTACCAATCTGGAGAAGGGCAACATGAAGTCAAGAGAATCAAAGTCCAGTTCTTTCACTGGCAGACGTCAAGAGAGAGAAAGGTCAAGAGACTGCTGACTAAGGCCATGGAAAAAGAAATAGGCCCAAAAGAAAGAGAAGAGCCAGATTTGAACCCTAAAGTGTGACACTAGTTAATTCTCTCTGGAGTACAGCACACTGTTAAGAGCACAGTTAGATCAGATTTACTTCTTCTTTTGCATAAAAGCCATAATTTACTCATTTCTTGAATCATTTGTAGACTATGATAGCATTCTAGGCATGATGCCCAGTCTATTAACCATAGCAGGGAAGTACTGAGATCTGACATCCAGTACTAACTCCTTAGGTAGATGGGTCAGTAACAGTCTATCACCATTGCTGACTGAGTGAAGACTACACCTGAGGCAAAAGCATCAAAGGAATTAATGTTTATTCAATTTTTAGGTGCCTAAAATAAAAATGAAATGCTGTAGTGAAAAGCCTGGAGTACCTGGTCAGCCCAGCCCTCTGTCTTGCAGTTACTATGATCAAATTCCTTCAAAGGCACTTTGGAGTGAACAAGGCCTATGTGTGTCTGTAGCTTGTCCTTGACGGCTTTGATGTCCTAGTGAGGAGAAACACCAGAGACAAATTACTTGCTATGAGTAGCAAAAACCACCATAAATCAGGGGTGTTGGTACACACCTGTAATTCCAACTAGGCAGACTGAGAGGGGGATCAAAACACCAGAATCACCTGGGCATAGTGACATATGCCTGTGATCCCAGTATTCAATAAGCTAAGGATTGTCCTGAGTTTGAGACCAGGTTGGCTACATGGGAAATTCAAGCCCAGGAAAGGCTACATAGTAACACTATATCTCAAAAAATCAAAACAAAATAAGGCCATCAAGAATACTAACACCAATTAATAGAAGCAAAGTAACAAATCATAAAATCTGTGAAAATGAAAGAAACCAAAGCCTTACCTTTAGCCCTGTTCCAGAGATATCTAAACAATTCAGTTTTCTAAAAGAAAATAGGTATCCAATTCCAGCATCTGTGATCTCAGGGTTACCTAGATGTCAAAAATAAGGAAACATTCTGTCATAATTGTAAAACCCCCACAGTAGACTGGGGGGGGGTGACGACACCCAAACAAACAATAAGCTATAAAGTACAGCGTGGGTGAATTCCTTCCGCAGAGCGAATTCAACATAAGGGTCTTATTTTCTCTGCTTACAACATGAAGCAGCCACATTAGATCCTTCACAGCTCCAACTGCCTAGGACTTGGATGAGCAGAATCTGTGATGGAGCAGTTTTCACAAATAACTCCATTTGGAGCTGCATGAAACTAACGAGATGGTTCACATGCTCTGCTCACCACCATTTCACCTCTGCAGTAAAGGCATATATTTAGTCTGAAAAGACCTCCAAGATACTTATAAACAAGGGACTGTCTTGTTTTTCCAGAGCTTTCCTTACATATTACCTTCTTACGTCAGAGAGTGCTGCTTTACCCATTTTCTCTAAGGATGCCATGCACAGTGCCAGCTACACAGCAGATGCTCGAAAGTATTTACTGAATACATCCCTGGGATGTATGCCAGGGATTCAACAACGTTACTGTACAGAGGCCAAAACCACGACTCAGAGAAATCAAGTAGCTTGTCCAAAGGTACAAAACTGTCCTCTGTTTCTATTCACTGGAATCAACCCACCTTGCCACAGACAGTGTTACTGGACTCTCAAACCGCTCACTTCCTACCAGTTGAGCCAATGGATCTGGTCAATCTTTTTTCTTTTTGAGATTGGGTTTCTCTGTGTAACTGCCCTGGCAGTCCTGGAACTCATTCTGTAGACCAAACTGGCCTTGAACTCATAGATATCCACCTACCTCTGCCTCCCAAGTGATGAGGTCAAAGACGTGCTCCACTACCACCCAGCAGATCTGGTTAATCTTAAATTACCACAAGACTGGATTTTTCAGCTTCTTATTAGATAAATACTGATGAAAAGAACCTACATGACAGATATCGTGACCAGAGAACAAACAGATATTCTTATGTATGCTCTTAACATGACAGGAGGGACCAGCTGGCTATGCACCAAGTGGCATGGGAAATCCGAAAAGCATATTCCTCCGGGTAGGATGATGCTAAAGGCATTGGGCCAGGAGTTAAGAGTCACTGGCTTCAGTCCTGTCACTAGACTGCTATGGCTCCTAGAAGGTCAGCTTGCCTTTTATCCTCTCAAATGATGACCCTAAAGCCATTCTCAGACATTAACACCCCATAACTTACAAGATAAGTCTAACAGCATTAGGTTCTCAAGGCCTCTTTTCATCACTCTTACTGGTGCTGTCATTTTCCGAATGCCTGCATCAGATAAGCAATTATCCTTCAAGTGGAGCTGAGTTACACTAGAGAAACAAAGTCCATAAAAAGTATCACTTAAATACGGCTTGAGAACATGATTTGAAACATTTTACTCAAAAACATAAAATATCAACATCTCTAAATACTATAAAAGCCCACCCAAATCCTACTAAGCTGATGTTCTGTTTCCAACTATCCTTTCTTGCTCTTCTTGAACTTTTATAAATTTTAAAAAATAAATTTATTTTATGTGTACAGTGTTTTGCTTGCATGCATGTCTACGCACTATGTGTGTACCTGGTACTTGTGGAAGCTACAAGAGAGCATAGAATCTCCAGGAACTGGAATTATAGACGGTTGTGATCTACCATGTGGGTGCTAGGAATTGAACCCAGGTGTTCTCCAAAAGCAGCAAGTGCTGTTAACTACTGAGCTGTCTTTCTAGTCCCAAATTTTTGTAAATTTTTATTACATGTATTTGTTTTTTGTGGGTGGACAGTATGAAGGATGCATTTGCCAGGGTGAAGTGTGGGGGTCAGAGGACAACAGAGTTGGTTCTCTCTCTCTCTCCCCCACCTGGGTTCCAGGAAATGAACTCAGGTCATCAGGCTTGGTGACAAGTGACCTTACCCAATGAGCCAGGTTTCCAGCCCCGATTTTTTATCTCTTGCTATAATAAACTAGGAATGGCAAATAAGGAACAATATTTTTCAATACTGATGGTTTCAATAAAGGTTAAATAAAGGTTAATTAGAAAAAAAGAACAAATCAGTTATCTTTCCTAAAAGTTATATCCAATCTATATTGTTACACCAAGTAAACAGAGGTTGAAAACATTTTAGAAAAACAATTAGCACATAAACACAGAAAACTAAGTGGCAATCCTTAAGATGATCCCATTGGATCATTCTTTTAAAAATAAAACAATCATTTAAAGTGACAACAGGCTGGTACCTAGACAGAGCTTCATTGGTGAGATGTTCTAGAAGTTCATGTTCATCTCCAAGCTTGCAACAGGAAAGATCCAGTCGGGTGAGCTCTCGGAAAGACTTGATCTCTTCAAGTTTTTCTGCAATCACCAAATACCTGTGCAGTGTGAAGAACAATCAATAGCTTGTCTTTTATCTTTCAGAACTTTCAATTTGTGACCTTGTGGTACAGTCAACATGCCATCATCCCAGAGTACCATGTAATAAGTTCACATCACTGATGACTGTGTCACATGGGTTGGACTAATTAATAAATACCTTAGAAAACTTTGTACATGACAGTGGAATAGACATTCTGAACAAACAGAAGTGTATGAGCAAAGGCAAGTCACAAGAGAAAACATCCAGTTTGTATTGAGTCAGACCTCAGTGGTAGTGCTTCGAGTTTACCTGAGAATTTCCAAACTCTTTAGTATACTCAAAACTTCAATTACTTTCTCTCTCTCTCTTTTTGAGCCTCTGTAATCTAGGCTGGCTTTGAACTCGTTAAGTCTCCTGCCTCAATTATAGGCATGAGCCCAAGCTTTAATCTGCATATACTCAAAAATATTTCAAAAGCTATCTATCTGGCAGATGACATTTTATCTTCTTCCCGAAACTCAAGCTTGAGCACCTGTCTACACCACTGGAGCTGTTACCCTAACTACCCGAAAGTATGTAGCAGCAAGACTCTCATTTAGATGCTTACTGAGACAAACTATGAACACGAGTGACTTAATGACACTGGAGCACCTTGCCAAACGGTTATCAGAAGCATCAGGGAGGCCTCTGGAGAGGAGGAGATCAAAATGGCATCAACAGCCTGGCTGGGTTCTGCCCTGCCTTCTAGTTGGTTCATCTATTTCTAATGAGGTTGGGGGTGGGGGGAATGAAAGGGATTAGGTGTGACAGGAACAGGAGAGAAAGGTTCCTAAGATACCAGGAAAGCTGGACAGTGGCAAGAGCATCTACTTCTCATCTACTTTTCTCTTGGAGGCCTGGACGTTTCCACAGCAGCAGAGTATGCTAGGGTTAGTGAGAGTACAGCTCTCTCACTTAGCTGGAGCTTAACTGCCAAACACGTGATGGACACTCAGAAGGGAAGAATGGGGTCGAATTCTCTCCTTCCTATAGGCACCTGAAGTTGTTGGTACTCAAATTGACCTACTAGGTAGACAGTCTGAGGTACTGGGACCCTCTTTAAATTGACAAGTTTCAAATGCCTGGAGACAGCTCATCTGGGAACACAAGTAACCATTACTTACTCAGACTACTGTGGTTACACTGTGAATAAAGCTGTTTTCTACCTTCCAATCACAGTATTAAAGTGTGTTAACAGGGATTTAGGGGATTATTGGCAATTAAAGAAAACACACATCCTTTGATCAATTACCAAGAAAGATTTTAAGTAATTCTGAAATAAAGGAAAGGACATAAGACTGTGTAACATGGTTAAGAAATATTATGGAACTCAAGGCTAAGGACCAACATTCTAGGCATAGACAATACTAAATGCTAATGTAGGATACAAGGCTCCAGATTCTTGCTGACAGCTAGCATTCCAAACAACTTTCAAAGGCCCAAACAGTAGAGAAACAACAGAACACACACATATTCTAGTGTCAGACTTGAGTTTGAAATCTTTTTACTGTATTGTGGGGGAAGAGGCAGAGGAGACACACACAGAGATGGGGTGGTGAGAGGATGAGAGGAGTTGGGTCTTTCCTTCCGTGTGTATGTGGGATGCAGGTGTAACTCGGGTTGTCAGGCTTGCATCACTGGGAGGTGAGTGCCTTTCTTTACCCACTGAGCCTCCTGCTGGCCCCAGCTTTAATGACATAACCTTCTGAGCTTCAATTTTTCCAGCTATTAAAACTACATCTTCCCATTCTTTCTTTTCAGAATTAAGGAAACCAAACATTTAAGACGTATATGGGGGCCTATGGACCACCCTTTAAAGTGATTATTACTATTTGATTAACATAGGGTGATATTTTAAGGAAAATATACTTACTTTCTGTGACCACCATTAGGATTAAAACACGAGGGAGGAGTTTTGTCTGGCTGCAGCCCAGATGTAAAAACACTGACTTCTCCTTTGGGCAGGCAGCTTCTGGGCCTGCCACCAAGACCACAAACAAGTGTCTCACCTGCCTGAGGGTCAGTACACTCTCTGCCACAGCATCTCTGGGTTGCAAACACATCCATCCCCACAGCTCCTACTCTAATATTCTTCTGGGTAGTCAAAAGGAGAGTTTAGGTCACAACTGAAAACTCACTTGTACCTTAATAAAAATGCAAAGTTTGGAATTACTTTAACAAAATACGATCCAAAAGATTACGCTGAAATGTTCACTATATTTTATCATAAGCCTAATACATGATCATAAGGTAAATGGGGGAGAAATTAAGAAACTACAAAAAGTACAAAGAAAAGTAAAACCAACTGCAATATTTCTACATAGACATTGGAAGGTTCTTTTCTTTCGTCAACATACAAAAATATTTTTAAAACAAAATTTAGGGTTAGAATGAAAAAAAAAAAGTCATCCCAAATTACCTTGAATTCAATCACCAGTACCACATGAAAAAAAAAATGTTTAAAAAAAATGGGATTCGGCCTTTAATCTCAGCACTCAGGAAGAAAAAGCAGGTGGATTTCTATGAGTTCAAGGCCAGCCTGGTCTACAAAGTGACTTCCAGGACAGTCAGGTGGGTTATAAAGAAACCCTCTCTCTCTCTCAAAAAAAAAAAAAAAAAAAAAAGGGATCTGGCCAGCAAGGTGGTCCAGTGGGTAGAGCGCCTGCCATTCACTCTCAGGACTGAAGCAAAATCCCTACAATCTACATAAAGGTAGAAAGAAATAACTAACTCCATAAAGTTGTTCTCTAACTTCCATGTGTGTCGTGGCACACCATACATATATGTACCTGCTCACACATACAATAATTCAGTTTTTTAGAAAAGCCCATTTGCAGCTGGGCATAGTGATATGTGTCTTTAATCCCAGCACTTGGCAGGCAGAGGTAGGTGGATCTCTGAATTCAGGACCAGCCTGGTCTCTAGAGTGAGTTCTAGGACAGCCAGGGCTACAGAGAAACCCTGTCTTGAAAAACTGAAATAATAAAAAACCATTTGCCTAAAACCCCCTTTTTTAAATTGTAGAACAAAGGGTTTTGTTACATAACTAGTTCCCTAGCTTGCCTAAAATCTCTGCAATCTTCCTCTCTTAGTGTCCTGAGTGCTGGGATTACAGGTATGAGTCATTTTGCCTAGGTTCATTTTTCTCATTTATCATATTTTGAACATTTACTACATCATTTAAATTATCTTAGAATATTATCTTAACTTCAATATCTAATTGGTACCATAATCTGTCTGAAAAATTCTCTAGCGTTCAGCTTCTCACCACTACAAATAGTGCTGCAAAGAATACTGGTATCACATAGATTTAATAGATTTTTTTTTAAATGTTATTTTTTTCTTTTTTGAGACAGGATCTCACTATGTAGTCCAGGGCTGTCCTGGAATTCTCTATATGGACCAGGCTGACCTGGAAACTCAGAGATCTGCCTGCTTCTGCCTCCTGAGTGCTAAGATTAAAGGTGTGGGCACCACATCCAGATTGAAAATTATCTTTAAGACAAGACCCCACTATGTAGCCCAGGCTGGCCATAAGCTCCTGGGCCCTCTGCTTCAGCCCTGTGAGCGCTACAATTGCAGTTGTGTACCATCAGAGCTGGGCTCACAAGAGAGGCTCTGTCTTCTGTCAAGTTTCAGCTTGTCTTTGCTGCAGGCCCAGAAATAAGAAGAGAAACAAGAAGGTTGACGCCTCTCACTGTGTAACATCATTTGCAATAGCCACCTTCTTGGAGCCTAAATTTCCCCTGTAAGATAGATGTTACTTCATAGGGTGATCATCACACCTGTTGAGATAGTCTTAAAAAGTAGAATTATGGGCCAAACATGGTGGTATATGCCTGTACTGTCAGTCAGAGAAGAGTTGGATTACCCATGAGTTTGAGGGCAACTGGATTTACATTGAGGTACAAGCAGAGCTTCACAATGAGACCTTGTCTCAAAAAACCAAACAAAGTGAACCATGGGTTGAACAAATCATGTGGCTGTTTTAGGGCTCTCAATAATTACTTCCAAACTACTTTCCAGAAATGTTACACTTAATGTTATTGTTTTGGTACTGGAGCTGTTACATTATTTATGCTCATCAAATGTGAATTAAAGTGATATTTTCGCAGTCTAACCAATCATACAACAGAAAAATAGGAACAAATAGCATTTTCAAAACCATGGAACATATTTAGGCTGTAAAGATAACTGGGGAAAGAAGGGAAATAGAAGACCAGTTATAGAGCATAAACTCTCAAGTGACTAAAACTGTGTATTTGAATATTATTGCTGTATCAGTACTGTGAACTTTTTAATTTTAGCTTTATATATTCCCAAATACAGAGTTTTTACACATAATTCTACTTTCCACCCTTCTAATTTTCTACAATAAGCATAAATAACTTGGAATAAAAGTAAAGAAGTGAGGCAGAGAAAGGTGGATGCCTGTAACAGCCCCCAGGAGGCTGAGGCAGGAGACTGGCCAACTAAGCTAGTACAAAAGCTTACCAAGGAAGGAAGGAATGGGGTGGAGGGGGGATAAAATGTGGAATAAATTGGCTTTGTCATCCAGCAAGATAAGTGGTTTCCTTTCACTGGCAGCAGTCCCATGTCCTGCCATAACTGAGGCCATAGCACAGACAGAGCTTTCAGGAAATGCCTGCTTCATGCTAGTCCAAGGTTCTGCGTCCTTAGGCCTTGTCTTCTGAAAGTAATGTATGAGACCTGACCTGGGGTAAAGTCATTAACTCCATGAGCCAATTAAATGAAGACTAGTTACGTTTTTCTCCATGTTTTATGAGTTTTATCTTATATTTTCTGTTATTGCTTTCTCTCTTTATTGTTTAATTCTGTTTGGCCTCATTTTATAGGTCATATTTATTATGTATCTTAATGGTAAATTGGTGGGCTGGGGAAATGTGTCTCAGATAGAACACTTAACTAGCATACATAAGGTCTGGGTTGGATCTTTAACAACCACATAAACAAAAATGAACTAATAGCAAATTGCTTTTTAATCATGAAAAAGTTCAGATGGTACATCATAATACTAAGTCTATAATACTGATTACAAATGAGTTTCAAATTGTGAAGAATGAAAGGTACATAGGTATATAAAGCATGTAATCATCTACATTTCCAGTTTGACAAACTAGAAAGAAACAAAAAGATGTAAATGTTCAGAATATCTTTGTAGTAAAAAAAAAAAAAATGGAGCCAATGGTTGGTCTCTGAGAGGAAACAGGAGATGGGAGAGATGGTTCACTCTTCTGTGCTCACATGTGAACTGTTTGCAAGGGTTATTTTTACTCTTTTAAAAGTAGCAGATGTCCTCAAAGTTTTCTTAAATGGTAGTGGAAAGCATATTTTAAATAAATACCTAAAAGTACACAAGCAAAAGCAAATCAGTCACAAAAGAAAAGTCTGCTTTGTAAGGAGACAGGCCTGGGTGCTGGAAACTTAACAGAGCATTTCCAAATTGTAGGATGTTTGATTTCTTTCTTGATTTCTTTTCTTTTCTTTTTTTTTTTTTTTTTGGTTTTTCGAGACAAGGTTTCTCTGTATTGTTTTGGAGGCTGTCCTGGAACTATGTAGACCAGGCTGGCCTCGAATTCACAGAGAGCCACCTGCCTCTGCCTCCCGAGTGCTGAGATTAAAGACGTGAGCCACCAACACCCGGCTGGATGTTTGGTATTTTAATCTCATATTTTTTAGTTACTTTTTAATCTAATATTCAATATCTAGTGTTCTTAAAACTGAAACAGGACCAAGAATTCTAAGTATTAATCTTCACATTCCCAAGGGTATACCAAGAGATATTTGGCAGGCCATACCTTGACTTTCCTGTATGACAAAAGTTGACTCCAAGGGAGCATGATGGTATACACTTGTACTTAAAAAGTTGAGGAGGAAGACAGTTTAAGCCCAAGTGTGTTTTGTTATTTGTTGCTTTGTTTTCTGACACAGGGTCTCAATATGTAGCCCTGGCCATCCTGAAACTCTCTCTGTAGACCAGGCTGGCCTTGAATCTACCTGCCCCTGCCTCCTGAGAGCTGGGATTAAAGACATGTTCAATCACCACCAGGCATTCCCAACGGTTCTTTACCAGCCTGGGCAATATATAGCAGGACCATATTTCAAATGAAAAAAAGGAAAAAAGAAAAGAAGAAAGAGGCTGGGTGCAAAGTATTTTTATCTATTGAAAAAGCTATGGCAGCCACCCAATCCTTACAGAACATTTTCTTTTTTTCTTTTCAGGGGAGAGCACAAACACTAAGTGTTGTAGGAGATGAAGAAAGACACCTGGTGATTCCCTCTCCCCCCCCAAATGGCCTGTACTTTGAATGTTGAAGTTTGAAATTGAAAGTACTGTCTGATGGCAGAGTTTATGAACCCACTAAGCCCCGGGGTTCTCCACTGAAGTACTCAAATATACTAATGAGAATACCCACCTGTTTCTTAAGCACAGCGAGCAAAGCACCAGACTCCCATAGGCCTCAGTGAACTTCTGTAAAGCCCTGAGCCCTGCACCTGGCTCTGTGAATTTCTGTCTGGCTTCAGCAGCAGAGAATAGCTTTTCAGCAATCTGCTCAGGAAAGCCAATAAGGGAATCAATGTGATCAACGTTGTCAGAGATGAAGCCCAACACCAGGCTGAAGAGGGATTTGGCAGAGTAGCGCAGATTCCCCTCGCGGGTGTATGTGAAGATGAAGTGATCAGTCTTCTCCTTCTGTGCAGTGTCTTCCCTGTTCATGCACAGCTCCACGGAAAAGCCTTTGGGAAAGAGTCTGAAAGGTCGTGGCTTCTGCAGGCTGTTCTTAACACCATCCAGAGCCAGATTGACCATGTGTAGTTGCCCATTTTCTCGAACATAGATGGGTCCTGGATCCACGTGGGTTTCTGAGTTGAGGTAGTAAGCCATTGCCTTGATTTCAACTGTAAAAACAAGGCACATGAAAGCAAATCCAATTAAAATGTTATCTGCAACATGAACTTGACCTTGCTATGCCCACAGCTTTATGATCCTCCACTATGGGGAAAGCACAACTCACCAGTTGCTAAGAAATTTGTCACTATGAGGCACCTACTGTTTGTATCTGCAGTGCCTCTTTTGCACTTTTCTCTACAATTTAGCAATCTATTCATCTTTCAAGCTCAAATTTCATTTCTAAAACTCACTCAGAAGTTACCAAAATGCCAGTAACAATCCTTTTAGAAGTAAATTCTTTTAGAAGTAACAGTTTATGTTAGCAGAGCAATAGGAACATCCTCAATGTCCAATACTGGAGTGTTAGTAAATAGTATATACTCCATTTCATCGGATATTACGAACCCATTGAAATTAAAATGTTTACACACAGAAAAAAGATAGAAGTAACTCCCTTGCTACTTTGGCACCTCCCACACATCTCTTTGTTGCACTTGGCTCACTGTCCTATTGCTCTCCTTCTGGGTCTGTCTTTGCTGCTTTTGCACACAGAAGACAGACCACATTTAATTCATCCAGACTCCATAACAGGACTCCGGCATATTACAGTCCCTGGGGAGAATGTTATAGCACTACATAAGCCTTAGGTAAACCACAGGGAACAGGAAATGGAATTTGAATTTACAGATAAAGACACCTCCCCAAAAATGCTAAATAGAGTTATTATAGTCCTCAAGAACATCAGATCTGTTCAGGGTCTGTTAGAGTACTCTGAGGTAAGTCAAAAATAAGCAGTTGGGTGTTTCTTCAGTCATGTTAGTAACATTATACATCTAAGAAATTAGTTGTAATAAATGCTTGCTTTCTTGGATAAATGAGACTTCAAATTACATGAGAAACTGCTATGTTAAATAAAGCTAAGGCATCAGATTATCATTTCTCCAACAAGAAGGAAAGAACATTAGTTTTAATACAGTGTAGGCCTGTCAATATTTCTGAAGGACTCTGAAATTATCCCTCAAAGACTCTGGTTTTTAAGAGTGAACCAACTCAACTTCTGTAGCAAAGCCTACAGTGTGGCCCTGAAGCTACTTACAAGTGTCAGCAAACAATTAAGTGAATGACAAAACTGCTGAGTCTCTGGAGATCAAACAATGATCCTGTTTGTGGGAATCATTGCTATTCATTTTTCTCCCGAGAATAATTATGTGTATAAAGTAGCACAGAAAACAGGGCCCAGCCTAGCCCTGGAGCCTCTGTCTTTCCGGCTCCTCCACTATGTCCTGCTCTGTGGCCCCACCACCACTCCATGAGTAAACTGGCCATCCACTTGACCCACTGCGATTGGCTTAGTTTACTGCTTTTGGTTGTTCTGCCTGACCTAGCTATTTCCTGCTCATCATTAACATTCAGCTCAACCATCACTCACCATTCTCCTGGGAAACTTTTCCAACCCCTGTACCAGTCCATGTCTGTCTTGTTTTCCCAGAGCACCCAGTGTTTCCTTTCACACAACACTTAGCCCTGTGTACTACATTCACTTGTTACTGTACCCAAACTGTGAGGTCTTTGAAGGAAAGGCACTTGATTTATCTCTTACTCAGGCCCAACATAGTGCTTAGTACTGAGTAGGCACTCAACAGATATGTGCTGAACTGAATGAGACCTCAAAGGGGGAAGATTTAGTGCTCTGATATTGTTGCTAGGAGCTAGTCCTCTTCCAGGCAACAGCTGCAAGCTCCTCCCCCCACTTGTCAGCCCTTCTGCAGGTGGTAGAAGCAGAGCAGATGATGGGGCTATATTGCTACTGGTACTACCAAGGGAGAAAAACAAAACAACTAAAGTAAAAGCCAGTTTTGAAAAGTCTTGCAACAGTGCCAGCTCTAAGACTCCATACTCTTCTCTTGCCAGCATTCAGGGTCTGCTGCTCAAAAGATACCCCCTACCACTAATTTTAAGTGCCTCTTTCAGCAGGGGCAAGTATTTGGTCCCTTCAACCTCACAGACCTTAATCCTAACCAGGAGAAAAAGAAAACATCCTTTGATCTTTAGGAGTAGATCTTCAGAGGCTACTTTACCTAAGATTTAGAAAGGAGATATTAGGTATGGCCCTAAAAAGAAATTATTTGATACACAGACAAAAAAAAAAGTGAATGAAGGAAAGAAAATATTTTATTTTATCATCACCACCATTTTAGAGTGGACTGAAACTTACTATATAGCTTCAAACTCACAGCAATCTTTCTACCACAGTTTTCCAAGTGCTGGGATTACAGGCATAAGCCACCATGCTTAGCCTAATGATCTAACTTGTAACAACAGAAAAACAAACCCTATGGAAGATTATGTATCTTGGTGGACCAATCCGCCATAATGCTGACAAGCAGAAGGAAGGAAAAAAGACAAAAACTCAGGTTCTACAAATATGCCCTCTCTTAATCCTCATCTCTAATAATAACCTTCCATAAACTTTGGAGTAAAATGAAATGAATGGATGACAAGGATTCATGAAAATTAGAAGTGTGCTTTCCATCCAGCAGAGGGCACAAGTAGGTTGGGATCAGAGTTTGGAAGCTAATCCCTTACTCTGCCCCAAATCCTGCCAGCTTTACCTTCCAAGGATCATTTTCAAAAAGGGGGGCTGTTATGACTGTATCATATCTTTAGACTAGTCATCAAATGGCATTCCTTTTAAATGGCAAAATATTCAATTTCCTTAAGAGTAAATCTACATCATTTGTCCAGGCAGTAATCCAGGGGTTTGCTTTCTTCAGTCATAGTATTTGAATAACTACCCCTAGTTTAGGGAACCATAGTAACTTTTTTTTTTAACATCCTGCACTCTCCTAATAAGGAGCTTCCAGAAGTTTGTGAGGTACTATAAAATGATCTAAGGATTAAATGAATGTCTGAACTTTCAACTTTAAGAACCATAAAGGGTAAAAGCTTCTCTACTAAATATGACTTGCCCCTCAATATTGTTCATGGTGGCCTATTACAAAGTTGACCCCTTAAGAGACAGAGCTTTTATTTGTTTGGGGGAGGAGCTCATTCAAACTGGATAATATGTATCTGCAAGAATAACAAAGTTCAGTGTAGATCTCAGCTATACATCAGGTTAACAGAGTGACAGACAGGCTGGTGGGTCTTCCAGTCCACCACAGAGAAGCTGCATACAAGCACAGCACAGTAGCGTATTACCTCAGTGAAGCTAAAGTTAGCACAAAGCATATCATTTCTTCAAATAAATGAAACAACCTTAGAAGCTCAGTTGTCTACAGCTTCTTTAAATAAGAGACAAGATAAAATAACTAAACACGACCGTTTTTTAAATCTTGAAGCCAGTTTCTAAGCAAAAAGCATGATAATTATCCCAGTCAAGTGAACTGTGGGGAGAGAAGAGAGAAGGCATCAGGATAACAGTGCTTAAACTGAGCCGAGTCTATGGCTAATTTGAAGGAAAACAACAACAACAACAAAATCAAAAAGAACACCAAACTTTAACAATACGTTAACAATTTCCTAAGAATAATAAATAGGCCAAAGTAATAACTGCTGCTAATCATACCAGATGTGACTGAAAGTTAGCACGCACTACATAGCTAGCAGCTGGCAAGCACTGTTAGGTACAACATAAAATGATGTCATGCAGCCACCGATTGCCTCTTAATGGATGAAGAGGCTCAGAGAAATGAAGTAACTTACTTAAGGCTCACAACTGCTGAGTGACACAACCTGGATTCAGTCACAGGGCTGTATAAACTCCAAAGCACATCATCTTTCCACATGCATGATGCTGTACCTCAGAATAAAAATGCAACACCCAGCCTTAAAAATGTTTTTAAAACACTCAGAATTAATCCTGCCGGCCATCTGACCTCTCCGGTACTCGCACAGTGGCTCAAGCTGGGTGTCAAGAGGGCAGGGACTACATTAAAAAACAAAGCAGTTTTGAGGGAAGACTGGGTGGAAACCGAACCAGGGCTGTCTTAAGAATGAGACAGGCCAGAGTAGAAATCCGCCATATCCACAAACCAGGAAAACATCTGTCAACCCATGACCTTCATATCAAGACTACAGACACCTTGGCTTATTTGAAAATGTAGTGGCTTTTAAAGACTTCTTAACATAAAACCCGAACAGAAAGAAGTTCTAAACTATCTTTAACCAACTAACAATCCACCTTCATTGTTCTGTGTCACCGCCATTATTCAATTTGCCACAACTTCTTTTTTTTTTGTAACTTGCACTTCCCTACCTGCTTTCTCCCCCAAGCTGCAGAAACTCACGTCACATCCAGGCCCCTATGTTCCCCAAGAGCAAGCTAATCTCTCCAACATCACTCTAGCTTTTCGTACCAAAAAAAAACCAATCCCCACCCCCACTGTAACCTTGCCCGTTCACCACTCTCAGCACTTCCACCATCTCTCTCACACTTCAGACTCTTCTGTACCCTCAAAATTCGGCCCCGGACCGACAGACTCAGTCCCACCTCCATCTACCTCCCCGCGCCCGTTTCCAGCCCCCATCCTCCTCTCCCTCACCCTTCTTCCCTTCCTGTCACCATCGGGATTCCTCTTAGCCCCCTCGTCTCTCCATCTCCTTCTCGGTTTTCCGTCCTCAACCTTCACAATCCCCTTTCTTCACGCCTCCCTCTCCCCAACTTCACAACCCACAGCCGCAACTCGTTTCTTCCCAGCCCCCAAACCTCCCCCCTCCCCCCATCCCGACCCTACCGCCGCCCCTCCGTGCACGCCTCAACCCCTTTTCTTTTACCCCTTCCCCAGCACTCACTCCCAAGCCTCTCCCCAAGTTCACCCAAGCTAAATCCGTCCCCTCTCCCGCCCGGAGCCCTAATTCTCTCACGACGAGACGAACCCCACACACCGCCGACCCCACCCTCAAGCCCACCTCAGACACCCCCGCATCTTCATCCTCCCACCTCTCCCTCTGCCAGCTCCACCTCGTCCCCAGGGCCTTCCCCTCCCCCAGCCCCTCACACCCTGCCCGCCCCCGCCCCCACGCGCTGCCCGAGGCTCGGCAAGCGGCCCGGCCCGCGGCCGCCACCTACCTGTGCCCCTGCCCGGGGCAGCGAGCGGCAGCACCTCACTGCTGGCTCCTTCCTCCACAGCGCGGCTGACCAGGAAGCGGCTCGGCACCTAGGTCACAAAGCCGGTGAGGGTGGGACACACACAGAGGGTGGCAAGAGGGAGGGGCTGGGGGCGACCTGGCGCCGCGGGACCGCGGGGACCAGCGGGGCGGGGGGAGGCCTCGGCTGGGTAGGCGCGCGTGCGCGGGGCCGGCATGAGGGGCGGGGCCGGGTCTGGAAGTGGGCGGGTCAGGGGAGGGGCGGGGCCGAGAGTGGGTGGGGCAGTGAATCTGAGAGAGCTGGGTAGTAGCGGGAAGGGTGGAAGGGGCGGGGCTGGACGGTGCGCGTGCGTGCCCGCGCGGGGGCGTGTCCCCTGAGACTTCTGCGGGGGGGCCCTCCGCCCCCGAGGCGTGGCGGAGCAGGGTAAGGGTAATCCTAAGGATGGGAGCTCGAGCGAGGTGGCGTATCTGGGCGGGTCCAGTGCCGGGAGAGGGCGGGGCGGAGCTGCGCCGGGAGCGCGCCTGGGAACTCCGCGGGGGCCGGGGTAGGGCGGGGGTGGGGCGGGGCGAGGCGGGGCGGGGCGGGGCGGGGCGGGGCGGGGCGCGGGGCACCCAGAGGGGATCACGAGCCGACGGTCAATTCGCGGAGCTACCCGAGGCCCAGGCGAGTGGGTCTGCCCTGCGCGTTGGGCGGGCACCGGAGAGGTGGGAGTCTGATGGCGAGGCGGGCGGAGGGATGCGGGCGGGAAGGGAGCGGTTGTGAGGGACACGCGGCAGGCGACCGCGGAAGGTGCGGCGACGTTGCTGGGAGAGGGCATCCTGACGAGGGCCTGGTTCCCCAGGAACCTTGTAGTAACCTGATGTTTTGACCCCTCAAAAGGAAGAACAATTACAAATCACAGTAAATAACTCAAATGTAAGACATCATCAACATCGTACAAACTCAAACACTTACAAATTATATTTAAAGTCGATGTAGGTGCATTTAGGCTATTTTAAATCTTTTGAGGCTGGGGCTTACGGTGGAGGTGAGAGGACTGTCTGGGCCGCCACCCTGGGAGACAGAGGATGACCGGTTTTTAAATGCACACAAGAGTTACCAGTGGATGGTATAGGAAAGGATTTGGAGCGTGCTGATGTAAGAGCACTCAGAGCCAAGGATGCTGGCCAACAAGAAAATCAACCCAGGACTTGACTCAGAGGGTTTCTGAAAGAAGTACCAGAACGGCCACACTGTACTCGGGAGAAGAAAACACAGAAAGGACAGTTCCCTAGAACTTACCACTTTGGTAGAGAGTTGCCTGAGGGAATTCATGCTTACTTAGATCAAGCATGTCCTCCCAAACCTGCATCTTGGAGCTATGGAAACCTGGCTTCATGGATTAACTCGGGTTTGGTTTGCCTCTTTCTGATTAATTGCAACAAAAACTTAATGAAAATCCAGTCTCTGCCCCTTTCTTCCTTGTCTAACAGGACAGATACTGGTGTGTCTAGGAGGTATGAAATACATTATGTATTAAAGCACTCATTTGTTGTCTGCATAGACATTTTAGATCACTTAAAAATGGGGTAAGAAAAGAACTGAACGTTGGAAGAGTACATACAGTATCTCATTCATCTACTTTATACATCAATATGAGAACATTTTCCTAAATGTTAACATTTATTATTTATTTATTAGGACAGGAAAATGTGTTGATTATCCCTTATCCTGCTTTGAGACATTCACGTCAATTCATATAGCAAAAGTAGAATTAGAAAACACACCACAAATTTGTTTGTCATCCTTGGCAGAGGGTATGCATCTTTAGTACATGAACTTCTGGAGGGGGCACTGTAACTTTTTTTAAAAAATGGTTTATTTAAAATTTTTATTACATTTATTTGTTTGTGTGTGCTGGGGAGGGAGACATGCTCCTGAACTTCTTCTCTCCCCCAAACAGTATGGAAATTCATAATGTCCTTAAAAGACTCTACCTTAGCACCGAACACAGTATTTTAGATGTGAATCACACTGGTAGCACCCAGCTACTAACTGTGTGTCTGTTATCAGCTTGACAAGAACCAAATTTCAGTTATAGATTGTATTAATCTTTGCTGGTATAGTGCCTTGGCATTTAGTACACGTAGGCCCCTTGTTTGTTGGTGTTCAACAAACAACCTCTTAAATTGTATTTTGTTGTTGGGGTGCCAGAGATCAAACCTGGGGCATCATGCTTGCCAGGCAGGCACTAGCTTAACTTTTAGTATAATCTATATTAGCATTTAAAATTTTACCTTTGGGACAGTGTTGTCTGGTGTTGATTTTGTCATATATCAAGCCAGTTAAATGTTAATACATCTAGATCAAGGGTTATAAAGGGTCAAATATTTTAGGCTTTATACTCTATGACAGCTACTTAGTTCTGCCACTCAAAGGCAGCCATAGACAATATGTAAATAGGTGAACATGACCTTATACCGATGAAACTTTTTTCCAGCTTGTTCTCTCTTCTCTTCCCTCTATTGAATCCAGGGTCATGACCATGCTATGCACATGCTATAGAGCTGAACTACGCCCCATCCCCCAGCTTTGGGTTGTCTGCAGAGTTGATAAGCATACTTTTTATACCCATAATTAGCAAAGATGTTATGTAAAATATTTTCACTTAATCCTATAGTGGGGGGGCAGATAGGATCTTACTCTGTTGCTGGATTCAATTCCTAGCACTGTAAAAAGAGATTTAAAATTTAATAAATGCTAAATAGGTTAACAATAAAAATCTTCCACACGTTTATTTTATTTGCTAATAATATTCTCTGAGTGTATCTATTCAAAGAGTTATAAAACTGCTGAAAGTACTGTCATCCATCTCATATTTCCCTGGTCCCAAGTTATCTTGAAAATATTTGTTAAACATGTTCTTTTTTTTTTTTTTAAAGATTTTATTTATTAATAATATGTATACAATGTTCTGCCTGCACGCCAGAAGAGGGTACCAGATCTCATTACAGATGGTTGTGAGCCACCATATGGTTGCTGGGAATTGAACTCAGGACCTCTGGAAGAGCAGCCAGTGCTCTTAACCTCTGAGCCATCTCTCCAGCCCTAAACATGTTCTTAATTGATAGAAATTCCAAGAAAGAAAAAGTAAGCTACTCTAGTATAACTTGGTAGTCAATGTTATTTTTACCTTCAATTTTATTTGTTTCTACATTTTCAATTCTTTTTTTTTTTTTTTTTTTTTTTTTTTTTTTGGTTTTACGAGACAGGGTTTCTCTGTATTGTTTTGGAGGCTGTCGGTCCAGCCAGGCCTCGAACTCACAGAGATCCGCCTGCCTTTGCCTCCCGAGTGCTGGGATTAAAGGCGTGCGCCACCACCGCCCAGCTACATTTTCAATTCTTTTTTTTTTTTTCATTTTCAATTCTTAATTAAGAATTTTGTTTGTAGGTCAGGTGTGGTGGCACATACCTTTAATCCCAGCACTCAGGAAGCAGAGGCAGCAGGATCTCTGTTTTGAGTTTGAGGTCAGCCTGGTTTACAGAGTTAAGTTCCAGAACAGCCAAAGATACATAGTGAAACCTTGTCTTGAAAAAAGAATTTTTTTGTTTGTAATTAACATCTAGGTCCATCAGCATATATGTAGGAATTCTCCATTTTTCCTCTCTTTTAAAGTAAGGATTAACACTATTCATTCAATACCAGTTCTCTGGTATCAATAGTGTAAAGGTTGTGGTAAGATTGGTCAAGAAAATGCACACAGAAATGTTAGGACATGGCTTTCACAGTATTAGACACAGCTGCAGTACTACTGACATTGTTTTTAAACTATAATAGACAGTGAACTTTATGCTAATATAAAACCAAAAATAAATGAATTAAAAGTTATCAGTAATTAATATCAGACCTACAAGATGGCTCAGCTGGGCAAGTGCTTGATACATAAGAAGACTGGGCCATCGGGGTTCGATACCCAGAACCCACATAAAAGTAGAAGGAGAGAAGTTGTCCTCTGACTTCACAGGCACCATGAAGCTCACACCCACATAAACATACACACACACTCAGTAGTAATAAAACTATTAAAATTTATTATAAAATTATTGGAGAAGGTATAGAAATCCTGAGTAGAACTACCAAGTTTGAAATAATAAAAAATCGTTGCAGAGCTGGTCTGTGTGCTCCACAGACAGATACCTGTGATTCTAGCACTAGGGAGACTGAGGCAGGAGAAATGTAGGTTTGAGATCAGCACTGTAAACGTAGTGAGAACTTGTCTCAAACAAACAACAACAAAAACAGACCCTACAAACACTTAACCAGATATGGATCACAGGTATGGATCAAATAGCCCGCACCCTCACTCCCAACCCCACCTGTGGGCGGTGTGTGTGTGTGTGTGTGTCTGTGTGTCTGTGTGTGTTTACCAAACCTAAGCAACATGTTAGTCAAGCACTCTCTCCCACTAAACTACTTCTCTAGCCTCTAATAATCCATATTCTATATAAAATTATTTCAACAACTAGAAAAAGAGCTTTCCAGCCCCTTATTTCCTTTGAAGTATCATCTTAATCCTAGGGCTATAAAACTGATTAAATGGCAAAAAAAATCTAAATATGAAAGTAGCAAATCTTTGGATACAAAATAACACATCTTGGGCATGTAGACTTTTGGAGGGGTGGGTGGCAGTACCTGGAAATACTGTAGCATTAGAAACATCTATTTACTTGATCACATTAATACTCCTAAGGAAAGTTATATGGAGCTCGATAGATGGCTGGCTTAGCAGTTAAGAGCACTGCCTGCTCTTCCAGAGGTCCTGAGTTCTATTCCTGGCAACCACATGGTGGCTTATAATATTTATAATAGGATCTCATGCCCTCTTCTGGCCTGCAGGTATACATGCAGACTGAGCACTTACACCTAAAAAAAATACATATATAAATTTTAAAAAATTAAAAACTATTTGGTCATCTTAGTACATATATTTGATAGAGTGTAATGCTTATTCATATTTAAAAGAAAAAGCTTAAACTAGTACACAAAATTCTTAACAACAACAAGTAAAACATGAGTGAACATGACATTTAATGCTAAAATGTGGTAAATAACCATTGTTTGGCTAAGAATAAGGAATTTTGAGTGTTGTTTTTACAAAGATCCCCTTTACAGCAGTAGTAGGAACTATAGAGACCAAGAGTTAAAAAATTTAAGATGGGGTAGAGAGATGTTGATAAAACTGTGTAGTACTTTAAGGACTTAAAAAGACCTAAGTAAATGCAGACACATGATACTTACTCATAGAAGCATGCCAATGCTCTCCAATTTAATCTATAAATTTAATGGCATTGTTTCTAATAAGGTTCAGGATATAGTAACAAACAAATTTTAAATATTGAATAGAGGACTTAACCTTGTTAAGTGTTAAACTATATACCTGTCAAGCATAGTGACACAGGCCTGTAATCAGCACATAAGAGGATGAATCAGGAGGATCAAGCATGCAAGGTCAGGGTGTACTACATGGGAAGTTCAAAGCCAGCTCAGCCGATATAAAAAGACCCTGTCTAGGAAGAGAAAGAAAGAAAGGAAGGAAGGAAGGAAGGAAGGAAGGAAGGAAAGAAGGAAGGAAGGAAGGAAAAACTATGCCATATTCTATCATTTGCTTTCAGTCTGTGTCTTTATAAAATTAAGAGAGTGTCTCTTGAAAATATTATTTGATTGATTTTTAAATTGAGTCTAGTCTAGTGTTTAATTTAGTAATGGTAAATGGGGAAATCATTTGTTTTTATTTAAATCTGTGTTCCTGTCCTCTTTCAATATAGTCAAGTATTTTTCTGGCATTGCATCTTTTCTTCTCTTTTGGCTTTTATATTAGCCTGTTTTGTATTTCCATAATAAAATACTTGAAGTTGGGTAATTTGTAAAGAAAATAAGTTTATTTAGTACACCATTCTGGAGAGCAAAGACCATGCTAACATCTGCTTGGCTTGGATGAGGATCTCATAGGGGATAGCATGTAGGGGAGAGGTCACAAGGCTAGAAAAGGGAGCAGGAGAGCAGGGAGGGACCAGACCTATTCACAGACATGAATCCACTCTTCTAAAACCCATTACTAATCCCCTTAGGAGCCCTATTGTGACCCATTTGCCTCCCTGTAGGTTTCATCTTTTAAAGGTCCCACCACCTTACAGTATAGTTAGAGACCAAACTTCCACCATTTGAACCAGAGAAGCCTTCTTTCTTTATTGTTACTAGTTACTATAAAGTCCTAGGATTGCCGGGCGTTGGTGGCGCACACCTTTAGTCCCAGCACTTGGGAGGCAGAGGCAGGTGGATCTCTGTGAGTATGAGGCCAGCCTGGTCTACAAAGTGAGTTCCAGGACAGCCTCCAAAGCTACAGAGAAACCCTGTCTCGAAAAACCAAAAAAAAAAAAAAAAAAAAGGCCTAGGATTATGACATTCATCCTTAACATCCTCCTAGTGTGTTTGTCTGTCTGTCTGTCTGTCTGTGGTTTTGCAGTGCTGAGATTTAACCCAAGACACTGTGTGTGCAAGGTCAGTACTCTACCACTGAGTTGTATCCTCAGCCCCCTAGTCTATTTTGAATTAATATTATATTACTTCATGTTCAGTGTTAAGAATTTTACTAACATGATCTGTAAGTACAATTTTGTTGCCTTCTTCTCGCTTTGTATCATTTATTGCCTTTGTTTTGTTTTTTATTTTTGAGAAAGGTCTTGTATAGCTCAGATTGGTGTCCAGCTTGCTATACACTTGAGTATCCTTGAGCTTCTGACTCCCTAACTCCCTCTCCTGAGTACTTGAATTATAACATATGCTACCACACCAGGCTCATATTTGCTGCTTCTCCATCTCTATTTTCTATTGCTATTATTTTTTAGGCCATTCAGTAGGCTTGGGTTTGTTTGTTTGTTTTCTGTTGTTCTTGTTTTGTTGCTTGTATGTAAGGCAAGTACTCTAAGTCATGCTTGCAGCCCAGGTCAGCGATCCTTGCTTTCCATTCTTTCTCATAGATGTAGTCTAGAAGCTACATGTACTGTGATGGTTAATCTTGATTGGACTAAAAACGACCTACATTATAAAGTACACCTCTGGAGGGATGGTGTTTCCAGAGATATGTTATTGTGATCTTTGCTCTGACTGCTTTTCTTTTTTTAGCTATTGACTAATGTGCCTAAGTAGAAGCTTCTATTTGTTTGCTCAACTTAAAGTTTAAAATTTCTATGGAGTTATTTTAGATTTGGGGAAAATTTCAGCCATGTTTCTTCATAATTTTTTTCCTACATTATTCCGTTTCCTCCTTCATAAGATGCTAATTCCAATTGTGCATATCTCTGACTAGTTTGATTTTATTTCGTTTGATGCTCTGTTTACTTGTTTATTTTTAAGTTAATTCATTTCTATTTTATGTGAATGAGTGTTTTGCTTGCATGTGTGTCTGTACACCACACACATGGAGTGCCCTCAGAGGCCAGATAAGAACGTCAGACCCTTTGGAACTGGAGTTCAGATGGTAGTTAGCTACTACATGAGTGCTTTAACCACTGAGCCATCTTTCCAGCCTCCTTCACTTTTTTTTTTTTGAGATTCATTTGTTTATGTGTGTGTGTGTTTCTTTGTGTATGCCATATGTGTGTGGGTGCTTGTGGAGAGCAGAAAAGAGTGTCAGAGCCCTTGGAGATGGAGTTACAGGTGTCTGTAAGCAATGTGTGTTCTGGAAACTAAACTTGAGTCCTCTGGAAAAGCAGCAAATATATATGTTTTTAATGTCAGACAAGTACTTTGCCATTACATTATACCATCAGCCCATACTTGTGCTCACAGATCTTTACTGTTCTCTTTATGGTTATTTATTTACTTAGTATGTGTTGGTGTGCATGTTGTATGCCCTGGCTCACAAGTGGGAGTCAGCACAGCCTGCAGAGCTGACTCTCTCCTTGCCCTGTGTGTTCTGGGATTAGAGTCACGTCAGTGTGGCTGGAAGCACCTTTACTGGTTGAGCCATCTTGCCAGTCCCACCAGGCTTTGCTTAATGTGATGGTAAGCCTAACTAACTTTTTTAGCTTTAGATAACTGTATTTTTCAATTCCTGAGTTTCTGTGTTGTTCCTTTGAGTTTTCATTTGTCTTGTAAAACTCACTTTCTGTTCATCCATTTTGTCCATTTTTTCTAAATTATTTGACAGATATTTATATATAGTTATCTTTGTAACTTCTAATATAAATTAGCATGTGGGTAACTCCAGGACCTGAGCCATCTATTGAGCTGCTTCTAATCTTATTTGATGTAGTGTCTCAACAAAAGGTAGAGTAAACAGATAATTTCTCCCCTGGAGGGTTCATGTCTTTCACAAATTTTCCTTTGTCTGGGAGCTGGGATAAGAGACAAATCAATTCTTCTGCTGGGTTAGACCATGTTGCAATTTTAAATGTTCAGTTTACTTCTAGTTTCAGAAAACTAAGTAGTAAGCTTAATTTCTCCTTCATTGGTTGTCTCTTATGTACCCAAAACCAAAGAAACCCCTCCCCCCCCCCTTTTTTTTTCTCTCAGCTAGTTCCAGCTTCTTGTGAAGTTCACAAGGGCTTGTTTCTTTGATCTCATCTCAGGTGACATGCACAGGGCTGTGCTGCAGCTGTGCCTAACTGTACTTAATGGTGCTGCATATGACATTGATAAATTTCTCAAACATAATGAGGAAAAGAAGTCAGGTAGCAATAAGCCCGAAATAAGATTCCATGTACATGAAATTTAGACAGAATTAATTCACAGTGTTAGAAGTAGAATCATTGTTCCTTGTGGGGAGGAAGCAGAGGTAGGATCAAGAAGGGATGAGGAAGACTTCTCACAAGCTCTATATTCTAAAGCTTTCTTGAATATGTGCTTGTTATTGGTCCCTTTTTTATGTGCATGTTATAGTTGGGTAGGCAACGCTTGCATCAAAGCCAAATCCAAGCCATAAACCAAGCACATCTATAATCCTAACAGTCAGGAGATTGAGGCAGGAGGATTAGAGTTTGAGTTAATAGTGAGAAGCTGTTTCAAAAACAAAATTAAAAAGACAAATCAAGACATTTATAAAGACACGTGAGACACGATTTGTATCTAGAATATAGTTTAGCATTTTTTTCCTTGTGTGTATGTGCTTACATGCACACATAAAATGCCAGAAGAGGGGATCTCATTCCCTGGAGCTAAACTTACAGATAGTTGTGAGCTGCCCAGTGTAAGTGCTAGGAACTGAACCTAGAACCCTTGCCAAAAAGCCAGATGTGGTGGTATGTGCTAGTCAACTCAGTGCTAATAAGAGACCTTCAGAGGAGGTAGATGGTATTCTGGAAGTTGTCTTCTGGCATTCTCGCAGGCATACACACAGCTGTCAAGTTACTTCACATCTGTCTGCATCACCATCAGAACAGGGAAAACAGAGGGTAAGATCTGAGAGAATCCTTTCTCTGTTTTATCCTCTAATGTCCAGCCTAGTGGAGCTCATTACAAGATGTCTTCAGCAGAGATGGGTTTAAGTCTCTTGACCAGGTGACTAGCTCAGAATTTAAAATAAAGTTTTCACTTGCCTTATTTCATGTTCCTATCCAGAAAACGATAGCTGCTGTTGTTATGAGTCCCTGTAATTTTAATTATTGGTGAGGCTGAAGGAGGGGGATCACATGAACCTAGGAGTTCTTGAGGACAGCATGGCTAACAAAGCAAAGCTCTTGCCTCAAAAAAGCAACCAAAGATAGTGTTTCAAATTGTAAATAAGCCTGGTGTGTTGGCAGACCTGAAAACTCACCTCACCGAGAGCAGACAAAAGAGAACCCTAAGGATGAGAGACCTACCCTCCCCCGAAAGAAAGATTAAAAAATACAGCCAGGTGTGGGAGCTCATGCCTGTAATCCTAGCACTTGAGAGGCTGAGGCAAAAAGTCTGCTGTAGTTCTAGGCCAGCCTGGCTGCAGAGTGACCCAGTCTCAAAAACAGAAATCCCCAAAGTAAGTGTTGTTTGATACTTATATTGATAAGGGTATATATGCATTTATCCTCCAAATTTTTAATAAATTTTCATAAATACAGCTGTATAACTACAATAAAAAATCACCCATAATTTATGTCAGCAAAGCTTGTTAACTGTCTCTATATGACTGAGGGTTTTAATTTTAGAAGCAGAATAATGATGTTAGTTCAAGTAGTCAAAGACATTTTGTGGAGTCTAGAAGTGGGAATCACCATATTTTATAGGCCATCCCAGGGAGAGGGCAAGAGTTTGCAGAAACAAACATGTGCAAGTCCCTCCCACGTTTAGAATAGCTTGGTTGTTGAACTGTGTGCTAGGCAACAGCCTTGCTTTCTCTTCTGTTGAGAATTAAAAGTTTGCCTTTTCGTTACTGTATTTTTATAAAATTTTCAGGCTAAACATTTTGAGATGAGGAAGGTTGACCTCTGTTTGAGCACTGAAGGGACTGAAGTGATTCTGGCTACCTCCAGTGATGAAAAGCACCCACCTGAAAATATCATCGATGGGTAAGAGTGACTGTTCCTTCTGTCCTACTTCCAGGCTTAATGTTCCATCAGTTTGTGGAGTCATTCTTCAAACTAAATCACTGTAAATATTTAAGGTTTTTATCTTTAATAATTCTTAGAGTGACCTCTTTGGGCAAACAGATTTAGTTTTTTTTGTTTTTTTTTTTTAATTTATTCTCCTTTTCGGTGCTGGAAAGTGGACCCAGGGCCGTCCCAGTGTAGACAAGCACTCTGCCATCATGCTGTTCCCTCAACTCTTTTCCTGTTTATTTGTGCTTTGAGTTTTCTAAGACAGGGTCTTACTGTGTAACTTAGATTTGTCCTAAACTCAAAATTATCCTGTCTCAGCTTTCAGAGTCCAGGATTATAGTTGTGTTCTATCATTCCTAGTTTGCAAATAGGTGTGTGTGTGTGTGTGTGTGTGTGTGTGTGTGTTTTAAACTTTTATTTTATGCATACTGGTGTTTTGCTTATATGTATGTATATGTACCACACGTGTACAATGCTCAAGGACAGAAGAAGGTGTCAGATCCCCTGGAACTGGAGTTATTAGATGTAAGTTACAGTTGTGAGCTGCCATATGGGTGCTAGGAATTAAACCCAGGTCTTCTGCAAGAGCAGCCAGTGCACTCTTAACTGATGAGCTGTCTTCCTAGTTCATAAATAGATTTTTTAAAAGTGGTTTACCAATACAAAAAAAAAAAAAACAAGACAGCAACTTCATCCTATGGAAGAATAAATTTTAATATCTGGTTTTAGTTTAATTCCAAATTTTCTTGGAAATAGAAATATAAAAAGCATTGTTACTTCCTATATACTACCTGTTTGCTTACTGATCTAAACATTTTTGCTGAGCAGAATGCCTCACTCACTTCTTGCCTTTCCTGCATATAGTCAGACTTCCTTGACCCACCAGCCCCCAAATAATAACTCAGAGACTTATTATTAATTATGAAAGCTTAGCCTTAGCTTAGGCTTTTTCCCAACTAGGTCTTACAATTTGATGTTTATATTAATACATGTTCTGCCACATGGAGTTACCTTTCTTCCATTCCTGTTTCCTCTCCCTGACTCACTGGAGAATCTGAGCTTCTGCCTCAATTTCTCCTTCCAGTTTCACTTTCTTTCTGCCTGGAAGTCCCACCTATTCTCTTCTGTCTAGCTGTTGGCCATTTATCCCTTTATTAAACCAATCAGAAGGTGCCTTATGCAGAGACACCTCTTTATAGTGTAAACAAATATTCTGAAACATCCTGCATTGTGTGTCTCATTCCAATTTCCACTTGGCCAGGGCTAGAGTTTATTCTAGGTAGAGGTAATTAGTATTCTCAGACCTTTAACTCCAAGAAAAAGTGGCTAATGGAGAACACACCTCTTTTATTTATTTAAAATTTTTGTTTTATATGTGTTTTATCTGCACATATGTCTGTACACCAGATGTGTGCAGTGCCTGAAGAGGCCTGAAGAGGATGTCAGATCCCCTTGACTGGAGTTATAGACCATTGTGAGCCACCTTGTGAGTTCTGAGTCTTCTGGGAGAGTAGCCAGTACTCTTAACCACTGAGCCATCTCTCTAGTCTAAGAACACCTCTCTTAAATCGTTCTGGCTTATTACTGTTCTAAATCCTCTCAATGTGTATACTTAACGACAGTTTGACTGGTGGAATCATATCATTTTAGAGCTGAAATGATCTGTTAGATTATCTTTATTTTAGACTTGTAGGAAGACAGGTATACACATTAAACACTGGTTTTAATTATTGAAGCAGAGCCAGTTGTAAGATGGAGATGTTATAAGTCTCCAAATATATTGTGCTTGGGCAAGATCTCAACAATCAGATCAGACCTCTTCCTTCAAGGTCAGTTGCTGCTCTTTTCTAACACCTTTTCCCTCAGGCAGGGTTACGTCATGTCTTTGCTAGGCTCCAGGGGCATTCCGGTTAAGTCCCTAATATGAAATTGTGTGATTTGATTTTTGTAATTGTTTATGTTAGTGACCTCTCTCAGCAGAATTCTTGAACATCAGTCTGTGTTTTGTTTACCTTTGACGCTACAGAATCTTGAACTGCCTGTTGATTAGTTTGTTGATTTAGAACACCAAATATTTGTTAGACTTGACTAATGTTGGAAAACATGAGTGTGCTTTATACACATGTACACACATATAAATGTATACACCCAAATATATGATCTCTCTACTTAATATGTCAGTAAAATGGGAGAATAGAAACTCTACAGAGAAAACACCAAAACTGAATGTGAGATATCTCAGTGTTTAGAAGACTAGGACAGAAGTGCTTCAGTGAAGTTGGAGGCCAACCTGGGCAATTTAGCAAGATATTGTCTCAAATCATAAAAAAAAGGCTAGGACTATAATAGTAGATCACTGCACACAAGTAATCTGTGTTCAATACCCAATAAATATTCATTCACCTCCCACGCCCTGGGAAAGAACAGTTGAATATTATAAGTTGAATTATATAAATAGAATCATACATATTGTGGCTTGGTTTTGTTTCTAAAGCAGGATGTCACTGGATTAAGCAATTTATTGTATATCCTAGGCTGGCCTCAAACCCATAGGAATCCTCTTTTAAATGCGGGGTTATATACACCTGCATCACCATGCCTATCTCACATGAGATCTATTGTTTATTCATTTTGTTTTTTCGTTTGGTTTTTTTTTTTTTAATTTATGGGTATGAGTGTTTTGCCTGTACATGTCATGTGTGCCTGGTGCCCACAGAGGCCAGAAGGGAGTATCAGATCCCCTGGCACTAGAATTATAGATAGTTGTGAGCCACCACGTAAGCAGTGGGAATCAAACTCAGGTCCTTTGTAAGAACAGTCAGGGCTCCTAACCTCTGAGCCATCTCTCCAGCCCCCTTTTCTGTGTTTTTGTGACAAGGTCTAAGTGTGGAATTGATAGGCCTGGAACTCTTTTTTTTTTTTTTTTTTTTTTTTGGTTTTTCGAGACAGGGTTTCTCTGTATTGTTTTGGAGGCTGTTGGTCCAGCCTGGCCTCGAACTCACAGAGATCCGCCTGCCTCTGCCTCCCCAGTGCTGGGATTAAAGGCGTGCGCCACCAGCGCCCGGCAGGCCTGGAACTCTTGAACTTGCCAGGATCCTCCTCTCTTAGCATGAGCTACCACACCCTGTTACCATGGAGACTGTTGTGATGCTTCTTTCACTTACATGATTTTTAAGGTTCCGCTATCTTGTAATACATATTACTATTTAATTTTTATTGTCAAACAATAATTATGTTGATGGAGCACATAGTATTCATTCATTTTAAGTAGATAGACATTATTTCTACTTTTCCAATTTTACATAAAAAACAGCAGCATCAGGCTAGTGAGATGGCTTCATAGTTAAACCCTGTTTCAACCCCTGACTCAAAAGAAAGAAAAGGTGGGGGGTATTAGTAGAGTTAGTAAGTAAATTCAGTGGATACAAAAATCAAGGTATTATTAAAATTAATTGTATAACTGTATATTAGTTAGAAGTAAAAATTTGCAAATTTCAGTTACAGAAGCTGGAGATGAAGCTTACTTGGTAAAGTGCTTATCTGCATGAAGCCCAGATTAAGTTCCCAGAGTGGTATGAAACTGAGTGTAGTGGTGCATGCATGTAATCCCAGCACTTGGAAGGTGGAGAGATGTAGAAGTAGGAAGATGAACAGTGCAAGGTCATCCTTAGATACACAGCAAGTTTTAGGCCATCCTGTGCAACCTTGTGAAACTTTGCTCGGGAAAAAAAAACAAAAAACAAAAAAAACAGCTCAAGTGGTAGGCAGTGGTGGTGTACACCTTTAATCCCAGGCAAAGGAAGCTGGATCTATGTGAGTTCCAGGACAGCCTGGTCTGGTCTACAGAACAAGTTCCAGGACAGCTAGGGCCGGTACACAGAAAAATTCCATCCTGGATCAGGGGTGTGGGGAGGGGGGACAGAACAAGCTAAGTGTGTAGATCAGCAGTACAACCCTTGCCTAGCACATGCAAGGCCCCTGGTTCACTCTCCTACACTGGGGGGGAAAAAGCTGCTAAGAAATGAGTAAAGTATAAAGGTCCATGATAGAAGTCAAAGCAGTTGTTGCCTAAGGGAATGTAGAAATTTGTCTGGAGGGCCAGTTGGTGGTGGCTCACACCTTTAATCCCAGCCCTCTTGGGAGGCAGAGGCAGGTGGATCTCTGTGAGTTCAAGGCCAGCCTGGCCTACAAAGCTACACAGAAAAACCTGTCTCGAAAACAAATAAAAGAAACTGTCTGGAGGAAAGATAAGGGAATCTCTGGAATCATGGGAGAGTTCTGTGTCCTCATTGTGGGTATTGGTTACCTTGGTGAATCAGTTACATGAGAATATATACATTTATCAAAACTTTTAAATAATTTAAGGCTTTTCTTTCTTTTTGGGGAGTAAAACTCATTACACTTAAGTTTTATTATATATAACTTTTACTCCCCAAAAAGAAAGAAAAGCCTTATATTGTTTAAAACAGGAATGATTATTAATATTATTATTATTTTCTTGGTTTTTTTCGAGACAGGGTTTCTCCATATTGTTTTGGAGGCTGTCCTGGAACTCGCTTGGTAGACCAAGCTGGCCTCGAACTCAGAGATCCACCTGCCTCTGCCCCCCCCCCCCCCGCAATATTAAAGGCGTGTGCCACCACCACCCGGCTCAGAAATGATTATTTCTATAGCCAATGTCATACCTGAACAGACTATTTCACATATGGTATTGAGTATGGACATTTTATATACATGCACACACATATATGTATATATATGTGTATATATATGTATATGAGACTTGAATTGAAACTTCATGTTTTGTTTTCAGCAAACATTGTTCATATACTAGGGATCCCCTACTATAATAGTTATTAGAACATAAAAATAAAGAAAGGTTGGGTCTGGAGGGATGACTCAGAGGTTAAGAGCACTAACTGTTCTTCCAGAGGTCCCGAGTTCAATTCCCAACAACCACAGGGTAGCTTACAACTATCTATAGTGAAATCTGATGCCCTCTTCTATTGTGTATGCAGACAGTATACTCTATGCATAATAAATAAATACATAGATTTTTTTAAAGAGCCTGTTAAAAGTAAAGAAAGGCCAGTGTCGGGGCCCATAGGAGCCACAAAAGGGCAAGAGATGCGTGTCAGGGTGGGCACGAATGCGGTGAGGCAAGTAGAAAGCATGGAGGCCGTGATTCTCGTCTGTTAGAGTTGGAGGAGGAACCATATACTTTGCAAGAGGCAGAAGGGCTCTGGGGTCAGGAGAACTCATTAAGTAAGCTGTAGAAGCATGAGTCTACATGATGTGTTCGAGAGCTGTAAGCAGTTGGCTGTGGCGGCGGTGATGGGATGATGTAATGGAAGGCAGCGTACTTTAGTGATGGAACTAAAGAAGTTGGGCTTATAGTTTGTAGGGGCTGCTGAAGGCCTGTAGATGGGAGTGACATCAGTTTTGTTTCTGCATTTTAAAAGAGGGTATCTGTCAGTAGTTTAAAAAAAGTACTGCCGGGCGTTGGTGGCGCACGCCTTTAATCCCAGCACTCGGGAGGCAGAGGCAGGCGGATCTCTGTGAGTTCGAGACCAGCCTGGACTACCAGGGGAGTTCCAGGACAGCCTCCAAAGCCACAGAGAAACCCTGTCTCGAAAAAACCAAAAAAAAAAAAAAGTACTAAAGTTGGGAAGATCATAGGCAGAACTAAGTTTGAAAGGGATTTTAAAATAAAATGGTAGCTGTTTTTAATATTTATTCATTAGGACATTATGATTAATTTTTATATCTATATTCTTTTTATTCCTTTAAAATTAACATTAGGAATCCAGAAACCTTTTGGACCACCACAGGCATGTTTCCCCAGGAGTTCATTATTTGTTTTCACAAACACATAAAGATTGAAAAGCTTGTGATCCAAAGTTACTTAGGTAAGCAAATCACAAATTTAACTTTTTATTATTCTTTAATTTTTCCATAGGCAGAGGACACATGTCAACTTTTGGCAAAGAACTAGTTTTTCTTTACAGCATGGGACCCTGTTTCATTGCTGAAATGGGAGATGGAGAGTATGGGTCAACACAATTAGCCTCTCTTCAACTGTAAATTTGAAACCCTTCCAGAGCACATCATAGTTTCCATGCAGTTTACTGTGTGAAAGTCTTTGGCAGAAGATTCAATTAGGATGTAAGAAGCTGGCTTGCCAGGATGCTAGGTCCTATGACATCTTCATCCTGGGCTCATTTAGCCTGTAGTTCTTAGACTCTTTCTGTAAATCTGATAACCCCAATTATTCCCACTGGATAGTTTTGATACTCTATTGCTAATGACATTTTCTGGGGATTAGGAATGGAATCTCCCCTTGGAACATTAAGTCCTGTCTGTGATAAAGTGTATCAGATAGAATCATGGCAGGAAACAGAATAGACCTCAGATGTTTCAAATGAAGAGACTTTATTAATAGATCTACTTATAAAATTCTGGCCTGAGCTGCAGGAATGAATAAGGGATAATGGCTCTCAAAAACTAGCTACAAGGTGGAGCCACTGCTGTCCTGGGACAAGGAAAGAACAGTGTTACCAGAGCCCAGGGAGATTTGGGGGCTGTACAGGGGGACCAGGCTAGCAGGAGCTTTGTAGTTGAAGGAACAGGACTACTATCAAAGACATGGCGTGAAGCAGGACAGAGTGTAAATAAAATATCCTACTCTCACTTTCTGCCCTCCAATTTTCTGGTGCCTGCCACTAACCAGCTCCAAAGAGAAGCTAGTTGTTCTAGGAGCTACAATCTATAGAAACAAGCCCCTCCAGAACAGGACAGAGAAGAGGAAGGATGGTTCTTGGGGGAGGGGTCATGTAGGGACCTTCTTCTGTCATGAATTATGGAGGCCTTAGAGTGGGAAATGCCTCATGTGTGAACTCTTTAGTCCATTGGACACCTTGTCTAGCTTCTGTAAACCTGTGTCCTCATCAGGAAAGTGGGTTAGTAATATATTTCTTATAAAGCCTTCAGCCAAGCCAGGCGGTGGTGGCGCATGCCTTTAGTCCCAGCACTTGGGAGGCAGAGGCAGGTGGATCTCTGTGAGTTCGAGACCAGCCTGGTCTACAAGAGCTAGTTCCAGGACAGTCTCCAAAGCCACAGAGAAATCCTGTCTTGGAAAAAAACAAACAAACAAACAAACAAAACCAACAACAACAAAAAGACTACAGCCAAGAGAAAATGAACAAAGATGCCTGACTCAGCATGTTCTCCATGAAGGTTTACAACCATGGCTACCAGAAGTATCACAACCAATATACAAACATTCCAGATAATAACCAAATTCAGACAAGCTCTATTAGATTTGTGCTCTGAGTGATAAACAGAGGCAAGATTGCCATTATACAGTGTCACATTTTGTCATAGGGACTTAGGGAAAACAGCCATGGCTTCCAGGACATGTTATTCCTGGTCCCAGCACTTTGTGTAGTACCCATCAATCTATGGTAGTCAAGTAGCAGAAACAACAAAACAGAACTAAATAGCTAATTAACATTTATTTATTCTGTTTATAATGCCAGTGCGGACCTTGAGGATTGAAAAGACCACATCTAAAGAGCCATTGGATTTTGAGCAGTGGGTTGAAAAAGGTGTGTATGATGCCAGTACTTTTCTGAACATGAGGGAACAGATGCCTGGCCGCTGACTCTGTGATATCAGTCCAACTGCATTTTGGTAAATAAAAAATGATTTTTAATGATTCTTTAACACAGGTAAGGCCTAGAAAAATACACATTTTGTAGTCTTCTTCATGTACTGTTTATATAACAACATTTTCAAAATTTAGGTTATCAAAAAAAAGATGACACATTTGAGGCTTTTGTGAGCTAATGGCTTATATATGATAAGCAAACAAATATTCATTTTGTACTTTTCTTTCCTGATTAATGGTGCTGTTTATTTAAACTGAGCTGGGCATGGTGGCACATATCCTCAATCCCAAGATTCAGAAAGTAGAGGCAGGGGGAGTCTCTGAGTTTGATCTTCTAAGCCAGCCAACATGACATAGTGAGTCCTTGTTTCAAAAAAAATTTTTTTGATAAACATCATCAACTAAATTACTATCTTCCATTTAAGTACAAATATACATAATGACTTCATGTGTCTATCTTCTTTTCTTAGAAAATACCATGAAAACAGTAGAATAAAAACACATAAAACTATAGGGAGAAAAGAAAACATAAACCTAGTGAAGCAGGCAAATGTAGATCAACAGCTGTTGTTGCCAGAGGGACAGGCATAACTTGTAGAACACAGCAGACTAGGTTGTAACCTAATGCATTCCCAGGAAAATATCGAGACGTAAGGTAATTTATTACATGGGACCACAGGAAGGCCTAAATTTGAGAGCAGCAGGTGATCTGGAAAGTGTGAATGAGACTAGTTCATAATTAGTTTCTTATTTTAGCATTGTACTGTTCATATAGTTAGGCCAGGAAGTGGGCATGTGGTCTACTTACCACAATATGAACTTAACTTACAAGTAAACAAGAAAGAGAGTATAAACAACCTAAAATTTAAAAAAGAATTATTTTTAATGTATATGGATGTTTTGTTTGCATGTATGTATCTATTCACCATGTCTGGTGCCCACAGAGGCCAGAGTAGGCATCAGATCCCCTGGGACTGTAGTTATAGACAGTTGTGAGTTCTGGGAATGGAACCCAGGCCCTCTAGAAGAACAGTCAGTGCTCTTAACCACTGAGCCATCTCAGAGGACCCCTATCCTCCACCTCCTACCACCACTTTTTTTTTTCTTTTTTTGGTTTTACAAGACAGGGTTTCTCTGTATTGCTTTGGAGGCTGTCGGGCCAGCCCGGCCTTGAACTCACAGAGATCCGCCTGCCTCTGCCTCCCGAGTGCTGGGATTAAAGGCGTGCGCCACCACCACCTGGCCCTTATACAGTTTTTATTCCATATGTAGCCTAGGCTGATCTGAAATTTACTATAGTCAGTCCTTCTGCCTTAGTCTCCTGAGTGCTGGGATTTCTGGTGCATACCACAATACTAGGCTACAGAGTGGAAAACATTCACTGCTAGGGAACATAACCAGAGGAAAAGGCACAGGAAAGCAGGAGATAATAGTTTTTATTATCTAAGGAAAGCATTAGGGAGCAGAAAAAAAGCCTCCAGAATCTTATTTTCCAAAGTCTTCCCCTTTGGTCCTGGATAGCTTTTGAAATTCTGTACATTATTTGATACAAATTAATGTCAAAAGGTATTATTATATTAACTAAATAGTTCAAATTTCTGAAAGAATACTCAATATAAATAACTCATGACTAAGTAAACTATTCTAGTTGTATGTTACTAAATTTGAGTACCAGAAGAGATCATATCACAGGCCGTTCTAGATCACAGTGAAATTTTCTTGTGGGTAAAGTTTGAAATTACTAGGAGCTTGATCAATAAGTGGGAAGTGTCTGCATTTTACCAATTTCTTACTGTATATTTTGTTAGTATGATTTGCATTTGCATTGTCTTTTGTTTATACTCACTAGAGGTATTTTTTTGTTGTTGTTGTTTTGTTTTTCGAGACAGGGTTTCTCTGTGGCTTTGGAGGCTGTCCTGGAACTAGCTCTTGTAGACCAGGCTGGTCTCAAACTCACAGAGATCTGCGTGCCTCTGCCTCTCAAGTGCTGGGACTAAAGGCATGCGCCACCAACGCCCGGCTCAGTAGAGGTATTTTACAGCTCATTAGTTTTTAAAAGTCAAATGTCTTATATTAAATCAACCCCCAAATAATGATAATTCTTTTAAATCTGTCTTTAACTTATAGTTTGCTAAGTAATCACTTTTTGCTGGGCACAAATTTCCATAGCTATCCTCATTATTTGAGCCTTAATCTATTTCTATTAAATTTGTGTTTTAGATTTAGTACACACAGAGGGGCAACTTCAAAACGAAGAAATTGTGGTAAGTGTACATACTTTGTAGAGTTAAGATTATCTTTAGTGAGCCCAATTTAGATTTTATACTTTCCTAGCATGAATTATTCATGATGAATATTCTCGTGGTATTAGCAGTTCTTTGCCTACTTCACCATTAGAGATTATTCTCAATAATATTATTTGGTAAATGTATTATTAATTGCCACCCCCCCTTTTTTTAACCAATCCTGGAGAAAGTGGCTCTATGCATAGAACAGAATTGAATTCATTTATTTAATTTTGTTCAATCATTTATTTTAAAAGTATTTGTTTACTTTCTTTCATCTGATTCTGTAAGGCGTTTAGAATAGGAGACTAAAAGGGATGAGATGTCAAAGCTGGATGTTAATTACACGGGAAAGGACAAGAGAGGCTTAGATAGGGAACTAGAGCAGAGGATCAGCAACAGCTAAGCCAGAGAGAGCTGAAGTGGAAAGAGAACCAATGTTTTCCGGCAGCATTCCATTGGGCTCTCCTTGTCAAGTGGAATGAATGCCCGCTGACAGAAGCTGCTGCTGCTTCAGCAGGAGGCCTCTGTCTCTACTAGTTGGCCACGCCCTCGTTTTAAACAAACAGCAACTAGTAAAACACTCCAAGTGTGTTTAGGTGCCAGTGTTGGTGTACAACTGCTCTCCGTGACATCTAGAGTGGCTTCCTACCTGTGGGGTTTGCAGCTTTGCATCCTGCCAGGAGCTGCTGGGAAATCAGCATTTCAAAGACTCTCCAGAGGGTGGGGAGAGCTCAGTCCACTGGCAGTACAAGTGGTAAGACTTGGGTTTGCTCTGCAGCACCTGCACAAAGATGTGAGGCATGGTGGCACCCACCAGTAAACCCAGTGCTGGCAAGGCAGAGACAGAGGATCCTTGAGGTTCATCATCAGAGACTGGAGAGGCCAGTGGGACCCTCATAAAGAAGAGTAATTGTGCTGATTTTATGGTTATGATTAGGAAGCCTCTGCATTCTTTGGTATTCGCTGGGGAGGGTTATAGAACATTTGGAAAGTAGTGAGGCTGCAAACCACTCACACTTTTATTATTGTCCTAGCAGAATGGCTGCATTCATTCTTGTACCTATTGACCATAGATCTCAGATAGTTACAACAGAAATGTGCAGAAAAATTTTTATCATTTTTAAACTTAATATTATAGCCAAGGCTTTATAATTATGTTTTTGAGGTACTGTTTACATATTTACATACATTTAAGCTAATTTATTTTTTTCTGTCATTACAAATAATTCTTAGGGAACATTAATACATGCTGTGGAGATTATGACCTTCACCTTTTTTAATTTTTATTTCCTAGGATTAAATTTCATGGAATGGAATTGCTGGGCCCAAGAGTATAAATATTTTATGGCCTTTTACATATATTGCCAAATTGGTTTCCAGGGAAATTATATAAATGTGAGAGTATGTCATGCTTCAGGATAGTATATCCAAAGGCATCATTAACCAGCAGAAACCACGTAGCATAAACAGTACTTTAGAAAGACACTTGTAAAACAGTTGGTCAGCAATGTACATTTATAGCCCTCCCACTGGTTTTCATAAAACCAAGAATGTTAGATACCATGCTGAGTCACTCCCAGGCAACTGCTAGATGAAGATGGCTTGTCTTCTGAATTCTGTCTTATATTCTGTTGCATGTTAGAAAGTTACTCTTCATCAAAGCCTCTGTTCTGCCAACTGCCTGTTAATAGTTTGCTAGGATTGCTAAAAGCACCCATATTGATTTTTTTCCCCTTTCAGGCACGAGATGGCTACGCCACTTTCTTGAGATTCATTATTGTTTCAGCCTTCGATCATTTTGCATCTGTGCACAGCATTTCTGCAGAGGGACTAGCAGTCTCAAGTCTTTCCTAGTAACTACAGAAAAATTCTCTGACCTACTTTTCTTTGGTATGTTTACTATTAAATAGATTTTTATCACTGTTTCCATGTTTATTCATATTTTCTTCGGTATTTTTGACAAAGAAATTCTGGTTACAGGAGTCAGCAGTGTTGGAGGCGATGAGGAAACTTTGACTTCAATATACAGCTTACTCAAGGAAATGACTCTGTATGAAAATTTATAATTCATTGTGCCTATATAGAATCTACTATAGAGCTTGTGAGATCTCCGTGCATTAAGTTTTTAATTTATTAAGTGATTGTGGCAAAAGCTAATTGAGCAGTATAAGCAGTATGGTGCGGGAGTCCAGAGTAGGAGAAGTACTCAGGGGAGGTGTGACTACCATCCTGGAACCCAGCCAGACTGAAAAGCAAGCCAATTTGTGAGATTTTGGTTTTGGGGGTTGTGCTGTTATTGTTGTTGTTGCTACTGTTATTGTTGTTTTTTGGTTTTATGATGGTTTGTCTTGATTTTGATGATTTTTTTACTTATTTATTTATGATTTGAAAAAATGCCAAACAAAAAAAGTAATCTGTATTTCTCCCAAACAGTCATTATTGACATCATTTTATATCCTGATATTTTTATGAAGCAAGGAACCTAGTGGATAGGATGACTGAATAGGACTTCTCTGACTATGTCTTATTCTTATTTTATTTAAGTAGCCAGTGGAGCAAAAAAACAAATCGCAAAATCCACCTTCTTCCATCTGTCTATCTCCATGTCTTCCCTTCTAGAATTAACTTCTGTTTTCAGAAAATTCACAGGGCAGTTGAAGAAAAGTAAACAGACAAGTAACCATTAATGTAGCTAACTGAAACATCCCTATCTGTGACTTCTGGCCTTCTTTGGATAGTGACATGTAATGAACTCTGGCCAATGAGATGAAAAGTAATCAACTTAAAGGCTAAGCAATAAACTGCCCCGGTGAGACCCTTCAGGGCTCTTCTCTGATGCTCTGGAGCAAATCCAGTCTGGATCTGGGAGTGAGGCCAGTGGCTTACAGATAGGAGGCTTAACATGGATTGACTGTGTAGGAATGGTAAGGTGTGGTGCTATATTATTTATGATTTATTAAAGCTTGCCTGAAGATTGAGAAAGCAAAGTCAGCCACAAGCCATAGAAGCCAGCATATACCTTTAATCCCAGCAGCCAGAAGCTAGGAGGTAGTGATACACACCTTTAATCCTAGGAGTCAGGATTAAGTAGATGGATCTTTGTGAGTCCAAGGTCACCCAGATCTATACAAGATTGAATCAGTCTAAAGAAGAATTGAATTGTAGCTCACACTTTTAATCCCAGGACTCATGAGAAGTATAAAAGACAGGAGCGAGGTCTCAGAGAGGCTCACATTCTCCAGTCA
Source organism: Mesocricetus auratus (assembly GCF_017639785.1). Taxonomy (NCBI): domain Eukaryota; kingdom Metazoa; phylum Chordata; class Mammalia; order Rodentia; family Cricetidae; genus Mesocricetus; species Mesocricetus auratus. Next base: position 31,853,866 of record NW_024429197.1, on the reverse strand, counting down.
CACTGAAGATGGGGCATTCAGTCTCCAGCCACGCTGAGGAGAGCTCATGGGTCAGCCCTTTCAGCCTGAGGTAGAGGTAAGAATTAGTGGCTTGGCTGCTTTGCTTTTCTGACCTTCAGCTTGAAATTTGAGCCCCAGTACCAGTATTTGGGTGTTTATTTTTCGTGTTACAGGAAGGAATCACTGTTCTGGGGTTGGGAGCTTCTGGAGCTGCCTGACTTTGTCACTGTCATCATGGAAAGTGTTAAGGAAAGGTCCCACTCTAGAGATATAAAAGCTCCTACAATCACAAGTCATGTGTGGATCTTGTCTGGAGGCAACTTGAACAAAACAACAGAGAAATTACAGTTTAAAGACAAATTGGGACATTTACCTGTAGAATGGTACTGTTCTTCTTTCTAGATATCCTGGATGTAGCTTATGTTTAAAAACCTGTTGATCCAAACATAATAGTGCTCACCTTTAATTCCAGCACTTAGGAGGCAGAGGCAGATGGTGCATGCTCTCTGAATTAGAGGCCAGCCTGGTCTACATAGTGAGTTCCAGTACAGCCAGGGCTATGTAGAGAGAGCCTGTCTCAAACACAAAAAATAAATTATAGAAAAAACCTGCCCAGGTATTTCAGATATATACATGGAGCTGTGCACAGGTAAAAACTAAGTATAGCTAGGATTTGATTTTAAACACATAAGCAGGGATACTCTTTTTTTTTTTTTTTTTGGTTTTTCGAGACAGTGTTTCTCTGTGGCTTTGGAGGCTGTCCTGGAACTCACTTGGTAGTCCAGGCTGGTCTCGAACTCACAGAGATCCGCCTGCCTCTGCCTCCCGAGTGCTGGGATTAAAGGCGTGCACCACCAACGCCCGGCGGGATACTCATTTTGTAGCTTCAGCTTTACTACTGAGTTACTCCCCAGCCCAACTAGACATTTTTAATAATGTTTTTGTAGTTAACTGACACAAATGTGTCCATGAATTATTGAATATGGGGGTTCAATATTTTTATGTATTCTTAAGATTGTTTAGGATAAAGGTAAAAATAATGACCCAGAAGACTTTTATTTATTTTGTTTTAGTAGATTGAACATATATTTATTGAAGGAAAGTGACGAAAACCCCTGAGAGTAGGGTTCCCAGGGAGGGATACTTGAGAGGACATCTTTTGCTTATGTTTTGTGTACCTTTCAGATGGCTTTTTCTGGCGAGATCCCAGAAAGAGTCAAAGCTAGGTGTACTGGTGGGTTGTTTTGTTTGCAAGGAGGAGGAATCATGGCCAGGGCCTCACACTGTTAGGCAAGTAGTCTTTCACAGAGCTACATCCTCAGTCCAGGATTTTAAGGCTCTAAGGATTTCTGATAAATTGCTTACAACGATCTGTGAAGTGGTAAGGTTTGAAAAGTAAGGTTTGAGGGTGAACACAGGAAGTCAGAAAGGCATGTGAACAGCAATGCTGTCATCAGGGATGAGAGGGTGAACACCACTCATGGATCACGTCTGGGGCGGGGTGACTGGAAAAGCCCGATGGAGCAGAGAGCCAGCTTATCATAGCCCCTGTACAGCTTCCCAGGGTTTCCTGTTACTGGAGCCATTAAGGTTTTTGAGAATGTGACCTAGAGCAATTGCTTTCATGTTCAATAGCAGAAATGCTGAGGATTTCCTTTTTGCCAAGTTCTAAACTGAAATGTCAATAATTCTTTCCATAAGAACTCTGTGTTAAAGCTTACAGATTGCTGCAAGGGGTCTCCAGGGTTTATCTGATCCATCTCTGGCACATGCCTGGTGAATTCTCTTTAAGCAGCTTCTGTGGATTCAGCGAACAAGTGGTCAGTGCCATCCTTGTAATTCTGCTTCATATGGGACTGGAAGGTTGGGGGGGGGCTCAGTGGTAGAGTGTGCTAGCCACTCAAGACCCTGGGTTGCATTCCCCAAAACAGAAGCAAACAACGAATAAAGACAGACATGCACCATTGGAGATCTGCATGTTCTGTCCTGTTTACCTAGACCTTAAATCCGTTCTCACTGGTTGGCAGTGTGGGCTCACCTGGGAGCTCCTCATCTCATCTCTATTCCAAGTTCAAACTTCCCTCTGCCGAACCCCATTCTTAAAGTTTCACTTGTTCTGCCCACAAACCCTGCCTCTGCCATTGTGCTGTAGGGAGGTCCTCTTCCCAGAGCCCTTTCTTCAGCTGCCTTCCTCATTTACTGTAGACTGTGTACCCTTGGTAGCTGAACAGGGTCATTGGTTTGCTTGCCTGTATCTTTATCTGAAATCCTTGAGGAGGTGTGGCTTTGTTTTTTAATTAACATAATGTTTTATTGATTCTTTGGGAATTTCAACATCACATACCCCAATCCTACTCATCTCCCAGTCCCTTTGTATCTTCCCTTCACCCTTGTAGTGTACTCCCCAAGGAAAACTAAAAAAGAAATAATGAAAATAAGATAAAAAATAAAATTAAGATTGCAAATAAAAATATTAAAACAAGCAAACAAGACAACCCACTTTAACCCTCCATCTTTTCTACCTCTCCATCACCCCTTCGTTCATCTTAGTGGCATTGGGAGCTGCTGTGAATCGTACAGCATACCCTTTGGTCCAAACAGCTTTACTTGTAAATGTTCACTGTGTAGTGTGTGGTTGGTCAGGTTCAAGGCCTCTGGCTTCAGGTACACCATTAATGCTGGACCCCCAATGAATCTCCTCTCAGATATCCTGCTGTTGCTTCAAGTCATGGAGATCCTGTGGCTATGGTTCTGTAGGACCAGTTCCTTCACACACTCCAGTGAGAAGGTATTTTGTTTTGTGATCTTACGTGTCACAGGCTGGCCTTGAACTGCTGAGAATGACCTTAAACTTTTGGTCCACCTTACCTCCAGAGTGCTGGGCTTACAGGACTGAGCCACCATGCCTGGTTTATGGGATTCTGGTCATCAAACCCCGGCTTTTGTTCATGCTAAGTAGATCCTACCAACTAAACTCCAATGCCAGGCCCAAGTTTTTAATATAGTTAGCTAACAATGTATACATTTTTTTAATTCAGTTTGGTGATTGCCTCTCTTGGCGTGTCTCCTACCTTCTCTATAATTCAGTCCTTCCCATCTACCTCCCCAAAAGAAGGTAGTGAAAGGAAGGGACTGTGGGGCTCTGAGTCCCTTTGGGCCGTCAGAAAGGGAATAGAAACTAGAGCAATCATTGGATGTCACAGAGGTTGTCAGTGAAGGAGCTGAGCAGGGTTGGAGGACAAACTGAGGTGCCAGAGGCCTGAGTCTCCATTGCCCGGCTAAGGGCCTGGGGAGACAACCTCAAAGGTTTAAGGGCAAGCAGGTCCTGAAGAAGGGAGATGGTGCTTCCTCCCGAGGGGGAAGGGGAGGTTGAGTCAAGGAAAGGGCTTCCCCTTTCTTTGTAGACTGGAACTCCCCTCCTAGGACAGCAGCTTTGAAGACTACAGACACTTCACTGCAGGTAATATATGGAAAGAAGTCTTCGTGGTGTTCTTGCTTTAGCCGACCTATCACTGCCTTGCTGGTGGAATGATGTTGCTGACAAAGAGAAACAAGGCAGCACACAGCCGCATCGGTTTCTGGATAAAAAAGTAGAGTTGAGGAAGCACCAGGTATTTATTTGAGAAGGCACCAGGTACTTCTTTGTGGCCAGATCTCCTATCCAAGTTTCGGAAGCTTTTTCTGCTACCACCAAGGCTGCTCCGGGTATTTCTTTTGAATCTTCTGGCCCTCAGAGTGGCACTTTCCAGCCGATGAGCCTCTGTGTACACGAACTTCATTTTCTCCAGAACTAGACTAGACCAATCTGAGCTGAGGGAACCCAGGGGGCTGGAGGGTTAGGATAGACAGAAGTGGTTTCCACTCAGACTCAGCTGGATCTCGCCATAGACTAAACAACCAGTCAATAGCCGTTTAAAGCGGTGGGTGAGCAGTGCATTGGTGAAACCTACCTCAGGGATGCCCCTTCTAGCTGAAACCAGCTAGGAGAACCCTCAATTGAGCAAGTTCCCTCACCAGGCTGGTGGTGCATTTTACTGTGTGGTAACTGATGAGGGAGAACCCAGTTGCCTGTGGCTGGTGCCACCCATGGTCTGGTGGAGTGGAGTAAGCAAGCCAGGAGGAGGAGCAAGCCAGTAGGCTTCACTGGCTCCCGTGATGGACTTGTAAGCTGAAATGAACCTTTTCCATTCCAAGCTGCTTTGGTCATGGTGTTCTACCACAGCAATAGAAACCCTGACTAAGACAGCGGCCTTAATCTTCCAAGTGAGGAGCCCTGATAGTGAGCCTTCTAAAAGTTAATGGCGTGCATCAAAGTTTAAACATGCACACAGCCTTTAACATACTCCATTTGTAAAAATAGGTTTGAATGAAATAGATAAGGGATGAATACACAAAGATAAAAACTTCCAACAATACTGTTTATAAGATAGGAAAGCTGCATCTATTTAAAAAAATGATACAGGGCTGAGGAGATGGCTAAGGACAAATTTGCATGCAAGTGTGATCTCACCCTTTTTCTCAAAACCCACTATTGATAACAAAAAGAATTCTTGTAAGAGAAAGAATGCCATCAAGGAAATACTTACACTTGTTGATCTCAAACTGGAACATATACCTGTTATTGACTAAGTACTACAGCTGTAGGCTTTTGGTGAAGGAGGAAGCCAAGAACAGACATGTCATCTCCCAGGGCTAGAGACTTAACATGTCAAAGAATATATATATATGGCTTAGGCAGCAATCTCTTGGTTTCTGCAGATGGCTTAAGGAAGAGGGAGAGTGACCCATAGATGTTAGATAGATGACACAGACGGGCAGGCAGGGATATGGGACCAAATATGAAACCAGGCTAGGCATATCAAAGAGACTTCTGGGTTCCTGTCAGAGTGAGTTACTGATGGTACTCTCCAGAGAACCCTCTGGGGAAGTAAGGAGCAGCAGAGAGCAGAGACAAAAATCTAACCCAAGATAACTGCAGCCCAAGTTTCCCCTTGTCCCAGTGGCACAGCAAGCCTTGGAGTGTCAATGGCACCAGAGTATACTGCCCACCCAGAGCAAGGGACCAGCCTTGGCACACTCCAGCCCACACTCAGGTGGAGAACAATCACTTGGGCATCTCTGGGTAAGAGGACTCCTGTCAATTGAGGGCGGTCTCAGGAGCAGGGACATCTGTGAACCCTCAGCAGCCAGCACTCACAGCAGCTGGCACATGAATCAACATCTGGCAGAACACCAGCAACATCCACTGAGGCAGCGTGTCTGCATTGGTGCTCCTGGAGCAGCAGGGTCAGCTTCATCTCTGGGAACTTGCTGGAGAGGCAGGTCCCTCAGCCCACCCCCAAGTCTACTGAACCCCAAACCCTGGAAGTGAGACTTGAGCATCTGCATTTCATCAAGCCCTCCTGGTATGGTAGTTTTAGTACATATGCAAATGTGGGAGCCACTGTGCTATGGGGGCAGATGACTGGAAGCTGTGAAACAGATAAAGCCCTGGGAAAATGAAGATGCAGAACATGTGTTGCGAGAGAAATTACACACAGACTTCTCAGACTCAAGTGACCCTCCCAACAAAGTAGCTGAGACTGTAGGGCCTGCCACTTCTGACTCCTGCATTCCAGGAATATTTGCTACAGGACAATCCACACTGGGATGGGCCTTGGTAGAGGTGCTGAACTTCAATATAAAAGGGTCTGTGGGTTTCCAGGCAGAAAGGTTGGTTTAAGTGCCAAGAGAGAGGTAAGCTGGGCTGCCCCAAAACACCTCCTGTCTAACTTTGCTGCCAGACCGTCATCCAGCCGTGTCTACCAATCTCAGGCAGAGATTGTAGCATGAGATTCCGCAGCTCAGTCATGATGCTTTCTGCTTAAAGATGACAGCCAGGTTTGTGAGTGTGAAGTTTCAGGGCATAGCGTCCATGTGGCCTCCTTGGCAAGCTACCCGCAGCTTCAGTAAACTTGTCTGATGAGGAGACCATAATCCTGGAACCCTTTTCCAAACACTAATGATACTTGGCAAAGCACACACGTGCATAGAGAAGGAGAAGAAATGTGTTCATGTGTCATTAGCCCAGGTTATCCTAAAACTCACTATCCAAAGCCAGGCAGCACTTTAATCCCAGCACTCAGGAGGCAGAGGTAGGCAAATCTCTGAGTTCAAAGCCAGCTTGGTCTACAAAGTGAGTTCCAGGACAGCCAGGGCTACACAAAGAAACCATGTCTTGCCTAGGCTGGTCTTGACTTGAGATCTTCTGATCTTGGTCCCTTTGGTGCCAGGGGTTAAAGAGTGTGTTGCCATTCCTGGGCTGGATATATTATTTTAATAAACCTTTTAAAGTTCATGTCTGTATTTACTAGAAACAAAATACCCTGTGATCAGGAATGCATTGGGCCTAACTCAGGAAACACTCTGATGTTGCAGAACTTTGGTTTCCCCAGCCCCTTGTCAGGCCCTGAAGACAGTGCTTCATCCTGTCAAAATGGGTGCAGACTCAGAATCCTCACATAAAGCCAAGCACTGCAAAGGGCACCACCCTCACGAACAAGCAAACTGTGATGCAGGGGCTCTCCCTTCAAAAGCAGACACATGATTGCGAGTGTAGCTCAAAGGGAGAGCAGCTGTCCAGCATTCAGGTCTGAACTTGATCCCATTGAACAAACAAGAAAAGACACTGGAAGAAGGGAAGTATATACATAGTAATGTGTGTTGTCTGCTATTTTGCTGGTGTTCTGATAAATAAAGCTTGCTTTGAGTCAGAGGGCAGAGCTAGCCACTAGTTAACCATAGAGATCTGGAGGACTATACAGAGAGACAGGAAGTGATCTTTCTGTTTTTTTCTCTGATCTTTCTGTTTTTTTGCCCTGATATCTGACTCCTGGGTTTTTTGTTTGATTTGGTTTTTTTCGAAACAGGGTTTCTCTGCGGCTTTGGAGGCTGTCCTGGAATTAGCTCTTGTAGACCAGGCTGGTCTCGAACTCACAGAGATCCGCCTGCCTCTGCCTCCCAAGTGCTGGGATTAAAGGTGTGTGCCACCAACGCCCGGTCTGACTCCTGGTTTTTATTGATAAGATTAATTAGGCTTATGCTTAAAATATGTCAGAACATGGTCCGAGAATGGAGTTCTGTGAGAAAACTCCAAGAAAATAAGACAAGAGTCCTGTGTCCTCAATGTCTTCAAAAACACAGAATTGTTCTTGGAATCATGCTCCTCCCAGGTGTAGAGGACAGGAGTGAGTTTACTTCAGCTGTTGTTACTGACGTCTCTATGGGAAAACATGTTTTTTTTTTTAAGATTTGTTTATTTATTTTGTATGCAATGTATACCTGCACACCAGAAGAGGGCACCAGATCTCACTACAGATGGTTGTGAGCCACCATGTGGTTGCTGGGAATTGTGCTCAGGACCTCTGGAAGAGCAGCCAGTGCTCTTAACCTCTGAGTCGTCTCTCCAGCCAAGGAAAATATGTTATGTGACTTATCCTTGTGATTGAACACCTTTCTCAAGGGATTCTTCTTAATCTTCAGGGTGTAAATTGTCTGATGCTCTGAATCAAATTGGCTATTTCATGGGACTTTAGTCTGCTTCATTTTTAGGCCCGTGCTCCCAGATTCATGATGGGAAATTTCTTCTGAATCATTTATGACTTCTCCTAGGAGTACTGCTTTAAGCTTCCCTGAGAAAGTCCTGAGCATACTACCTCTCCTGCTTTTAGGGAGATATCCTTAGCTACTTGCAGGTCTTCCTTATGCCTTGGAGGTTATGATAAACATAAAGAAACAGAGATCTCTTCATGAGGCTCTGAGACATTCTTAAAACATCTGCCCCATACTTACAAACAAGATAATCAAAACAAAGTATACTTAAAAAGGTCAACAAAATTCAGTGGACTAGAGAAGTTGTCTGCAGATCAGATTACAAGCCTCTTCCCGTTGTACATTCAGGCAATTACATAGCACTTACAGCAACAAAGTTAGATTGTCTGGAGATACCTCTGTCCTATAAAGAGACTTATATTGATGGACAAAGAATGGTGTGGAAAGATAATAAAAACTGTGGGTTATGACCTCCCTTTCCTAGAAAAGTTAGCTCATGCAGGGCCACTATGGTATCATATGATAAAGAAACAACAACAACAAAAAGCCAGGATTTAGAGATATAAATTCTATAAAGATATAAAGAATAAACATTGTATTATGCCAGAAATTGAACAATAACTGCAGCAGCCTTCGCCTGAGGATTTTTCTTGGGCACTCTAACCATTAAGAGTTAATAATCACCAGGTGTTGGTGACACACGCCTTTAATTCCAGCACTCAGGAGGCAGAGGCAGGCAGATCTCTGTGAGTTCAAGGCCAGCCTGGTCTACAGAGCAAGTTCCAGGACAGCGTCCAAAGCAATACAGAGAAATCCTGTCTCAGAAGAAAAAAAAAGTTAATAATCCACTGCTCGGGACATGGCAATCTGCCCTGGCTGGCTTGGAGATTTTCTGTCTAGTGTCCTTGAAACTGCAAGAGCTGCCTAAAAGTTGGGTTATGGGGTTGATGCGTAAAAATGATTGTAAAAGATAACTCTGTTCTGTCATGGTTTATCAGTGATGACTAAAAGATATGCAAGAGGAAGTTGAACATGTGTCTAAGAACAGAAATGATATGATCTATGTTTTGGAACAACATGAATCTATCCCTGCTTACTGAATTCTGTATAAATAAAGAAACACCCTGAGCCGGGTGTTGGTGGCGCACGCCTTTAATCCCAGCACTCGGGAGGCAGAGGCAGGCGGATCTCTGTGAGTTCGAGGCCAGGCTGGACCGACAGCCTCCAAAACAGAGAAACCCCGTCTTGTAAAACCAAAAAAAAAAAAAAAAAAAAGAAACACCCTGACTGCTGATCAGTGAGGCTTCGAGATTCTCCCAACCACCATGGCCTGGCTCAATCCTTCCCTCACCTACTCCTTGCCTCCTCTCTAGAACCTACTAATTGCCAGGTCTGCCCACCCTCTACCCCTAGAGGACCTCAGCTATATTGTGGTGGTTTCAAGGTAATTGGCCCCATAAGCCCATGGGGATGACACTATTAGGAAGTGTGGCTTTGTTGGAGTAAGAGTGCTATGGTGGTAGATTTGGGGGTTTCGAATAACTCAAGCCAGGCCCAGTGTCCTCTCTTCCTACTGCTTGCCTACCCAAATGTAGCGCTGTCAGCTACCTTCCCAGCACTGTGTCATGCCACGGTGTTTCCTGCAGTGACAATAATGGACTAAACCCTGAAGCTGTAAGCCAGCCCCAGTGAAATGTTTTCCTTTGTAAGAGTTGCTGTGGTCACGGTGTCTCTTCACAGCAGTAGAACATTAACGAAGACACCTTTGCATCACTCTGCACCCGGAAGAATCAGCTCTCACTGCGTGGTGTAGTGAAAGGAACTGAACTGGGAAGATAGAAGTCTATTTTATTCTAAAAATGTGGTTTCTGTGGTGGTTTGAACGAAAATGGCCCTGTTAGGAAGTGTGGAATAGAAGCAATAGAACCCTAAGGAAGGCAGTTCCAGCTGTTAGCACTGGCTGACAAGTGCGAGTTTGTACTTACAGACAGGAGCTGAAGGAGTGTGAGAAGTGGTTCAGAAGCGCGCAGTCTTGCCGAGCGAGCGCTGAAGGAGGGCAGTGCCTGGCTCCGCTTCAGTCCTGCTACCCTGATGGCCATTTGTTCCCACTGTCACCGCACAGACTCACACCTGGCTTAGCTAGTTGCTTTGGCAGTGCAGAGAATTTTTATTCAGTGACTTACTGTCCTTTCACACACCCTCACTCTGAAACAAGGGGACCCCAAGGAGGCAGTTGACATCATGACAACAGCTACACTCTTGTGGCACTTTCTTTGAGCCAGGCATGGTTCTAAGGTTTTGCTTATAAATCCTCTGGAGAGGCACTACTGATGTCCCATTTTATTATTCAGGGTACTGAGGCAGCTTAACTGATAATCAGAATGGATACAGGGTTCTGACCTTCAGCCAGGGCAAACATCAATGTGTTGTTTATCAGCTCAGAGAATTTACACTACTCTGAGCCCTGACTCTTTATCCACAAGTGGGGATAAATAATACCCTTTGGAGGATGTGGTGGTTTGAAAGAAAACGGCCCCAAAGGGAGTGGCACTATTAGGAGGTGTGGCCTTGCTGAAGTAGGTGTGGTCTGTTGAAGTAAGTCTGTCACTGTGGGGTGGGCTTTGAGGTCTCCTTTGCTCAAGCTACACCCAGTGATAACTAAGACTTATGCTAGCATGTTTGCCATGTGCATTCTCTCATCACCTCTCAAGGAACTTCTGTTGTGATGTGAAAAGTTACATCCCTTCAGCAACATTCCACAAGATAATACACGTAGACATGTGCCACGTGTGAGCATTCTTCCCGAATGGGGCCCCTCCAGCAAGTGATGTTTTAGCCAATGAAATGACGTGTGCTATCCTGAAAGATAGGTCAGGCCAAACACAAGTTAGAAGAGAAGATGCACAGATCACACTGATGCCACTCAAAATAGACTGACAGATTTTTAATTATTATTAGCATGTTGGTGTTGCCTCTTACAACATTTGAAAAAAATCAAGGCACAGCTCTGTGTACTTTGCACTGTGACCATCATAAGCAAATATGAAAAGAAGCAGTCACAACAGACAGACCGATGGTTGCCCATCAGTCCAATGCCATCTAATACGAAGGACCAATAAGAGACATGTGAGTCAGTGAACAGAGTTTCAACAGGGTCTGCACGGTAGCTTTTGCCAGTGCCTGTGGTTCGATTGGTCAAAGTTACAAAGCTTCTGGTTCAGCACCAGAGAACCAGAGAAGTGGAATTAGATTGTGTTGCCATGGAAACGCCTATCACTAACATTACCAACTGATTTCAATATTTTGGCTAGAAAGAAATCTGTTTTCTTTGGTTCCCACTTTCTCCGCCTTCAATTCCTCATCTCTTATTAACAAGTGGAAATACGTCCTCTGCTTGGTATCAAAACAAAGCACACACACACACAAAAAGAGAAAAAACAACTGCTCAGCATTTTAAATGATTGGGTCTAGGAGTGGCAAATTTGGTCAGACGGATTGAATGTAAAGGATGCCATATCAAAGCTCTTGAGATCATCACAAGAGTCACTACACTTCAGAAGTCTCCCAGTGGTGCTTGAGTGCCCTCCCGCCAGAAGATGTTAAACCCTGGACTGGTGGTCTCTGCTGTGGGAGCAGTGCGGAGTGCACATTCGCTTTTGCTAAAGCTCAGTATTGCTTTATTTCCTGGTTGTAATAATTTGTGTTGGTTGTGTGCTGTGACCTACATTGCCTCCCTGTGAGTTATTTAAATCAGAAACATCCCTACTGGTAGTTCAGCTGGGAACACAGGTCAAAGGTAAAAAGGCACCTGACTGGGGTTGGGAGAGCACCAAGCTTGGGGAGCCCTCCTGTTGGTTCCCTAGAGTTGAGCCGTGTGCCCAGGTGAAGTGCAAAGCTTTTCCAGGACAGCGCGGACCTCTTCTGGGTTGTAGTTCCAAGGGCCAGGTTTACCCTGCAAGAGAGATGTCAGGTGTCATTGGTCCCACCCTACAATGCATGTCGTGTCTGTGCTTGGCTGAGAGGTCTGGGCTAATGATACATCCATATGGGAGTTTTCAACACAGGACAGATTCAGCCTTGAGGTAGGTCATGCCACTCAGGGAACTTGTGGAGAGTGATACCAACATTTTACCTGAAGACTGGGCAGGGAATTAGGAGGGAGGCCAGAGGCAAATGACAGAGGTTTAGGAGAAGGGGACCAAACTCTCGCACATCAGCCTCCACATTGAGTTCTTTTCTGTAGAACCGCCTCTGACTCGCCACACCCGCCGCCCTCACTCAGCCCTCCTCATCCCGTTTCGGGCAACTATAGTACTTTCTGTCCTCGGTCCCTGTTCTCTTTGTCCTCTATTCACAGACACCAGTGATCTCCCTAAAGTACAGATCCAATCAAATCGTGCTCTCAAAAGCTTCCTGTGGCTCTTCTTGACCTTTGGAGGAAGATGAAATTCCCTGGTACAGAACCAGACCCTGGTTGTCTAAATGCCTAATTCCCTCCCTCCTCATGCCTTGTCCTAATGTGCCTCACACCTTACCCACCTGCTTCTGATATTCTCAACAAATTTCCCTCCTGGAGATGGCTTGGTGGACTCCTTGCTGTTCAAGGCACAAGCTGTCCAGTTGCTCGGAAAAGCCTGCCCTTCCCCCAGGAGGAGGAAACCCGAAGCCTGAGAGCCAGATCAATTCTGACACCATGCTTTCATTCCCACCATGTCCTCAACATCTTCGGTGTTCTAACAGCAGAATTGAACTGTTGGGGACTCAGAGACTTGGCTCATAAAGTAAAATATTTACTCTCTGGCTCATCAGCAGAAAAGCTTCTCTGACCCCTGCTCTGAAATCTTACAGCACATGGCTCACTGATACCCACTCCCCTCTCTCTCTCTCTCTCTCTCTCTCTCTCTCTCTCTCTCTCTCTCTCTCTCTCTCTCTCTCTCTCTCTCTCTCTCTCTGTCCTTCCCATTCTCTATATAGAAAGGGATGGGTGTGTGAGCTCCAGAGCAAGTGCTCATAAAGTTGAAGATGTGAGAACCCCGGAAGCTGGAGTTACAGGTGGTTGTGAGCTGCCTCACATGGGAGCTGGGACCTGAACTCAGGTCCCCTGGAAGAGCAGACAAGTCCTTAGCTGCTGAGCCGTATTTCCAGCTATAACCTTGTTTTTTGAGACAGGGTCTCTCACTAGGGCTTACCAATTAGGTTAGACTCCCTGTCTGCAGAGCCCTGTCTGCAATCTTGGCATCCCAGTAATGATATCTGTGTGCTGGGATTAAAGGCATTTACTACTGCCGCCACCACCACTGCCACCACTGCCGCTGCCACCGCTACCCTAGCAAGAATATCTGTGTGAGAGTTACCTGTCAATCCAGGGCAGCTTCCACCTGCCTGTTTCTAATCCCTAGCACTGGGATTCTAAGTGCACACCACTGGGCTGAGCTTTTTCACATGGGTTCTGGGTACCAAATTCAGGTCCCTGTGCTTGTGTGGCAAGCTTCTTAAAGGCTGATCGTCTTTTCTTCTCCACTGCTCTTGTTTGTGTCTTTCTTAGCCTCTAGACTGCGGATACCTTCAACGTAAACCAGGGGTCACTCTGTATTTCTTCTACCTGCACAGGGCCTACCCAGGGTAGGGACTCAGGGTCCAGCTTGCCTCAGTAGTGTCATCTTAAGATTAGGTCTCTCTGAGTGTGATGGCACATGCCTTTAATCCCATCACTCGGGAAGCACGGGCAGGTGGCTCTCTGTGAGTTTGAGGCCAGCCTGGTCTACAGAGTGAGTTCCAGGACAGCCAGGGCTACACAGAGAAACCCTGTCTCTAAAAAGATAGATAGATAGATAGATAGATAGATAGATAGATAGACAGACAGACAGACAGACAGACAGACAGACAGACAGACAAAGATGAGTTCTCAGGGAGAAGGGAAGGTGGGTCTTCTACTGTGACCCTTGCACCCTGGGGCTCCATCTGTACGGTTGTTCTTTGTTTCACCAGCATGTTGTAGAATCAGCTTGTCATCTATGTGGCTAGCCATCCATAGTCTGTTCTCAAGGTCTGAAATCCCTTCAGAACTACACAACTTAGCTTCTACCCTCTGGGTAGGCTAATTGTGTCTGATGGGTATTGGCTATGATTACTCTCTTTACCTAACCAGACAGAAACTTTGAGAGGGAAACAGTTGCTATGAAGCTGGCCTGACTCAGTGTCCAAGTCATTTTCCTGTTTCATTTCTAGCTTCTAGTCACCAGGTCCTTCTCAGCAGTGACAGCTCCAGAGCCTTCCTCTTCTGCTTGCCTGGTAACCTTGGGCAAGTTATCCCTTCTCTGAGAATCATGTATGAAATAGAAACATTTTCTCACTCATCTTAAAGCCAAAAGCCATTGAGATGGCTCAGGGGCTGAGTGTGCCTTTGGCCAAGCCGGATGTCCTGAGTTTGAGTGTCAAGACTCACCTGGTGAAAGGAGAAACTGACCCCCACAGGTTACGCTCTGACCCCCCACACTCACAGAGGCGTGCATGTGCCCTCCTTCACACATGTAAAATAAATAAAATGTAATTTAAAAAATGAAAAATAAAGGCTGGGCATGATGGGCACACCTTCAACCCCAGCATTCAGGAGGCAGAGACAGGTGGATCTCTGTGAGTTCAAGACCAGCTGGAGCTATGTAGAGAGACCTTGTCTCAAAAAATAAATAATAAAAGAAAACTAAACAACAAGAGGAGATAAGGACTAAGCCAGCCTCTGGGTGCTGAGGCAGCCAGGAGGTTGCAGCTCTAGTGAAATGCTGGCATGCTCACGGGCACACTTCACAGTGCACCAGGTGGAGACCAATCTCATCTTGCAGAAGACAAGACTGGAAGGCTTTGAGATTAAAGGACTCGCCCAGATTACGTGGTGAGAAGTAATGGAATACAGTTTGCCCTCTTCTGCCCCTGTGACGCCAACCCCTCGCCCTTCCCGGACCTCTGGCCCGGGTCACCACCTTGTAGCAGATCCTGCCCTCATGCACCACGTAGAGCCTCTCAGGTAGGGCTGCATAGAGCTGGCTGCTCTGGTTCCGCATCGTGTCCACCACCACGGGGCACGCGGGATTCCTGGCCAGCAGCAGGTGGGCCGCCTGCAGGCGGTCCTGGAGGCTTCGGTGCTGCTTGATGTCCACGTTGTTCCTAAAAGCCCAGCCATCTGCAAGAGGAAGGTTAGGCTGCAGTCTGGTGGATGTGACATTCGGTTCTCGTGGTCTAAGTCCCACCTACTTTTAACAGAAAGCTCCACATGGTAGCGCCCTCTTAGAATCTGGCTCCTGACAGGTGAAATACAAGGCCACACAGGTGTTACCAGAACTCCAGCGCTACCTGGTAGGCCTTGGGTCTTCAATGAGACATAGCCAAAGTGTTTCTTGATCGTTAGCCTACTTTTGAGCCACTGGGGACTTTGTTGGAGGAAAAGTCTGTCTGGGGGAGGGCAGTGAGAGTATAGCCCATTCCCAGGATGCCAAGGTTGCTGGTACCTCAACTGCGTTTAAGGGCAGAGGTCAGAGCAGTGGTTATTCAGGTGTGTGGTCCCCCTGAGAGCTTGTTAGTCCCCGGGATTCCCTGCACTAGGTCACAGAGGACCGGGCTCTAAAGTGTGTGTTTTCAGTCTTCTCCATGATTCTAATGTACAAGACAGTTTAAGAACTACTGCTCTGAGTGACTGAGCAGCGGTGGCTCATGGCTTTAATCCCAGCACTGGGGGATTCTGTAGTTTTACGTATATGTAAGCCTTTCTATAGTAGATATTTTTAAAGATCAGCTTAGGCAGCAAGAGCTCAAACACAAGGCACAGTGAGTCTCTCTGTGAGAAGTAGGCCCTGGGCAGTCCACTGAGATCTGTAATCTCCATAGCTGGGAAGAGACAGGGCGGTGACAGCCCCTGAGATGACCCACGTACTTATTACCCCATGATATTTTAAGTTGTCTACCAAATGTGATGAGAACCGAACCTCATCGAGTAAGAGCTATCCTGTAGCAGTGTTCCTCCGAGTGTGGTCCTCACACAAGAGGCAGAGTCATCACCTAGAACTCAGCCCAGGCCTGTGAAGGCATATGCCTTAGCAGGACCCCAGGAGCATGGGGGCTCACCAAAGTTTGGTGAGCTACACTCCAGACAGGCCATATTGTCTCTTTGATCTTAGGATATATCCTGAAAAATAGCTATAGGGAAACCATTTTCATGACACTTTGGGTCTCAGCTCCTTGTAAATGGTCTCAAAGCAGTTGCCTTCTCTTGACCCCTCACTTATCTGTGCTCCTCTTCAGACTTCTCTGTGTGCCCTGGCTGAAAGCAGACTGTGGAGGAAGAGGCAGCGGGAAGGCCAGCGCAGGGCTTCTCTGGCTCTCCCACCTTCCCCTCCCCCACCCCCACTATGAGATGTGCTTGGAGGATGGGAGAAGAAGAGCGTGGGAAGAGCGGAGCAGGCAAGAGTCTTTGCACCTGCCGCGTGAGCCTCTTCAATGTAAATGATGAGGAAATCTGCTGTGGAGGTGAAGTCGTCTACAAGTCTCTTGAATTGGTCCAATTTGAAAAGAAACGAAGGTCAGGTACAGCTGCCAAAATTCAACACCAGCGGCCTGTTTTCTGCAACAAAAAGAACCATCAGGGGCCATGACTTGCATAGCTTTCTTCTGTAACATCTTCCCTCCTGAATTCAAATCTGTTCCTTCTGACCCTGTGGGATGAGACCTTGGTGGAGAGCCCAAACCAAGACAGTGTGGCTAGTGGGGGCTAAGGCTGACTTTTGCCCCTGAAACCAGAGGTTTTATTAGGGTCTCAATGACAAATGTAGATGCTAAATGGTAATTAAAATAATAGAAGAATTCCTTCCTCTCAGGCTGTAGTTTATAAGGGTAGGCAGATATACATCCTCTATGGGATATGATTGCTAATATTCAAGATGAGTAGTTACTTCCTTTTTTTGAGACAAGGAAGGCCTCACTGTATAGTACTGGCTACCATGGAACTCACCATGTAGACCAGGCTGGAAATGAACTCACAGAGCTCTGCCTCCAAGTGTGCATCTCCATGCCTGGCAATTCTTTTCATTCTCACCAGGGATCTGAAGTATGGACTTGCTTCAGCATCCACACACAGCATCCACACACAGCATCCACACACAGCATCCACACACAGCATCCACACACAGCATCCACACACAGCAGGCCAGCAGTGGAGTTCAAATGAACGTCGGCTTCTGGACTTGAGTCAGGGCTCTTTCTATGAAAAGTACCTGTTTCCTCGTGCACAATGGACATGACAACACATACTCTACAGGAAGCTGGAACAACAGCTCAGCAGTTTAAGCTGATCTTACACAGGTTCTGTTCTCGGCACCCACACTAGGTGGTTCACAATCAGTTCCAGGGATCAGATGCCCTCTTCTAACCAGTCTCTGCAGCACCAGGCACACAAGTGGTGCACATACATACACACAGGCACTCATACATACAATAAAAAAAAAAAAGAAATCCGGCTGGGTGTTGGTGGCACACACCTTTAATCCCAGCACTTGGGAGGCAGAGGCAGGCGGATCTCTATGAGTTTGAGGCCAGCCTGGTCTACAGAGCGAGTTCCAAGACAGCCTCCAAAACAATACAGAGAAACCCTGTCTCGAAAAACCAAAAAAAAAAAAAAAAAAAAAAAAAGAAATCCAAATATAGGCCCTGGCACAAACTAGATGCTCAATAAATGTACACGATTGCAAGAAGCTTGTATCTACTCCTTGAGCTCAAGTAGTGAAACGGGGTAGAGGGTGTCCCAAAGGGAACAGGGGTGGGGCCTGCTGCAAGATGAAATCTTCAGAAACGAGGCTGACGCCGCTAAATCTGCTAAGCACATTCCTCATGCCTTCTGTGGTCTTTCTTGTCACCTGGCATGGTGCTGCTTTTAATGCCACACTCCCTGAAGCACAAGGACAGCAGGAGGGTGAGAGCAGCCCTGTAGTCATCTTGCAGCTCAGTGGGCTTGTGCATAAACCTCCGTCTCCTCCAGACCGAAACACTCTCGGCCTGGAGCACGGAAGGGGAGGCAGAAGCGTCCCCTCCTGCCTGCCTGACCTTCC
Source organism: Mesocricetus auratus (assembly GCF_017639785.1). NCBI lineage: Eukaryota > Metazoa > Chordata > Mammalia > Rodentia > Cricetidae > Mesocricetus > Mesocricetus auratus. The sequence continues at coordinate 31,836,185 of NW_024429197.1, read as the reverse complement.
TCCATCTGGGTATTACCTCTTCTGTTGCTGGGTGTTCCGGTGTCTCCATGGGGAAGAGGCTGACTGACAAGGAGACTTTCCCTCCGAGTCTCGTACAGTGTCCATGCCAGCTCATGAAGGGGACAGTACCCTGCCACGAGACATCATGGGGTGCCCACACTAGATCCTGTCTTTCCTGTCCAGCCATTTTGCCCCTTTGGGGACAGAAGGTGGCAGCAGTCACTGGGGGAGAAGGCGGGCACTCCCAGCAGTAGAAGAGTGAGTCTCAGAGGACATGGGCATCCAGAAAAAGACTGTACTTGTGTGGGCTGAGGGTCCAAGCCCTCAGAGCTCATCCATTGTCCCACAAGGCTTAACAACTAAGTGCAGACCCAAGGATGAAAACATGGCTGGGCATGGTGTTCCAGGCTTGTAGTCCCAGAACTGGGGAGACTGAGGTAGGCGATTGCCGTGAGTTTGAGACCCATCATATAGTGAGACCCTGTCTCACGACCCCACTCTCCTAAAAGGTGAAATCATGAGGAATTTCAAACTAGCTACTGCAGAATACAAATCCCCAAGTGTGAGACCTTCCGTGTGTGGGACCCTGTGGGAGTCCCTAGTCTCACCGAACCTATGACGTCAGCGCTAGGTAAAAGTCTTCTGTAATTCCTCAGTCAAGGCTCAGGAAAGCCCTGGGGAGTTACCACTATATCCTGAGGTTTCTATGGCTAATGCCGAGCCCTGCTGAGCTCTTGTCACACATTGGAGGCTGACTGTCCCTGCACAGTGACACGACCTATTTCAGCTGCCGGGTCTCCCATGATGCTTCTGGCTCCTGAAGGGTTCCTACTCATGTCCCCATTTTGAGCACATTTCTCATTCTACCTAGAAGCATTTATTCAACATTTACAGTATGACAGTTTCACCCACCACAGGCAGATAGATGTCAGTGCAGGAGGCCCCCAGGAGTCTGTCCCCATGTACAGTGAAGTTTGTTTGTTTAGCAAGGAGACAGGCCACATCAAGTAAGCACAGAGAAGCGTTGTGACATTGTGACAAGTGTTAGGAAAGAGATCATAAAGGACGGCCTACTGCAGACAGGGGGAGCAGGCAGGGCCTCTGGGGATATGCCACTCAACCCCAGAGGGGAAAGACAGGAACAAACCAGCCCGGGGAACGGAAGGAGGGCATTCCAGGCAAAGTGAGTTGGTGGACAAAGTCATCGAGGCGGGACAGACCCCAGTTCCTTTAAGGGTCTGGAAGACCACTGTCTGGAACTGGGCAGGGGAGTACCGAGGGTAGTGTTAGCACAGACTGCAATGGGCCACAGCAGTAGGTGCCGGGTTTATCCTAGCTGTGTTGAGAAGTCCTGGCTCTATAAAGCCAGGCTGGTGGGTGCATGCTATAATTCCTGCCTGCCTGGTTCCATAATCCCTTTTCTCATTTGGAATTCCTTATTCTTGTATGATTGATAAGACAGTGCGCCCAGCTTTGCTATGTGGAAGACAGAAGAAGCAGGTATGACCCCTGCCCTAGCAGCTGGAGGCAGACAGCACTCCCCCATCCAGGTCCTTGATTCCAGAGTCACTGAAATAGAACTCATTCACAGCCTGGTGGTACCTTAGGGATGGTGATGGACATCTCGACAATGGTGACTGCAAGATCTGGTCTAAGTGCTGATACTAAAAGACATCCCATACCCATCTCCAGAGGCTTTAGTTCTGGGCAATCCAAACTCCTTCTCATGTGTTCCTTGGCGATTGTGTTCCCTCTCTCTCTCTCTCTCTCTCTCTCTCTCTCTCTCTCTCTCTCTCTCTCTCTCTCTGTGTGTGTGTGTGTGTGTGTGTGTGTGTGTGTGTGTGTGTGTGTGTGTGTGTGTGTGTGGAGGTCTATAGGTATCTGTGTGGAGGTCAGAAGATGACAACTTGCAAGATTGCAAGAGTCTATTCGTTCTTGCCACCACATGAGTCCTGGCGATTGAACTCAGGTTGTCTGATTTGGCTACAGATGCTTTTTCCCCTTCAACCATTTTTCCATTCCACAAGTTGTTCTCTGACCTCCACACATGCATCTGACACACTTGTGAAACACTTCTGCCCACACACATGTGCATATATGCACACATGCAAATAAAAATAAAATATGTAATTAAATTTTGGGGGAGTTTTCCAAGGCAAGGTTTCTATATATGACAGCCCTGGTTGCCCTGGAACTCACTCTGTAGACCAGGCTGTCCTAAAACTCACAGAGATCCGCCTGCCTCTGCCTCCTGAGTCCTGGAATTAAAGGCGTGCACCACCACCGTCTGGTATAATAACATTTTTAAAAGGAGACCAGAGTGAAGTCTGCTGCTTGCAGCGGTGATCAGATTCAAACTTGAAAGGCACACTAGCTGTCGTGTGGAGAAAAGACAGAGCGGTGGGGGGGGGGTCAGGAGCTGGACAGCACTGGGAAAGTGGGGTCCTCAGCTAATGCACAGGCAGGCCAGGCAGAACTGAAGGACACGCTGCTAGATAGTGGCGGAGGGCTCCTCAGCTGGCTTGTGGTTCATGTCATCAGCTACACATCTTCCTTTCCTGCACAGGATTTGAGGCAGCTTGCACATATGTTAAAACAGCAAATAGTAACCAGGGGAAAAGACCACAGCCTTCTGGGAAGTGTAGAGCAGGAGGGGAAATGGAGCTAAGAGGCTCTCAGGTGCTATGTGCCTTTTGAAATTCAGCTTAGTTTTTGGCAATGCTGGAGAGTGAACCCAGGCCTCAAATGTGCTAGACAAGAGTTCTACTACTGAGCTGTGTCCCGAGCATTCCTTATAACAGAGCTGTTCATTTGACTTAAGAGTGTTCTAGTAGTCAAATAAAAGGGGAAGCACACATAGTTATAATTTCCTAATATGGGGCCAGCGAGATGGCTCAGAATTAAAGGTGCTTGCTGCTAAGGCTGATGACCTCAGTTTGATTCCAGAGCCTGCATGGTGAAGGGGAGAACCTGCTCCTTTGTTGTCCTCTGACCTTCACATGCGCACTGTGGTGTGTGCATGGGTACATGTAAATACACGCATACAAAATACATAGATAGATAGACAGATAAATAAAGAGGGGGAAGGAAGGAAGAAAGAAAGAAAGAAAGGAAGGAAGGAAGAAAGAAAGAAAGAAAGAAAGAAAGAAAGAAAGAAAGAAAGAAGGAAAGAAAGAAAGAAAGACCTAAATTTTCAGCCTTCAGTGTGAAGTTCCTCTTGCTGGTTTCTCTGCAGACACAAAGCCCTCCTTGTCTGGTCAACAGACTGTTTTCCCTGGTGGACCTGGTAGGTTCCAGAGCGGGGTCCTCCCTGTCCCCACATGTCAGGGAGGCCCAGGCCTTAGCAGGAAAGCCTCTGAGGCCAGTCACTGACAAGTGGTCAGTCACTGAACTGAGATGACTCTAGAGAGCTACTCTTCAGACAAGAAAAGTGCTTTCAGGTCAGGGCCAGCTCGAAATGCTAGGCATCTGGAATTTTGCTTTTCACGGGCAAAAATCCAACAGGCCCTAGAAGGGACAGGGCCATATGTTTACTTATGTAGAGCATGTCTGTCATGATGTTGAGTAGCCAGGGCAAAGTCTGCACTTTGCGCCCTGTCGACGGATGGGTGCTCATGGCTGGCACCTTGCTAGTGTCCACAGGCCACAGTCCACATTGTGAGGTGTCAGGGAAAGACTCAAAGTTATGTCTGCTTTGTTGCATAAGTAGGAAACAGTTCTAGAGTGCAGCTGGCCTGGGCTCATGCTGTGCCCTTCCCCCACGCCAGCATGTGAGTGAGCCTCTGGCCCAAGCTGTCTCCACAGAGAAGCCCCCTTTCTCATTACTAGGTGAGGCCTCCCCTGTGAACTTGCAGAGACTGCCGATCCAAGTTTACTCCGTGCGTGTGTGTGATTCTCAGAAGTGTGTGCATACTGTGCATGTGAGTCCCTGTTCAGGGCCATGCAAAGGACTGGAGACGGCCAAGAGTCTCCCGGTGGCCCTGGTGCCGCACTCAACAATAAAAAGCAGGCCAGAATCACAAGCTCTTGTTCCCACTCCACTGAGAACTCACTGCATGACCTGAACAGGCTCTTTGCCACTCTCTTCCTTTGCATCTCTAACAGCGAAGGCGTTGGTTAGATTCGATTTCTGTAAGGACTCTTCCTGGCATCCTGGTCTGTGGCTGGAAAATGAGTTCAGTGTTCACACCCAAAGCTTCCTTCAGAGTGTTTCAAAGGCCTGGGGGTTTCTGAGCAGCTATGGGATATCTTTGTAGCTAATGACTCTATTTGGAAACAAACTGACCAACGCCTTCAGGAGTATGTGTACCTGCGGGCAGGAGACAGGACACCCTTCAGCTCTCGTCCCTGATGATCTCAGCAGTTTCTGCCCCTGGGAACTCAGCTGCCCCTCCCATCTGTCCTGTGCTGTTCCCTGAATTCTTTCCCTCATCTGGCCCAGGGCTCCAGGGCTACTATGCTGTCAGCTCCCCAGTGTCCTCCCGTTAGTGTTCTCCCAGTCATTTAGCCATGGGTGCCTTCCTTCTCCTCTTCCACAGAGCCCTATCTTCTCTCCCATTCTCTCACTCCCCGTGGTGTGCTGGGACAAAAGCCAGTGACATACAAGTCTGTTTCACCAATGCCAGTGCCTTCAGGGCACACTGGGTCAATGTGCTGAAATCAAGCCGATTTTATAAATGAAGGTTAGGTGGTCTATCAGCCTCTCGCATTGTTTGCTCTCTGATACAGCAGCAGGGCTCAGGGACAAACTATACACTCCTTTTGCTTTTCTTAAATAGGGTTTAGTTGGCTAGAGAGATGGCTCAAAGGTTAAAAGCACTGACTGCTCTTCAGAGGTCCTGAGTTCAATTCCCAGCAACCATATGGTGGCTTACAACCATCTGTAATAAGATCTGGTGCCCTCTTCTGGCTTGTAGGCAGACATGCAGGCAGGACACTACACATATTAAATAAATAAAATTAAAAAAAAAAAGAACAGAGGTGAAAAAGGTGGCTTAAATGTGTGCGTGTGTGCATGTGTACATATCAGTCCAGGTTTCTGCAGAGACCAGGAAGAGGAGGTGTATCCCATGGAGCTGGAGTTACAGGCAATTGTGAACTGCCCAACATGGGTGCTGGGAAACCAAGTCAGGCTTTCTAGAAGAGCAGGGACCATTCTCAACTGCTGAGCCATCTCTCCCGTTCACTTCATCCCACTTTTTTTAGTTTAATCAGGGTCTCGTGTTGCCAAGGCTGGCCTACAGCTCTCAAGGTAGCACAGCCTTGAACTTCTGACTCTCTGGCCTCTCCTTCCAAAGTTCTGGAGATTGCAGGTACCTGTCACCAGGCCTCGCCTGTTCTTATTTCTGTACTGAGGATCAAACCCAGGGTCTTGAATATGTTAGGCAAGAACTCCACCACTGAGCCGTGTCCCCAGCCAGTGGGTTTTGATACAGTTCTTATCATATGCCCCAGGTTGGCTCTGAACTCCAGTCCTATTGCCTCTGCTTCTCCAGTGGTGGGACAACAGGTATTTGTCACTATGCCTGGAGAAATTAACTCTTTTTTTACTAAGATTGGACAGTTCACTGACAGGGGGTATCCGTGAACTGGCCCTGAGGCAGGGTGGCTTTCAGAGAACCGATCTTCATTCAGATGGACACCCAGCACATTGTTCTGTTCCTCCAGTGTTTAGCACTGAGAAATGGGAGAAAGAGGTCTGATTGGCCACTTCGTCAGTCAGTCAGTCAGTCAGTCAGTCAGTCAGTCAGTCAGCTCAGCCTCACAGTCCTCTCCATTTCTCTTCTAGGACAAGGAGGCTCGATCAGGTCTACATTTCCCAAGGGGTGTTGTTGGGAACCAGCCAGCTGCTCAAAGGCTTTCCTTTCCTTGGGGGGGGAGAGCGAGAGAGAGAGAGAGAGAGAGAGAGAGAGAGAGAGAGAGAGAGAGAGAGAGAGAGAGAGAGAGAGGGAGGGAGGAGTGTGTGGGAGTGTGGGGTTATTTTGCAGATCTGCTTTTAAGCCTCAGAGCCTCTCTGGACCTGTCGCAGACCCCTTTCTCGTGGCATCCCGGGAGCTACCACAGGATATGGGGGTTTCCACAGCAGTTTAGCCAGGGAACTGTATGTCGTGAAGCTTTTCCGAGGGTCTTGGGTCCCAAAGAACATGCTCTGAGAAGCCTTGACTTATCCCTGTCACAAAGCCTAGAGGCTTAACTGAGTCAGACCCAGCTCTTTCCCGAGGAACTCTGCTGGAGGGGAGCAGGGTGGTGGGAGCTCAGTGGGTAGGGAGAAGCAGTTCTTTGAGGTGCTGGGCGGGGTGGGTAGGGAAGCCTGGGTCCAGCAGGTTGAGAGCATCTCCCTCGGTGTGGAGATCTGAGGTGGCGTCCCAGAGGACCAGGCGTGAGAACTGGACCCTGGTGCATGGGGAAACGTGGGTGTTCCAAATCATTACGTGGCATTAGCGAAGGCACACAGAGGCCAAGCCCAGGTGGGCAAAGCCCCACATTGGTCTAATGGAGTTAATGAAGGAATCCTGGAAATAGCTTTGGGGTGAACATTCTAAGCTTGACGGGGGTGGGGGGCGATGACATCAGTCTGAGCCCAGGGCTCCTCTGAATGCGTGATGCTGCAGGGTACCACGCCGGGTGGTCTTAGGAACAAGTGACTTGTCAGCCATGGAGTGGAGTCTGAAAAAAGTAAGGAGCTTGAGTAGAGAGTTCTTCCAGGGAGAGGAGGCTTCCAGAACCCAAGCAGACCATTGTAGTGGACGGGGAAGAGGATGGAGGGCTGAGAGATCTTTTACTGCTCCCATGTGCTCGCATCAGACGTGGGGCACTATAGAGGGTTGGAGCTATGATCCCCTGCTGTGGAATTTATAGGCTAGGAAGTGTGGCTCGGGAAACTTAGGTACCCACTCACAACTGCAAACCTTGAGTGTCGGGAAAGCAAAGTTTAGAATGCTAATTGGCAATAACAAGGGTAACCTGGGGAAGTCAGGACTGGTTTCTTGCAGGAAGTGGCACTGTGTGTCAGCCTAAAGGCTGAGAAAAAATTCATCAGCTGAAGAGGAGCTGCCTGCATCCAGGGGCTGGGAAGCCAGAGTGGATGGCCTTTGATATGAACCCTGGAGAGATGCCAACCGAGAGAGAACGCCTCAGAGAATCCTACCACTGAGCAGGAGGGCAAGCCCCACAAGAAGCAGCATGAGCAATGACGGAAATTTTGCAGTTTTCCAATGCACCTCTCCACCCGCCCCGCCCCCACGGCTCCAAGCCCCTGAGCCGAAGCAGCCTGCTGACCTTGAATGAAATCCCAGATGTTGCACTTCTGTCCTGAGAGGCGGACCACCGTGCAGTTGGGGGCCAGCCCCCCATACTCAGCCCTGTCCTCCAATCTCTGCCACCGGACCTTCAGGACGAACCAGAAGTACTGGATGCTGAAGAAGGTCGGGACCCAGTTGTCGGGGGAGAATCGGGGGTTCCCGGCCATGCCTGTCTTTTGGCCCATGGCCAGGATGTTCCGCTTGGCTCTCTCTGGGAACAGCGTCATAAACACCTTGCCCACAGCCACCTCCACAGCTACTTGCAAGAATACCCCTAGCCGCTTCAGCCATAGCCCTAGCCAGGACAGTCCCATCTCAACAAGGGGAGAACTGACTCTGAGGCGGATGGACAGACAGGGAGGCCCCAGCCAGACAACACTAGGCGGAGCCGGACAAAGGTGCAGGGCACAGCAGCCAACCCTGACAAGAGGACTGTGCCAGACAGGACAGCAGGTGTTTGCCTTGCTGTCAAGTGGATGGAAAATTCCAAACCACATGCACAGAGGTCTCCTTTAGTTATTATCTTCCCAGGTTCTTTGTTACCTTTTGAGAGAGGCTTGCTTTCTCTCTGGTTGATTTTTTTTCTTGTATTAACACTTGAAAAGATCACACTGAGAGGGATCTTGTTAAGTCATGATGAATCCCACTATTTCGTAAAATTAATATTGTACAATAAAATAATGCAGTCATTTTAAAATAAATGTGTGTGTATTGGTGTGAGGTGTCAGATTCCCTGGAAGTGGAGTTACAAACAGTTGTGAGCTGCCATGTGGGTGCTGGGAATTGAATCCTGCTCCTCTGGAAGAACAGCTTAACTGCTGAGCCATCTTTACAGCCCCCTAAATACAGTCATTTTTTAAAAGAACAAAAAAGGGACCCTATTAAAAGATTTCTGGCTGCTGTGGTGGCACATACCTTTAATCCCAGCACTCAGGAGGCTGAGGAAGATGGATCTCTGTGAGTTTGAGAGCAGCCTGGTCTACACAGGGAGTTCCAGGTCAGCCAGGGTTGTGTAGTGAGACCCTGTCTTGAAGAAGAAGAAGAAAAAAGGAGGAGGAGGGGGAAAGGAAGGAAAGAAAAGAAAAGAAAAAAACAATCTATTGCAAATGACTAGCTTTCAATGTTAGCTACCTTTTACCAGTTTTTGAAGATCAATTTACTTTATGTGTATGAGTGTTTTGCTTGAATGTAAACATCTGTGCACCATTTGCACACCTGGTCCCTGAGGAGGTCAGAAGAGAGTGTAGACTCCTCTAGAACTGGAGTTTCAGGTGGTTGACATGTGGGTGCTGGGATTAGAACCCAGGTCCTCTGCAAGAACAACAAATGTTGTTAGCCACTTAGCCATCTGTGTGTGTGTGTGTGTGCGTGAGTGCGTGCGTGCGTGCGTGCGTGCGTGCGTGCGTGTGTGTGTGTGTGTGTGTGTGTGTGTGTGTGTGTGTGTGTAATATAAAGGGATTATGACCCAATGATAGCATGCTAGCTAGACATAGACAAATCCTGGAGCGTATCCCCAGAGCTACAAAATAAAATAAAACTGGGTTCTTTCAATAATGAAAATTAGTTTTCTCAGTGACACTTATAATGTGTGGTTGAGTATTTCTGGAGACAGAGCCCTCTGGAGAGGATGTGGACACCCCCATTGCCCTTTATTCTATGTAGTCCGAATCATAGTTTGTAGCTTTTTCTGGTTGCCTTCTTTTACTTAGTAGTACTCATTTAAGTTTCTTGGCTTTATAGCTGATTTCTTTTGAAAGTGGTGAATAATTCCCCATTGTCTGGCGATACCAAACTCAACCCCATTTATCAACTGGGGAACATCTTGGTTGCTCTCAAGACCATAGACAAAGCAGATACAAACATCATATGCAGATGGAGATGGTTTGGACTCACTTGGATCACCACTGAGTGAGACTGAAGCATTGTATGGTAGAGTGTGCTTGGTTTTGTAAGTAAGTGCCCCACTGTCTTGCAACGTATCAGGGATAGCTTACATGCTCCAAGCAATGAGCAAGATTCCATATCTGTTGCTTCATACCTTTGCCAATGTTTGATATCCTCAGTATTTTGGATTTTTGCTATTCTAGTATCTGTGCACCAGCATTTCTCTCATTACAGTTTGCAATTCTCTGATGTCAAAAGATAAACTAAAATATGTAAATTATATCCTGATAAACCCACTGCAAGCCAAAGATGTCAAAAGTTGAAAATGTTCAGGGTATGGTGGCACTCATCTTTAATCCCAGCACTCAGAAGGCTGAAGTAGGTAGATCTCTGAGTTCAAGGCCAGCCTGGTCTACAGAACAAGCATCAGGATGGCAGGGGCTACACAGAGAAACCCTGTTTCAAAACAAGCAAGCAAAAAGTTGAAAATGCGTTTAATACAATCTATCAAACATAATAGTAGTGTATCACTTAAAATTAAATTACATTTATATGTGGGGGCAGGGGCCATGCATCCTGTGACACATGTATAGAGGTCAGAGGACAACTTTGGTAGTCACTTCTCTCCTTCTACCATGTGGGTCCTGGGGACTGAACTCAGGTCATTGGGCTTGGTGGCAGACTCCTTTATCCATATGTGCACCTTGGCACCACAGTAAAGTTAAAACCCCAAACGGAGCATCTTTACTCTTGGGTGAGGTTCCCACACAGCTTTTAATTTTTATTTGTGGTGCTGGTGATCGAACTGAGGGTCTTTACATCCTGGGTGAGTTCCACCACAGAGTTACACCCACAGCCCCATCTTCTGCCCATTTTGAGTCTTAAGAGTTCTTTGAGCTGGGTGTTGGTGGCACATGTCTTTAATCCCAGCACTAGGGAGGCAGAGGCAGGCGAATCTCTGTGAGTTCGAGGCCAACCTGGTCTACAGAACGAGTTCCAGAACAGCCTCCAAAACAATACAGAGAAACCCTGTTTCAAAAAAACAAAAAAAAGATTTATTATAATAATACAGTAATTTCAAGATATATAGTACACACCTCTATAATGCCGGCACTTGGGAAGCAAGGGTAAGGAGGCCAGTCTGGGCCACAAAGGGAGACTTTGCCTCAAAAATACAATGAAATGAAAAACAATCATCAAGAGAACCTAGAGTGGGCAAAAGTATTTGCAAAAGACATATCTGAAAAAGAATCTTATGCAAAATATTCAAAGAACCCCTTTTTGTTTTTTGGTGTGCCACCAACGCGCAGCTTATTATAATAAATCTTAAAGTTGAATAATGTTAGTTCTCTGATTTTGTTCTCCTTAATTATTATTATGATTATTCTGAGGTCTTATTCTGCTCCACATAAACCCTAGAATCAATTTGTGGATACTGTATCAGCAACATAACTTCCCAGATGTAGCTCTGGGTTGTATTGAATCTATAGATCAACTTGTGAAGAATGAAAATCTTGGTTGTTAGGTCTTCTTGTCTGAACATGGAAGACACATTGACTTCTCAGCTCTTTGGTTTCTTTTTTTTTTTTTTTTGGTTTTTCGAGACAGGCTTTGGAGGCTGTCCTGGAACTAGCTCTTGTAGACCAGGCTGGTCTCGAACTCACAAAGATCCGCCTGTCTCTGCCTCCCGAGTGCTGGGATTAAAGGCGTGTGCCACCAACTCCCGGCTCAAAAAAACTTTTAAAAGCACCCCTTTATATGAATTGTAATGGCTAACGTGTAAGCCTTTTGGGATGGGTCGGGACAGGATGGAACAGGAGTGGGTCAGGTATTCTGGCACATGGGAGTCACAGAATACTGAGTGTTACACAGCTCAGGTGGAAAGGTATCCTGGAGCTCGGGAGCCAAGGACCACCACAGGTTGCAGTAAGCTTGGCAGCTTACAGCCTTGCCTCAGAGAAAGGCTTCTCCGGTGTATCAGCTCCGTTCTGGCAGGTATCAGCTCAGCTCCGGCAGGACAGGGTCTTCCAGCTGGGGATGTTCGCCTAGTGTAGCAGTTTTGCTAGGCAGGAGGTTTCTCGGGCGAAGTTGCTACAGTTCAGCTCTGCTCCTGGAGAGCGGAGAGTGGGGAGCTAGGAGCAGAGTGTAACAACTCTGCTCTGCCAAGGAAGGTTTCCTGGGCAAGTGTTACAGCGCTGCTCGCTCTGCTCTGCTCTGCCCAGGGTCGCCTCTGTTCTGTTGCCGCTGCAAAAGAAGATCTTCACCCGAAGCTCATCCAAAGGGGTTTATTGGAAGGCAGCTGGACCAGCCAAGCTGAACATACACAGGGTTTATATAGGGATTCTTGGGGTTGGGGAAGTTTTTCCAGAGTAGGGATTGGTCCGATTTCAGTGCTGAGCTCAGATTGGCTAGACCTCTGCTCCAGGATTGGTTACTTTTTTATACAGGATTAGGGTCAGATTTGGCTCTGGTTTCAGGGCCAAAGTGTGTTTCTTTTTCTGGTCCTTTTTAGCCTTTTGGCTCCAATTTTAGGGCCAGGGTACATTTCTTTCACTGACTCTGATTCCAGGGACAAAGTGTGTTCCTTTGGCACTGGTTTGAAGGTCAGGGTACATTTCTTTGGTTCTGGTTGCAGGGCCAAAGTGTGTTTCTTTGGCTCTGCTCAGGGTGTGTTTCTTTGACTGGTCCCTTTTCTCTACATAACGTGTTATTGCATCAGACTGCTTGCCAGTTTAAAAAAAAACATTATCAACCATAATAAGCAGAATATGTTAGGACTCAAATGGGAACTACCCTGTGTGGTGAGGCTAAGAACACTGGTCTCCTTGTGTGGGTTGTGAATCAAGTGTCTGCTGTTTACACTGTTCCAGACAGCAAGAACTATCTATAGACACTTTCCGTCTGTGTTGATGCTGTGAACAGTTAACTGTGTGCTGCCGCCCTTGGCGGGCACTGGCCACCCAGAGACAGAATCATTCCAGGTCTCTGCTCTCAAAGGCTGGCAAAGATGAGCAAACAGTAGCAATTCAGGCAAACGTTTCCAGGGCAGAGGGGAGCCCAGGGGATTAATACAGAAGGAGAAGGTAGCTTCTTCCGCGAGGAGGAGGCGGTCCCCAAAGTCTGGAGGACCTCCTAGACGTTAACCGGGCCCACACTGGAGACAGGTCACAAGGCTGCTTGCCAGACCACTCCAATGCTGCTGATTCCTTCTCTTCCGAGGTAGCTGTCAGACACCTGGGCGGCACAGCTGAGGGAGACCATCCCTAGTCATCGCCCACATGAACGCGGTCAGGACGCCTTTTATTCACAGGTCAGACAGCTATGGACCCTTCCTCGCTGGTTAAATTTTCCAGAGGAACCTGGAATTGGCGATCTATGTTTTCCCTTTTCTCGATTATTTTTCATTGCTCTATTTTAGATTTGCATAAGAAAAAGGTAAAAATAATGAGTAAAACACTCCCGAACTGCAGAGAATTTGCCCTACTTGTACCTGTCTCTTTAAATCCTACGAGATGGGCGGGACCGGCTCGCAGAGCCTCGGCGCTGTCTTCCTGGGCTGCGCTTGCTTTAAGAGAGGGGGCGGTGCTCTGCCCGGAGGAGGCGGAGAAACCCTCCCCACGCCCCCGGATCTCCGGCTTCCGGGAACCCGGCTGGAAGGCCGCTAATGCTGAGCATCCCAGGCCCCAACCTTCCCTGGACAGCTGGACCCTCTCCCAACGAGGTGAGGCTGTCGGGGCTTCTGGGCCAGTTGGGAAATTCCTGCCCGCACGGGCCACTGCTGCTCAGCACTCCCTTCCCTCCCACAAAGCCTGTTTGTGCATCCCCGGGTCCCGCACTGCAGGGTCGCCAGCCAACACGCTTCTAATTGCCTGACTCTGAGCCTTACACGCACTGTCTTTATAGACTGGTCTAGACACCATCATGAACCCATTTTACAGATGAGGAAGCTGAGGCCTCGAGGAGCTCACACACAGCAGAGAAGCAACAGAATCGGGACTCAAACACAGGTCTGTCTGATCCCAGCATAAGCTCTGGGACCAAAAACCAGACGTTTTGGAGTGCCTTTCCCATCACCATTCCCAAATCCTATTCCCCTTCAGCTTGTTTCCATCTCCACGCTTCACCTGATCCCTAAACATTCACGCAGTGAGTGACCCCTGCAGCCAGTCTCCTTTTGGTTGATTCGGGGCATCTTGTAACCCTTACTGGCCTCACCAAGTAATGTAGGATAGCCTTAAACTTCCTGATCCTCCTGCCTCTACCTCCTAAGTTCTGGGGTTACAGCATACTCCAGATTTTGCAGGTCCTGGGTGTTGTTAATTATGGAATAAGGACCGGCACGGTGGACGGAGCACAAGCCATGGAGAGCACATTAGCCATAGTTTATTATAGCGAGACTGAAAGGGGGGGGGACAGACATGACAGAGTAAGTGGGCCGGGGTCTGTCCTTTAAAGGGGTCCTCTGCACCTGGTGGAACTCTGGGCTGGCCAGAGAACTGCCTGAGTGTGTTCTGCCAGGTAACAGGGCAGGCCAGTGCAATGCCTGAACCTTTCACTGAAGCCCAGGACTTCAGTATGCTAGGCAATCAGCCCCTCAAATGAGCTGCAACCCCAGACCTCAGTTCCTTTATAACAGTTTTAATAATATCTGATGCTTAGACACAATGCTTATGTAAACTATCGACCCCCCCCCCCCCGAAAATAGGCAAGGGAAGGCTTCTGTGGCAGGGGAGATTGCTCAGCAGGTAAAGGTGACTGTCCCCAAACATGGCCAGAGTTCCATTCTGAATCCCACATGGTGGAATGAAAGAACAGACTCCTGTTACCACACAAGATAAAGAAGATATAGTGCATACATTTTTTAATTTTTAAGACAGGGTCTCACTATGTAGACCAGGCTGGCCTTAAACTCACAGAGATCTGCCGGCCTCTGCCTCTGATTGCTGCGGATAAAGGTGTGTGCCAGCCACTGCAGCTGGATAGAAACTCTTCTTTTGCTATGATTTCTTTTTGCAGATTGTTCCGTTTCCCTAAGCTTATTTATTTCTTCGTTTTAGACCCCTGACAGTTTCCTCGCCCTTGGGAAAAGAGCCTCTGGCTGAATGGCAGCCGCAGATGACTTGCAGTTTGAAGGTATGGCTGTTGGGTGCCCACCTTTGACTTATTAGCTTCTGCTGTCACAGCAGTGGATTTCACTACCGACGCATACGTTAAAGGATTTTATTTCAAACGTCACGGTAAGAGGCTGTTGGCCACACCCAGGTTTTTCTAGTTTGGCCACACCAGCTGCTTACATTTCTCACGGAATTATTCTGATTGGCAGCAGGAACTGGACATGGCAGTTGCCTTGTGTTTTCTCTCTCTCTCTTTTTTTTTTTTTTTTTTTTTGGTTTTTACAAGACAGGGTTTCTCTGTATTGTTTTGGAGGCCTTGTGTTTTCTGAGCACTTCCTGTATGGACACTGTGGTAAATACTTTACAAGTGACAGCGTGCGTAATCCTCCTTATATCAAGTTTATTAAGCAATCATTCTTGGTTTTGTTTTTTTTAGTAAGGAAAGTGAGGCCGAGAAAAATCAAACTACCTAAGAGCCTTACAGCTAATAAACCAGACAGCCAGGACTTGAGCCCAGGCAGTGTGACATCATAGACGCTCCACTGTCTGAGGAAGATTAGATGTTTAAATAGAAATGACTTCTTGGGCAAATACTGTCATGGCCATAATTCTCCAACTTGTATTTGACCACCTGTAAAAGCATTTGCTGTTCTTCCAGAGGACCTGAGTTGGGTTCCCAGCATCTGTCCATATCACGTGGCTCCCAACTGCCTGTAAATCCAGTTCCAGGAGATCAGATGCCCCCTTCTGACCCCCACAGGCAGCTGTACACAGGTGGCATGCACTCACCTGGACACACACATACACATAAATAACAATAAACCAAGTGTCTGGCTGTTCACCATCCCATTGGGTTCAAGGTACAAGGTCACCTTTGGCAGCGTGTGTCTAAACTGTAGTCCTGCCTTCCTCGGGCTCCTTGCTTCCCGTCTCACTGGGAGTGGAAGCTCGGAAAACCACTCTCCACACACTGCCTCTCATCTTTTCATTGTCCTTCCTTAGCTCCTGTCCAATTCCCCTGCCACGCCGAGCTTGTGGGCCTGTAGAGCCCCAGCTTCGGCCCCGGTTTTCCATTGGAGGCAGTCTTCCGGAGAGTTCGCGCCGCCCTTCCTGCTCTCTTTCAGGTCTTGCTTCATTGATGAGCACTTCTTGGCCATGCTGTCTAGAGGTACAGAGCAAGGAAGTGCAGTGTTGTGAGCAGCATTTGCAAAGCTTCCGTGGAAGGAGGAAGACTTTTTAGGTCATTTTTTCTCTCTCTCCAAAAGGCTAAAAGCTGACTTGTGTTCCAGATCATAGATGGGCAGTGGAGGCTGTTAGCCCGAGGTGACTTGAGAGGAGGCAGGCAGAGATAAGGGTGAAGCTGTAAAGATGATATGAAGGACTCTGGCTTCGGGAAAGAGCACGAGGTACCGAGGGTGGCCTGGCAGGCTTTCCTGAGGGAGAGCGCTCGATGACAGGGTGGAGCTCGGGGGTCTTCTGGCAGAAGTCGTTATTCTGGGGAAAGATGGGAGCAAAAGAGGCTCAGGTCGGCCAGGATGCAGAGCAGAACCCATGACCGTTGGGAATCACGCCAACCCAGCCTTGCCCAAGGGACTGAGGGTGGCCAAAGTGTGTAGTACAGAGGAGGGTGTGTGGGTCACTGTGGCAGGGACGTGCACCTTACACCCCAGGTGGTGACATCTGCTGTCCTTCCAGCATGCACACGCTTCCTTGTCTGTTCCTGGGTCCTCACTCTGTAGACCAGGCTGCTCTGGAACTCACAGAGATCCACCTGCCTCTGCCTCCTGAGTGCTGGGGGTCAAAGGTGTGTGCTACCACCGCCCAGCTATAAGCTGAGTGATTCTATTATTTCCACTTTTGTTTTTTGTTTTGTTTTGTTTTCTTTTTGGGTTTTTGAGACAGGGTTTCTCTGTAACTTTGGAGCCTGTCCTGGGACTCGCTTTGTAGACCAGGCTGATCTTGAACTCATAGAGATCAGCCTGTCTCTTCCACTTTGTTTTTGGTCCTTGTGGTTTCTGTGGTGATTCTGTAGGACTTACTTGAGTCAGATATGTTCAGATGGATCGGGTACCCTACTGGAGACTTAGATAATACTCCCCACGCCCCCTCTTCTCTGTGTGTGTGTGCTCAGGAGCATCTTGAGTGAAACCCTCCAGCTTCAGCCTCCCTAGTGCTGAAGCCTCTTCTGCTTCTCATAGATGAGGTTCATCGCAGAGCTGAGATAGGAAAGCATCATGAGGGCTCCGTAGGCGTGCTGGTCGTGTGCTCTACCGCTGAACAGCAGCCCCGGCACCAGGGCTGGGGGGGCTGGGGAGGGGCGGAAAGCACCCAGCTGCCAGTGTGGGAAGGTCTCCAGACCTTTGTGCTTTGCTTGGTTTCAGAGTTTGGCGATGGAGCCACTTTGCCAGCCACAAACCCAGATGCTACCACAATAGACATCGAGGACCCTGGTGAGATTTCCAAACGCCAATCCAGACCCCGAGGAAGCCCGGGGAGAGAAGAGGATGAGGAGCTGCTGGGAAACAATGACTCTGACGAGACGGAGGTTTGAACGTTTTTACCTTCCTCAGATCTTGGAGTACACGCGTTTACTCGTTATTGGTTGTGTGCCTGGTCCAGTGCCAGGCACTGGTGACACACTTTGTGGGGGAAACAGGTAACCAGACCATCGCCCTCGGGAAGTGCTGGTGGGTGTGTGGGTCAGGGGAGCAGAGGGGAGGTTAGGGAAGGCTTTCTGGGATCAGTGACACCTGGCTAGCCCTGCTGACGAGGGGAGGTGGTGAGGGGAAGAAGGCATAGAGCTGTGAAAAGAGCATGGTGCAGGCAGGAACAGCTGCTGCCTCCTGCATTGGAGTGGAGGGTAAGTGAAGCCTGGAGGGAAGGCTACAGCCAGGCGGGGACGGCACAGTGAGCTTTGTTGTGAGTTTAGTTCATTCTGAAAATCATCAGGAGCCAGTGGACGATTTAAACCGTGTATCTTGATAAGTTTGAAGATAATTTAGATTTGGTGGCCTCAAATATAAGTTGGTGGAAGACAGACTAGAGTGCGTAAGACCAAACAGGGCCAAGCACAAGAGTCTTGGCCAGCAATGGGGGCAGACTCAGCAGCACTTGAGAAACGGTGTAGGTGAGAGCAGATGGCTGCAGAGATGTGGAGGCCTCCATCGGATCGGGTGGCGTACACATCGAGTGGGTCCTTGTGACCAAGGGCACACAGTTGGGGGTGGTGAGGGGAATAGTATTTCTTCAGTATTCTACACTGAGTTATGCCCATGAGAGGAACACTCTCAGTGTGTGTCAGTGGCTGCACCATGCAGCTCTTGGGCTCCATCCCCAGCCACAGGGGTCCTTTGTCACAAGTAGGAGAGATGTCAGACCCTGACTAACCCTGCAGTGAGTGGAAGGTGAGTCTGTTACAGAAGACTGCAGGGCACTGGGGTTGCAGACGTGACAGCCAGGAGAGGGGCCGGGAGCAAGGCAGGGAGGGCAGGTTTTGGATGTCATGTGTCCTCTGGGAAAGGACAGAAACTCAGTGCAGAGATGCAGCTCTGCCCGTGGCTCAGTCTGTGCCTATACGTGCATCACGGCTCCCGCTGACAAGGCTCTGAAAGTGCTACTGTTTTACAGCAGCGTGTGATGAAGCTCAGGGAAGTACCTGAAACTGAGGCACTCTGGAGGAGGAGGCAGGATGATTGAGAGTTCAAGGCCAGCTTGGGCCAATAGTGAGACTCTGTCTCACATCAAAGCAAGACAAAACAGGGAAGTCTTAGGACAGTCTGCCCTTGGTCAGAATGAGTGTAACCAGTTTGCCTGAAGCTCCCTGCATTTTTATTTGTTTGCTTGCCTGTGCTCCTTTGTCTCATGTCTCAGCGGTTCCCAGCTCTAATAAGGGCCCCAGCGGCAGGCCTTGGCCTCTCGTCCCGTTGTTGGAATGGGCTGCACTCGGCCCTTGAATGTTAACTTTAGGTGGGATCCGTGTAACCTAGGAAACAATTCCAGCCAAAGTGTTTACAGAAGGTGGGCCACTAACAAGAGTACAGCCATGAAAGGGCCACCCCAGGGATCCAGCACCACCTGCTGGTTCCTGTGGGTACCTGCATGCATGTGTGAACACACAGAAAAATACACATCAATAAATGTTAAGGGACCAGATATTTAGTCCTAGGGTAGAAAAGAATTCAGCTGGGCTTGCTCTCTCGCTCTCTTCCCGCTCTTCCCGCCTCTTACTGCTCTTTCTCTTCTTCTATTCTTTCTCTCTCTCTCCGCTCCTGTCTCCTCTTCCCTTCTGTCCTCCCTCTGTGTCTCTTTACCTCTTTTCTCTTTCCTTCCCCTCCCTCCCCTTTCTAATAAAACTTCTTACTCTGTGCTGGAGAGATGGCTCAGAGGTTAAGAGCACTGGCTGTTCTGAGTTCAATTCCCAGCAACCACATGGTGGCTCACAACCATCTGTTATGAGATCTGGTGCCCTCTTCTGGTGTGTAGACATACGTGCAGGCAGAACACGTATCCGTAATACATAAAAAAAGCAACAACAACAACAACAAACTTCTTACTCAATTAAAAAAAAAAAGAATTCATCCGGGCAGTGGTGGTGCACGCCTTTAATCCCAGCACTCGGGAGGCAGAGGCAGGTGGATCTCTGTGAGTTTGAGGCTACTAGACTGGACCAACAGCCTCCAAAATAATACAGAGAAACCCTGTCTCGTAAAACAACAACAAAAAGAATTCATCTGGACAGAAGGTCAAATGGAGATATTTATGTTTTTGTGTGACCTGTGACCATCACTCATCAAATGCACAGCATGTAGGAATAACTTCTATTATGGGCCCAGGCCCTGAGATCTGGATTCTCCTCTACTCTGTAGACCTAAAGACCTTTGTAGTTACTGACTCCAGATAATTCAAATATAGGACTGTAGGGAACAACAGCAGGTTAGCTTATATAGCTGAAAATATACATATCAAAATAACATAATGGCAATTGGGCATGATGGGGCACACCCTTAATCCCAGCACTCTGGGGACATTGGCGGGTAGATCTCTGTGAGTTCGAGGCCAGCCTGGTCTACAAAGCGAGTTCCAGGACAGCCAGAGCTATACAGAGAAACCTTGTCTCAAAAAACAAACAAACAAGCAAATGTCAGTTTGCTAAGAAGAGCCGGTAGTCCATTTGTGGAAGAGCTGGTGGAATTGGGAATCTGGGCTTCCTGTGGTTAAAGTCACAAAGGAACCTGGAGAGTGACGAATCAGTCAGCTTTTCTCACATGTTCTTTTTGAGCAGATCCTATAATAAGTAGCTGGCAGAGTCCATTTTTTTATTTCATTTTATTTTTTGAGACAGGGTCTAAATAGCCCTGGTTGACCTGTAACTCAGAGATCCACCTGCCTCTGTTTCCCGAGTGCTGGGATTAACACTTTGACCAGCAATCAGTCCCTGTTATATTTGCTTTTGTTCTCTTTGGTTTAAAATCTTAATAAGTTTTACATTCTCTGGCTATGCTTCCTTGTGTTTAAGCCTGAAAAGTTGGCCCAAAATGCTCCCCTTTCCCCCCTGTAACATTAAGATTTGTTCCTCGGGGCTTCTTAGGGTCTTGTGAGAAGACCCCTGGCTCTGCTCATCTTTGTTGTCTGTTAGCCATTCTTCTGGGACATATCAGAGTCTCACAGCCATGTGGTTGATTTTTGCAGCATGTTGCGGGGGTTAATTCCCTTTCCAGTGACCCTCCCCTTTGCAGAATAGGTCCTAGTTAGAGACCAACCTCAGACAGCTGCAACCTCTCTGACAAAGAGGACTGGCGTCTTACTGGGGTTGCTGATCCCTTTTAGAGGGATCCCTTTGTGGTTTGGGTGTTGTCTGACTTTAAGGGCCAAGTGCTGAGCATTGGCTTTTCAAGACATCCTCCGCCTTCTCGGCGTCACTTCTAAGCTTTGTTGTTGAGCACTTGGGTCAGTTCTCCAGTCTTGAAGGGGAGTGGTGGGTTTTAGTCTTAATTTTTGTAATTTCTATAGATATGGGAGACACCTTGAGGTATAAAGAGAAAACAGATGGCTGCTCCCTTTAAGACCTTTAAATCTTTTTTTTTTTTTTTTTTGGTTTTTCGAGACAGGGTTTCTCTGTGGCTTTGGAGGCTGTCCTGGAACTAGCTCTTGTAGACCAGGCTGGCCTCGAACTCACAGAAATCCCGTCTGCCTCTGCCTCCCGAGTGCTGGAATTAAAGGCGTGCGCCACCAACGCCCGGCAATACTGTTAAATCTTTGGCGCAGAAATGTATCCTTTTGGATAGAATTTGTCTGGTTTGGTTTGGTTTTTGAGACGGGGCCTTGCTATGTGGCCCTGATTAGTTGGAACTCACTGTGAAGACCAGGTTAGCTTTGAATTTGCTGTGACCCTCCAGAGTGATGGTAGAATATGCATGTGTCTCTGTACCCAGCTGGACAGAATTTTAATTGGACTTTATTTTGTTCACCTGGAGCCATCATAACATAGAGCAGGGTCAGAAGTGGAAACATAGTCCAGCCAATTCAGGTCCCTGAGAGGAATCTTTTTTTTTTTTTTTGGTTTTATGAGACAGGGTTTCTCTGTTTTGTTTTGGAGGCTGTTGGTCCAGCCCAGCCTCGAACTCACAGAGATCCGCCTGCCTCTGCCTCCTGATTGCTGGGATTAAAGGCATGTGCCACCACCGCTCGGCCCCTGAGAGGAATCTTAAAGTGTTAACATTGTCATCCGTTAATTACTTAGACACTCATCACCACCATCATCATCATCATCATTATCATCATCATCATCATCGTGATTATTATTATTTTGGGTTTTTTGAGACAGGGATTCTCTGTGTTTCCTTGGCTGTCCTAGAACTCATTCTGTAGACCACACTGGCTTTGAACTCACAGAGATTTGCCTGCCTCTACCTCCCCAGTGCTGGGATTAATGCTGCCATTGATTTTTTAAAAATACATATTTTTGCTCCAGGACTACCAGGATGGCTCCATGGGTAAGGTCCTCCTGCACAGACCAGGAAATCTAAGAATGATCTCCCAAACCCGCGTAGAGCTGGAAGGAAAAGAGAGAAGCAACTCCACAAAGTTGTCCTCCGACCTCACGCACCCTTCTTGCACAAAAGAAATTAATAAATACAACAAACTTGTTTTGAGACAGTATCTCGTATTGCTCAGACTGGCTTTGAACCCATTGTGTACTGAAGTTGGCCTCAGACTTCTGATCCTCCTGCTTCTACTTTCTGTGTTTTAGAATTACAGGCACATGCTACCATGCCTGGCCCCATAATTTATTAAGAAGTTACTCAAAAAAACAAAACAAGGTCGGGCTGTGGTGGCGCACACCTTTAATCCCAGCATTTGGGAAGCAGAGGCAGGTGGATCTTTGAGTCCAGCCTGGTTTACAGAGCGAGTTCCAAGACAGCCTCCAAAACAATACAGAGATATCCTGACTCAAAACCTCCCCTCCAAAGAAAAACCAAAATAAAAAACAAGCAAACAAAAACAAAAAGAAGAAACTGAAACCAAAAGGAAAGAGAAAAGCTGCTACACTTTATTCTCATTTACAGACGGACTTCCTAAGTGACTGATGTCCAATTCTTTCAATTATCAGAATGCCACTTCCTTCCTGGAGTGTCAAGTGTTTGGGCGGGAATAATGATTTTTGCTTGAGGATAATAGTCATTATACAATTTTAATTAAGAGCATGCAGACATGAGCCTGAGCTACCACTGCTAACAGTTCGGGTTTTGAGGACACCTGCAAGGTAATATGCACTTCTAAGTGCTGCATTTAGAAGGTTCGTACACTGAGGTATACAAAGAAGGCAGTATTAGTTGGTGTCACCACTTTCACCTCCTGAGTGCCTCCAAACTTGGCTTGCGCTTACTTTTGTTTTTTGTTTTGTTTTGTTCTGAGGCCCACCTGGAACTCACAGCCATCCTTGTGCCTCTGCCTCCTGAGTGCTGGGATTACAGTCATGAGCTACAACACCTGGCTTCAACTTTTGCCTTTGAAGTAAAATTTAGATTCTGTCTTGGCAGAATGTTAGGTCCATATATATTAACTGCATTACCCCATGCCCT
This sequence comes from Mesocricetus auratus, assembly GCF_017639785.1. Lineage (NCBI taxonomy): Eukaryota > Metazoa > Chordata > Mammalia > Rodentia > Cricetidae > Mesocricetus > Mesocricetus auratus. The sequence continues at coordinate 31,813,805 of NW_024429197.1, read as the reverse complement.
AAAAAACAAACAAACAACAACAACAACAAAAAAGAAAGTCAATGTATAACTTTAGACTTCTGAGAAAGTCAGGAAACATCAACAGTGACCACAGACTGCCTTCTTCCTGAGGCCCAAGGATATTTAATAGCAAAGCACTTATTTTATTAAAGCAGTGAATGCAAATCAGACTTCCTTTTTAAATAGGCAAAGAACTTTGCCAACTGTCTTAAGCTTTCTTTTTTTTCTTTGTTTTTTGAGACCGGGCTTCTTTGTGTAACAGCCCTGGCTGTCCCTGGAACTACCTCTGTAGACCAGGCTGGCCTTGAATTTAGAGACTTTCCTGCCTCTGCCTACCAAGTGCTGGGATTAAAAGCATGTGACACCATGCTCATCTTAAGCTTTCTTATCAGGCCCTTTTAGATCTCCAAAGAGAGTAGAGTATGTGTGGTCTTGTTGGGGGAAGTGTGTCACTGTGGAGGTGGGCTTTGAAGTCTTATATATGCTCAAGCCACACCCAGTAAGACAATTCACTTCCTGTTGCCTGTGGATCAAGATGTAGAACTCTCAGCTCCTTCTCCAGCATCATGTCTGCCTGCATGTCCCCCCATGATAACAATGGACTAAATCTGAACTGTAAGCCAGTTCCAGTTAAATGCTTTCCTTTATAAGAGTTGCCATGGTTATGGTGTCTCTTCACAGCAATAGAAACCCTAAGTCACATGGGATCTGGTGTCCTCTTCTGGTGTACAAACATACACGCAGACGAAATACATATATATACTTATGTATGAAATATATATGCATACATATGAAATCTATAAACATATATGTAAATAAGTAAAAGAAAAAGATGGAGAAATTAGGAAGTCTGCTTGGAGTTGACCATGTTTCATTTTCCCTCTGACAGTTACTTGCTGGCCAGAAGAAAAGCTCTCCCTTCTGGACATTTGAATACTATCAGACATTCTTTGATGTGGACACTCACCAGGTTTGTGAGCCGGCTTCACCCTTTATTGTCCATAGTGGGGACTTGTCTCTTCTGAGATGGAGCAGCCATCATGTGACAGCCACTGTATTGACTGGGGTCTTCCTGAAGCACAAAGACTTGCTGCACGTAAAACACTGTTGTGAAAGCTCAGATAGTAGTTGACTGGATTGAATCCTAAGGAAAGTTAACCTTCACAGAATTACTGCTGTGTTACCGTGCAGGTCTTTGACAGAATAAAAGGGTCTCTGCTGCCGGTTCCCGGGAAGAACTTCGTGAGGCTGTATGTCCGCAGCAACCCAGATCTCTATGGTATGTACAGTGCCCTGCTTCTCTACCATGTCCTCTTACGCTCCAGTAAATGTGGGGGTCCCTGGAAGGTCAGAATTGCACTGTCAGTAGGGTGTACAATGTTTTTATTTGACCCTCTGAGATTTGGTAACAATCCGAAAAGAATTTGGTGGGGAATGGAATTTCATGTCACAGGAGTGCTGCAGCTGCAATTATTAGTCACCCTTTGAAGGCTTCAGGGGACTCTGGTGTGGGCTTGAGGCAGATGAAGCTTTCCCCCGAGTGCAGCTGGTTTTCCTCCGTGGAGGGTTTGGAGGTGTAGGGGGGACGTGGAGTAGGGTTTGACTACTCCATTGTCTCAAGCGTTTGAGCACTTGGTCCCTGGTTTGTGGCACTGTTTGGATGGGTTTAGGAGGTGTAGCCTTGTGGGAGGATGTATGTCACCGGGAACAGGCCTTAAAAATGCCTCGGAAGACAGTTTAGAGCTAGGACACGTTTCTCGCTTCTGTCCGAGGTTTCAAAGCCACTTGGGCTTTCCAGTTCCCTCTTTCTGCTTGCTGCTTTTAGTGCAACGTGCGGCTCTCAGCTGTTCTGCTTGCTGGCTGCCACACCTCGCCTCTGTGATGGCAATGGACGTGAGCCCGAATGAACCTTCCGTGGATCGCCTTGGTCACGGCGTCTTAATCCAGTTCGCTTACGCTTTGTCACTGATGTAGTGAGTTCCCTCTCAGCTGCCAGGGTGCGTGTGTGTGGTGGGGGCCACTGGCTCTCCATGGTCAGTCTAACACAGGAGTGGACCAGGGAGTGAGTGTAACCCGACTCCCTTGCTGTCTGAGGGAAACACAGGCTGGCCCAGGGCTCCTGAGGAAAGGGCCCGTGGTCTTTTGTATTTGAGGGGAGATGAGGCAAGAAGGCCACCCTGATCTTCCCTGGGACTCCCTGTGCTGGGCTGCCCATTCTGAGGGCAGCTCTGCTCCTTCAGTTAGTCTTTTCTAGAAATGTCCTCACCGTCTCTCAGAGGTGTGTTCTCTAGGTTAGCCTAAATCCAGTCACAGTAACTATCAAGACCAGGCTGGCAAGATGGCTCGCGGGTAAAAGCACCTGCTGTGCAAAGCTGATGCTCTTATATTGATATTGAAAACCCAGGGGTGGAAGGACAGGACCAACTCACAAAAGCTGTCCTTTGACCTTGTGTGTGTCCTTGCGCGGGGCACTCAGGCATTTGTGTGAAGACTCAAAGTTGACATTGGGCGTCTTTCTTTTTTTTTTTTGGTTTTTTGAGACGGGGTTTCTCTGTATTGCTTTGGAGGCTGTCCTGGAACTCGCTCTGTAGACCAGGCTGGTCTCAAACTCACAGAGATCCACCTGCCTCTGCCTCCCGAGTGCTGGGATTAAAGGCGTGCGCCACCAACGCCCGGCAATATTGGGCATCTTTCTGAGTTGCTTTTCACTTTATTCTTTGAGGCAGTCAGGGTCTCTCTAGTTCTTAGGTCTGTAAGCATCAGCGTGGATAGATCTCAGAATAATGACAAATGAAGAGGAAGCTGTTGTAGGGTATGGTATCATTAGCAATTGTGCACGCTCCCATATGTGAGACCAGAGGTCAGTATTAGGTGCCGGCCTCAATTTCTCTTCACTTAGTTGTTTGAGGCAGGCTTACCGAGACTGGAGCTTGCTGACCTGGGTAGACTGGCTGGTCACAGACCCAGTACCCCTACCCCTCTCTCCCCAGTGCCCCTACCCCTCTCTCCCCAGTGCCCCTGCCTCTCTCTCCCCAGCACCAGCTTGTACCTAGTCTTTCTCTGTCCCTCCTGCCAGCTCCCAAATAACCACATGGAAACTTCTTATTAGTTGTGAAAGCTTGGCTGGCAGCTTAGGCTTGTTTCTAACCAGCTCTTGTAACTTAAATTGATGTATTTCTATTAGTCTATTGCTGCCACGTGGCTTTATTACCTCATCTCCATAGCGTCCATACTGCTCACTCTGTATCTCATGATGTCTCCATCCCTCTTCTTCCCAGCATCCTCTGTGCCTGGATATCCTGCCTTGTTGTTGGCCATTCATCTTTTTATTAAAGCAATCACATCTTTACACAGTGTAATCAGATATCTTGTTACACTGCCAGCCGGTCACAGTCTTAGTGCCTTCCTGCCCCGCCTCCTCAGCACTGGATTATAAGTACACATGGTGTGTCTGGCCTTTCACGTGAGGGTAGGAGATGAAATTCACACCCTTACACTTTCACATGAGATACTCAACTGAGCCATCTCCCCAGCTCTATTAAAAAGATAGTTTTAAAGCAATGTGTGTACGCCTGTTTGTTTTATTATTCTTGGCTGTTTATTCTGTTACAAATATTTCACAGTAAAAAAATAATTATATAATAATACATTAAATATCAATATTTCATCAATATACTAAATACATTTAAGTTAATATATAATAATTTTTAAAGTGGCATTAATTATAATATAACCCAAGTTAAGGTTTCATCCCACATTTTTTTTAAAGATAAACCAGATTTTTTTTTTTAAGATTTATTAAGTACACAGTGTTCTGCCTGCAGGCCAGAAGAGGGCACCAGATCTCATTATAGATGGTTGTGAGTCACCATGTGGTTCCTGGGAATTGAACTCAGGACCTCTGGAAGAGCAGCCAGTGCTCTTAACCTCTGAGCCGTCTCTCCAACCCTCCTCCCACTTTCACCATGTAAGAGTTGGGATTTAGAAGGAAAGGGGGAGAGAGAAGGCAGAATGAAGCACCCTGGAAGAAGCTGGGGTGAGTGTGTGTCCCTAAGGCAGGTAGCTGGAAAGGTTACTGAGCCTTGATCACCATGGGTCTTTTCTATCAGCCTGCGGGATTTGGATTTTGTTCTTACGCAGCTGGGGGTTCATTAAAAACCTGTAACTAGGAGAGAAGCAAATAAAAATACCTTGGAAGACAGTTTAGAGCTAGGACACATTTCTCGCTTCTGTCTGAGGTAAGTGTGCATTTGAGTTAAACAGGCAGAGCGGTAAGCAGGTGTCAATGGCCTGTTAGGCCGGAAGTGTCTGTATTCTTAGCTTAGGGCCCAGGACAGCCCAAGAATGGCAGGCAAGGCCTCCACGGGTAGAGTGGACTCCTTGTCACAGGATCTGCGTCTGTTTTGCCTGCATATATGTTGTCCACCACATACCTGCCTGGTGCCTGTGGAGGTCAGAACATCAAATCCACTGGAACCAAAATTATAACAGTTGTGGGTTCTGGGAAGAGCAGCCCGTGCTGTTAACCACTGAGCCATCTCTCCAGCCCTAGCAAAAGTTTTTGGCAGTGGAGTTTTGTGGGTTTTGTTTTGATTCTTATGTCTCTTGTGGTATAGGAAGTTAAATAATACTGTGAGGTTTGCCCTGGACCGTGGCACAGAGCCTGCACTCGAGTGAGGGAACGAGTGACTTGTGAAAGCTGATGTTGGTGGTTCTGTGGGGTCGCTGACTGCCCAGGTTCCCTTTCCTACCTTCAGGAGTCAGTACTTGCCTTTGAAAAGCCCTCATCCATCTGTGCCATTCTTCCCAATTCAGTGATTTTATTAACTTATGATATTTCAAGGTATCTGAAGTTAGCTCCAAAGATATTGCCAAATTGGAAATGAAATATTTAAATTTAAATTTAATAATCATCATTTGTTCTACATAGTAATTAACTTTTGTATGTGTGTGTTATATGTGTTGTACGTGTGTACAGGTATGCATGCATGCGCACATGCACATGTATGCCTGATCTGAGGGTGACACTGGGTGTTTTCCTTGAATACCTTCATTTTTTTTTTTTTTTTGGTTTTTACGAGACAGGGTTTCTCTGTATTGTTTCGGAGGCTGTCGGTCCAGCCCGGCCTCGAACTCACAGAGATCCGCCTGCCTCTGCCTCCCGAGTGCTGGGATTAAAGGCGTGCGCCACCAACGCCCGGTGAATACCTTCATTTTTGGGGTGGGGTTCTCATTGAATCTGAAGTGCATCTATTTGGCTAGTCAGATTGTTCAGGGAGCTTCAGAAATTTGCCTGTTTCTGTTTCCTGCCCCTTCTCCCGCCAGAGTGTGCTGTATGTGGTTTTCACGTGGGTTCCCCTGGGGAGCCAAATGCAGATAGGCAGTCTCACATGGCAAGCTTCTTACTGACTGAACCGTCTTCTAAGACCCATAGCAATTTAAAGAAAAAAATGGGTTTTTAAGACAGGATTTCTCTGTATAACCTGACTGTTCTGGAACCCACTCTGCAGACCTGACTGGCCTTGAGCTCACAGAGATCCACCTGTCTCTGCCCACCCCCAGTACTGCAATGAAAGACATGCACCACCAATGCCCAATTAAATTTTTAAAAGATTTATTTGTTTTATTTTTGTGTATATGAGTATTTTGCCTGTCCCTGTGTATGTGCACCACATATGTACCTGGTGACTGCAGAGGTCAGAAAAGCATGTTGGATCCCCCAGAACATGAGTTATAGATGGTTATGAACCACTATGTAGGTACTAGAAACTGAGCCCAGGTCCTTTGCAAGTGCAACAAATGCTTTTACTGCTACACTGTCTCCCCAGGCCCCTTAATACTTTTTCTGGGTAGAGGGGGATAAGGTGGGTGTTAAGAATTCAAGCATCTCTGGGTGGTGATGGTGCATACCTTTAATCTCAACACTTGGAGGCAGAGGCAAGTGGGTTTCAGTGAGTTCAAGGCCAGCCTGGTCTATAGAGTGAGTTCCAGGACAACCAGGGCTATGCAGAGAAACCCTGTCTCAAAAAAACCAAAACCAAATAGAACAAAAAAAGAAGCCAAGCACATGATGAAAGAATTTGCTGTTCTTATGAGGAGGAGGTGCGGGAGAATCTCCCAGGGAGATGATGGTAAAATAGAAAGGTGTCCAGCCACATGTGTGTCTTGCCATCTGATTGGACTATGCACATACATGCACATGCATGCACACACATATACACACCCATGCGCATATGTGTTGACTGCTTCAGGCAGGATTCACTGGGAATGGTGGGGTGCTCTCAGGAGCCAAGTATAGAACTGGGATAAGGAACAGGGAAGTTTGCTTGCTTTTTTTCCTGAATTCTCTTTTCAACCTGGAAGTGTGTGTGTGTGTGTGTGTGTGTGTGTGTGTGTGTGTGTGTGTGTGTAGTAGAGTCTTGTGGGCTGTCTTTCTGACTTGGAACTGTGTAGACCAGGTTGTCCTCAAGCTTGCAGTGATCCTCCTGCTTCTGCCTCCTGAGTGCTGGAATTGATTACAGACATGTGTGACTATGTCCAGCTGATGGGTCGATTACCTTTTCATTAGAAAGGGAAAGAAGACAGCTCCAAACTCATGGTCACGTGGATGGCCCTGGTTAAACGTCTAAACTTGGTGTAAAACAAAACAAAAAGGCACAAATGGGAGGAGAAGAATTTGTAGGGAATGGGGGTGGGGGTAGACAGCTGTTGTAAGGAAGAGGGTGGGGTGTGAGAGTGGTCACTGTACATTATAAACATGTGTAAAACTTTAAAAATGTAAGTTGTCCCCCCAAAAAAGGAAAGGAGAAAAAACTGTCTCTCCATCTCTCTCTGTCACTGTGTGTCTCAGAAAGACACAATCACGTGCACATGCACATCTGAGTCCCCTGGATCTGGAGTCATGGGCAGTTAAGAGCCAATGTATGGGTCCTGAGAATTGAACCTGGGTCCTCTGGAAGAACAGTCGGTGCTCTTAACCACTGAGCCGTTTCTCCAGCCCCCTAGCTGACTTTTACCTGAAGTCTTCTCCTTGTACTTCCCTTCATTTATAATGCAGAAGGACCTGGCTGATTCAGCCATGTGTCCTCTGATCTTAACTTGGGTACTTGGGTACAGGAAGTAACTTTCGCTTCTTGTGTTCTGAAGGTTTAACAAAATGCGAGTGCATGTTTGACATCCTTGACTCAGGGAAAACCATACATCAGTATCTTCATTCACCTAGTGTGAGCTGTGTTTTGACCATGAATTCTGATTATCCTTGCTTTTAAGGCACCTAATTACTGAGTTGTGTTTTCATCTTTTGAGAGTGAATGTTCATGACATCCACGATTCTTTTCCTCTTGTCTGACAAGGAAGTGGCTGGTGAGAAATGATTCTGAAAGAGTCCAGCAGCGAGTCCCTCATTTCCTCTTTCTGCGTCTTCTTGTTGCTCTGCAGGCCCCTTTTGGATATGTGCCACCTTGGTCTTTGCCATAGCAATTAGTGGGAACCTTTCCAACTTCTTAATCCATCTGGGAGAGAAGACGTACCATTATGTGCCCGAGTTCCAAAAAGGTAGGTGAATAGTGAGACTCGTTTAGAATGTGCACTGTCTACAACTGTGAGCTTTTACCCTCTGAGCACATTGCCCAGTCTCTAAGCACTGCACCCCCGCTCTCAAATACAGCTCCTACCTCAGAGACCTACGTGTCATATCTATGTAACCCACAGTCCTCCTTCCCACCATGGTAGAATTCTATTGCATCCAACCTTCCGTCCTGAATGTATACTATTCAGTGACACACATATACTCACAGTCTTGTAAATCGATATGAATTTTAGGGAAGCTGTCAGACTGAATAGTGAGTGGTTGGAGTTTATTCTAAAAATATACAAATGACTAAAGCAGTGTGCATGAAGTCTTGACTGTAGCAGCATTTGCATTATCCAGGCACTAGAAACAGCAGAGGCATTGTTCTTAAGTTCTGATGGCTCAGCTAGCTGAGATGCCTGTAGCCACTAATTATAAAGCACCTAGGGATCGTGGGAAACCAGTAACTATGCCAAACAGTGCCTGTTATGTTGGCAGTTTTGCTAATGACAAGTGGTCAAGACTTGGAGAGAACCACATAGAATGTGACCCCAGCTCGTAAAGGACATTTAAAATGTCTTCCTTTCTCTTCCTCTTCTTTGATTTGTGTGTGGGGGGGGAGTGAAAGAAGAGAGTGGGGAAGGAAGGAGGGAGGGAGGGAGGGAAGGAGGGAGAGAAATCTGCCTGCCTCTGCCTCCCAAGTGCTGGGATTAAAGGCCTGCACTACCACTGCCTGGCTCCCTTTTTACCTTCTATGTCCCTCTTTCTTCTCTTCTGTCCCTTTAAGCATTGAGTCAGACATAGATTCAGTCTTGCTTATTAAAACTCTTCATTGATTGTAAACTTGGACCATGTTCCCTGAGAGGCATCGGCATTGCCTTCAAGTAGCTCAGTGGTTGTCAGAGCAAGACTATGTTGCTGTGAGTGATTTAACTTCCACATTGCAAGTCCGTGCAGAGCTGCCGACTGAGAAGAGAAGACAGCGTGGCCTTCCCTGCATGGGGAGGGAGCTGGGTACAAGACGGTCCTTGTCTGTTGTTATCCCCTTAAGCTGGGCACTCCGGTATCTGATCAGAGCACTAAGATAATCACTGTTCTTTTCCTGAACACTGTCTCAGCTTATGTGAAGAGTGTGAGTTGTAATCCTGCAGTTGGCTCAGTTGGTGAAGGTGCTTGCCATACACCCTGATGCTTTGAGTCCAGAAACCACAGTGGAAGGAGAGAACTGACTCCCAAAAAGTTGTCTGGTGTGAGCATGTGTGGTGCCCTCATGCGCACGTGTGCATACACACACACACACACACACCATGTATATATTAATAGTAATTTAAAAAAAAACCTTTTTAAAGTACAGGTCATATCTGAGGTTAGGTCCTGCTCCTGCCAACTTGTGTCACCTTGATCAAAATGCTTGATTCTGGTCCTGTTTTCTTCTCTAAAAGGAAAATAGAGATGATAGGAGATACTATGTCTATATTCTTGCTAATAACATAGAGTGGAAGTTCTAATTTTTAACATGATTTGCTATATAGTTCAGACCATAACGTTGTGATTGTGTTGCCTTAGCCTTGGTCCCAAGCGTTGGGATTACAGTCATGTGCTTGTATCATTAATAAGAGTATAATCTTTCGTGTGTGGTGTGATTCTGGGAATGAAACCTGGGGTCTTGAGCGTATTTGCCACCCAGCTTCATTCCCAGTCCTTGGTCTTTTGAGACAGATCTTCATATGGCCCGGGTTGACTTCCAGGTCACTGTGCATCTGAGGGTGGCCCTGAACTCTGGATCTTCCTGCCTCTACTGCCAAAGCATTGGGATTACAAACTCTGACACCACACCTGGCTAAAAAGCTAATTCTTTTATTTATTTATTTTTATAGATTTAGTTTTGAGATGGTGTCTCTCTGCATAGCTCTGGCTGTCCTGGAACTCACTCTGTAGATCAGATTGGTCTAGAACTCACAGAGATCCGCCTGCCTCTGTCTCCCGAGTGCTGGGATTAAAGGTGTGCAACACCATGCCCGGCCGTATTTACTCATTTTTAAATTTTGTTTATGTGAGCAGACATTTTGCCTGCATGTATTTCTGCACACCACTTGCCTGCTTGTTGCACTAGGAGGTCAGAAGAAGGAATCAGATTCCCTGGAACTGGAGTTATAAATGGTTGTGAGCTGCCATGTGTGTGCTGGAAATGGAACCTGGGTCCTATGGAAGAGCAGCCAGTGTTATTAATTGCTTAGCCATCTCCAGCCTTGTATCTAACTCTTAATTGAGTATGTATCACAGGCCAGCACTGGTCATAATAGCGCTTACCTGTGTTTACTTGTTTTATTTTCCTAATAGCCTCAGAAGGTAATCTTATTCCCATTTTGCAGACAGGGAAACTGAAGCAGGAGGGTTTTGTAATTTTCCACCCAGAGTTGCTTTGCCCAGGATTAGAACTCATGGCCTGGAATCTGCTTTGCCTCAGACACCACATCGCCTCTCATAATGCTGAGTGCAGTGTCAGATATCCAGCCAGCGCTTAATAAGCAGTAGCTACAGCCAGGGTAGAATTTCCTTCCCCAGCATTTCCCACCCAAGGAAAAGATTGTGTCAGCAATGCTGCATGTGCCTCAGTAACGGCATTCCAACGTGAGCGGAAACTGCCGTGGAGCCCTGAGAGGTTCTGGACAGTGGCACGCTTGAATCTGGGTCTGACTGTAATTGCTAGGAGGGGCCTGTTTTTGCAGGAGGTGCTAATAGAATTGTTTGCCGATTTTCACATTGGAAGGGTCAGTGCCTTGGCTTAGCATGCTCTAGGATTGTCACTCCAGAAGCAGGGAGACAGTCCTGGAGAGCTGCTCTTCCGAGAGGAGAGGAGACCAGGAGACTGTCCAGTGATGGTTCCCAGGAGCCGCTAACGGGCACGTCTGCTGCTGGCGCAGTTATTTATGTGGGGAAGAAACGAGCGTGGTGGTTATCTCAGGCACTGCTGAGCTGCAGCTCCATCATTTAGAGACAGATCACTAGATGGCATGCAGAGCTGCTTAATCTGTACCCAGGGCATTTTAATATGTTTGCTAGAGAAATCAGTGTCAGCTCTTGTTTGGCTAGGGAGGAAAGCGTGTCCTTCCAGGGGGAATAGTTGGATTTTATTTGACCCAAAAGTTCAGTGTACTTAGACACTTTTAGGATGACTCTCTGAAGTAGTATTTCATTTACATACTTCAATTGTTTCGATTACTAGTTTTTAGTCACTAAGTTGATTACAAAACCACATAGGAGATTAGCAAACATTTATAAAGCACCTACTGTGTGCCAGGTGCTGTGCCAGGCCCAGGAAATGCAGAACAGAAGAAGGGTGTGAAGCAGCCGGGTGGTGATGGCCCACACCTTTAATCTCAATACTCCGGAGGCAGAGGCAGGTGGCTCCCTGAGTTCAAGGCCAGCCTGGACCAGAGTGAGTTCCAGGACAACCAGAGAAGCGCTGTCTCAAAAAACCAAAACAAATCACATGAAACACCCTGATAGTGTGCTTGCTAAAGGCTTGATGAAGACAGGACTGTTCTGTCCTCTGCAGTGTCCATAGCGGCTACCATCATCTATGCCTATGCCTGGCTTGTGCCTCTGGCTCTCTGGGGCTTCCTCGTGTGGAGAAACAGCAAAGTGATGAACATCGTTTCCTATTCTTTTCTGGAGATTGTGTGCGTCTACGGCTACTCCCTCTTCATTTATATCCCCACAGCAGTGAGTACCATGCCAAGGAGACTAAGTGGTGCTGTTTGGGGTGGAAAAGTCAGCCAGGTTCTCCGTGGGGCCTTGGAATTCCCAGCCTGCTGCTTCTGTGCCCCTGGAGGGTCCTTTTGAATTTAAAGTGCAGGCTGGATGGGTGCTGGGAAGGCAAGGGCTTTGGCTGTATCAGGAGCCCTGGGTTAAGACATCCATCTACATGCTAACAGCATGCTTTGCAAAGCCACATGACAGTGCATGCCCAGCTGCTGCCCGGCTCAGGGGCTCTGTGAACACATGTGAACACACATGTTGGGAAGGAACAGACACCCCAAACTCTCCCTCATGCTCTCTCCGTTTCCAGGTACTGTGGATCATTCCTCAGAGAGCCGTTCGTTGGGTCCTAGTCACGATTGCCCTGGGAATCTCGGGGTCTGTGTTGGCAATGACATTTTGGCCAGCTGTTCGAGAGGATAACCGGCGTGTGGCCTTGGCCACCATTGTGATGATCGTGTTGCTTCACGTGCTGCTGTCTGTGGGCTGCTTGGTATGTTATTATTGTACCCTCTTGGGGTGGCTTTAAGCATTTGTTTATTGTGGCTGTACATGTGTAGGCAGGTGCGTACAGAACATGTGTGGAGGTCAGAGGGCAACTGGAGTCAGTTCTCTGTCTCCATCACGTGGGTTCTCAAGCCCACGCCGTCAGCCTTCCCCACAAGCATCTTCACCTAATGAGCCATCTCTCCAGCTCTCTGGGTGCGTATCATACACAAATGCCAACACTTACTTTGCAACATCCTCAAGCTGTTAGACGCAGTGGTTCTTTTAAAGCCGACACTGTGACCTCTAAATATCAAGGCTGCCCTGGAAGGAAGGTGGCAGAGGTGTAAGGATTTGGTTGTGACGTCTGACTTCCCTTGTTTCTGTGATGTGGTTAAGATTCAGTGTCTGGCCAGAGGGGTATGAGTAGCCATATGTCTCTCTATAGGGCTGGTGTCTCTTTGGCTTCCTGTCCATGGCTAGATAGATGTTGGACATTTAAAATTTCCTGGCGGTTAGAATGGCTAGATAGATGTTGGACATTTAAAATTTCCTGGCGGTTAGAATCAAGAAAAAATATTTCATGAGTGGGAAGCTTAAGATTGGAGTCAAATATAGACAACTGGATTGTTCAGAGGGCACACAGTGTTTGAAGTCTGTTTGAGACCCTGTGCCTGGTTGTCCCTTTATGGAGAGCATGTGCTTTTGAAGCCCACAGGCCCAGTAGAAGGCCAGCTCTGTCGTGTGGTGACTGTGTGAGCCATGGCTCTCTGCTCCTCAATCTCCTATGCTTCATCTGTGATCTGACTGGCATCTTCCCCCATCGATTGGCCTGAGAATCAAGCAAGACAATACACAGGAAGCCTGTGACATAGAACTTGTCCACTGACTGCCTGTAGATCTGGGTTTTTGGCAGCAGGGGGAGGGGGAATCCTAAGGCAACAGGCCCAAGCTCTCGAGATGCTGCAGGGCCCCTCTGGACCCCTCTGTCCAGTCTACTGCCCCGTGCAGACACTGTCTTCCTCCTTGGGTTTTTAACGGTCAGGTAGGTTGAGATGAGGAGGAAGGAGGGAGGGAGGGGAGGAAAGGGGAAGGGAGAAAGGTAGGAAAGAAGGAAGAGGGAAGGAAGGAATGGAGGAAGGGAGGGCTGCTTTTAGGACTAGAGAGGAGCAGGGCACATTGAACAGTGGAGCAGGGAAGTGTCATTATCATTATTAAGAACACATCTCAGGGGGCTGGAGAGATGGCTCAGCAGTTAAGAGCACTGGCTGCTCTTGCAGAGGACCTGAGTTCAATTCCCATCAACCACATGGAAGCTCACAACTGCCTGTAACTCCAGTTCCAGGGGATTCAATGTTCTCTTGACCCCCATGAGCACCAGGCACACATGTGGTACACACACACACACACACACACACACACACACACACACACACACACACACACACACACACACGTGCGCGCGCAGGTAAAATACTAAAAAGAAGAACCTGTTTTGGAGGGATGGGGATGTGGCCTAATGGGTAAACGCACTTGTTCTGCAAGCATGGGGACCTGAATTTGAATTCCTAGCACCCACATAAAAAGGTAGGCATGTGGACATGGTGGCATGCACCTTCAGTCCTAGCTCTTGGGAAGCAGAGGCAAGCAGATCTCTGTGAGTTCCAGGTCAGCCTGAGCTTCATAGATCCTGACCCTGGGAAAACAGAAGCTGGGCATGACTACCTGTGCCTGTGACTCCAGCATTGGGGGTTGGAGACAGGTGAACCCTGGGGGCTCACTGGCCAGTCAGCCTTGCCGAACGGCAAACTTCCAGTTCAATGAGGGATCCTTCCTTAAACCATGGAAGATACATGATGCTCACCCTGTTCTCTACATGATCATAGCGTGTGTGCACGCGCACACACACGCACACACCAAATAAAATCGATTTACATTAGAAAATAACCCATTTTGGGTGTTTGGGGGTGTAGCTCTGTTGATACAGTGCTTGCTAGCCTGCAGAGTCCTGGGTTTGTTTCCCTGTACCATATAAACTGGGTATTGTGGTTCACACCTGTGATTCTCTCGCTTAGGAAGTAGAGGCAGGAGGAGTGGGACTTCAGAACCATTTTCAGTTACATAACGAGCTGGAGGGCAGCCTAAGCTAGAGACCTCACCCCACCTGTGCAAAAAAAAAAAATCCCCAAAAAACAAAACAAAAAAAAACCCTATGGTATCCCTGTCAAGACCTGCAGGATCTTTTACTGCCCAAGACACTCCCTTCCCAGGTAATGGGACTGAAGGTAAAATTGTCCTGCCCATCCTGCTGCTCAAGAATGTTCTAGAAGAGAACCAATGAGATGAGACAGCTTAGTGGGCAGAGGTACTTGCCAAGCTTCATGACCTGAGTTCAAGCCCCAGGACCCACATGAGGGAAGGAGAGAACCGACTCCTCTGATCTCCAAACATATTATATCCCTTGTGATGATTTAAAAGGAAAACAGTTTTCTAAAAGAGAGCATCGTTATGAGGTAAAGAGCTCTGACCTGGGAGGTGCCTTAGCTGTCACAATCTCAGTTGTCCTTTCCTTCTGGGCTTCAGTGAGAGTCGGCATGTGGCAGGGGTCCCCTCCTCTACGGTGAAGGGCTCTTCAGGTCAAAGGCATCAGCAGGTTTCCAGGGCCACTCTGCTGCAGGTTGTGGCCTGATGCTCTCCAAGAGTGACCCAAGGTCACACAGTTGGTAAACTGAGTGGGGCTCTTGTTGGACACTGGCCTTGCCCTTCACTGGTGCCTCTCGCTGGGCCATCTGTGACCCGAACCTTCCACGTCGTCCACTTGGCTGAGAAGTGGTGGAGAGGCGGAGGGAGGGAGACACATTCCATTCAGCTCTGAGGAGTCTCCTAATCGGGGATGTTGGACTGTGGGCAGAGGTGTCACCACGAGAAGGACTCATCGTGTGCAGAAGCCACTGTGTTCTGGACAGAGGGAGCCCTTGATGACCTGATGCTGAGCCCCGGCCCTGTGTCTGAACTCTCTTTGGAGGAGGACCGATCAGAATAGAGGAAGCCAGGGGTCCAGTCCAGTTTGCCCACCCCTGCTTCGACCATTTCTCTACTCTGGCTTCCTCTCTCTTTCCATAGATAAAGGTGCTCATCATGCACACCGTAGCACTGTCTGTCCCATTGAAGGAGATAAGCAGCATGAAAATTGTGACAAGAGAGCTGGGTCTGGTGGCTCACAACTGTCATCCTAGTTCTTGGGAGACTGAGGCAAGAAGACTGCCACAAGTGTGTGTGTGGCCTGTCCGGGCCTCATAGTGAGTTCCATGCCATCCAGAGGTCTATAGCAAGACCCTGACTTACGAACAGAGGGTTGCAGGGAGGGTGGTTCAGTTGATACAGTGCTTCTAGGGACTCAAGTTCAGTCTCCAGGATAAAAAGAGCTGGGCATGTGTGTGCCCGTGACCCCAGAGCTGGGGAAATGGAGATGGGTGGGACACCGTCAGTCAGCGTAGCCTGCTTGTTGAGTTCTAAACTAGTGAGAGACCTTGTGTGTTTTTGAAGGAGGAGGAGGATAGTGCCAGAGGAATAAACTTGAGGGTGTGCTGTGGTCTGCACACACATGTACACATGTACCTACACTCCACACACAGGTGAACATGTACATAGACACACATACACAGAAAAGGAGAGAAAGAAGAATATGTCCATTCGTGTAATCAGAAGACATCATTATCATGCAGAGTGGGAGGAGTGGACTAGGGCGTCATTTGAGCTGAGGGTACCAGCTGAGCCAGGCAGTCTAGCCTGGCTTTCTCAGTCTCCCCTGGGAAGCCCGGATTGGTGTTTCCGTCTCAGTGCAATGATGTGTGTGGCAGCCCCACACCTGCTGAGGTCCCCGATGACTGCACTTGAGAACGGTTTCCAGGTCTTCACTGAACACACCTGGCAGGGACAATGAGGGGAGGTCCCAGAGTGGGGGTCCTCAGTGGGGTTGTCGAGAGTCGGACAAGCCTACATTGGAGTGGTTACTGCCAGCCTCAGAGAGAACAGTGCCTGCTACTCACAGTGCCTCAAGATGGGCTGGGCCCAGCGTAGACCCTGTGCCAGATCAGAGGCTGGGTAGCGACTAGAAGATAATTCCTTTGAGAGACCGTCTTACCCATCTTTTTACACACACCGCTGAAGAGGTAGGGAGGCTTGTCTAGATGCACAGTGTCAGTGGCTTGTGGTGATGTTTTGTTGATGCTATAATAAATAAAGCTTGCCTGAAGATCAGAGTGCAGAGCTAGCCACACTAGTTAGCCATAGAGGCCAGGCAGTGGTGGCGCACACCTTTAATCCCAGCACTCTGGAGACAGAGGCAGATGGATCTCTGTTAGTTCAAGGCCACCCTAGGCTACACAAAATATCCAGTCTAAAAAAGAAACAGAGCTCACACCTTTAATCCCAGCACTAGGGAGGAGGAGATAGGAGTGATATGGCTGGGCAAGAGAGGAATGTAAGGTAGGAGGAGACAGGAGCTCAGAGCGG
The DNA here is from genome assembly GCF_017639785.1 of Mesocricetus auratus. Classification (NCBI taxonomy): domain Eukaryota; kingdom Metazoa; phylum Chordata; class Mammalia; order Rodentia; family Cricetidae; genus Mesocricetus; species Mesocricetus auratus. The sequence goes on along the minus strand of NW_024429197.1, from coordinate 31,797,472 downwards.
TCTGAGCAGCAGTCAGTCTGAGGCTGCAGTCTGAGGAAGGATTGCCCCTTTGGTCTGAGCATTGGTAGATGTAAGAACTCTAGTGAATGGCTGTTCTGCATCTCTGATCTTTCAGCTTTCACCCCTATAGCTGACTCCAAGTGGCTAGTGCAGATGAGGTACCTGGACACTCAGCTCTGAGGCTGAGTCCTGAAGTTTCCTCTTCACTTGCTGTCCCATTCAGCGCTCCTGGGAGTGACCCCGAGGAGCCCAGGATAAGAGGGTACTCTGGCCTCTGGCTCACTTGTGTCCCCCAAATAGAGGAGTTTCCTTCCTTTTTGCCAGAAAACAACTGCAAGGAAAGCCTTTAAAAAGTAGGTTTGCTCTGGGGATGTGATAAGCTAGACAAGGGATAAGGCTGAGAGAAACTAAGTTTCAGGGTTGGAACAGTCTGGGAAGCTGGAGCATGTTGTGTTGGCTCCCTCTTCTGGCTAGTAAGGGCAGAGCTGCTGAAAATAGTTCTTAGCTCCTTCCTTTGCACCTTCCTGAGCCACCTGGTATCTGAGCCATCCTGAGCGCCTTTCTGGTAGTCCTTGGTATTGTAACAGTTTCACTTCCCTTTGAAGGGAAGCTCATGGCTAACAAGATGGGTGTTTTTCTGGGCTAGCGTTAGCAGGAGGGAAGACTCTTCAGTGCCTTCTCTCTCCCACCACCTCCTGATTCCTGACGGCTAAACTAGATGGTGAGTAGAAGTGCTTGTCACACTCTTCATTTCCAAGCACTAGGAAGTGAAGTGTGCCCAGCACTTTCTTTTCAAGGTCTCTGCAGAGAGTCAACCAACTGGTTTAGCAACAGTCAGCTCATCAGCATCTTCTTACTATCGTGCCAAACCTGATGAGGTGAGATGTGGTAACACTGACAGGACTGTCTCTGTGAGATGCGGTAACGCTGACAGGGCAGTCCCTGTGAGATGTGGTAACGCTGACAGGACTGTCCCTGTGAGGTGTGGTAACTCTGACAGGACTGTCCCTGTGAGATGTGGTAACGCTGACAGGACTGTCCCTGTGAGATACGGTAACGCTGACAGGACAGTCCCTGTGAGATGCGGTAACGCTGACAGGACTGTCCCTGTGAGATATGGTAACACTGACAGGACAGTCCCTGTGAGGTGTGGTAATGCTGACAGGACTGTCCCTGTGAGGTGTGGTAACGCTGACAGGGCAGTCCCTGTGTGGTGCGGTAACGCTGACAGGACTGTCCCTGTGAGATACGGTAACACTGACAGGACAGTCCCTGTGTGGTGCGGTAACGCTGACAGGACAGTCCCTGTGAGATGCGGTAACGCTGACAGGACAGTCCCTGTGAGATGCGGTAACGCTGACAGGACAGTCCCTGTGAGATACGGTAACGCTGACAGGACAGTCCCTGTGTGGTGTGGTAACACTGACAAGACAGTCCCTGTGAGATACAGTAATGCTGACAAGACAGTCCCTGTGAGATACGGTAACACTGACAGGACTGTCCCTGTGAGATACGGTAACGCTGACAGGACAGTCCCTGTGAGATGCGGTAACGCTGACAGGACAGTCCCTGTGAGATGCGGTAACGCTGACAGGACAGTCCCTGTGAGATGCGGTAACGCTGACAGGACAGTCCCTGTGAGATACGGTAACGCTGACAGGACAGTCCCTGTGAGATGCGGTAACGCTGACAGGACAGTCCCTGTGAGATACGGTAACGCTGACAGGACAGTCCCTGTGAGATATGGTAACGCTGACAGGACTGTCCCTGTGAGGTGTGGTAACGCTGACAGGACTGTCCCTGTGTGGTGCATAACGCTGACAGGACAGTCCCTGTGAGATGTGGTAACACTGACAGGACTGTCCCTGTGTGGTGCGTAACGCTGACAGGACAGTCCCTGTGAGATGCGGTAACACTGACAGGACTGTCCCTGTGTGGCGCAGTAGTTGCGGAAGTGAGCTTTGGAGTCAGGTGAGCACATCTGTGAGTCCTGGCTCCGCTGCTCATCCGTACTGATCCGAGGGCAGTCTCCGGGAGCCTCGGTCTCTGCACCCATCAGGTGGGATCATTGTAACAAGCCCTAAGGTCATCGGGAAGATTCAGGCATGCAACACAGCACACTCAGTGAGTTTTACAAGGTTGAGGGAGTGGCTGCAGTTTGGCTTGGTGACACATGTGGTGGGGGAGGGGAGAGGCCGCAAGAACTGTTCACATGGCTCGTAGAATACTCACCTGGCTCCCTCACGTGTCTCTTCTCCTGCAGGCTTACTTCTTTGATGCCCCAGAGATGGACCATCTCCCAACAACTACAGCAACTCCCAACCAGACGGTTGTAGCAGCCAGATCCAGCTAACAGGGAAAGCCACTTTCATCTTGTGTGGTAGGTGACAAATGGGCAGGGGCATCAGTTCTGTGTTAGCATTAAGGACAGGAGGCTAGACCCTGTGTCTCTCTGCACACCTTCATGTGGGTATGTTTCTGTGGCTGAAGATTCCACTTTGAAGTCCATGTGCTGTCTCCCCGACAGGGTTGGGAAGCACGGGCTCTAAGATCCCCGGCAATAGAGGCCTAGAGGCCCTGCATTGCACCCACCTTCCCTACTTCCTGTGCGCCGTCCAGTGGCACAGGAGGGTTTCTCCATCTCTTAACCGTCCCAGCGATTTGTCTGTGATGTCTCAGGTTGGCCTCTGAAACCTTGAATGACCCCCTGGAGTTCTCTAGAGGCTTCTGAATTTTTGTGCTTCATTTGTTCGGGGCCCTGAAGTTATCCTTCCGTGAATGGTTAGCTGAGTGGGTCGGAGCGCAAGGAAAAGATCCAGCTTCCTGACTTAGGCTTTGCCTCCCTTTCTGCCTCCTTAGTGGACCAAGGCTGAGCCCTTTTTGGGTTGACAAGTTCCCATGTAGCCCAGGCTAGCCTCCAATTCATCACATAGCCAAGGATGACCTTGAACTTGAACTCTTGATCCTCATCCTGCTGCCTCTGGTTTTTCAAATGCTGGTATTAAAGGTGTGTGTCATCATGCCTAGTATGCCCCCCTCCCCATTGCCTCTGGGTGAGGATTGAACCTGAACCCAGGGCCTTGTACATGCATTGCAAGTACTTTGTCATACACTCCATGGTGAGCTTTGGTAGGGAAGAGCAATAACTAATTAGGATGCAATTTCTCCTGCCAGGCATGTGGGTCTCCACCTGTATTTTAGTTTTATGGAGTAACACACATTAGTGAAGGGGTAAGGAAGGCTGAGGATTGACATTTAAAGTTTCCTGCCTTATTCCAGATGACAAGACAAGATGGAGGGTGTCCCAGTTTATTTTTTAACTCCTCTCCTAGAGAAACAGAGACGAATGTGTTATCAGTGGCACTTACATACTTAGGTTATGAAGGGACTTAAACCTCCAGTCAAGAGGAACGATATCCAAAAGAGAAGGCCAGGTTCATCAGCCTCCCACGGCCCCACACAGCCCTGCTGCCGTGCCCCATGGTGACTGGCACCTTCCAACACTGTGAAGTGCCTCCTACCCACTCAGGATAGGGGGAGCTTCTTTGTGTGGTGCCAGTTCCAGCACTGGCCATGGCCTAGTGCCATCTGTTGTGATTGGACTCACCTAGATGCCCCCACCGCCCTTTGGCCTCGCTTCCCTGATGCTCACAGACAGAAGCAAAGGAACACTTCATCCGGCAGCCACCCACGGCCTCTCAGAGCTGATGGGAGCGTGGGGGCCTCTTCACAGGTTCTGGGTTTTCTCTGCTCCCATGCTGGACATTTGGTCATTGCTATTGCTGGAATGAATGCATCCACACTTGCAATTCTGTTGTCTAGAACATTCTTCCCTTCCCACAGATGTCACTTACCTGGTGATCCTGTCACCCATTATACGACTCACACTCTCCTCTTGTGATCAGGGCGCTGTTTGTGTGTTCATCTGCCTGTCCACTAGTGTGTTCAGACCTTGGCCATTCATTTGTCCTCTGTGTGGCAGTGTGACCCCCTGGTTAGAACTGGCTCCTTGTCCACCACATAGCCTGGTATGCAGTGAGTGCTCAGTAAATGTTTGTAGAGTGAGCACACTTGACTCCACTGTAGCCCAAGAACCTTTTACTCGGTTCTGTGAAGACTGGCTATCCCTCACTTCCTGTCTGCCTGAGCTGCTGCCATCTCCCAGGGCAAAGGGTATGTACAACGGCCCGTGGACTAACGGTCAGATAGAATTAGAACAAAAGCTTGCTCCTACCTCAGATTTACAAGGTACATTTGAGCCTTAGATACCTTAACTATAAAATAAGGACGACACGGCCTATATGAAAAGATTGTGGAGAAGCTTAGAGACAGTTTTTATAAGCTCCTGGCAACTAAGCACTCAGTAGTAAAGTGAAAGCTACTGTCCTCCTGACAATGGCTGGTAATTTCTATTGAAATTTGGTGGTCTCCATTGACTTTGCTTTGGTACTTTATTTCCTTTTCATAAAATGTGTGGGGATTTTCTTCCTTCATTGAGGAATTCCAGTTGTAGGCCCTTCTAGCTCACAAGGTTAAAGGCGCCTCCAGTGGCCTTGGGGAACAGCTCCCTAGCTGATACTTTCTTTTCCAGGATATACAGTGTAAATTCAAAGGCCAGAGTAGGCTGGGTTTCCATCCTCGCCTGTGGGAATGAAGCTAAGGCCAAGAGAGTTCCCAGTTCACAGACACCCGAGCTTGGTGGCAAACTGACACACATCCACCACAGCCCGCTTTACAGACCACTTTCCAGGGCGCTGTCCCGTCGGCATCTCTTACCAGGCTTGTCCATGATTGCATAGATGGGGGGGGGGTGAGTATGTGTGAGCTGATTGTGGTCATCCACTGCTGAGGAGCAGAACTGGGACTTGAACCCAGGTCTTGGAAAGCCAGCTTCTGAGTTCACCCATCTTCCCCGAGTTTTAGAGATGATGTTCTTTCTACAGCTGAAACCTGTGGGCCACATTGCTGCCATTCAGAATTTTTGTGGAGCCCTCTGGTCTGGCCTAGAGAGCTGTAGTTTGTAATGCCTTGACTGCATGTCTTGCTCATGGCAAGTCTGAGATCTGTGTCAATTATCTTTGCTGCCTCCTAGTTTCTGTGTGTTGGGGAAACTAGGCACAACTTAGCTTTTTCCTCACTTTCAGGTCCTCTTACGAGGCCGTGGCCATGCGTGGACTGGGCTGGGGCTCACCCAGAAGCCAGACTTGGGGAAGAACTCTTACTCCCTGAATTGTTGGTGGGGTTTAGTTCCTTGTGGCAGCCTTACAGGCTGTTGGCTGGAGGCCACCCTCAGTTCCCTTTTCACGTGGGTCTCTTCATATGATCACGTGTTTCATCAAAGCCAGAAATGTCTAGACAAGGGGTTAGTAAGAGTCTGTTAGCAAGATAGAAGTGGCGGTCTTACGTAGCACAGACCTGGAAGTGAGTCTTTTCCTTGCTTCATTGTGTTGATTAGAAGCAAGCCGCAGGTCTAGCCCATGCTGAAGCTGGATGGGAGGGGTTATACAAAGGCATGAAATAACCATTATTGGGGCTGTTTTCCATTCTTTACCCAGTGCAAACCTGTGGTGTATGCGTTAAGTTTTGGGATATACTGTTGTTAGTCCGTATGATAACTATTGAAACCTAAAGTTTTTGAGGAAATATAAATAGAAGTTCTAGTATTTTCTTTTCACTCTTCAGTGGGTTGGTGTGGAGCCTCCTACTTTAGCATGAATACACAGAGACTTGTTTGCGTCATGACTTAATTATTACTCATTCAGATAGTCCTGCAAATGGACTCTTCTAATGTTGATGAAAAAGACCTTGGCAGGGTAGGTGCCTTCCTTAGGCCAAAGTTGAGGTAGGACAGAAACAGAATCTTTGTTGACTTAGCCTCTGTTGTGTTTGGCCTGGGACCTGGCTGGCTTGAACAGCACAGGCGACCAGTGCATGTCAGGAGGGTGAGCCAGCCTTTGCAGGATGGAGGCATATGGATATGATGGTTTATGCACTGAGCTCAGGCCTTCACTGCTGCTCATACACCCACCGAGGCGGTTCTATGGGACCAGAAAGCCAGGTCTGATCTCTGCCTCCAGGATCCTCAGTCTGATGGGTTGATCCAGCATAACAGGTCACACGACATGGTGTGAGAGAGTAGTTACTGCGGCGGGTTGTCAGCTGAGCGCTGTAGGGCACGGGAGGGAAATGACTCAGGCTTCCCAGGAAGGTCTCATTTGGACTGTGTTTTGAAGGTGAGTACAAGCAACTAGTCACACACTTCTGGAGGAGTCCACACCCCATGGCTTGGAAAGGGGGCAGTCTAGGCTGTTCAGTGGGACACAGTGGTACCCAGAGGCACATGTCTCTGAGAACACAGTCATTGCTTGTGTCCTTGGCCTAGATGATCTGACATCAAGCACATGAGGGCTCTGTTGACTGATATCTCCTCAGGGGGGACTTGGACTCTTTCTACACTTTACAACAAAGGAGCCAGACACACTAGCCCTGGCACTGTAACCCTCCGGAGACTTGGTGCTGGGTCCAGGAAGTGATTTCCCAGCCTGGTCTACACAGAGTGGGCACCTCGGGACTGCACGGATCTGTGAGCTGGGGCAGCTCCATTTCTGTCAGGCCTCCAAATGAGATAGTGATGAACAGCTCCTTTGCAGCCTTCCTGGCAGAGCATCCATCGCTTTACCAATAAGAGGGGCTGTTCAGGGGCCCAGGCGCTGAGGATTTACGAGCTGGCTATGCCTTCTACTGTAAGCTCTGGGCTTCTAGCCTTCACTGAAGAAAAATGGCTTCAAATCTCAACAATAACCTTCCCTGCATAAATCTGTGCATGAGGACAGCTTAGCCCGGAGTGGGTTCTTGTGAGAACATTAACCTCTTCTCTCCCGGGAGCTCAGGCATCTTAGGGGAGCCCTAATTACTGGTAAGCAGGGCAGCTGTCCCTGAGTAAGTCACTGCAGCCGTCCTTTCTTGTCCCTGGCTTGTTACCTGAGTGTCCATGCTGTTTCTCCATGTCGAGCCTCTGGGAAAGTCCAGAAGCTACCTGGGAAGGTCTGCTTTGGCTTGTGGGATTATATGAAAGACCACCTTCAGGCTAAGGCACCTTCCCACAGGCAGTGACAAGTATGTGTGTTCAGAGGAGAGGAGTCAGTCACACTGCAGTGTGACCAGGGCTTTAATAATAGATGAATAGAGGGTTTCCGGTGAGGCCTTAGAACTAAAATCCTCCCGATTGGCCATGTGGGCTTATGAGCTGCTGTCCTTTCCCTTGCTCATGGCATGAGCACTTAGTTCTTTTTCTTTCTGAACATGTGTGTATGTGTGTATGTATTCATGTATGTGTATGTATGTGTGTTATGTATATATGTATGTATGTATGTGTGTATGTGTGTATTTGTATACTCATGTGTGTATGTATTCGTGTGTGTACATGTGTATGTATTCATGTATGTGTATGTATATGTGTATGTATTCATGTATGTGTGTATGTATGTGTATGTATGTGTGTATGTATGTGTGTTATGTATATGTGTATGTATGTGTGTGTATGTGTGTTATGTATATGTGTATGTATGTGTGTGTGTATTTGTATATTCATGTGTGTGTGTATGTATTCGTGTGTGTGTGTGTATGTGTGTGTGTGTGTGTGTCATGGCGCATGTGTGGGAGGCCAGAATACATCCCGAGGGAGCGGTTTCTCTCCTTCTACCATGTGGATTCTGGGACTTGAACTGATAAAGGCAATAAGTTCCTTTATCCTCTGAGCCATCTTGCTGGCCCATGAGTGCATATTTCATAAGTTAAAGGTACAAACCATTTCCCAGGATTCTGTATATTAGTTCTTTTGTTATGAAATCAGTTTTGACTTTGTATATAAGCTCCCCCAGCCCCCCACCCCTGACTATTAAAAAAATAGTTGGGTGTGCTTTTAATCTAAGCAGTTGGTGGGGGGTTTATACAGGCAGATCTCTGTGAGTTCAAAGGCCAGCCAGAGCTACATAGTTAGACTATCTCTTGAAAATAAATTAAAGTATACTATTTTAACTAATTTTGGGGAATTTTATACATTTGATCTTATTCACCCTCCACCTCTAACCCCCTTAGGTTCACCCTCCGTGAGCCCCCTTTGACATGCCCTCCAGCCTGCGTGGCTTCACCCCGTTACCCACGCTGTACCCTGTCCTTTCCATGCCAGACATGTCAGCAGTGCCCTGCCCACAAAATCTCTTTCCAGTCCTTGACTCTTGCTTTTCCCATTCTCTTCATTTTTCCCTGTCTTTGAGGAAGATTGGAGGACCCAGGATGCTAACTGGGTCAGCACAGTCCACTGGGCCATCTCCCTGGCCTCAGTCTCAGATCTTCTAGGTCCCCCCCCATATCTGGTTCATGGCTCCTCAATACTGTGTTGCCACACAGAAGTGGGCGGGAGGGGGTGAGCAGAGCTTGGGGTTCAGGTGGGAAGGAGAGGAAAGGCTTAGGCACTGCCATACCCTTCTGGCAGCCATCTCCGTACCAAGTGCAGAATTCAGGGCCTAAGTTCAGGATCTGTGGGGTGGGCCTGATACTGAGGTGAAGATCCTCTCTGCTGCTTAGCTCCGGGGGTATTTCTCTTAAACCTGTCTTTGTTGTTTTCTTTTTTTAGTTCTTTCACGTTTGGTGTGCGTGGCTCTTCTGAACATAACATCCACCGCCAGAAAGCAGGATGGGCGGTGTCAGCAGGGGAACTGTCGTTGCCCTGAAGCCTTGTCACCTGTTTAACGAGAATTAAGTGTTGGTCTGGGGTGTCAGTCACATGATAGAACCTTGCCTAGTGTGTGTGAGGCCCTGAACGTCCAGCCTGGAAATAAAATGCAGTGGTGTTTGACATGTGTCTGTCAGCTCCTTTCCCACACACCGATGTCACTCTGACTGAAACTGATGGGACTGAAAGGGAGGGAGCTGGCTAGGCGAGGGGGCGCTTAGGTGAGGAGTCTAGGAGTTGGAAGCCACTCTGGACAACATAGTAAGACCTCGACCTTCAGTCACTCTCCTAACCCCATAACAGTGTATGGAGAGGGCACACCTCACATCTGAGGGAAATCTTCACAGAAATCAGCACTTAGACATATTCCAGTAAGACGAATGAAACTTTGTTTTCTTTTTTCTAGACAGCACCTTGCTGTGTAGCCCAGGCTAGCCTTAAACCTGGGATCTTGCTTCAGCCTCCCAAGTACTGTGATTACAGATGTGTCCCATGTGAGAGCATGGGATTTGATACCAGAATGCACTTTAGCAGAGTCATAAAGGGATTTGAAGGTAGAGAACACCATAAGCAGAGGCACCATAAGAACAGAAAGAAGCGAGCTGGGCGTTGGTGGCGCACGCCTTTAATCCCAGCACTTGGGAGGCGGATCACTGTGAGTTCGAGACCAGCTTGGTCTACGGAGTGAGTTCCAGGACAGGCTCCAAAACAATACAGAGAAACCCTGTCTCGAAAAACCAAAAAAAAAAAAAAAAAAGAACAGAAAGAAGCATCTTTGGGGGCTGTGAGGGGTCTGCAAGCAGGTAAGTTTCAGTTTCCTTAAAAAAAAATGTCTTTTCTGTGTGTGTATATATATATATATACAATGTGTGTGCCTAGTGCCCTCGGAGGTCACAAGAGGCATTGGATTCCCTGGAACTGGAGTCACAGACGGTTGTGAGACCCCATGTGGGTGCTGGGAATTGAACCCCGGTCCTCTGGAAGAGCAGCCAATGCTCTTAACTACTGAGCATCTCTCCAGCCCCTGGTTTTAGTTCCTTAGACTGTCACTTCTGTCTTAGTCCAGTGCTCAAGAGCAACGTGAGCTGAGCGCTAGTCGCCATTTCTTCCGGGTGCACTGGTTGGACGCCCATGAGACAGAGGGCGACTAAAAGGAAAGCCTGTATGGCAGACGGGAGCACCCAGCTCGGTGCCTGGCTCATCTCCTTGCCTACTGAGTGCTGGGGGATTCAATGAAACAAAGTGACACACAAAATAAGTTTTCTGAGAACCTTTTACGTCTTGACCTGGACCAGCAGGTTGCTCTTCGGTGACAGGTCCCTGAGAGGAAGGACCAGGGAATGAGTGAAGGAGACAGGAGAGCTGGGCTCAGCAGGGGTCTTACACAAGCTGTGCCTTCTGCCCGGCAAGTGTATTAAGAAGCGCAGCGTGTTACATACAGTTTGCAGGGGGAATGGGACAGAGTCAGCAGAGAGCTATAGTACAGTGAGAAGTCAGCAGGAAACTAAACAAGCAACGTTGCACAAAAGGAACTTAGGATATCTTAAGTGTGTCACAGACCGACACAGTGGCTTTGGGAGTGATAACTCTGTCCTCTTCAGGGGAAAAAGCCAGGTTCCTAGGAACCAAAACCTTAACTCCCTTGAGGCCCTGTCCCCAGTCCCAAACGGGCCTGCCAAGGCTGCCCTAACAAGGACACAGATCTAGGTTCCCTTTTCCTTTCGTCGGGGCCTCTGAGAGAGCCTTGGATGGTCTGGCTCCCAACAGAGGCTTCTGAGTTGGCATTGTTTGAGAGGTTACTCTATAATGTCCACCAACTCCAAAAACTCCAAAGTATCAGCTTAAAGCATCAGTGTTGTATTTCTTGTTCATATTACAGATTCCTCATGTTGGGGGGGGGTTGCATACGCCTTTAATCCCAGCACTCGGGAGGCAGAGGCAGGTGGGTCTCTGTGAGTTCGAGACCAAGCCTGGTCTACCAAGCGAGTTCCAGGACAGGCTCCAAAACAATACAGAGAAACCCTGTTTTGAAAAACCAAAAAAAAAAAAAAAAAAAAAAAAAAAAAGAAAGGACGAAAAACCAAATAAACATAATAAAAACAAAAACAAAACAAAAAACCCACAAATTCCTCACAAGTTAGTGGGAAAATGGTTCATTCCATCACTCAGGTACTAGGTCAGGGGGTACTACCAGTTCTAAAATATTTGTGATCCCTGTGTCAGGGGTAAAGAACTCTAGGCCAGCACATAGTGGCAATGAAATCTGCCAGCTGTAAATGACTCATGGCACTGCCACTCATGAGAACTCATATAGCCATGCTGACAGGTTATTTGAAAGGTGGGTGACAGGGCTCGGTTTCAATACGTTGGTGGAAATAAACAATATATTACTGTCCCCCCCTTTACAGTTGAGGAACATGGTGAGGTCGAGTGACTTGTTCAAGCGAACCTGCTCTCCGCAGGGCACTGGGATTTTCCCTGCATTGCTTCACTTCAAAGCCTTTAGCTATGGTCTGTATACTCTTGAGTGTCTGGTGGAAAGCTTTGGGACAGCATCTTCCTCGCATACCTGCAGATGAAATGTCGTCAGTCACGTTCTTCACCTATGGGTCTCATTTGGCCATCTGTGTCACAGGCTTAAGTCCACCTCTGTAGGGAACCTATGCCGTGTTGAAAAGAGGGAAGCCTGTGTGTGGCTGGATTACATGCTTTGATCATCTTGTGTGGGGTTCCCCGTGGTTCTTTTCATTGCTTTTCCTTATGAGTTCTGACCCCCAAGAAGCAGACAGCAGAAACAGCCCTGCCACATAGCCACAACCTGGCCAAGGGGAAGAAGGAGGAGCCTGAGTTTGCCTTTCTGTGGGTAGCCTGACGGTCCAACTCTTCAAGGTCACCTCCAGGATTTGAGGGAGTACACAGTGAAGTGAAACTGAGTTTTAGGTTTTTTCTTTTTTTATCAGAGGGTATGGAGTAAACTCGTACATGTGTCCTCCAAGTCATGTTCTTCATTCTTCTGCCTGTTTTTCTATCCCCTAGTTTTCTTCTAAGTTCTAATTCTTTCTAGTTCTCCTTTATTTTAATTCTCTCTACTTCTATGTTCATCTAACTTAAATACATATTTTTTTTTAACAGGAGGCTTGGGGCAAAAAGAAAAGAGGTTATAAGAATTACAACTTGCCTGGCAGTGGTGGCACACGCCTTTAATCCCAGCACTTGGGAGGCAGAGGCAGGCGGATCTCTGTGAGTTCGAGGCCGGGCTGGACCAATAGCCTCCAAAACAATACAGAGAAACCCTGTCTCGTAAAAACAAAAAAAAGAATTGCAACTCATTGGTCATAGCACATTCCTTAGGTAAACAATGAGTACAGAGCCATTTACCATGGCAATACAGGGGTTCAAGGTTTCTGGTGTAAGATTGTGACCAGAGGTCAAGGGCATAGTACGTGATGAGACCCGCTGCAAAGAGATCTGTACACAGTCAGACCTCATCAGCCAGACATGGCAAGTGAGGAATTGGCATGATTTTTTAGGTTGCTTTGTATTAACCTTGGTAGACATCTGTAACCCTGACCTTGTGCATATCTGTAAAGTTTTTAACTTATCCACCAACAGAAACATTCAGTCTAGTTTGAACTTGCTCTGAGGTAAAAATGAGCTAATTGTGTGTAGCTTGTCTTAGACTGGGGGGAAATTGTTGTTTTCTTGTGCTAGTCTGAGTAAAAGAAACAAAGCAGGCTTTTAAGTATCTTACAGTTCTTATGGGACAATAGATTTAGTTATGAAGCATATTCTAGTATATTTTCTGTATATCAAGATTAGACAGATTATGAGAAGTCATCCTCCTGACCATTCACAGATATATGTGCCCATAAGATTAAGATGCAATCATAAGATTACATATACACGTCTCGTGAGATTACACGTTACAGTTCAGGTATTGGGGAGACACCTTTTGCACATGTGAAATTACAGACAGGAGCCACAGTATCCAGGTGGGTGGTCCCACAGGCCTTGCCCAGAAGGGATTCTCCTCCATCAGAGAATCATTCCTCTGCTGGGTTGACATCTGAACACTATTTGTCACCTGCTGCAACTTTCACGGCCTCCAATGTCTATCAACGGACTGAACCTTTCAAAGACTTTCCCAAGGCCTGAGGTTGGCAGAACACTGGCCTGCTCTTATCCTGAGACAGGTGCTCCATACACCACACAGGGACGTGTCACCCGTGTGTTTCAGTTTCTTTTGCTGCAGTCACTAAATGTGGTTGTACAAGAGATGCTGTGTGTCCAAGGCGCTGTCTTTCCAAGCAGATGCCCTTTATTTTCCTTTGCAAAGACTAACTTCATTAAGAGCTGGTAGCCTTCTTTCTGGGAAGGACTGGGTCTGATGCTCAGCAATGGGCAGAAAAAAAGGGTCCTCTGCCATGCCAAGCTTTTATAGTTTACAAGTTCATAAATTATAAGAATCTATACAATTGAAGAATTTGAAATGACATAGGAAATTTTTAATATTTTTAAGATGTTAGAAAAATTTCAAAACAAAAAGAAATCCCCCCATTTCTGTGTCTTGCTGGTTGGCTTAAGATAAGGGTTCAGGATTTTCAAGAGTGTCCATTATTCTTCAGAAGTTAAATCTTCCTTGCCTAACTTCTCTATTTCTCTCTTTTTACTTTGTAAAAATGTAGTCTAAAAAAAAAAGTCCAGCACTTGGGAGGCAGAGGCAGGCGGATCTCTGTGAGTTCCAGGCCAGCCTGGTCTACAGAACGAGTTCCAGGACAGCCTCCAAAACAATACAGAGAAACCCTGTCTCAAAAAACAAAACAAAAAAATTATATATTTTCATTTTACATGCATTGGTATTTTACCTGCCTGCATGTCTGTGTGAGTGCATCAGATCCCCTGGAACTGGAGTTACAGACAGTTGTGAGCTGCCATGTGGGTGTTGGGAATTGAACCTGGGTCCTTTGGAAGAGCAGTCAGTGCTCCTAACCACTGAGCAATCTCTCCATCCCCCATCAGTCACTTAAATCCTTTTTGTTTTTTTATTCCTTTATGATTAAAATTATTTTGCTGTACTTTTGCTGTTGTGTTTCTTAGCTCTTGAATCCTTCTAGTTCAACTTCCATTTGTGATTTTTCTTTTATTTTAATATCTTCCCTAAATTCTATCACATAACTATTGAGTTTTTGTACCACTCATTGGTATGATTCTTCCACATCACATATGTTAGTTAATTTTATTCTGTCTTGGGGGCGGTTGGGTTATAGATTCACATGTCTTGTGTTTATTTTCTGAATTGCTGCTTGCCTGAAGGGGATACCCATCCCTGTTTGTTTTCGCTGGCCGAGGAGTTAGTTACACCTGTTGTTACCTGACCGAGAGCCTGTAATAATTTCTGAGCAAAACCTCACTCAATACAACATCTTACAAGATGGTTTTACTACTGGCAAGGAAACCAGGGCTTAGACGGCAGCTACGGATGGTTGTGGGTGCCACTTCAGGGGACTAACTTCTCAGTTCCTGAGTGACAGCTGCGGTGAGCTTCAAGCATCCCTGAATGTGGGTGGTCTCTCTAGGTGTGTGTGTGTGTGTGTGTGTGTGTGTGTGTGTGTGTGTGTGTGTGTGTGTGTGTGTGGTATCAGCCTCCTCTATTTGGGTAATAACGCTCCCAGCCCCGCCTACAGTCTCTAGGTGTGTGTGGGGGGTATCAGCCTCCTCTATTTCAGCAATAACGCTCCCGCCTACAGTCTGTTCTTCACCCTGTGGGCTTTCAGCCTTTCAACACTTTGTCAATATTCCACATTTCGTATTTCTCTGAATTAGATATCAAACATCGCTCTGAATGGTCATTTTATGATATACGTAGTTTCTTTTGTCCTATTCATTATTTTGTCCATTTAATAAGCATTGCTGGACTTTTACTAATATGGCAAGCACCTTGGAAACAATAAGAAGCGGGGCAAAGTCCCTGCTTTTGTGAGGGCGAGGAGCCAGTAGGAAGTCGGGCAAAAGGAGAAGATGATTACTTACAGAAGATGACTCAAGAATATGATAAACATGGGCACGGTGTCCCAGGCCAGCAACCCTAGCCCTGAGGCAGCTGAGGCAGGAGGACTATGAGTTGAAGGGCAGTCTGGACTAACAGCAAGACCCTGCCTCAAAAGCCCAAACCAAGTAAGCAACATGGGAAAATCTATAAGCAGTAAAAGCGGCTTGACCAAGATGTCCTCTTGCCTGTGTGAACTGAGTCAGGGTGTGAAGTCAGGTGTCGCTGGGCTGGTGTGGCTGTTTTAGACACCCATTTCCTTTAAGAGCAGTGGTTTGTATCTTCTGCAGTATCCTCTTCCTGGGCAGCAATATGGCGCTGGTGTGCATGTGCACTCCCGTCCAGGCAGGCAAATGGAGGAAGGGGTTAAGAGGTGAAGACCGAGGACTGAGTCACTTAGCTTCGTCTCCGGGAAGCTGCCCTGAGCCACTGTGTTTGATTGTAGCATTGGCCTGAACTCAATCCCTTGGCCACACACGCAAGCACAGGATGGGTGGAAGTTCTCTATATCAACCGCTTAAAGTTGGGATTCTACAATTGAAGACAGGGGGAGGGTACTGAAGTAGACACCTGGCAGTCTGTGCTGCAGAAGGGAACCTCCAGCGTCCTGGAACCTGAGGTGTGCTTGTGGAAACTTATTTAGACTGATATAAGCACACACACTCACACTCACACGCGCACACACACACACACACGCGCGTGCACGTGCGCACACACGCACGCATGCACGCACCCACGCACGCAAAGCTATTTATTGGTCACTCCCTCCAACTCTGTCCCCTACTGCACACCACACTGAGTAGTGAATCGGTGTGGAGGCGGAGAATTCAGTTTCACATTTTAACTCCTGATTCCAACCATGGGTTAATCCACTGATGGATGGATAATTTAGTGGCAGTGTGGGGGCGCAGTAGAAATTAGGAGGAGAACTGGCTAACGGAAGTAGGTCGCTGAAGACCCATCTTGTTCCCATCCCATCTTTCTGCTTCCCAGCCCCTTTGAGGAGAGCAGCTTCCCTCCCACCATATGCTCTCCTCACTCCCACAATGCTCTCTGCTTCACCACGCCTGAACGGATGGAGTCATCTGACCATAGACACTGCAGACCAGATGCTCTCTTTCTCTCCCTTAAATCTTTTTCTGATTTATGTAAATTGATTCTTTAAAAGTTTTCTCCATGGCTGTTTCAGAAAGAAGGTTTCTCCTTGGCAGAGACGGGATCAACCAAATATAGTTCCAGTTTGTCTTCAGTGCTTCAGGTGTGATTGACATTAATGTAGTTTTGGAATGTAAGATAATCTTAAATAAGCCAAGAAGCCAAACAGTTCAGAGCATCCTTGTGTCCTCTCAGTAGCCTATGAGTTTCCTCGGTGTCAGCAAAGCGTCGTGTCTCCTGACTTCCCTCCCCTTCTAGAGTATTGAATGCAGTTGGCTATAAAAACATGTGCACAGTGCTCACCCAGGGCTTTCAACTGAGGCCAAAAGCAACCAGAGAGGGGAAAGGGGAACTTGAATTAGTGAGAAGCTGTGTGTGTGTGTGCGTGTGCACGCGCGTGTGTGCATGCACGTGCACATTTGCACATGCGCGTGTGGAGGCCAGAGGTAAACTTTGTGTGGCGTGCCTCAGGCCCCTTCCACCTGGCTCCTCTCATTAGCTGGCAGAGTAGGCTGGGCTCACTGTGTTGTTAAAATTCTGAGTCCCTACACACTGCCAGTGAGCCCAGAGATCTCCCCATCCCCTCCTGCCCAGCACTGGTGTTATAAATTCCCACCTGGGCTCAGCTTTTCACCTGGGGCTGGGGTTTGAATTTATGTCTTCACGCTCGCATAGCAAGACCTTCCAAGTCCACGGCGCTCTTTCTTCTGATTGGAACAGTTGTTTCATGTATTCCAGACTAGTCTCAAGCTCCCTATCTAAGGATGACTTTGAGCTTTTTATCCTCCTGCCTCAATTTCCTGAGTGCTGGGGGATCACAGGCATATGCCACCGTGCCATGTTTTTTGGGGTGCTGTAGATCAACTAGGGCTTGGTGCACGTTAGGAAAGCATTCTACTAACTCAACCACAGCCCCACCTTCAATGGTTATCTTTTTTTAGCATAGTATTTACATCTTCACCCCATCAACAGGATGTTGTGTTTTTATCCTCTTTTACACTTGAAGAAACAGAGGCACAAAGAGGATCAAGATACTGCACTTAACTAGTGTTACAGCTAGAGCTAAAAGCAAAATGCACCTTTCTTAGCAATAAACCCAGTTTTTATTTTAAAAAACGATCTCATTGAATTACTGAGTATTAAAAAGAGGGCTGCAGTATCCCTCGATTTCACTTTTTAGAAAGGTGGCATTCTGAAAAAAAAATCACATTTTCTGTTATTTCTAATGTAGACTATCCTTACTCACTCCCAGTGGCTAGCACAGCTTACTTTAAAACAAAAAAGGAAGGAAGGGAGAGAGGGAGGAAGGAAGGTAGGAAGGAATGAGGGAGGAAAGAATGAGAAAGGAAAGGGAAAGGAAGAAAACAAAAGAAGGAAGGATAGAAAGGAAGGAAGAAAGGAAAGAAGGAAGAAAGAAAATTGGAGAGATGGCTCAGAGTTCAAGAGCACTGGCTGCTCTTCTAGAGGTCCTGAGTTTAATTCCCAGCAACCACATAGTGGTTCACAATCAACTATAATGAGATCCGGTGCCCTTTTCTGGCCTGCGGGCAGAACACTGTATAAATAAATCTTAGAGAAAAAAAGAAAAAAGAAAAAAAGGACTACAGTTCCCAGAATGCATCACGTTACATCTCGAGCCTGTTACTTTGGAACTCCAAATTCCAGAATGCAACGCTCCTCCTCCCTTAGGTTCTCAGGGGTCGTCGAGACTACAGTTCCCAGCATGCAGCACCGCCGCCCTTTGATTTTGGCGCCCCGATGGAACCTGCTTCGGAAGGACGTCTTGGATTCCAGAGGACAATTCCTCAAGTCTCAACCACCGTGGGGAAATGTGGCTGTGAGGCAGTTCTGGCCTGCCGAGCCTGTTCAGAAGCAGCCGTGGGAAGAGGGTCTGGCGGCCGTTCAGGGCCCTGCTCAGGCAGTATTTCGGGCAGCCCCAGCTGGGTCCTCCCGGGGCCTTCCTGCCTTTGAACAGTGGTGGCGGGCGTGCACTCTGTCCCCGGCACGCTTGAGAGTAGGGGCCGCCTTCTCCATGGCCACCGCTGCGAGTGGGCCCTGCGTCGGCGGGGCGCGGGACATCCTTTGGCGCGTGAGTTAGCGCGCGGTGACGCTCACTGCCTCCCTGTGGCTGGGCGGGCAGGCTCTGGCCGTGCGGTGCGCTGGACTGGACGGGGCCTGTCTTCGGGCGGCTTAGGGATCGCGCGTGGGGACCTGACCCCCTGAGGGTTGGATGCCAGGGTGCAGCGGGAGTTAGGTTTGGGGCGTTGATCTGGAGTCTCCGAAGTGGAAGTTGGTCAGCGCGAGTGGGATGAGTGCATTGGAAATTTGGACAGGGTAGGAAAGATGTAGCGCAAAATGTTAGCGATTCGAGCCGCTACGTGATAAGTGCCTTGATCCCTTGGGTTGCGAAATGGCAAGCGGTGCCCGGTGTTAAAAGATTGTGGTGTGGCCACAGCAGACGCTGGGGTTGGGAAGAACCTAGCCGAGCGTAAATCCCTGGTCTAGGATTACTCCTGCATTGATTCTATGTATGGGCGCAAAGAGAATAAAAGTAAAGATTGTTTTTTGAATAGTGTTTCTACCTGCATGTACTCTAATCCTCTCAGGCTGAAGATAAAAAATGTCTGGGTCTGTTTGTTAACTACCCGTTACCACTAGTCACACTAAGTCCTGTAGAATTTATTCTTTTTTTTCTCTTATTCCGTGTACATGTGTGTGTGTTAGTGAGCACGTGTGTGCACTCAGAACAAGAAAGAAGATGATTTCACTTTAAATACACTTGCTGTTTCACTTGATTCTGGATGCAATGCCAGCATCGGTTCCCTGACAATACAGGGTTCTGTAGTGGCATGTGACAATACGGATAGCGGCAACCGTCGGCTTTATATGTAACTGCGTGGACTATGATTTGGATGTAAATAGTGGTTAACGCTAGTGGCCTATATAAAAAGGCAGGATTTGCATAGCTAAGTGAATGTAACTGACTTGAGGAGTTCTGTTCAATTTTAGGTTTTGGGTTGGAGGATAGTTAGAAGTATCATTTGGTCCGTGTTGCTTCTACCCGTCTGTACCACAGCCTTTATAATCTTCAGCAGCATTGATTTATTCCATCCTATACAGTGGCTGTCAGGTAAGTGGTAATTTCCAGTTACTGTCTGGATATTGACAAAGTCAAAACATTCACTGAGATAAGATAAAGGCACTGCCTGTATAACATAAGCTGCCATTTTGTTTATAAAAATCAGGAAGTGTGTTAGAGATTTTTGTGATGACAGAACAGAAAGATCATTAGAAGATTACATAAACAGCTAGTGTACACCTCTAGGCCCAGTGCTACTTAGGAGGCAGAGGTGGTACCATCTGAGTTCAAGGCCAGCCTGGGACATACAGTGAGAAAAAGAAAAAGACACCACACAAATAAAAACTGTCCTTTTGTCTTTTCCTTTAAAAATGTATTTTTTGTTTTTTACGTATAAATATTTTGCCTGTTATGGATCCTCTGAAGCTATAGTTGCAGATGGTTGTGAGCCACATTGTGGGTCTTGGGAACTGAACCCAGGTCCTTGAAAGAGCAGCAAGCCATTTCTCCAGCCCCATTTCCCCTTTTTTTTACTTTTGACAAATTTGTTGATTCTTATCTTTTAAAGAATAAGAGTACTGTCCCTGTCATCTATTTACATTTGTAGATAGAAGCTGACCTATATTCTTAAAAAAAAAAAGTCTAAACTAGGTTAGGGGCACTTTTTGTGTTTTTTTGTTTGTTTGTTTTTTGAGACAGGGTTTCTCTGTGTAACAGTCCTGGCTGTCCTGGAGCTCACTTTGTAGACCAGGCTGGCCTTGAACTTACAGAGATCCACCTGCCTCTGCCTCCTGAGTGCAGGAATTAAGGCATGCACCATCACCACCTAGCTAGTGGCACATTCTTTTTTTATTAATTTATCTATTTATTTTGTTTTTTTGAGACAGGGTTTCTCCCTGGCTTTGGAGGTTGTCCTGGAACTAGCTCTGTAGACCAGGCTGGTCTTGAACTCACAGAGATCTGTCTGCCTCTGCCTTCCTAGTGCTGGGATTAAAGTGTGCGCCACCAACACCTGGCTTAGTGGCACATTCTTGTAGCCCAACTCTTAGGAGGGTGTAGCAGGAGGTACTGGAGTTCCAGGCAGCCTGGGATACATACAGAGACAACATTTCAACAGCAGTAAGTAAAAAGCAGAAGCTGTCTAAGATAACAGAGGCCACGAAGAATGGCAGGGAAGACTTAGGAAAAGTCTGCTGAGGAAGAAAAGATGGAAGCAGGCGGAAATGTTGGAATCTTGGGATGTAAAAGAAAAGTGTACGTTCAGGAGCTGGAAAGGTGGCTGAGTGGGTAAGGTGCCTGCTGCTCAAGCGGGAGGGCCTAAGTTAGGTTCCAGCCCACACACAAAGCCAGGTGTGTGACATGCATCGTGACCCGCGTTGTCTAGCCAGCTGGTGAGAGACCTCCGGCCAAAACATAAGATGAGAGCAACAGAGGAAGAAACCTAGTGTCAACCTCCGGCCTTCACAGATGCACGCATGAGCAAGCACACTCACACAAACATAATTTAAAACCATCAGTGAGCTCATTGAGGTGGAGCTATTGGCTTTATCAGTTGTAGCCACTGCTGTGTGCCAGGCCCTCAGTACCTTAGGTATATTACCTCTTTGCTATAATGTCACATAATGAGGTATTGTTGTATGTGGTTTGTAAATATAAACCTAAGATTCAGGTTAAAATGATCTGTTCAGCATCCAGCTGGTAAGTGTCTGAAGTATGTCTTCAAATTTATTTTCCCGCAGTGGCATAATAATAGATAATTTTTTAAAAAATTTAAGCTAGGCAGTGATGGTGCATGCACGCCTTTAATCCCAGCACTTGAGAGGCAGAGACAGACGTGGATCTCTGTGAGTTCCAGGCCAGCCTGGTCTACAGAGTTACTGCCAGGACTGTTTCACACAGAAACCCTATTGTGGGGAGAAGAAAAAAAAAGAAACTGCCAGTAATCAAGGAGTTAGAATGTTGTATTGTTTGGCCTTTGGAAGCATTGCTGCTAATTGATAGAGTCATGCTTTTGTTGATGTGTCTTTGCTAAGTCAACAGGACTGATGAAATTAACCCATAAGCAGTACAGAGATGGCAGCTAATTAATTGTGGAGGCTTAGGAACTACTGCAATTAATTTTGGTCTCTGAATTCTACTTTGAAAAATAATTGCTTTCATTATTAAGTGAGTCTGTTCAGCTAACATGCCCGTGTTACTTTTGTTCATATTTTTAGATAGTAACACACATAGTTTAAACTTGGAAGCATGTTGGTTGTTGAGTTGCTCTGAAATGTGAGTGTTTTGGTTTTCATGGGGACATCACTGGTTTTTGTTATTTAGACCAGCCCTTTAGATGACTTTTAAATTATACCATTTCCCTGTTACTTTGACTTTAGCTATAGGCACTAATTGCATTACTAAGTAGAGTTTAAAAATACTGTTTACATTTTGAAAGAAACTTGGTATGTTGCTATGGTAGCTTACACATGATGAAATGTTTGCATATGGTTGTATTTTCTGTTACTAACATCTGTGTTATTTAAAAGAAATTCTAATACCATTTTCCAGTACCCAGAACAAAGTCTAAAAAACTCACTTTGGAGTTTCTGTGTTGATGTCCTATTGTCAGCAGTATAAAAAAAAAGAAGAAAGAAAGAAAAGAAAACGCAGACTTTTTAAAAGTTAGAACTACAGTTGTAGGATCTGCTGAGAAGGCTCAGTGGTTAAGGGTACTTTCTGTGCAATCATGGGGCCCAGGATTGGATCCCAATACTCACAGACGAAACCAGGTGTCCCACAGATGCCTATAACTTCAGCTCCGAGGGACCCAATGTCCTTTCCGCCATGTGGTGTATACACAGATACATATATATTCACTCAGACATTTGTACACACGCATAAATTTAAAAACGCTAGTTGTATTTCGAACTTGTGTTGTATACAGTGTGCTGACACAATTGTGAGACTGAATAGGCTTCACTAATTATTTCTCTTGTGTTTTAGACTCTTTCAATGACTTATGTGGCTCTCATGTAATCTTCTACTTTCTGCTGCTGTCGGTGGTAATTATAATAATAAGTGTTTTCAATGTGGAATTCTATACAGGTAGGTCTCTAATTTGTTTATTTATTGTTTTTTTTTTTGAGACAGGATTTTTCTGTATTGCTTTGGAGGCTGTCTTGGAACTTGCTCTGTAGACCAGACTGGCCTCGAACACACGAGAGATCCGCCTGCCTCTATCTCTTGAGTGCTGGGATTAAAGGCGTGTACCACCACTGCCCAGCGACATTTCCAAATTTTAATATTTTTAAAAGTTTGGGCATCAGGGGTGTGGAACCTGCTTACAGTCCTAGCACTAACTAGGTTTGAAGGAGGGTCACCACAATTTCAAGGCCAGTTTTGGCCTTGTAGTGAGTTAGATAGTTAGCCTAGGTTAGATGGCTAGACGTTGTCTCAAATCAACAAAAATAATGTATTCTACCCAGGGCAGAATTTCAAAAATGTGTGCATAGTCATATTCTGTTATTCCTTCAGTGTGGTACTTACTATTATTTTGATGTTTCTCTTCTGAAGATACATTTAGACTTTTTATGGTAGACATTCTATGGTCTTCTTACAGAAGTAGGGTATACAGACTAGTCAGTCATAAAGACGGAGTGGAATAGTGACGTCAGGAGCTGCAGGCCACTGGGTAAGGGTTGTCGGGAGGATGGAAGGGTCGGGAGGTGGTGCTGGGCTGCTTGCAGCAGTGTGGATGTCCTCATGTCTCAGCACTGTGCATTTAAGAAGTGCACATTTTATTTTATATTTTACCACAGTGAAAAAAAGTAACTCTATTAGTAGTTCACAGCTGTTGTTAAAGCTGTGAGTTAGCAAATGAATTATGAAATAATTCCTTGTAGGGTAGGGTCCAAATCTGGGCTGACCTCAAATTTGTAATCCTCTGCCTCTGCCTGGATACTGAGATTGCAAGCATATGTCACTGACTTTGTGAGGTTCCCCCCCAAATAGCAAAGTGTAAGGTTTTATAATATTTAGCTTTTAAAAATTGGGCCTTGCCTTGGAAGAATTATTCCTTTCTTGCCTTTTCAGACTCCTGAGTTTGTCACTTAAGGTTTTTCTGATTATTTGTTTGTTTTATGACATCTTTCCTCTCCTTTTAGCTTTTTAGTATTAAAAAAAGTTCCATGTTTTTAAATTTTTTTTAATTTAAAAAATTTAAAATTTTTATTTATTTATTTTTTGTTTTTTTGAGACAGGGTTTCTCTGGGTAGCTTTGGAGGCTGCCCTGGAACTTGCTCTGTAGACCAGGCTGGCCTCGAACTCAGAGATCCGCCTGCCTCTGCCTCCCGAGTGCTGGGATTAAAGGTGTGTGCCACCAATGCCCGGCCCACTTTTTTTTTTTTAAGTGTGTAAAACTTTAAGTCCTGACTGGATATTATAACGTATTGTATTTCTTTGCTTTTGTAGCACTTTCTTGTGGGTGGGTCTCTGTCCTAACCCTGCT
This sequence comes from Mesocricetus auratus, assembly GCF_017639785.1. Classification (NCBI taxonomy): domain Eukaryota; kingdom Metazoa; phylum Chordata; class Mammalia; order Rodentia; family Cricetidae; genus Mesocricetus; species Mesocricetus auratus. The sequence continues at coordinate 31,773,969 of NW_024429197.1, read as the reverse complement.
CAGGGCTCCTTGACTTGTGCCCTGTGTTCTTTCCCTCTACCGTGCTCCTGGGCCATCTTCTATATGTAGATAGGCCAGGTGAGGGCGCTCAAGTTAGTATGTTTTATTTTATTTTTGGTGGTGCTTTGAGACCAGATTTCTCTCTGTAGCCCCAGCTGTTCTGGAGCTTGCTCTGCAGACCAAGCTGGCTTCAAACTCAGAGATCTGCCTGCCTCTGCCTCCTGAGTGCTGGAATCAGAGGCGTTTTTAAAACCTCACTGGTCATGTTGGCTTGTATGTGTGTACTGTGTACCAAGTATGGTGCACCCCCTGCTTGCTCCAGAGCATCTGTGAAGTGTATTTGCTGATAGGCATGAGGGAGTGCAGGGGCCACCTTTGACCCAGCGTGGGGCAGCCTAGAGGAGCTGATGGCTGAACCATCTGTATTAAGCAGATGAAGAAGAGATTTTCAGAGAAGAAATCATTTCCTAGGGAGGAGATGGGGATTGAAAGAATATTGAATGACATGGCAGGGTTTGTTCCATGAGGAAGTCCAATACATAGTTGGCTGTCAGGGCAGTGTTAGTGGGAAGAGGAGGCGATGGCAGCGTCCTCCCTAAAATGCCAAGTGCTTGAGCCTCCCTTCCCGCTTCATTTCTTGTCCATGTGGCATCTCTTTTCTTCGTGTGTGCCAAAAGAAGATTATTGCATGTCTGTGTCAGGCAGCCTAGACATAAATATTCTTTACTCTATTCCCACAGTTGTGTGTGTGAAATACCTGTATAGAAAGAAGTTCGTATACAGGCTTAGTGAGTAAAGGAGAGGGCTAGCTCTAACCTCCACATGGGTCTCCCTACAAATAAATTACCTGTAATAACCGTACAAGTATTTAATATTCATTATTGTGATCTTTGCCTTTGTGGCTTATTTTCACAGATGGACTCTAGTGAGTTTCAAATGCTGAAATAAAGGCAATTCGGAGCTGTTTTGTTTCTTGTTTTTTTCCAGACAGGGTTTCTCTGTGGCTTTGGAGCTTGTCCTAGCACTCGCTCTGTAGACCAGGCTGGCCTCAAACTCACAGAGATCCACCTGCCTCTGCCTCCTGAGTGCTGGGATTAAAGGCGTGAGCCACCACGCCTGGCCATTATTTCAGGTTTTTAAAGCTAGAGTTGCTCTAGGAGGTTTCTGTGTGGATTCCTGTTGATGGGGTGTTTGTAGTGAGGGCTGTCGGCTCCTCCAGCGTCGGGTGCGGTTATGAAGCCTGGTGCTGTGCTTTCTTACAGTTGTGCCCTCCATCCCCGGCTCCCGGCTGGCCCTGCTAGGCAGGGTCCTTCACCCTCAGCAGCTCATGCACTCCTTCATACATGCCGCGATGGGGATGGTAGTGGCATGGTGTGCGGCCATCATCACCAAGGGCCAGTACGGTTTTCTCGTGGTTCCCTGTGCTGGAACCAAGAGGTAAAGTAAATGTTTGTCTTTTCCTTCTTTCTAGAAGCCATGTTAACCTACCAAGTCAAAGGAGAGCTGTGGAGATCAGTAATACAGCACTTTGCTTTCCTGGCTTTCACAGAAGTTCCTGTTTCTATGTGTTAAGTGTTAGTGATACTTTATGTTCAAGGAAATTAACAAAATTTTAAAGATATTTGTATATGGAAGGCGCTGTGTAACAAGTGCTGTTAGGTTTCTGGAAGTGATTCAGGGAAAGTCTTAACTGCTTGAGAGTTGAGAATGACAGGCAGATACAGGTATAATAGAGAAAAGGAAAGAAGATTCTCGTCAGTCAGGTATGGTGCTCCCTAATTTAGAGGCCAGTGCTCTCCAGGTCTGGTATCTTTCCAGGAACTTAAAGACAGCGTTCAGAGGTCCTGAGTGGGGTGTCAGTTAGAGACATGAGTAGCACAGAGCTCCATTAGGTACCTGCAGGTTATTTGTCCTTGTTCAGATGAAGTCAGCTTGCCTTGTAAGCAGCATGACTATTGTACACATTCTTACCTCAGATTTCCAAGGAAACAGCAATAGTAAGGATCTTGTGCGTCAGGTAAAAATGCTTTGTTAATCTTTTGCTCCTGTTTACCTAAAGTGAGTCATTTTGTTAGAACTGGGGCATTTCTTAAGTGATTAACTTGGAATTTTGTCTTCTGGCAAGTAGCCTTAAAACAATGATAATGTGTTTTTGACTGTTGAATTAATAGCTTGATTTTTCTCCTCAGCTTAGATAACCCTGCTGCCCAAACCTGCATGAATGAATATCATCTGTTTTTCCTACTGGCTGGGGCATTCATGGGCTATAGCTATAGTCTTCTTTATTTCATTAACAACATGAATTATCTTCCGTTTCCCATTATACAGGTAAGATATAATTTGAGCTTTTCTTTAGCTATAATATTAACATTGCCATATCTATACAAATGGCTAACCTCATCTGATTAGGTCAAGATGTGATCAGGAAACTGGAATTTGATTATAGGTGGTAAAATCTCCTGACTGCCAAGTTTAGGTCCCATGAGAGTGCAGTAGTGCAGGTGTCTAATCTTTGTTCTCCTGAGAACCTCCCGAAACTCAGAGGGCAGTTAGCCTGGGGGTATGGGGTGAAGAACAGCACACAGAGATTGTCCTCTCCCTCCACAGACTCCCCCCCACCTCCCCCTCTCCCTCTCTCGCACATTCTTTCATACTGCAGTCTTCAAAAGGCAATTTAGAAGACATTTGTGCCCTTGACACTTCAGTGTGTTGAGAGGCAAAAGTACTTGGGATACAAATCTGATGATCTGCACTCAGTCTCTGGATCCCACAGTGGACCAACTCTCAAAATTGTTCTCTCACCTCCAGTTGTGAGTTTTGATATGTCAGCTTGTGGACAATCAGACACACACACACACACACACACATATACACACACACGCACGCACGTTAAAAATAAAAAAACAAAACTCCAACTAATCTAGGAGGAATAAAGCCTGGAAGTGAGCCATGTGTTTCTGCTATTTCTGCTTGTGTTGTGTACTTCATCTCTGCTCTGGCTGTGAGGCCTGGGCACTGGAACAAACTTTAGAATCAGTTCCCTCCCGCTGACTCCCACACTGGTGGAAAAGAAGCCAGTGTAGTAAAGCAGTCATGTGTGGTGATGAGAATTTTGTCCATGGGGACTGCATGCGAGGGTTCTCCCAGCTAGTGTGTCACATGTCCATTGCATTGGCGAGCATGAGCTCTGGTGGGAATACATATGTGAGATCATGTCCCTCAAAGGATCTGATCCTCACCTTCCTGCAGTCCCGTGAAAAAAAACTTCCTGCTTAGGAACTCTTTAGACTTGTGAAGAAGAATTTGCAAGTTAGATGCACCCACATTATCTTGAAAAATTTCATACAGGAATACCTTGTTGTGTATTACCTCAAGTCCAGACATAACACATAAAGAGAATGGAAAAAAATAGTGACGGAGAGAAAATAAGACACTTTTGCTGGACCTCTGGGTGAAATTGACCGTCACTTAACATCACAGATGTGCAATGAACATAGGAGCTAATAGTTGACAATGGTGATAAATTATTGTTTCTACCATACAATAACAAATTTTAGTACTTTTTAAATAATCCTTTTGATAAAATTTTGAATTCTTGAATCTCAAAAGTTTATTCTAAAATGATAAACTTTTACTTCAGATTAGCTTTATAAGAATATATATATATATAGTTTCACTGAGTAGCCCAGGCTAGTCCTGAGCTCTGGCTCTTCCTACCTCAGCTTCCCAAGTGATAGTGACAGGCATGTGCTATCTTACCTAGCTTTAAAATCTTAACATTTGGTCACAGTGTATATATGGGACATCCCTTGCAGCTACAAGTGTGTAGCCGTCTGCCTGGGTGGGCACTGTTCTTTGAGGGTGCTAAGACAGCGGAGTGGGAGGTGTGTGTGTGTGTGTGTGTGTGTGTGTGTGTGTGTGTGTGTGTGTGTGTGTGTGTGTGTATCTGATTGTCCACAAGCTGACATGTCAAAACTCACAACTGGAGTTGACTTGATGGATCTGGGTGCCCGGAGCCCTTGTTTCTGTTGTGATAAGTTTGCCTCCTTGAAAGACTGGGGAAGGAGCACACTGGCTCAGGCTTTTCACTGTCTGGGAGCATTGCTCGTGCACGGGGTGTGTGATCTTGTCTTGCGCATTTTAAGTTGGTGAATAAAGCAAGGTGAGCTGGTAGGAAACAAATAAATGTGAGAAGATAGGACCATTGCTTTCTTTCTCAGTAGTCATTTACTTGATATTGTCAGTATTTTTACTTCTGATCTTAGTTATAGAGTGTAAAAATTATAAACTGTTTAAACATCAGAATAGTTTGTCTTTTTGTATAATTGTGGATCTTCAAGTTCTAAGTTACATTTTTATTTCTGTGTGTGTGTGTGCTTGCGCGTGTGTGCGTGTGTAACTTGTACCATCCAAGTCTCATGTGGGCTAGAGCTCCAATTATCAGACTTGGCAGCAAGCAGCTGATCCACTGCCCCATCTCATAGGCTCCCAGTTTACAGTTTGTTTTGTTCAGGTTTAATTCTTTTTGTTGGTGGGGATTGACCCAACCCTCACAAATGCTAGGCAAGCTCCTATACCATCTAAACTGCAACCTTGGTTCTTAATGATTGTGTTTCATCTTCTGCCTCTGTTGATAGTGTTCATCCCAGAATGATACTGAATGTGTCGTTTGACTTTGTTCTTGTTGTTTTCCACAGCAGTATAAATTTCTGCGCTTCAGGAGATCTCTCCTCCTACTAGTTAAACATAGCTGTGTGGAATCCCTGTTCATGGTCAGAAATTTCTGCATTGTGTATTATTTTTTTGGTAAGAATTTCTTCCTTCTAATTTAGTATATTAGCTCATCGTGTAGAAAAAGTCAGTTGCAAAGCTAATTTTTATTGAATTAGTATTTTTTTCATAGTTGTACTTACCAGTTATGGTAATTTCTATTAAAGGGAATGTGATATGTGCATGCAAAATACTCTTTAAACAGAGAGCTCTCTTGTGTTGCCACATAAAATAAACTGTGAGTTGTTATGTTTACCTTAGAAAACCAGGTGCTGCACAAGTCAGCCCTAACAGAACAGTGGCTGTGGAGGCTGAAAGCTGGGAGAGGGGAGGAGCTATTCACGGGCAAGTGCTCAGTCATACATAGTGAGGCAGTTCTAGATCTGTTTGCACAGTAGTCAGCAGACGGCTCTGTGCTGCACAGTTAAAGATAGTGAGCATGCCAAAGTCAGGACAGCTTGCAGGAGTTGGTTCTCCTGCCATGTGGTTCTGGTGGTGAGCTCTTACCTGCTGGGCCATCTTAGCAGCTCAGAAGCAGTACAACCACATATTTTGCTCTGTGTGAGTGGGAGGCAGGGATGAGTGACTGCTCACCTGTGGACTTGAGATGGGCTGATAGAATTGGTCACAGTCCATGGTGTGCATCTGTTAGCCACATGTATTGTGTACGGAGAGTTGGAAGTTCTGCGGATAGTAGAGTCCATCACAGTTGACTTGCCGCTTTGTTTTTAGTGTCTGTGGTGATTGAGACCTGTATGCCACAGAATTGTACCATGGAAGGACTTCCAGTATTTAGAAATTACCTGTTTTTCATCTCCATTCCTAATCCCAGCATTTTAACTGAGGTCTCCCTGTGTACTAGAACCTTGTAAGGCTAAAGAAGAGTTGTTATACCAAAAAAAAAAAAAAAGAAGAAGAGTTGTTATTTTTAACTTCTCACATTCCTATCTTGGTATTGTTCTCCTCAGGACATATTCCCAAAGCTTGGATTAGCACTGCTATGGACCTTCACATAGACGAGTAAGCCAAGTCTAATTTTATTTGTTTCCTTTTAAATTTTGCTACTTTCTAGATGCTTTGTTTAGGTTTATCCTTTAATTATTAATTGGAATAAGATCCGTCAGAAGACAGGTGGTGCTTAGTGACAAGAAGGTACCGACTCAAGTCCTGTCCTGTTTGTAGCCAAACTCCACACTACTGCTCACACGCCTTCGCCACTGTGGAAGCAGGTGAAGGCGAGGCTCGTCTTGATGCCATGTCCTTCCTGGCTTCCCCCCATTCTCTTCAGAACTAACATCTCAGCTCCTCCTACTGAATTAAGTTTGAGTGTTCAGTAGCATATTCTGTGCGCCCTTGGGTTTATGCACTTCCCTTTAATCCCCTAAAGATGTGGAAGGTATGAATCTTTTCAATGTATGCTTGAAAATTAAATCATTAATAAACCACTAGGAGCCGGGCGCTGGTGGCACACGCCTTTAATCCCAGCACTCAGGAGGCAGAGGCAGGCGGATCTCTGTGAGTTCGAGGCCGGGCTGGTCCGACAGCCTCCAAAACAATACAGAGAAACCCTGTCTCGTAAAACCAAAAAAAGAAAAAAAAATAAACCACTAAAATTTCTGAATCATACACCTCTATGAACACAGTGAAAGGCTCCTGCCCGTTGTATCTATGATTTATTAAAAAACAAATACACTTTTTTTTTTAGCAAGGTAGTGGTGGCACATGCCCAACACTTTGGAGGCAAAGGCAGGCAGAGCTCTGTGAATTCAAGGCTAGCCTAATATACAGAGCGAGTACCATGTATTTACACAGGCATATGGTTCTCAGAGGAAAAAATACCACATTTAGTTTTCAATACATGTGGCTTCCATTGTTTAAGAATATGGCACTCAGCTGGGCGTTGGTGGCGAACGCCTTTAATCCCAGCACTTGGGAGGCAGAGGCAGGCGGATCTCTGTGAATTCGAGGCCAGCCTGGTCTACAGAGTGAGTTCCAGGACAGCCTCCAGAGCCACCGAGAAACCCTGTCTCGAAAAACCAAAAAAAAGAAAAAAAAAAAAAAAAGAATATGGCACTCAGCTTAAATCCCAGCACTCTGGAATTGAGACAGGCAGATAGATCTCTCTGAATTTGAAGCTAGCCTGTGTACATAGTAAGTTTTAGTCCAGCCAAGGGCTAGTTACAGGATAGCCTTCAAAGCCACAGAGAAACCCTGTCTTGAAAAAACCAAAAAAAAAGAAAGAAAGAAAAAAGAAAAACCACAAACAAATAAATAAATGAGTAAATACAATTTTTCTCATAGAATCTTTTACATTTATATATTTAATGTGTGTATTGAGGCCATCAGAGACATCTTGTGGGAGTTCCCTCCTTCCACTAAGTGCTCTCCTTTTACCACGTGGTCCTGGGGATGGAACTCAGGTGCTAGACTTGGTAACAATGCCTGTACCCACTGAACCCTCTCTCTCTCTCTCTCTCTCTCTCTCTCTCTCTCTCTCTCTCTCTCTCTCTCTCTCTCTCTCTCTCTCTCTCAGAACTTTTAATGGCATAGTGATGGTTTAATCATTAAGTACATTTTGAAAAGATTTACACACTAGTAACATACGATTATTTTCACTTTGCCTATGAGGCAGCCACGATTAAAGGTTCATCTGAGCTTGGTAGGGTTGCATTCCTGTGATCCCAGGACTAACGAGGCTGAGGCAGGAGGATCATGAGTTTGAGGCCAGATTAGGCTATACAGGGAGATCTTCTTTCAAGTAAGCAGAGACCGTAAAGGGTTTAACCTGTCGTTGATATATAAAATTGGTTTTCTCCAATGTGTGTCCTTTTAATTTTTAGTTACTTGACTGTGAAACTTGTATCATGTGTTTAGAGAGTTGAGATTTTGACATTTCTAGATGTTTTGGAGGTATTATAGATTTCAAATTTTTAAAAATAATTTAAGATTATTTATTTATTTATATTTTATGTATGAGTGCTCTGCATGCCTGAAGAGGGCATCAGGTCCTCTTATAAATGGTTGTGAGCCACCATGTGGGTATTAGGAATTGAACTCAGGACTTATGGAAGAGTTTAGTTTTGTCCTCTGCTTAGTTACTAGATGAGAAACCAAATGCATAGGACATTCATTCAGTTATCCTACCTTGTAAACTGGGTCAAGTGAAAGAGGAAAACAGTACTTGATAGAAATTTAAGTTTTTGTTCTTTTGCTCAAAACATACCTTGTAATATTAGGTCAAATGCCTAATATTCTTCCTTCATGCAAGTCAGTATTTGCTTAGAGGCTAAGCATAGTTCTGTCATATATTGACCTTCCCCACGACTACCAAGCAGTGTATAAGATCTTCTTATAAGCTGGTTTAAATCTTGTGTCTGAAGAGTTCTGTGGATAAGGAAAATGAAGACAGGCATAGGGCTTGGATATAGGTAGTGATTTACCTAACAGCGGTGTGTAGATGGCAGTCAGATTCAAAACCTGCTTTGTGATTGTAGAATTTATAGCAGTACAAACTAAATTTCTCAACGATTTGTAGGATGTGAGCTCTTAGCTTCATAACATTCTAGTAGTTCCTAAAATCATTTGAAAAGCAGAAAAAGCCCTGAAACTGTACATATGGCACACGCATGGAGCTGATGTCTGATCCAGAAGTCCTAATTTTTTGAGACTGTGGTAGCCTTGAACTTCAGATTCTCTTGCCATACCCTGCCCCCTAGTCATGTTTTAATGGGTTTAAAGAATTAAGCCACGAATTACCAATAATAAGCTTCCACCTGTCCTAAGTAGTTAGGCTTATAAACATGGCTCTGACTTCCACAGTAAATGATACTGCAGATTTAGAACTCCAGGGACCTGCAAGGCCAGTTCCTGCCAGCAGTTTCCCTATGACTCCCCAACATCCCTCTGAGGAACTGTTAGGGAAAGAGCTCTAGAAGGGTACCAGCAAACAGGGTGTTCTTAGTATGGAGTGCTTGTCTTTGCTGTGGGAATTAATGATACTTCCTGTTTTCATAGGCAGGCCCACAGGCCTCTTGACACAATAGGTGGCCTCCTGAATGTCTCATTACTCTACCATGTTTGGCTGTGTGGTGTCTTCCTCTTGATGACTTGGTACATCTCATGGATACTCTTCAAAATCTATGCCACAGAGGTTAGTATTTGGGGTTTTTTGTTAATACTATTGCGTTTCAGAGTATGGAAAGTTGTGCTTTCAGAAGGTCACTGCTCAAAGCCGTGTTACTTAGTTGGTTTTCAGTTATATCATTCACTCTGTATTTCTAAGGAACACAGTTGGTGCTCCCAACTGTATTTGCTATGCTTTGCCTAGAGCCTGGCTTTCTTCCTGGGTTTTTGAGTATGAGGTAGGCCTAGATTTCAAGTTAATTTTATATGCTGTTGAAATAGATACTATCAACATTTAAATATATGGTTATATAAGATTTGCTTTTTGAAGAAAGTCTTGATTTATTAAGAAATTCTAAAAATTGAATTAACCTGAAATTCTCATAAAAATTTTTTTAAAAAAAGATTTATTTTATGTATGTGGGTATTTTGCCTGCATTCATCTGTATGTGCACCACATACATGTCTATTGCTATGGATCCCTTGGAACTGAAGTTGCAACAGTTGTGAGCTGCCACATGGGGGCTGGGAATTGAACCCAGGTCTTCTAGAGGAGCAGCCAGTACTCCCAACCTCTGAGCCATTTCTCCAGCTCCACAAAAAATTTTGCTTTAAATTAACTTATTTTTATTTCATGTGTATTGGTGTTTTGCCTGTTTGTGTGTCTGTGTGAGGGTGTTGGATCCCCTGGAATTGGAGTTACCAGGTGTGAGCAGCCATGTGGGTGCTGGGAATTGAACTCAGGTCTTCTGGAAGAGTGTTCAGTTCTCTTAACCACTGAGCCATCTCTCTAGTCCTACAAAAATATTTTTAAGTGAAGAATTGCATTAAAAAAAATCATCTAGATGTGTTTGTCATACAAAAAAAGTGTTCTATTTGATCTACCATCTCTGTTGTAATTTTCAGTGGCTTCACAGGATTTTTTGTTCCTGGAATTTATTTCTGTTAATAGATGTCAGTTTGAGCCAGGTGCTGGTGGCGTAGGCTTTTCATCCCAGCACTTGGGAGGCAAAGGCAGGCGGATCTCTCTGGTCTACAAAGCTACACAGAGAAACTCTGTCTTTGGGGGGGAGGCAAAAAGATGTCAGTTTGATAAAATGGGGACAGTGACACTTAAGAAAATATAGTTATTTTTACTTAAAACTTTTATGCATGTGAGTGTTTTGTCTGCATGGATATCTGTACTCATGAGTGCAATGTGGCTGGAAGAGCAGCCAATGCTTTTAACTGCTGAGCCATCTCTCAGCCCCCACAGTAACATTTTTTTAAACAGTACTTTTGCAAGGAGCATGGAAGAAGTTGATTTGATTGTATTTGTCTCTCTATAATCTCAGTCAGTGCTCACTGATTATAGCAAGGTCATGAAAAGAATTCCTTTCACATTCTTTGTATCTGATTGTATCCAACAGGCTTATGTGTTCCCTGTTCAGCCGCCATTTGCCGAGGAATCGGATGAATGCCTCCCGAAAGTCCTAAACAGCAATCCTCCTCTCATCATAAAGGTACCAGAAGTGTGCAGCTTACAGTCAGTACCTTAGCCTTATATACAGAGTTAGAGGTAATAGTCAGCACAGCTAGGCATTTAGATAGACTTTTTGAGGACCTAGAACAGGGGTTCTCAACCTGTGGGTCAAATGACCCTTTCCTAGAGATTGCCTAGGGCCATTGGAAAACACATGTATTCGTGTTATGATTCATAACAGCAAAATTACAGTTATGAAGTAGCAATAAAAAATTTTATGGTTGGAGGTCACCAAACATGAGGAACCGCGTGTTAAAGGGCTGATGCATTAGGAAGATTGAGAGCCACTGGCCTAGAATATTCTAGTACTTGTACTGTAAAAATGACCTACTAATGACATTTAAAAAAAAATCTTTGTTTGACGTGATTAAATACAAAAGTAAAGTACCCTGTGTATGCACTAGCTATGTACTTATGTTCTTGGATGGCTTTGAACTCCTAGATGTATCCTGTACTCCTGTTTCAGCTTCCTGAGTAATAGAGACCACCAACCTGCACTGCCACACTCAGCCGAGCTAGCTAACTTTTCATAAAATTTGTACAGTTCTCTCAAGCATAAAATGTAGTGGTAGTCAACTAAATACATAATCTTCACAAAATATTCCTGGCAATAACCCAGTAATACTGGTGAATTTTTACATTGCTGGATCTAGACACACTTTTATTCATGCAATCTTTGTAGTCTCAAAGATAGTGTGCTTAGTTGTATTTTGACATATGAATTACTGATCATTCTAAAATTACAATCATAAAAATTAAAGAAGTTTACAAATCAAACTAAATGAGAAAAATTGTTTTGATTGAAATTTCAATTTGAGATTTTAAAGAAAATCTAAATATAACGGGATATAGCTTATCCTGCTAAAAGATCATAGTGCCTTTTTGAGACGGGATCAGGCTATGTAAGCTAGGTTGGACTTGACTTTCCAATTGTCCTGCCTAAGCCACCTTCTAAGTGCTAAGACCCAGGCATGTACCAACATGCCCAGCTAGCGTATTACTTTAAAAGTAGTTAAGAGAAAACGGTTGGAATTAGCTACTCATTTGACTACTTACTAAATCTTTATTAGTAGGCATGTGTCGGGTACTGCTGGTTGCATTGGGTAGAATGATGACTTAGATATAGCATAGCCTAATGGAAAAGGCAGACACGTAACACTGCTAAGTTTATACTGGCAAGTGTATTGGTGCCACTTATTCCCTTTGGTTCCAATACTAGGCAGCTTCTCAGAAGCAAAAATGCTTTGGAGTACTACAGTAAAGAGGCTTGCCAGGGAGAATGTAGATTTTTTAGTAAAATGCCAATAGCTGTGTGTTTTATGTGTTCGGTGCTGCCTTTGTGTATCTAGGTGAGTAAGATAATGCCCTCATTCTTGTGGGCCTCACAGGGGCAGAAGAAGCAACAGGCAGAAGTGTCACAGCTGAGAGCTGTGGGTGTGTGGCAGGGAGGACAGAAAGTTCCAGAAGCAAGCCGTATTGGAGTTTTCCATTCCAGAGCTATAAAAATGCAGAGCTCTGTAGTTTTTGTGTGTAGCTGGGGCTTATAGTGTATAGGGAGGTAGAGGCAGGAATTACAGAGATCCAGAATAGAAGGTTGTGGTTCTGAAATACTGCTTTTTTGTAAAAAAAAGTTCATCTGATTTCTCTTTAGATATGTAATGAGTCTAGTTCTTGTGCATGATTTTTTGTTGAAGCTTTAACAGTCTTTCTTTTTCCCTTTTAGTATTTGGCCTTACAGGACCTGATGTTGCTTTCTCAATATTCTCCTTCTCGAAGACAAGAAGTTTTTAGCCTCAGCCAACCAGGTATTGCTGAGAGTAGTAGATTTAATTTGGCACACATATGCGTGCGTGCGTGCGTGCGTTCATACAGGTGCTCAAGAAGCTACAAACTTTTGGAAGAGAGGTGTATTTCTTCCACACCACACATCCTGAGTCCTTAGATGAAGAATGGACTGACTCTTACATGACTTAAGTATTACTCTGGGTAGAATTTATGTCACCAGGAAAAGCATTTATTTATTTTTGGATATTCATTTCTTTCAACTTCTTAAATCCTGAACCTGAAGAACTTATGTACTAATTGTTTTAGCAGCCAGGAATCTTAGGAACTGGGTGGCTTCATTCCTATATGGCAGTCAGGACTGGAGTAAGGGTTCCTTTTTTTGGCTCCATGAACAGAGCTCTCTGCTCCTGCTAGATTACTCTACCTCTCTTATAAGAAAAGGTAGGCAGACACTGGATCTGATAGTGGCTGAGGGTGCCCTTGGCCTGCCTGACTCTACTATGCTTGCTTGCCAGGCAGCTCAAGACTGACTTTGCCAGGGAAGTAGTCCAGCCCCAGCCCCAGCCCCAGCCCCAGCCTCAGTCTCAGTGGGAAAGAGCCTGGGTGACCTTTCATCTGCTTTCTAATTAGCTCTCTATTATTTTGCTAAGCTCATCAATTCCCAGATTGTAAAAGGATCATATGTAGCTAAATGTGATATGGAAATGAAGCCGAGTTATATAAAAGTCTAATTGATCCAAGCTGCTCCCTTTAGTGGTGAGGAATCCAGAGCTGGTGCTGTAGAGGACAAGCATCAGCAGTGCTTTTTTCCAGTCACACGTGGACTCATCTTCTGCACGTTGTTTTCCAGAGATTCAAGCAGCTGGCAAAATAGTGTGTGCCCTTCCAGAGAACTTCTGTTCTGGCACATGTGATTAAAATTTAATTAGAATATTGTGCAGTTCCTAGTTGTTCTGTGTTACCAATACAGCACATCAGTCTACTGACGGGACTCTCGTGTGTGCTTGCTGGGTGGGATGGTCCTTTTTCATGTGTAAGAGTAATCCACGGGATGGGACCAGTGATATGAGATGGGAGAAGTTTACAGTGGCTTCTGCTGTTCTTAACATGTAATGGAGCATACGCAGTCTTTACATGATAACTCGGTAGACAAAGGTCTTGGAAAATCAAAGACAGATGAGAAGAGATTTTTATTTTTTTAAAGAATGAGAATTATTAGTTCATGTTAAGTAATACAATGGCACATATGTAAACTCTCTGAGTATGAAGAATTAAGTTGTAGAGTCTGGGTCTGTTTCTTTTTGGTATGTGGTTGATTTGGTTTTTGGTTGGGTTTTTTTGGCCTCCATTTTTAATATAATTTTTAAAAATATCATTATCAAAGAGCCAAGTCAGTCCTAGAGATATAATAGCAAATACAGATTCTCTGTCACTTTTTTTTTGTTTTGTTTTTTAAATAATTTTCAACACAGTTCTTCTTGTGGTCCAGGGATTAGCTCTATAGGCCAAGCTGGCCTTCAACTCTGAGATCCATCTGCCACGCCACCACACCCGGTGTAAATACTGGCTCTTAGACAGTCTCTCCTTTTATCTATGGGACATGTTCCAAGGTTCCCAGTGGTGCCTGAAACCATGGGTGGTGCTGAGCCCTCTGTGCCTGTGCTTTCCGATGTGATAAAATCTTTAAATTAAGCACCATAAAGGATGAACAGCAATAAGAAGAAAATAGAACAACTAAAATAATGTACTATGATGAAATTGATACTCTTGTGCTGTGGTGCCATTATACAATAAACCAGGGGTTTTTGAACACAGTATTTTGATACTGTGACAGTCAGTCTGATAACCTAGATGACTACTTAGTGACAGCCTAGCAGGTAGTGTATATATAGCATGAATACGTCGGGTGTGAGGTGGGTTAATGTCCCAGGCAGTCAGTTATTGTGGAATGGCACTAGATTAGATAATGCTATTCAGAATAGCTGATTTAAAACTTAACAGTTATTTTTGAGGTTTTGTGTTTGCTATTTTTGGATGGTGGTTGCCTGGGGAAAGACAGAGTACAACTGTGGATGAGGAGGAACTGCTATAAATGAAAATGTAAGAAAGCACTGGGAGCACCTAGTGTAGCAGCTACTGAAGCATCATTATGCATTCTGTCTCTCATTGTTTTAGTTCATTCTCCACAGACTAAGCAGTCTTCAGCATGGCTAATGAAGTAACTCTGGTTTTTGAGAAAAACATGGCCTAGTGCTTGGCTTAATTTTGGCAACCAGTTTGGCAGGTTTTTAAGGGTAAAGTCAAAATTTTTATTTGCAGACTTTTGAGCAAATTGATTCAGCCAAGAAGTTCTTAAATTGCTGTGTACTAGATGTTGTGAGTAACAATAACAGCTTAACTGAGAAAAGTGGGTCCTGGAGCAAAAGCTTTGTATAGAGGATACAGGATTTTTTACATTTTAAAAGCTGTTGTTTGTCTATCCTAGGTGGACATCCCCATAATTGGACTGCCATTTCGAGGGAGTGTTTGAGTCTTTTAAATGATATGACTCAGAAACTGGTTCTCTACCAAGAAGCTGCTGCTACAAATGGGAGGATGTCTTCGTCATACTCAGTGGAACCCAAGAAATTGAATCCTCCAGGTGACTCCTAGTTCTAAATGAGAGGGGGGAAACATCTGTTTCCTAGAGAAGTGACAGTGGTTGATCCCTGGTTATTTGCATGTGTGAGGTGATGTTTAGGTGAGATTGACTCAAAGTGACAATACCAGACAGATATCATATTAAACCAAGACAGGCAGTCCTTAGTTATCATTGTAGATTGAGAAGCAGCAAATCATTGAACATTAAAAGGTACATTTTTTTTTCATTTTCCAGTTAATAAAATGATACAGCCTGTTGTGGCTCATGCCTTTAATCCTAGCACTCAAGGGCTGAGGCAGGTGGTTCTCAGTGAGTTCAACGCTAGCCTGGTTTCCAGAGTGAGTTCCAGGACACCCAGAAGTACCACAATAAAACCCTGTCTTGAAGTCATGTGATAAAAGTTTAGCACTTTCAATGTTTTTCTTTCTTTTTTCTTTTTTGAGACAGGGTCTCACTGTCACTGTGTATCCCTGGCTGGTCTGGAACTCACTTTGTAGACCAGGCTGGCCTTGAATTCACAGAGATCTGCCTGCCTCTGCTTCCCAAATGCTGGATCAATGTTTAATGTTTTATTGCAGTTTTATCTACTAAAGCAAAATCCTAATGCAGTGTATTTGTCTGCTTTGTGCCAGATTGTTGAGAAAGTTCCTCTGACTGTGTAGCATACTACAACTGAATTGGTTGTACAAGCTGTCTTTTTGTTATTTTTTCTGCTGATAAATTGACTCAAGATCCTCACATAGGCTAAGAATATGTTCTGCAACTTAACTACTTGAGTCCAATATAAGATGGTTTTTAATGAAGCTGTCTATTGGGTCTGTCAATAAATATCCTGGGAAAATTAGTCTTTTTCTTTGATACCTAGGATTGTGCATGTTAGACAAGTACTTTAACACGGAACTACATTCTCAGCCTTGTTACGGGATTCCTGCCTGGGCCCTGTCACCGCGTTAGCCCCAAAAATAACACACGGAGACTCTATTTGTTAGAATGTTGTCGGCCAATATCCAGAGCTTTTCATTGGCTAGTTCTGTCTTAACCCATGACTACTAATATATTTTTCTATAAGGTCTTATCTTACCAAGAACACCAGGCTCATGTGTCCTTTCCTCCCAGGATCACCTGGTGACTCTCTACTCTTGACTACATTTCCC
The DNA here is from genome assembly GCF_017639785.1 of Mesocricetus auratus. Taxonomy (NCBI): domain Eukaryota; kingdom Metazoa; phylum Chordata; class Mammalia; order Rodentia; family Cricetidae; genus Mesocricetus; species Mesocricetus auratus. Next base: position 31,757,975 of record NW_024429197.1, on the reverse strand, counting down.
AGACTCCTCCTTGACTCCTAGTCCCACCTATCTTGCTTCATTATTGGCCTACAGTGCTTTGTTTCTCAACCGAGAAGACAAACATATGCACAGAAGGACTTCCCCCATGACAGCTCCCCCCCCCCTTTTTTTTTTAACTTTTCATTTTGACACAGGATCTTAGAAGTGTCCCTGGCTAGCCTTGACAAACTTTAGCCCAGGTAGGCCTTGAACATGTAATTCTCCTGTCTTAGCCCCTTATTAGCTGGGATTATAAGTCTGCCTTACTGGGCCCGCAAAAAAATTAGTCTTTGGTGGGACTTTTTTGGAAAGCATCAGCATTTTTTTTTCCTGCCTGTCTTTACCATAAATTGGATGGGTTTATCCAAGGAGTAGTTAAAATAGGAGCATACAGCTAAACTGGATAGATTCTGGTGCAGCAGTCTGCTGTTTAAAAGTAAAATACATATGATTAGAAAAATGTGCCTTGAAACCAGGATACTGTGGAGGGGAATGAAGCCACACTGAAGTGACAGGAAATGGAAGGTGTCTACAGGCTGGCGAGGTGACTGCAGGTAAAGGTGCTTGCTGTGCAAACCTGAAAGCCTGGCTTTGGCCCTGGAGCCCTAGTAAAAGCAAAGAACTCTCAAAAGTCGTCCCTTGACCTCTGCACATGTTGTTGCTCACACACACACTAATAATGCATAAAACAAACAAATCTAGAACTCCTGGAGTGGTTCCTGGATTACAACAGGACATTGGGACTTAAATGGAAGCCATCTACTGTGCTTTGGCTTAATGACTTAAAGGGGTGGGGTGTAGAATGAGACCCTCTGCTGGCCTGCCTGGGCCTCGTGGTCTCATCTGCTCTGCATCTGTTCTTTTACAGAAGAAACTACTTTTCAGACACCAAAATCTAGCCAGATGCCTTCAGTGCCACCGTTAGTTAAAACATCATTGTTTTCTCCAAAATTATCCACACCTGATGTTTCAAATCCTTTTGGGACCCCGTTTGGCTCCAGTGTAGTGAATCGGATGGCTGGAATTTTTGATGTAAACACCTGCTATGGGTCTCCCCAGAGTCCTCAGCTAATAAGAAGAGGGCCCCGATTATGGACTCACGCTTCTGGTGAGGGCTGTTTATTTTCTAAAATTTGAAGTCTCATAGTTTGCAGGATCAGACAGTCCAAGTTCTCACCTTGTCATTTCTTTTTAATAGATCAGCAAATATCTGACTTTTCTAATCCATCTCCTTGTACCTCTGTCACTGCTGAGGGTAAGACAGTGAGACAGCCCAGTGTGATTTACTCATGGATTCAGAATAAGCGTGAACAGGTAGGAAGATGCATTTGTAGGTTTTGCATTTATATCTTTAGAAGATTAGGAATCTCATGTAGTAATAGCTTTTTGTTTCTTTTATGCTTCAAGTGTCAGATGAACTCATGAAATCACCAGTATTTGAGTGTTTTGAATTATAATGCATTTCACATGACTTAATTCTTTAAGAGATAGTTGGGTTTTAGGCTCTGGGTTAAAGAGCAAGTAAGACAAAGCCCTTCCCATATGTTTATATCATAGTAAGGGAAATAGATGAGTAAGCAAGTATATTATGCTATAGTTCTTTAAATGTAGAATGCCACTAATTGGATTAATCTAAGGGCTGTTCTGGGAACTATTAAGGGCAAAAGTTGCTTCATAGTGTGACATGCTTTCAACTAAGTTGCACCCTGGTAGATCATGTTCAAAATAGGAAAAATATACTTAAAAGAAGAGAAGTTTAATGTTTTAAGTATTATATGAAAAGTAGAGCGGGTAGGAAAGACAGTGTCAAAGGAAGGGGGTATACTGTTTTCTGTGGACTGGTCAGAGGCGTCTCATTGGAAAGCAGCAGGGAGGGTGGGAAGAGTCACAGACCCTCGGGAGGGCGTGGGCTTGGCTTGTTGAGGGAGGAGCAGTGGGAACTGGTGTGCCTGGAGCAGAGTGAGGGACAGTGGTTGGTAGGATGAGCTCAGAAACAGGCACCAGAGTCTCGGCTGCATTTGATGGTGCCGAAGCTGACCTTTTCCCTCAGTGAGATGGAAAACTGCCATATTATTTTGTTCATAGGATGTTATAATGTACCTACATTGTGAAGGGACTTCTTAAATAGTGGGGTTATAATGATGATAGCTGATGCTTAGGGGATATAATATATTTATTTACCAGAGAGAGAGAGAGAGTCACACAAGCTAGGAGTTAGAAGCCAGGCTGGCTTCCAAAAGAGGAGGTCCTTTTTCCTTTCGCTTCCTTTTATCTCTACCTGTGCTAATTTACTTGTCCCTGCCCTCATGGGCGGATAGCTTTGTGGGGTTCATTCCTACAGGGTTGAGGTGAGACTTTTCCTTACCTGACTTTGAATCCTAAGCAGGCATGGAGGCTGAGAGCCAGTGCTAAAACTGCTGTAGTCATCTAGTGGGTGGTGGGTGGTCATGGGGTTGTAATGGCAGCTGTAAAGCATAAGCAAGGTCTGAATACATGTTTTCATACAGATGGAATAGAGTTTGCCTATAATTTGCTTTTGGTGTGCAGGAGAAGGTTCCTTAGGCCCTATAGTAGCCTAGTGGCAGGTGATTGGGGCAATTCTGAAGGAGGAGATTAATAGAGGTGAAGTGGAGAACTTAGGAGTTTGATTTTGGGTGTGGCAACTTTGAGACAGATATTTAGTAAAGCAAGTGAAAATTAGATGTATATCTGGAACATAATATTCTGGGTGATAACGTACTTTTGGAAGTCATCAGGGCATAGACAGCATTCCAAGCCTTGAGACACCGTGTATTGAGAGTGACTACAGAAGGAAAGAGAGCTAAGCTGGGCCCTCGGCTGGCTAAGGGTCAGAGAGATGAGAAGGAAGAGCAAAGGACGCTGAAGGAGCGTCACCTGAGGCCAGGAAAGAACGTGCTTCCCAGAGCAGGGCAGAGCTGCAGAAACAGAAGCAGCGTGGCGTAGGAGTGACAGGATGGCATGGGAGCGAGGAAAGTGGGTAGGGTCGCCAGGTCCACTGTTGGAAGTAGAACTTAGAGTCCCGTATACACAGGCAAGCACTCTACCACTGAGCTGTATCCCATCCTGTTTTTATTTTATTTGGGGACTGGATCTTATAAGTTTCCCACATTAGTTTCAAACTTTCTCTGTAGTCCAATCAGGCAGTAGAGCCCCAGTCTCTGAGGTTATAGATCTGAACCATCTTGACTGAATTTTGACAGGAGTTCTTGGGTAGAGAAAGGTAGGTCAGGAGGAATTAGGAGAGAAAATGGATAGCTCTTTAGAAGCCAGTCTTTCAAGGACTTTTGCCATAAATGGAGAGAAAATGACCAGTAACTGGAAGGAGTTTGTGGGAACACCAGACTTTTTTATTTGTAGCCTGTCCTGCAACTTTTTGTAGACCAGGTTGGCCTTGAACTTACAAGAGATCCGCATGCCTATGCCTCCCGAGTGCTGGGATTAAAGGTGTGTGCTACCACTGCCTGGCAGAATCTTACTTTTTAAAATGGGATAAATAGAAACATGTTTGCTGGTGAAATGAAGAGGTTGGTATAGCATGAAGGAACTGATGAAGCACAGTACAGTCCTGCTAGTTTCTGTGTAGTAATTAGACAGCTTCTGCCTTCTACTTCTCTGTGCTTAGTGTGGCTTTGGGTGAGAGCCTAGCAATGTATAGAATCACTTTCAATTCAGTAGAGTTGGAGTCTGATATAGGAAACTTATTTTCTGTAAATGTCACTTTGTAGCACCTTGTAGAAAATGACTCAGGGATATTAAAGGGACAGCAGTTTTATCAAATTGAGAAAAAAATAGTGTTTTTTTTTTTTTTTTTTTTTTTTTTTTAGTGTTTTTTTTTTTTTAAAGTTCTACCTAAACCTCTTAGATTTCTTCCTATGATTGGCAAGGCTGTATTTGGGTGTCCAGTGCATGTACATGGAAACACAATTAGGGTTAGGTGCCTTATGGTGCTTAGTCTATAGCACAGAGGTATTTGTTTACATAGTTTATTGTAACTATTGTTCATTGCTACATTTATATTTAGGAAACTCTTCTGTAGGAAGAACTTAGGAATGTGTACTATACTTGAGTAGACTTGAAGGTATAACCATGTTTTCTTTTTTTTCCAACTCAGATTAAGAATTTCTTGTCAAAACGGGTGCTGATAATGTACTTTTTTAGTAAGGTAAGAATATAAAATGATGTGTTGAGGATGGGGTGAGGAGATGAAGTTCGAGGCAGGAGATAAGACCTGACTTGTAATATTTACAGATAAAGTCTCAGCAAGCTGCCCCGTGTGACACACGTGTCAGCCCATCATTCCTGGGGCTGGCATCAGTGGTTGTTTGCCTGAGGTGTGGCTGCTGGCAGCTTTGTGATGATTTTCAGCATTGACCTTCGGTGCTGGCTGGCTGGCGATCAGTCAAGCTTCCTGGTGCTTCATGACTTCCTGTTCACATCTCTGTGGCCTATTTGGTACTCAGAAGAGAGGAGACTGAGTTAGATGACTGATGTTGAATTTTTGATGGATTAAAAGATCCCGATTCAGGCCACAAAGTTATACTCTGTGCTAGCATTGTGGCTTACATTTGTAATTCCACAGCACTCCAGATGCTGAGGCAGGAGAATTGAGAGTTTGAAGTGGGACCTGGCAATTTATGAAATCCTGTCCCAAAAAAGCCCAAACATTAAAAAAAAAACAACCAACCCCCAAACAAGCAAACAACCCCTTTAGTTAGCCTTACCACTTGTTTCAGCTGTCCCTGGGCAGTAAATCTCAGTTGCAGAAACTAAAGATTTATTTGTGTTTTCTGTTACATATAGCTGTTTTGTGTTAATGCTCCCTCAAGCAAAACCCTCGTCCACATATAGGGCAGAGTATTTTGCTTTTAATGTTCATGTCTTTACTCTTCTTTCTGTACATACTGCAGTATTAGTGTACGGGCTCATGGAGCCATTGGCACACACAAGCAAAGGTTTTCACTATTCATTTGGACTCTGAAGCCATATATATATGGTGTTGGCAACACCCTGATATGGATATGTGAATATGCATAAGAGCCATTTCAGCTTCTTAACATTGCTTTTTCACTTCAAGGGGAAGAAGAGCTACCTAGTTGTCAATTGCCTTCCCAGAAAACGGGGTAGTAGGACCATCCTTTAGCAACAAGGGTCTAATCCCTCACGAAGAGGATGCGAGTTCTTTGACCTTTACTGCAGTTCTTGGTCTCCAGAGGGGAAACAAGCTCACTGTGTGTGTTTGTGTGTGCCTGCGCTGCACTTACACCCCCTCCTGCAGTTCTAACAGTGGTCCTCTGAGTATGTCTTTGGTCCTTGTTTCATGGAGAAGAAAGTTTCTGTTGAGCAGAATGCCTTTTCCTCTGTAAATGAATACCTTCTTTGATTCTAATTTCTGTAAGAGCTGTTGTGTGGTGAGGAGCTGTACGTGATGCTGTTGTGTGGTGAAGATGTAGACAATGCCGAGAATCTTTGTAGTAATGAGCCCAGTATCCATTGGGTACTTACGGGAAGCCAGCATTCTTGTTCCTCCTTTGGGTTTTGAGATGGTCTCAATAAGTTGGGGTTGGTCTTGAACTCATTCTGTGGCCCACGCAGGCCTTGAACTTCAGATCTTCCTGCCTTAGCCTCCCAAGTAACTGTGATTACAGGCCTGTGCAGCACAGCCCTGCCAGCATTGTTTAGATAGGCCAGTTGTTGCTGCTTACTGCCTTCCCAGGGCATATTCAAGGAAGTCTGGTGCGTTTTCTTTTTATTGGTTTGAGAGTAATAGACACTTTATGAGAAGTAAACCATAGTTACAAGGTTCTTTTCTTTTAAAAAGAGTTTTTGTAACTCTCCTTGAGTGATCCCTGTGCTCATTGTCTGGGGTGGGCTCATTACAAGTAACTCTTACTTTAAATGAGAAACTGAAGCATTTAAGGACCTTGGAATACACAGTAAGTTTGTATGCTCTGTTGTACTTAAAAATTATAATAAGTTATTTCAGTTTTAAATTTTGGAAGCAGCTGTGAGTCTTTTATTGTTATAGACCACACAACTGACAAAATGGGGATTTTTGCATAGGGGACTTTATTTAAATATTTTTGTTTTATTTGTAGCATCCAGAGGCCTCCATTCAGGCTGTTTTTTCAGATGCCCAAATGCATATTTGGGCTTTAGAAGGTAAGTAGTGTCTTGAAACTGTAATCTGTAACTGACTTTAATCAGTTAATTTTGAAGCCTAGTTTATGAGTGGTCACTTCTGGGATTTGGCTCTAAATCCTTGAATTTTCAGATACATTTTAATCTTTGTTTTATATGGATAGTTTTCTTCCTCACTGGCCTGCCAATTCTGGAGACAGCTGTAGCTACAAGCCTAGATGGGTTTTGATTTGAGTAGAATTTTTCTTGTACGTAACTAAAGATGTCTTTCTATATAATTAAAGTGCAGCCAGTATATAGTGTTTACCTTATGGTTACTTACATTGAAATAGAAAAACTTGCTTTTAAAGAAATGTTTCACCTTATAAATACCTTCTTGGTGCTTTAGGAACCCAGGCAGGCCTGTCTTGATCTTGAAAAGTGTTCTCATGGCTGTCGGGTCTCGTTTGTTTGTATGTTTTGTTTTGTGATGCTAAGCCAGTTGAACACTATTTCAGGGCTTGTTCGAGCTTTTGTCCATTTTTGTATTACAGCTTTTCTCTATAGTTCTTTTTGTAGCCAGCCTTCAGTCTTCTCAGATAGACGTATTCCATGTGTGTTTGTCTAATTTAACTTCCCTGTTTTCTCCTCCCTTTGAGGTCTGTCTCACTTAGTAGCAGCATCATTTACAGAAGATAGATTTGGAGTTGTCCAGACCACCCTCCCAGCTATCCTTAATACTTTGTTGACCCTGCAGGAGGTAAGTGATCTGTCATAGTGTTGGGCATGGGTGCAGGCTATCCTCCAGTTTCTGTTTATTTCTCCAGTCCAGTAACAAACCCACGTTAGAAATTAAAGTCCTGATTCTGTTTTCACCTTTAGGAAATTACAATCTAAAACAGAACAAATTTATCTTATGTATCTCAGACTGGCCTTATTAATTAAGCTCACTGTAAGCCAAGGGTGACCTTGAACTTGTGATCCTTCTGCCTCTATGCTGGAGTAATAGGTGTAAGCCACCATACTCCATTTCACACTCAAGTTTTATGTGGTGCTAGAGATCAAACCCAGGGCTTCATATATGCTCAACCAACCTTTTACCAACTGAGCTACATCCCCAGCCCAAGAGCTACTGAAAATGACCTGTGATTGATTTCATCACTCAATCAGGTAAGTTCCCTATTGGCTCAACAACTAAGGTCACCAGGTGCCCATCGCAAGGCTGGGCAGTTGGTTTTCACCACCGGCCTTTTTAGTTCTGTGCTTACAGGAACCAGAAACAAACAAATGAAAAAACATACTTCCTGCTTTCCAGAAGGCTCTCTCCCTCCCTTCCTTATTTCTTTTCCCTTCCTTTTCGTTTTTAGAAAAGGTCTCACTGTGTAATCTTGAACTTGGTGGCTTCAAACTTTGCTTCTGAGAGCTGGGACTAAAGGTGTGCATCCTCATGCCCTACAGGCTTCCTTTCTTTTTTTCTCCTAGTTTTTTTGTTTTGAGACAGGACCTCACTAGATAGTACTGGCAGCCTGTAAATCGTGAGAGATCTGCCTGTCTGCCCCCTCAGTGCTGGGATTAATGGCAAGTGCCACCACGCCCAGCCCTTCCTTTCTTAATTTAAATGATTTGTTTTACTCTACCTCTTGTTATTGTGGCCATGGGAAGTATAAACAAAGAGCTTAGACATTTAGAAATAGTGTTTGTAGGAGATGCTGAGCTGACCCTGAAGAGTAACAATTGTTACATCATTCAGTCTGGGGAACCTTTTAGGAAAAGAGAAAAAAGCTTGCTCCACAGTTGAGTTGTTTAAAATTTAGTTCATATTACCACTTAAGAAGTCTTAATAGGGCTGGAGAGATGGCTCAAAGGTTCCCAGCAACCACATGGAGACTCACAATCATCTATAATGAGATTTGGTGCCTTCTTCTGGCATGCAGGAATACATGGAGGTAGAATGTTTTACACATAATAAATAAATGTTTTTTAAAAAAAGAAGTCTTAATAAAACCCCTTCTTATTATTAGTTTGAATATTCTCTTTGAATTTTTTTATTTTGGGGACTTTTGTGATAGGGTCTCATTAAGGTAACCCGTGTGGTCCAATAAAGTCCTAATCTTCCTGCCTTTGCCATCCAAGGCTGGGATTATAGTTATTCACTATCCACTCCCATCCCAACATTGCCTAAATATACAACAGGAGCAACGGAAACTTGGCATGTTTTCTGTCCTCGAAACATCTTCTGATTACAGATGAAGGAGGCTCACTGGAACAGGAGTGTACATCCGAGTTTATACTCAAACCTCAGAGAAGGTAGAGCTAGGACTTGAACCTAGGCTAGCTGCAGGGTATCGATTGTGTAGAAACCTCACGAAGAGCAGCAACTCACATCCCTCATCCTTCTTGACCTTGTCTACCATCGTGTCCTGGGATTTGGTTCTCTCCCACATAGGATTCTTGAGAGAATGACTCTATCCTTGAAACTATTTGGCTCATGATCTATAGTATGTTATATTTAACTTGTGTGTGTGTGTAATAGGAACAAAATTCTTGGCACAGTGCTTAACTATGCAATGTATCTTAATATTTGTTTAATTTCCTTAGAAAGTACCAACTGGAACCCATTGAAATTGAGTGACTGATGCTGCTATAAGTGAGCTAGATGACCTCACTGACTGCACAGAGACCTCACTGCCCTCAGTACTCTGTTGCAGTTATTCTGTGCATACCTCCGCCACTATCGGACTTCCTACTTCTTCAGAGTTTACTAGAAGGAGATCAGTCTGTTTATATGGATTGCAGTTGTTCATACCTTTGGGTGGGAGGAAAATACTTTTGAAGGGCAGGACAGAAAGAGGCGAGAGGCCTGTGCAGTTGAGTCAGAAGGACAAAGAACAGGACCAGGGAGCTGACACTTCACTTGTGAGAATTAAGATCCCTTCTTTTGTGAGTGTTGTATCACAGACCCTTTTGTTGTAATCACGGATACTCTCAGGCCTGCACTCAAACACTCCTGCCTGCTGAGCCATCTGAGCAGTCCCATAATGTTCTTAAAGTCCTAGGGTAAGAAAGGAAATGAGTCTTTGCATTTACAGTTCCATTAATTAACTGGGTGGTGGTGGAGCACATCTTAAATCCCAGCATTCGGAAAGCAGAGTTATCTCTGAGTTATGGACCAGCCTGGTTTACAAATGAGTTCCAGGATAGTCAGAGTTACACAGGGAACCCTGTTTTGGAAAAAAAAGCCGAAGACAAGATTCTAGTAATTAGAAGCTACAAACCTGTGCTAGAAATTATGAAATGTACAGAAGGATACACTATATGACCAATATACCTCAGAGTACATATCTGGGTGATCGAGTGGTTCCTGCCTTGGGAGGTGTGGTCAAGTCACTTGACCTCTCTTAAGTTGGTAAATGTTTGTTCTTACTGCTGCGCAGTCACCACTCCTGTGTTGTAGGACAAAACCATATGAAAAAAGGAATTTCAGATTAAAAGAAACATTTTCCCCTACGTTTCCAAGAACTTTTGGTAGTGCTATAAGGAAGCAGTCTAGGAGACAGCACAGGACCACTCCACATTCATATCCAGGCTTCACTACTTTCTGAGTGGCCAGAAAAACAATTCAGTTCTGCTTTCTGAGATCAGTGTCTTATTCATAAATGGAAATACATGTCTGAAATGCTTGGTACTGAAAGGGTTTCAGATCCTGGAGTTAAGGGAATAGCTCAGACAGTAAAGTGCTTTTCACACAAGCATGAAGATGTGAACTTGGCCCTCAGCAACCGCAGAAAAGCCAGAGATGGTGATCAGCCTGTCTAGTCACTGAACCCCAGCCCCCAGTGAGAGGCCCCTCATAAAACAAGGTAGACAGTGGCTGAGCTTGACTTCTGGCACACATGCACACAGAGTGCTTGCTGAGGTTTTTCAGAGTTGAGAATATTTGGATAGACTTTAGTGGTTGAGGCTCCCTAATCTGAAATATCCCCAAATCCATTTTCGAGCACTTCAGATTTCAAAACATTTGAACTTCAAAATTTTAGATTGGGCTATTCATAATTCTTCACCTTTCAGAATGGTAAGGATTATCAGAAATAACTATAAAGGGTCTAGAGGTTTATTTAGGAGCTGAGCATATGGTAAGTAGCAGGTACTGTTAATGGCAGCAGAGCTTGTCATGTGTGATTGCTTAACAGATTGCTATTTGAGATAACACTGTTGAAGCACTACCTCAGTTGCTGGCACACAGTAATTGTAGTCCCTTATTTTAGCCAGGTCATCAGTACTGAGAGGGCTTTTAAGCTACAGGCATTTTGTCAGCTTGGAGACATTTAGCAGTGTCTAAAGACACTTCTGATTGTCTTTATTTTGCTTTTGCTCATGTGCAGCTGTGTGGAAATTTAAGTGGGCAGTTACTTTCATAATAGCAGCCTCTCTGTAGACTTCCTTAGGCCCAAAGTGTAAGAGGTGTTAAATTTTTCCCCAAGGGTATTTTGTCCATCTGTGTGTTGTGCTGGGTATCACTGCGTACTCTTCTTCACCAGAGATACTTGATAGTTGTGTGAGACCCTCCTTACGTCATCTGAGTGGAGAGCAAGGGCCACGTACAGTGCACAAGACACAAGTGCTCAGTGGATGCTTGTGCAGGTCACAGCTGATGAGTGTTTTAGTTCTACTGCAGGTGGTCAGTGCATGGGTTGTTGTCAGGCACCGTTGCCTGTGCTCAACCTGCTCCTAAGCTACCTTCATGCATGTGACCATGGTTGCTCCTCACTGCATGCTTTCATTGTACTAGGCCTACTTAGTCACTTGAACTTTTATCAATTTCCTATTTTAAATCACCCCCCCCTCTTTTTTTTTTTTTTTGGTTTTTCGAGACAGGGTTTCTCTGTGTTGTTTGGAGCCCGTCCTGGAACCCACTCTGTATACCAGGGTGGTCTCAAACTCACAGAGATCCACCTGCCTCTGCCTCCCGAGTGCTGGGACTAAGGCATGCACCACCAACGCCCGGCTAAATCATTCCTTTTAACTTAATTATCTAAAAGAAAACAACTTGTTAAAAGTAAAATGTAAAATCTAGTTTGGCTTCCTGTAGATAGAATACAGGTTGAATACACTATGGTATCCTAAACCACATCATATATTTTAGAATTCAGATCATTCTTTTTTTTTGAGGCGGGGGGGGGGGGGAGTTCGAGACAGGGTTTCTCTGTATTGCTTTGGAGGCTGTCCTGAAACTCACTCTGTAGACCAGGCTGGCTTCGAACTCAGAGATCCTCCTGCCTCTGCTTCCCGAGTGCTGGGATTAAAGGCGTATACCACCAACACCCAGCCTCATTCTTTTTTTTAATGATTTATTTTTATGTATATTGGTGTTTTGCCTGCATGTATTTCTATATGAGGGTGTAGAATCTCCTGGAACCTGAATTCCAGGTAGTTGTGAGCTGCTGTGTTGGTTCTGGAAATCGGACCCTGGTCATCACTCCAGCCTCTGAAAATTCTTTTAAGTGTACCATTTCAGACTTAAACATGCTATGTTACATTCCTTAGATCCCTTAAGAAGGAAAATGAGTATTTTTTTCCCCATGAAGTAGCTGAGCATGTGTTGTGGGTGGGGTGAGGAGATGAGGTCTATAAATAACCTGTGTCAGCTCAGGTCAGGCTTTTCTGCCAGATGAGGGAAGTTCAGGTCAGTTTTTGCCACCAAAGGAGCTGTAAAAGTTTTTAGTTTTCAGGCTTTTTTGTTTTGTTTTAACTTCAGATTTGGGGATAAGGCAGTTAAAGTAAGGAAAGTCAGTGGTTCCAGTTTCTCCTTAGATGCTATTTGCTGACGTCCCTGAACCTGAGGCCTCCTTGTCCTTTTTCACATGGAGGGAAGGGGAGTGGTGACCAGAGAGAGCTAAGAGCAGGTGTAACCCTAACATTTTTCCATCCTACACGTCCCTTCTGAGCACTTCTAACTGGAGTAAATGCCTGCTGTGTAAGGTTTAGGTCCTGAATTTGAATGGACTCCCAGGACCCCAGGAAAAAAGGCCCAGTATGACAGCATGTGACTGTAATCTCATCCTTGGTGGGAGAAGGGTGCTGATAGGCAGATTCCTGCATCACACTGGCCGGGCAGCCTAGCCAGATTGATGAAGGTCAAGTTCAGTGAGGAAATTCAGAAACAAGGTGGAGAACAAGGGAGGGAAGGACAGCTGATGTTGACCTCAGGTTTCCATATGAGTGCACACAGACACACAAGAGATTGGTACTTTTAGTAGAGGCATTTAAAGGACAACTACTCACAATAAGTTCAATAAAAGTCATTTTCTTGCAGTTACCCATTAGATAGATTGGGTCCTTTTAAAATCCAAGGACAGATATGAGAGCATAGGGATTTGATAGTGTTTTGAACAATTTGTTGTTTGTTATCCTAAGAATTCATTATTTTTAAATACAATTTATTTTTAAGAAAAGATATTTTATGTACATTAGTGTTTTGACTGCATGTATGTCTGTGTGAGGATGTCAGCAGGTCCCCTAGACCTGGAGTTCTGTGGGCCTAGAGATAGCTCAGAGGTTAAGAGCACTGACTCTTCTTCCAGGTGTCCCAAGTTCAATTCCCAGCAACTACATGGTGACTCACAACCACCTGTAATGAGATCTGGTGCCCTCTTCTGGTGTGTAGGTATACATGCAGGCAGAACACTCTACATAATAAATAAATAAATAAATCTTTTAAAAGAAAAAGAACTGGAGTTGTAGACAGTTGTGGTGAATTATGGGTGCTGGGAACTGAACCCAGGTACCCTGGAAGAGCAGACAGTGCTCATAACTACTGAGCCATCTTTCCAGCCCCAAATTATTTTATTATTAATAATAATTTTCCCCATTTCTTGTAAAAGACTATTAAAACAGAAGAATGTTAAGATCCTGTGACTTGAAGAAACACTATATAAGAAGTCTGGACACATGTTTGTGGTTATTTATTCATAAAGGTTCCATTGAATGTAATTGGTAAGTTCAGATTTTAAGAACTTCTTTAACTGAGTGTGCCCATGTTTGCATTTAGTCCCATCATGTGGGATAGAGGTAGGCAGGGTCCATAGCAAGTTTCAGCATGTCTCACAAATAAACAAAACCCCAAGTTTTTAAAGTTTATTTTTTTAATGTGTGAGAGTGCTCTGCCTGCTTGTATATATGAGCACCATGTGTGGCTTGTTGCCCATGTAGGCCAGAAGAGGCATTGGAGCACCTAGAATTGGGGTAACAGGTAATTGTGAGCTGCTATGCTGGTGCTGAGAACCACCTCTGTTTTCTGTTTTTAATAGTTAAGCCACCTCCCTAGCCCGAATTCAGAATTTTTCTTTTCTTTCTTCCTTTCCCTCCCTCTCTCCTTCTCTCCCTCTCTCCTTCTCTCCCTCTCTCCTTCCCTCCCTCCCTCCCTCCCTCCCTCCCTCCCTCCCTCCCTCCCTCCCTCCCTCTCTCTCTCTCTCTCTCTCTCTCTCTCTCTCTCTCTCTCTTTCAAAAGTAGCAATAAAAATCTTCCACTGACAATGGCAGAGGATAATGCCACTCTACCATATCAGTAACTTAGACAAACCAGAACAGTGCAGACTCAGGCAGCAATAGCTCATCTTTGTAAAGTTACATTAACAGAGTGTGGTTGCTAGTAATGCAAATTAGTCTTAATTTATTTTAGTTACCTCAGTTATTTTACCTTGATCAGAGTAAAGTTGTTTTGTGGTTTTTTTTGTTTTGTTTTGTTTTTTATTTTGGTTTTGGTTTTTTGAGACAGGATTTCTCTGTGTAACAGTTCTGGCTGTCCTGGAACTCGATTTGTAGACCAGGCTGGCCTCAAGCTCACAGAGTGTTGGGATTACAGATGTTTGCCATAATTGTCTGGCGGGTATTTTGTGTTCTTTTCTTCACGCTGTCTTTGGAAATCTCATGTGTTTCTCACTGTACAGCTTACCTCAATTCAGTGCTGCCACATTTCAAGTTCTCAGCATCTATGTCTGACAAGTGGTTGTTGAGCTTGGAAGCATGGCTCTGAAATCTAATGATTGTGGTGACACTGATCTTAGAAGAGTCAGAAATCAGGCATGGCAGCACATGCCTGTAGTCTTACCACTTGGGCAGCTGAGGCAGGAGAAATGCTGGCTTGAGGCCAGCCAGTACTGCACATTAGCTATAGACTAGCTTTGGCAGCATAGAAAGATCCACTCTCCAAAATAACAGATAGGTCTGGCGAGATGGTTTAGTGGGTAAAGCACTTGCTGTGTAACCACGTGGACTGGTTCAAATCCTGAGAACCCAAGTAATTTATTTAAAAATTATTCTGTGTGTATAGGTGTTTGGCCTGCATGTATGTCTGTACAGCATCTGCATGCTTGGTGCCTGCAGAAACCATAAGAGGGTGTTAGCTCCTCTGGAACTGGAGGTTGTGAGCTGCTTTGTGGATGCTGGGAATTGAACATTGGTGTGTCAGCCCAGGCTTTTAATATCAGCAAACAAGGCAGAAGGATCCACTTGATCTACACAGCAAGTCCCAGGTCAGCCAAGATTGCACAGGAAGACCCTGGATTATTACTGCTTTTAGACTAAAGCTGTAAAATACTGGATAAAAATTGAGTTTGCTACCTGTATATTCTGACTTACATTTGCAGGTATTCTGCATTATGTCATTCTTCTATCAGAGTGCTAAAGACTGTGTGTGTGTGTGTGTGTGTGTGTGTGTGTGTACGTGCGCGCGCGCACGTGCGTGCGTACATGCAGGTCCATACATACATGCATGTAGGTGTGTGGTACTAGGGAAGGAATACAGGAGGTGATGTAACTAGACTATAAAAGTCACGAGATAGTGGATCCACGTAGTAAAGAATGACGGCTGTTTTCTTGGTATAACAGCTTGAAATCAAGTGTGTGGGGAAATTACAATGAGACTAACTTTTCCTTTGTGACTCAGTGTTATTTATTATTGCTCAAGTGTTTCTGTGAACACTACCTCCCATGCTGCCTGCAAGTATTTCAACTATGCCCATCTTAGGAAATATCTCTAATAAGTGATCATTGTGAAAGAACAAATGATTGGACTTGAAGTTGCTATGGCATACTCACCATATGCATCAAATTTTGTTCCTTTTCCAAAATTCTAGTGTATGGTAAAGAATTGTTAAATACATAAACCCGTAAGCAGGCAGAATCAATAGCAGCACAGTCTGTGAAGCTGGAAAGCAGATGTTCAGCAGGTCCCAGAGACACGTCTAGGTTGACTGTGGGAAGGGCTCTTGGTACCTTTGTAATCAAGGTTAGGGGCCCAAAGAAGGAGGTTCAGAAACAAACCATTTAGGACCCTAGGCTCTCTGCTGCTAACTGCTCCTTCCCCACTCCAGCCTAGAATATGGGCCTGGACTTGGGGGTGCCTGGCAGTGTGGGGACTGTGTACCAGGTGAGTTTCACTGAACTCTGGGGCCCTGCCCTTCTCACAAGGACAGTAGACGACTGTTCTCGGGTAATGTAGGGACAAAGACGTCAGATGACTGAGTGTGGAGTTCACCTCAGAGTCCATGCTGATTACCTTTCAGGAAGCCTGTCAGCTCCAAGAACTTTAGTCAGCTCCTTGGGAAGTTCCACTTGCAGTCAGGAGCCAAGCATCATTGGCTTTCTGAGAGGAAAGGCTTTAAAATGGCTGATAGAGACCAAAGGAAGCAAAGGGAAGACAGTATGAAAACAAAAGAACTATCATCAAAAATCCACAGAAATAGGCATATTATATTTTTGAGCAAAAGTAGGGAGCTAAAATAAGAAGGAACAAGATAGCATACAAGGGCTCTTGAAATTCAAAACACAATAACTGGGGTAATTTCACTCCTGGTTGTGAATGCAGTGCAATGTGACATATTTCTCCTCCCTGAACACTTGCCACAATAGGCTAACATCCTTCATCTGTACTTCTCTCTTCTCTTACTGTAATAGTTGTGTTATTTTAAAATTATATTATTTGGGGCTGGAGAGATGGCTTAGTAGTTAAGAACACTGCTCTCTCTTCCAGTGGACTGGGTTCAATTCCCAGCATCCAAATCTACTAACAACTGTAACTCTAGTATCTAACACCCTCACATGCAGGCAAAATACCAATGCACATAAAATAAAATAAATAAATTTTAAAAAACTATTATTTGCTCTTGACCTTTCAAAGACTAAGCTTTCCTTCCTCTTTTCTTTTCTTTTTTTTTTTTTTTTTTTTTTTTTTTTTTTTTTTTTTTGGTTTGTTTCAAGACAAGGTTTCTCTGTATTGTTTTGGAGGCTGTTCTGGAACTCAATCTGTAGAACAAGCTGGCCTCTAACTCACAGAGATCCACCTGCCTTTGCCACCCAGGTGCTGGGATTAAAGGCGTGCCCACCAGCGTCCAGCTTTACACTTTCATTTCTTAACCGTACCAACTGTAAATAAAATCAGTCTCACTGTGTGCGCTGCCTCTTGCCCCATCTACTACTGCTCACTGGCACCCATCCTCTAGAATTGTAAAACCTAATTTAGGATTAAAAAGAAAGAGAAGAGCAGTTTAGTAAAGATTAAAGTTCTGGTCCTTTCTGCTGCAGTCAGGATAAAAGATGTCCACTGTCACCAGTGATAAGCAAAGTGTGGGATATTGGACTTCACTGGGTCCTGGTGACTGATTGACTAAGAACACACATGGCTTTGTAGATGTGTACATTATCTATAATGAAAATTTCTTAGACTGGCTTGGCTTTTTTTTTGTTTTGTTTTCTTGAGACGGTTTCTTGTGTAGCCCTGGCTGTGCTGGAACTCACTCTGCAGACCAGGCTGGCCTCGAACTCACAAAGACCTACCTGTTTCTGCCTCCCGAGCACTGGGATTAAATACGTGTGCCACCAACACCTGACTCTTGACTTGACTTTTAAAATTTGTATTTAAAAATTCTTTTTGACATTTATTTTGTGTGTGTGGACTTGCATGAGGAAGTCAGAGCACATCTTGTAGGAGTCATTTCTCTCCTGGGTGGGTCCTGGGAATTGAACTCCAGGGAACTTAGGTCACCGAGCTTTGCAGCCAGTACCTCTACCCACTGAGATGTCTCAGGCCTCGCCTACCCTGGCTTTCAGGATAATCTGAACTAATGTGTTTTCTTTCTTTCTGATCTAGGCTGTCGACAAGTACTTTAAGCTACCTCATGCTTCTAGTAAACCACCCCGGATTTCAGGAAGTCTTGTGGACTCATCCTACAAAACATTAAGATTTGCCTTCAGGGCCTCACTGAAAACTGCTATCTACCGCATAGCCACCACGTTTGGTGAACATCTGAAGTAAGTTTACCCATCTGATCCACACGGATGGCCTATGTCAGGAGTCCTCTGAGATTGGGTATGAGAGGGCTTGTGGAGTGAAAGCTATCTTATAGGTCCTTGATGGTTCTCTGTGAGTAGAACTTACATATGGACTTGGTATTTATATTTAAAATTTCTGTTCATGACTGTCTTTGGGAATTTCTTTCAAATGACAGAAAGTTATAATAGGAATTTGTGATATAGTTAAGTTACCAAAAGATCCTTAAATGAGAAAAAGAAGTCCTGAGTGCCTTTTCACAAAAGCATATTAAAAATAATTCTCTTGTTACATTTTGGTCAAGAAACTGAGACTCGGGTACTTGGGTTAGCAGAATATTCCATAAATGAGGCTGTGGCACTTTGTGAATCATGCTGGAAAAATACCGGCAGATCACAACACCTTCAGAAACTGAACCCGAGAGAAACCACAAGTGCCAGGCCTGTTTATATTTAGTTTCATTGATGTTTACTGCTTTGCTCTAATGAAATGCTGTAGCTGGACAGGATGAAGGATACTGGTTTCCTAACTAAGCTGTGTTTATTGTAATTAGAATGAGTTCTAGAAGGCATGAGAGAGTGTTCTGCCTTTTTTTATGTCGTCAGGAACAGAGTACTGTGTATGCCTGCTTTTGCTTTCTTTTACTTACACAGTACAAGGCAGTAGCAATAGCAAATATTCCCAGCACACTTTGGTTCTGTTTGAGACTGTAACACAACCATAAATGTTCCTGTATCATTGAGACATTTATTTAATTATTTAAAAGCAAATAAAAATCATGTGTTAACTTCCAGACCTGTGCTGTCTAAGCTGATGGCCATGGATTGTAGCTTTTTGTTTCTTTTTCTCAACCATTTTGTGAGGGGCAAGGGTTATCCTAATTACACAGGTGTGTCAGCACAGGCACAGAACACTTAACCCTCGTGTGATAGTACATTCATGTTAGGACATGAACCTGAAAGGAGGTCATGCTTGCTCTTAAAAATTCTGTCCTCTCAGGTCTCTTAGGTGGTGGTGACACACTCTTTTAATCCAGCACTTGAGAGGCAAAGTCAGGTGGATCTCTGAGTGCAAGGCCATCCAGGACTACACAGGGAAACCCTGTCTCAAAACAAACAAAATCTGTCCTCTGTCCATTTACAGCACTAGTCTGTCTCTAGGCTGGGAGCTGGCATAGAAGATGTGCTCAATTCACTCACTGATACAGAAAATGAGTAGGTGTGTGTATCTACTGACAGCAAAAGTAGAGAGATGGGGGTGCAGATAAGGATTTATTAGCTAAGAAAGGTAGACGGCAGATTGAAGGTTATGAGAATGAAGTTCTGCCTTTGTCCTTCCTCTGAGGAGGAAAGCCATATTTTATGTCACTGGCACCACAGAGCAGAGTCAACAGAGTGGCACAGTAGAAAGAGTCTTAGCTCTGGAGTTGCTCGAACATGTGGGTTTCTGTTTGACTACAGGATTGCTGTCTGTGGTTGTGAGGAAGTTACTGAAGCAGCTCAGCCAGGGTCGGGCATACAAGTAGTCAGTTATAGAGCCAGCATTCAGACCATATCTTGCTAACTCTGGTTCTAGCTGCAGCGTCTGCACTCTTAACCAGTGAGCCATGTGGTCCTTCAGCTCTGAACCTGTAGATGGTATTTAGGCTCCCACGTTGCTTTGTTTGGTGTTGATAGAGAAAAAAATAGAATTGGCCATCTATGTAAAGCCCAGCATACAACATGTTATCCCTGTGTAATAGCTTAATTATTCACCCACTTGCTCCACCCTGAGAACTAGGTACAGATGAGGTAAACTCTTTGGTTTTTTGACACAGGGTCTCTCTATGTAGCCCTGACTGCCCTGAAGCTTGACATGTAGGCCAGCCCAACCTTGAACTCAGAGATCCACCTGCCTTTGCCTCCTGAGTGCAGAGTTAACAGATGTGAACCATTGACTCATAACTAGGCAAATTTGGTTTACTTCCACATTATAACATCAAAATGTACTTGTGGCAGAGCTTAGAGCAATTCTCTACCTGCTACTGCAAAGTTATGGGGCAAGATGGTGGTTGGTTAGTGGCACCCACCTCGTGAGCACCTTCCTGGGCACCTTTTTTCACAGTGAAGTGGCTCCAGTAGAGGTTTCTTTGTGGGGTCAGGAAGCAGAGATGATGAAGAATCATTGTAGGATAACCTGTAGCAAAGGCATTAAAACAAGACATCTGTGGCACTAAAAAGGGTGTGCTTCAGCTGTCTGGAATTTCATCGTTCAATGATGATTGTATTATTAATTAAAAACTCAAAAGTCTCTGTGTGTTGACACACAGCTTTAATCCCAGCACTCAGGAGGCAGAGGCAGGGGGATCTCTGAGTTCAAGGCCAGCCTGGGCTACAGTGTGAGTTCCAGGACAGCCAGGGCTGTTACACAGACAAACCCTGGCTCAAAACAAAAACAAAAAACAAATAGAGAAACCAACATTTTTGTTACATTCAACTTTTGTCCAAAAGTTTACAAAGAAGTTGTGCACTAGTTGTAGGGTGTATTTGCCTGCCTTGTGCCAAGATAATGTGCTTTTGTGATGGAGAGTAGAGGGAGAACTGAGTCCCCATCCATAACATGGTGTATGTTCAAAGGGAGAAATAAATCCAAGCCACCAAGCTGTTACCTTTGAAAACGATTAATGGAATCTATTGTGTTTTAACCAAACATTTTAGTTTAAAGGATTTTATATTAAAAGCAATTCAAATACTCTACAATTCAAAGATAATGTTTGAATCTGGTTTGAATAAAATAATAAAATCCAGAAAATCTACTGCAGGGCCTGGAACTCTGCACAGCAGGTTCCATGGTAGAGCAGGTTAGAGCGATGCCTGCACTTGTCAGTCTGAATTTGCTCTGGTCTTTCAGAAGGTAGAAACATGCCATTGCCCAGTGTGAGCCCTTGCCTTCATTAGATGGAAAAAGGTTTTCATCCAGCTTTTTCAGAAGTACTAAATAAGTGAAGATTCTATTCATTTTTAATTGTTTTGAAAAATATTGACTCTGCGCTCTGTGGTTCACTTAATATGCTTAATGTAAAATAAAGCTTATGCTTTGCATTTATGTTTCATTTAGTGCTGTGCAAGCATCTGCAGAACATCAGAAAAGACTTCAACAGTTCTTGGAGTTCAAAGAATAGTTAAGTAATATAAACTGTGTTCATTACCCTGCTGATACAACTACAGATGGGACAGTAAATGTTCAGCATTCTTGGATCAGAAGAAAATGGACTAATTAGATGCTTCCTTTGTCGTGGTGCTTGCTTTGAAAACTATACTTTAATGGGAGAAATCATGGAAAGAAATTCTCAGCAGAATAACCGAAAACTGCCTTTTCTGTACCAAATGCTTTTTGTGTGTGTGGTATAATAAAATCTTTATTCAGCTTTACAGGAGCATCTATGGCAGCCGAACTGTCTCTCGCTCATATAACTTGATAATAATTACTCACAATTTTTTCTTAGAATTTACTTTTGAAAAGAGTGGAGCCAGCTCAGAAGTTAAAGTGGGGTGACTTGATACTATCTTCCTAATCACTTTAAGAGTTTAGCTCTTTGTAAACTCAAAATACATAAACTTAAGATTAGTTTGTTTACTAGAGGATAAAAATGGTAACAGTGGGGAAAAATTCACAGTAAAAATATTGTCTACAGGACATATTTTGTTAATCTGTTAGGTTGTGTTTTTGTTTCCAGGGACAAATTAAATTTGCATGATTGTCCAAAAAGAGTCTCAATTTACAGATGCTAACTCTATATAAAGGAATGTGGAAAAATTGAGTTCTTAAGTTACACGATTAAACGTTCACATTTGGTTTTTGAGAAATAATTGAGCAACATCTATGAATTCATTTTGTGTTATGCTAGTAAACAATGAGAATATGGGCATTTCCCAGCCAGTTTTGCTTTCTGTTTGAAACAACATTAGGCGACTGGCAGAGGTTTTCAAATGAGGGAAAAGGTTTTGTAAGAAGACCTTGGAAGCTTCCCATTCCCCTACTGTTTGTCTTTACCAGATCAAATTATGTTGTGAATCTAGTCTGTCTTCACACAGGGAGCAGCCTCAGCTGTGTTAACTGGCTAATTAAAATATAATAGGACAATTTTTAGAGCCACAGTCATCAAGTAGTGAGCGAAGCCAGGATGTTTTAAGGGCTCACTGTACTCAGGAGTGTGTATGTCCCAAATGTACATGTGGTCATTTTATGACTTATTAGATCATTTCTTTGGAGATGAAACATTGGAGGTCCTGCTGGTAGATATTCATTGGACTAGCTTTGGACCAAATCCTCCTTCATAAATCCTTTCCTGTTATCTTTCCCTCTAGTGTCCCCAAAAGATTTCCTTTCAAGTCAGCACAGTATTGTATAGCAATCTTAACTGTGATGTGTGTGCCTAACCTTTGTTGACCTCATTGATGTATTATGTCTTTTAGTAGTGTATTTTAGTTCCAAAACCTATCACCCCTTTAACCAACACAGGGAAAATTATAAATGAATCCTGCTAGGTTTAAAAGTGTCCTTATGGGACAATTCCCCAGTTGTCAAGTTTTGGGTCTTTTAAGTGCCCCCTCTACCTTGTGTGTGAAGTTGACTTGATCGTTCTTTTCAGTGTGAAAGTTGGATTTCCAGTGTGTTAGTTTCTTATGGATGACAAGAGAAGCATGGCTAGGTAATGGAGAACTGTTGTGTTCTGTGAATTAAAGCCATAAGCTTTTTATATTCCCTGGCTGCCTCTGACTGAAGCATTTCAGGAGACAAGCCCTTAATCTTGTGTTTCCATAAAGAATTGTGGCATCTAACTCACAGAAGAGGGCGATTCCTTTAAACTTCGACGTATTTCTATGAAATGTCTGGTTCATTTTAGGTTCTTGTCAGTCTTATATCCTCTGGGTGAAAGTGTATTTGATAGCAGTATGAATATTTCTGGGTGTGCTGTGTATGAGATAGCGACTACACCGTGTCTGTCCGGTGGGGCGCAAGGCACTGCCTGTCCTTGTAGTTCTGCATTGTATTTGGAAGGTGGAAGGGATCAAGGGATCAACCATTTTCTTCATTCTATGTTGGTGGGCGAGGGTGCTCCTAAAACACACCCTCCTTCCTGCACTAAGGAGGACCTGGGGGAGAACAAGAGGAGAGAAACATTTCCTTTGGTGAAGTTTCATCCTGCTGACAAGCCTACTGATGTGATGGCCTGAAAATTAGAGTCTTTGGAAGCCTTTCTCTGGCTGTGAGTACAAAACATGATTTTATCAGCACCTGTGTTTGTGACTCTAATGGGACATACAAAGCCACAAAACTGCTTTTGTAGAGTAGTGGGAAACTTCTGGAATAAACCTTATACTGGTGAGTAAACATGGAGAAGTCACTGGGTTCCTGTGTTGGATTTTTTCATGAGTGTTTGTGTGTCTTCCTATAGTAATAACTATTTATGATAATCTGTTTATATCCTTTTGTATATCATTGATACTGAATTGGTAGAAGAATAAAGTGACAATTCTTAACTGAGACTGTTCATTGAAATCTGTGAATCTCTCGGTGTGTTTCCTTAAAACCATTGCAGGTTAGCCTCAGAGTTGTTGCTCATAAAACCTGCACAGGGGTTAACTTTGTGAGTAATCTGCTTTTGCCCAGTTGGTCCGCTGGGTGATCTGTGTTTAGTAGTAATTTCAAAGAGCCTGAATTCTGAAAAATCTTTTTTTTTTTTTTTTTTTTTTTTTTGCCTTGGCTCTTTCTTCCAATACTAAACAAAGAATGCAGGTGCTGAAAGCCATCTCTTACCAGAGGTTTCTTTTCTTGCCAAAATAGTATTTCTAAACAGATCAGGTTTCCCAAGCTAACAGTTCTGTCGTCAGCTTTACTTAATTAGTTTGAACTTCACCTCTAGGTAGCTGGGTAGTAGGCTGCCTCTGATGCTCTCCTAATCCCCAGTCACCTTTTAAATTGAATCACTTACTACATCCATCAGTAACTAGTCCAACTACTGTTAGCAAGTTGTTCATTCTAATGTTTATGAGTGTTATGGCCTAATTAATTAGTTTGAAGACAGCCTTCTATATGGCCAGGACTGATCTCAAACCCATGGTAATCCTCCTGCTTCAGCCTCCTGAGTGCCAGCTTCTATACAGGTGTGTTTCATGCCTGGCTTCTGCCTATCATTTAAAAGTAAGCTGAAGTTACAGGAATGTACCACTGTTCCCAGTGAGAATTTGCCATCACAGCAGTGATGAGACTGTTAAACCCATAGGACCTGATGCTTGTTCCCTTTACCTGACTTCACTTTTTGCTAACTTTGTGTGTGTGTGTGTGTGTGTGTGTGTGTGTGTGTGTGTGTGTGTGTGTGTGTGTGTGTTGTGTGTGTTGTGTGTGTGTTGCGTGTGAAGGGCCTGTGGAGGCCAGAAGAGGGCCCTGCAACCCAGGAGCTGGTGCTACAGTGCCAGTGAGCTATCTACGGTGCTGGGAACTAACTGAACTCGGGTCCTTTGGAAGCACAGCAAGCTGCTGAATCATCTCTCCAGCCCCCAGACTTCCCAGCCCCGGTTCTTTAGAACAATCTTTAACTTCCCACATACATACTCCATACATCAGTGTGATCCCTTACCCAGCACCCCCCCAAAGTTTTGTCATTCTCCTTTTGGGCCTAGTGAGTATCCACCCCCACCCCCCAACCCCCGACAGGGTTTCTCTGTAGCTTTGGAGCCTATCCTGGAATTTGTTCTGTAGACCATGGCTGACCTCGAACTCACAGACATCCGCCTGCCTCCGCCTCCCGAGTGCTGGGATGAAAGGCGTGCACCACTACTGCCCGGCTGGGCCTCGTTGGTATTAAATCAAGCTGAGCACAGATTTGCCTCCCCTTGAACACTATGAGCTCCACTCCTACCCTGATTTTAATCACCACCTTCAGTAAACTTATCTGCAGTACTGAAATGCAGGCACGATTCATTTGGATTCTTTGTCAGCCTTATCTTCCCGGAGCTTTACATCTTTAAACATGGAGTGTCCTTAGGTGTGGTGGTGCTAGCCCACTCTGCTGTGTTTCAGACAACATAGCTGCTGCTTGCCGTTGGGTTTCATGTTCCATCCGGCCTGCACCCACAGCTTTCCCTGGATACTGTCGAGTTTTCCTCACAGGCGATCCCGCTGGTAGAGTGGTTTTGGAAATCCTATGTGATATCACTGACAGAAATATTGGGAGATGGCTTCTCAGTCACAGATCATGACTTTTTGAAGCCATGTTGACTCTTGATTTATTCTTTTGTCCCTGAATCCACTGGTAATAGTCCATTGGTTCCTTCCTCACCGTATCATCACTCTTCTTACAATTTCCATCCCTAAACTAGTACAAACTAGACAGGAAAGTTGATCCTCAAGGCACAGATAGTGTCAGTGAGCCAAAGTATAGATTGCATCTAGGCCCTCTAAGAACGCGAACACTCAGTATCTCTATGTGGTTCTCTGCTTTTCCCTCTTCCCTGCTGACTGGCTTTCTGCTCCTCCAGCTGCCCTCTAGCTCCTGAGTTTATGTAATGGAAACTGACCAGCTGTTTCTGAATGCCAGCTGAATTCCTGATGGAAAGAAATTGGTCCAAGAGGATCAAGTGTCAGTTATGCCCTGGGCAAGGTCACGCAGTGCTAGCTCGCTTGGCTTCTGAAAAGCCTATCTTTACTGCTGAGAGCAAGGTGGGTGGTAAAGAGATGATAGATAAAATGAGGGGCTGGGGGCAGGCTTCAAAAAGGATAACAAGGAAGACCTAGCAGAAGCTGGTCTTGATCCTCTGGAGGAGGACAGCACCCTAGGACTGATTGCCACAGTTCAAAGTAACCAGGAACCGGAAGACAGCAACTGGAGAGAACCAACAAAAGCAACAGGACATCCACACAGATGCAGAGGGTTTCCCGATAGAGCTGTCACACACACTTAAGTAATTAAGATTCCTTAGTGAAATTAGAATTCAGTAGAGAACTGGAAACCATGTATATACACAGAAGTCACGCAATTCATTTTTGTTTATACAAACAAGATTTGAAAAAGCCATAAAAATTCTAGAACAAAAAATTAACCTGAAAGGAGTTCATTAACCCATCATTTCATTTTTTTTTTGAGATAAGTAGCTCAGGCTGGCCTCCAACTTCTTGTTCTCCACTTCCCACTGCTGGGATTACAGGCACCCGAAGCCATGTCAGTTTATGTAGCTCTAGGATTGAACCCATTGTATGTGCTAGGCAATTGCTTTGCCAACTGAGCTACAGCTCCAAGTCCCGTATCCAGCATTTTTCAAATATGGGGTGGGGACGTAAATAAAGACAAAAGCTGAGAAATTCTTACATGAGAGAAACTTCTTTATGAAGTAGGGTTTTCTTTTCCCTCTAGAAAAATGGAAAAATGGTAAAGGAAACAAAAGAAGAGGAAAAGGTAAACATGAATATTGACTTAGAAAACTGTCTTGCAGGGTTTCATTATGTAAATGATTAGTATGTACACACAGACAGGTAAGTGAGCCCTTGGAAGTGAAGATGCTCTCAGGTCTACACATTGTAGTAAAGACCAGTGGTAGGCTGTTTGTGAGCTAGACTCATGCTGTGTATCTCAAGCTGCTCTCAAGCTTCTAAATGCTGTGACTGCCAACCTGTGTACCACCATGACCAGCGTGGTAGGCTTTGGTATGTTAGAATACGTGCATTGTAATTTAAGGATAACCACTCAAAGAATATAAAGGAAAATGGATGAAATGAAAAGATAGTGGTGCACGTGTTTAGTCCCAGCACTGGGGGTGGGGGTGGGGGAACAGAGGCAGGTGGATCTCTGAGTTTGAGGCCATCTTGGTCTGCAGAGAGTTCCAGGACAGCCAAGGCTATAAAGAGAAATCCTGTCTTGAAAAACAAAAACAAAGTATATAAACTGAAATAGAAATTTAAATCAAAATAGGTCTAATTAAGTATAAGTAAGCTAAATGTCTCAATTCCCTGCACTCAGTAGGCAGAGCCAGATGAGTTTTTGAGTTCAAGGCCAGCATGATCTACAGAGTGAGTTCTAGGACAGCCCAGGCTACAAAGAGAAACCCTGTCTTGAAAAGCCAAACCAAACCAAAACCAAAACCCATCATTAAACAATTTAAAAATCTGTTAGCTGTTAGCGAAAGACACATGTAAAAGTGTAAGGCTGGATATGTTGGAAATAAAAAGCTAGGAAAAGATAAAAATGGCAACATTTATAAAGCCAAGTATCATTACATATTTTGACAAAGTGTACCTTAAGGCAAAAAATAAAAAAAAAATTCTTGCTATAAATTAAGAAGAGTGTTTCAAAAAAGATTCAGTTCCTCAGTATACCTGGTAACAGTCTCAATGTACAAAAAAACATTAGCAAAACCATTTTATCTAAATGGCTCAAGGAAGACAGGTTGTTCAGCACTGGTGTTAGGGAGATAGAAATGGAAAATTTCATGAGATGCCTTTACATACTCATCAGAGAGGGCTGATATGCAGAGAAAGTAAAACTCAAAATTGTTGGAAGGAGTGAAAAAACTGACAAATCTTTCCTAACACTAAATAGAACTTTTCAGTTCCATCAAATGGTATAAGCCCAAGAAAATTAAAGGGCCATGTTCTCCAAAAGTCATGTCTACAAGATGCTTATTGCAGAATTTCCCCCAATAGTCTGGATCACCGGGTTTGGGTATGTAGCCCTGGCTGGCCTGGAACTTGCTTATGTCAAGAAGACTGACCTGGATCTTGCAATAATTGTCATGCCTCTGCCTCTGGAGTGCTGAATTATAGGTGTGTGCTACCGTTCTTGTTTCTTTTCTCCTTTTTTTCCCCCCCGATTTTTCAAGACAGGGTTTCTCTGCATAGCCCTGGCTGTTCTGGAACTTGCTCTGTAGACCAGGCTGGCCTCAAATTCACAGAGATCCAACTGCCTCTGGGATTAAAGGCATGTGCCACCATTGGTGGCCCTTTCTTGTTTCCTAAAGCCACTATTTCCCTTTGTAGTTGAGGCTGGCTTAGAAATTGCCATCCTGGAATTACAGGTATGCACCGTGTCAACTAATTTTGTGGTGCCAATAGTCATCCAAAGAGTAAGTTGTGCAGCAGTGTAAAAGGACCACAGACAAAGTAACACATGCCATGATAGCTTTATACGCATCTCAAGAAAAGGTAAAAGTTAATGGTAACAGAAGTCAGGATGGTGCTGCAGAGGAGGCTGCGTACTGACTCGGAAAGGAATGAGGTAAACTCGGAGCTTCTGGAATGTCGGTCTTAATTTGGATCACGTGAGTGTATACCTCACTGAATTGAGAATGTCAGACTTGTATGCTTTGATGTGCATAGTGCCTCAAGGAAAAAAGCCATAGAGCCTGACAAAACTACAAGGAAAAGGGGACAAATCATGAATTAGAACAAGACATTTTATATTTTACAGTTCTAGATAGCAAACGACTTTAGAAATCAAGGTTGTAGAATATTTGACTCGTGTGATTGGCAAACAACCTAATGATACGCAAGGAGCCCTGTAGCCGCCTCCAGAAGAACTGACATTCTTACAAGACATTCATGCAGCTGTTCACAAATCTGGCCAGAGGTTGGTTCACAAGGCAAGTCTCAGCCAATTTCTGAGGATTTAAATTCACTTAAAAGGACACCTTCCAGTGCTCAGGAGGCAGAGGCAGGTGTATTTCTGAGTTTAAGAACAGCCAAAGCTACATAGTAAACATTGTCTCAATAAATAAGTAGAATTAGTAAGAAAACCAAGGTAGATCCAAAAGGCGTATCCAATATGTTTTATTGTTTTGTTTTGGCTTGGTTTTTTAAGACAGGGTTTCTCTGTTTAACAGCTTTGGCTGTCCTGGAACTCACTTTGAGAACCAGGCTGGCCTCGAATTAAGAGATCTGCCTGCCTCTGCCTCCTGAGTGCTGGGACTAAAGGCGTGAGCCACTACCACCTGGCTCCATATGTTTTGAAATAAAAACAAAACAAAACAAAAAAACTTGCTTTTAAATCACCCACAACCCAAGAGGAAAATATAGGTAGGTAAATATTGGAAAAGTATTTTTCAAGGCTATGTTAAACGTTGTGAGATTTCTTTAAATGCATATACTAGAAAAGGAAGGCTGGACATGAATGTGCTAAGTCTGACTTCAAGAAGAATGTAGAGTTAATGTGCTCGCTGCAGTCTACCAGTCTTTGTTTGAGTGCCTGTGCATTGCGTGTGCATGTGGTCATCAGGCTTCTCTTTCTCAATGGTCTCTAAGTTCCTTGGGTTCAGGGACCATGGCTTATTCATGTCCCTAGTGACTACTAAAATACCGTGCATATGGTTGATCTTTGTTCAGACTCAAACTCGTCACTGTGTTAGGGATGTTATTAACCCAGCGTCTCAGACCCAGTGTTTATGAACCTGAACACATGATGAGAAGGAGTTGAGTGAGACTGACCAGCTGGGGGACGCCGCAGATAGACCAGAAAGGGGAATTGTGGTGACATATTGTTAATGATCTAATAAAGTTTGCCTGGAGATCAGAATACAAAGCTAGCCATGGCCATAGAAGCTGCACAGCTGTGGCACACACCTTTAATCCCACGACTCAGGAGACAGAGGCAGATGGCTCTCTGTGAGTTCAAGGCCACCCAGGGTTACACGAGAGTGAATCAGTCTAAAAGAGAATCAGAGCTCACACCTTTAATCCCAGCACTAGAGAGGTATATAAGATATGAGCAAGGTCTCGTATTCTGGCGATTAGTCTCCAGCCACGTTGGGGACAGGATCCCTTCCCCAGCCTTGGTAGAAGTAAGAGCTCTCCGGTAGCTTGGCTGCTTTGCTTTTCTGATCGTCAGCTTAAACCCCAATATCTGTCTCTGGGTTTTTATTATTTGTGCTACAGCAGACTGTTGCAGGGAGCAGTCAGTTTGTTGAATTATGGTATAAAATCTCTATTTTTAGCATGCCAGAAACTAACTATAATAATATTAATAACAGTAATAATACAGTGGCTGCCAAACCAAAGCACACAGTCCTAGGATGCCAACTTACAACAACGCACACAGTCCTATGATGCCAACTTACAACAACGCACACAGTCCTAGGATGCCAACTTACAACAACGCACACAGTCCTAGGATGCCAACTTACAACAACGCACACAGTCCTAGGATGCCAACTTACAACAACGCACACAGTCCTATGATGCCAACTTACAACAACGCACACAGTCCTATGATGCCAACTTACAACAACGCACACAGTCCTAGGATGCCAACTTACAACAACGCACACAGTCCTAGGATGCCAACTTACAACAACGCACACAGTCCTAGGATGCCAACTTACAACAACGCACACAGTCCTAGGATGCCAACTTACAACAACACACACAGTCCTATGATGCCAACTTACAACAACGTACACAGTCCTAGGATGCCAACTTACAACAACGCACACAGTCCTAGGATGCCAACTTACAACAACGCACACAGTCCTAGGATGCCAACTTACAACAACGCACACAGTCCTAGGATGCCAACTTACAACAACGCACACAGTCCTATGATGCCAACTTACAACAACGCACACAGTCCTAGGATGCCAACTTACAACAACGCACACAGTCCTAGGATGCCAACTTACAACAACGCACACAGTCCTAGGATGCCAACTTACAACAACGCACACAGTCCTATGATGCCAACTTACAACAACGCACACAGTCCTATGATGCCAACTTACAACAACGCACACAGTCCTAGGATGCCAACTTACAACAACGCACACAGTCCTAGGATGCCAACTTACAACAACGCACACAGTCCTAGGATGCCAACTTACAACAACGCACACAGTCCTAGGATGCCAACTTACAACAACGCACACAGTCCTATGATGCCAACTTACAACAACGTACACAGTCCTAGGATGCCAACTTACAACAACGCACACAGTCCTAGGATGCCAACTTACAACAACGCACACAGTCCTATGATGCCAACTTACAACAACGCACACAGTCCTATGATGCCAACTTACAACAACGCACACAGTCCTATGATGCCAACTTACAACTCCTGGTTGACCTCACACCTTAGGAGATGGGTATGTATACGTAAACATCTCAGCTAACAGACTGCTGGAAGGAAATGGTCCTGACTGCTTCCTAACTGGGTTTCTAGGCCCTGTGTGTAAGGGGGTTGCGGGGCTTTTTAAAGTGTTCTTTGTAGTGAGCTGTTCACTCCAGCTGAGTCAGACATGGGCTCCCAGGGATTTTTCCTTCCTTTTGTTGTAACGTCCCTAATGATGCATTCTGACTTTTTCACTCTGTTTTCTACACATTTGTCACCACTTCTGCGTTTGGATCTTCATGCTGGAAAATCTGAGGCTTACATGGAAGATTGATTTTTAATGCCCCTTGTGTTGTTTTTCTGCTATAACATTTGCATGCAATTATGTTATTTTAAAAATAGGAGACCATGGAGTTTGAAAAAAAAAGAATCTTCTGTGTGGATGAGCAAATGGAAAGACTGGCCTTTAATTCTGTTAACATCCCAATTACATCGTGGTAACCCTTGTGAAGATATCTGTCCCTTGTAATGCAACACCTAGTGTTCTAGTGACAGGGACTAGATCTTGGTAGACTCAAGCCTTGCTCAACCATGGAAGAGGTGATCGGAAGACTCGTGTTTCTTCTGGCCAGCAGAGGTCACTATTTCAGAGTGGTTAGGGGGAAATTTTCCATAGTCCACAAGCCTCTTTTGTTTGCAGGAGTGAGAGGTTTTTTTTTGTTTGTTTGTTTGTTTGTTTGGTTTTTATGAGACAGGGTTTCTCTGTATTGTTTTGGAGGCTATCGGTCCAGCCCGGCCTCGAACTCACAGAGATCCACCTGCCTCTGCCTCCCGAGTGTGCCACCACCGCCCGGCGAGGTTTTTAAATTTACCCCTGTCCCCCGATTTCCAAGAACTTTACACTGACTTTATCAACGGTTCTTTCTTTACTTTTTATTTCATTGTGCATGTATATGGGGCATGTTTGTATGAAGTCCAGAGGACAGCAGTGGGTGTCATCCTCAGGGACACTGTTCATCTCCTTTGAGATAGGATTTCTCTTTGGCCTGGAACTCACCTGTTATGCCAGGCTAGGTGAGCTCCACGGATCCTCTAGTCTCTGCCTCTCCAGCACTAGCATTTTTACATAGGTTTGGGGACTGGAACTCAGGGTCTCATGCTTGTAAGGCAAACACTTCGCTGAAGGAGCCATTACCCCAGCTCACTTTTTATTTCGAGACCCTGTCATTAAATTGCCAAGACTGGTCTTGATGACTTTGTAATTCAGGCTAGCCTTAAACTTGCAATTCTCCTGTCTCAACCCTCACCACCAGGCCTAGCTGAGAAGTGTGCTTTGTTAATTTATCTTGTTTATTGTTTTCATGTGTGTATGATTCTTGTATGTGTTGGGGTGTGTGTGGTATATAGTGCATAGAAATGTCTATGTGGGGTGCACGTATGTGTGTGTGCAGGCCTGTGCATATGGTTTATGTGTGGAGATCAGAAGACAACTCTTAGGAGTCATTCTATCCTTGACCCGTTGGTTCTGGGGATTGAACTCACGTAGTCAGGTCTTTGTGGCAAGTTCTTTTACATGTGGAGACATCTTGCAGACTTCCATCTCAGAAGTGTGCATCTTGAAGCAAAACTGTTGAAGTAGCTTGACACACAGAGATCCACCTGCCTCTGCCTCCTGAGTGCTGGGATTAAAGGCGTGTGCCACCAATGCCTGGCCCTCTTTGTTTTTTTTAATTTTATTTTTAATTGATTTATTTTTTATGTGCCTTGGTGTTTTCTCTGCATGCATGTCTGTGTGAGAGTGTCAGATCCCCTGGAACTGGGATTACAGATGGTTGTAAGCCGCCATGTGGTTGCTGGGAACTGAACCCAGGCTCTCTGGAAGAGCAGCCAATGCTCTTAACCACTGAGGCATCTCTCCAGTCCCCTATTCTTTTGGTTTTTGAGACAGGATCTTACCCCTATTCTTTTGGTTTTTGAGACAGGATCTTACTCTGTAGCCAACGCTGACTTAGAACTCATACTCCTGGCTCAGCCTCCCACGTTTCAGCGCTTCTCAGGGAGAGACCAGGCAGGATGCAGTCTCCTCTGGAGGTGGCTGAGAAGGGTTGCTGGTGAAATGGCTGACACCTGTGGGTGTGAAGGAACTGGAATTGTTAGTATTGACTTGAAGGCTTTTAGTTGGAGCAGCTGGTTGGGTGGAATTGCCTTTTGCCAGGCTAAGGAACAGGTTTGCTGGGGGCAGGGCCAGAGGCAAAGTAGCTCAGTTAACTTTGGCTTTGGAATAGAAATTTCATTTTTTCTTTTTTCATTAAAAAAGAAATCAGGGATCTCTGTGTGTTCCAGACCAGCCTGGTCTACAAGAGCTAGTTCCAGGACAGCCTCCAAAGCCACAGAGAAACCCTGTCTCAAAAAACCAAAACAAAACAAAACAATCAGGCTAGGCTATTGGTGCTACTATGGATTCCTTGAGGCTGTCAGGGATTCAGGTCCCTTCTAGGCAACAAGAAGAGAGATGGAAGGGAGAATGGGCCTCTCCTCACCCCACCTTTAAAAGAGACCTGAAAATCCATACGTTTACATTCTTTTTTTTTTTTTTTTTTTTTTTTTTTGGCTTTGGAGACTGTCCTGGAACTAGCTCTTGTAGACCAGACTGATCTCAAACTTCACAGAGATCCACCTGCCTCTGCCTCCCAAGTGCTGGGATCAAAGGCGTGCACCACCAACGCCCAGAAATCACATGACCATATCTGATAACACGAGTCTGGAAAATTCTTTTAGAGGTTGTATGCCATCCCTTAAAGTTGTGGCTTTATTGTTGGAGAACAAGGAAGAATGAACAACCAGGTTGGTTGCCAGTCATCCTTCCTAGAATAGTTTTGGAACTGAGTTCTTTTAGTCTCATCTCTGGCTCTGTGACATTGAGCTGTAATTCCTTTCCACCAAACCTTTCAATAGCAAAGTTAAGGAATTAGACTGAATAATTTGGAAGTTCACTTTTGACTTTAACA
The DNA here is from genome assembly GCF_017639785.1 of Mesocricetus auratus. Classification (NCBI taxonomy): domain Eukaryota; kingdom Metazoa; phylum Chordata; class Mammalia; order Rodentia; family Cricetidae; genus Mesocricetus; species Mesocricetus auratus. Next base: position 31,724,431 of record NW_024429197.1, on the reverse strand, counting down.
TTATGATACCTTGGGCTTTGCCTACGTATGGCACAGAATATATATATGTATATATATATATTAGATAGATAGATATAGATATATGTTAGAGAATAGGCTTATGCAAGAAGATGTCAATCAAGTCAGCAAGGTGGTGTATATATGCCTGCAGTCCCAGTTATGGGAGGCCATGACAGGAGGGCCAATTGAATTTATGAGTTTGAGGCCACATAGCAAGGGCCTTTTGGGGGGAAGGAAGAAATGTCTTTCAAATGCCTGAAAGCTGATTTTTTAATAGACTTTGTAATTCGTAATCATACTTACTGATGGTTACAGTCTCATTCCCATTTTGAGAATGCTTGTGCATGTGCATGTGTGGAGGACTAAGGTGTGTTGGGAAAAAGCGTCTGAATGACAGTGCGGTGTGCTCCGCATCAACTTGAAGCTTGTGTAAGAAGAAAACGAGTGAATGTGAGCCTTCGGTTCTTCTGCTTTCTCAGAGGCACCGCCGAAGCCTCGCTGGCCTCCCTTTTGCCCTCATGAGCCAGTTCACTCTGTACCCGCCATGTTACAGCCTTTGCTTCAGTATAGGCAACGCAGCAAAGCCACACACAGGTCTGTAACATGGCGGAAGGCAAGCGTTCTGAGGTGGCTGACGGAGGTAGAGTCCCAGAAGGGAGTATGGACAAGGCTGTGTGTGTTTGGCTTGGGGCTGGCGTGGGAAAGAAGGCTGCATGCAGAATGGCCATTAGGAGTCCTGGGCTGATGGGGTGGAGCAGTCAGTCAGGATGGCATTCTCGGCCAGAGGACCAGAGGGCCCTACTTCAGCTGGACGCAGGGCGTGGCAGGAAGATGTAGGGCCGAGTCCTGAACCTGCTGCTTCCCTACTGCTCTAAGTCTCTTGGAGTTCAATTTGTACATGTGGTAGAGGCGGTGCAGCCCTTGTCATTGCATTGGTGTCTGAAGTGAAGGTATACCGTCGTCTGCGGCTGACGGTGTGAAGCCACCTGCCACAGGGGTGCTGCTGCGCTTCCGTGGTCCCGGCTCCTTTATGGACAGCTTTGATTGTCCCTCATAACTTTTCAAGCTGTCAAAACCTATTGTCTCTGTTAGCAGCATTTGACGTGCATTTTCTATTGTCTTACTCTGCTTTCCCTGTGAATACAGAGACTCGCTGAAAACCAATTAAAATTTGTATAGAAATGCAGTAGCGTGTCATGAGCGTGAGGAAGGGATCTGACTTAGGAGCTTGTTGGTTGTGACATCTTCTTTGCTTCTGGAAACCACTATTAGGGCTGAAGAATGCCCTGGGCCACCCAGGGAATATTCCAAACTCTAAAACTTGTGTTTTTCCAGGCTCCAGCCACAACCCCCCCCCCATTGTCCCGTGTGTCAGGCTTGCATCTTACACACTCACTGCTGCTTCCCAGACCATCCCCATCCCCACAACTCCTGGTGCCCTGTCCAGGCTCCTCACGCCTCACTTTGGCCTTGTGCCCACTCTTCCCACACCCACGCTTGCCTCTTTCTCTGGCCATTTCCTACACGACAGCTGGGCTACTATTTTCAGAACAGATCTGATGGTGTCTGCCTCACTGTCTTGCTTTGCCTTTAGGACCTGGCCCTGCCCCTCCCCCAGTGTCATCTGGTGTCCTGCTGCCCTCACTCAGCCACCCCACTCACACTGCTCTGCCTCTGCTGCCCGGAAGGGATCTGATTCCCTGAGCCACAGAACTGTGTACATGCTTTCTGTCTAGCTGGAAAGCTCCACAGCCCATCTCCCTCTATCCCCAGAGGTTCTAGTGTGACCCCCACCTTTACTGTGAAAGTCCACCTTTGCCCTGAGGTTGGGGTTTCCCTCTCCAACTCATATCTTCTCAGCAAGGACCATTTCTCCCCTGTTTATATGACTAGCTGAATATTTGTGTCCCCCATTAGGTGGAAGCACTGTCAGTCTCTAAACCTAGGATAATGCTTGATAGGTGTACAGCAAAGGCTGTCAACACTTCTGTCTCTGTCTCGCTCTTCCGTACCCTTTGAGATGGGGTCTCATTAAAACTGGAGCTCACCACTAGCTAGACTCCTGGGTATCAAGCCCCTGACTTCCTCCTGTCTTTCCTCTCAGCACGGTAATTACAGGTGCGTGTCATGCCCGGCTTCTGTGGGTTCTGGGGGTCAGAACTTATGTCCTTATACGGTGTGGCAGGCACTTTCCCGGCTTTACCTCCCAGTCCAAGGAGGCATCTTACCTTCTGAGATTCCATGGGATTCTCTACATAGACGATCATGTATGCCATCTGTCAATAGAGACGTTTATTTTCTTCCTTTCCAACTTGTATACTTCTCCTTTTCTTTGCCTTTACCAGGCATGCCAGGACTTCCAGGGTGCTGCTGGAGAGGAATAATGGGCATTCACATCCTTGCCTGTTCCTGATCATAGGGGAAAGTACAGTCTTTACACTAAGCACAGTGTATGTGTGTGATGTTGGCTGTAGGTTTGGTGTTTTTTGTTGTTGTTTGTTGGGTTGTTTAATCAGTAAATTACCTTCTAGTCCTAGTTCTTAGTCTCATATATGCTCATCTAAGACATCCTTAGTAGCTGTTTGTAACCGTGATTTGTAGAGATGTTCCAAGGGTTTTTCCCCATCTTTTTGTGTGTGCATGTGTGTGAGTATATGTGTGTGCGTGTCAGGGGTCAATATCAATGTCTTCCTCTTTGTCCTCCACTTTATCTTTTGAGAGAAGACAGCTCACTGAAGCTAAAACTCACTGATTGGCTAGGCCAGCAACATCCTCCTCCCTGCCCCTGGGAATCTTCTGTCCCAGCCTCCCTAGCATTGAGATTACAAGCCCACGCTGCCAAGTCCAGCTCTTTTAATGGATGCCAGGGGTCCAAACTCTTACCCTCAAACTTATACAGCAGGCACTTTACCCACTGAGTCGTCCTCCTTGTCCTGTGCTTTATTTTTAAAAGCATCTTTGGTGCTGGGGAGATGGTTCAATGGGCAAAGCATATGCTCTGCAACTTGATGACCTCAGTCCAGATACGCAGAACTCGTGGTGGAGCTGGACACAGTAGGGTAAGTGTGTGTGATTGGAGCACTTCCCTATGGGCAGAGACAAGGGTCACTAGAAGTGTGGGCACACAGAGGCATGCGGCATCTTTGTTAGATGGATACTACAATGTTAGCAGCAGGGTGGACACTTCATTAATATTAACCATCTCTCATCTTCTCACTTGTTTTATTTTCTGCCTTAAATTAATGTTTGGCAGCCCTGTTGGGTCAGGTACTGCCATCTTTATCTGGCAGGGGTAGCATTCAAGAACCAGAGATGGGCTTGTTCATGTCCCCTGTCTGGATGGTGTCACAGCCACTATAGAAGCCTTGCTCTGGGCCATTCCCAGCAAATTCCCCAAGTGTAGTGATGGAAGCCCTGGCTTTAGACTCACGTTCACGTTGTTCTTAGTAACCTAAATGTTTTAATGCATCAATATTCATATAACATATAATTAGCTATTTAAAAGTGGACAATTCAGTGGCATTTAATATATTCCAGGTGTTGTCAATGTCACCTCTACCTAGTTCCAGATTTTTTTTTCAGGACCCAAAAGACTCCCCCTGACCCCATCTTCTCACCCCTGACAGTCAACCTTCTGAATTTTATTTCCACAAAAAACCTACTGATTATTTCATGTAAGTGGAACTACATGATTTAAGACTTTCTGTGTCTAGCTTACTGCACTTAGCGTGTTTTTTTGAGGCCCATGTGTCTTTCCTTTGGAAAGTACGTTACATCCCGCTGTATGTTTGTAACAGTTTTTTGTTGTTGTTGTTTTTGTTTTGTTTTGTTGGTTTTTCGAGACAGGGTTTTTCTCTCTGTGTAGCTTTGGAGGCTGTCTTGGCACTCTCTCTGTAGACCAGGCTGGCCTCGAACTCACAGAGATCCTCCTGCCTCTGCCTCCTGAGTGCTGGGATTAAAGGCGTGTGCCACCAACATCCAGCTGTTTGTAACAGTTTGTCATCTGTTAATGAGCATTTGGGTGGTTTCTACTTTTTGGCTACTGGAAATGAGCTGCAGTGCACGCACTTGTACATGCATTTGCTTATGTTTTCAGTTCTTTTGGATTTATATCTAGAATTGGAGTTACTAGACCACATGATAATCTGTTAAGTCTTTGAAGGACTGCCAAACTGATCTCCATTGTGGGGGGACCATTTGACAGTCCCACTAGCAATGGATAAGGGTTCCCGTATCTTCACACCCTCCCCCTCCCATCTTCCCTCTGCAGCCATTTTTTATCAGATTTAGAGTGGTGCTAAAAATTGTGGTTTTGCATCTTCCCAATGACTGATGACGTTGGACATCTTTTAATGTCTTTGTGAATCTTCCTGATGAAACGTGAAGTCAGATCCTTTGCTTGCCCCCCTTTTCAGTCCCAAGGACTGGGCCCATGACTTCGTGTGCTAGGCAAGCTCTCTACAATTGAGCTACATTCCCAACCAAACGTCTCTTCACTGTTTATTGCAGAACAGGGTCTCAGTGAAGTCACACAAGCTGGCCTTGAATTACTCTGTAGTTTTACACATCTGCTTTCCAGGTAGCTGAGGTTACAGGTCTGTGCCTCAGCCTTTGCCCATTTTAAAAATTGTATTGAATTTGGGTTTAAGACTTTTTTCTATGTGGGGAAGGTTTGTTTCAAAAAGGGTCCTCCTACAATGTAGCCCAGGCTCTCTCTTTTAGCCAACTTTCACTCTGTTGCCCAGGCTGGCCTTGACTCTGGAACCCAAGCAGTTCTCTTGAAGCAGCCATGCATAGCAGAGCCTAGATAAACCATCTTTTCACTCTGCTCTGATACAGAAATGTTTTAATTTTGTAAAGATTTATTTTACGTATGAGTGCTCTACCTGCATATACACATTTATGCCAGAAGAGGGCATCAGATCCCACTGTAGATGGTTGTGAGCCACCCTGTGGTTGCTGGGAATTGAACTCAGAACCTATTAACCGCTGAGTCATCTCTCCATCCCCGGAATGTTTTAATTTTGGATGAACTCAAGTTTATCTAGGTTTTCTTCCGTTGCTCATGTATTTAGAGTAATTAGCAAAAAATTGCACTGTTGAATCCAAAGTGAAGACTGATCCCTGTGTTTTCTGTTTTTCACAAAGGTTGCTGTTCTATCCTAAGTTACTGTTTGTAGATGGTGTGAGATAAGGGTTCATTCTTCTGCATGTGGCTATCCTGTTATCCTAATAGCACCTGTTGAAGACAGTATTCTTTCTTCAATGAGTGGTTATGGCACACTTCCTGAAAATCACTTGGTCACGGAGTTAGACACTCTGAACTATGAGAACTTTGATACATTTCTTAATCTTGAGCTTTCATTTCCATACCTAGGAAACAAGAATGATAGCCTCTTATCTCAGAGGCCTTGTCAGGACAGCATGAGATCACGTGTAGGGCACACGGCAGGTGTAGAGGCAGAGTAAAGCAGGGGAGCATCCATCGCCTCTGCCTCCCTTCCTGAAGTCCCGGGCACAGGAGTCTACTTTCATCTCATCCATTTCCTGAATGGAAGCTTGCACTCCTGGACAAACAGTATGGGGGATCACTCTTCTAGGAGAAGTACTTACCTAGACACGCAAGCATAAGTGAAATAGTGGCCCATCTTTAATAACCCCGTTGCTCCACGCTGGCTCTGTGCATGGAACTCTTCTAGCCTTGGGGACATAGACGCTAAAGGCTGCCTCTGCCTTTGCAGGACTCTCCGATGGCGGAACAGATAAAACAGTGGCAGGAGCTGAGACCTGTTCAAGCAAAGGGCTCTGAGTGAGTGCATGGAGAAGGTAATCCTGGTCGGAGGACTTGAGGAAAGCTTGCAGAGACAAAAGACAGTTGAACTGGGAAGTCAAGGACTTGTGGGTAGAAATGAGTAATGTGGATGAGAGGGAACCGCGTTAGCATTAGGAAACAAAACCACAGCTATTAAGGCATCCATATAAGTTGTGGGTTCTAGATGAAAACTATTCTAGTAAGGTAGGACCAAGGGTTAAATGCTATTCTGATTAAAGACCACTGAGCTGGCTCAGTGGGTAAAGGTGCCAGCTGTGAAATGAAGCCAGATGACTTCCACATGGTGGAGAGACAACCCAACCCCACAGGCTGTCCTCTGACTCCCACATGTTTTGAATGATTTTTATGGGTAGGGAGATGACTTGGTGGACACATGCATGTGGGTCTGACGATCTGTCCTGAGTTCAACCCCACGAGGTGGTAGGAAAGGAGGGACTCCCAAGAGTTGCCTCCTGACCTCCACACACATGCCACAGCACATGTGCACCTGTGTGCATGCAAGCACATACACACACAGGCATGCACACACTTTTTTTAAGTCTTGATTTTGTGATTGGAGAGATGGCTCAGTGGTTAACAGTACTGGCTGTTCTTGCAGAGGATCTGGGTGCAGTTCCCAGTACCTGCACGGGGCTCACAACCAACCCTTGTGACTCCAGTTCTAGGCTATCCGAGACTCTTTTCTGACTTTTGTGGGCACCAGGCATGCACGTGGTACATAGACATATACATGCAGACAAAGCACTCATGAACATACAATGAATAAATCAATCTTTAAAAACAAAACAAAAAACCCTGAATTTTATCTATAAGGCCATTGGAAACTATTGGTGAAGCTTACAGTGAGAAAGTACCAGGGCCAGATCTTCATTTCAGACTGATGGGGAAACCACTGTGGAAGATGGCTTATTAGGAGGAGGAGCAGGGTGGATGGAGGCACTGAGAACAGGAAGAAATATAGCAAGGATGGGGAAGAGGGGGCTGTTAGGACTTTCGTGATACTGGAAGGTCTGGGATGATGCTCAGGTTTCTTATTTGGGGACTTGACAAGGGTCATTCACCTGGTGGGGGCAGAACAGTAAAGGGCAAGTAAAGAGTAGGAAAAATGATTTGCTTTGTCAGATGAGTCGAGGTGGCTATATCCAGTAGACAGAATGTACACAGGCCTGGCATTTGAACTCGGTTACTGTGAAAAATACATATACTGCGGTAAAGTAGAATGCTTTATGAAGCTCTGGTCTAGCTTGCTGAAGTGAATACTAGGTTTTGTTTGCTCTTATATTTTATTCTTTCTGATTAAAATATTAATGAATGTTAATGGCAAAAGTATGAAGAAAAAACATACACCCCATAATCAGTTAATCCTTGTGGAAAGGTAAAGAGATTATCTTGTTAGAAAATAACCCACGTTTAGAGAAGTATAAAAATGAAAAATGCAGGCTTCCTGTGTCTTCCAACCTTTAACCATTGTTACCAGGCCCTTTTATTCCCTTCTAGGAGAAGTGTGCAGAAGCCTACCAGACCTATACATCTGCCAAAAAGTCCTGCCACACGCAGTGTTTGAGAGGTCCATTGAACTGAGGGCTCAGTCAGCCCACTACTTTCTCTGGCTACCTGCTGTGGCATTTCTGTGAGAGCGTGCAAGGTCCCCAGCTTCAGATCCAAGGGCTAGTCTGAGGAGGGGATGCAGCAAAGGACAAGGAAAGGAGTGTTGCTGTGTTGGGAAATGTGGAGCGCTTTTGGCTGCTTGTCCAGTTGGCTAAGTGACTCATCTGGCAAGTGTTTTCAGTCTGAACTAAATGTGTAGTACTGTGTGTGTGTGTGTGTGTGTGTGTGTGTGTGTGTGTGTGTGTGTGTGTGTGTTGGGGGTATGTGTCTGTCATGGGTGATGTGTGTGTGTGTGTGTGTGTTGGGGGTATGTGTCTGTAATGGGTGGTGTGTGTGTGTGTGTTGGGGTATGTGTCCATAATGGGTGGTGTGTGTGAGGGAGCAGATTGCTCATCTCCTGGCCTCACAGGAGGGCAATATATGCAAAGCCAGACTTTCCTGCTTTCTTGCTTTTTGACTGATAAACTAAGTAGGGCTATTTGTCTAAAGCCACATACCTGTTGGCCAGAGCCAGGTCCTACATACACTTCAGAAACAGGGGGTGGTATGGGAGGGGACTCTCAAGTACTGGGTAGCCAGCACTCTTCTCCATCCTGTCTTAAAAGTGACAGACCCAACAACAAATTCCCAGAAGGAGGCAAGACCTCTGAGGTGCCCGTTGCACCCCGGGCCTGTGCATCACCTGCAGTGTCAGCTGCCCTGCCCTTGTTACTGTGAATGGAAAAACATTGGTGTGGGAGGCGGGGTGCTCTGCCACACCCTGCCCTGTTGTGGCTGGCCTTGAGTGTGGGGGTGGGTTTGAGTAAAACATCAGGGTACTTCTTCCAATTACGTTGCTGTTAAGTAAGGCATCAGAAATTAAATTTTAACATTTTGTGACTGGAGAATCTTGTTTTACCAAGATTCCGGGAACGCTGCGTGGATTATCGTCCTATGTGTAGAATCCCAGTCTGTGAACCTGGCCCATTGCTGGAGTTCCACACGTTTCCCCATTTAAGTGTAAGGCCAGGGACCACTCTCAAACAGTTTAAAAGCCAGGCAAGACCCTCTGCACAGGCCGTTGTCGTCTTACACATCTTGCAGGGTCTCCTGAGACCCTGAAGCCGGGATGAGGGAGAGAAGACGAAGAAAGGAACCAGTACAGGCTACAGGGGACCTCTGAGACCCACTCCCCCCCCATGGATCCTTTTTAGAAAACATCACAGAATCGTGAGGAAGTGGGCTGAGGCCTGGGTTTCCTCTTGACTGTCCCTGAAATCTGTGCGACTTCTTCAACTGAGCCGGTTAGAGTCTTCAGAAACAAAACAAAATAACTTGTCAATCACTTTTTCATCTGTTACCTCCGCTTTAGCAGGCACTGCCATTCCCATTTACCAGGGAGAAGCAGGATCCCGCCCCGGAGGGGACGAAGCCGGGTTGCTTTGGCTCTGTCTTCGGGCTCTCCTCTTCCAGGCGCCTTGAGGTCCGGCAGAGTTCCGGCAGCCAGCGTGCAGGGCTCGGCCGCTGTCAAAACCTCAGCCCGGGCGCGCGCCGCCCCGCCCAGGCCCCCAGGCGAGCGGCACGCCCTCGCGCCGCCATTGGCCTAGTCCGGCAGCCCCCGAGAGTCGCGGCCAGAGCGGTTGTGGGCAGCGGCGGGCCGCTCCGCCCCCGGGGTGTCGCCCCGTAGGACGCGGCGGCCGTGGCGGCGGCTGCGGGGGCTGCGGCGCCAGAGGAGGCGCGCCGTGCTGTGCGCCCCGCGAGCCGCTGTGCCCGCGGCGAGGTGAGAAGGGGCGCGGCTCGCGCCGGGGACTCAGCGGTGTCCAAATCCGCGAGTTCTGGGGTGGCGCGGGGCGCGCCGAGGGGCGAGGCGAGTTTGGGGGCCCTGAGGCCTCGCTCTCGCGGGAATGATGCTGGAGATGATGCCGAGGCTCCCGCGTGAGACTCGCGGCTGCCGGCGCTGCGGAGTGTGAGCCAGTGAATGGGAGCGTGTGGCATGGTTGGTCTCGGAGTGCGCATCGGCCGGGCGCGAGTGTGCGTGGGAGCCGGCGTGCGTGGGCGACGTTGGTTGCGCGTGCTCCCCCGCGTCGGGGTCCGTGGATGTATGTCTGTCGGGTGCGCTTTGTGGTGGGCGTGCGCGCTCATCTTCAGCCTGGCCTCTGGCGAGTGGCGGGGCTCGTGGGAGTTCTGCGTCTGTATCCCGCGGCGGTGCGTGTGCAGTGCCCGGGCTTTGCTCAGCCTGCCCCGGAGCACCCGGAGCTGCGCAATCAGGGGCCCATCTGAACCCAGTCCCGCTCTCCCCAGCCCTGCTCAGGGAGTCCCGGCTGCTGCCCTTTAGGGAACTCCGGACAGGAACTCTCCCATCCCACCCCAGGCCTTGGTTTCGCCATTCGTCCAAAGAGGGCTGACCCTGGGTGGAAGCGAATTAGGCGCGGGGGCGCTTCTTCGGAAGGATGGGGCCAGGGCGACGGCTGCAAGAGGGGGACGACCACAGTGCGCGGGGTCAGGTGGCTCAGGGATGGGGTTGGTGTGGTGACGCTGACAAATTTTTGAGATCGGGACTAAGTAGAACGTGACTGCTAAACTGTGGTCCCCGGGGCAGAGGGCTCAGCTTCCCGCATTCTAAAGTCCGGTACTTTCTCCCCCCTCCGCAGGAGCCTGGCTCGACCCCCAGCCGTGCGCCCCGCCCCGGCGCCATGCATTGCGAGGTGGCCGAGGCACTTTCGGACAAGAGGCCAAAAGAGGCCCCTGGTGCGCCCGGCCCGGGCCGCGGGTCCGCCGGCCTGGGAGCGCACATGGCCTTCAGGATTGCCGTGGGTGGCGGCGGCTGCGGGGACGGGAACCAGCGAGATCTGTTGCCTCGGCTGCCGGTGCCACCACCACGCGCTCACGACCTCCTCCGGCCCCGGAGCCCTCGAGACTACGGCGCGTCCAAGGCTGGCGGCGGCAAGGGTGAGTCCGACCGCACCAGTGTGCTGACTGCGGGCATGCAGAGGTCCGTCCAGGCTGCGGGCGCCGGCGCGGCTGCCACTGGCTCTTTAAGGATTCTCTGGAGAACTTCGTGGAACTTTTTCTTAAGAGTTCCTCAGTATCTATCACTGCTGTTGATTGGAGCTCGGCTGTCAATCTAAACCGATGCCTGGAAGCATTCAATTTAAGCCAAATAGGCATGTTTTGGGAGGAAATGTGTATATAGAAAGCTTACATTACATATTTTTGCTTCTGTATGTTTCTGATAAGAGTCGTGTGAAACGTCAACATTGTATTGTATGTTAGTGTATCAACTGTGTCTAGTAACTGTTTCTAAGCAGCTGAAGGCATACTTTGAACTATCCCAATCTCTCTGAAAAAGAAAGAAAAAGAAAAGCAAGAGAACTGAGGACTTCGGTAGGACATGCCCCTTAGGAACCTCAGTTTCCCCATCTGTTAAGTTAGGAATTTATTATGCCAATTGATTCCATGATTCCTGACGGACGTTTTTCTGAGTCTGAAATCTAATCTGGGCCAAATGTTGACTCAGAAATGGCTTTTCTGTGCTTGGTGAAGCCAAGGCAAGCTCAGAACCCGCTACGGGCAAATTCAGGGACAGGTGCTGGTACTCTCCGGAACATACTCGCCCAATCATAGTTAATTATTACCGACCTGTCATTTATAGGTTTCATGTTAACAGATAATTAACCAGACATTAGAGAGATTGGTAAGGGATGTGCTATTCTGCTCTTTGATTCCCGATTAGCCGAACCAGCAGCTTTGGGGTTTCATCGTGTCAGCCCCAGGACCCCTTGATCCACTTCCCAGATGGTTTACAAGGAAGTCAAAGCCAGCGTTTTATAGTTGTAGACCCTCTTACATCAGCTCGACACCTTAGGTCAGCTTGCTTCCCGTTCCCAGCCTGGCTGAAAAAAATACATGTGCAGAGGGTTCTCTTTGACTTTGTAAGGGAGAGGCCCTTCTTGTCTTCAGTCTCTTCTCCCAGGAGAGATAATTTTTTTTAAAGGAGAATGAAAATGGGGAAATGGGGTAGTAATGCTTGCTACAGGGGCTCCCTGGCCTGCTGGGTTCCATAAAAGGTCCTTTCTTACACTCATGCCCGTCTGCAGATCGTGCAACCTTTGTTTCATCGTAGAGTGGAAGGATTGCACTCTGCATATTGCTTCCATCCTTGCCAACTTCAATTACGTTTTACCCACAATGTATCACCCGATGTAAGTTCTTAAAGTCAGGGCTACATTTGGAAAGAACAGGGAAGGGACAAGCCGTGGGAGAAGCAGACCTTGCACCTTAAGCTGGTCTTTCTGGTCAGTCTCCCAGTGGCTTCTCAATTGTTTTTCTTCACAGCTGTGGGGCTGTTGGGGTAGAGCAGATGACACCCATTTGAAAGGTGAGAACACTGAGGCCCGCAGGTGGGGTAGCATCTGCAGCTCTGGGAGCTGGAGCTCTGGCATAACTTTGGGTTAGAGAGAGGAAAGTCTGTCCACATGTTCTTCGGAGTCAGGCCGGGTAGTCTGAGAGAAGAGCAGCTTCCTCCCCGTCTTCTCAGGATGCTCTCTTAGGAGCATCGTTGAGGCAACAACACCTTCCAAGATCTCCCACCAAAACAGTGCCGCCCTCCCTCCCAACTGCACATCCCTTTGAATGTGTGCCGTCCAGCCCCATCCACTCAGGCTTATTAGAAACAGACTAGCAGAGATACCAACTGAAGCATATTTATTGGCTGCGCTGTAAGTGCTAAGACACCATCCGCCATGGGTGGGATGACAGGGAAGTTAACTCACCGCTCTGAGCCTCTGGTCTCCTCCTTGAGACTGACTTCAACAAGAACATTTTAGGACCGAGATAGTGATGTGTTTGATACTCTCAGACTCTGGACTTTTATTTGGGTGGAGGTGATAATGTCCGTCACAGGGTCAGTAAAACAGGGTGGTAAGGATGCTGTAGGAACTGAAAAGGCAGGTCACTTTTATTAACGTCGCAGGACGCCCATGCTGGGGGCAGTGGTACTGGAGGTAAAGCGGTAGATTGAGGAGTGAAAAACTTCGATTTTTACATGTTAAGTGTGAGGGCACTTATTCTGGTGCTGCACTGGCCAGGAGAGGCCGACAGGTGCTGCGCCTTGAGCCTTCCATGGCCTCTGCTACCCAGTGAAGCGAGAAGACTGTAACGCTTGGTGTGGGGTCAGGGTTCGAATGATGTGCCTGTTGCCTTGGACAGACTGTAAGCACATGAAGGGACTGAGCTAACGACCGGGAGGGACGAGGCACGGGGTGACATCATGGACTAACGTCATTATTATTTGTGATAAGAATCACTATCTGTTTGTGGCCAAGTCCCATTTATCCAGATTCCAAACAGCTGAGAAGGCCAAATTGCCAAATCCTGCATTTTTAAAATTATTATCAAACACCTGACACTCTTTTGTAAGTCCTGGAAAGAAGGAAAACAGCTGGGGTTTCCCTGGAGGCCAGCTTTGTGGCCATGGCCGATGACGCCTGCTCTGTGCTCAGGCCTTCCCGGCCGTGTTCAGAATGTATCTGTGCACTTCTTGCCTACCTCGTGGGCTCTTCTGCAGGAACAGATCTCCTGTGTGCTTGAATTGGATGGGGCACACTCTGGCTCTCGGGAAACTGACTCCTGTTTTTGTAGATTGATGCATGGAGGTTCCGGGATTTACTCAGAGCTAAGGACTGTGCTCCTGAGGCCTCTAGCTCTAGGTCTTTATGGTTCCGAAACGTCTACCATCTCCATGTGTACCCTTGAGTTTAGAGCTGACATTCATAAGTAGGCCTTCCAAACATACCCAGAGAATTAACTGCATTTGTTTTTGGTATGTCTCCTCTCTTAAATGTTTGGAAATGGGTAATGGTCTCTAGGCCATGTCTAGAACACTTTGTAGTTTACCAGATGATCCCATCTGTCCAAACTGGATAATGATGGTACTGTAATTCACAGCAACTTGGTGGGCCTGGGCCCTTTTTACCATGTACGTATACAAGAAGCAAAAAGGGAGACTTACAATCACACAAATGTGAACTCTGCCATTAGTAAAAATGGTTCCAAGAGCAACCAGTCCTGTAGCTTAAAAACAAACAAACAAACAAAAAGAAGGGGAAAAAAAGCAATTATAGGCTGTGTGCCGGGCATCAGGCTGCTGGTGTGGAACGAGGCATGATGGTTTATTTCAGTGTGCTATCTGGTGGAGTTTTTTTCAGCCGGTCAGGAAGCTACTGCCATGTTCCGAGGAGGTCAGGAAAGGCTAGCACATCTGTGATAGAAAGGTGTAAGTTATTTTTAAAGTATTTTCCCCCTCTGGCTCTGGTGGGCAATTTGCTTTGCATTTCATCCATTTTAAAGTGCTGGTCCTGGGATCCGGAAATAATCAGATCCAAATTTTTTCGGTGCTTGAGGTTTCAAATAAGAGGGGGAAAACCTGCTGGCCAAATGTCAGGCTCACTGAGACAAAGAGAAACAAGTGTGTGTGTGTGTGTGTGTGTGTGTGTGTGTGTGTGTGAACATGTTGCGTCTACAGTCACAAGAATTATGTATCTGACAAATCTTTTATAGATATGTAGCGGAAATGTAATTCCTGAAGATTCCCTTCAATTTTGTGCAGCTAGAATTTCTCTCCCTTTTCTGCCTCCTGACCTTTCTAGAAGCTGCTAAGACTTGGCTGGCAAAATGGAAAGGGAACCATCACTTAAGATCATGCCTTGGTTGGGGCTTCGTTTTTCTGGTTTACCTGCAGTGTGCTTAGCTGGCCCAAGGTCTCGGGACCCTCTTGATAGTGTAATCGGGTGGGGGGTGTTGCTCTGTCGTTGTGAATTTTTCTGTGTGTGGTTTTTCTGCACACTTTGAAAACCACTCCTCTTAGTTACTCATCTCCCCGTATTTCATTTGCGTGAGGAGCAAAGTGAGGCAGCACGCTTATTTTTAAAGTGCGTTAAAATCTCATTACAGGCATAATACGTGAATCATTTGAAAGCTATATTCTTATGTTCTTTGCTCTGAAGGTTGCATAATTATCATTTTCTTCGGTTTTATTTCATGGAGGTTGGCTAGCATCCTAGAGGAGAGGAAAAACTTAAGTTTGGAATAGGGGTTTCAGTCCTTTTTTGGATAGGATTAGAAAGAAAAACCAACAAACAAACAAACTTTATTTAGAAGTTGAACATCACTAACTGTGTGTGGCTTTTACTTAAAGAAGAGAATTTTCTTGGAAAATTTGAAGCTAATACAGTGATGGGTACTCTGTCTCTCTCTGTCTCTCTGTCTCTCTGTCTCTCTGTCTCTCTCTCTCTCACACACACATACACACACACACAAATCAAAGTTAAATGATCACCCGTGGTTTGCTAATATATTTTTCCCCCAGACTAGATTTTAGTTGCAATTAGTTTGGGCCTCAAGGGTCATGCTGTGTCTTTAGGTAGGGGCTAGTTTATTCTTGTGTGTAAAAGCACAAAATGTTCAGTTCAAGGGGGAGAAGAAATCAAACAGACTGCAGTGGGCTTTGAAAAGTTTGACTGAATAATACAAAAAAGCACAAGCTGTAACTCTAGGCCAGGAAGAAAACAAAAACAGAATCCCCAGACTTGTGAAGTATCTGTACTGTCGTCTTCCCGGTTGCTCTCTCATGATTCTAACCGTTGAAAATGGGTTGCTTGTTTATCAACCACTGCTGCCCAAATTAATAGTTTACAATGAAAAAAAAAGTCTTCAGCGTTGGAAGCAAAGTCCAGGCACTGACAGCTGAGTTACTGAGTAAGGAAAACAGAAGAGGAGGGGGCTGTTTTGTAGCCGATTGGGTCTCTCAAAGCCTTATTTATAAGAAACCGAAAGAAAACAGACTTGCTGCTCCGGGGTGGGGGTGGAGAGAATGCAGCCCTAACCCAGGGGTCTTATAGTTTCCAGTCACTGGATGCATCTGTTTTCTCCTTTCCTGTCTTCCCCGTTAAACTCTAAAGCGTTGTTCCTTCAGAAGGTTCCGGCAGAGCGGGAGGATTGTGTTAGCATTTTGAGCCGTGTTTTTAAAGTCTGCGTTTTGAGTTGGATGCATGGAGAAGAGCCTTCAGCCTGTGAACTGAAGGGTGCATTTCCTGTAGGGCCTGAATTTATTTTGCCATTATGGTTGAACTGCCTGGAGCATACACATGCATCATATACAACTTTGATGCACACGGACTAGGCCTTTGTTTTGAGCCTCTATTTCCCCTCTGTGAAATGGGGACAGATTGGATGATCTGTATCTCCTTTGTGCTCTGAATCCCCAGGACCCCACATTACCTAAGCCTCGAGAGTTGGGAGGATCCTGGGCATTGAAAGAGTGTGTATTCATCTTTAGGCCAGGCTAGGGCTTTTAACTGAGCCTTCTAGGTCCTGACCGCCGAAGGTGAATGTAGAAGGGAAAGGGAAAGGGAAGCACACTAACCTTTATTGAGTACCTACTGTGTGCCAGGCCAGACATGGTACAGCTGTAAGTACATTTGATCATGACGGGCAAAGAGGCATTCTCTAAATCCCACCAATGGAGGGATGAGTTAGGAAAGTGCCTTGTCCAAGGCTGGGCAGGCGGGAAGTAGTGAACCTGGCATTTGAACCATATTGTCTGAAAGCAAGGCTGGTATTTCCTCCTAAAGCACATACTCTCATGGGACAGCTTTTATAGAACTTGTGCCTATGGTTGGCTGAGACCCCGGGGGGTCTCCCTTACTGAGTTCTCAGCTAGCAGGCCAAAGTGAGGGCTTAGGAAAGACGGACTGCTTGGTTATTCATTGCTCCCCACCCCCCCACTGCAACACTGGGAGGAGATGGGTTCCCAGTGTGACTTGTGTCCTCAGGAAGCTGGGGTCTTGTGAGGACTCTCAGGCTGGCCATGGAGGCTCCCTTCTCTGTAGCAGGGGCAGGACCCGCCCTCCCACCCCACCCAGGGTTATTGCAGGTTCTAGCCCCTGGCTGAGGCCATCTCATGGTGTGGAAGAATTTTTTGCAGAGGCCAGTGGCTCAGGGATCCATGAAGCAGTCATTTTGTTTTTAGCACCTGGTAAGCTAAAGGTAGGCTTGCCAGTGTGGACACACCAGGGACCTAACTGACCTTGAATTTGTTTTAGAAATGGATCCTTTGTGTCAAGTGATGAGCTGGTCAGAGGAAGCCCAGAGCTACCAGGCTGAGTCTGGCCTTGTACCGTATGTTCACGAGACGCTTGTACTTGTGCACTCTGAAGGAGTCCCGCGTATTGGGGGACTTCCTGGGTCCCGTGTTGAAGCTGGTTCTGAAAGGGAGTGTGTGGAGTGGCATCAGGGGTGTGGCTCCTGCCCTTCCTATTTGTGTCTTTTTTTTTTTTTTTGCCACCCACCTTACATCTCTAGATGCAGTTGCTTTTGTTTTTAAGTTGCTGGAAAATAGAGCTCTAGAAAGAAACCAAGAAGGACCGTGAGCTCGACTTGAGTAAGACAGATCCCATTTGCTGTTTTAAGTTCTCGGGAGGACTGGGGATAGGGTTTATTTTGGAACGCTGTTGGACCATCTGAATTACTTCTCTGAGCGCTGGGTATTTAATACCTAGTAGAAGTTTGTATAAGAGCTGATGATGTATTTTGCCGACTTTCCAACCCTGTAAATAAATTACACGTGCCGGCAGAGACTGCCAGGATCCACTGTGTCAATTGAAGCTTAATTTTTTTATCCCAAACCACTTAATAGTTCTGTCCTAGTGAGCACAGCAAACCAGGCGAACGGCAGCCTGTCCCCAGATGAAGACCAGCACCGGGCCAGGCCCCCGTGTAGTTGAGATTTTGCCGTTGTTTTTGGTGATTGGGTGGTGCTCATGATCTCCTCAAGGCAGGCAATAATAATAATATGATTTTAAGTGTATTATAAAATGAAACCGGGTGGCTTCCACTCCCGAAGCCTGGCTCACCTCCTGCCTCTAAAGGAAAAGGCTGAAATTGTGTCTTTTTTTTTTTTTGCATCTTACCCCATTTGAGTGCAAAGCCCAGGTAATATCATTGGCATTTCCAGTGGGAAACAAAATAGGGGTTCTAATTTGGACACACTATTAAATATTTCATGCTTCAACCAAACTCAATTCTTTTTTTCCTATAATAAGTTTAAATATTAATTCTCTGGAATGTCAGATGCCTAAAGCGAGGCACTTAGTGATCCGCAGTTTCAAGTGTCTCGAGGAAGGTTTATGAAACAGGATATTTCACTGGGAGGGATGAGCAGTGTGTTTCAGGGATCTCTGAGTTCAGGGCAGCGTCTTCTGATTTACTTTTTAGAGGGAAAAGGTCATAAAATCAGTTGCTTTATGTGCTGAAGGATTAAGTGGCTTAGGCTGAAACAACAGCACAGACTTTACTGGTTTCCCCCGTTATATTTTAACAATGCTTTTGGGGGGAGGGGGCGGGTCATTTTCCCGCCTGCTTGTCTCCTTCTCTCTGGCCCCCCCCTCAGCCAGATGGCTTTAATTCCGACCAAATCCCACGCTGAGGCCAAATGATTGATCAAACAGTCATTTGTACTTACGTAGCGCTTTGTGAGAATATGTCCGCACTGCAGCTTCTCGTGGGGCCTTCAGAGGGGATGATTTCAGGCAGACTGGGTCACTTGGAGGGGTGGGGGTCCAGGATGGATGGAAAGCCGACATCCTGGACTGTGAATCCTCGGAACTTCTTGCTGAAGACCTTTCCAATATTGCTAGGCCTAGGCAGCAAAGGTACGCAAGTTTCCTAGACACAAGAGTTAGACAGCTCATGCCTGCTGATGGAGCGGCTGCCTAAAGAGGCCTAGGTGCATCCTGATCGTAAGCCCTGCTTTAGAGTCGGTTAATGTTTTCCAAACAGAGCTATATAGCCGTGTGACTGGGCAGGCACAGATTGGTCCTGCAGACCGTCCTCACATATGCTTTAACAGTCTTGACCTGCCAGTGTGGAAACAGGACTCTTGCTGGCTGGCTCTACCGTCGTCTCTTGCTAGTCCCACGGCAACGCAGACTTTCTCGTTGTGTACCCTAAGCAGAGTTTCTCTCTGCCCTTCTTTCCTTACAAACCGCCGGGCAGTGGTGGTGCACGCCTTTAATCCCAGCACTTGGGAGGCAGAGGCAGGTGGATCTCTGTGAGTTCGAGACCAAGCCTGGTCTACCGAGCGAGTTCCAGGACAGCTTCCAAAACAATACAAAGAAACCCTGTCTCAAAAAAACAAACAAACAAAACAAACCACAAACCTCTTTTATTCATTGTTGCACATCCTCACGTTACCTTGAGGGACAGGGAGGAAACGGAGATGCTCAGATGCTCACTCATGTGGCCTCATGCCAGCGCTAGGTCTGACCTGAAGTGTTGGTGAAGTGTCTGCGTTGAGGATGTGGGTGTGGAGCGTGGTATGGAATAGGCTATCAGGTTCAGATTGTGGCTTGGTGGTCTCAACATGGTTATCCATACACTGGGGATAATAACAGTTAAACTTTCAGCAGGCTGTGAAGGGGGGAGATGGGTTAACACAGGCGTTAGTGCATAAAGCAGAGGGCTCCTGAGGGATATTCATTAATAATTACAGTTGTCACTGTGGCTTCTGCTGTAAATGGCGTGGGGACCTCTGGGAACGGCTTTGCCTCCTTCCTTTCCACCGTCCTGACCCTGCTTAATCTTTCCTGCCAGCTTAAGAGCCACCTGATTCTAGGAGAATCTCTGCCCTAGTCCTCCTTCCACCTCGACCTGTCCACACTCTGTGGTAGTTACTACTTAGGTGGATTTGAGGACAGGAATGGAGTCTCCTTGTCCTTGACCTTGGCTCAGGACAGGTAACCAAGAAATTGTGAAATGGTGATGACCCAGTTGCTGCCATCAGGGAGCCTTGGTCAGTGAAAGAGAGTGCCCAGTGTTCCTGTTTTCTTTCTCTAAGGATGGACATACAAAGACTCTCTGTGAGAAAGATTGATTTTATTAATGATTCATTTGTTTGTGCATGTGAGTGCAGTGCTTGAGGAGGCCAGAAGAGGGCGCTGGATCCCCTGGAGCTGGAGTTAGAGGAGGCTGTGAACTGCTATGTGGGTGCTGGGAACTGAACTCGGGTCCTGGAAGAGCAGCCAGTGCCCTTATCATGGAGCCGTCACTCTGGCCCCCAGCAAATGCTCTCTGCCTGTTGGTGCTCCAGTGAGGTGCTGAGTGAGCCTCTGAGGCAGACAGTCTTGTTCTCTTTGCAGTGCCATCTTGGGGTCTTTGCAGTGAGCTCCGCCTTGGCCTGTTGGGTGACCTTGGCAAGACTTCCCACTCTTCGGGCTGCCCTTTCCCTTCCTTGTTGGGAATCACTGACTTCGGGGTGGCAGACTTTTATGGTTGCAAGTCCCTGGAGTGGCCAGGTAGAGGACTCCACTCTGTGCCAGGAACTCATTGATCAGCTAGTCTTTCTGAATCAGTGAGAGACCCTGTCTCAAAAAATAAGGGGGCAAGCTATAGAGGAAGAAACCTAACATGGATCTCTGGCCTCTACACACGAGCGTATGCACCGCCATCCTTTTAAGCATGGCTATGTACATGCATATACACATGCACACACAGCATAGGTACTCATGAGCAAATATTTGGTGGTTGGTACACATGTGACCCTGATTTCCCTAAGAGGAAGAGTGTCAGACTAGGTGTTGGAGCTAAGACCTGGAACAGATGATGGCGGCTCTCATATACTGCCAGGGTGGATGAAGATTGATGTCCCCACAGGAAACTTAGGTCCAGTGCAGGCAAGATTAGGTAGAGCTCCTGTGTAGTATTGGCTTTCTGACTCCTCTCTGTGCACCACTGTGACTTTATGGCCACATAAGTTTGAGAGGGGTCATGTCACTTGGAGAAAGGTGGCCATGGGGATTTGGTTCATTGAACTCCGGGCCTCCGTCTTCCTCCTCTGCTAAGTAAAGGCCATTTCTGTGTAGAGTTGACTTGGAGTGAGATAAGAAGTTTATAGAGCTACGGAGAAGGCAGGTGCATCTGTTGCAGAGCAGGATTGGGTCTGGGTCCTTCTGTGAAGCAGACCTGGGCTTAGTTCCTAGGCTGACCAATTGCTGCTGTCTCCTCCATGTTGCGGTGGTCCACCTTTACTTCACACTTGTCTGTTTGGGTACAATTAGGTGTCCGATTAGGGTTTCCGGCTGTGGAGGACACAGGTCTGGTTGGCTGGTATCGGGTTTTACATTGGGGTGGAGAATGGTCAGGGACAGATGTTCTTCATTGAGGTGGGTGTGGGTGGCATGAGCTCCGCTTGATAACAGGTACTGGCCTTGGGTCAGCCCAAGATGCACACGCAGCTGGTAATGGCCGGTGTCTCATAGGAAGGGAGGGGGCTTGATTGTGGGGTGGGTTCCAGAGGTGAGTACACCCTCCACCCGGTTTATTGGGCTGGCAATTGCTGCCTGACTCCAGCAGCCTGCTGAACGTTCTTGGTTCTTCCTTTCGAGTTTAAGGTACTCCCACTGGCCTGTTCGTCCCTGCCTCATGCCGCCTGCCTCTGTGGTCTTGACAGGCAGGCATTTGTCCATCCCCGCTGGGAGGAAGTCTCTCTGAAGCCATTCAGTTTTCTCCATTTGCTTCTTGAGAGGTGGGTGTCATCCTCCTCATTTTACAGATAGGAAAACGTGCCAGCGGGGACAAGTGACCCAAAGCAGTGGGTGACGGCTGCAGGCTGGCCTGCTTTTCCACCCCCTTTACTGCCTCCCGGGGCGTCACTCCTTTAGTTTCATTACCCATCTTCGAGAAACTCCCCGCTTTCAGCCGGCATCAGCGTTGACCTCCTCCATTTCCTGACCACCCTTCGGTGTTTCTCCCAGGAAGAGGCAGTCTCCCTGAGCTCCAGGTTGTCTTTCCCAGGGTGCTTCTGAGGGGTGGGGTTGGGATGAGCACGGCTCTGGCTCACTGGTGGAGTTGGTTCAGAGGATGGAATCCTACAGGACTCTGGCAGGGTGCTCTTTTCCTCCTCACTGATGATTTCTAAGCTTCAGTCTGCTTGACCACCTGCTGTTCAGGTGTCAGGTCCAGCCCTGGCCACTGTGATCACAGAGCTGATAGCCTGGCAGGCGGGTGGACGGTGAGGGAGTATTGCAGGGTTTCTCAGCCCTCCTGTGCACGCTCTCACCTAGGTCTTGTTACTAAGTAGATTCCCATCCTCTAGCTGGTGTCAGCTGATGATCTCAGCCTTGACTTGCTCAGAACGACATGGACATATTTGCTGGCTCCCCTGACAGGGCCTGTGGGAAGGTCGATAGGGGTCAGGGTGGGAGAGATCGGTAGTCGAGGGAGGCTTGACCTCAGAGGGAGCCCTGTGAAGGCAAGTGAGAACTTGGATTTGCAAAATAGTCCTTTTCAGGATGCTGGAGGTGGAGCCCACCTAGGACAGTCTGTCCTGGATGGGGGCTGCCTTGCCCAGTGCCCCGCCCTCTAACCTCTTACTAGTTCTTGCTCTGTAAGCAGCTTTCAGAGGCTTTGGTTGTTTCACACCAAAAATATAGAGGCGCTGTTTGCCAGGGAGCTAGCCATTGGTTGATGTTGGCCAAGCAGGTAGTTCTGTGGCCTCTAGGGGCCCTCCTCATGCTGCCCAGCATTTTCAGTATTCTAGAGCCATCATATACAGGCATTGCCAGCCTACTCCATTGCCCTTTTAAGAAATGGATCCTCTTGTTGAGTATCACAAGGACCCTGTGATGTACATTTATTCCTTCTTTTTTTTTTTTTTGGTTTTTTTTTTCGAGACAGGGTTTCTCTGTGGCTTTGGAGGATGTCCTGGAACTCGCTTGGTAGTTCAGGCTGGTCTCAAACTTACAGAGATCCACCTGCCTCTGCTTCCCGAGTGCTGGGATTAAAGGTGTGCGCCACCAACGACCGGCCCCATTTATTCCTTCTTAACAGTAGTTACAACAGCTGGGCATAGTGGCGTACCCTTTTACTCCCAGCACTTGGGAGGCAGAGGCAGAGGGATCTCTGTGAGTTCAAGGTCAGCCTGGTCTACAAAGTGAGTTCCAGGACAGTCAGGGCTGTTACTCAGAGAAACCCTGTCTTGAAAAACCAAAAACCAAAACAACAAAAAAGGAATATAGTTACAGCCATTAGGATTAATTACATAGACTTAACAACTCAATCTTTAAATCATTCTAACTACATCCCAAGTGCTCAGTAGGCCTCTGCTTTGGGGGAACATCTAGCCATATGGTGGGCAGGGGACATACCAACCTTGCTCCTGTTGGGGACACAGATGTGAGTCCTAGATTCTGTCTGCTGCGCTTCCAGAGTCCATGGAACTGTGGTGATGAGAGATCTGGCCAGGCATCCTCGAAGAGGTGATACTGAGTGGACGGCCCTGGTGGGAGGGTGCGGTGGTCTCTATATGCTTGTCCCCAAGCTGTGAGCATGCAGACAGTGACCTGGGCAGCACTTAACAATGGTCGGATCTCTTTCTATCTTTGTTGTTTCCGACTTCAGCAAATTGCTTGGCCTTACCCCTAACCCTTATTTGGGAGGTGACTGGCCCTTTGAAGATAATTTAATTTATTAATGCCCCTTCCCCCACCATTTAAGTAATACAGAAAGTTTGGAAGCTGTAGAAAGTTGTCAAATACTTCTTGGCCTATAATCCCACTGGTTCCAGTGACTGCTTACAGTTTGGTTTATTTCTTTTTAGTGTTGTTCATATCCAGTATGTTAGTATATTTTTATATTACTGAGATATTATATATCCCGAATATAGTCTTAAACACTTATTTGTAAAGCTAACACTTCTAACATAGTCATTTCTGTGCTATTTAAACTCTTGGTAAACATCCAAAAATGTATTAAATTTCATTGGTTAGCTTATTTTGAATAGGTGACAAATTAAAATGGTTTCAAATCCAGAAGCTCCAAAAGAGTCCTTAGGGAGCCCCTATCTCTCTGATTTTTCACCTGTGTGTGACACCCCATCTCCAAACGAGTGACGCCTAAGTTTGCCTGGCCCCTCAGAGCTGTCTTCTGTGCATGAAAACCAGCAGGTTTATGCCAGCTGCGTATGCAGGGTTGTTGAGATTCCCTGCTGGTATAGAGACATGAAGCCACAGTGCACATCTTCCTGCCCCTGAGTTTCTGGTGTCTTCTCTGGGTGGGGTTCTGCATGGAAGCTAGGAGGGCGCTGGGTGGTAACACCTAGTAGACCCTTTAAAATCGAATCAGTTTTCACAGCTGCAGACAGCACCTTCTCAGAGAACATACGCCTGCATCCTCACCTGGGCTTCAAAATTCCTTCCCTCATTTGAAGGTGGAAACAACATCTGGTTATCCTTTCCTTTGACTTGGTCTGATTTCCAGTAAGGCGGAGCCTAAGTTGAGGGTGTTTTCACAGTTCCTATCTCTCTTGCTGAGTATTTTGCTTTCTAGTAGCTTAGTGACAGAGAGCTTGCTTAACACCCGTGGGGCTCCAGATTCGAACCCCAGTACCACCAAAATAAATAAATAATAAGTAAAAAGCCTCCTTCTGTCATTAAGAGCAAGACTGTCTTGATGTTTGCTCACATTTTTATGACTCTGCTGCTTAAAAGAGTTCTTGTGATGTTTTGAAATGCATTAAAAATTCTTTTTATAGTTAAATTGCCCAGATTTTCCTTTGCCCTTATCTTCATTGTTTTGTTTTTTGTCACTCACCAGGTCCCATTGTTTGTTGTTATTGCTATTTGCAGTAACTTGTTTTATTAATGTTTTAAAATAAAAAATTATTTTTAGCAAAGTCATGCCAAACATAGCTTTTAAAATAAGCTAGTGTGATAAAGCTTTGCCGAGAAGCTGGGTCTGCACAGCCACTCTGGAGAGGCAGCTTTCAGCCAGGGTGACAGTGAGGTCTACCTCCAGGGGGCACCACTTATGTGAGCTTGTGTGGTATGGTGGCGCTGCCTTGGATTCACTTAGTTACTTTTTAGCATTTTCTTCCATATGTATCAGCTAGAATCACAACACTATTAACAGTGAACCTACTGTAGTGACTCAGCACATCCCACACACCCTGCCTTTGGAGGTGTGCCTGTCATTATCTCTGATCTGCAGGTGAAGGAATAGACTAGAGAGGGAAAGCTGCTTGTCCAAGGTTACAGTGCTGGCCAGAGAGTGAGGGTTAGGTCTCTTTAAAACAGACTTGGCTGTGGGGTTGCCCTCACTGCCCACATCCTGATACAGCTGATGAAGATTTAGTTCTCCCAAGCCCCGGTCTCTCCCCTGCACTGCCTCTTCCTTGGCGTAGGACCTTGAGTTTATTTGGTTGAACCAGTGTGGAGTTGGGGCTGTGTGTGATGAGAGATTGTCTCATTGGGTCTGGTCGCAGCCTAAGCCAGCAGGCATGACGGTGGTGCTGGCTGCGTTATTCTGAAGTTGGAGTCCACTCTGGTTTGAGGGAATTGCCTGGTATTCACCCAGAGAGGAGGAAGGATAGAGACGGAAAAGCCCAAGGAGAGGGTTTTCTATGAAGGGTTGCAAATGGGGGGTGTTTGTCTTTCTACCCATGCCAAGTGGCAGAAGGGTTACCTCCTCAGGAAGCTTAAGGGACTGGCTGTAAGAGGACCACCCTGGGAACACGGCTTGGCCAGCATGCCAGAGGGACAGAGTGACAGGTGGGGACCCATGTGTGACAGTAGAGAGGAGGAAGGCTGTGTGGGGTCTGTAGCTAGCAGTGAGCAGAGGGTTTTCTCTAGAGGTTGTTGTCAAGCCCGCCTGGCTCCGGAGTGCGTGCCAGGCAGAAGAGGCTGGGAGTGTCCCATGGGGCGCAGAGGGGTCGCAGCTGTCTGCTGACGGAGGAACCCATGGGAGTGTCCTAGTGGCGTGAGTGTCCAGCCTGCAGTCTAGAGGACAGCTCTCCCTGCTGCTCAGTGGACAGTCAGGGACCTGGAACAGCCCATTCTCTGCCTGGTTTCAAGGGGAGTTTGGAGTTAGGATTATTAATCTGTGCGGGACATCTTTTTATTTTATTTTATTTTTGGTTTTTTGAGACAGGGTTTCTCTGTGGCTTTGGAGGCTGTCCTGGAACTAGCTCTTGTAGGCCAGGCTGGTCTCGAACTCACAGAGGTCTGCCTGCCTCTGTCTCCTGAGTGCTGGGATTAAAGGCGTGTGCCACCAACGCCTGGCTTGTGCAGGGCATCTTAATTACTAAACCTAGGCGATTCTTAGGACGGAAAATCGTGGGACTGAAAAATGTTCTGAGATCTGAGAGTGACCTGGATTGTCTAGGGAACTCCCAAACTCTCGTAGCTGCAGGGATGGGGAAGAGGTGGGCAGGGCAGTGACAGTGTGTCTGGAGCCTGTTCTCATCTGGACACGTCAATCAAGTAATCAAGTCGTGCACCTTGGGAGCCTTTCACCTTTCGTTTCCAGGTTGTTTTCATTTTCATTTGCTTGGTCGGTCCCTGTATGTTCCCCTGATTACTCCATCACCCTGTCAGATGTCCTGTCCTCTCTCTCCTGTATCCTGATCTAGCCTGGAGGATTTCTCTGAGAGTTTTTTCTCAGTCTGCCCTGAGCAGGATCTTTGCATCTTGGCTCCTCGTCTGTCAGGTAGCCTGGGTGATGGGAGCAGAAAACAGACTTTAGCATAAGGATTCTGAGTGGGTCTCAGAACTTCCTGCCAGGGTTCAAGAAGCAGGAATGGTGCCTCAAGCCCACTGCAGGCTGCTCTGTGGTGCATAGTGCTGTGGGGGGGGCAGCAGCTGACGCTCAGTCTTGATTTGGGATGTAAGTGTGGTTTGGAGCTGTCCTAGAGTCATGTTCTAATTAAAGTGTGAGTGAGTGTGTGGTGTGTGTGAGTGTGTGTGTGAGTGTGTGGAGTGTGTGTGAGTGTGTGGGGTGTGTGTGAGTGTGTGGGGTGTGTGTGAATGTGAGAATGTGGGGTGTATGTGTGGGTGTGTGTGAGTGTGTGGTGTGTGTGAGTGTGCGTGAGTGTGAGTGTGTGGGTGTGTGAGTGTATGAGTGTGTGGTGTGTGAGTGTGTGGTGTGTGAGTGTGTGAGTGTATGTGAGTGTGTGGTGTGTGTGTGAGTGTGTGGTGTGTGAGTGAATGTGTGAGTGTGTGGTGTGTGTGTGGTGTGTGTGGTGTGTGTATGTGTGAGTGTGTGGTGTATGTGTGTGAGTGGGTGTGTGGTGTGTGTGTATGTGTGTGTGTGTGGTGTGTGTGTATGTGTGTGTGTGAGTATGTGTGGGATGTGTGTGAGTGTGGTGTGTGTGTGAGTGTGTGGTGTGTGTGAGTGTGTGTGAGTGTGTGGTGTGTGTGTGAGTGAGTGTGTGGTGTGTGTGAGTGTGTGAGTGTGGGGTGTGTGTATGGGGTCTGTGTGTGTGTGAGTGTGTGTGTGAGTATGGTGTGTGTGTGAGTGTGTGGTGTGTGAGTGAGTGTGTGAATGTGTGGTGTGTGTGGTGTGTGTATGTGTGTGTGTGAGTGTGTGGTGTGTGTGTGAGTGTGTGTGGTGTGTGTGTGGTGTGAGTGTAGGGTGTGTGTGTGAGTGTGTGTGAGTGTGTGAGTGTGTGTGTGAGTGTGTGGGGTGTGTGTGGTGTGTGAGTGTGTGGGGTGTGTGAGTGTGTGGTGTGTGTGTGTGTGTGTGTGTATAGGGGGTGCCACAGCATCTGTGTGGAGATCAGAGAACTCCTGTTGGGGAGCCAGCTCTCCCCTTCCACAATTGTCCGTTCCTGGCATGGACCTCAGGTCATCAGGCGTGGTGGGAGGCACTTCCCCCACAGAACCACCTCACCGGCTCCTAATCGGAGTGTTCTGATCAGCATTGTGTCCACGCTGTGGAAGGGGGGAAGCGAGGGTGGTTGTTTGCTTTGCTTTTTTAGTTTTAGACAAGGTTTCGCTCATAGTTCAGCCCGGCTTTGAACTCGCCACCCTCCTGCCTCCGAGTGCTGTGGTGATAGACATTTAGCATGGCTGGCACAAATATTTATTTTTAATTTTTTTTAACTTAACAAGTTTTCCTTGAGTACCTGCTGTGAGGTACACATGCTTCTAGTTGCCCGGATACCAAGGAACAGGCGACGGCCGTGGATGTGGCTTCAGGGCTCACGTTCTGCAGGGGAGAGTGCAGTCATCAAATGATCAGATGGAAATGGAAGTTTCCCAAATGGTGGTCCACAGGAGAGAACAAAAGCAGGGAAGGGGCTCGTGGGCTGTTCTGCAGTGTGATCAGTACAGGGAAGCTCACATTGTTAGCATCTCTGGGGCTTCCACTTGCAAAATGTGCATGCATATGCTCCTAGGTGTAAACTGGGGGGGGGTTCACCATATAAGGTAATTTTCCCAGTGGAAGGAAGGTGTTCAGGGGCAAGACACACACACAAAAGGGAGTAATTTACATTGTGCTTTCTCTTGGTTTAACCCCACAGTTTGCTATGGCATGTTTTCCTGATTTGTTTCTGAAATGCCCTCAATTTTGATAGTGTTTGTTAGAGTTAACACACTGCTTTGGTGACTTTGCCTGAATTAATTCGCTCTCATAACCTGGAGAAGGAAGTAGGTGTAACCAGTAATGATGCCCATTTGACAGATGAGAAAACCGAGACCCAGTGATGTTAAGTAACGTTGTGAAACCAGGGTGGTTTGGCTGAGGGGCTGATCCTATGATTTTTGAAGATGGTATGGATATCTTCCAGTGCCCCATGCTGCTGTGACAGCCAGCTCTGTGCTGACCCAGACTCCGTACAGTTTCTCTGTGCCCCTCCTCCATCCCTCCAGTCCACCTCGTCTGTTTTAGGTTTCTAGGTACCTTGTGTCTTTAGTGTTTTGGATTTTCTCAATGATGTGCTGTGGCGTGGGCTTTTCTCTAACTGGGTTGGGGGCTCAGTGGACCTGTTATTTCTGGATAGTCATGCCTTTCCATTTTTGTCTGTATTTTAATTTTCCCAGTTCTGCTACTCTGTTGTCATTCTGGAACTCTCACTAACTGTACATTTTGCTTCTCCTGTTACTCTTAATTCTCCTATCTTTCCCCTAGTACCTATTTGTCTTTTTAATCTGTTTTCTGAGAATTTCCTGAACCTTGTCTCCATTTTAATTTTCCACTTGAGTTACTTGAAGTTGCAAAGTCACCCTGTTGTTCTCACGTGGCTCGTTTTGACATTCCATCTGTTGACGTATACAACATATTGGGGTTTTATTAAACCACATTTCCCCCTATTCTCCGCCTTCCTGTTTCCATTTATACAGTTCTTCTATTTATTTTTATTTAGAGGCAGGGTTTCTCTGTGTAGCCCTGGCTGTCCTGGAACTCAGAGATCCCCCTGCCTCTGCCTCTGCCTCCGCCCCCCAAGTGCTGGGATTTAAGGCGTGAGCCACCACACCCAGATAGCCATTTGTGTAATTCTTAGTCATTTATTGGCCCCTCCTTCCAGGCTGCGGGCTTTTCTCCCTCGCTCATGCCATCGTCTGCCTGTGTGGAGATGCTGGCTGCCCTGACCCATCACTCTGTGCTGTTCACCACGCCTTGAGTGCGAGCTTCCTCCTTCCTCAGCCTGGTCCCCATCACTGCAACCCTGTTTCTCAGACACCCTCAGCCCCAGCCTTCAGTCACATGCATGGTCAGGCTTCTGCCCTGCCCTGGTTAGAACCAGCTACGTCTGCCGCACAGCGACGAGGACATCACCCCAAAAGACCCCGTCTGAATGGGTGAGCTCAGGGCTGCAGGTGCTGTCCAGGCCCCCCCTTCCCCCGCCTTCTGTGCACACAGCTCCAGCCTCTGTCTGCCCAGCCACCGCTCTTCCCCCACAGGCTTCGTGCCTACCATGGAGTCCCCCTCCCTGCACAGATGTGTTAGGAACCAGCCCTTCCTTGTGCTCTGCTTGCTGCCTTTCCCCGTTTCCTTCCCTGCCCTGGTCTGCCCATGCTGCTGAACCTGGCTGCTGCTGCTGCTGCTGCTGCTGCTGCTGCTGCATTGGCCTCACGCGACCTCGCACCATTGTCGGGAGATGCCCTCTCGGGCACCTGGCTGCCTCCTCGCCCCAGCGGCCCATTCTCGCTGCTCCGCACCAGCAGCTCCGGTTTCTGAGTTCAGCACTGACCCTGGACACAGTCCTGCGTCTCTACCACCACCTTCTGGCTGGTGCAGCCCCCACACCTCTGTCCCGGTCCTTGCAGGGTCTCCCTGCTGTTTTCTGGACCTCTGTGTACTCCATTCTGTTTCTAGCTGCTGGCGTCTGGTCACGGTGACACCGCAGCATCTCTCCTTCTAGGTTCCCGTGGCTGTTTTCTCTTCTGCTCTGGCCTGCAAAGCAGACCTGAAGCCCATCTCTGTCCCCCTTGTTACTCGGCCTCTCTGACTGTCCCTGTGCTGAGATGGCCCCACGGTTCTGTGAGTCAGTGAGTTGAGTCTGTCCCCTGGCAGGATCTTTGCACAGCCGCCTCTCTGCTGAGTGAGCTCCCCTTGCCACAGCTGACTCAGGTTTGCTTAGGTGTCACTTACTGGTGAGGCCCTCCTATTTGCTCCATTCATTGGATTTCCACAGCAACCCTTGCCATGACTCAGCATTTGGTCATCCTTTACTTTCAACCATGAGAACGTCACTGGCAGCTAGCGTTAGTGCGGGGGGCGGGGGGGGGGTGCGCTAGGGCAGTGTCTGCTGCCCTTGGCCTTGATCATCAGGTGGGTGGAGCCCTCTGACAGCCCCCTCTTCCTCTTGGCTGTGGTGGTGCTGTTTGTCCACCTCTCTAGGGACCCAGGACCACTCCTCCTCCATCTCTGCACTATCTCAGGCCAAGGAGAGAGCCCAGCATTAGGCTTGCCCACTGTTGGTAGGAACAGACACGTAGTCTATTTCTGGTTAATCTTGTGTGGGCCTTAGTTAGCATGGCGTAGGAGAAGACTGGGGGGGAGGATTGGTGGAGAGGACAGAACCAGACCTTCCTGGACCTGAATTTTCACTGTTTTGAGGCCTGGGGTGCTGTGTAAGAAGTATTCTTGATAATTTTCCTCTGTGAACTGGAGTGCTAATCTATGTCTAGTCTCCTCTGGAGTCTGGGCCAGACAGTGGATAGGGAAGGCCTTCTAAAAACACGGGTGTGCTAGGGTATTAGCATAACCCATACTGCCCTTTAAAGTGTCCAGTGCCCCTGGTGGAGATCCTGGGTGCCACACTCAGCTGTGTTCGTAGAACTCACCGAACCCGCCTCCCATCTTGCTGCTGAAGAAGCTGACTTGCTGAAGACAAATGACTTGCTGGCCGTGCTTGGCCTACGCTGTCTCTTAGACTCAGCTCTGAATACTGCCTGCTTCCGACCTTTGTCTTCAGAGTGACAGCAATAAAAATTCCAAATTCCAGTTTTCTCAGTAATTTTTGGTGTTTTTTTTCCTATGGGAATTTCATACAGTGTATTTTGATCACATTCACCTCCTTCTCCCAACTTCTACACATCCAGCCGTGTCCTTTTGGAAAATGTCATGTCTAGTATACTCTTGGGTGTCTGGTCATCCTCTAGAGGGAGGTTGGTATACCAGGAGACATGGCCTTAAAGAAAACTGTCTCCCCCTCCCAGAACCTGTCAGTTTTCCATAACTATTAGGCTAGGGGTGGGGCTTCATGCCCATCTGCCTTCATCAGGCTGGGGTTTGGTCTGGCTTGAGATCGTACATGTCTTGTGCATGCTGTCACAGGTGCTGAGCTCATATGTGCAGCTGTCCTCCCATGCCTAGAGAACACAGCAGTAATTCACCCGGCAACTTTAGCTTTCCCACATCTTATCCTGCAACGATCCCTGAGCCTTTGGAGGAGGGTGTGATATAGATGTCCTGTTAAAGTCTGGGTGTTCCATAGACCCACATCTTACCCTGCAGCGATCCCTGAGCCTTTGGAGGAGGCTGTGATATAGATGTCCTGTTAAAGTCTGGGTGTTCCATAGTCTCACATCATCTGCACTTAGTCATGTCTGGGTCTCCTTGGTAACCACCATCTACAGAAGAAAGACACTTCTCTGATGAGGACCAAAGGATGTGCTAATCTATGGGTATAATGATAAGTCATAGGGAGTCACTTTGAGACTCTGGCCATTTAGCAGAATAGTAGTAACTTTTAGATTTCACAGTTGGGTTAGATTGACGATGGCGTTTCTTCTCTGGTAGCATGCACAGTGCCTTCCAGTACTATGAGAGCTAGCCAATGGGGATGATGACATTTCCAGGTGAATACCAGCTTGATCTCTCCACATTCTGTGACTCAGTGTATAGCATCTTCAGCAATGTAGTTTTACTACTTAGCATTTTTACCTGGACTAGATCGTCTTAAACTGGGGCGTCACATAGCTGAACATGGCGTTTGTGAAAAATGGCAATAGTTAGAGTTTTCTGAATATATAATGATCAAAAATTAATTCAGAATTCAGCATTAAGAGTCTGAGGTGTTTTGGGCAGCACTCACCAGTCTTGCTGCCTTGGTTCTAAACACATAGCACATGCCATGAACACCAGCAAATGCTGCCCGGACACCTCGGGTCAGTTCAAGACAGTTGTATGCTATAAAAATGCAGAGTTTTACTGTGTGAACAGTTTTTTCTTTTATAGGAGCATAATGGTTTAATTGTAGGAAACAAATACTTTAACATTTTCCTATTGTCATTCCTTAGCATGTACTAAATTATGTATCTTTGGAGTATGCTGTGTTAGGATGATTTTAAAAATTGCTATGTAACATTGTCTGGAAATATGGATAATTTGTTTTCTTCTTTTCATATGAATATCCTTTCTATTTTTGTTTCCAGTCCTAAACTTAATGCTTTAGCTAAGAATTTGAGTAATATAGTGAATAAAAATGAGAGAGTGGACATCCTTGTTTTAGTTCTTAGTTTAAGAGAAAAGCCTTATACATTTTCCAATTTACAATATTTTCTATAGGATTCCATAAAGTTATTCTCTTGAAAAAATTGCTGTGTAAGTTGCTGATGAATTTCATTAAAAAATCGTTAGATGGATTTTGGCTGGGGATTAGGACAAAATTCCCAACCATTTCTGAAATGGCCCTACACATATTTCTGCCATTTTGCACTATATATTTATGCAAAGTGGCATTTTCAGCATGGCATGTTATAAAGTCAATGTATAAACCAATTCGGAAACATGTTGAAGATATTTATATAAAAACTCCTTTTTTTTTTGTTTTTACTGGGTTTCTCTGTATTGTTTTGGAGGCTGTCCTGGAACTCCGTCTGTAGATCAGGCTGACCTCGAACTCACAGAGATCCGCCTGTCTCTGCCTCCCCAGTGCTGGGATTAAAGGTGTGCGCCACCAACGCCCAGCATAAAAACCCCTTATATAAAGATAAGCGCCTATGGGGACTCCAGATGTGGGAGACAGATGTGAAGCGTGGACTAGCTGGGGGCCCCTGGCAGCAGGACCGTGACATAAACCTGGCACGTGACTAGCTTGAGGGAGCCAATTCCCATGGTGGGATGCCACCACAGTCAGGGTTACAGCACGGGAGAGGGGCCGGGCCCTGCCCCAACCTGTTGTGCTAGACTATGTTGACTCCTCATGGGAGTCCTTGCTCATGAGGAGGAGTGGACTGGGGGTGGGCTGGGCGGTGGTGAGGGGAGGTGGGAGGAGGCAAGGGGGGAGGGAGAATGTGGTTGCAATGTAAAATGAAATAAAAAACGGAAGAAAAGAAATTAAATAAAGATTAAGTCCATTCACCTCACTAGTATGCAAACACTTTCATCTTTAATAAATGATAAGCTCATATGTATACCAGGGAACTGTTTTAAAGTGGATTTCTTTGTGGTTTATCATTAACATTAAATGTTTGGCTTGTTTTTACATTTTATTTTTCCTTTATCTTATGTGCCTGGCTGCCTGCCTGCCTGTCTGTCTGTCTGTCTGTCTGTCTGTCTGTGCACCACATGTGTGCAGTGCCCGTGGAAGCATCGGATCCCCTGGGACTGGAGTTTACTGATGATTGTGAGCCAGCATGTGGTTGTTGGGAATTGAACCTGGTCCTCAGCCAGTGCTCTTAACTACCCAGCTGTCTCTGCAGCCCATTTATCACTGTTTGATTTGTATCATTGTTTTATATCTTTGTGCCCCAGCATTATGTAATTATTTCTCAGGCAAAACAAAATGGCAAATAGATAAAGTTTGAGAAGCCCTGGCGTAGGCAGTAAATGGGGGAGGCTGGGAAGGTGGAGGGAGGCAGGGGTCATGTGCTCCAAAGGCTGGGGTGACTCAGGTGGCTGGTGTGTCATGCAGAGACTGCAGGTCCCTGGACCTTGTGGGAAGCCCTCCTTCCTGTTCACTGACTAGCCAATGGCTTTCTTGCCCTTTAGAGCCTGGCTCAGACCAGCCCGCTGCATAAAGGACTCATAAAGATCCTGCATCTCTAGGTTTCATCACTGACAATCACCTGTCACAGTGTTGGCCGCAGTGAGCAGGTTCTAAGTCCACGTCCTAGCAAAGGGCTTCCAGAGCACAGGGCTCAGCACACGGGGCACAGGGTCTGTGAGCACTGGGGTACGTCAGGCCCATCCACAGCCCAGGCAGCCAGATGCACGTCTGCCCCCTCCCCTGCCCAGGGCTTGGAACCTGCTGCGTTGGGAGCGGCTTTGTGACTTGCTGGGGATCCAGCATTACAGCAGAGCTTCAGGAAGCACCACTGTAGAGCAGGACAGACCCATGGCCTGGGAGCATGGGCTTCTGTGCTGGACACTGGAAAAAATTAGGTGTTGCCAGAGCAGAGATATGGCTGAATGTGACCAGGATGAGGCTGGGAAGGAAGATTAGCCTTAGAATGTGCTTGGCCTTGAATGACCCACAGAGGACAACAAAGTTGGACCAGGTCTTCAGGTTGTGTCAGTGAAGGTAGGCCCAGTTTTCTCATTCAATGAGGAACCTACTAAAGCACAGAGACCCCAAGAAGCTAGCTTAAGGCCACACAGCAAATCAGAGGGGAGATGGGATGGAGAAGTCATATACATGTCAGGTCTGGAATCAAGTGATTCCCTTAGGCCAGTGAAGCAGTTCATTTCCCTATGGTATATCCATTAATTAGGAAACAAAGAGGTAGAGACCCGTGGCCAAGAACTAGGAAGAGCAGAACTGGGCCATGCCCTTCTGTGTGACTGACTGCAAGTCCCTAACTCAGCCGTGCTCCCCACAAGCAGAGTGATCTTGTACCTGGAGGTGGAGGCGTGCTCCCAGAGGAGGGTGAGCTAGGCTTCAGCAGGATCCCACTGTGGTGTGGTCACTCAGTTGGACCTGGATGGGAAGTGCTTTCTTCTCGTTGGGTTTACATGCAGTTCTGGTAGATGGCCTGGAAGGCCCGTGCGGAGTCTGACTGTGTGTGTCATGCTGGATTACAGAGGTGCCGGTGGGTGGCTCGGCCCTGAAACCACAAGTGTTTTCCTTTTGGCCTGTCTGTAATAGGGTGTGGGTAGTTTCCATGCCGGGGAGGGTGCAGGCAGAGAAACTGTGTAAGGAAGCAGAGGGTGGCAGTTGTGTCGGGGCGGGGACTGACCAGCCTCTCCGGCTTGGCCACCAGGGCTGGCTCCACCCCACATGTGATTCTGATTAGGGGCCTGTGTAAAAGTTACCTAAACACCACTCTAATTACTCTGTTTAGGAACATTCGCATGCGTGGGAGTGCCTGGCACTGGCTTCCCACATGTGCTGGGGGTCTGCAGGAGGCACCGCGTTTGCACGAGCGTGACAGGCACCGGCGGGGGAGTCCTTCCCTGGGTTCCAGAGTCCTGGCTGGCCGCGGGGAGGCCTGGCTGCTCTGGGCACCGCTTCTTGCTGGTAGGGGAGTGCACTGAGGAACTCATCACCCTGTGCAGAACTGGACGTTTCTTGTCCTCTGGGATTGGGTCTGGAGACTTCCCTCACCGTTCGGAGCGGCTCCGTGTCAGCCCACCTGTCTTCTGCAGGCTTCCTACGGGGGCGAGTGAGCTGGAGCTCTCGAGAGGGTGTGAACGCATGCTGCACGGCGTGGCACACACTGAATGCAGGCTGAAGCCTGTGGGCTGTCACTTGCCATGGCTGAGGCAAGTCCCTGTCCGCCCCTGTAGGAAGGGAGCTGGCGTATGGGAAAGTAGCAGCTTCAGGGGTGTGAACCCTCTGACCTGGTCTAGAGTGACTTGTAGAGCACCTCCTGCTTTTCTTTTTTCCAAGGCATCATCTTCTCTCCTTCCGTACACCCATGGGCCCTGTGTCCCCATGACTGCCACCAGCCCCTGATGGGCCCTGTGTCCCCATGACTGCCACCAGCCCCCGCGCCAGCACGCCTGTCATCCGTCCAGCTGCTCGCTCGCTCTTCTCTTATCCTTCCACTCCACACATCTGTATTCTTTTTTTTTTTTTTTTTTTTTTTTGGTTTGGTCCAGCCCGGCCTCAAACTCACAGAGATCCGCCTACCTCTGCCTCCCGAGTGCTGGGATTAAAGGTGTGCGCCACCAACGCCCGGTCACATCTGTATTCTTACGTGTTTGACACCCACTTGATTTTCACCCACCTGCCCAGTCATCCATCCGCAGACTCTCTCTCAGTCTTTAAAGATTTATACATTTTATTTCGTGTATAGGAGTGTTTTGCTGGCATGAATGCCTGTGTGCCGTGTGCGGGCCTGGGACTTGAGCTGTGAGTCTGAGGGTGCT
This sequence comes from Mesocricetus auratus, assembly GCF_017639785.1. NCBI lineage: Eukaryota > Metazoa > Chordata > Mammalia > Rodentia > Cricetidae > Mesocricetus > Mesocricetus auratus. The sequence goes on along the minus strand of NW_024429197.1, from coordinate 31,688,418 downwards.
GGTAATCAAATCTGGGTCCTCTGCAAGAACAAGTACTTTCAATAGCTGAACCATTCCTCTGGCTCCTGATTCACAGACCTACGTTGTCCTGCTGCAGAGCCTGCTCTGGCTCTGCCTTGGGGCACACATTCATGGGCAGGAACTGCTCCTGTGTTGGAGTCCAAAGGGGAATCTTTCTGTGTTGGATGTGAAGGAGGGCCTAGCAGCACCCTGACCTTCCTTTACTGAAGAGTTGGCAGTGCAGTTCAAATGGCTCACTCATCTATATGCTGGTTTATGTTAGTCACTCAGTTATCCGTACACCAGCTCTCCAACCCCCATGCTTGTGTGGTTAAGTACCAATCTTGCCACCTGTCTGCCAGAACTACCTATTTAGCCCCCAGCTCAACGCCAGCTCGTCTCCCCTTACACCATCAGCGGGGTCTGACACATGGGAAGCTATATTTCAGGCATGGGACACTCATGGGTTCTTGAACTTGATCTCAAAGACCCTTCCATGCTCTACTATGCAGAGGCTAAGGCAGGGTTCCAGTTCTCATTCAGCAAATCCATCCTGCTCCACAGTGACTGTGTACTGATGACCCCTTTTCTGACAGTTTTCAACATGGACTTTATATTCTGGTAGGGACAGAATAAACAAGTAAATAAATGGTTATTGATGTGGTTGTGTGTGGGTGTGGGCCAGACTGCTTCAGGGGAGATCCAGGCTGGATGTGGGCAGAGACAGTGTGCCTGGACTCTGCTGGGTTCTAGGCTGGAATGCACCTCAATAGCAAGGACTACAGGTGGCCAGAGGGACCGCTGGGGAAGCCCTCCTGTGGAAGGGAAACCAGTGCTTACCCCAGAGCATGGCCAGGAAGAAGGACGGGACATAGTACTGGGGTCTTGCTCAAGCATGTGTACTGCTTTTGGTCCCTTACTACATTCTGACAGCTGGGCACTGAGTATTGGCCCAACTTTCAACCTGCTGGACAATGCCTGTGCTGAGCCCCACCCCCCAAGTGCCACATGAGGATCAGTTGTATTACATACATAGGATATGAAGCTTCCTGGATTGTGAGACATCTGTGAGTTTAACAGAAAGAGGAGATATACCTGTAGGATGCTTTATAGTAGTATTCTAGAATATACCATGTGAGTAATGATTCCTGTAACAATCCTATGGGCAAGAATTGCTCCTCATCTATCTGAAGACCACTTTGCTACTGTGCCATAGTGCCTCCAGCCTTTCCGTCCACCCAAAGGCCACCCTCCTGGTGCACCACACCACCCCAGCCTTTGCCCTCCACCCAAAGGCCACCCTCCTGGTGCACCACACCACCCCAGCCTTTCCGTCCACCCAAAGACCATCCTCCTGGTGCACCACACCACCCCAGCCTTTGCCCTCCACCCAAAGGCCACCCTCCTGGTGCACCACACCACCCCAGCCTTTGCCCTCCACCCAAAGGCCACCCTCCTGGTGCACCACACCACCCCAGCCTTTGCCCTCCACCCAAAGGCCACCCTCCTGGTGCACCACACCACCCCAGCCTTTGCTGTCTACCCAAAGGCCACCCTCCTAGTGCACCCCAGCCGCAGGAAGAACTTTTGTAGGGGTGGTAGATTTGAGCATTGAATAACGCCTTCCCAGTTCATGCTGGAATGCATGAACCCTGTCTTTGTCAGCACGTGTCCTGAGTGGCCGAGGCGGGACCTGAATCTTAGGGTCATTGACTTCCTGGACTTCCTCTGCTTTTTCCTGTCTGCACTTCAGGGCTCTTAGAGTGCTACAGAGGAAGGAAATGGGAAGGAAAGCCCAAGGCTCTTACCAAAGCATCCTCCCCCATGTCCTGTATGCAAGGAAAAGGGGGAGGCCCCCTCTCCCCGCCACCGTCTTAAGAAAGATGCTCCCAGGGTGCTCTTAGCCTTCTGCATTAGGGGCCGCTGGGTACCGGTCAGGCCAGGCGTGCTGTGGCTTGGCAGGTGCTGCTAGGCATGCACTCTTTAGTTGAATGGCTCTGCATTGGCGCTATGCAAACGGATCAGCCCCGCCTCCCTATTAATTATGAAGTCTTAGAATGTTCCCCACTATCCCCCGGATTCCTGCTCATGAAACTGCACAGGTCAGAGGCCACACGTGTTTTGCTTTTCTTATTTGAGGTATTATGTGTTCAAGGTAGATTTATGCTACAACCTTTGTTTATTGACTTGTACTTTTCCCTGTGAACCTGATGGAACATGACAGACGATATTTACAAGGCACGTGTTTCCGATTAAATCATGTGAGACATTAAAGCCCGATAAATGAAAGCCGCTTTGAAAGGCCAAGTTCAGAGAAGGAGGCGATCTCTGGCGGGTCCTTGAAGGTGGAATCGTCCCTTCGGCTGGCTGCAGAAAGTGCTGTAGATGGCTGGCAGGCCCTTTGCCTGGATGGGGCCATTTGTCACTGTTTCCCAGCCAGGGACTAGGGCTGCTTAAAACCGGAAACCTGAATCTGAAGAGCCTGTCCTCCCTCTGCTTAGGCAGCAGGGACAAGATGCTTCTTGAGTGCCTACTGTGTGCTGGGCTCTGTCACCTGAGGGAGGGCTTTTCTGCAGTCTAGCAGGGTGAGCCTCGCGACTCTAAGACTGTTGCCATCTAGGGGATGGGATCACAGTGGAATGACCACAGTCCACAGGATGCTCCGATTTCACTATCTGCGACTGTGCGTTTCTTAACCTCACGGTAACATTGTGTTGATAGGTTTGCTCCGAGGCATACAGACGTTGTGTTCATTATTAAGGATATGCTCTCTAGGGGCTGGAGAGATGGCTCAGCAGTTAAAGGCACTGATCGCTCTTTGAGAGCACCTGGGTTCATCCCAGCCCCCACACGGCAACTCACACCTGTCTGTAACTGCAAGATCCAACACCATCACACAGGCCTGCAGGCAAAACACCAATGCACGTAAAATAAAAGTAAATAAAGTTTTAAAAATATTATTTCTGTGGGCACTACAGGCAGACAGTTGTAGCTGTGACCCAGGCCTTCCTGCCACAAAGCTCTTCCAGTGTTAGTCAGGCAGTTCTGTTGGGTGATGCGGGGCAGTCAGTGACTACCAAGTGTGGCCTGGCTGCCTGCTGCGCCAGGCTGCGGGCTTCCCTTGGCCTCCATCAGGCTTCCCTGGAGTGCTGATGGGACATCTTGGTAGGCAGGATTGCCTACTGGAGTCCTTCCATGGAGGTCAATTAAGGGATTTGAGTAAATCTGAAAAGTGGAAACAGCTTGGGGTGGAGGCTGCACCTCCCTCTTTCCCTTGCTCCCCTCTGCCTGTCTCTCCACTGTCCTCTCAGGAGAAGTCTTAGGGTACCACTGAGCTCAGGACTGCTAACAGCCACCTTGGCCTCTCCGGAATGGCTGGTGGTAGGTGCCCTGCAAGCTACTGGAGTGGTTTCACACTAAAGTTTCTCTTTAGAATCTTGGACATCTTGGAGGCCGCTCTGTGGGAGCAGAGGGTGATGGAGAAGAGCGGAGAGTCCTCCCTCCTCAGCCTCCCAGAAGAAGACCCGGCTTTGAAAACTGCCTGTGGAAGGGCCTTCATCTTCTCTCACCGGCCATTTTCCTTTTTCTTTGGTGCCACAGACTTAAAGAGGTATCTGGGAGGTGTAGGCTGTGGCTGTGGAGTTGGCCTGCTTTGCCGTTCGTTAGCTGGGTTCCTTAGGCAGGAGGCATCTCTTCCCCTGGCCTTTGTGTCCTGTTGAGAAATAGTTGCTATAGCAATAAGAGGCAGTTGGATTGAAGGTTTTGACTGTCTAGGAGTCATCAAGGCCTGGGCACAGCCCCAGGTGGCACAGTGCCTCCTTCTGGTCCCCATGCACCCAGTGCCCTTTCGGGCAGAAGTGTGAGGTTGAATTACAGGTGGTCACCTTCCTTCCACGGCCTCCCTTACTTCATCAGCACACTTGGAAAAGAAGCCCTCTTCTGCCTTCCCCGAGCTGTCACAGAGGAAGCCCTGGGAAACTGCAGGTGTCAGGTTACCTTGATGGGCATTTGCCATGGGAGGTCATGCTAGGTCACAGCACGCACTTGACCCCTTAACCTCGCTGCAGCACTCATGGAATGGCACGGGTCTCCGCCCCTTCCCAGGCTCTGCTCGCAGGAAGAGACTTGTTCAGGGTTCGTTGCTTTTGGGTTCCACACCCTATGCTGCTGTCCACCCTTGGAGAGACCGTGGCTCCTGGAAATGGAATACTCATGAGGGCCCCTCAAGTTCCTTCTGGCCTAAAGTCAGCTCTCTTCCTCCTCCTTCAACACCATCCATTGTGCTCTAGGTATATTGGGGGGGTGGCTGTGTGGGAGGGGGTGGGGAGACCCCTGAGCAAAGGCTTGGTTTTAAATGATCAAGTGTATAGCCCTGATACTAACTCTCCTGGCCAAGTTATTCTCTGTGCTTTGTTTGGCGTCTGCAGCCATGAGATTGATAACACCTGCTCCGCTCCTGCTATACGTTTGCTGTAGGCGGCTAAAAGCAGTGTTGCCTGAGAGATGGCAAGAACCAGTTAAAGGTGCTGTTGGGCAAGGCTCTGTGGGGATTGCAGTGGTCTGCAGTGAGCAGGCGACCGTTCCCCCAGGTGAGGACAGGATTTGTGAAGGCTGTGTGGCACTGAGGACCGAGGGAGAACATTTCTATAGAAGGTAATGCTGATGCTCAGAACAGGCTAAACAAATCCCCCTTATTGAAGAATGTTGCTGGGGGCTGGGCTTGATTAAAATTGGAAAGTCTAGGCAGCTTAACTGTGTGGTTTTGCTCATGGAGGAGTCTGAAGCCATGGAGGGTCAGAGACAGTGATGGGCCCATTCACCACCCTGTTTAGTTAGGAGGGGCGGGGCTGGAAGGCCCCTCTGGCCTAGTGAAATTCAGAGTTCTTTGCTCAGCTCTCTGGTGGCATTGGGCTGGGAGGTTGTATTGGCTGTGCAAGAGCTTGCTCGGTGGACCCTGTTTTTCTAGGGATCCCCAGGTGCTACCCCAGTTAGCTCAGAGGAGGGAGCACAAGGGCTTTTGGACATCTCTGGTGTCAGGTACCCTGGGAGGTGTTGCCATTCTTCTTCTCAGTGCTATCTCCTCTCCTGTCAAATGGGGCACAGCCTGTGCCCGGGTTAGTGTAGAGAGTGCATAGAATAGGGTTGGGCACGGGCAGCTATGCAGCGCTCCCTGAGGCTCCATAGAAAGGGGTGGCATTGCCGTTTATATCCTACTGGCAGGGGTGCAGAGGGGCGGGGTGGGGGCGGGAGCAGGCGGGTCATGTATCCCGGGTCCAGCTGACTTTGAAGTTCAGATTTGCTCTGCATCTACTGGGGTGACAAGCAGTGGTGACTTCTAGTGCCTTCACTTCCTGGTGGCATTAGATGGAGGGCAACACCATACCGGTCAAGACTCGTGTGGCCATTTGTGGCCACTCAGTATGCTTGCGGATACCGGGGCTCTGTGACTCAGGGCACTGGGATACCTGGCCCTTGACTAGGAGGGGCAGATCATGTTCGCCATGGCTATCTCCTGGTCCTACCAATAGGTGGAGACTGCTACACCCTTGCTAGACCCAGCTTTGTTCCTGGCCTTGACCCAGGGGGAGTAGATACCAGGGAAGGGAAGGGATCATTTTTATCCCTAGTTCCAGATGGGGACAGAGCGTCAGTGTCTCACACAGGTGGCCCATGTGAGACTAGTGCTGCTTAGAGTACGTGCTGCAAGTCCAGTCCCAGGTGAGTCCTTTTCTGGACGGAGGAGGGGTGGGGGCTTGTGAGGCAACCACTCACAGGCAGGTGCAGGGAGGCAGAGCACTCCCGGGCTTCCTGACTGCATTCCATAAACCCTAGGTGGTGACTGTGTGGCTGGTATAGACGGTGGGCGGGGCGGACTGTGGAGGGAGCTGGGCTCTTGGATGGCAGTGACAACACCTAGGGAGCACCAGTTTCAAACCAGCTGTGTTTGCTGCAGCCTCTTCCTGTCTGGTGACTCACAGATGGGACTCGGGCTGCAGCGTTGGAGCTCTGCGTCTGCCTTGGCCATTGTAGCCGCTTCCAGCTGTTTCGGTTTGTGCATCCCTCCCGTGGGGCAACTGTAAGGCTTAGGGTAGACCCACCCAACACCAGAACTTGATGAGATTGACAGGCGGAGAGGTCCCCGGGTAGGAAGGAACTGAGGGGAGCAGGTTCCGGGAGACTCTGGCCCTAGAGTTCTCTGGGAGGGAGTCCCAGATGAGGAATTCTGATCCCTCCCATGTGAGCTACCATTTCACACCACCCCCATGGCCACAATCAAGACAGAAGGTTAGGAGAGCTGATGAGGGTGTGGAGAACCTGGACTGCTCTGCTCTTCCATGCTGGATGTAAAATGTGCCGCTCCTCAAAAGGACAAGCAGAATTACCTTCTGAGTCAGCACCTACAGCCCTAGGTCGGTACCCAGGAGGATGGAGGAAGTGTGTCTACACAAACTTGCTCACGAGTACTAACAGTTGTAGTGCCTACCATAGCCAGTCAGTGCAAACAGCTGAAATGGCCCGTGGCTGACTAGCAGATAAACAGGAGTGACATGGTAAAGATCATGAGGTACTGATACCTGTGACAGCATGAATATACAGACGCACCTTGGAATCATCCCATCGTGTGAAAGATGCCAGATGAGTATGGGTGTATAGCATGTAACGCCATTTACCTGAAATGGTCTGGAAGGACATGTGTACAGGGACTGGGGTGACTGCTGTGGGAGGAGGTTTCTTTAGGGTGATGGGTGTCGCTCTGACTATAGGGAAACCACCAGAGTGTGCTTCAAAGAGAGAGACTTGAGATGCACATTACAGTTCAATTAAAAACAAGGATACTGGGTATGTGGCTCAGGCCTGAAATCCCAGTACACAGGGGGCCGAAGAAGGAGGACTACCAGTTCTAGGTCAGCCCGGGCTACGTAACGAGACCTGTGTCAAAAAACGAAGATAACCAAACCCCAGAAAAACAAAGCCCTCTGCTGAACCTGCCTACCCCATGGGCCGGCTGTCTCCTCTCTCCAGATCTGCTCTGGAGTGGGACGGGGCCCATGGCTCTGCCTTGCTTTCCCTCTTTCCCTTTAGATGGGTCTCACTGTGCCCAGGCTGGCCCAGGAACTTGTGATCCTGCAGCCTCGGCCTCTCCAGTGCTGACTGTAACCCTACCCACCTGCTGGCTTCCTTCCTAATGGGCTGCCTGGGCTGCTCTGCACCACACAGAGGATGGAACGGGAAGGAAGTGGGAGTTGCAAAGAGATGCTAGTGAGAGAATGGGCTGTGAGCTGCAGCTGTGAGGGAGGAGCACTGGAGGGAGGGGGAGGAGGGAGGGGGAGGGGATGAACCAGGGTGAAGAAATGAGGGCAGGCAGGACTGTGGAGGGGTGAAGACAGGCGGGACTAAGAGAGGGCTGTTGGGAGGTAGGGTTGAGACCTCTGCTGCACAACAGGGGTCCTCAGGCTGAGTGCCTGTGTTCTGTAGTGATCCAGACGGCTGGCATATCTCGGACCCTGGTGGGGCTGTGGCCCTGGCTCCCTGTTGGAGCAGCCCAGCTCAGAGTTAGGACTCAGAGTTGAATCCAGACTCTTCTTCCGGCTAGTGACCTTTTCTCACCAGCCAGCCTCTTCCCGTCTGAGTGTCCTCCTTAGGAGGTGTGGCTTGTGGCAGCCGGCCGTACTCTGGACGGAATTGTTTCCTCTGCCCGCTCACCCACAGTGTGATGGTATTTGGAGGTGGCTCCTTTAGGAGGTAATTGGGTTTGATGAGGTCACAAGGGCAGGTCACAGGGATTACTGTCACTAGGAAGAGAGACGCCAGGCAGTATCCCCACTACACAAACTCAGAGCAAGAATCTAGGGAAGGGCCTGTGTCGAAAACCTACGGTGTTTCACCTTGACTTTCACCTTTTCAGCACCCAGAACCTAGAAATGACCATTTGCCTGGCTAATCTCCATCTGTGGTGCTTTCTGACTCAGACTGCTCTGAGCAAGCTGAGAACTCAGAATAGCAGTGGAGGCAGCTGGGGCAGCATGGCACTTAGCATGAGGTTAGCATACCTGCTGTCACCTGGGACTCTGTATGTGTGTGTGTGTGTGTGTGTGTGTGTGTGTCTGTGTTAGCATACCTGCTGTTACCTGGGACTCTGTGTGTGTGTGTGTGTGTGTGTGTGTGTGTGTTAGCATACCTGCTGTTACCTGGGACTCTGTGTGTGTGTGTGTGTGTGTGTGTTAGCATACCTGCTGTTACCTGGGACTCTGTGTGTGTGTGTGTGTGTGTGTGTGTGTGTTTCCAGGCTCTGTGTGTGTGTGTCTGTGTCTGTGTCTCTGTGTGTGTGTGTGTGTGTATGTGTCTCTGTGTGTTTGTGTGTCTGTGTTTCCAGGCTGAGGGCCTTGGAACCATAGCTGACATGTCTGTGAAGGACCGAGGTTTTTATGCAGTAGAAGCTCTGACAGACTTGGCAGAGAGCAGCATGGGCCAGAGTGTAGGATCAGGTGCCCTGGTTGGGACGCTCTCCGAGTGGCCCTCTAGGAAGGAGCAGTTTGGGCTGCAGGCCCCTAGCACCTCAATGTGGGTGGCAGCTGCGGAACCTGAGTTCAGATGTGGCAGTAGGGCTGGGAGGGCAGGACTGCCTGCCACCTGTGGCTGGGGTGATGGCTAGCATTGCAGAGAGGGCCCCAATTGCTCCTACCCAGGCCCAGCACCCAGATTCTCCAGATGGGAGAATCCCAGCCTGGAACACTTGCGTCATCTCCTGGACAGGAGGACGCTGCTGTGGTGCTGTCCATAGACTGAGGTGGTGGGCCCCTCAGACATCTCGCCAACACCAGTACGTGGGAGAGCGTGCTTGGGAGGGTGCATGGGGTTGGCCTTGTGTCCTGTTTGTTTGCTGTCTGGTCTGGATGGTATGTGGGCAGGGCAGTGAGTCCTCGGAATGTTGGCCGGGGCAGCACAGTGGCTTCCGCTGGGAGAAGGAAGGGCAGACGTCAGAAGTGCGTATAAAGCCTAGAACCAGGAGGCTTCTGGACGGCAGAGGTTTGATTGCTGGAGTAACTCAGTCCTGGCCCCGCCTTATCGGCCCGCACTTGCCGAAGGCGTGGGCCGTGGTGATGAGAGCCACCAGCAGAGCCCAGTTTGGTGATGTCGGCCAGTTGTTAACCTGTCTGTCCTCTGTTCTCATTTGTGAATGGTAACAGCAGTTGGGGCTGTCTGAGGCTGCTGTTGGGGTGAAATGAAGTGGAACACGTACCTGCGTTTGCTGTGGTGCTCAGTAGAGTCGGCACTACGCAGCACACCTCTGCCGTGTAGTGTGGCGGACACCCAGGCCTGCCAGAGAGCTGCGCCACCGCCGCCGCCGTTGCTGTTTCCTCAGCTGCTGCTGCTGCTGTAGCGGTATGGTGCCATCCAGGGCAGCTTTCTGGTGTGGCCTCCCCTAGGGGTAGAGTAGATCCTGAGCTTGCCCCGGGGATTTTCACAGTCTGAACTTGGGGATCAGGAGCAGACAACCGCTCCCCGGAGAAAGGCCTGCTAGGCACAGATGGTAACACTGGACTGTGCTTTGAAGCATGGACTGGGCTCCTGTGAGAGTTGAGTTTTGAGGAGACTTAGAGAGGCCCTGGAATGCTGAGCACAGGAGCTCTCAAATGACCCCCACGATCTGGGGTTGGGTGACCTCTCAGTGGCATTGCTGTGTCCCCTGCACTTCACTCACAGGCATCACATATCATCCTCAGGGTCCTTTCTGACTCTTAGCTGCTGCTTCAGGAACGGGCAAAGCCTGTGTCCTGCCTCCTCGGGCTCCCTTCCTTGTCTGGAGAGAAGGTAACCTCTAGATCACTGGTTCACCTATGAACTCAGTCTGCAAATAGAGACATACCTCCTGAAGATGCTGAGCACCGGGAAGTCAAGTGGAGAGGCATTCACAGCAGAGCCACAGATGGGACCAGGGTGCTCTGGTCCCAAAGCCATTTTGAGAGGCTGGCTCCAAAGGAGAAGGGAAGAACTTGGATGCAGGTTATTGACAGGAGTAGGCCTTGGAATATAGGTGCGATTCTAGGGGCGGGACTAGCATGAGCAAAGGTTCTGAGATGGGAAACAGGTTGTTAATGTGAGGAGCAGAGTACTGTCTGGTAGCACCTAAGGGTGCCAGGGAGAGAAGGGTGAAATTGGAGAGCTTAAGTCCCCAAGCGTTGGAGGGACAAGGAAGTTTGGGGCAGCGCTCTGAAAGATTGGTGTTTTCTCTAGTGCTCTGAGGTGTGGGAAGGGCCTCCATCACATCCAGGAGGGGGCGGCTGCAGGTCCTGTGTTTGCAGAAGAATAACTTGCTACATGAAACCATTATAGAAATCCTCAAGAGATTCCTGCCATTATTCGGGAGGCGATAGCTCTCCCATAGATGTGTTAAAACTTGGGTTTCAAGTGGGGAACAGTGTTGTGTAATTCATTTCCCCTGGTGCTTGATCTGTGATCCCGAGGGAGAGAACAGGAAGGGATTAGTGAGCTCTATATTACAACTTAATTGCTTGAAGGAAAAATATTATTCTTTATTGTTAAGCATTAGCTGCTTCCAGTTTTATTAAACTCTAGCCTGTGAGGAACTCCAGCCTCTTGGAGCTGGCCGACTCCTGAGGGCCAGGAAATCCTCAGAACAACTGTCCCACCTCATAAACAGGGCTTGAGAATTCTTAAATCTCATGCATCTGTACTTGGGCGCAGCATCCTGACCATGGGTTCTAACTCAGTGGTCCCAGGAAAGGCTCCTGCCCTGGGGCCAGGCAGCCAGATCCTCTCCTGAGGTGGAGACTGCTGGCTCATGTTTTATAGTGGGGTGGGGGGCAGTTTTCCTTCTAGGGTACCCACTAGTGCTAGCTGAATACTCTGGTATTGAGCCACACATTTCTCTAGGCCACCTCTTCTCCTTGTTTCCACTCTAGACTGTAAGCTCTTGTGTTCCAGAATCCTGTTTGGAGGGCTAGCTCTGCTCTGCCCTGCCCTGCCCTGCCCTGCCCTGCCCCCTTCCTTGGATAGGCAGGTCCTGGGCTTCTCAGGGTACAGGGTGTAGGGTAGAGGCTGAATGCAACCCCTTTCCTCTGTTGACTGTCCTTCACTGCTGGGTCCACATCCAGGTCCCTGTCTCGGGGAAGGCTCAGCTGGCCCTGTGTGTGAAAAGGACATGCCAATAAATGCAGTGCAGTGGCTAGCGAGTGCGTCTTGGTCTTCCCAGGACGTTGGAACAGTAATACTGAGTAACCTGTCTGTAGTAACCCCTGCCACCCGAAGTCCAGGGTCTGAGCCCAAGGTGGCACAGACAGAGGAAGCAGAGCTGGCCTGTTTGAATCACCTGTCTGGCCAGGGCTTTGTTCCTGGAGGGTGTTCCTGTCTCTGTGTCCTCAGCACAGCACAGTTAGGGGCTAGTCTCTCTAGAGCCCACATGGCTAGGCTGGCAGAGCTCGCCTGAGCTGGCTGTGAGGAGCAAGAAGGCAGAGGGGACCAGGTGGGACCAGTGGCTTACAGAAAGGAAGCGTGAGGGCAGCTTGAGGAAGTGCACGGATGCCCGAATAAAAGAATAACAAATATTTATTTGGGGAACCCTCACACAATGAAGGTAGAGCCACCGTGGTCTTCTGCCCCTGGAGGCCCAGGATATGATCAGAGAGAGAGAAAGACAGAGACAGAGACAGAGAGACAGAGAGAGACAGAGAGAGACAGAGAGAGACAGAGAGAGACACACAGAGAGAGACACAGAGAGAGAGACACACAGAGAGAGAGAGAGAGAGAGAGAGAGAGACAGAGACAGAGACAGAGAGGGGCAGGCCACTCCTCTTCCTTATACGGGATCTTGTCCACACACTGAAGCCATACTCTAAGACTCGTACCCCAAAACTATTGGCAGCACAAATTCCCACTGCAGAAGTGTGATGTTCTGAGCCTGAAAGGACCCTGCCCCAGTCACCAACTGTGTGTAGTGTCCTTTGTTTTTGTCATCATTCTTGTTACTTCCTCTGCCCCAGCTTGGTCATACTTATTCTGGGAGTACCAGGCCTGTCTCCCCACATGCCCATGCCATTCCCTGCCTAGAGTGCCCACTCTTCTCTATTTGGCTAACTCCTGAGACCCATTTCAAACTCACTAGAATGCCCTGACCCATTTCAGGACTCCCAGTCCCTGGAGTGTCTATCCACACAGTGCTAACCACCTGTGCAGTGATTTCCTGCATTCTGTTCCCCTATGATCCCCCCCCATGGCAGTGACCTATGGAGGCCAGGATGATATCCTGCATGGCACCCCAGGATCCATGGGGTAGACGCTCAAGGAAGGCTGGCTGGGGGGCTAATAGTTGATTGTGTCTCCTTATGTGTGAACTCCACTGTGCTTCTCAAAGCTGCTCCATGCCCATAACCACTAGCAGTCCAGCTGTCTGTAGGCTAGGTAGCAGACAACAAGGTATGTTTTCCAGAGGGGGAAACTGAGGCTCAAAGGGATGCCCACTGTGCTGACACCACATCCCCAGCCTGCAGCTGCCTTCCTCCTGTGGAGCTCATCTGCTGGGATGAAAAGGTGTGTCTGGGGTGGGGGTGAGAGACTGCAGTGGTTCTGACCGGGACAGGGGCCAGGAAGGGGCTGGGAGGCCGGAGGATCATGCTAGCCCTGGCTTAGCTATTCTGGCCTCACAGACTTCTGGGAACCATCCCAGTGGCTGACCAGAGCTGGCCATGCACGTCTAGGAGTCTTAGAGGCTATGTGTGTGGTGGTGGTGGGTATGGGTGAATGTGTAGGTCCTGTGTCTCTGAAAAGTTGGGATACTTATCAGAACAGCGAGATGGGAGATGCCATTGCACGGTCTGGCCGTTAAAGACTATGTTGGCCATAGTGGTGGCTCCCAAGACTGTCCTTGGAAGATGAGTTCAGTCCTGCCTGGTGAGACCTGGTGCTGTGATAAGCCTTTACCTTCTTTGCCTCAGTTACCTTACCTGTTCCATTAGGTAATAGTAGCTATGGAGGGGCTTGTTGGGAGGTAAAGTTGCCCAGAACATCCTGTGTCCACAGTTCCCTCCTCTACAGCACAGAGCTGACCTCCATCTTGCTTATTTCCTAGGGCTACACAAGGGCCAAGGAAAACACCCCACTCCCGGGGAGAGGCGTGGGAGCTGGAACTGGTGGAGGGTGAGATGAGCTAAGAGAAAAGAGGGGTACGATTTGAATCGGCAGAGCAGACTGGCGTGGGGCTCACCCCCACTCCCATCTTACTCACGTGAACTGAACTGGTAGGGACCCACCCGAAGGACCCGCGTAGGATGGGAGGAGCTAAGCAGGGTCATCTGGGGACTGTGTGATAGTGAGCTGGGGATGTATGAATAAAGCAGATGCAAAGGCCATTTGAGACATGGTGTTTCTATAGAAGTTATGCTTGAAAGAGTCATGGCTCTTGGGCCGGCAGCAGCTGGATGGATGTGGGGCAGGATAGGTGTTCCAACTGTGGCAACTGATGGACGGGGTGTGGCTGGGCCTGTTGGAGCGTGGACATGATGGATGGCGCATGCATGGAGGCGGGTGTGAAGGTGAGGGAGCTGACTTGTCAGGCAGGAGGCCATAGCAGCCCTCGCAGGAAGGACTCACCGGAAGAGCAGGGAGCACTGGGCTCTGTGGGACCTCTCGAGGGGTAATTTTGGCTTGGGCGGGATAGCCACTGATCAGATTGTAAGTCAGGTATGGCATTGCAGAGAGTGCAGCAGATCAAAGCTGGGGCGATTGGGCGCTGATTAGACGCTGCGAGGAGGCCAGACTCATCACCGAGGAATGCACACAGGCCGGCCCACTGACGGGGATAATAACAGATCAGGCTGGCCGCAGACACCGCGGCGCTCAGGACTCAGTCCTCTGTGGCAGGGCAGCCACAAGGAATGGCATGTTTGTAGGCTTCCATGGGAGTGGGCTCAAAGGTGGGTGGCAGCACGCAGGGTCAGCTGCATGGTCAGTCCCCTTGGTGGTCTCTGCTGGTGTCTTTGCAGCCTGTGAGTGGGGACTACTCTGCCAGCTGTGCCTTGGCAGAGGGTGGCTCAGTAGCACCTCGTCTCTCTGTGTGCTTACCTGCGCAGGCCTGCCTCTGTAGTGCTTCTGGAATGTTCTCCCCCGGAACTTCGCTCATCTCTTCTAGGAAGTCTCCCCTAACCACCCGTCCCCATTTCTCCTTTGGGTCCCATGGCCCCACCCTCCCACCTATGACTTCTTTAGAGGCAGCGAGCCTCTCCTACATCCTCAGTGTGTGGTGATAATATTATTTATGATTTATTAAAGCTTGTCTGAGGATTCAGAAAGCAAATTCAGCCACAAGCCACAGAAGCCGGACACACACCTTTAATCCCAGCAACCAGAAGCTAGGAGGTGGTGATACACACCTTTAATCCTAGGACTCAGGATTAAGAGGTAGATGGATTGGAGTTCAGGGCTACCCAGGGATACATGTGATTGATTCAGTCTAAAAGAGTAACATATCACACACCTTTAGTCCCAGCACTGGAGGGGTATAAAAGATACAAGCAGGGTCTTCAGTATTCAGTAGGAGGCATTCATTCTCCAGTCACGCTGAGGAGAGGTTACATACAGTCTGAGGCTTGGTGAGAGCCCATGGAGGCAGGACCAGCCATTTCAGCCTGACGTAGAGGTGAGAGCTAGTGGCCAGCTGCTTTGCTTTTCTGATCTTCAGTTTAAAGTTTGAACCCCAATATCAGTGTGTCTTGACCCTTTTATTATTCGTGCTACATCAGTGTCTACCCAGGGCACACAGCAGATATCCAGCTGGGTTCACAGATTTGAGCAGAGCCAAGTCTCCAGAGCCACTATGCTGACAGAGAACAAAGATGGGCCTGGATTGGCTTCCTGCCCTGGGAGAAACCCCAGGACTTCTGTGCAGAGAGGCTGCTCAGGTGGGGAAAGACGGGTAGCTCTCCCCTAGCTGGTATGGGGGCTGCAGGCAGAGGCTTTGTGTAAAGGAAGAAGGAAACAGTGTTGGATGGAGGAACCTGGACTCCATCCTGAGGGCACTAAAGGTTCTTGATCTGGGGACCAGCAGAGAATGGGCTGTGTTTCAGGGGGCTCCGAAGGTTGTGTTGGTGCTTTTGCTTGGCAGTGAGGATCTGTGAACCTTCAGCTCTACTCTGATGTGACTTGTACTAATTATGTCTTGCAATGCAATGTGAGGTTCCTGCACACTAGTCCCCATCTGGGTCCCAATGGCTCTCTAGCCTTTTCAGCTCAGCTCAAAGGTTAGGGAGAATATGATGTCCCCTCGGGCCTCGGCTCTCCATAGGTTGGACTAGCCCCAAATCAAGCCAAACCTTTGGTTCACACACTCTGCAAACTCACATGCCTCTATGTGCTGGCCTTTTGCTGGGCCTGGGATGCGGTGCAGCTCAGCTGCCTTGGAACAAGGCAAAACGGGGTAGGCTGTGAGGCCTGGGCGTGACCACTATGACCCAGGAATGTCCTATGCACAGGTTGCTGTCACTGCCATAGGGCTCTCACTTTCGGGCTCTGCCACCCTCCCTTCTCCAGACCTGCACCCCCAGCACTGCTTGGCCCCTCACTCTCCCTTCTTCCCTCGTCACAGTCTTGGCAGAGGGGACAATGAGAGTGATGAGGTTTTACCAAGCCTTTTCTGGCACTTGCTGGCAGCACTTCTCCCGCAAAGTGCTTCTGAGGAGCTGGTATGCACAGCTGCATGGTGGGAAAACCTTGGGAGACAGAGGAGCAGGGCATGCTTCTGAGGGGCTGGAGAGAGGTCTGGACACCCCCATCGTGGCCGGGACCTTGTGGAGTTCAGAAGGAAGGAGCACAAAAGTCGTCACCCTCACAGCTGCGATGTGCATCCTTCATCCTGCTCTTTGGCTCTCCTCCAGGCCCATGAGTGTCCAGTGTGGGGAAGGGGTTCCGCCCCACGCCCCAGCAGAGTAACACGGATCAGCCGTGACCCAGCAGAGTAACACGGATCAGCCGTGACCCAGCAGAGTAACACGGATCAGCCATGACCCAGCAGAGTAACACGGATCAGCCAAGCCCCAGCAGAGTAACACGGGTCAGCCATGACCCAGCAGAGTAACACAGATCAGCCATGACCCAGCAGAGTAACACAGATCAGCCATGACCCAGCAGAGTAACATGGATCAGCCATGACCCAGCAGAGTAACACGGGTCAGCCGTGACCTAGCAGAGTAACATGGATCAGCCAAGCCCTAGCAGAGTAACACGGGTCAGCCATGACCCAGCAGAGTAACACGGATCAGCCATGACCCAGCAGAGTAACATGGATCAGCCATGACCCAGCAGAGTAACACGGGTCAGCCATGACCCAGCAGAGTAACACGGATCAGCCACGCCCCAGCAGAGTAACACGGATCAGCCACGCCCCAGCAGAGTAACACGGATCAGCCACGCCCCAGCAGAGTAACATGGATCAGCCACACCCCAGCAGAGTAACACAGATCAGCCATGACCCAGCAGAGTAACACGGATCAGCCGTGACCCAGCAGAGTAACACAGATCAGCCGTGACCCAGCAGGCCTGTGGGTCAGCACTAGAGGGCAAACTGGGATAGGGCGTTTGGAGCTTCCATCCTGATCTAGGACCTGCCTGTGTCAAGTTCCCTCTGTAGCAGCCTTAGCAATTGGTCACCCTCTGTGAGCAGGAGAGGCTCTGGGGACTGGTGTCAACCTCCTGTCACTCCTCAGGACTGGAACACGCACCCCCCCACCTCAGACCTACGTTCCTTTCCTGTGCCAGGTGCCTACTGAGGCTGGAGAAGACAGGAATTGGGCATGGTCCTTCACAGACTGGAGCTGGCTTACAGGTCTCCAGAAGAGGAATCTGCAGTAGGCATCTCCCTCATCCCCAGTCCAGAGAGGAGGATACAGAGGACTCGCGTGAGGTAGTGCTGTAAAGAAGCAGAGCTGGCCTTGATGTGTCTTCCTAATGCACTGTGGTGTGTACCGCTGCTGCCACAGGCTCCTGTCACCATGAGCTGCAGTACCTGCTGTACCTTCCCAGTCATGGTGGGCTGAGACCGTGAGCCAAGATAAGTCTTCACCATCTTCATTTGTTTCCATCATAGCAATGTAAGAGTAACCATCAATAGTCCTGTCCCTTCCCTTCTCACCTGGCCTCTGGATCTGCCCTTTCTCTCCAGGAGCCAGGTCAGAGGGCAATGGTGGGTTCCAGTGAGTGAGGCAAGGTACCCTGTATCTGTAGGAACCAGCACTTAGGTCAGTTCCAGGGCCTTTGCCATCCCTTGCGAGCATTGTCCCGTGAGGACTTGTATAGTATAGGCAGCCCACGAGTCAGTCAAGGATGTGCCTGATCTTTCCTGGTTGTCTGTGCTGAGCAGGACACAGCTTGCCCAGTGAGCATCCATTTTCTTCTGCTTACAGCTTTGCATGAATTCTTCTCCCAAATCCCCGTTGCAGGTCCAGACCCTCCTCCTGGTTCCTGCCAGCGTATTCCACCCGGCTGGCACCATCCTTGAGCAGCCTGGCAGTGATGGTGTTGCAATAGTCCAGGCAAGGAATGACGAGGCCTTGAAATGGATCCTGTGCCCAGGGCGCTGCCCAGGGTTGGCTACACTCCTGGTTCAGACAGCAGGGGATGGTGATTCCATCCTGCATGCCGAGCTACTGGGGGAAGTCGGTCTCAGAGACGTCTCATCCTTATCCATGCAGGGTGTGCTAGAAGCCATAGTGGCCCCAAGGTAGGACTTGCTTGCTCACCATGTGACTTTCAGAGTCTTGTCTGGTATAACTGGGTAGTATTTCTGCTACTCCATGTGGTTTATAGCTCATAGGCTATTTTTTCTTTTTCTGTTTTATTAAGGTGAGAAAGGAAGGGGCCTAGGCTCTTATTCAAGGTGACCCTTACTCAAGGTGACACAGCTCCATTGGGAACAGAGGCCAGTGGCTGTCACGTTTTGTCCCTCACTCCAGTCTGGTGTTAGTGCCAGTGGATGGCAGACTGGGTGCTCATGGGATAGGCAGCATTCACTTCTTTCCAAGGAGCCTGTGTTGGTGGATAGGGAGGTAGGTCTTTTCAGTCTTTCTGGGCTCTGTGTTCTTCACTGTGACATCAGCATAATGGTCTTTGCTTACAAGGACATTAGGGCAAAGGCTGTTGAATAAGAAAGTTGTTTGTGTGGTTTTAGAAACTAGCATCAAAGACCTCCCTCCCTCCCTCCCTCTCTCCCTCTCCCCCTCCCCCCCCCCTCCCTTCCTCCCTTCCTCCCATAAGCCTGCCTCATGCCTAACTGGGCTGGGCACTGAAAACCTAGAGAACCAATCCATTCCTGCTTTCAAGAAGTTCACAGACATGGACAGAAGAGGGTAAGGAAACAAGCACTTTCCATGCCTGGGTACTGTAAGGACACAAGGTCCCCTCCCCTGGTAGGGCTGCTTCTGCTTCTGGTAGGGTGGGGGGGTCCTCTCAGAAAAAGACCCAAGACTGGTGACCGGGAGAGCTATAGATCTGCAGTACTGACATCACCCCGCTGAGCAGCATGTCCAGCAGCAGGCAGGCATTCTAGACCTTCTCGTGTGCCCTGCTGGGTAGTGAAGGTGTGCTCAAGAGCACTGGTGTGCTGAGGCCTGGCCCAGGACCACGTCTGACATTTAACTCAGTCTTTGTGCTTTTGAAACCCTGGTTCTTTCTGAGATGCCGTGCCTCTCCTCACTTGGTTTGTATGGGGCCGCGACTTCTGGTGCCTGCACAGGAGAATGGGGCCGTCTGTGGTTCAGGGTCCAGCAGGTCTTGGGGTCTTCATGGCTGTCCCAAGCGTTCCCCACCCCCAGCTTGCTGAGGCTCCTGCCCAAGCAGCAGATGCTGCAGGTCAGGCATTTAGCCTCACATCTGCTTTCTCTTCTCCTTTCATCTGAAACCCAACCAGACTGTCTCAGTAAACAAACAGTAAATTCGACAATACAATCTTTTTGAAATGCCTTGTAGTTATTTTAAAGCTATTTGGGGATTTATTTTAAAATAAATAATTGTGGGCCCAGCTTCTATAGTCATCCAGCTGCTGGGGGCACCTGCGACTGCTGCCTCCCACGAGTGCCCTGCTGGTCTGCAGAGGAGGCAAGGGGACATGGATGCTCACTCGACCCACGTCCAAGCTCGTGCTCCGTCTGTGTCTCAACAGTGGAGACTGCAACGGCAGGAAAACCTGGGCCCCCAGGGGAAGGCGAGTGTAGAGTGGTGTTCCACTTTTCTTTCTGTTGCTGTGACCAAATGCAACCTGGAAGAGGAAAGGGTTTGTGCGACTCACACTTGCATGTCGCATTCCATCACTGAGGGAAGTCAGAGCAGGAACTCAAGCAGAAGCTTGGAGCAGACACCATGGAGTAGCACGGCTTGCTGGCGCACTGGCAGGCGCAAAAGCTTAGTTAGCTTTCTTATGTAGTCAGAGATCATCTGCCCGTGGACTGGTGCCACCCACATCAATTGACAATCAAGACAACCCCTCACAGACATGCTCACAGGTCAACCTGATCTGGGCCACTCCCCAGTTAAGACTTTCTTCTCATGCAACTCTTAAGTTGTGTCAAGTTGATAGTTAAAGTCAACTAGGATACTCCATCACTTTTCAACTCTATATGCAAACACATCACTTTAAATTATAGCCTTTCGATACCTTATCCCCAAGATCTCATGATAATATAATACAAACAAAAACAAATTTTTTTTCGACACAGGGTTTTTCTGTATTGTTTGGAAGCCATCCTGAAACTCGCTCTGTAGACCAGGCTGGCCTCGAACTCACAGAGATCCATCTGCCTCTGCCTCCTAAAGTGCTAGGATTAAAGGCGTGCACCACCAATGCCCAGCAAACAAAAACAACTTTAAAAGTTCTAGAGTCTTCAGCTGTGGTACCTGTGAGACCCTCCAAACAAGTTCTCAAGAATTTCAACATTTTTAAAGCCCAAGTTCTTCTAGGGTGTGGTGGTGCTTGCCTTTAATCCCAGCACTCAGGAGGCAGAGGCCAGCAAATATCTCTGCATTTGGGGCCAGCCTCCATAGTGAATTTCAGGCCAGCAAAACAAAACAAGCAACCCCAAACAACCCACTAAGGTAGTTTAAAAACTCAGTGTGTTAATTGTGGACTCCCATGAAATAAAAAGCAAATCATATACTTAACTTATTCTTAAAGGGAAGAACTGGAGCATACAATTGATCAGATAAAAGAAAAACCAGAAATGCAGGAGTGTGAATCTACATTCTGTACCCCAGTGCCCTAGCATCTGGGACTCATGATCTTTTGCTCCAAAGGACTTGCACAGTCACAGTCACACTTCTTTCAACTCTGTGTCCATAGCACACACAGCTTGTCTCAGGCATAGGTTGGCTCCACATCGTATTTGACAAATGTTCCACAGTCCTGGCATCTCCAGTATCCAGGGACCCTCGCTACAGTTGAAGCTGTATCTTCATTAATGATGTCTCTTCAGGGATTCGGATCCTACCACACAGAGCCAAACCTCATCTCCAGTATCCTGGGACCCTCGCTACAGTTGAGGCTGTATCTTCATTAATGATGTCTCTTCAGGGATTCGGATCCTACCACACAGAGCCAAGCCTCAGCTTCTCCCCCTGGCCCTGTCAGTTTCTGATGTCTTCAGAAACAGTGACGTGTGAATGACTCTTCACATTGCCAAGTTCAGCCGCCAGCTTGAGGTGTAGCCTCCTCCCTACGATGGATTCCGTGTGCTGACTGCTTCTCTGTGGTCCAGAGGAAGCACAGATTTCACAGCAATGGCGCTGATCTCTTATCAGCCACACCCAATTCTTTATGCCTAGCTGGTCAGCACACACAGCTTCTCAGTCCAAAACGTCACACAGGTGGCCCTTGTCCCAGTCCTGGTGAGAGTCCCTGCTCCCCTCTGAAACCTCCCACGCTAGGCTTGCATTGTCTGAATTCTCTCAGCATCTCTTCCAAGCTTCCATGAGAGTGGCCCATGGCTTTCCCAGCCCGAAGTCCCAACTATTTCATAAAAATGTTATGTCCGAGGCATAATAGCCAGATAGTCAGGTTCATCATAGCCACGTCCCACACCACTGTACCACTTTCTGCTCTAGTTTCCATTCTGTTGCTGTAATAAAACACTGTGATCAGAAACACCTTAGGGGAGAAATGTAACTTCCAGGTCCTAGTCCATCACTGAGAGAAGTCAGGGCAGGGATTCAAGAAGGAGCTTGATGCTGTGCATGATGGAGTAACACGGCGGGGCTGGCTCACTTGCAGGCTCGTACTTGGCTTGCTTATATCCTGGCCGTGGGGTAGTGCCAGCCGCAGGGAGCTGGGCCCTTCGGCATCCACTAACAGTCAAGGCAGTCTCCCACAGACGTGCTCACAGGCCTGTGTGGTGTGGGTGCTTCAGTGGGACACTATTCTCAGGTGACTCCTCGCTGTCAATTTGACAGTTAAAACTAACCAGGACAGACGAGAGCTTTCTGGCTGCAGAAGGCTGAGGAAGAAACAACAGGGCTTGTTTTAGATCTGCTCCCAGGAGCAGGGCCATAGACCCACCCCAATGACAGAAATAATCAGAAAGTTGGTTCCAAAGAGGCCAGATGGAGTCTTCTAACTGGGAGGGGTTTCTGGAGACTGACCCGTCCACAGTTTTCTCTTCACACCCCCTCTGCAGCCGCCCTGGACCAAGGGGCCTCCTTTCCTCTTGCTCCACCTCTGACTGACCTGTACCAACTCTTTGAGGTCTCCACTGAGCTCAGAGGCCCTGGAACCCATAGTTTCTAAGCTTTAGGAGAACTGTGTCTAGGAAGGTTCAGGCTTGTGGTCCTGGCCTTCAGTGAAGTGACAGATTCTCCTCACCAGCGTGAACTAGAAAATAACCTAAGAGCGGAGACCTGGCTTTCTTCCCAAAGCCAGGCAAGCTATTGGAACTTTCTGGGCCCCGGTTTCCTCCTGTGGTGGGATGAACAGCAATGACCTGTTTCCAGGTCTTGAGACCCAAGAGCTGCTGTTCCTGTTGGAAGACCCCTGGCCAAAGGCTCTTGACCAGCGGCAGGACCCTCCAGGCGTCTGCCGTGCTGTGGGAGTAACTGTGGTTCTGCACCTCATGCACAGGCAGGACTGGGCTCATTTGACCTTAGGCTGTCCACTCCCTGTGTTTCCCAAGGACTTGGGGCCAGGGAACAGTGGAGGAATCCCACATTATGGGGATGCTTTCTAAGTGCCAGGAGCTTCAGAGATGTTTATTCTCTCCACAACTCTGGCAGGAGGACACCATTGTTCACATTTCATACATGAGGAGCCTAAGGCTAGCTTGGAAGGGACATGGAAGGCAAGCACCAGAAGCCAGCTCCCTCCCTCGAGAGGGAGGAAGACCGAGAACCTCGAGTTCCGGGCAGGGAGGATGCAGGGATGGCGTGAGAGCCTGTGAGAGGCAAGGGTGCTCCTGGCGGGTGCTTAGGCCAGGGTCCAAATAGAGTGCGGCCCAGGCCTTGGGAGACGTCTGGTCTGCGTCCTTCTATTTATTTGCACATCACCAGATGTAAACTAATTTGTTTAGCAAGAAAAAACACATTTTTATGGCCCTTAAACTGGGCTGTTTTCCTCTGGCTGTCCATGGTGCACTGGTAGACTGGCCAGGAAGCAGAACTTTTGGGAACAGGCTGAGGTGAGGCTGAGGCTGGACTGTTTTGTGCAGGGTGTTTATCCACAGTGGTTCCCTAGCAGCTCCTACTCTGCTGCAGCAGTCTGTGCATTTCTCACAGGCTGTAGGCTGTGCTGTGTCCTCATTTTCTCTCCCCAAGAGGAAGCCTGTTTGGTTCCTCCAGCTCTGCTTGTTTTGACGAGTGGTGGTGGCCATTGCTAACTACCCCACTATACCTCACAGACAAACCACAGTCATCGCCTGTCTGGGCCCCTGCCTGGTGCAGGAGAAAGTGAAAGGCACCCTAAGAATAGGAGCAGAGAAACTCAGACTTCTTGGGTGCATACTGCGTGCCTACCGCTGTAAGGTCCTTTCGTGAGTCATGTCACTTAACCTTTGGGACTAGAAAATAGGCATTCCCGTTCCCACTTTGCAGACAGTGCTCAGAGAGGCCAAGAGTGGGGTGTGAAGGCTTGTCTCTGTAGAGCCTGGAGCAAATGCTGAGAGTAAATGCCTGTGTTTGGAGGGGTTCTCAAAGCTCTGCGTGGAGGAGGTGCAGGGAGGAAGATGCCTTGCCTGGGCCCTAGAGGGTGCTCGAGGGTGTACCGTGAGCTTAGGATGGCGCTGGGGGACGGGGAGGGTTGCTTCTGGCCCCTGGACCCAAGCCTGGCAAGCTGGGAGAGCAGCTCTATGACCAGAGAGGGACTAGATTCCTCTCGATTTGCCCAGTTTTCCCTGAGGGACTGTTCCGTGACTGGCATAGTGCTGGGTGATTTCTGCCCAAGCTTCTGCTCTACTGGGCACAGGAACCTCTCTTAGGGAGTGTCCTGAGCAGTGCAGGATACATGGGTCACAGTGGGACCAGTGTGTAGCTTCTGGGGATGCTGTTTGAGTCTCGCAGGAATGAGGTTCCCAGCTGAGGTGCAGCGCTAGGGTGGAGCGAGGGGTGCTGGAAGGGTGAGGGTGGGCTCAGAGATGAGGGTAAAGAAGCTGTGACGGAAACTTCTGTGACAGAAGTGGCACAGAGATGGCACCCACTCAGGCTGGGGCTGCTACTTGCAGTGCCAGAGAGTAACCAGGAGTCTGCCCCACCCAAGGGTCTTTCCCTACCCCTGTCCCTCAAGTGGAACCACAAAGCTTGTGCATGTCAGGCTTGTGGTACGGGGTGTCCCACATCGCTGCTTCCCGTAGGCCTGATCTAAACCTCAAACCCAAACCAGAGCAAATGGTGCTAATTTGCTGAATCCCAGACTGAACCCAAGGATTCATTTTTTTTGTACCTGAACCAAGCCTCATGATTTCTTGCTGAAAATAAGATAAAATAAAGGTTCTATTTAATTTGAAGTCTGAACCATGCCTTTTTCTCCTCCTGTGCTGTCACCCGGAGCTGCTTGGACAAGGCTGAGTTGGCTGCTGGCTCTGGGCTTGCAGGCGGAGGGGAGGGGGGAGATGCAGTCCGGTTGAGTGTTACTGGGGGCAGCTTTGGTGGAAAAGGTGGTAGACAGTGTCAGCCCTGGCAGAAGAAGCCAGAGGGCTGGATGGAGCCTGGGCCTTTCTGCTCCCTGCCTATGTAAGCTGTGCTGAGATGAGGGGGCTGGCCTGTTGCCGGGAGTCAGGAGTGCAGTCCTCTGAAGTCTGTGCATGATTCAGCCACACAAGCTGATTTTAGTGATGTTGCACACTGGTACAGTTCAGTTTTTCATTACCTTCTTAGCTTTCCCTGTGGACCAAAGACAGGCTGGGGTGTCTTGGTAAGCTGTGGGGTATCCCATCCCCTCATTTGAGGCTAAGTCAGGTACAAACCCCAGCTTCTGGTTTAAGGAAGCAGGGAGGTTATGGGCAGGACACAGGCTTCTGTGTCAGCGTGTCCTGTTTCCCTGTGTACCACAGGCAGGTCACTAGCCATCTCAGAGGCTCATCTTATGGGCTGAAAAGATAGCTGAGGGATTAAGAGCACTTCATGTTCTTCCAGAGGACCCAGGTTTGGCTCCCAGCACCCACATCAGGCCATTTACAGCCATTGTAACTCTAGGTCCAGGACGTCTGACCCCTGGCACCTGCAGGCACCTGCACACATGTGGTGCACACAGGCTCACACAGGCACACACATACACATACACAGAATAAATGAACACGTTTTCAAGCAGCTAAACAAGATCCTGAGGTAATAGTTGTCTTATCCTAGCCAGAATTAAGGCCACAGGATGGCGTGGCATATGGAAGGTGCTCAGAGGGTAATAGTTTGCATGAACGCAGGAATGAGAGTGATTTAAAGGGTTGAGCTCAGAGAAGAGGCTGTTGGGGGGAGATTCAAGATTGCTGAAGTTATGCAGACCCCACATCTAGTCTAGTAAAACCGGGGGTGTCAGAGGACCAGCTGTTACCAGGTGACATTCAGCCTAGTGAGACTCCTGACCTGAAGCTAGTGAGCAGTACTGAGTTAGCAGTACTAGATCATTAGCACTGAGTCAGGAGTACCAAGTCAGGAGTACTACATGCTGTCCATTTTACCATGGGCACAGTGAGGGAGGGATCTCCAAGTCTTTCTGCTTGAACTCCCTGGAAGCTTGGCTTGCCACATTCTGCTGGCATGACCTCAAGCCTTGCCTTCTATAAAACAGCTGTCAGGTCCCTTCTGGTGCTGCGGGGTCATGGGCCTGGCACCCTGTAATGGGCACAGTGTTAACTCAATCTTGAGGTGCCTTGCTGAAACCCTAGGGTTTTGCTCGTCTGCCACCCCTCACTTCCTTACACATCCCTTGGAGGTCATGGGCCTGTTGTGGTGTCCTCCTTGGTGTTTCACAGGGCACAGGGTCACAGGGCTCCGAGGCAGACAATACCAGCATTAGCAAGAGCATCTCTGCAAGCCTTGGAAGCACAGTTAACTGGGTTCTGTTCCCAGAGGTGGAACCGGAGGCACCAGGAACAGAAGAGACTGAGGTCTGCCATGGATGCCAGTGAGCTTTGTTTTCAGAGAGCCCCTCGGTAGAGCTGGGCAGACCCTGAGAATTGTCCTTTCTGGCTATCTCCCACAGAGGTGCAGAGGTGTTGGCCAAGACCCATCCTTCAGGTGGTGCCAATCCAAATTGCCTTGACCCAGGCGCTTTCTAATTTCTGCTCCCAAGGTTCCTTTCCCCACATCCCTGATGAGCAGCTGCCCACAAAGGTGTCTGTGTATGCTTGCCGCATTCGGACTGTCACTATCCTTCTTGGAAACGGAATCTGTAGGGTGGAAGATGGTTTCTTTCTTTCTCTAGGAAAAACTCAGCCTAGGTAATTGAACGTCATCCTTCTGAAAAGTGTGTCTGCCTGTGTAGCAAGTGCTCATGTATGCTACTCTGTCCCAGCCTCCGATCCAGGTGACTAAGAGGAAACCCAGTGTTCTGGGAGAGTGTGGGCTGCTAAGGAGTGGTCAGTGCCTACCGGGAGGTGTGCGTGAGATGCAGAGTCAGGGCTTGAAGCCTGGTTCTCGCCTCCCTCTGGGCTGCTTGGCCCTCACTCTCCCTGAAGCATACCTGGAAGAATAGACTGATTTTGATTTTCCCATGACAGGCCATTTTCCGGGAGGTGGCTTCAGTGCCACTCACATTTTTTTTTCAGAGGTTGTCCAAGCCATGTCAGTGATGTATTAATGTCAAGAAGTACCGAACCGTGGCGTGGTCGTGGACAGAGTTTAAGCCATCGAGCGACATGGTCCTAAACTGAGTGTATGATTAGGGAGGCTCAGGGCTTAGAGGGATCCAGACAGAACAAGGCTCCCACATCGTTGGCGCCACTCAGCCTTTATAGGCAGGCAGTGGCAGGGAACACACAGCACTTGCCAACTGGGTGATAAGGCTCTGGTGCTGGAGTGGCATGCTGGACTGAGGCTGAGTGTGTGCCTCAGCTGTGAGTTGGGTAGGGCGTGGCAGGCAGAGGGTGGGGCTGCTGCAGATGCAGACACTCTTGCTGTCCTGGGCACATCATACCATACAGAGTCCAGGCCGCAGGCCTGCCTTGATGGGGTCCCTAAGTTAAAGACTTCCCAGGCAGAGAGAGGCCTTGCTGCCTGTCCAGCTCAGAGTGTTGCAGCTGGAAACATGCCGGCAGGCCCACAGCTCAGTAGATAGTTCAAGGATGGGGGGCGCTCTGGGTTTGAGAGTTGCAGAGTGGGACTGGGGAGATGGCTCTTTCAGAGGTCCTGAGTTCAATTCCCAGCAACCACATGGTGGCTCACAGCCATCTGTAATGAGATCTGGTGCCCTCTTGTGGCATGCAGGAACACATGCAGACAGGACATTGTGTACATCATAAATAAATAAATCTTAAATAAAAAAAAAGGAGGGATTCAGTCTCCATTGATAATTCTGGCTTAAGTTCCTGATCTCCAAAGACTCTGACTGCAAGACACCTAATGCATATAAAGTCCGTGAAGAGAGTGGCAGAGTGACTTTTCTGGGAGAGGGACAGAAAAGAGCCAGGGAAGGCTTCCCGGAAAAGGTGACTTTGTTGCTGGATGTTGTGCGATGTATCAGTGTCCACAGACAGGAGCGTGAGAGGCCCGGAAGCAGAGCTCCATACGGTGGACTGGAGCGTGAGAGGCCCGGAAGCAGAGCTCCATACGGTGGACTGGGCCCGATGGGTGCAATGGTTCCATTCTGCATGGCGTGGCTTCGGCAGGTGGAGTTTCTTGCCCAAGGTGATGGAGGCCAGCTGTTCTAACTGTTCCAACTGCTTCCCAAGACCCCTCCCTGGGGAAGCTAAGGCTGTGCCCTGAGCTTCTGTCCCACTTAGCAGCTGGAGCAGTGAGGACGCCTGGCAGGTGTGTTAGGGTTGCCTGGAAGGCGGGCTTTGACTCAGATCTTGGGCCTTCTCTCTTCCTAGCTAGGAGGAAGTCTAAATGAAATTAAACAGTCTTCTTTTTTTAATTAAAAAATTTTAAATTATAATATATAATCTATCTGTTTTTTTCTACAACTCCCTCATGCCCTTTCCTCTCAGTCCTTCTCATGTTCCTCTCCACCTCCCTCAATCAAGTTCATGGCCTCGTTTTCATTATTGTTACACACTAAACACACATATGTACATATACATAAACTCAGAAATGTATAAATACAGTCTGCTGACTCTGGGCTATTTTTCCCTTAAGACAGGGTTTCCCTGACTGTCCTGCAACTTGCTTTGTAGACCAGGTTGGCCTTGAACCTGCCTCTGCCTCCCAAGTGCTGGGATAAAAGGCGTGTGCCACCAACGTCTACCTGTCTGCTGACTATATTACTTGTGTGTATATGATTTCAGGGCTGGCCACTTGGTATTGGATAAACAGTTACAGGGCTCATCCCTGGGAAAAACTAACTCTCTGTCTTTTAGCAGTCATTTTCCTGCTCTTCTTTGTCTAGGAATGGGGTCCCATGAGGCCCCCCTTCAATGATAGCATGTTTATTGGTATCATCATTGTTCAGGTCCTGTTTAGGCTGCCATGTTGTTGAGTTATTGTGGGTGTAGCTTCCCGGTCACTTCAAGGAGACACAGTCTCACAGCAGAATTCCTCGGCCTCTGGTTCCTACAGTCTCTCCACCCTGTCTTCTGCTGTTCTCTGAGCAGGAGGTCTTGGAGCTGTGTTGTGGATGTATCTGCTGGGGTTGGACATCCCACAGTAAGTTGATCTCCTCATTTTGACCCAGTGTAGTTTTCTGTAATGGTCTCTCTGCTGCCAAGAAAAGCTTCTTTGATGATGGACGAGAGCCACATTGTATCTGTGGGTGTACATATTTGGACTGTAGGAGCTACACTGGTCTAGTAATAGGCTCTCTTTTGGGACCCGTGACCTCGCTAGCCCCAGGTAGTTGGTTAGGTTTCCAGGAGTAGGCATGCTTTCTTTTCTGTTGAATAGTCCTTAAGTCCAACTAGAGAGCCGTTGGCTACCACTAAGATATGTGTGCCACTGTTGCACCTTTAGGGGACTGGTCACTGTTGTGGTTCACAGGCATCACAGCTAGGTAGGGTTAGTGGTTGCTCCCCTCCCTTGGCAGCTTGCATGGTACCTTTTGGTCCTCTGAAAGCTAGTCCTCAGGGAGGAGGCTGAACACTCTTCTTGTTGATGCAATGGGCCCCTCTTTTCCAGGCCATCATGGGGTCCATTCTCATTATGTGAGGTACCCAGTCCATTTCCAGATATGGTTTCAGGAGTCAGACCTGACCCAGTCACCCTACCTGGCCTCTGAAGGGTAGGATTTGCACCTGGACATTTTCCTTCTAGTAAAAGATTTTGAGATCTCATCACCTTGTTGACTCCGGCAGAGTGAGCACTTTGTCTTTCACAACCTTCCACTCTGTAGAAGTACCCACAGCTGTAAAGAAGGGTTCCTTCCGCTCTCCTGCTTTCCTGTAGTTTCAAGCAGAATCCCCCACTGGCGGCTGAATAGCAGTTCAGCGACGGCCGACTCCGAATGAGATGCATTCTTTCACACCCACCTGCAGAGACATCGGTTCTCCCTCTTGTTGCTCCTTTCTGACCTCGTGCATGTTTTAGGACGGCCTGACTCATTTGTGGGTGATGCTGGCCGGGTGGTGTGCCGGGTGCTGGAGAGCAGAGATGATCACGGCACCTTAGGAAACACCACTGTGGGGGAAAGGAACATGTGAACGTGTGACTAGACCAAGTCAGGTTAGTCTGCCGGGAGCTTCCACAGAGGCAGGAGCTTGCTAGGAGAGCTCAGAGGCCGGTGTGGAATACAGTGCCCAGCATGGACCCAGGGAGGCAGAGGGAATGAGGAAAAGACAAATGCATGAACAGAGAAGCTGGGACTGGGTGAACTGGGTTTTCTGATGGAGAAGCCGCAGCACCCTGCCTGCTCATCATGTTTAATATTTGCAGTTGAATAGGGATGTGGGATTATTGCATGCAGCTGAACAAGGCGAGGTTATTGCATACATATAAACAAGGAGGCGTGGCTTAGCTAATCTCATTAGGAGGCGTCTGTAGGGCAGCAGTTTCTAGGCCTTCCATATCTGGGGAGAAAGTGGCGGTGGTCATTTTCTGCACGTATTATCAATATCCCCACATGACACCCTCCTGCCCTGGGAGACTTTTCCATCCCTCTGGGCTCACCCCAGGGAGAAGGCTTTGCCACCTGTAAGAGACTGAGACATTAGAGCACTTGGGGTGTCCATACCCCTGTCAGCAGCACACGTTCACTTAGGGTTTCATTTGCTGTCCTTTGCTCCCACAGTGGAGAATTTGGACTGCGCCATGGGACTTGACATTTATTCCCACCAGATTTAGTTGAGCTGGTGTCCTGGGACGAGCTGAAAAAAACCTTCCTTAGAAAATTAAGATACAGGTTATAAGCTTACCTTAAGTACCTACCATTTGTTGAAGTCTGGACCTCGGGAAGTGATGCGGGTGGCCCTCCCTGGCTTTGGGTCAGTAACGGCTCTTCTGTTGAGACAGCCTGGGCATCTGAGGTGATGTATCAAGAGGCTACAGGGTTAGAAAGACAAGCATTGCGTTTGCGTGTGTGGAGGTTTACTCTGGGAGATGGACGGTCCCGAAGATCACTGTCTCATCTACAGGCCGCTGTTATCACTGAGTACTGTGGAGGTTTACTCTGGGAGATGGACGGTCCCGAAGATCACTGTCTCATCTACAGGCCGCTGTTATCACTGAGTACTGTGGTCCCTCGTGGAAGAGTTCAGATCGGGAATTATTAGGTGCCTGTCAGCTGAACCTTTTAAGAAGTTCACATATCATTTTGTGTGTATGTTCATGTGCATGCACACATTTATGTACACCACATGTGTGCATCGAACCTTCTTGGTCACAACTGGCTTATCTCTGCATCCAGAAATGGGACTCCTGCCTGTGCTGTGGCTGGTTGGCCACTTCTTAGGCTTGAGTCATTCAATTAACAAATCAGACCAATAATCTCACATCTTGTCATGAGGCCTGTGCAATATCAAGTGTCTGCCACAAATCAGAACAGATACTGTCAGCTGGCACCATTGGGCCTTGAGCTGCCTGTGTCATTGAGTCCTTGGTGGACAAACAGCTTCCTCCCAGAATCCATGCATGTGAAGGCTGCTCTGCTCACCCAGCAGATGGCCCACCTGGGGCTAGGCTGGGGCTAGGCTGGGGCTAGGCTGGGGCTAGGCTGGGGCTAGGTGGGGCTAGGCTGGGGCTAAGCTGGGGCTGGCTGCTGGCTGGATGTGTCCAGCTTGCTTTTCTGACTACCTCAGTACCCACACACTGCCTGGCTCAGAGGAAATGTTCAGGTGGTATTTGTGAACTGAGTGGCTAAAGGAGGACCTAGCCCAGCCTAGACACAAGGGGGGCGGGGTCAGGCTACCACCCAGCCTTACCTGGTAGAGAAGATTCTCCTTCTGCCCACCTGCCCCTTGCTGAGCCCCTGCTGGAGTCCTGATCCCATGCTCTGAGATGGGTTTAGAAAGTGGGCTTAGGTGACCACAGGGGTTCATGGGACTTTGTTTACACCACGCCTTCTTGGGGGTGCTCTGTCACCTCAGGATGCTTGGGCAACCTCTCCATGCTCGTGCTTCTAAGATAGAGACAAATTGAGAACTCTGGATGAAGGGTCTCAGCTGACTGAGGGGACGTCCAGGCCCAGGCT
The DNA here is from genome assembly GCF_017639785.1 of Mesocricetus auratus. NCBI lineage: Eukaryota > Metazoa > Chordata > Mammalia > Rodentia > Cricetidae > Mesocricetus > Mesocricetus auratus. The sequence continues at coordinate 31,657,172 of NW_024429197.1, read as the reverse complement.
CCCTAGATGGCTGTGTGACCTTCAGCAGCACGCCTCCCTGGTGGGTGCCTCAGAGCCTCTGTCTGCAATGTGGACATGAGGAAGGTCAAAGATGATCCTGGGTACCAACATCTTGTGGGAAAAGATGGGGTACAACCTTTCCAAGCCACCAATAAAAAATGCCCCACAGGCCAGTTTAGTGGGAGCATTTTCTTGCTTGAGGTTCCCTCTTTCCAAATGACTCTAGCTTATATCAAGTTGACATAAAACTAGCTTGCACACCAGCAAATGGTGTGCAGGGGTGAGTCACATAGCTCATACTTCCTAGATATGCAATAGGCCAAGAAGCCCAGGATCGCCTTGGCTGAAGGTTGGTCCCATCATTCAGGAGTGCCCGTTAAGAAGGATTGAGGGCAAGTCTGTGATTCGGAGCATTGGGAGGAAACAGTCTAATCACTGGCCCTGAAGCTCCCTGCATGGTTGGAAGACACACAGATGGGAAGGATTTGGGATGGGGCTGCTGAGGACATGGGGTATACAGAACTCTCTCTCTGACCCAAGTCTTCCCTAGGCCTCTGCCCTCTTTGCTGGGTTTCAGATTTGGAGGAAAGATTCCAGGCTAGATCCAGGGATGGTCATAGTGGTGGGAAGATAAAGTTGCAGAGGAGATAGGCTGGACCACGAAGGGACCTGATCCCCTCCCAGCACCTATGGTCTGTGTCAGCCAGGAGGACCTGGGGACTGTAAACACCCGGGAGGCTGTTGTTGATGCAAAAATGTAACTTTCACCTCGCAAGGGATAATAGATTATCTGTAACCAAAATGAGTGATCATGGCCCCCAGACACAGATTCAGGTCTTCCCAAATCTGTGTTCTGATATGGTAACTGAGTGATAGGATTTTATGGGAACAGAGCAAATAAAGTTGTAATTCAACGTACTTAAATATATTAGTGGAGCTATTAGGCAGGTTAAGGCCAAGTGGGGAAATCTGTGCTATGCAGGCTTCAGATGCTGCCTCTTGGTTGTAAGTGCATTCTGAAAGGTTTCATGTGTTAGCCACAAGGATGTTAGGTCAGACAGAGATGGGCAAGGGATGGTTATCAAGGGGCTGAAGATAATCCGGGATAGATTGTAATTAGGCTGTAGACCTGTGCATCCCAATGTCTACATAATCATTGAAGTTATAATCAGCCTTGCAAAAGGTTCAGTGTAAAGTGTAATTATTTTGTTCACGATGGCCTGTCCCTATATGAGCAAGTGTCCAATCCAGTGGACTGAGTGCTGTCCTGACACCTGTCTGCTCAGGACACAGGTGTCTTGAGGCTTCAGTCACTGAGCCCAGGTAAGAGGCATTTAGATTCTCATGTGCTGGTTGGCGAAAGAATGGGTGAGCTGTAGAGTCTGGGCAGAGCTGCTACCAGAGTGGTGTGTGAAGAGTGGTGCTCATGAGTACTGACTGCTTCTGGAGGGATGCTCACCAAGAGTGGAACTGAGACTAGGCACCCTAAACTTGCAAGGGTCAGAGCTTAGCTTTTACACTCCCAGGCACACCATGCTTGTTTTCTGTGAAATAGGTAACTATGAAGTAGTTCTTGAGGAATGTGGGAAGAACTAATTGACAACCCTCTTCTTCCCTGGTCTGCTCCACCAGGCTCCTATCCCAAGCATGCCACCAGAATGAAGGTCTCTTAGCATACATGACCTTTCGACAGCAGAGGACCAGTTGCTTGTTCCCGTTTTTGACACACTAACTTGGTTTGCGTTCAGGACACCTTGTTTTCCCTTCCACTCTGCCTGCCCTTCTGCCTCTTTTCCACAGGTCATGGGCTGCGAGACTGCCATCCCTGTCTACAAGGCCCATCCTAAGAGCCTTGGCCTGAGAGACTGCCATCTCTGTCTACAAGGTCCCTCCTAAGAACCTTGGCTATAAAATGATATTTATACATCATCTGCTTACTCCCAAATTTGTTTCTCTGGCCTTCGCCCCTGAACTACAGACCTCTCTGCCTTTTAATTGCATATGTAGCAAGTATCTCAAGCTTAGCTCATTACCAATTAAGCTCCCAGCACTATAGCCCAGTTTCTCTCTTTTCCTGCCATTTCCCCATGGCCCTGCCTCTTCTCTTCCATGCTACACATCTGACCCACCCTTAAATTTAGTTGACTCTACCTTGACAATAAGAGCAGGGTCTGGCCATTTGGGGGAGCATTTTTCTGTCATGGTCCTTGCCAGGCCAACATTGTGCTCACTTGAATAAATTCCCTATAATCCCCTCTTTGGTTGCCCTGCCTCCTTCTTGGCTTCCCTGGGGCTCTTTCTTGTTCTCACACAAACGCTTGCAGTGTAAGCCACAGTCTGTGCAGTGGTGACAGCACCTCATCTTATAGCACACACCCTGTCCTCCCGTCACCCAAATTTTCTTACTTGTTCTTAAATATAGTGCATGGCTAGTTAATAAAGTGCTCGCTGGAGGTCTTCTTTTACTTTTCTATTGCTGCTGCAAAACATCATGACCAAGGCAGCTTACGAAAAGAAGCATTTTATTTGGGGGCTCACAGTGACCAACATGGCTGGGAGTTTGGCAGCAGACACAGGCATGGCACTGCAGCAATAACTGAGAGCTTACATACTGAGAGACAGCAACCACGAGGCAGAGACAGCTAACTGGGAATGGCTTTTGCAACCTCAAAGCCCACCCCTGGTGACACAACAAGGCCACACCTCCAAATCCTTCCCAAACAGTTCCACCAACTGCCGAGTAAGCATTCAGATATCTGAGTCTGTGGGGTCATTCTTCTTTAAACCACCACAGTGGGTGGTGTCAGCCGCTGCATGCCCAGATCAGGACTTATGCTTGCTTGCTTGTCTGCAGCCTGGCCGTGCCTTGGCCTCCTAGATGGGTGGTTTTCAGTTGGGGTCACTGTCAGCAGTTGCTGATACCTGCCTGCTTGGGGCTCAGCTGTGGACGAGGTCTTAGAAACTAAAGAAAGAACAAGATAGGCCCAAGACCTAGCATTCCTTACTCAGTGGTGGAGATAGGCCAAGGAGCCCAGCAAGGAGCCCGTGGTCACACAAGCTGAGTTGGCTCTACCATGGCCTAGGCTTGCTTGGTGGCAGTGGTCACAGAGATACAAGGACATTTGGAGATAGGAGAGGCAGAGCTTAGGCTGGCACTGAAGAAGGAATTTTCTGGTTGTGTTATTTGCCAGCTGTCACTGTGACCTTGACCTAAAGGCTATTCTGCTTTTCTGTGCCTTAACGTCCTTGTCTATAAAATGGAGATGCTGCAGGGCTTGCGTGAGAGCACTGGGGAGAGAGAGCTGCTGTGAAGTAGGAATGATGTGAGCGTGTGGGACAGTAAGCTGTGGTCATGGTTGCTGGCTTACTGGGCAGGGAATGGACTAAAGGAGGTGCCTAGGATGATGCTCTGAGTATCTGCAGGTGGGACAGGCAAGTTTCGGGTGGGCATGGGAGGACCAGCTCCCTCAGTTGGATCTGGGGAACCTGTGGACCACAGAAGCTCTTTGCCTCCACTACCCTTCCGGTCAGGAGGCAGGTGGCCCCACACATGAGCATGGGAACCAAGGGATTGCTCTCTGTGTATCTTGCTCCCTTCCCCCTCTGGAGGCAGGAGAGGGATGCAGCAGTGGTCATCAGTGCCGTCATCATTGTGATAACGGCAATGATAACGACTGCCATTTGTGCCGAGATTCACATCTCACACAGAGTCCTCTTGTCCATTACCTCACGGGAACACATGGTTCCAATAGTGGTTGAGGGCACATTGCTCTTGGGCCTAGGAGGCTCTTCTCAAAGTCTGTTTCAAATAATAGCTTGGTCGTGTTTTTTTACAGGGCTTTGTACTCTGCAGAGCATCTTCACGTCCTTGCTCTTAGTTGGCCCGCATACTCCTTTTGTAGCCCATGGTCCAAGAACGAACTTTGCATCTGATCAATGTAAACTAGGGAACCTGGGGGTTCCAGCCGTTTCCAGGATCCAGAGTCAGGTTTTCATTTTCAGTTTGTCTCTGTGATAGGCAGGCCTTCTGCTGAGCAGCAGCAGCCACTCGGTGACACATCTTCAGGGACAAGGAAGCTCAGTGTCTGTGAGCAACAGAGGCTGCCATCCCAACAAAAGACTCCTTATCAGCCTCCATGCTGGGCCAAGCTCTTTGCCTAAAGCTGGGTCCTCAACAGTGTCCTCCTCAGTGTGTAGCCCTGGCTGACTGGTCTCATGTGCTGGCTTCAGCACCTTCCTAGGTGTCAACCAGGCAGTCTTTAGTGTCCCCTAGTCACTTATGTCTCCAGACCTCCCTGAGGTGCTTCCTGCCAGGTGGGCCAGTATGGGGTGGCCTGGGGAGACTAGCTATTTGGAGGCGTTTCACTGTTGGGAGATTGTTTCTAATGAAAGCAGATTGGATATTTAGGAGAATTCAGTTTCGAGATGAAGCCCAGACAGCATAGCAGGTGAATGAGTCATTGAGATAACTAACTGCCTTGGCCACTCTGCATCGCTGCTGCCTCAGCCCGCCCCGCTTCCTCCAGGAAGCCTTCCCAACTGTCTTCACTTGGAGAAAGGTTTTCATGGGCTCCCGCAGCACAGGACCTCCCTGCTTACCACCTGCTTACCCACCTTCGTACTGTCAGCCCTACCATACCCTGGAGAGGGTTAGCAGTCTCACGTTGTCTCTGTTCCAGCCTGCGTTCCCTGAGCCAGGTAGTGCCAAGACGCGCATGCACACACTTTCCTCAGTCTTACAACCCTGTGGGGGTGGCGGGAGGGCATTGACCAAGGCCATGTTGTGGGGGCAGTCTGTAGATGAGTTCACTCAATCCATACCCTGTGGATATTCCATGAATGTGACTGTAATCACAGTAGCTGAGCCAGCTAGGCTGGGATTGCACTTTGGCAGTGTACCCCCCGTCTCCTGGGAGTCTGTGCTCTCCTAAAGTTCTGGGGGACACATTGCCATCAGCCTGAGCACCACAGAGGTCCCCACATCTCCGCTCAGCTAGATGACAGGATCGCTGTGGCTTGGGCTCAGGTGAACTCAAGGGCTGAGGCTGCCTGTGGCCTTTTCTCCCTGCTCTATCCAACCAGCACAGGGCTCTTTGCCTCCCATTGGTTTGGCAGTCATGTCAGGTGACTCCGATTGGAACTCCTCCTTCTGCTGCCCTTCCTCAGCCTGGGGCCTGTGAAGGACCTCAAGAGTGACAAGTCCTCTTTCTGACACTACTGTGGCCAGTGGGTAGTAATGTCCTCTCTCTGAGCTTGCTTCCTTGGGCACACATGGGATGCACAATTCATAACCTCTGAATTGCTATGGCAATTAGAGGAGGTCCTGTAGCACAAACTCTAATTGGTATTAATATTAAAAACTCAGAGACAGATATCGGGGTTAAAGCTGAAGATCAGAGAAGCAAAGCGGCCAGCCACTAGAGAGTTCTCACCGCTGCCAATGCTGAGACCAAAAGGGTGATCCTGCATCTCCAGACTGCATCTGTCTTCACCAAACCTCACACTACACCAAGCTCCTGTCTCCTCCCGCCTTATATTCCTCTCTAGTGCTGGGATTAAAGGCACGGGATTCCAATTACTGAGATCACCTTTGTGTGAGCTCTGTTTCTCTTTTAGACTGAATAAATTGCATGTAGCTCAGGGTGGCCTTGAATTAACAGAGATCTGTCTGCCTCTGTCTCCTGAGTGCTAGGATTAAGGGTGTGTGCCACCACTGCCTGGCCTCTATGGCTAACTAGTGTATTGGGAGGGTGGTGAAATGACCAGAAGGGCCATATAGATCAGGCAGATGGGTTCCTAGCCTCCCTGTAGTGAAGTTCTGATGTGTTTCAGATACTCCCCACTTGAGGAATTGGAGAAATAGGTTCCTGTAGAGTGAAGACTTTTCCTTGCCAGCCACTTTGTTTTTTCCCCACCGGTCGCCTGGGCTCTGCCAAGTTGTAGTCCCCAAATAACACACAAGAGGCTGTATTAATATGAAGCTGTTGGCCTTGCTTGTTTCTTACTGGTTAGCACTGACTTAAGTATTTACTCCATAACTGCCAATCTAAGCATTTCTCTTACCGGAGAAAAGGGTCCAGGCTTCTTACCACTATGGCGGTTACATCATGACTCCCTGTGTTTCTCCTACCCAGCCAGAGTCCTCCTCGACTCCTAGTCCCACCTATCTTGCTTCCCCATTGGCCAACAGTGCTTTATTGACATATACACAGGACTTCCCCATCAGGTTCCTCTTTCCAGGTGCTGATGAGATGACTCTTCAACTCAGAGAAGGCCTGGAAAAACCTAAGTAGCTGTGTAGGGTGAGTGGCAAGGACTTATGTGATCTCTTGGCCAAATTGCCCACTATAGAGGGTCCAGGAGTGACAGAGGCCTTCTGAGTCTCTCAGTCATTCAGCCAGAGCAGATCTGGATCCTTCCACTTTAGGTATCTCTGAGTCCAGCTGACTGCTGGACCCACATCAAGGGCCACTTCTGAGTCCTTCTTGTCTTCAGTTCTGAATCCTCGCACAAACCTTTGAGGCAGGACCGATGACTTGCACTTTGCAGGGGAGAGAGCTGAGGCTTGGGGCAGCCATCACCTTTCTCTGGGCGGTACAGATGGGGAGTGTGGATGCTACAGAACATTGGGGTTGGGACTCAGTATCTATGGCAGGTGGGTAAAGCCTATGTGGAGTGGTGTCATGGCTGGGAGGCGAGGCCAGGTTCAAGTTTTGCTGTCACCAGTTTGCCATGGGACCTGACCCAAGCACTTTGGCACTTCTGGTTTGGTTCCCCATAATATGCCAAAGAAGACTGAGGTCCTGTAAGATTGTGTCTCCTACTCTGAGAGGCTACCAGCAGCTGCCTCCTGTGATGGGCAGTGTCACCTTGCTACCAGACTGTCTTTGCACCAGACAGCTCCCCTCAGTGTGCTCCAGGGTTCCTCTTCCCCTCCCTACATCACCCTCCTCTTGGGCTGGACTCTGGAAGGCTTTCCTCTGTTTCTTGGGCCTCCCCCTTCTTAAGGCCACCCCCAGCATCGGAAAACATGCCTTTAGGGCTAGGTTCATCCCTGCTTTCTCCCTGGCTAGTGCGGGCTGGGTATCAGTCCACACCACTCTGCAGGTTACAAGTCACATTCATCCTGCCACATTCTCTGTTCATAGGCGAGGCGACTGCAGGGTTGCACAGCCAAGATCGCAGTAGAGTCCGGGCCTGCACGGCTCCATGGGTGCACTACTCTTTGGTCTCTCAGACCTTCCGTGCATTCATTCTCCTAAGTGGCCTCATTATGCGTGCTCTGTGCAAAGCTTGGAGCCATCCCTGTGCAGGTGTGAGACTACGGTAGAAGCAGAGGTCAGCTTGACCCCAGACACTACTGCCTCGCACTGTGGACACAGGAGGGGCATCTAGTGGGGAATAGGCAAGTGAGTCGCATGATGAGTCAGAAGGGTGGGGTTGGCCCCAGCTCAGAGAAGCCATGCTCTGGAGAAGACGGACATAGCCTCTGGCATGGTCATTCTCTTCCAAGAAGTCCTTTCTGTCTCCTCCTTCCTGGGTCTTGAGCTCATGGTAGCCACTGTGGGAATTCTTTGCTAGGACCCAGACTTTCATATTGCCCTCCCCCCTTATTTTGGTTTTGGAGACAGGGTTTCTCTGAGTAGCTTTGTAGATCAGGCTGGCCTCAAACCCACAGAGGTCCACCTGCCTCCATATTTTCCTTCTTAAAGGCCACTTGGGTCCACAGCCTATGTTGGTTTTTCCTATATTGTTGGCATAAGGCAGGCAAAAACCGCAGGAACCTCTGTCCCCTCCTCAAGCAGCTTCCCATTGTATGATGATAATACGGGTGGTGAAGGCTAAGGGGGCCAAGCGGGGAGAGCAAATGTCCTGGATTTGGGCTGGGCACTGAAGAATGAGTAAGAGTTTATGAAGCAGGTACCAGAGACTGGGTAACTAGCAGAGGAACAGCGTGTACAGCAGCACAGTCTTTGAGAGCACCATGTGAGAAATGGTCAGCTTGGGGCACACATGGTCTGGGGTCTAAAGGTGGTCAAGGCACACTTGAGGTGTAGTGTGACCAGGCCCTCAGCTTAGCAAGGTCCTGGAAAGCCAAAGGGACCAGCCAGGCAGCTGGGAGGTCAGGCTGTGTGGGTCCTCCATTAGAAGGGATGATGCAGGAGCATGGCGCAGGAACTGGAGCCTTGCTGTGTGAGGAAGACATTGAACTTATACATAGTTTGGAGTGTCTGATCTATCAACGCTGACTTCACCTGCAGATCTGCCCCACACATCTGGGCCGCTGTCTGCTTGGTGGACATCAGGATCCTGCAGGGTTAAAGAACAGTTGCTAATGCCGGGGTGTGCCACTGGTACTACAGCTACCAGCACGCACAGGGGTCTACTCTTAGCCAAGGGCAGCACGCCCGGGTGCTCTAAACCCGGCTTTGGCCACCTGTTAGTGCTGTCTGCCGTAAACTGGAAAGGATTCAGACCTCAGCAGAGATGGTGTGATCTGTTAGTGATACCTGCTTTGTTAAGGTGTGGAGACTCAACACATTGCTGTCTTTGTCCGTAGGTTCCCAGTCCTCATGGCATCTCTCATTGTTAGGGCCCATCCATGGCCCAGTCTCCCCCAGGGCGCCAGTGGAGGTGCACTCACCTGCCACATTGGAAGCCCACCTGTGTACTCTTCCCTTGCTCCCCCCCCCCCCCTGCCCTCCCAAGGCAGACCTGGGCCTCTGACGCCATGAGTTTGGGTATCTGTCAGCTGGACTGCCATACCCAACTCCAAAGCAGCCATTCTGTACCTGCGCCCGGCCAACACGGGCTGTGGGGTGCTGACACCAGTCCTTATCAGACCCACACCACATGCCATCACTTCACCGTCTCCTACCCGCCCCTCCGACCCCGGACTTCACCATGGAAGGTTTAATTGTTGCAAATGGAATCCGTGTTCTACAGAAGTCCAATAAATCTGCAGTCTGTCTTCCTAGTAATCCATCACAGATTGCAAATCGCACGAGGAGAAGTCTATAAGATATGTTCTTCATGTCTAGCATGTTGGGTTATTTTCATGTCTTGTGGTTTGCATTTGGCCACTGTCATTTTAGAGGAATTTCCTGCCATCTGCGTTCAATTGAATTTTCTCACAGATTTGTGCTTGCTTGTAAATACCCAGGGCTGGCAGAAAAGGGAGCTTTGTTCTTGGTGACATTTCAAAAAGCTGTTGCTGCAGCCTCACTGGCCGATCTGCGGCTCGGTCAGGAGAGCAGGGTGAGAAGGTGCCCCTGGGCCTGGGGATGAGATTGCTCCCCTGCAGGGCCGGCAGCCAGGTCAGTGCTCTGCCCCTCCGCACCCAGCTGCTCCCCTCAGCGCTGCGGCCAGTTGTGCTGGGTGTGTGCATTTCTTGGCTCTGTACCCTTTCTCTGCAGGGAGACATTTGGACTTGAGAGGTTCTGGACCCTAGTGACCAGATCCAGTCTGTTGTAGTCCAACCCGTGGTGATGGAGAAGGCAGGCCCGGCTCTGCGTGACTTTAGTTCCCCAGTGCCTCAGTGCCTCTCAAGGGCCTTGGTTGGTTGTAAGGCTTGAGTGGTCTGCGGCAGGAAGCTGGGCTTCACTAGCTGACGCTTCTTCTTCTAGCTAACTGGCATTGATTGCCAGGCATAGGAAATAAAAGGATGCATAAGAAAAAGTGATCGTGTCTGTGAGGGCCAGCGACAGCTAATTCATGTCAAGCTCAGGGTGGGAGGAAACCCCTCACTGTGCTCTAATAATAATGCCAGTGACCAGCCTGTGGCCAGGTGCTGTTGCATGCTGCATGCGATCCTAACTTATTTGCTCTTCCACCAACTGCCACAGACAGGTGTCTTCTTCTTACCCTCCATTGTGTGGATGAGGAAGCTGAGGGTTAGAGAGGTCACCAGGCCATCCAAGGCTGCATACCCACCTGTAGGGGTAAATTCGAGTAGGCCCATGTAAGACACTGAGGCACTGGGGAACAAAGTCTTGTCTAAGGTCACACAGCTGGGCCTTCTCTCATTGCCAGGGGCTGAACTAGTGAACGAGGGTAGTTCAATCTCTCCGGGAGCGCATTCTCTCCTGAGGGATATACAGTGGAGAAGTGCAGGGGCTGCTGTCCAGAGTGACGTCTGTCATACTCTTGTGTGCGTAGGAAACATCACAAGACTGGGTTAGGGAGGAGACTCGCTCCCCTCTCGTGCACAGAGGGAGTTAAAACTGAGTGACAGGCAGGGAAGGAAATAGAGTGTAGGTAAGCCATCTTGGTCTTAGTTTTCTCAGTAGAAGAATGAGGACAATTCCCCACCCAGCCAGCCTCTGGGTATGAGTGTCCTATCGGGCCTGTGCACAGGACCCCTCCTGTGCTATAGAGGACAGAGTTCTGCCGTCGCCTGCTTGGTTATCAGCGGCACCATCCTTGTCCCCGCAAAAGGGGCACTAGTTTCTACTGTAGTGAAAGTCCCTCCCCTCCCCAGAGCCACTCTGTCCTGTCTTGGGGGACTCAGTGGGTCTTTTCTTCCATTTCCCTCCCCCTTTCTTCGGAGCCCACTCGAGGCCTTCTAGTGCTCAGCTATGCCTCCAACTGCTCCTCCAGAAGCCAGCAGAGGCTGCCATGTCACACGGCCACTGCATCCATGTTGATCTTCATGGCCCTCGGGTGAGCCTGCTTCTCCCCTCACTCGAGGATGCGTTGTCACGGTTTGTAGACACCACGTTCTTCTCCGGCCACCTTCTGGGTTTGGCCTCACCTCAGTGCCTCCTGTTGGTGCTCCCCTGATCCTGGGAGGCTCGGGCTTATTTAAGGTCTTCCCAAGAAAAAGAGGCAGCATTCCCACATCTAATGGGTTATGAACAGAGCTGAGAATGTCCTGGCCACAGCTTTGCCCCCTCGGCCTGAGCACTGGAGGTTGTCCCCATGCCCCGTGGGTGGAGGCTTTTGTTCATTTGTGTGCACGGCTCTGTCTCTAGTACATGGAGAGGTGCCAGGCGCAGACGAGCACTTAGTACTCATGAACGGACAAGTAGGTGAGTGAGGACCTTGGAGACTGAAGTGCTGTGCTTATCTAGGCAGGAGAGCAGCACTGCTCTCTGAGGTATCCTGATCTCATTGTCAAGCCAGATGGAGTTTAACCGTCCCTCACTGAGCCGCCTGTGTCTGCCTTGTAGCATGGAGGAGATACTTTGGTGTGGAGCCCCTTAGTAGAAACCGACCAGTGGTCCCAAGACCCCTGTGTGTGAGGACCTGACTGAGCTAGGAACCTCTACCATGGGATCCCTCCATCTTCTCACCTGCTGCCAGCCACCAGGAGAGCCAGGTGAGCCAGGAATGAGACGGATAACACATACGTTGGTCGGTGGGGATGAATGGTACCAGAAGGCCACTCTCCCTACACCACCCATGACCTAGTTGCAGCTGACTTCAGGCCACACCTCCCTGTCATCGAGGATGTCTGTCTCACCCCGACGCTCCCACTGGTTACTGCAGAATCTCCCCTGGTTACTGCAGAATCTCCCCGGGTAGAACATCTGCAGGCACACCTGGGCCGACGGAAGCGAGGCAGTCTCAAAGGAAGCTGACAGTCAGGGGGAGTGGGTGAAGGGAGGGAGGGGGAGGAGGAGAGGTGGAGATGGAGAAGGATGATGGTGTCAAAAAGCTGTAGAACGACACCAAAAGATACGGCGGAGATGGAACGCAGGGAGGACAGAGACCAGGGTAGGGGTCTGGCAGCTATCACGCTCATTCCTTTGCAGACACTTCTGCCGGGGCTGCTCACAGGGAGAACGGGTGTAGGAGTGAATCTGTTGGAGACCAGGAAAGGCATACTCCCTCTTGCAGGAGGAGAAGGAGCCAAAGCCTTGAGATCTGAAGGTTTCCTCATTCGTTTGTCCTCGTCCATATGTCAGGCTTATCTGCCCTCTCTCAGTCCAGCATCCGCTGTCCTCCCGCTCATGCCAGGCAGAACTGCTCTGTACCTGCCACAGCCATCCTGGGGATGCTCCAGTCCAGCCTCTGGCCTAGCTCGTCTTTGTGGCTCCAGGGTGCTGAGAGACACAGCCATGGGGTGGGCACCTCGTGAGCTGCGCAGCAGTAGTGTCCTCAGTCTGTGCTGAGAGACACAGCCATGGGGTGGGGACCTCGTGAGCTGCCACAGGTTGCTCCTCTCTTCTTCTGCTGTTCTCTAGACATCTGGGGGTGGGAGCTGCTATCTAAGAGTGGTAACCCAGGGGGCTTGTGTCAGGATCAGGAGGCCCCAGGACACACGTATCTCTACAGACTCATCTGCTTGTTCACTGAGTGAGTGACCGAGTTTGGCTGGGCACTGAGGATTCAGATGAGTCACACCTTGTCTCTGTACTTAGGGAGATTAGTGGTCCCTACAGTGCCTGGAAACTGAGGACATACTCCATCCAGCCTAGGATGGTTTGGGGCTTCTAGAGGTGGCCTGGCCTTCTTAGCTATCTGTGTCACCCCCTCTTCTGTTGTCACTGGTTTGAGTGGCTGGTGGCTGACGATATGTTTTCAGGCAAGGCAGTTGGGGACTCACCTCAACCTGCTTCAGATTCAGTCCCACTTCCAATAGCCCTGGGCACACAGCAACCAGCTCTCATCCAACATCGCCAGCATGCAGCTGGCACAGATATGACCACCTATAGTATTCTGGGCACTTGCCAGCTTCATGGCGTACAGAGCTATGATGGACTCATGGCCCCGCTTAGCAGAAACCAGGGCCACTTTGTTCTTGCCTCATTCACGTTAAGTCCCTCCCAGGCCTCAGTACTCAGGTGGAGCCCAAGACCTGCTGTTCCTACTTGTCGGTGGTTACTATACACATCGGTGACAGCACCCCATTCACTGGTCCACAAGAGCCAGCCTGTCCCACCCAGGCCCACCTGGAGACAGTGCACAGGGATTTGGCACTTGAGTTCCATTGGGTCTGCACAATTCTCCTAGTTGCGCTTATAGAAGAGTACTAGAAAATGTTCTTGGAAATCATGTGGTTAATTTTGTGTTTTTGTTTAGGCAGGGCTGGGAGTGGGAACCCTTATTAGTATCAGTTTGGGAAAAAATACTGAGGCATTCACGGCCAACTGCTTAATAGTTTTCATTGAATTAATTTTAAAATGAGAGCCTTGTTTTCCTTATTTAATAGTAGAAAACGACTTCCACATTCTGCCCAGTAACAACCTCAGTTATGGGCTCTCCACAAACAATACACACATTAAAGGCAATGCGCTGCCCATGTGTGGAATGAAGGTTTTGTGCAAACTACTTATTATAAGCACACGATGCACTTAACTCTTTTTTTTAATTTTTATTTTTTACTGTCGTGGTGACAGATCCAGCCCAGAACTGAGCTGTTAAATGGCACAGACTCTGGCTTTTTCAGTCTATGAAAAAAAAAATGGAGTAACATTTTAGAAACGCCACAGGGCTAAAAGGAAATTGTTAATTCATCTGACCCAGCATCCAGGGTTCTATGGGCCAGTGCTCACTGCCTAGGAGAGGTGGCTATGGGAATCTCATGGAGGCTTGGTAGCCAAGCCCATGCCAGCCCAAATAAGAATAAGCTTGGGGGGGGTGCCAGCAGTGGATAGGGCTCTAGTGTCCGGTCACGGCTTGCTCCACCTGTTCCATCCTCTGCTGGGGCCATCAGGAAAATAAATTTATTGTAGTGTCGATGGAATGTTATACTGATTGTTTGTCTCAGGATCCCATTAGGTGTGCAGTGCTATTCCGAGTCCATTGAGCTCTTCTGGGTGTGTGGGCCTTTGTGTATTTATGGTTTCTTTTATTTATTCTGTGTGTATGAGTGTTTTGCCTGCATGTTTGTATTAGTACCATGTGCATACCTCGTGTTCACGGAATCCACAAGAGGGTATCAGATTCCCTGAGACTGGTGTTATAGATGGTTGTGAGCTGTCACGTGGGTGCTAGGAACCAAACCTAGGTTCTCTGGAAGAGCAGCCAGTGCTCTCAAACACTGAGCCACCTCTACAGCCTTTATGTTTATATTTTAGTATAAAACGCATAGAAGTTGATGGAGCACAATTATCAGTCTGTGTCATGGTTTTCTTTGGTCCACTAATGTGTCTGCTTATCATGCCTCTGCTCCTCCCTTCCCACCACAGCGTAACGAACGACCCCAAACCATGGCGTCAGACACTAACAAGTTGCACCTGTGTATGGGCTCGCCTCTGTCTAGTCTCCCTGCCTCTGTTTGGAGGAAATCACTTTGCTAAATTCCATTCACATTTTTCTGTTTAGATTATGCTTCTTGATGAAATAAGTCATACATCTAGAGGTGTACACACAAATTTAGACTTTGATGAATATTAACAGTGTGATTGAAACCATGGAACTAGTACTTTAAAAAATAGACTCTTATAGTTACCCCAGTAAGTCCCACTCATGCTGCCCCCTTCTCTCGGTATCCACAACCTGAGTGGATTAGTTCTAGAACTACAGATTGGTTCTTCTTTTGAACTTTGTGGCTAGGGTGTTTATACTCTGTCTGGCTTCTTTTGCTTAGTACTGTCTCTGGCATCTGTTTGTGGTGCCCCATGGCTCCAGCTGGTACCTTTTCCATTATTACTGTTTATCTTTTCCCATTGCCAGTGAACTTTGGTTTGTCCCAGTTGTTGGCTGTTTTGGGTAGCATGGGTATGAAGATAGCTGTGCGTATTTTATGGTGAACATGCACCCATACTTCTCCCATTCAAGTATTGATGGGGCCCGAGCCTACTTAGTTTCCAAGGTGAGACAAGATAGGACACGTTCAGGGTGGTCTGGCCATAGACATACACGTGTGCTTCTGTTGGGTAGAAACGTGGGAATGGAATTACTGAGCCTGGGATATTGGTAGGTTTAGTTTTCCAAAGTGGTGATACCATTTGTTTCCTGATGGCAGAATGGCCGTGTAAGAAAGGATTGAAGAGCAAGGGGTACTCACAGCATTATACTCCTGGACATTGCAGGTGACTCTGATCACGTATTTCCACTGCAGTATGACAGCCCTTTGGCTGTCCTCCACTCCAGCTACTGGGTACTTGGGTTGTTCCTGTCCCCTTGTGCTGTCATTTGGTGCTGCCATGTTTCTCTAGGCACTGGGGCTTGGGCCTGTCTGAGGACCCTTCTATACTGTGGACAGTTCTTGAAGACTTTCATGGGCATATCCACTGGGGTTAAAGGACTGGAAACTGCCTCCATGGGGGTGTCATTGTGGGGTCTTATTGTTTCTCTAGTCTTCCAGACCTCTTTGATAACCTGCTGCTGGCTGTGGCTGAGGGACACACTGTCCATCACCCTGGGCATCCTGGATGCTCTTGTCCCCAAATGTCTCCCACATGGGGTACTATCAGGCACATCCATTTTGACCAGCACTGCCAGGCAATGTTGGTGAAGTTTTCCTCAGTGAACACGCATCCTTGAGAACCTAGCTGTGTAGGTGTTTGGGAGATGACACTTGAGCACACAGAAATCCCTTCTAGAATGCTGTGCCAGGAGAGGAGAGGAGTCAGCAGCCATAAACAGGGCCAGAGAGTAAAACAGATGTGACGTCGAATGCAGGGAGCTCTGTGGGGAAAACGGAGCAGAGTAAAATAGATGCAAAATGGCCACACACTGTGCTCTTTGACCTGCGTTTCTCAGTGGTTCAGGTTTCCCCGGTGGCTTGGGGGAAACTTGGCAGGCTCTCCCACACCCTCACCCTCTCACCCTGTGAGTCCCAGCTGGAAGGCTCACCCCAGGTCCTGTGCACACGCTATTCTCTCTGCAGTGTTCCCTTGGCCTCCGTTTTGGTCCCAATCATTAATGCTGTGATTGAACAAGACTTAGAAGGAGCCAAGTAGACTCGGGATAAATCCCAGCTCAATTACCCCCTTGTTGAGGTGACTCGGTTTCTCTGAGCCCTGATTTCTCCCCCGAGGACAGTGGAGCTGACAGCAGTGTTCCTTAGGGTTCCTGCGAAGCAACTTAATATAATACAGCCTAGCACAGATAGTGCAATCCTTCCACTCCAGCCTGGAACTGGGGCTGCAATTTGCAGAGATCTTGATATTGGTCCCACTGCCTTGTAGGACCCAGTTGTCCTGTGGGCAGAGACAGAAAGGTGAACAAATATGGTATGTGTCACTTGGTCACAAGTGCAGTAGAGAGAAAACAGGGAAGGGAGATGGGCAGTTCTTAAAAGGGTGCCTGACATTTTGTCAGCATGCCTGGAATCACTTCAGTGTGTGCGTGGTGCGTAAGACACGGACACAGAAAGACACCCATGGGGCTGGCGTTGCTCAGTCCGTTGCTGACATTTGCCGAGCCCTCGTTTGTGTTCAGCCCATTCCTATGCCCCGTGGATAGTCTCAGTGATCAACTCAAACCAGGTATTACCCGGATCTTATGTTCCTGTGGGAGAGGCAAACCGTGGGCCAACGGGCAGGTTAGGCAGTCGCTGTTACCACAGCACTCAGTGACCTTTCGTGTAGGCTTTAAGGTGTTGTTCCTTAGCTGTTAATACTTGCTACTATGAAATGCCCCTGTGTCACTTGGAGTGGGAGCCCGTGTCTTCAGGCCTGAGTGTGACCCCGAGGCCTAGAACCATCATGTGCCTTCTCCTCCTCCACTTCCTCACCTGTTTTACTACTGATGATTAGTGGTTTCTCTCCCCTCCTCCTAGGATGTCCTAGGAGAGCAGGAGGTTTCTGTCTGTTCAATCCAGTGTCATCGTCCAGACATCAGTGGCAGCTTCTGGTGTAACAGATGCTTAAGAATGCCTGCTCACTCAGAGAGGTCAAGACCATGATGATGAAACCCACAGACAACTGACCGGATAAGGGGGAGCTCTTGAATCCCAGACTGAAGGCTGAGAAGCCAATAGGGGACTGATCCAGACTTCCTGAATGTAGTGCCAGGGAGGAGGCCACAGAAATCACTGGGGCCTTGGGTAGTAGATCAGTGTTCACCATGGCTTATAAATGAACTTTGGGGCCCATTCCAAATAGTGGGATGCTCTCTCAGCCTGGACACATGGGGAAGGGCCTAGGTCCTGCCCCGGATGAAATGACAGACTTTAGAGATTCCCCCAAGGAGGGCCTCACCCTCCCTGGGGAATGATGTGGGGGTTGGGTGGGGGGCTGGGGGGCTGGTGGAGGGACAAGGGAAGAGGGGTGGGAGAGGGAGCTGGGACTGACGTGTGAAAAATTCACGTTTCTAATTTAAATAAAAACATATATTGAGAAAAAAAAAGAATGCTCACTGCTCACTGAATTTTTCACCAAGATGGTGCCCGCTAGTCTGACAAACGGTGATGAAAGCAAAAGGCGGGGATATTTGGGTGTGGTGACGCACACTTGTAATTCTAACGCTGAGGTGGGAAGATCAGCCATGTTTGAGGTGGGAAGATCAGCCGTGTTTGAGGCTAGCCTGACCTGCACAATGAATTTGAGCTTAGCCTGGGCTACAAAGTGAGACTTTGTCTCAAAACAACAGACAAAAAGCATAAAGAAGGTGGGAGGCTCGTGATGGTGGGGGGTATACAGTTTCCGCTGGGTGGTCACGGGCAGTGGTGTCTTGGCAGAGTCTGAGTGTCTGTGGGAGGGTGTTTAGGCAACTTGGGAGCCACTGATTGTGGTGGCAGTAGAGGGACACACAGGTCAGTGAGCTAACCCCAGATGATAAAGTATCATCTTGGTGAGCGCAAAGCCAGCAAGCACAATCAAATGAAAGAGTGGAGAGGCGTTTGTCACCAGCAGCAGAGAGAACAGAGGGTCTGTTTCCAAACCAGCATCTCTCTGCAGGGAGGAAGCATGGGGATTTCAGTCATAGCATCTATGCATATTCACGTCAGAGTGCACTTTAGGGGCAGCTGTGTTTCTGAGCATGCTCAGTGTGATGTCATAGGCCAAGAAGGAAAGAGACTTACACATTTCTGGGCATGCTCAGCTTAATGTAATAGAGCATATGCTTGAAAGGGGAAGATGGAATGCTTTTGGGCATGTTCAATTCGATATTATAATGTGCTAAATTTGCTCAGGGCTGCCTAAAAGAGTGGGTCAGAGTGGCTAGGCACTTTGGCTGCAGGCCCACAAGTTTCTCTAGAGTGTTAGCTGAGAGAAAAATAAATAGATAAATAGATAGATGATAAATAGATAGACGAACAAATAAATAAGGTCCACCTAGGACATTGGTAATGCTAGAGTCTACCTCCAAGTGCCTGCCGCACTTAGGAGCTAACAGTATCTGGTAAAGACACTTTCTAATATTAGTTAGTCCTAAGGAGGATCCTGGCCTTCTCCTTACACCTTGTCCTTTCTTTTCAACCAAACTGGCTTAGTACGATTGCTGTCTGCAAGAACACCTGGCTGGCATCTGGACTCCAGGGCTGGGCTCCCAGATCACTGGGTTAGAGGCAGGTGAGTCTCCCTCCCCAAACCTCACAGTCCCCATATGTGACGTGGGGATGGACAGCTCTGCAGTCGTGCGTGCGTGTGAGTGTGTGTGTGAGTGTGAGTGTGTGAGAGTGTGCGTGAGTGTGCTTGCGTGTGTGTGAATGTGTGTGAGTGTGTGAATGTGTATGTGAGTGTGTGTATGTGAGTGAGTGTGAGTGTGTATGTGAGTGAGTGTGCTTGTGTGAGTGTGTGTGAGTGTGTATGTAAGTGTGTGTGAGTGTGAGTGTGTATGTAAGTGTGTGTGAGTGTGTGAGTGTGTATGTGAGTGTGTATGTATGTGAGTGTGTGCGAGAGTGTGTGTGAGTGTGTATGTGTGTGTCTGTATGTGAGTGTGTGTATGTGTGTGTGCATGTGTGTGAGTATGTGTATGTGTGTGTATGTGAGTGTGTGTGTGTGTGTGTGTGTGTGTGTGTGTGTGTGTGTGTTTCCCACTTGTCAGCATCTGACAGTCAAGGGTGAGAAACCCAGGAGCGGATGGAGTGTCTCACCGTGTGCCATCTCTTCTTCTCAGTGGTCAGCATAGACTCAGGAGGAAGGAGGAACTTGTCAAGCCCACACTACTTCTGTGTGATAGAGTCTGAACTAGTACCCTGTCCCAGCTGGTGCCCCCTGAAGCTTTCACTCCAGGTAGAGCTCAGACAACCCCACCAGGGTTACCAGTGCATTTGGGACAACCCCCTACCCTGGTTATAATGGGCTGTTTCCTGTTGTTCTGCAGGGTTGCCCCTAAGACTTGCTGGGCTAAGGTTGAAACTTCACAGAACTTCTGGGAAGAAGCAACCCGGGTGTAAATCAGGTTTATGGCCGGGATAATGAAGTCTCAGTTCCTCGGCTGTCTTGATTCCTTCCATATGAAGCCCTCTGCATTGGGTCACAGTAGAATGTAGTGGTTTCATGTGTCCAGTCCCTAGAGCAGGAATGCAGGGCACTCGGATGGTCTGTGAGTGCTCATCGCAGCCCTGTGGCTGTTTGATGACAACCGTCTTATACCTCTGACTGCCTGTGCCCAACACAGGTAACAGAGTGCTTTCAGGGTGGGAGAGGTCACAGGTGTGCCAGCTGACTGTGGCATTTCAGGGTCCGGAGCCCAAGCAGACTGGTGGACAGTCAGGAGGGCTTCTCTGGGGGAGCTGGCCCACAAGAGACTGTCAAGCCAGTGGAGGTAAGGCTGCAGAATGATGTGCCAGGCAGAGACAGGCATATGAGCTCTGAGAGAGCATAGAGCCCAGTTCATGTGAGGCCGGGGGGCGGGGCGAGTCCTCCAGTATGAAGGAGGACTCTCCCGCGTGGCACACTCAGTTTTCCTGGATGAGGTGTCACTTAAGCAGAGTGATAAAAGGGTGGATGGGAGTTTACCAGCTGCCACAGCTGGCAAAGGCCAGGGCGAGTGACGGGGAGGCCAGTGCCCAGCAAGGGGACAGGGAGCAGCTGGAGAGGCAGTGATGGTGGTGGACAGTCTGTGCTGTATTCCACCCAACACTCCTTACCAGGTACTGGAGAGGTCTACACGGGACTGCTGATGGCATATGCATCATCAGGCCAGGGCTTATGGGAGGTGCTGGCTGTGGTTTCTAGTCCTAGGCACTTGCATCATTCACTCTCTGGCATTTCCCAGGACCAGCTCTACCTTCCCAGAAGCTCAGGAAGTGGCCTCCTGTCAGAAAGATACGCCAAGGATGCCACCACCCCTCTGCCACCTAGGCCCCGCCTCTCTGGGGTTTTGTCATCACCCCGCTCTCATCCTCATGAGTCTCTGAGACAACCCCACCCCAGAGGCCAGGAGTGTGCACCCATGTCCTTTCAGATGAGAAGCCCTAGGACCAGAGAGGGGCCACTCAGGCCTCCTCCCTTTGTTTCCTCGGCTGTCCCTGCTTCCTTGGTACCCACTGGACACTGCAGTACCTCAGAGCTCTTACAGTGAGATGCATTGGAAAAACCATCCCTTCACTGAAGCAGCTCATGCCCAGTAGACATTGTCTACAATTTAGAAGGAAGAGAGGTCAGGCCAGGGAAGGGGAGAGCCTGCTGGAGGGCAGCAGTGCAGCCTCCTGGGGCAGGCATGGATTCTGAAAAGAGAAGGACTTGCCATTCAGGGAGAGCCATGCAGAGAGGGGAGCCAGCCTTTGCTGAGAGCGGTGGAAGGACAGCTAGTATTTCCCAGGACCGCTTTTTAGCATGGTGGGTGGGTGGGGCTTGGAAAGGACACCCACAGTCAGGGCTGGGTACAGGACAGGTGACTTTGCCTCATTCCTCAGCCCCCTGGGCCAGGCTGGGCTGAGGGTTGAATATAGGCTAGAGAGCTGCTGTGAACACGCGACTCCATGTCTGAACTGCCCTGCAGAGCCCTTGGATTTTCCTAGCACTGGGCTGCTGGGAGCTGAGGGCCTTTGGATTTAGGCTTCTCAGTGTGCAGAGTGGGAACGGGGATATTTGTTTTTGAGCTTCTCCCAAAGAAAAGCTGTCGCAAGATGGTGCAAGCTGGATAAGGAAGGATTAGCAAGGCCTGAGCTGGGGGTATTTTTGACTTGGCAGGGGGAGAAGTGGAAGGGTGCAGCCAGTGCACCAGAGCGGGAAGGGAGGCCGGGGTTCCTGTGTCTAAGCTGCTCACAGGAAATCTACTCTATAGTCTTGTGCTGAATCTGCCGTGGCTCACTACTGTCCTGGGAACCACAAGCACCCAGAGGGGTCAGCAGCCGAGGGCAGAGCAAGCACTGGGGGCAGACGGTGACTCCTGCCCCGGCCTTCCCATGAGGTTCCAAGTGTGCCTTTTGAGAGTCCTCCGCCCCAGCCTGTCGCTCCATCTGTCCAATGGCCTGTGCCACCCGGTCCTCACATAGCAAGGGCGACCCTCTGGAGCCAGGCTGCTGCTGGCTGCCGAGGCCCAGCTGGGCTGCTGATTGCTCTGAAGAGCTCAGGGCTCTTTCAAGGGAAACTGCAGTCAATTAGCGGAGAGTGGAATTTGAAAGGCCCAAATCCCTTTTTACCCCAAACTTCAAATCTGGTTTTCGTCAGAGGCTTTGAAAACAAATACCAAAAGAACCCTTTTCTAAAAAATTATTTTTTCCTTCTCCTCTTCTCCCGTCCCTCCCTTGCACTCTCTTGTTTCCTGGGCTTTTATCTCTTTGAAGAGCCAGCTCTGGTAGCCTGGCCGGGCTCCGCTATGATGGCTGAGCAGGTGGCTGGGAGGCTGTCACTGATCCCATTTTCCAAGGCATGCCTGAGCCTTGCCTGCTCTGGCGCTGACTGGTGGGGAACCCATGTGGACACTTTCTGCAGACTGGGTTGCTCTGCTCCCTTCTCTGTTGCAGGGGTTCAGCCCAGAATGGGCGTTAGAGCAGGTGTCCTGACATGGGGAGGTGGCTGGCAGGGTGCTCCTGGGGAAGAGAGAGGGCATACCCATTGGCAGGCACAGAGCTTGGCCTTCAAAGAGGTGCCTGTCGCTCATGCCTCTGTCATCCATTGTTGGGCTGTTTCCTCATCGTGCTGTGAATGTCCACTGACCATCTGCCCTGGGCCAGACCTGATACTGAGGCTCCCAAGGTAACCCTAGCACCAGCCCCAAGGAGCCTGGAGTCTGGTGGGGAGAGGACAGCAGCCGTGGGGAAAGGCCAAGCGGAGAGGACCAGATGTGGTAAGAGCAGAGGAGGCACTGGCTGCTTGCAATAGTCAGCAGAGGCTCCTGATGGACAAGGGAGAGTTTGCCAAGGAAAAAGGGGAGGAAGAACATTCCAGTAGAGTGGATAAGAGCAGAGACCCCAGCAGCAGCAAAGACCCCCACTGCTCTGTAGGAGGTTGGTGTGCCTATACCCAGAGTAAGCTGTGGTGCAAGGTGGTCAAAGGCTAGCCCAAGATGCTTGCTGTTTGATCTCACTGTAACACAGAACACTGTGTCTTCCTATCCTGTGAGCTCCCAGGGTAGGCACCATGCTATCTGGACAACTCTGGGTGGGGATTCGTGCTACATGTCATAGATGAGCAGACAGGCTCACAAAGAGGAGAGAGAACCTTACTTCAGGGCCACAGGTGCTCAGCTGCGGGGATGGACATTTTGGGGGACATAGAGCCAAGAGGCATGGGCTACCTAGAGGCTACCAGCAGACAACTAGCATCTAGGACCCCTCTAAGGACAAAGAGGTAGAGCTTGTACATAGATGTGTCAGCTGGCACGCAACGGAAGTGTGAGACTTGGGATTTGAACCTAGGACAAAGGCAACAGAGCCACAGCTCTCATAAGCACACCCTCTTTCTCTCTCAGTAGACTGGCCTTGGCCGGTGAGCCCACCCTTGAAGCCCTGCTGGGCTCACCCTCAACTCCACCTTTCCCTCTTCTCTTCCTGTCACAGTCTTGGTGCCTTTAATCAGTGGTCTCTGGGAACTGCCTGAGCACACGCAGGAGCAGGTGTGTGATGTGCATGTATGTGTGTGATGGGGAGGGGGGCTGAGTAGTGTGTGATGTGCATGTATGTGTGTGTGATGGGGAGGGGGCTGAGTAGTGTGTGCCGTGCATGTATGTGTGTGTGTAGGGGAGGGGCAGCCAAGTAGTGTGTGCCGTGCATGTATGTGTGTGGTGGGGAGGAATAGCCGAGTAGCATCTGCCTGGTTTCAGATCCTGGCTCAACCCTGTGGACAGCCTTGTTACTTACCCTTTCTCGTCTGTGTAATGGCACAGTGGCGAGGTTACTTTTTTCTGTTTCTGTGCTGAGGAGTAAGGAGTGGTCTAGGTTAGCTGCTCAGCATTGTTTATACACAGCATGTGCTCAGTGAGTGGCTGTGTCATTGTAGGATTGCAGACACTCATAGCAGGTTCAGACCTAGGCTCTGTCCAGCAGAGTGCTGGGGACCCCAGAAAGCCTGGCACCCACCCTCAGGTGTGTGATGAAAAGCAGAGACCTAAGCTGACTTGTCAAGCCAGCACTCAGGAGGCGAAGCAGGACTGTCATGTGTTTGAGGCCATCCTGAGCTACAGGGTAAGATCCTGTCTCAAAAGCTGGAGGAGGGAGGGGCGATGGAAAAGGCAGGAAAGGAAAAAACAAACAAACCGAGACCTAGGGAAGGACAGGTCAGGGCCATCCATCAGTGAACCAGGCTCCCAGGCTTATCCATCCCTGTCATTTAGCACCAGCAAAAGGGGTCCCATAGTGCTCTGTCACACCCCATGTTTGGGTATCCTCATTCTCACTGGGCATGCTTCAGGAAGGGCTGGAGCCTTCTGCCCGCCTGCCTCAGGGCTGATGCTTGGCCCTGGACCTCTGTTCTGACAACAGGTGTCACCTCTTGCTTCTTAAGGCGCCTCACTGTCACTGCTCAGGGGCATTGGGCTACTGTGTCCCTACTCTAAGTAGCCACAACAGTTTACAAGATGATTAAATGTCCTGAGTTGCCGGGTGTTGGTGGTGCACATCTTTAATCCCAGCACTTGGGAGGCAGAGGCAGGCGGATCTCTGTGAGTTCGAGGCCAGCCTGGTCTACAGAGCAAGTTCCAGGACAGCCTCCAAAGCAATACAGAGAAACCCTGTCTCGAAAAACCAAAAATAAATAAATAAAATAAAATGTCCTGAGTCCTAAGCATTTCTTATGCATTAATTTGTCTTATATGAGGATTTCTTGGTTGTGTTTTTATTTGCTTTCCCATTTTGCAGAAATATCAATTGAGGTTTGACAAAGTATCAGGCTTGAGATTTGAACCCAGAACCAAAGGTAGCAAAGTCTATCAGCCATATTCATATTCTTCTGCCTCCTCCATGATCTGGCTGTCAGGCCAGTGGGGCTCTGGGGAGATTGCTGTATACTGGAGAGCCCCTCATTGCCCCAAAAAACAAAAACAAAAAACCAAAACCAAACAAAAATCCTATGAAGTCCTTGTTACTAGCTTCCTAATCCCAAGGTCTATAAATATTCACTAAATAAACCCACATTTGCATTGGCCCCATATAGAGGGCTGGAAAAATTCCTGCCCTGTCTCCAAGGTAAGACAGGAAAGAAAATATTATCGTCATCCTCTGGTGGAACCAGCTCCAGGCCCCTGTCCCACTGAATCACCTGAGAGTCAGGCTCACCACAGCCACAGAAAGGAGCTGCCTTTCCAACCAAAACATGTGTGCATCTGCCTGGAATTTAGTGATTGATTTATGGGGTGCCTCCTGCCAGCCCTGAGGAGATGGACAGGCCTTCTCCAAGCATGGCTGAGCCCAGCTTCCCAGGGAAGAGGGAAGCCCTTGGAGACCGAGGCACAGATGAACGTGAGGGCTTGCAGCCTAGCATGATGCAGTCAGACTTACAGCTGAAAGGGGTCATACCAGGCTTCCAAGGGCTTGGCGTTCCTGCTGTCCTGGACACCCTCTCCTGCCCTCCCAGGGCTCCATCAGTGTGAGTTGGAAAGTATGACTAGTGGTCTGTGGCTTCCTTGTGTCCTCTGCTACAGTTTATTCTCCAGCAATCCTGTGGGACAGGCGCTAGGACCCCCGGGTTGCAGATTAGGAGCCCAGGGTTTAGAGGGACTAGGGAACTGGTCCCAGCCGTTTGGTTCCCTGCTTTCAGCCTTTGCTTTGACTGTCAGCCCCTCTGCAGAGCTAGATGGTCTTAGGAGCCCCCGCTCCTGCCCTCAGTCCTGCCCTGGTGGGGTGAAGCCAGGCCTCACAGGACTGTTGAGGGCCTCAGAGTTTTGAGTTAGGGTTGTGTCCTTCCTCATCTCTCCGGCCTCAAGGCTTCTGATTTTGGGATTCCGTATGTCCAACCTATAGTTTCTGAGCAGATAGTGAGCTAGAGGACTCCCTGGCCCCTTTGCTTTACAACCAGGCAGCCGTGGCCATTACCCACCAAAATGAAAGCAGAACTCCTTTATTCCAGGGAGAGGCTGCTTCCACCGTCCACACACTGTCCCCAGCACCATGCCCAGGTACAGATCCATCTTCTCCCCTGCAGGACGGATCCCCTCCTGCCCCAGCCCCCTGGGTGTGGCTCCCAGGGTTCAGTGTCCAGCGATCTTCCAGCTGGACCTGTTCGGTGACTATCCTCCTCTTCCTGCCTGATTGTCTCGTCTGCCAGTCACTGGCAGTGAGTCTCTTGGTAACTGGAATGCTTACACGGGCATAGTAGTAATCCTCTCAAAAATGGGGTCACTCTGTGTCTGCTGTGGATGTCCTGGGTCCAGTGACACCAGCCACAGCCTATGGGAACTTCACATACCACACTCAGCATCTGTTCCACCCAGGAGATTAGCATGAATCCTGACTGAGGCCCAGGGAAGACTGGACAACAAATGAGCTCCCCCACCCCGTGACCATGCAGTCTGCTTTGACCGTCCTCGGATACAGTCTGGACTCCCACACTCGGGGTCTAAGCTTTGCACCACTTTGCTGGGGAGGGCCGCGGGTTCAGAGCTGTAGAAGCACTTCTCTGGTCTCACCCCATTCTCCTGATTCCCATGGATCTCTGCCCAGAGACCCACTCGAGGTCTCCTGGCCTGGGACATGACACAGTTTAACCTTCGTAGCACCAACTCTGCGGTTCACACAACATTATTGATGCCTGCTGTGCTGAGAGGCCAGGACCAGAGGGGAATATGACTTAGTCCTGCCCACAGGATCTGAAGGGGCCAAGGCGAGGTGCGGAACACACCCAAACGCTCCTCTCTAGGAAGGGGAGTTAGAAACGTGTCACAGGTGGCGGGCAGTGAGAGGGACATGATGCCAGGACAGTGAGTTGGGCTCCCAGAAGGCCCTGCAGCCAGCTCCTGAGTGGCTGAGTAAGGAAGCATGTGGGCCGCTGGAGACAGGTGGGTGCGAGCGAGCAGTTGAGCGTCCGTGTGCTGAAGTCAGAGAAGCCTGAACGTGGAATCAGCTTGTTTTGGTTGGTTTTCTGTTGCTATGGCAGCATGCCTGAGGCAGAGTAATTATAAAGAAAAGTGTGTTTTGGCTCAGGCATCTGGAAGATAGAAAGTCCAAGACTAGGCGCCCACAGCTGGTGAGATTCTTGCGATGCTTCAGCTCAGGGCAGGATGTGGAAGTTGAGTGGACATCTACAGAGATGGGGGAGGGGATCTGTCAAGTAGCTCAGTTAGTAGACTGCTTGCCCCTTGCCCAGTGTGTACAGGCCCTGGGTTAGATCCCAGTACCATGTTAAATGCCTGGAACCCCAGCATTCCCAGAGTTGGGGGCTGGAGGGTCAGGAGTTCAATGTGATTCTCAGTTGTATAGTGAATTTGAGGCCAGTCCAGGCCATAGGAGACTCTGCCTCATAAGAGAGGATGAGACACAGGAAGATAGACATATGCAATAGCTGACCGTTTCCTGGAGAAAGGCATGACAACTCTGGGCATCTCGTGCCCTCCACTCTCAGCCCAACACTGTCAAGCTCGGAAATTAAAGTTTTAACACATGTGCTTTGGGGTAGAGACACAGGCCGATCCTTAATCTTGCTGTTATCTTGAGGCTGTCCGCACTTGCTGGCTCCTCCAGGGTAATGTCAGGCATGGTCATGACGAGTACCTGTACCTTTCTGTCTCATGCCCAGTTTCAGAGGAAGCTTTCAGTATTTACAACAGTGACATTTGCTATTGACTTTCTGTAAATATTCTTTGTCACATTAATTTCTTTCCAGCTTGGCTATTTCTTTTTATTTTTATTTTTATTTATTTATTTATTTATTTTGGTTTTTCGAGACAGGGTTTCTCTGTGGCTTTGGAGGCTGTCCTGGAACTCGCTTGGTAGTCCAGGCTGGTCTCAAACTCACAGAGATCCACCTGCCTCTGCCTCCCGAGTGCTGGGATTAAAGGTGTGCGCCACCAACGCCCGGCTTAT
Organism: Mesocricetus auratus; assembly: GCF_017639785.1. Lineage (NCBI taxonomy): Eukaryota > Metazoa > Chordata > Mammalia > Rodentia > Cricetidae > Mesocricetus > Mesocricetus auratus. The sequence continues at coordinate 31,629,928 of NW_024429197.1, read as the reverse complement.
TTCTTTTTAAAATTGAATGGATTTTGAATTTTTCATGTTTTTTTTCCTGTGGTTATTAGTTTTTTTTTTCTGAATTGACTAACGCCATAAACAGTGGTAAGCAAGGTTGTAATGTCAAACCAGCTTTGAAATTTTCAGATAATATCTACTCGCACCATAATGCTCTTTTCCCAGTCACATACAACTAGATTCACTTTGTTATAGCTTTGTTTGGAGACAGGGTTTCACTGGCTGCCTGGAACTCACTTTGTAGACCACACAGAGATCTGCCTCCCTCTGCATCCTAAGTGCTGGGACTAAAAGTGTGTGTGGGATAACACCTAGTTAATTCGTTAGTTTCTCATTTAGGATTTATTCATCTGGTTTGTGAGTGAAATTAGCTCTGACTTCCCTTCTTCATATTGTCCTTGTTGAGATTTAATTCTAGGGTGCCTGGAATTAAACCTGGGCAGACACTGCTTTCATTTTTGGAACACAGTGTAAGAATAAAATTATTTCTTTGACTATTGGGCAGTAATTACTTGAAAAGCCACCTGGGTCTAGAGTTTTCTTTTTTTTTGGGGGGGGGGACAGGTTTTCTCTGTGGCTTTGGAGGCTGTCCTGGGACTAGCTCTTGTAGACCAGGCTGGTCTCGAACTCACAGAGATCCACCTGCCTCTGCCTCCCAAGTGCTGGGATTAAAGGCATGTGTCACCACTATCCAGCTAGAGTTTTCTTAATGGGAACATTTTAAATATTATTTCAATCTGCCCCTTCCTGTGGGGTTGTTAGGGTTTCCCATTTTTCCTTTATTCCGTTTTGATAACTTATGTTTTCCTAGAGGTTAGTACATTCTGATAATTCAGAGTCATTGGCACAGTGACATCCACACTGTTCTCTGGACAGCTCCTTGCCTGTAGCTTTGTGTCTGTTTTCATTCCTGGTCTGGGTTATTCCCGCCTCCTCTCTCTTTACTCTGAAAATCTCGGTCAGTTGCTTGTCAGCTTATTCATCGTTTCAGAGAATTGATTGGCGATGTGTTTACTGGCTTCCTCAGCTGCACTGTGTGCAGGAGAGGTAGGTTACTGATTTCTGCTTGTGTCTTTCTAATTTCTCTGCACATTATTTTGGTTTCCTTAACATTGGTGGAGTAGAGATTTTTCTCTCTTACATTGTGGTTCTGCTCATTTCAGTTCTTTGGCATTAATGGAGCTCTGCTCCAAGGCCCGGTGCCTGATCAGCTTTGGATGTGCTGTTAGGGACCCTTCTTTTCACCTGCACAGGAGCAACTCCTGCACTTCTGCAATTCCCATTTGTTTCTGCATCAGTTTTGTCCCCCTCCCAGACTGTCTCATCCACATATGACCCTGTTACTGTTCCTAATATGCTAAGAAAGCCAAAACCAGATACCACCCCTGCGGACCACAGTATCTGCAGTATCCTCCCATTCCCGCCCTGCCTAACGCAAGCCTGGACGCCCCGACAGCAGGCATTCTACTGTTCTGGGACCCTTGTCCTTGCAGAGAGACCCTAGAAGCAGGAGTGAGAGGTGAGGAGCGGTGAGACAAGGCGGCAGGCTCTCATCCCCTCTGTTTAGGGGGTCCCGAAACATTGGCCTACACCGCTGTAGGGTTGGACCTAGGAACTTGCATTGTCCTTTGCTTGCCTGGTTTGTCAGAGGTACTGCTTGGCGGCCCTGCCCAGAGCTCAGTCCCTTGGAGGTGGCCTGCAGCTGGCTGCTGTGGCTAGACTCAGGGGATTGGAGATGATGTTGCAGGGACACGAGGATCCAAGAATAGCTTTGTGTGGGGTAAAGGGTCGGTCCTCCCATCGTCTTGCTATCTCAGTCCTGGCTTTGGTTAACAGTGGTGACACTGGGGACAAGATCATTCTCTGATCCTTTGGCTGCACTTCTGCCTGAGCACGTCTCCTCAACCACAGCCTCCGAGCATCATCCACACATCTGCTGTGGATCCCGGGGTATGTTTCCAGCCCCGGCCTTGCCTGTCAGCTACCAGTATTTCTACCCCACGAGTTACAGTGGCGTTTTTTTCTTTTGACATGAAGGAGTCTTACTATATAGCCCAGACTGGCCTCAAATCCATTAGCTCTTATGTTCCTCCTACCTGAACCTCCCAAGTGCTAGAACCTCAGGCACATGACACCATGGCCAGGTTAACAGTGGCCACGAGACTTGCGTTTGCCCCATTGACATAGGTACCAAGGTGATCCTGTCAAATATTCTTACGTTGCTTGATTTTGTCATGTGGTGTATTGGGGTACCTGCTCACTATTGAGGGTGCTGCTAACCATCTTGCAATGCATGAGGCAGCTCCCTAGAACAAGGAATTTTCCACCTCAAATGTCAGTAGTGTTGAGCTTGACGAGCCCTGTGTAGAGACATAAGCAAGGTTGTTCTTGTTTTTAAAAAATGCTTTTATGTGTTTGGGTGCTTTTCTTGTCTGTGTATCTATCTATCCTGTGTGTGCCTGGTGCCTGAGGAGGCCAGAAGAGGCCTTCAGATCCCCTGGGACTACGGTTACAGATGGTTGTAGCTGCCAGCGGGTGCTGGGAACTCAGGTCCCCTGTAAGAGCAGCCAGTGTCCTTAATCTCTCTTGCCCAATGTGCTGCTCTTCTTCTGTTCACCCAGACTCTGCATTTCATCCTGATATGGAGGTAAAGCAAAATCAGTACAAAGCCTTCAGTGCCCTGTGTGTCTGTCCGTCCGTCTGTCTCTCCTCCCCTCCACACGCGCGCACATGGGTGCACACACGCTCTCTCTATCTTTCCCTCTCCCCACACTCTATTTCTCTGTCTCTATCCCCCCTTTCCCACTCTCTTTTCCCATGCTCTCCTTCATGCCCTCTGGTTTACTCCTCTCCAGCTATGTTGGCTTCTAGCTGATCTTGGAACATCAGTTGGATCTCCTGCTGCCTCAGGGCCTTTGCACGGGCTGGTTGCATCTGCTTGACTTGTCCCCACCCCCGCCTAGACATCCACACCATCTCAGGTTTCAGACGACTACCTAAATGGACCTTCACACTGAGGCCGCCCCCAAACGCCCATGCGAAGGCGCATCTTAGCTTCTGATACTTCCTCCTCATACCCTCCCTGTTTGGTTTTTCTCCTTATCGCTAACATTCTGTATGCTGTGCACGTGACATTGAAGATCATGCCAGGCAAGGGCTTCACCAATGAGTTCCCCCTTCAACCTGTAATTTACCCAGTTCTTTCATTTTATGTCCCCTAGAACACAAACTCCATGAGAGCAGAAATCTCTGCCCTTTTCATTCACAGCTACGCTTCCAGCTCTGAGAGCAAGCCCTGGCCCATAGCAGGTGCTCAGAAAAGAATGTGATGAACAGATGATGAATGGACAGCACTTTGCAGAGCGTAGGCACGTACCTGTGATGTGTGTGATCATCGGCGTTACTCTACACACTGCCCGGAGAGATGCAGAAGCCCTGCCGTAAGGACCTGGGAGAACACAACACAGATGGGGACAATTGGTTAACTATTTGGGGGGGGGACCATAAAGTTAAATTCTCACCGACATTATCTCACTAAATCCATTCCAGATGGATTAAGGAGTTAAGTGTGAAAAATGAAGACACACAAAAAATTAGACGGGATTATAGGGAAATACTTATCTGACATCTAGTTGGAAGAGAGAGAGGTTTACATAATGGCCGAGGAAGGGATTGTAACTAAAAGACTGTTGGAGTGCTTCAAGTTGTAAACATTTTTATATGTAAAATGTGTCTTTGTCTGGTGTGTTGTCCCATGCCTATAAGCTCAGCATTGAGAGCCTGAGACAGGAAGATGGAGAGCTTGAGGATAGGTGGGATACAGAATGAGACCTCATCCCCCAAATAATAAATAAATAACAGAACGAGACCTCATCCCCCAAATAATAAATAAATAAATAAGCAAGCAAGCAATAAAAATAAGTGTTTTCACTTCAGAAACCAAAGGTGATATTGTTAATACACGAAACAATCCGTAAACTAAAAAGATCCCAAGACTAAAAGCCAGGAGGAGGCAAATGGCAGGAGAAATACAGAGAGTCAAACAGAGTGCTCAGATATTTGTTCCCAGTCATAAAATCCAGGAAGAGGGAGTTGTACCACCCACTGTCGCCATACACAGCGGAACCAATGGGCTAACAACCTCCAGTGGGATAAAATAGGGATGCTCTTTGGATGGTAACTGGACAAGGATGTCCAGGAGCCTGGAAGACATCCATCCCCTTTGGCCCAGGCATCCCTCTCCTTGGAAGTGATCCTGGGGAAGCATTTAGAGCTGTGGACAGTGATTTATGTGCAGGGGGTGCTCATCCGGGTGTTATTTAATAAGAGCCAAAAATTGAAAGTGTTATAAGTACCTGACAACAGGGAAGCGCTGAGTGAGCCTCACCGAGGTCCTGTACCAGACTTCGCACTACGCGGTGGGGGCAATCAGGAAATCCCTAGCAGTAAAAGGGAAGGCTCTAAATTTGGTGGGGTTTGTTGCTTTACAATGAACACCAACAAATATGACTCTGTATTAAGATCCAAAGTATTTGTGTACACATATATACATTCATAATCACATACATGGTTGTATAATGAAAACGGATATATCAAAATTTTTCATTAGTCTGAGAGATAGGATTCTTTAAAAAAAAAAAAAGGTTTCCCCAAGTTCATTAGAAACAAGCATGTACAGCAGCCAGCTGTGTGTGTCTCAGGGAAAGGAAAACCTAAGGTGTGTATATTAAATGGTCTCAAGGCTTACTATGTGTGTAGGAATGCTCTGGAAGGCTTTGCAGAGTACCCTGACTTAGCAACTGTTTATTAGCCCAGAAACCTCCATGGAGCCTGTATTCAAGAACTCAGATAATAGTGAGCAAATATAACACTGCGTGTGTGCTCAGCAGGACGCTAGAGCAGACAAGGCTCCTCCCTCACAGGACATGTGACCCAGGGATAACGGGCAGCCTCCCGTTGCATGTCCTGCACAGGGCAGACAGGCACCGAGCACACAGGCTGGACTCACTGTGTCTGAGCTGTGGGAGGAGGCTGGTGTGGTCGTAGCGGAAGGACTGAACAAGGTACCCACTGACGTACCACACCCCTCTTTTGGATCCAAGCCTGTTCACACTGAAGTCCATCTCACATTTCATGTATTCCTCAGACACCACTGTCAACAGCTAAGCCAGGTGGCAAGGCTCAAAGGATGTCTACAGAGGATTTTGAGGAGTTGACAGTCCCGGAGTAGGTCAGTAGAGCCATCAATAGTCCATGGTCCGTATCCTCTGTTGGCTTGTTCATGGGACCGTGAGCTGCAGATGTCCATAAGGAACCATCAGAGCGGGGTTTTGTAAGACATGTAGGAGTGAATTTACCAAACCAAAGTAGGCAGAAAGGCAGTTGAGGTCATCATAAAACATGAGGCACGGGGTGGGATTGCACAGTCAAGAGTATGATAGGAAAGTAGCACATACTTCTAGCTGTCTGACTGGCGTGTGTGTGTGTGAGTGTGTGTGTGTGTGTGTGAGAGAGAGAGAGAGAGTGTGTGTGTGAGTGTGATGGTATGGATTCAGGTTGTAGAGGGCCCAAGATGTGCCTATCTGACCAGTTGAGACTTCTGGAAACAGTGAACAAAATGCAAGGTCGGGCTGATGCCAGGCTGACTGATGTGGTATCCCAGAGCCTCTAAGATTTTGTGTGAAATCTGGGCCAGGGCCCAGAAATGTGGCTCAGAAGTTGCTTAGAAGATTCAGATGTGTCGAGATACTTCTGCAAGGCGGGAGTCGTGGAGGAGAGAAGATAGGAGAATCGGGATTCTGTCTTCAGAGCCTTCCCCGGTGGCTGCCATCTCTGGGTGCTGTTTTCTGTCCTAGTACTTGAGCCTTCATCATTAAGTCTATCCTGTCTCCATCCTGTATTTGGGGGCATGCTCTGAGTGTGATACTCAGCACACAGTGGGCTGCACTGGCCTTGGACCTGCCGAGTGGTAAGTGTAGGGGTAGGGAGCCCTGGCGGTAAAGGGGGTCCTGTGGTGGTAGGTAGGCTGAATGCAAAGCCTCTTGATCTGGGCCAAGTTGGTTCACCCACCGACCCTCAGGCTCCTGGTCTGTTCCAGGGGGAGGGTAATGACCCATTCCCTAGAGCTAATAGTTATTTCGGTGTATGGGTACCTGGTACTTTAGCTCTGTCTGCAGAGTTGCTACAGAGTAGGTGCTGAGACGTGTGAACAGTACCCACAGGGCTAAAGACCTGGCTGTGGAAGAGCACCAGTCTCTGGGGGACTGGTCCTGCCACAAGCAGAGGTACGTGCTCTTGCTGACCCTCTAGCCCTTCCAGGTCACCTGTGGTCCCTTTTCACTACACACTTACTAAAGGACATCAGAGTGATAGGATTAGGTGATGCTGCCACATCTTGAAGTCCTCATCCATAAAATGGGCACAATACTGCCTTCACGTACTCAGTACTGGGCCTGTACCAAACAAATCATGGCAAGGTCACCGTATACACATTGTCAGGTCATCAGTCTTCTTGTCCACTTCTGGTCTAGTGGATGCTGGCTTTGGGAAATTCCCAGAGGGTCCCCAGCCAGGCCCCATTGGCTCTACATTCTGCTATCTCTTCGAGATAATAAATAGGAACAAAACCTAAATCCATTATTAGCTTCTTCTAGACTGCATGATTTATGGCTTCAAAGTGTCTCTAGTTAATCTGTCGAAAGGGATTTTAAATTTCATCTGTCTTCCTTGCTGGCAGCCCCTTCTACCTTGAATTCAGCTGTTTGACATGTCTAGTACCGGGGTCCCATTTTAAAAACATTTACAGTGGGTTGGTGGAAAAAAAATCAGAGCTGAGCGGCAAGCATGAGGCTCAATTTGGCACATCTGCTTTGAATTCCACGCATCTCCACAAGTGCAAATAACTTGAAAGTTCGCCCTGGGAAGAGGTCTGTTGTGCCCACGAGGGCTGCCTTAGGTGACTTTAAAGGAGAGAGGGATAATTACTGAAAATGAATTGTCACTGAAATAGAAACCTCCCGATCGGCCTGCTGACCATCTGCTGCTCACATGTGCGGCCACCCGCACCTCCCCCTTCCTGCTCCAGGATGCTCTCCTCTCTGGCTCTTAAGTGTCTGCTTCCCAGGGCAGTCAGGTGACGTTCTGGTCTAAACTGATGCAAACTGGGGCCGAATGGCACATTTCCAGCTTTGGCTGTGGGACCCAGGATTTGGGTAGAGGATATGGCCCCACAGATATATGGGAAAGGCTCTGGCAGTAGGCCCTAGGGGCATGGGGGCAGGGGTGGGGGCCAGCAAGCACACACAAGAACGCACTTACATAGGATATGGTGTGTGTGTGTGTGTGTGTGTGTGTGTGTGTGTGTGTGTGTGTGTGTGTGTGTAGGTTAGATGGCGACTTGCAAGAGTCAGTTCTCTGTTTCCACAATGTGGGCTCTAGGTATTGAACTCAGGTTGCCAGGCTTGGTGCATTTACCCACTGAGCCAGCTTTCCAGACATGGCATGTTTTTAAATAATGAGGTGTGCCCTGAGGATGGTGGGGCAGGACGATGCTTGTGGTTAGATTTTCCAGAGTGGCTAAAGAAGGCCTCCCTGGTGAGCTCAGGATCCCTGGGCGCATCAGCCTCAGGGTGAGGACCACAAGGAGGGACTTCAGTGGAGCACAGCTGGAAGAGCAGCATCCATGCCTGAGGACGTTGGCTGTGGAGGATAGGCTTGTAGGGACCACCAGGACTGGATGGTGATGACCGCCTCTGGAGAAGTTAGGGGTTGTCTGCTAGTTATTGGACTTGTCTCTAACTGGATTAACAGCCCCATAGCTGCAGTGATGGTAATTTAAGTATTTGGCTGAGTTCTAGACATGGCAACCAGAAGTATGGGGATGGAATGGAGGAGGCTAGACCCTTGACTGTGAGTCCTGCCCCTCCCAGAACAGTCCTGCTCCAGCACATGATCCTACCAAGAAGCAAAGAGATAGTGTAGTCATTGTCACAAGCCTTTCAAGACACCAGTCAGTGGTCAGTGGGACCCCTTCAGACCTTCCAAGGTTACCTGACACTGTCATCTGGTGACCCAAACCTCTGTGAGGGAAGGCAGTTTCTCACTACAGACTGCTCGCTATGTAGTCTTCTGAGCTACCATCATGACACCCCATGACATGTGTTGGTCTCAGGGCTGGGTCTTCTTACCCTGAACATGGATACTGTTTCTTCACAGATAGATACACACCTCTGAGTAAGAGCTTTAAATTAAAACCAAGATCTTGAGTTTTTATTCAGCCCAATTTATCAGCTGTTTTTGGGGGGGGTTGTGTCTATGTCTGTCTGTGCACACGTATTCTCGTGTCTATAGAGGACCTTGGGTGTTTCCCTCCATTGCTTTCCATCTCCCCGGTATTAGGGTTACAGGTGCTTGCTGCCAAACCTGTTATGTGGGTCCTGGGGTTCAAACTCAGATCTTTGCACTTGCACAGCAAGAACTTTACCAGCTGAGCCATCTTCCCAGACCCCAATTTACTAACTTTGTAAGTGCTTCCTGTTTTGTTTTGTTTTCCTGTTTTAAGCAAACGTCTATGTCCCATTGTAAAAGTGCGGGAATCAGATGGCCTGGGGGTTTGCATTACTTCTCTTCTGAGCTGCTCATGTGCTCATCTGTAAAGAGAAAACATAAGGATTAAATAAAGCTATCATAGCAACAGGCCCATCTCCAGGCACACAGTAGGTGCCTGATGCATGGTTGCTGGCTGGGAATAGGGCATGCTGTGTGGGGAGGTACAAATGCATTTGTGCCAGCATTGTTTACTGAATAAATATCCAAACAAAGAATGAAAAGGTAATTATGAATGCATGAGTGAGTGAATGAATGGTTTGCTTACTAGGATTTGGTCTGGTGAGGTTCAGGAGATGATGGACTCTGACTCCATCATGGCAGAGGCTGAAACGCAAGATTACTGATGTAGCCTCTGGGCTCTATTCATGCTAGTAGCCCCTCCTCATCTGTGCTTTCTGGACCCTGAGATACTTAAAAGACCTCAGTATGTCTGTGATAGCCAGAGGCTGACCTTGACCTTGGAGGCTGTTCTTCTTTTTGCTTACCTTTTGGCAAGCAGTCTTTCCAGATTTAGCTAGAGTCATCTCCTGGAGGGATTTGCCTCTGCTCATCGGCAAGAAAAGGCAGCAGTCAATGACACTATGGCAGGCCTGGCGCTGCCAGCAGCTACCCTTGGAGATGAGTTTCCTCTCCCAGTGGAGCCCCTTGTGATGGAACTCTTCAGCCCTTTAGTGGGCGCTGGCCATGAGCCTTCAGACAAGCTGGACCCGCCATTGTTCTTGCTTTCCCCATGACTGGGCACTTTCTTAGGTGGGTTTTGCCTCATTCATAGGATCCCCTGTGGAAAAGTGACTCCTCAGGCATTGGTTTATTTTCAATTTTGTTTGTTCTTTAATTCTTAAATTGCAAGAGTACCTTGAATATCCTTGACACAGATCTGATTGATCGGATGTATGTACTGGGAATTTCTCCCATTCTCTGCCATGCCTTTTTACTTTTCAGAGAACAGAGGTTTTTACATTGATTCAGTCAGATCTATCATTATTTTACATGCTTCCTGCTTTTTGTGCTGTCCCTAGGTACGTACTCTTCTGTTACGCCTTTGGCTTTAAGGTTAGGTCAGTTATTCATTGTGAATTAAGTGCTGTGTATGGTGTGAGTTGGAGTCAAGCTCATCTTTCCCATGAGGCTATTAGGTTTTCTAGCGCCATTTGTTGAAAACACTCTTTCCCTCACTGGTTTACCGTGGCACTTTATGAAAAACTGTATCAAAGACTGGGGATATGCCTCAGCCAGTAAAATGCCTGCAACGAAAGCATGGGAGACCTGAGTTCAGATTCCCCAAACCCCTATACAAGCCAGATACAGCTACATGTGTCTGTAACTCCAGCAGTGGGTGGGGTGTGAGGTCACAGACAGACAGATCCCTGGAGCTCATTGGCCAGCCAGCCTAGTTCAATCAGTGAATTCTGGTTTGGTGAGAGACCCTGATCAATGTGGTTAAGAGCACTGGCTGCTCTTCCAGAGGACCAAGGTTTGAATCCCAGCACCTGCTGGTGGCTCACAACTGTCTGTAACCCCAGTTCCCAGGGATCTGATGCCCTCTTCTAACCTTCATTAGCACCAGACACACCTGTGATGACCAGACATATTATGTATGTATGTATGTATGTATGTATGTATGTATGTATGTATATATATGCAAAATACACACACACACACACACACACACACACACACACACACACACACACACATATATATATATCCAAATACGGAGAGCAATTGAGGAAGACAGCTGTCTGGGTTTTGGTCTTTACTGTCCATGCACCCTCATACACACATGTACACATCCTCATGTAGGCATACATTCTCGTGTAGCCACACATACTCAAAAAGGAGGGATGAGAACAATTTGTGTTGACCATATGCATGCAGATTTATTTGCAGACTTTTCTTTTATTGGTGTTGACGATCTGACACTGTCTTAATCCCTATAGTTTTACAGGAAATCTTGGAGTCAGATAATGTGAGTGCCCCATTATTTTCAACATTATTTTGGTTATCTAGGTCCTTCATGCCTTCATACATACATTTGAATCAACCTGTTATATTTGTACCAAAAAAGTTGGTCACTACTATTAAATTTCTAAGTCAGTTTATATAAATTTGGCTTTTGGACTCAGACTTGGATGGTCTGGAAGAGCAGTGCATGTTCTTAGCCACTGAAAAATAATCTCTCCAGCGTCTAGATATGATGTTTGAACAATGTTGACTCTTCTCCTATGCATATAGTATTTCTCCCCACTTGTTCAGTCCTCCTTACTTTCTCTGAGTAGTATTTATTATTTTCAGTATAACAAAAGGTCACATACAACTTTCGTTCATTTTACTCACAAGCATTTTTGTTTTTATACTGATATAGATAGTATTTCTTTTAAATTCATTTTAATCACTTCCCCTATTGTATAAATTGCAGTTAACTTTTGTACGTGTTGACATTATATCCTGTGACATGGCCAAGCTAACATACTCTGTCTTTTCATTGTTTGGGGCACATGTTAGAGCTTTCTTGTAAACTGCCATGTCATCTAAGGTTTGTGCCTTTTCCTTTTCTTGCTCAATTGCATCAGCTGTGGCCTCTAACAGAACATTAATTTGACAGGGAAAGTGTGGCCATGGTGCTTTGTTCCTAACAGAGGACAAAGCATCTAGTCCCCCACTGTTGAGCTTGAGACTTGCTACAGTTTGTCATTGACTTGCTTCGTAGACTGAAGACACTTCTGTGTTTCTAGTATGATGAGAATTTCCATCATGGTTGGGTGTGCTGTCTCTGCATTTCCTGAGATGATCTTCTCCCTTATTCGTCTAGCTTTGCGAATTATCGGTGTTGGTGTATAATCTTGTCTCTCTTAAGTTGGCCTTACTAGAACATGAGACAATGCATTTTTCCATGTTACTGGATTAAAAAAATATTTCTAAAGAATAGTCAGGAGAGAGAGAGAGAGAGAGAGAGAGAGAGAGAGAGAGAGAGAGAGAGAGAGTACACAATTATGTTATTCAGATGGGTGTGGTGTCATACACCTTTAATCCCAGCAGGTGGATCTCTGTGAGTTCAAGGACAGCCTAGTCTACAAAGCGAATTCCAGGATAGCCAGGACTGTTACACATAGAAACCCTGTCTCACCCCCTCCAAAAAAAAAAAAAAAGAAGAAGAAAAGAAACTATATGTGCTATTCATATGAAGTTGTAAAGAAAATTTGTTGTTGTTTTGTTTGAATCAGGATTTCTCTGTATCCCTGACTGTCCTAGAACTCATTCTGTAGACCAGGATGGTCTCAGCCTCACAGAGATCCACCTGCCTCTGCCTCCCAAATGCTGGGATTAAAGGCATGCACCGCCATCATCCAGCTGTAAAGAAATAATTTTAATATTTGACTGTAGAGCATGAAAAGTCTTCAGATGGATGGACTAATTAAACTAAGAAGCAGTGTAAGTGTTTACACCACAGCTATGCATTAATTGCTCAAATGAAGGCTAAAAAGTTTCTTGAGAATTAGCAGAAGAGTCCCTTGAAAGAGGATGGGTTGGCAACACAGAAAATGGCATAAAATGCTGATTAAAAAGAGCAACAATGTGTATTAGTGTCATAAGTCTGCCATAGCACATTAGTACAACTTGGTGACTTAAAATGCTGGATATTGTAAACAGCAGATGTTTATTCTCAAATGGCTCTGGAGGCCATGAGTCCAAAGTGGAGACATTAGCAGGTCCAGGCAACCCCTAGGGGCTCCAGGAGAGAGCCTTTTGTTTGTCTCTTTCTTCTAGTGACTTCAGCCTCCTATTCCCACAGCCCCTCCCTTTTCTGTGTGCTTGTCTCCTTAATGGGATGTAGGGTCCATTGAGATAATCCAGGATGTTCTTACCTTAAAATCCCTTAATGTAAGGGCTGGATCAACCTTTAAGAGCATTTGCTGCTGTTGCAGAGGACCCAAGTTCATCTCCCAGCCCCTGTGTCAGGGGGCACCAGAGGATCTGACACCCTCTTTGGGACTCCACAGGCTCCTGTACTAAGTTGCAAACACACAAACACACACACACACACACACACACACACACACACACACACACACACACACACCCTTAACTATAGTTGCAGAGAGATTTTCCCAGGTCCTGAGATGTGTTACAAAGTCTTTTCAGGGACCTCCATTCAGCCTAGTGCACAGCAGTGCTTTAAGATCTCCTATATGACACATTGGCATTTGGTTCCTGAATCACATGAGGTAAGCCAAATAGTTAAAGACTAAGAAGTTAGCAATGCAGGATCTTTGATTTTGACCAACGTAGTATTTTTTTTCAATGCTGCTTGAACACGAAGTGAAAACTTATTAACTGAAACTAAACCATCCCCAGTAACATAAATTGTTGTCAGCTTTTATAAATGGTTAAAATAAACAAGTTTGTCTAACTGTTTATTTGGAAATTTTGGGAATGAAGCCACTTGGCAAGGTAATTTGTGGCTAATTGGCTTTTGATGAATTGGTCATTTGACACATTGATTTTTGGCCAACTGGCTCTTGGAGAATCAGTGTTCAGCCTGGGGCTTGGAGCCTGGGGCTGGTATGAGGCCCATGGGGGCGCCAGGCAGGCTGAATGCTAGGCCTAAGATCTAAAGGCCACTTTAACCCAGGAAGGAGGTCCCAGAAGACCTAACCATACCCCAGACCTGCCCAAGGCCTGCTTCCAGCTAGATGTTATAAGACTTTGGGAACTCAACTAATACCAATACTTGGTTGATTTTCCTGTGAGACCCTGAGCTATAGGTACCTTGCAGTGGTAATTATCTCATTTGATGGTTGCCGTGAGCCTGTACAGCGCGTGTGAGCTGTGCTTCACAGAGAAAGGGAGGGCAGCACACCTGGCTAAGAAGCAGCATTCGCGTTCCAGGCCACGTTGCCCCTCTCTCTAAAGGCCGAGTTCTTAACCTTGGGGACCAAGTGGACCTGCCTTAGTCCTTGTCCTTGGTCGGCTCTGATCTGCCAGCTCTTTTCTTAAGTGTTTTCTCTGGGCTCTATTGCAGCCTAACAGTGGTGTGGTGCTTTCTCTGGGCTCTATTGCAGCCCAACAGTGGTGTGGTGCTTTCTCTGGGCTCTATTGCAGCCCAACAGTGGTGCAGTGTTTGCTCTGGGCTCTATTGCAGCTGTAACAGTGGTGTGGTGTTTGCTCTGGGCTCTATTGCAGCCTGACAGTAGTGCCTGCTCCTGATTCTTCACCTGAGGAAACTGAGGCTAGATTCGGTGTGAGACTCAGCCACGTTGTAGCATCACAGCTGAACAGAAGGGAGGCTGTTGCTGTTGCTTCCCATAGCCCTTCCACCTCCAGCCTGGCCTAGGGACTTCTGCTTGTGCTCTTGTCTCTGGCAGCGGGACGAACCCACAGGCCCTGCCTTCCACCCCCAGCCCTTCTTGTTTACATCCCCGTTAATGGGCCCTTGCAGGCCAGCCCAGCTGCCATGGGAGAGCCAGTGAGCCACCTGGAGCTGTGTCTGCTGCAGAATGTTTACGGTGCATGGAGCCAAAACGAAACAACATCCATCTTGCTGACTGGTCACAAACACTGCGCCCATTCATGGCCAGGCAGTGGATGGTCCTGTGCTTGGCAGTGAGCTGACGCAGCTCAGCAGCTTGCAGGGGCAGCGTGAGGGTGAGGAGAAGGCAGGTGGGCTCGGGGGAAATCACACCCCAGCCCGGGCAGCCCTCATTCCATTTTCTGTTCACCCATTCCTCTCACCAGATGTCGTAATGTGCTGGCTTAAGGTGGTAGGATTGTCTGGAGGGAGGGTCTTAGTCCCTGAGGTAGCTTCCCAAGTGTAGGTCAGCCCCAGCCACAGACCTCAGCAAGGCCTGAATGAGGTCATCTGCCCATGTGAGGTGCCCAAGGTGTGATGGCAGCCTACGAGAATTTCGTCTTCAGAGATGCAGCGGTGACTACAGTGGAGGGCCGGTTTACACCTTTGCCCTAGGAGTTTCCATCCTAGTATGAATCCATCATAGCATTGCCTCCTGTGTAAGGGTCCTGTAGCTGACACACAGGCCTCTGAGGGCAGCAGTCCTGTCAGACACACCCTTGTGTCCTGAGGCTCACAGAGTTCAGTGGCAGGTGCATGAGGCTATCTGTGGCCCAGATCAGGGAAAGAGGGCGGGCACCCAAGCCAGAACAGGAAGTAGCGAAGGTCCCCAGTGTTAGGAATAGGAACAGGAGGAGGAAGCAGGGCCAGGCACTTCCTAGCCCTTCTTTGGAGTCACTAAGCCTTTTGGTATGTCACAACGCTGGGATCAGAGGAGATCAACACTGGGAAGTTCCTGCGGTCTCTTCCCCGAGGTTTACAGAAAAGCTGCCCAGGGTTTCCCTGGACTCAGCCTTACATGTGTGGAGGCTGGGTGCTTTGTTATGGGAACAAAGCAGAGAGCCCAGCACCTTTCCCATGGAGGCAAAGACAAGGCCTCCCCAGAGGTCAAGCTTTCTCCTCAAATTGCTGCCCCTCAGCAGCCAGTTGCTGTCCTGCAGCCATGGAGCAAGGGTAGGGTCTTCTCAGCCTGTGCCCTCGGAGCAGAGCTTCCGGCCTTCCAATCGCAGAGCCCACTTCTGCTGGCAGTGAAAATGCATTCTGTGTTTCCTTCTTGTCTCTCAAGGGGGTTTGGTGGCTCTCAGCCATGTGCCCTGACCATGCCATACCAGGAACAGAGATGAATGCACATGTGTGTTTCCACAGTGCCAGCATTTACCGAATAACAATAAATTCATAAGGGGCAGTGGTTTTAATAACAGCAGTTTGCCAGGCAATCCCATATACCTTAGTCACCCAGTCAAGGCAAATGTGTGTTCTTTTATCCTAATCTTAATCAGTAATATCAACTCACACAGTGTACAGGTAAATATGTCTGTGTCTAATGTGTGAGTTACAGAATGAATACAAGCTAAAGAGGCTGTAGCAGAAGCGTGCAGACAGAAGTACATACAGAGTCTGTATTGATAAGCTAACAGACCCAAGCCAGCCACAGGGGAGAAACCACTGCTGTGGAGATCTGGCCACAGGAGAGTTGGGATTGAGAGCGAAGATATAGCCAGCTGTAGAGATAAAAGGGCAGAAGAGGATCTAAAACAGGATCATCAGGATCAAGTCCAGGCAGGCAAGGCAAGCAAGTGGTTAGTCCCGTAGGCCATGTCAACAGCGGGAGAACAAACTGAGCTGAAGCCCCAGGATGGTCAGGAGTTCCCTTCCTGCCCATCCTTGACACACCGTGGGTGTCAGGTGATGGGTTGGCCTGGTAGTGCCATCACAATGATAGGCACAGATGACCCAGTAAGTTCTTGGGTATGGCTTCACTGGTATGATTTTAATATACCCATATAAAGTCTCAATGCACCCCAACAAATTTATGGGGCAGCACCTTTTCTACTCTCAGAAATAAGTGTTGTCAGCCAGTCTGTTCTGCATGGATAGTGCCAGACAGATGGTGTTTATAGCTGTCCCCAGGCATCATCAAAAACCTTCAAAATAGAGTCAAGAGCTGTTTTACACAATATAGAATAACAATAGTAGAGATTGTGGCTTCAGTGGGCCCGCCACCTGTCGCCGTGAAGAGCTTCTGGGCTGTCTTCATAAACAGTCTTCTCCAGTCTCCGCCGCTCCATCTCACATGAGGCCAGCTCTCAATTGACACTGCTCATTTCAGCGTTTATTCTTTTAGTCAGTGGTTCTCCCAACTGACATCTGAGACTCTTACCTGCCAGCCACCACTGCCTAATACAAAGGGAACCCAGAGAGGAAGGGGGCACTCAGTCCAGGAAGAGCGAGAGGAATCAGAAAGGGCAGCTCTGGGGAGCTGAGAGCAATCAGGCACCATGAAACTGTGGCGTGTGGTGGGAGCTACCAAGACCAGACTAGGCAGTGGGAGCACAGAGGATTGGGATCAGGGGGAGGTACGACCACATCTGGACCAGAGTTTTGTTACTTAGAAAGATTGTCCTGGCTGTGGTACAGTGATGGGTCACATTTAGGGAGGAGAGGGGACTGTTTCAGAGGGAAGATAGTGGCTTAAAGTGAGGCATGGGTGGTAAGGACGAGGTTTGGAAAGGGGGCTGAGGAAAGGGAGAGGCTGAGATGCATTGGCATTGAGCTCGTATCCAGACTTCAGCCAGTGCCTAGTGTCTGTGCCAAGGCCCTCAGAGGTGCCTGGGGATAGCCTGGCATGCCTCAGCACAGATCTGGACTGCCCCCTTCCCTTGCTGGGCGGCGTGCAACCATGTGCCTGCCTTCCTGTAGGTGCCTCCAAGTTCAAGACCTTGTCTCAGAATCCAAGAACAGACCTCGGGATTCAGGGAAGTCAGACCCAGCCTCACTCTCAGAGCACCTCTGTGAGGTGGAGTGAGGCTCACTTGGGCCAAATCCTGACCCTGCTTGCTCTTGTGACGTAGGGGAAACCTGGTTTTCCTCTGAAGAATGAAGAGTAGGCCAGGGTCAGAGGTTGCCTGCAGGGCAGGGTGTCTCCCTTTTAACAGGACCCTTCAGTACTGCCTTCTGTCACTCCTGACACGAAATCCATCTGTTACGCCCCCTGCTAATTAGACAAGCTCCATATAATGTTGTAATTGCAATATAAAGAAGAAATGTAAGGGGATAGCCTGTAAGCGCTGTGTTTCCTTCTGAGCATGCGCAGGCTCCACTGGCCAGGTGAAGTTGTCGGTAGTCACACCTGTGTGCACCGTCACCCTGCTTGATGGCTGCAGGCGCACGAAGTCACAGGCAGAGTGGCTGAGGTGACGTGATTCTCTGAAGTGGTGAACAACCCTTGGGCAGCTTCCAAACAAAACACAGTACAGTCTTTCCCTAATTTACATGGTAGTTCCAGGCCTGGAAATTTTAGTGTATATTACAACCATGAAAAAAGCACTTTGTTTTCTGTGTAAAATGGACCTATGTTCTGGCTTCCATAACTGCATTGCTTGTTTACAGATAGTTTGAATATCTGGCATGATACTTAACAGTTAGCTTAGGACTGACCCACCCTTGGCAGTAGGTTGGCCCTACCCCAGTAAATGACAGTGGCCCCCAGGCACTGTGACCACCAGAAATCCTCCCAGTGGTTTCCACTGTGCCCATCGGAGTGGCCCTCTCCCAACCCCTGTTGCAGTGATGCCTGGGCTGAGGGGGTGTAGATCGGAGACCCAGGGGAGAGAGCGGGAGAGCAGCCAGCCCCCACCCCCAATCACAGGGTTTCTGGGGGAGGTCCCTCAGAGCTGGGTGAATTCAGATCTGGGGTGGAGCTAAGGGGACTTTTCAGATGCCAAAACTGCCTTGCCCTGCAGGCTTTCCCAGCCTCTGGATCCATCTGTGGGACAAGTAATCTTTTCCACGGGGTACAGAATTCTGAGCCTCACTGAAGGCCAAGGAACCATTCATTCCCACTTCTGCCTCCCGGGCCACATCTCTGCATCCTGGAGGTGGGAATGTCCTCCTTTATAGGGGTGCTTCTCTCCTTGGCTAAACCCACTCTAAGTGGGAAGCACCGTGTATGTGTTTACTGTTCCCAACCTGCCAGGTGGTGGGAAGGGGTGGCTCGCTGCCACGGCCATCACCAAGAGAATATCTTAAATTAGCACAGTTCTAGAGTGTTTTCTGCCACCTGTGTGCCGCTCTCCCTCCTTCCTGCCGCCATAATTTCAGACTCCTGTCTGTGCTCCGATAGGTACTTATCCTTCTTGCAGACAGGAGGCACGGGCACCACCATCTCCAGCCCTACCCTTGAACTGTCTGGAGCTGGGCACTGAACCGATACCCTGCTGCTGGCCCATCTTCCTTCTTGGGTTTTACATATTTTCCAGCAGTTGGAAAGAACATTACAGCAGTCGAGAGGACAACACGGGCATAGGAATTAAATAATTGGCTTGTTTTAAAGGAAAAGGTGTTTAAAAAGAGACTGACTTGTAAAGTCGTGAATGCATACCTATGTTAACACTCACTGGACTTGCCGCCCATCCTCAAGTTTTATAGAGACCAACAACCATTTCCTCTAGATTCCTTACCACCCCATTACTGCCCTTGCTTTCCAAGCTTGAATAAAAACAAGTGACTTTTCATGACCATCACTGTCCTCCCTTGGCAACTTGGGCCAGACAGGACTCCTGTGGGGTTCCAAGTGTCCGAGAAAATGCAGGGTGGGATCGGCGAGCATGGAGCCTGGTATTGTTGACTCTCGGGCCCATCTTAATGGAGCTACTGAGGTTTGTGGACCTGTAGCATCATGGGTGAGAGTCACATGAGTGCTAGGCTCACAGATGCAGAGAGAGCTCAGCTTTTCAGTTTTGGAACCATGGCCGCTCAGCATTGAACAGAACTTGAGAGTGTTAAGAAGTGTTGGTATTTATTTACTAGGCTGCCCTTCTCCATCCCTAGGAGGGTCTCAGATTCACTGAGCACATGTTGTCTTTCCTTGGGTCCCTGGTTGGTCCCTGACCCTCCAGGATCTCCGTTGCCACCCAGAGTCATTTAGCATCTTTTCTGCCTGAGTTGGTCATTGCCCCTGTAACAGGGCCTAAGGGGTTCTCTGAGAAAGAGGAGCCTGGGCCCTGGGAAGCCCTGGCAGTGTATCTGCCCCAGTAGTCCAATGTTTCAGGCTCATTTTAGACCGTGCCGTGCTATCCTTCTTTCGGTTGCTTGTGGTGGGCCAGGGACCAGAGGGAGAGTTTCAAACTGAGCAGCCTGGAAGACAGTCATTGACAAACCTGGTGGCAGGGATCTAATTCAAGCCTTTGATACAGCCTCGAGGATTGTTTATTCATTTCAAAAACAGTATGAAGTGTCTTGATTTGTGTAGTAGAGAGATTTGAAGCCTATTTTAAAATGTATACACTGTAAAATTTACCTATGTTTGTGGACAGTTGTATGAGATGGGGGCAGTGCCTAGGATCATGTTACCTGTTTCCTCTGCCCTCAAAGGGAGCCAAGAAAGTTAGGGGAACTGTGTTTCTGGTGCCTCATCCTGGCACATTCAGTGCATGTGTGTTAATTGCTAACATTTGATGTATTGATTCCTTTTCTGTTTTTTTTTTTAACCTTCAAGACTTTAAATTTTCTTTAAATGTACGGAATGTCTAATCCTGCCCTTTCCTGGTGTTTGTCTGGTGGCACTGGGGACTAAGCTTGGAGCCTTGCCCCTGAACTATATCCCCAGTGGCCTTTTCAGTGAATGTAACTTTTAACAATGCTTTCTCTTGTGATGAAGACTTTTCAGAAATCCAGGAACAAGTATGATGCGATGGATGCCTTGTGATGAGGCAGATTCCCTTACTGCATGTTTGCCATTGGCAACTGCTTGGGCCGGTGTCTAGCTCCTTCAAGTGAGTGTTGAGGGTCCCGTCTTTCACAGAGACTGGGCTAGCAGAAGGTACGCTTGGAAAACACTTCCCTCATAACTTGTGAGACGGTCTCAGTTCACTGTCTGACACATACTTTGTGATTAATAGGCCATTCAGTAAAAAACACACGTGAGTCAGGAGAGAAACTGCTAAAATATCATTCACCAACTGCATTTTTAAGCAACTGAAGCTTTTGAATTAGGCTTTCTGCATTGTGGTGGTGTCTGACTATGTCGTGTCTAATGCCTATCAGATTTCTGTTTATTTTCTGTGGTTGACTCAACCCTTCTATCGGTGGACATAGAAAAGGTCTCCTGTTCTTTTCTGTTGCTGGGTGGGGTGAGGCGGGAGGGGGGGAGGGAAGGGAGTATAGGCGTGCACATGGTGTGGAGTGGGTAGGTAGGGGGGAGCGTAGGCAGGCACATGGTGCTGCATATGTGGAAGTCACAGGAGAGTTTTCAGGAGTCTATGCTCTTCTGCATGGTGCTAGGAATCAAATGCAGGTTGTCAGGCTTGCACAGGGAGCACTTTACCCCCAAGCATCTCACTGGCTAACTTAATTCTAAATGTGAAAACCCAGAGTCATACTCGGAGGAAACAGTGCTGCTGATCACATATAGTGATCATGCCTTTTGACATAGTAAGCGGGGCCATGCTAAAAATTGTGCATATCTTTGGACTCAGCAACTGCGCATATCCAGAAAATTATCCTAAGGCTATAAATATGGATAAATATAAGATAGGTGATCATAACATGGCTGATTTTTCTCTTTTCTAAACAATTTTAACTATAACTGTATGTACATCCATGAAATAGATACTGCATGGTCATGGCAGTTATTTATTGGAAGAGTATTTTCATATCTGGCCTGTAACAAACTGACTAGTAACCCTTATATCAGACTAGGCTTCTGTCTTGGTGAGCTCTGTGTTGTTACCATCCAGAACCTGGGAATGGGTCACTGGCACTGAGCAGAATTTACTGCCTCAGGGTTCTGGCAGAAGTCTTCTCGCTGCTTCATGTCATGGCAGAAGGCAGCTCATAGCTGGGGGCAGGGGGTAAATAGAGGGAAAGAGAGAGCAAGAGGGGGTCAGTCCACTCACTTTGTATATTGACTCCCACTATGAGAAACCCACTCTCCAGAAGAAGGTGTAAAATAGCTGCTATAGGTATCAGCTCATACACACGGCAGGAATTAAATCTCAGCATGGTGGGTTTAGGGGATAGGAAGACATTAAAGAGTGCCAGACAACCAGGATCCAAAGGGTCAGCATATGGGAGAGAAGAACAGTAAGTACACGGAGGTGACGATGACACGGGATGTCACATCTTCCTTCGGGCGTTTACCACGAGTCAGTGCACTCAAGGAGCTTTTTGCAGCCTTACTGTGAGCCTAGACTCTTGAACGGAGTTTAGGGCTACCAGGATGGGCAGGACCTGAAAAGCTGTTCCCAGGGAGACAGACATGCTGACATCTAACTCTATCATTCCATGTTGCTTTTTCTGCCCCTCATATTTGCTGATGCAGAAGAGGCATAGGCAGAGGATGAGAATGTGAACAGAGCCTGGCAGTTAGAGGCCGAGAAGCTAGGCAAGCTTTCCGTGGCTTCAAGTTCAGAAGGAAGAGCCTGACATCCCGTGCCTTCGATTGGAACCCATGGAAGGGTGGCACCCTAGGAGAAAGGATAAACTAGACACACGGCAACAGGAAGCCAAGGCTACACAGAGATAGGACCAAAGGTGGGGAAATACAGCACAGGTTCAGAAGTGGCCCAGATGCTGGTGTTGTTAGACACAGGAGCATGGGCAGGATAGAATAGAATAATGGAGTTAAAACGATGGAGGGTGAATATCAACGAGAATGTGTCGTGTATGGGGTGGTGGAGGATGGAGTTAAGAGTCCTGTGCTCAGCCGGGCATTGGTGGCGCATGCCTTTAGTGCCAGCATTTGGGAGGCAGAGGCAGGCAGATCTCTGTGAGTTCGAGGCCAGCCTGGTCTACAGAGCAAGTTCTAGGACAGCCTCCAAAGCAATAAAGAGAAACCCTGTCTGGAAAAAACAAAACAAAACAAAACACGGGGAAGAACTGCCAAGCTTTTTTTAAAAATTGTTTTTTCCATGTCCAGTGCGGCTCTCTGGCTAGTAGCCATTGACTTCCTCATTACTGCCTACCTTCCTTTTCAGTTAGCTTTTTTTAATGTTTTACAATTATTATGTAAGAATGTGAGGAAAGGATTGGCCCTTCAGTGTGTCTGCATGCCAGCTGTCCATGGCCTGTCTGGCTGGGACAGAGCTGTGAGTTTGCTCAGTTTCTGTACTGTGCCATCCTGAGGTGAGCTGGCTCAGGTTTTATTGGCCTGAGTCCCTATAAATCTAGCTTAGCTTTCAAGGGGATTTACAGGGTTCTTGTGGTCTGGGATAAGAGACGATTGGGCGGCTTTAAGCCTGGCACAAGACCTCAGCCATCAGGAGCCGCTGCTGTGGAGGCCTTGTCCAGGTTACAGGCCCCCTGATAGCTGTGAATACCCCAACACTCCAGCCAGTGAGTGGGCCTCGGCTTCCCATCCTGCTAGGACGTGGAGATGCAGGAGAAACCTGGCCATCCACCTCTCCCCGCCTCTCCCCTAGTCGCCCGGCTCACATCAGTGTTTCATGTGATAGGAAGAGGGTGAGGAAGCGGCCTGCTAGAGCAGGGATGGCCTGAGAAGTTCTTCACGCTCTGCCTCTTCTGTGTCCCTTAGGTGGGCTTCTCACTGGGCCTGGGGCTAGGAAGCACCAAGTCCTCTGTGCTCTGTGATGCCCCCGCTGCCAGGGCCGGGCACGTGAGATTCAGTTCTCCTGTTCCCACTGCTCAGAGGGGAACTCTGAGGCTCAGCAGAGCCCGTGGTCACTCACAGTCCTGGGGAAGGGCTGCGGGCAAGGCACTCCTGGCCTGAGGCTGCCCTTTTGTGGTCACTGCCCAGGAGAGCAGGGTTAATCCTCATGCCTGTCAAGAGACCAAAACACAGGGGGCTTTTTCAGAATGCGGGCTCTGCCAGAAGCTGTGCCAGGGGCTCTGTATGCATTGTCTCCTTTAACGTGTGCAGCCACCCCTGCAGCTGAGATTCTGAACCCATTTTGCATAGGAAAAAAACTGAGGCTTAGCGGGGAAGATCACTCACCCCGAGTCAGACATCCAGGAAGGCAATGGTGGACTTGGACTTTATCTTGGGTGTGTGTGCCAAGGTTGCTCAGTTCCCCAAAACTACACAGAGTAGACATGAGAGTGAACTTGACATTTCACAGACATCTACTCTCTCAGCATCTCCAGCTGCCTGCTGTGAACCTAACTATGAGCCCGAGAAGGGACACATCCTCAGCTGATGGGTAGGATGGGCAAACCTCCGCAGCCGGGCCCCTGTTTTCTGCGTGGAGAAGGTTGGGCCAGTTCACATCTGGAGCTAGGCCTGCTAACAACAGTTCTGAGACTAAGATCTTTGTCCTGGGGCTATAGCGGGCATGTGGAGGAGGTAGAGTTTTATGTGTTCCCACAAGTCAGTATGGCAACACAGCGGGGGGGGGGGGGGGATCCAACTCTGGGGATAGAGATGCGATGTGAAGGACCAGCCTGGGCTGTGTGCACAGCTGCTCACAGGGTTTCTGTGAGCCAAGGAGCTCCTGGAGGCCTGAGACCAGGCAATGTTCTGGAGGAGAGGGACTTCCAGGGCTCAGGACCGGTAAGGGCATGCCTTAGCAAAGCGTTGTAAGAATGAGAGGTAGCACCCGGATGGATGGGTGAGCCCAGGCTGTGGCCCTAGAGCCGGGCTGGAGCCCCATCCAGTGTGCCCACCAGGACTAGCCCTGCTCGGAGTGGTTGACTGTCTCCCCACTGTCAGGGCACCCATAAATGTCTCCCCACTGTCAGGGCACCCATAAATGTCTCCCCACTGTCAGGGCACCCATAAATGTCTCCCCACTGTCAGGGCACCCATAAATGTCCCCCGCTTTGTAGATGGAGGGAAGTATAGCAGGTCCAGACTGAATCCCTGGCTCCGTCCGCTGTGGTTGCCTTTCTTATCATGTGATAAAATACCCGTACAGACTTAAGGAAGTTTAAAGCTTCAGTTGACAGTTTCAGTCCATGACTCTGAAGGCAAGGGGTCAGGAGCACGAGGCAGCCATTCATTCATATCATGGCAGCCGAGAGCATGGGCCAGAAGCCAGGCCTCACTATAACCCTCAAAAGCCTGTCCCAAATGTTTCACAGCCTCCTAAAACTGTACCGTGCTGGCTGGGGACCAAGTGTTCAAAAATACATGGGCCTGTGAGGGACATTTCGTATTCAAGGCATCACATCCTAAGAGCCAGGGACCTGTCTTTCCAATGAAGTCCTGCTGGAAGTGCAGCCCCTCCCGCTCCAGTGCTGTTTGGGTTCCTCTGTGGCAAAGTGGAGTAGCCGTGGCTCCCCAGTCAGTTGCTGGCTGTCTATTGGTTGCATTTTAAAGAAATACGTGGCTGACTAGGTAGCTAAGTCAGTCAGGCCCATCTAAGCCCTGTACTTGCTGTGTGGACTTGAGCAGCTTACATGCCGCTCTGGGCCTGCCTAGCCAGCTCCTGGGAGCTGCAGTGAAACTCACAGTTGAGGACTGTGGAGTTTTTATGAACTGTGAAGTGTTGCAACCTGTCCCTGCGTGGTGCTTGTTGGAAAGCAGAAGTCAGTAACCATGTAGGCTTTTATGGTCTCTGCAGGAGGCTCCCCTGGGCCTTGGATGCTGAGGGCGGCAGGTTTCGTCACGAAGCCATGTTCCTGTGGGAGTCACCTTGAGTGTGGGTCTACTTTATACTCAAGGCATTATGGCAACTTTACAAAGCTTCTGGCTATACAGTGAGAGCCACTTGCTTCAGACTGGCTCATTGGTGCTTAATTCAGGCTGCTGAGCCCTGCATTTGAGGAACCTGAAGCCTGGGGGTTTGTCCTTCAGAGTCTGACTTTGGACCATCTAGACCTTGCCTGCCTGGAGGTAGACTGCCCTGAGGAGCCCTGCCTGAGCTCCAGGAAGCACAGACTAAGTAACTAGCATCATTCTTACTCTTTGAGTGTTCAGTATAAGCTAAGTCCCCGTCATATGAATTCCATCGTCTCCCTTGTCACCACAACCCTATGAAGTAGGTGCGGCACCATCGTACAGACAAGGAAACTGAGGCTAGACTGGGAAACCAGATCAGTTTCTCACCTGGTTTCAGAAGCGCTAGTCCAAGCTCTTCTGTGAATGTGCTGTGAGGCCACACAAAGTTCTTTACGTTTTAGAGCCTGTTTCTTCAGATACTGACGGAACAGATGGTCAGTTCCAGCCCTGACTGTGGAGGATTTCTCACCATTTGTCAAGGAGCTTCATGGGCTTGGAGAAAGCCAGCATGTAGGGTCCATTCTTGGTTGCTATGTGACCTTGGGTGCCCAGAGCTCCGGCACACAGCTCTGCCACATTCTGAGGTCAGATCTCCTCACAGGACCTGGTGGAGTACAGGAGACAAGGACTTGAGTAGGCTTGGGGCACCAGCCAGTGCCAGCTTTGACCTCAGAGCCTCTCCCCTCCTTTCCAATGTCAGTTGTTTGTTTATTGTAGGGAGAGCTCTTCCTGACTCCAGCAGAGAAGCTGCTGAAAGGCCCAACCATTGATCTACTGTTTGTTGCTGATGACTCTAATCAGCTCAGCCTATCTTTCCTGCGTGAGCTTGGCAAACCAGTGAGCCTTACTCTGTCTGCTTTCACTGAAGTCCTGTTTGGGGACACTTGCTAGGGAAGGGAGGGACAGGATAGGACAACCCTTGGGTCTCAAAGTCCAAGAGGTCTAGGCTTGAATTGTGTCCCTGAGCCTGGTCAGAGGCCTTCCATCTCTTCAGCCCAGCTGGAAAAAACGAGGAAAACTGCCACAAGCCTGCCCTTGGATGGGGACCAAGGCTTGAGGAAGGGCTGACTAAAAGCATCACCACTGCTTCCCAGGCCCGTCACCACTGCTCCTCAAGTCCACCTCCCTTCTCCGCACTCAGCCTTGTGCCTGCAGGAGGAGGTGCGACCCGGAGGGCTCAGAAGGTCCTGAAGGAAAGCTTAGAGCCACCCTAACCTCCAGGATCTGGGAGAGATCCTGGCAGAACAGCCCCCTGTGATGCTCTTTGCTCCAAATACCATTAATGGTTATAAAATTATCCACAGTTTTTGGAGGCCAGCCCCAGAGTTTGCCTCAGTGGGACAATAAAACTGCATGCAGAAACGATCTGGAAAAGGCAGGACGGCCAAGCAGAGCCGGAGTTAAATGAGCTGCAGCCGGCTATCATTAACTCAGACCATTCACATTTGTTACCAGGGATTTCTTTTTAATTAAAAAACAACCAAGTTATTAAAGCATAACCCTAAGAAGGGCTGGCTGGGCAGCCGCCGAATCCAGCAGAGCGAGCGGTCCACGCAGCAGGACAGGCCAGTGCCACCAGGGAAATGGCATGAAACATATGTTATATCGAGCCCCCATCCAACCCGGGGCCTTGAAAGTCGTGCCTTCTCATCTGTACCCTGTGTGTTCAGAGATGGGGAGAGTTGGCGACATGGTCTCAGCTCAGCTAGGACTGGAGTGCCTGTCTTAGAAGGCCACTTCTTATTACACAGAAGCCGTGCTGTGGCGTTGGGGCCTGGCAGACTCAGGACAGGAGCCCAGCACAGATTTCTAGCTATGTGTTCTTGAGTGGTCAGTGTAATTTGCATGAGCCTCAGTTTCCCCGTGTACTAAATAGAAGTAAAAATACTCATAACGCCTTGGCAAGCAGTGGGGAACCCATGGCTTGTATGAGTGGCCTCGTTGCTGTCCTTGTCCTTAGCTTAGGGATTTCCTTGTTCTCTTGCTCAGGGCTGACAGTACCTGGACTACTTGGGCTGTTTGTGACATTTTGTCATGACCCTAGAGCATTTTAAGGTTTCAAAGTGACAAATAACCTAAGAGTACTCTCCATCCCTGGGGCTCCTGTAGGTGCTAGCACAGTGTACAGCCCATGGCACCCAGAGGAGCAGGGGTCAGACACACATCGATGTGTGCCTGAGTTGGAGTGAAGAGGCTCATGCCATAATTCTCAGGACCCAAAGCACCACCCCCGGAAGTGAAAGGGCATAATTTCCAGATTAACTGCCCTTGCCCATAGATGAGCAGCTGTGGCTGAGGGGTGATGAGAGAGGCTTACAGCAAGCGTGTCTGACATTTCCGTTCCCTTTGTAAGGTTTTTAGGGTCAATCAAGGCATTCCCAACCTTGACAGGAGTGTAGCGTGTAGAGCATAGTCGGACCATCGGAGAACCACAGGACACAGAGACACAAATAACCATATTGTCTGTGGTGTGATGTGATTTGGGGAGCAGTACAGAGGGGGCTTTGGTACCAGGTGGCCCCAGATAAAGTTGGACAGACCCCTCCTTGACACGCGTGCCCAGAGCATCTCCAGTTCCAGGGCCCACTGGTGCAGCATCACCGGTCCAACCCGAGGCAGACCTGGGATGGCACCCCCAAGTCCAGCAGTCCGAA
Organism: Mesocricetus auratus; assembly: GCF_017639785.1. Lineage (NCBI taxonomy): Eukaryota > Metazoa > Chordata > Mammalia > Rodentia > Cricetidae > Mesocricetus > Mesocricetus auratus. The sequence continues at coordinate 31,602,411 of NW_024429197.1, read as the reverse complement.
CCCAAACCCCTGCCCCGGGTCTGAGTTCCTGCTCCGAGATGGTTGCAGATAACCGTCTGCGGGCATCGAGGCACCCTCGGTTTGGCTCACCAGTGTTTCACAGTGTCTGATTCACAGAACTCGCTGTTTGCTGACAGTCATTCAAGCAATGGAGCTTAGCATGCACACCTCTGAAGATTTTTGTCACAGGTTCTGCCAAGTGACTCTGGGGGTCAAATAAGGTGTCCCGAGCCTCAAATGCAGCAAGGTGTTCAGATGGCTTCAGGGTGCTGTCCTCTCCCCAAGCTCCCTGGTCACTCACCTGTCTCCTCTTTCCTGTTGTTTCTGCCTAGTGAACGGGAGCTACGGGCACTGTTCAGAGAAGAGCCTGCTGGACCTGGACCTGGCCGAGGGTCCCAGCCCCTCCTGCCACCAGGGTCTGTTTCTCCCTGCAGGGACCCCACCGCCCCGGGGTCATCCCCCTGTCTGCGAGAGGCTGCTTCATTTCCCCCTCCCTAACAGGTATGTGTCCATTCCTCTCCACCTTACCTCGTCTGCCCGGCTACTGGGACACACAGAGAAACTGAGGCACAAAACAACTAGGGATGTGACCAAGTCTGTTGACACAGAGGTGCCTGGTGTAGGCCCTCCTTGCTTTGCCAGTTGATCTTAAGGGACACACAGATGACTTAAATGAGGTACATGTCCCTGTTTCACAAGCTGAGGTGGCTCCACTTGCAAGTTTCTGTGGCAGCACAGTGTTGATCCCCAGGAGCAACATGGCTGGAGCCTGCTTCACAGGCAGGAGGCTCTGGACACCGGCCCCGATGCTGGTGTGCACTCTGCTGCTTCACCATCCACGTAGTGATGCTCTGTGCCAAGGGTTGGGCCAGTGCTGCAGTCCTTGGGGGTAGGGGCAAGGGTCTCCATTCCAGGAGTGCTGAGCAGTGGGAGACTCACTAGATAGGAGAATTTCGATTCCCTGTGGCCTTCTTTGCTATCCATGGCACTTCTATTTTGAAAGGGTTTATTCATTTGGTCAGGCTGTCATAATAAATGTCATAGACTGGGTGGCTTAAGTAAAAGACATTTATTTCTCACGGTTCTGGGAGGCTTCCAAGATCAAGGTTGATAGGTTTGGTTTCTCCTGACCTGTCCCCTTGGCTGACAGCGGTCACGTGGCTATCCCTTTATCTCTAGGGTCTGTGCTCCTATCTTCTAAGGGAATCAGACATATTGTAGTAAGGGCCTTTGTAACTCCAATTAGTTTAATTTCATCCTTAAGGCCTTGTCTCCAAATGCAAGTACTCTGGAGGTTAGGCTTCCAGCATACAAATTGGGAGAGGCCAGTCCAGCCTATAACAGGATAAGTATCTTTTAGGCTTCAAGTTGCCCACTAGTTAGCAATAGTCACATGTGTCTGCTACCTGGATTAATCACCATGGCTCTGGCAGAAAGCATTGTTCCTGGGGGGGGTAGGGAAGGGGAAGATTAATTTTATGTTAGACTGTGCCAAACCAAGATGTGATTGTGGGTTGTTGTTTTAATTTTGCTAAAAAACAATCAGAAGCATCATTTGTCTTTTTAAATATCAAGGCACAGGAGAGTCTGTATCCAGAATACTCTGCTGGCTTAGTGTCAGATATACAACCTCTGGATTGGCTGGATTTGAGCTGACACTTTTTTGTTGCTGTTGCTTGGTTTGGTTTTTCGAGACGGGGTTTCTCTGTATTGTTTGGAGCCTATCCTGGTACTCGATCTGTAGACCAGGCTGGCCTCGAACTCACAGAGATCTACCTGCCTCTGCCTCCCGAGTGCTGGGATTAAAGGCGTGCACCACAAAGCCCATCTTGAGCTGACACTTTTAGATCACCTCATTTTTTAAAAGAACGTGGCCCCTTTCTAGACCATGTCTAATCCTAGTCCTGCCTCTCTGCATCCTGTTGCCTCTCCCTGTCTCTAACCCTCACTCTTCCACCTGGGTTTCTTCAGTGGTCGCCTGCTGGTTCTCTCGCCTGCAGCCTAGTTCCCCGTGTTAATGACTGCTGCATGTGAGTACTGTCTCATTGGGTCCCACAGTCCTGGGGCCAGGGCCCTGGTCCCCCTGCTGTCGAGTGGCAGCCATGGAATGCCTACTATGAGTCATAGGGTAGATACTGACCTCCTTAACCCACAAATGGCATAGTAGAAACTGAGGCAGGGAGGATGTGTGACTTATGTCACCAGTCCAGTAACATCTACCTGTGAAGCAGTATGGAGGTTTAAATAGCATTAGCAATATCCCAGTTTTGTCATTTCTGTGCTTAAAATGGGTGCCCTACCCACCCCCACTATGGCCAGTAGAATGTTCTTACTTCTGTCACTAGCTCCCCAGGAAACTTTGGGAAAGATAACTGGCCTTTAGAGCCCCTTTCTTAATCTATAAAGTACTAAGAGAACCACACAGTAAAGAGGCCTCTTGTCAATCAGGAGGCCTCGGCGGCAGACCCCAGCCTCCACCCCCTCAGCTACCTCTGTGATCTTCTGGCTCTGTGCTGAGTGGGCCCGCATGTTTGCAAGGCCTTGGCCTTCGAAGCTCCTCCCCCTGGCTCCCTTCGTTTTACTAGAACTCCAGTGTTTCTCACAGAATGTCCATGCTCTCTCAGGGGGGCAGCTTCCCAAAGACAGAGCCTGGACTTAAAGTCACCGTGTTCTCAGCATCACACAGCACTGAGTGACGAGGCCTCAGCCCAGGCTATAGGCTTTGAGGCCACAGAAGCTGAGCCCCCTGGGTGTGAGGACCTCGCCCAACACACCTCTATTGCAAAAGCTGATTACTCAAGTTGGCAGCTCTGCAAAGAGTCCAAGACAATGATCAGAAGGTTTATGCCCTTGACTTAGGATGTTGATGCCCTAAAGAAACGGCATGGTTCTCACCAAGTCATTTGACAGGTAGGATGCTGGCTTCCCAGTAATGGCATTGTCACAGTCCTGGGACTCTGTCTCATAAGGACCCAGGTGTCTGCTCCTGCTCCATCACCTATGGCTTTGCAGGGACAAGCCTGTATAAAACAGGTGACGTGCGTCCTTTAAAGGTTTGCTCCTGTACCAAGTAGAACTTAGTATCCATCATCCCCACTGTTAGGATAGAGTCAGCTCTCAGAGGGGTGCCTAGTGCATCTGGCTCTCAGCCACTGTGTTCTCAGGGCTCTGGCCTCACCGTTTCTAGAGAGAATTGTAGAGCAGCCAGAACCACCTGCCAGGCCACCCAGAGACAGAGAGAAAAAGCCAGACCCTGCTACACCCGTGAGACTTCAGGCTGGAGCCTCCCATTCTTCCCACAGAGGCCATTCCGACTGCTGTCAGTCATGTCCCTAACACAGCCAGATGCTGCAGCCATTCCTCTTAGCTGATGTCAGTTCATGGACCTGACCCCATTAGTAAAAGCTCCTGGTGCTTTCCCCTGCCTTGTCTGCCAGCCTTCCTCATCCAGCATTGTGCCCCGCTAAGCAGCAGCGATGGCTTCATTTCTCTAAGTTTTACAAAGCTCCTCCTTTCACATTGACTCTTTCAGTAGAACTTGCTGCTGGCTGTGGCAGGCCCAGTGCACCCACCCTGGGAATGGAATGCGCGTTTGCTCCTCAGCGGAGATGCAGGGAGGGAAAAGAGCTCAGTGGACACAGTCAGTAGCGTCTAAGAGACAGACCTTTCCCTCGGGCCTCCAGTCAAGGAGAGCTTGCGGCCAGTTCTGCGCAGGAGGTGGAAACCAGGATCCTGGCTTGCTACTACATGATGCTCAGAATTCTGGGCCACCCTGCTAAGACTCTAGACTTGAAAAACGCTGCTGAACCTGAAGTCTCCCCCAAATGCTAGCCATAGCCTTTTGCCCACAGTGCTTGCTTGAAGGTCAGGGGGTGGGTCAGGGTTGGCCCCAGGGACGCTGGGAGGCAAGCAAGAAGCAGTAGATGGTCCAGGCTCTGGCAAAGGGCTGCATCCTCCCGGTGTCCTCGTCCGTCCCCTGCTCAGCCTCCTCTGCCTCTTCCATCTCTCTCTAGTGGCCTCTTCCTCCTCTTGCTTCTTCCCTTCCCAGCTCTCCCCTGCCCTTGGCACCGCCAGTTCTGGTCTTTCACACGCTCTGTCTCCCTGCACCCCTCCAGGTCTCTGTTGTCGTGCGTCCCACGAGCCCCTCCTGACCCTCACCACTGGAGAGTGCTACCCTTCATAATCACTCTGGTCCCTGTCTTCCAGGTCACCCAGACCTCAGGCTATGTATGTGAATGGCAGCCTCCCAGCAGCTCAACACATCAAGCAGGAAGCCCTGCCTGACTATCAGGCCATGGCCAGCGCCCACACACCCCTGCCCACCCACTGCCGGGCTCCGTCTTCCACAAGCCTGCAGTCAGAGCTGGACTTCCCAGGCCGAGGCCTCACTAACCCTGCCCCTTCCTGCTACCTTCTGGGCAATGAACCCATCTCGGGCCTCGGACCCCAACCTGAGGCCCACCTCCCTGAGGGCAGCCTGAAACACTGCTGCCTCCTGGGCCTGCCCCCCGCCTCTTCAGCCTCCTCTTCACCCTGTGCGTCCTCCGACATCACTCCCGTCATCCACTCCTCCCAAACAGCTCTAGTCAGCTGTGTAAATGGACTCCGAAGCCCACCTTTGCCAGGAGATCTGGGGGGCCCTCCCAAGCGATCACAGCCTGGGCCTGCGCCTGCACCCAGCGATGGCCATGAGGGCAGCTTGCAGCTTGAAGCATGCCGGAAGTCAGGCTTCCTGAAGCAGGAACCCATGGACGAGTTCTCAGAGCTCTTTGCTCCTCACCAGCAGGGCTTGCCACCCCCCTACCCGCTGCCTCAGTTGCCAGCCGGCCCCGGCCTTGGAGGCCTGGGGCTAGGCCTGGCCGGCAGGATGGCGGTGGGGCGGCAGGCATGCCGCTGGGTGGACTGTTGCGCGGCCTACGAGCAGCAGGAGGAGCTGGTGCGGCACATCGAGAAGAACCACATCGACCAACGCAAGGGCGAAGACTTCACCTGCTTCTGGGCTGGCTGCGTGCGCCGCTACAAGCCCTTCAACGCCCGCTACAAGCTGCTCATCCACATGAGGGTGCACTCGGGCGAGAAGCCCAACAAGTGCATGGTAAGACCATCCGTGATCCTATCCCTGGGAACCCTGGCAGGACCTCCTCGTCCTTGTCAGGTGTCCTGTCCCCGACGCTGGAGCATTTGATGGGCATTAGATGTAATTTAGCATGCCACACAGCCTGGGCCACGTGACCTCTGAACCTAAAGCAAGCCTGGCCAGACTTGTCTTTTCCCGGTCAGCCAAGGGTGGCAGATGGCGAGTCAAGTGGAAAGTGTGTCCTCCTTTACCTGGTATACTTCTACAGCACTGGCTTCTAAAGAGAGGTACTGGATCCCTAGTGCAGGCTTGGAGCCAAGGTCAAGGGCCATCGTAAAGCCCTGCACAGAGCCAGCAATGCTCGGGCTGGCGTCGACACAAAGGTTTGGGGAGAAGCGTGTGTGCATGAGCACTCATGCAGATACACATGGGTTAGAAGCAGGCGCCCGGGCCTCTCACCCTTCTGGCTGGTCACGTCCATGTTTGCTGTAGTGGAAAGCCTTATCAGAGGCTAGGGGCGGGATCTTAGTCCCCATACCCATCCTCTACCCTCCCGAAGCAGCAGCCTGGGGATGAAGGGCTGGGGTTCGAGGCTGTTGCACAACACTAACAGCACAGACCATGCGTGTCTCCCCTTCTCAGCTGCCAGGCAGTAATAGTGCTTCCAGCCTGTGGTTTCTTCTGATGTGCACTTGCCAGCCTCACTTCCGGTCTTAGAAGGGGCTCCAGGTCACATGGTGACATTCGTGGGGCGTCAGGTAGAAAGCGTTGGTAACTGTGGTGTAAAGTCATTCTCTGGGGGCCATACTTGTCCTCAGGGCTCATCTGCTTGTGACACTGTGAGCTGGATATAGACTGGGTGTGTCCTAGTCTTGAAGGATAAGGAGTCGTCAGTTCGTACTTAGGCTACACGGGCAGCCTTGAGGAGGTAGAGGCTGCGCTTGTGAGCTGGTGGATAGCACAGAGGTGTGGGGGAAGGGCACTGAGCTGGTGGAGAGTTTCACTTGGGGCAGAGAGTGTGCAGGCGGGAGGGCTGATGGCTGAGCTAGTCTCGAAAGATGTCGCATCCATGTGGGGTCTTAAGACACACGGCTTAATGAAAGATGGAGAAGATCAACAAGTCCATAGACAAGGGCTGCTGGCAACAGCCTGTCTTTCCCAGGACGCCGAGCCCCAGTTTTCAGTCACGTCTTCCTCCTGCTGGGAACCCACAGTGTCTGTGTGGACCTTGGAAGTAACCTGAGGTAGCCAGCCACGTTCTCATGCCGGGGCCCTCGGTGCAGAATCCCAGCATCCAGGAGTGCCCGTGAGATAACTAACCTAGGCCTTCCTTGAGGCCCAGTGTGGGGGCCTGGTTGCTCCAAGCATCCTCCGGGTGTCTCTTGGTCAAGGTTCCCACCTGATTCCAGCCTCTACAGGATACTGGGGACCTAGACTTGGTTCTGTCACAGTCCTTGCTCTAAAGGACCTCACATTCAGGGATGTGTCTTCAGGCCATCAGGCTGTGACAGGCCTTGATGGTGTTTGAAGAGGCCCAGGGAGAGGAGCCCAGAGGGCTTCCTGGAGGTGATGTTGATGTCTACTGGGGGAATGCATTTAGTCTTTGCCAGGGCACTATGAAACCCAGGGCTTTCACATACGGAAAAGCAGGGGTCGGAGTCAGATGGGTCTGGCCAGCTTCCCACACTCTTGGCTTTACCCCCTCCAGGTTAGAAGCACAATGATGACATTTTAGGCAACTTCATGTGATCTTCACCACAGCTCTGTGAATAGAAACTGTTCACCCCCACTTTATAGATGAGCAAATGGAGGCTCAAAGGTCACCCCACTAATCAGAGGCAAGATAGCAGAGGCTAAGAATCACGACAATAGTGATGATGAAAACAAGTTGTCCAAAATTGTAACACTGGAAACCACGGGAGTGGTATTGAACCCACATCCCTGTCCATTACGGTGCCCTTGTTAATTTAGCTGCTTCTCTGGGGCCCTGTCCAGTACGGCCATTTCCAGTGGGAACCTCAGTGGAGCCCCACCCCAGGCTGCTCCTGTCCACGCCCACAGTGGGTGAACTCTCCCTTATGCTGGTGGAGTTGGTAACCAGGGCAACGGGCAGACCCCGGCCCACACCCAGGTGAATAACAGCTCCCATCCCTGTAAAATTATTAATTTCTCATGACAGGCCTGTGCTACTATGTCTGTAATAGACAAAGGAATCTTGGACCTGAGGCCTCTGGAGGACAGGAAATAGATGAGACGTTTTGATTGAGGAGTAAATGGCCCACTAAAATAGCAGTTAATCCTTTTATTATCTTCCCAGCAGCATTTCCACAGCTTTCATGAGGTAAGCTCCCCTCACCCCATCTAACTGCTACACCCCCGTGTTGGCAGCTGGTTTAAATTTAGCCTGTGGATCCTCTGCTTGATCGGATACCAGGGAGCCTGGGTGTGGAGAGAGGAGCCTGCTCCTCAATACTGCCCCTTAGTCCTGAACCCTGCTGGCCTCCAGGTAACCCCGCCCTCGCCTGGCCCTGCCCTGGCCCTGCCCCTGCCCGGCCAGCCTTGCCCTGCTCAGTAAGAAGCCTGAGGAAGCTTCTAGATCTCCCTGCAATATCCTGTTGTGGTTCGTGTTGCCCTGTTGTCTCAGTCTTACTAAACCCGGGGCTTCATCTGCGTTACCATAACAAGCCTATGTCCAACCCAAATACTGACACGGCGCCGCGAAGACGTGGACTTTGGGAAGATTAGTCCCCGGCTCTTTTAGGTTGGTTCCACCAGACAGTCAGAATCCTCGTCGTCTGAGCACAGAAGCCTGCAGCCGTGAGGCAGAGAAGGAAATAGCGGCTTCTCAGAACAGCCCTGCCCTGCTGTGGGTTCTCAAATAACAACAGTGCCCAGTGCTCCCTTGCTGTGGTGAAGGATTTTAACAGCACGGATACCCCGTGTGGAGAGTGTGAGCAAAGCTGCAGAGCCCACCTAGAATCCCGCATACCTGTCTCCCGCCCTGACTCTGCCATTTGCCAGCCCTGTGACCTCAGGCGAGCGACTTACCCCTCTCAACCATGGAGTACTAATTTATAAAATGAGGCAATAATAGTACTTAAGTTCCAGGGCTGTTAACAGGATTGAAACAGATGATTCAGGGAGAGCACGTAGTTAATCCCCTTCCTCTCCATCACCTGCACTGGTGTCTCTGGGGTGGGTGCGCTGGTCCTTTCAGTTTAGGACAGGCGTGCTTAGGGCTTTTTATGGAGGACAGAAAGAAAGCAGGGCTCAAGGGAGACATTGGTGGTGGAACCTGGTCCTGAGGTTGCTGAGTCCTGCAGCCTCCACTGCCGTGAGGTGGGCAGAGCAGCTTCAGGAGCCCTGTGGGGGTGGCTCTACAGCTCTGTCACCTGTGTTTTCTAGGAAGCCCTATTACGTCTTTTCTTGATGCTTCTCTGAGCCAGACAGAATCTGCACGGTGTCCGTCTGTCTGTCCTGACAAGCAGGTGAAGTCTAAACCATTCCCCGTCCTTCCCAGCCCTGCCTGCCCGCCATAGGCTTCTGTCTTTTACACCTCTCCTGTCTGTCAGTCTGGTCCAGGAGCCTTTGAACAGTGACCTGGGCATAGCTGAGCATTACTGACAGTGAGCCAAGGAAGGTAAAGCCCAGCCCCTGGGAGTTCCTGGGGCTCCACCCCTCCCTGGGCCCAGAGTTACGTTCATGCCTAGCCTCAGACTCCTCATCACCTTGCCTCAGCAGTGCCTTCCCCTAAATTGAACCCTGGTGCTGGAGGAGGAGGGGAGGAAGAGAGGTTATATTCTGAGAGTCTTGCTCTTTTGCAAGGACAGTGTGAACCTCAGCTTAGAACAAAGCTGGGCAAACTATAAGGCCCAGAGGGGCTGGTCAGCTTCTGGGGTCACAGTCTCTCAAGGACAGGGAGGGACCCTTAGAGCTGAGAATGGGGGTGGCTTTTGAAGTCTGAGATCCTGTTAGCGAGGGAGGTCAAGAGAAAGGGGGGAGTAGGTACCTGCAGGGACCAGCTACAGCCGGCCATGAGTCGGCCTGCCATTTACTGAGGACCCGGCTTCTGATGCCCACAGCCAAGCAACTCTGTCACCTAGCCCAGCTACACCCAGCAGCACTTGTCCAGTCCTGGCAGATAGAATCCCTGACCATCTGCCCTGCGCCTGGCTCTTGAGCCCAGCCCTTTCAAGTTGGGCATATTTTGAGGCTTATCACACCATCCAAGCCTCATCCCAGGGACTCCCTGGGTCCTGAAGTGTCTGAATGGGCAGGTCTGCCAGTGCTTCCCCATGTGTGTAGACAAGATATCAGGAAGGCAGAACCAGAGAGGGTTGTCAGAGCCTGGTGTTGCACAGCAAATGCATCGCTGTCAGACTGATAAAGCAAACACTGGAGAAAGTTTAGGCTGAGAAAGTGACCTGTACACAAGGAGAGTCATACTCCCTGACATACCTCTCTGAGCAGAGACAATTGGGAAAGATACCCTGATGTCAGCCTCTGGCCTCCACATGCAACCACACAGGCACGTTCACACACACAGAGTGGGGACATCCTTGGAGCATGCAGGGCACAGGGTTCCCATCCCACTGTGACATAGGGAGTGGCATCCCCGTTGTACAGGTGGGAAGGGCAATGCGGACAGCAGTGTGGGACAGGTTCACACTCAGGCCAGGACACCGGGGGTAGGATTGAACCTAGAGCTCAGCCTGACTCCAGGCGTGTCCTAGCCACAGCTACAAACCACCTCTCAGGTGTGGAGTCAAGTAAATACCCAGACTTGAAATGTATTCTGCAAGCGAGGGTTACGGGGGGATCAACTCTGGTTTAATTGCGCTCAGGAGCCCTCTGTCAGATAGGGAGGCAAGCCACTAAGTCACCCAGAGAGCCTCTTGGCTGTGACTTGGTGGGTTCTCTGCGGTCTGAAAGGACGAATACATCACCTGAGAGCAAGCCCCTGGCCCGGAGGTGGGAGTTGCTAGCCAGGTTTAAAGGCTTCATAATGGAGTGTGCTTTAAGACTTCTGCCCCTGGGAACCCTGCAGCAAGAAGTCCAGAGGAGCCACCCTGTTCCGCTAGGTCAGGTCACCCGCCCTGCTGTGGAAATAAGGTCTGGGTATCACCTCACTCCAGGGTTGGGAGATGCCTGAGTCTGAGTAGGGAAACTTGTGAGCAAAGACGACTTGTGAGTTGGCATCCAGAAGTGTCCTTAGGACCAGCCTGTCTGGGGTCTTGTCAGTCCTCATCCACCTCATTAGGAGACAGGGAAGTCAAAGGCAGAGAGGGGCATCAGGGTTCACTCACCCAGAGATCTCCAGCAGTCTTGTGATGCCCGCCGCCTCCTGTCCTCCCTCCAGGCTTTCTCTCTGCCTGGGCTCCATGGGGTCTGCTTCCTCCCAGTTCTTTAAGTCCTGCAGGCCTTGGCTTCTGGTTTTAGCATCTGCAATGCCTTTCCTAGCCTGTCCTTCACATGCCTTCCTGCTTGCCTCCTTCCCTAAGCCCACTGTTCTCCCTGGAACTTCTCGGTGTGGCCAGTCGTCTCAGAGACTGTGTGACATTTCCCATTGCTGTGACAAAATCATCTTGGGGGGGGAGTTTCCACGTGGGAAAGGCGCTGTAATTCATCATGGCGGGAAGACGTGCTGGTAGGATTGTGAGGGAGCTGTTACTCTGTCTGAGGTCAGGAAGCAGAGAGGCATGATGCCGGCACCCACTCTGCTCACACCCTTTCACTCAGTCTAAGGCCCCAGCCCACGTAATGGTGCTGCCCACATTCAACGTGGGCCTTCCCTCCTCATCAGCATGCCTGGAGGTATGTTTCCATGGTGATTCTAAATCCAGTCAGGTTGACAGTGGAGGTTAACCCTCAGAGAGACTGTGGCCTGGCCTTGGTGGCAGAGAAGCAAAGTCTACTTGCTAGGTCATGGGCCTTCCTGTCCCAGAGCTGGGCCAAGTTGTCTAGAACGGTTCCCTGTGAAGTCATGACCCTGGCGAGACCCTAATGTTGTCAGAGCTTTTCCACAGGAAAGCGTGTACCTGGAAGCTGCCATGAGCATGTGACTGCTGGAAACCTGACTAAACTACTCAGCCTACGTGGTTTTATCTGTGAAGGGAGGTGACAGGGCCGTCATGTGGGTTCAAACAGCAGCCCATATGAAGCTGTGATAAATGGTTCTGACTGCCTTGGACAGTTCCTTCTGAATGGGGGTGGGGGTCCCCCAAAGGACCAGGAAAGGCTGTTGTACAAAGGGTTCTGCTGTGGGCTGGCTTTGTCAGGCCTCTTCGTGCTGCCCTACTGTGCCTGCTCTTCCATACCTGTACCCTACACCTGCCTACCACAAGGTCAGGCCCCTCCCAACACATGTGGGTCCAGAGCTACCCAGAACCCATGTAAAAGATGAGGCCCTCCTGTAATCCCAGTACTCTGCAGGTGGAGACAGATGATCCCAGGGACAGATTGTTAGCTAGACTAGTGGAATCAGCAGGCTCTGTTTATGACCCTGATTCAGTAAGTAAAGTGGTATGATGGAGAAAGACATTGACTTCAACTCCTGACCTCCATACACAGATGCACGCACACATGAGACCACACACATACACACACACACATACAACCACATAGACACTCACACATGCACACATGCACACACGCATGCACGCATGCCACGAGCCAGGGGCTAGAGAGCCAGGCTGGGCAATGGCCAGTGCCCATGTTAACCACAGGTTCAGATCTACACTCTGCCCTTTGGCCAACTGAGAGCTTGCAAGTCCCACAATCTCTCCAAACCTGGATGAAGGGAACTATGTCATGAGGGTGAAATGGATTGTGACTGTGGAGATGGTGCTGTGTCCTGGTGCTAGGAGGAGCTAGAGTACAGGAGCCCTGGAACTTCTGGGATGAGAGTCCCTGGGAGCAGCAGGCTTAAGGGACTAGCCAATTACTGTGAGCTCAGCGCTGCTCTGCGGAATATGAAAAACATTAAGGATTTAAACACACACACACACACACAACCTTCTGAATCGAATTTAAAATAACAAAAGAAAAACAGCTTTTGAATTTAATGTAAACAGAATTGAAATGATTCCCTTGTTGGAACGAAAGAGTCAGATAAAATCAGCAGCGACTCTGAGAAAGTATCCAGACTGCCTTTTCCAATGGGATGTCATGGAGATGGCAAGCTCCACGGTGAAGCATTAAGCGATCCTGTCTCTGGTGTGTGGCAGATGCCTGGCCATAGCTAGCAGTGGCTTCACAGGGACGGTACACTACGGACTTAATCAGGGCACTGCCCTGCCTCGTGGGAGCTGGGGCCTTGAATTGCCCCAGACACAAGGTGCTCCAGAGAAGGGTCGGCTCCCCCTGCAGAGCCCTCTGGGCTGCTCTGTGCTCTCCTTCCCTTCCCCAGCCTCTCAGCAATTTCACTGATACTCTGGGTCAGGTTGAATGAGAGAAGTAAGGGAGATAGAATGGATAGAGGCCTGGGGTGAGGTGGGGATTTGGATGGCATGGCAGCAGAGACAGAAGCTTTCCCCAGGAGAGCTGGGCTCTGACACGCTGATAGGAACAGACCAAGAGGAAAGCTGCTACAGGAGAGGAATGATAACCTTTGCCTTTGGTGGGTGTGTAGAAGTGCCTCCTTGAGTCTAGGTGGAGTTACGTGCATGGTGACTGGGTACAGAGTGGAGATTGTAGTTGGGCCTCCGTAGTCCTCAGAATCCAGTAAGCAACTTGCACTCTACCCCAAGGGCAGTGGAGAGCCCCAGGAAGGCCCTAAGCATGAGAGTGGCACGATCAAGAACTGACTTCGATGCAGGCACAAGGGTGACAGACAGCAGGCAGACTCTAAAGCCTTTGAAGGGGAACGGTCCTCATCCAGAGCCCTCCTTCCCAAGATCCTTCGGAGCAGCCTTGCTGGGACTGTGCCCCAGAGGCAGGGTTTGGTTGTCAGCCAACACTGGGCATCCCCCTGGCTGGGCCCAGTCAGCTCACATCTGCACGCAATTGGGCACCAAAGCCCAGTCCCCATTAGAAACGATGCCCAGCACATTTACCAGTGGGAAATGGGAGAGACATTTCCCATCACGTGACCGGGTGAAGTTTGCACAACTTCTCTTTGTTTTCCATCGTCCTCCACAGCACATCTTCCTCCACTGCCAGAGCTGGGGCCACAGAGGTCTGTGAGTGATTAGGGCACAGCTGCACCTCCTTGCCCTGCATTCCTCCTGCATGGGCAGTGGTAGGAAGAGCCAATGGATCAGAGGCTATGTGGTCTTTAAGGGTCTGGGGACTGAGATGTGGGGAGTCAGCCTCCTCTTGCCCCTCTCTAACCTTGGCAGCCCCCCTGATGGACCTGCTTTGTTGGAAACAAAAACCCCAAGGAGCACAGAGCACAGTTGGGCCAGGGGGCTCCACAGGACTGTGCATCCTGGGTGAGCCCTGCGGTGTGTGGATATGAACACGGCTAGCCGAGTGATGATACTCAGTGGGAGCCCCCTAGCAGGGTTTTTGTGCTTGGGAAATGTGCGGGACACAGTGGGAACACTGAAATCGACAGGGTTACAGCTAGGTTAGTCTCCTTCCCCAACTCTCTGTCCTATGTCTTCCCATGATCCTTGGTTGCCTTTACGCCAGGACCGAGCCACCCACTACACTTCCCAGCTCTGCTGAACCTGGTGTTCTAGGAATCCATTTGGTCTGTGGTGTCATTTCTGATTAGGCTCCATTGTCAGGAAACACAACTTTGGCTCTTAGTAGAGAAATGAGCCGTTGATGTCCCCTGTACTTTCTTATGCTCTGCACCTGTACCCCGTCTCCTCCCAACCACCCCGCCTCAGGCATCCAGAATGAGGGAAGGGATTCATGCAGGCCACAGGTCCCGCCGCCCAGATTTGTTCCTTTGCTATGTGCACATTCGGAAACTGAGGCCTGTAGGAAGGGCTTGGATTGCTGATGGTCACAAAGCGATGGCCAGTATCCATGCTCCCTGCCCCTTCGTGCCTACTGGACAGGGCTGTCCTCTGCTGGGTGCCTGCTGTGTGCTGGGCCCTGTGCTGAGGGTTCCGATGCTCACTCTCAAAACTGGCTGCATTGCACGCGCTGAGGAAGAAGCTTCCAGGATTTGGCATCTCATCTGGTATTTCCTCCACCCGTCACATCACCTCAGTAGCCGATCTGAGAGTCCAGGACATCTAGAGATGGCCTGCGGAGTTCAAGGCAGAAATGGCTACCTGTGTTCAACAGAATCACCTTTGTCCTGGGAATCTGGTGCTCAAGGCGCTGCCAGGCTGCCTCCAGGGAGACCTTGTCGGCAGTGGGTTTGTGCCTCACCTACTGATGTGTGCTGGAGCAGTGCGGTGACTGGCGGTCAGAGGCCATAGTTAGTGCCGTCCCACAGTCCTGGCGTGGCCAGCAGGAGGAGACAGTCAGCAGTAAAGGGAAGGGCAGGTGGGGTCCTCCTGGACCCTGACCCTAGTTTTCCAGCCATGCTGGCCTCCTGGCTACTTCCAAACATGCTGAGCTCATTAGAACCACGTGTTCTCTGCATGGCTGTTCCCGCTGCCCAAATGCCCCTGCCCCAGTCTGACCTCCATGCATTTAAACCCTTGCTTCTATGTCACCTTCCCTGACCTGTAGGCTACTCTGTTGGTTCCTACCATGCAGCTATAAACTCCATGATGTCTAGACTTTTTTGGATTTTGTTTCTTGCTGTGCGTTCAGTGATGTCACCAGTGCCTGGATTACAGGTATGTGAGCCACAGGTATTTGCTAAACAAATGTGGCCCAGAGAGGCTGAGGTGAGGCCTTGGGAAGGGCCTGTTAGCAGGCTTATAAGTAGGGTGTGTAGGGGACTCAGCAGTGCCAGGTGAGGCTGAGTTGGACCACCCAGGGAGCCCAGCATCTGGAGCATAGTGGATGCTGAGCACTTCCCTGCCCGGTTCCTTCCTTGCTCCATCCGCAACACTAGTCCTGAATCCCTGGAGCATCAGACACCAAGAAGACGCCCGCCATCCCCTTTGCCAGCTGGTTCCCATGATGTTGCCGCAGCTCGGAGAGAAATTTGCAGTCAGGTCCCCACACGGTAGATCACTAGCACTCAGGCGTCACTGGACCACAGAGCCTAGATTCATGGTCAAGGCCACAAATGGGGTAAGGGTACCATTTGGCATTGACTGGCAACAAAAAGAATCGTGCAGCCCAGGGATGTAGCAGGGACACGGTGGCACCACCCAAAACAGCCGCTGTGAAGAGTGGGAAGGAAGCCGGCTGTGTTAGGGGGGGAGTGCTATCTCCTGATACCAGACGCCCCTGCCACTGCTTCTGTGGTCCATCATTTGACCTTGACAGATGTCCACTTTATGGATGACAAAATGGAGGCTGGGAACTGGAGTGCAGTCCCTGGCCTCACACTGCTCTGGATACCTGTGTCAGGAGGTTCTCTGCAGAGTGTGAGGTGGCAGGGAGCTTGGAGGCAGACCTCAAAGACAGTCACGTGGACCAGTGGTGGCTTTGGAGCTGGTCCCAGCACTTAACCTGCACCCAACAGGTTTGGCTGAGATAAGAGCTGGCACCATAAGCCCTGGGCTTCCCCCTGACCTGCAGGAGGGTGGCCCATCTCACAGGAGAGGGAGGGGACAAAGAGGAAGGGATAGGAAAGCCGGGGTGGGGGCGTCCTTGGACTCCCACCTTAGAAAGGGTGAGGATCTAGGCTTCATGCAGGAGCAGACTATAGCGAGCCCCACCCCTACTGGTACGAGTTGGCATTGCCTAGAATGCAGATAAGCCCATGATCAGCAGTTCTCAACCTGTGGGTCTTGACCTCTTTGGGGGTAGCATATCAGAGCTCCTGCATATAAGATATTTACAATTCATAATAGTAGCAAAATGACAGTTATGAAGTAGCAACAAAATAATTTTATGGTTGGGGTCACCACACCATGAGGAACTGTATTAAAGGGTCACAGCATTGGGAAGGTTGAGAACCACTGCTCTAGATGCTTCTTCACTCCTAGGAAGACCTAAAGCCTGTTCGTTACAGTGGCGTCGGCTGACCTAATGTCTTGTTCCTGGCTGGGGAATGATAAATCTGCTCTTTCTGGCTGGGGTTCGTATCTGCTCTCCAGAGTACTCTCATCTTGAGACCATTGTTCACCTTCCCCAAGAGGACACAGCCGCCAGTGGTGAGACCCAGGCGGGACAGGCTGCTGCCACATGTCTCCTGGGGTATTTCGATGCAGAGTTGTGTTCCCAGCCACTTCTGCCTTTACGGCTTCCCCCGGTGAAGTGGGCCCTGCTGAGTACTGGAGAAGACAGATGTGATTCCCAGAGCAGGGGCTCCCAGTTCCATCCGATAGGAACAGAGGGGCTGCGGGCTGCCTGCAGTCAACACCTCCGCAGGAAGCCGGCTGCTTGCTCCTGGAAAGCACCGGCCCTTTAATTGTCTCCACATTGAGAACCAGGAGTGTCTGTTCTGGTGAAATCAACCAGGGACCTCCTCCCATGGCCTGCCGAGGAGGGGGGCAGGGGTGGGGGTGGTTTCAGCCTTTGGAGAGCTGTCTGAGGTGGTTACTAGGGTCCAAATTAGATGCACCTGGCGGGATCCTGGCTTCCTCTGGTAAATTCATGATCAGTGGACAGAGAAGTGCTAGGCCTCAGGTGGGTTGGGCAGGTGGGACTCGACAATGTGCATTTCCTGTTGGAGAAGTGGGGACAGTGAGCAGGACCTTGGGTCTTCATGGCCCTCTCAAAAAAAATTTTATTTTATGACATCAACATAAAGACAAACAGGTTAGTATCATCTTACTAACTTATGTTCAATCTGTGTCTCCCCCAAAAGCCAAGCCAGCCAAGGCGGAGTGGGGAGTGCCACCCTCAGTGGCTCCATACCCCTCCCACCTCGGTGGAAAAGGGAGGCAGGGGAAACGCCACAGTGGACTCTTCTTCTCTAGGTCATTTTCTTTCTTAGCAGGGAGTTCTTTCTTGTCTTTGTAGCTTTTGCAGAAAAAGATCTACAGCCGGGCATTGGTGGTACACGCCTTTAATCCCAGCACCCGGGAGGCAGAGGCAGGCGGATCTCTGTGAGTTCAAGACCAGCTTGGTCTGCAAGAGTTAGTTCCAGGACAGGCTCCAAAGTCACAGGGAAACCCTGTCTCAGAAAAACTTACATGCAGTTAAGTTGACATCAGTCAGAGAATGTGTGTTGGAAACCTTAAGCTTGCTTAGTTAACTAGATTGAAACCTACATTTTCTTGAAGGTCTGACTTTCAGAATTCTTTTCATCTAGGGAAGGATGTGGACCAGCCAGCTTATGTATCGGGGCTGACTTTGACCTGGGTACTGGCCCCTTATGAAGTCTTGATGGGAGCTGCTTGAGCCAGTGGCTGGAGAAAGGCTAAGCAAACAGAATTTCTGACTAATATGCTGCTGACATTCCATAAGAAATCATTCAGTCTTGTACTTTGGTCTTTGAGAAAAACCAAAGGTTGTGAATTGTGGAGTGACGATGCTCGTGTCCCAGTCTGTATTATTCTGTCCGTATGACGCATTTTACAGAAAAGGGACTTGGAGGAGTGACCTGGCATCGGGCTTCTGCAGCCAGCAGCCTCTCTGCAGACTTCAAGGCTCAGTCTATTCCTTGGGGCTAATAAAGTCCCTTTTTCAAGGAGTGTGGAACCGGGTGCGCCCCCAGGGTCTCAAGTGAGAGAAACACTGATTGTCCCAGCTGAGGTAGGCCAAGGCCATCAGAGGAGCACTAAGGAGGAGGCGAGGGGCATCCAGGAAGAGGCACGTGAAGAGCATCCATGGGATGGTTGCTCAAGCCTGGCCTGGCAAAGGAGGGAGCCGCTACCCGCTGGGAAGAGCCATCTGTGGCCACATGAGGCCCATATACTCATGTGGGGTGTTTCGGCAGATAACATGTAGAGAGATGCACAGTCTGCAGGCCCTGGACCAACAAGCAAGAAGCCTACATCAGCTCCCCCAGAGCCCGCCATCCAGGCCCGTGGGGTGAGAGTGGGATGCTTTTGTGGTCTTGGTGCCGTTGGAGTCCGTCACTCTGGCAGGGTGTCCCATCTGCCAGGCTCCTCTGGTCCAGGCCCGGGGAAGGCCTAGGTGGTCTTCCCTGTTCACATTTCACTCCTTGCTCCAAGAAATCTTTGAGTTTTTGGTGTCAGGTATGGGGCACACTTGTGATGTGAGAGGGAGCAAGGAGAGACCGTGGAAAGAGGCGGGGAAGCTGTTGGGTGGGGACCAAGAGGAGCGGGTGAGTGCCTGAGTTCCTTGGGCAGGTGGGTGGGTGGCAGGAAGTAGACACAGGCTGGAGCCCCTGTCCCTGTGCTGGCCCAGGCTGTGCATTTGAATGCTTGGCCCTGTGGCGTGCGTGCTTGCGTGCGTGCGTGCGTGCGTGCATGTGTGTGAGCGTGCGGCTGGCCACTTGCTCTCAGCAGCAAGCGGTCATCCAGGCAGAGTTCTACAGGCATTTGTGGCTACAGTGGGCAAGCAGCTGAGAAGAGCCAGACGACAGACCATGGGGCTCATCTAACTGGGCAAGGACGGAGGCCAGAGGGCCCAGTGAATGGGGAGGTGGACAGTCTGCAGACTTCCTCAGGGCCCTGTGCTCAGAGCAGTCGGTATGGTCGTGTTCCAGAAAGTGCGAGAATACGTGACCTGGCTCTTCTAACTAATAAGCTAGGAACAGTTCTCTTTTGTAGATGAGGAAAACAGAGGCACAGAGAAGTCAAGTCACTTACCCAGGACCACACAGTGGGTGCTGGAGCTCAGATCTGACCTAGGAGAGTGTGTGAATCTGGGAGGGGCTGGGTGAGATAAGTGGAACGGAGTGCACCTCTTCACACACTCCAGAAGAGGGAAGGGCCCGCAGTCTTCCTGTACCACAGTTCTTGTACAGTCCCCACCTCCACGCTGTGTCTTGCATAGTGCCGTGTGTATGTTCATCGGCTCGCCCATGATTCAGGTTCATGCATCCGTCGCTGGACAGTTGCTCTGCGGCCTACCTTGGGTGATGATTCCTGCTTCAGACAGGAAGGCATGCTTTTGACCTTAGCCCCAGAAAAAGAGAATCTGGAGTACCCCCTCAGAGGGACAGCCAGAGCAGGGACCCCCAGCCGGGAAGCCAGGTGCCCTATGAGGGCATAAAGGGAGCTGAGGTGTGTCTAGGAAAAGTACATGAAGAGGCCAGGAGGCGAGAGCAGGCCTAGGACACTGAGGACTAGAAGAGCCGCACAGTCTGGGCTGAGGGGAGCTGGAGTGTGTGGAGAGGTACTGCTTCTATATCCAAGGCGAGCAGCTGTGGCCCAGCCACGCCCGGCCATTCCCTAAAGCAGGTGCTCGGCCCTGTTAGCCAAGCAGTTTGCTTCTGGAGCCTTTCCAAGAGCACGGCCCGCATCTGTGCATGCTGGTTCCCAGGGGTCATGACCCCTTCCGTCCAGATTCATGCAGGTGGCTAGAAAGCACGGGGCTTGCCACTGGTGTTTCAGCTCGGCCCCGGTCTCCTCCGTGCAGGGCCAGGCCGACCATTGAGCGCCTCAGATGCCTTTTCCTGGCGGTTCTGACCTTGGTGCCCTAGCGGTCTCAGAGAGCTTCTGCAGACCGGCGCTTTGCACGCATTTGTGTGCAACTATGTGCTTGGCTTCAAGGGTGTCCATGCGTGTGCACGTCCAGGTCTTGTGTTGGCATCTGTGGGGACGTTTGGATGTATTTGGATGTCGCCTGTGTCTGTGAAGATGTGACTGTGTGTGTGTGACGAATGTCTCTGTGTCCACACAGCATGTGTCCTGGGACTTGAGCACTGAAGGCCTAAGGAAGATACCCCCCCTAGGGCAGTGTGGCCAGAGGAAGCCAGCAGGAAGAGCAGGGAGGGGTCCGACAGCAGGGTTCTAGTGACAGGAAGGGCTCTCCTGCCACCATTCTTACCCCATTCCCCAGGCCTAGGTGGAGGAAGCTACTGAGGCTTCAGCTCAGGCCTAGGAAGGACTTTCCACCACAGAGGACCTTCCCCAGGGAGGGAAGCAGGGACCGGGCAGAGGCTGACTTGCTCTTTATGCTCGACAAACACTCCCTGAAGCCTTTATGCCAGGTCTCATTGGGCCACCGCAGGCAGACATAATTCAGGTGCTGTGCTGGTCCTCAGGAAAGACCCTGGACTAATGGTGACACGTTTTGGTTAAGCTTCTTTGAGGAAGTGGCTGTCAGGGCGCTGGCACAGCTGAGCTAGGGGAGGCTCACAAGGAGGGATGGGGCCCAAATAAAAACATCTTTCCTGTGTTCTCCCTCACACTATCGGAACCTCATCTCTGGGTACTGATGACCACCTTTGCCCTGTCCTTGGGTAGTGGGGCCAACCTAGCCTGGAAGAGGCTTGTTTACATCCACATTGCTCACCCATAGGTGCTTGGGGGTGGGTGGTGGAGGGACTGGCCTTGCTCTTTTGACAAGCAGACCACAGGGACCTGGGGGTAGGGTAGAAAGGGGAGCTAGTGTTTTGGAGGGAGTACTAGGTGTAAGGGAAGGGGTCGCCCTGGGGCTCTGCACTGCCACCGATTATGGGGATCATATGAACAGTCACACACAAATAGCACATTTGACTCCCTGCCATGCAATGTTAGGAGTAGCTCCCAACAGAGATACAGGAGGTGTCACTGTCCCGAGGGAGGGAAGACAGACTTGGCAAGCTCACACTATAGGAGGTGAAGATCCCTGGACATGAAAGCGTACTGTTCAGTCTCGGAGCCCTTACTCATGGTAATTTCTTACCGCATCATGCTTGATAGATCCAAAAGAACATTCATGAAGTCCTGAAACCAAACTCTGTCTTCTGTTTAGCATTCTGGTTTCTTTTTTTCCTCTTCTTATTTTTTTTTTATTTAAGTTAGAAACAAGCTTGTTTCGCATGTCAATCCCAGCTCCCTCTCCCTCCCCTTCTCCCCGGCCCTCCTCACCAGGCCCCCCAGTTCCCCACCCAATCTCCACTCCGATCCCAGAGAGGGTAAGGCCCTCCATGGTGGATCTCCAGAGTCTGTCATTTCATCCAGGACAGGGCTTAGGCCCTCCCACAAGAGTCCAGGCTAAGAGAGCATCCCTCATTGTTGGATGGGCACTCAAAGTCTATTTGTACCCCAGGGATAAATACTATCCAAGGCCCTGTAGATTACCTAGGCTTCCTCACTCACACCCACATTCAGGGGGTTTGGGTCAGTCCTATGCTGTCCACCCAGCCATCAATCTGGGGTCCAAGAGCTCCCCCTTGTTCAGGTCAACTGTTTCTATGGGTTAAACCAGCCCAGTCTTAACTCCTTTGCTCATCAGTTCTCCCTTTCTGTGACTGGATTCCAGGAGTTCAGTTCAGTGTTTAGTTGTGGGTATCTGCCTCTGCTTCCATCAGTCACTGGATGAAGTTTCTGAGCATTCTCTGTTTAAAAAAAAAGCAAAGGACATGGTTTCTACACATGTTCATATGCTTAAAAATGAATTGTTTAGTTTTGCTTAATTTAAAGCTTCATAAAAATAATACACTGCCTGCGGGCAACACAAGTTTTTCACTGAATATTATGTTTAAGATTCTGTGCACATTATCATAGAGTTATAGCTTATATTGTATAATTCAATCTTTTGGGATGTTTCCATTTACTATTAGTTTAGACTAAACTGCTATGAAGGGTCTTGCTCATTCATGTATTTATTTTAATCCTTGGGAATTTCCTTAGAATGTGTGCCTTAAAATGCAATTGCTTATTTGGGAATGGAAGAGGGTACCAGCTTGTCTTTAGAGGTGGTTTTGAGCGGTCTGTAACCCACCCACAGGATATAAAGCTCTTTGCACTGTGGCCTGGCAGGTGTGAGGCTGCACCTGGAGGCTTTGTTTAGGTGGTTACTGGTGAGTTGAGCCCCTTGGTCAGTTTGTAGACCATTCGTGTCCATGCTTCCTCTTCTGTGAAACCCTGTTTCCCAGTGGCTGTTGATCGGCATCCTGCTGTTTACAGGGATTGCAGGTATCTTCTGCCAGTCTGTGAGTTACACCTCTACTTACAGCTTTTGTCCCCTGTAGAAGCTCTTCACTTTAGTGAATTATCGATCCTTCCTTTTTAATTTTTTTGGTGACTGTTGGAAGAACTCTTTCTCTAACCTAACCTGATGCCATAAACAGATCGTCTCATATCATAAGGGACTTAGTTTTCAATTTTGCTCCCACTGTTGAGTTTCAAATTCATTAGAATTAGAGTCCATGGTGTGAAATAGGGATCCAGCTTCCACCTAGACATCCAGGCCTTCTGGGATTTGCTCACTGAATCTTCCCCATGTCCTGGTGATCGTCAGTTTCACCCTGGCATGTATCGAGTTTTTCCGTATTTGTGGGTCTGTTCTGAAGCTTCTGCTGCTTCATTTGGTTTCAGTCCTGCACCGCTGCCACCTTAATTACTACCACTCACGCTCAGCTTTGACTGCCGCCTTCTTGACGGGTACCTTTTGGAAGGGTTTTCAGTCTGAAGCTCTTTTTTTTACTTTCAATGAATTCCAACTTGTGAAAATACTTCCTTTATATCACCAAACCTAAAGCCTGGAGATTTCCTCCTCTGCTGTCTTCTAGGAGTTCTGGAGTTCTATGTTTTACATCTAGACCTATGATCCATTTCTAGCTTTTCAAGTTAATTTTTGTGGCAGATGTAGGGTCTGTGTCTAGGTTTGTTTACTTGTTTGTTTCATATATGAATATTCGGTTGTTTTAGCACCATTTGTTGTATTGCCTTTGTTCCTTTGTGCATAAATTTACTTCTGGGCTCTTCATTCTGTTCCACTGATCAATTTGTTCCTTTAGCAATACCAAACCTCTTTGCTTAACGTAGCATTATGGTAGCATAATAAGTGTTGAAGTGTGGTAATGTCAGTCCTGGGGTTTCTGTCTTCCTTCAGTGTTGTGCTGGTTACTCTGTGTCTTTACCTCTCCAGATAAATTGTAAATAAGTTCATCAACATCCACAGAATAAGATCAGAGCAGTAGCTCAGTGTACTTACCAAACCTACACAAGACCTGATTTGGTCTCCGTGTGTGTGTGTGTGTGTGTGTGTGTGTGTGTGTGCGCGCGCACACGCGCGCACGTGTGTGTAACTCTTGTACATTAACCCTGTGATCTTACATTACTGTGGTTTTTTTTTTTTTGGTTTTTGTTTTTGTTTTTGTTTTTTTGGTTTTTATGAGACAGGGTTTCTCTGTATTGTTTCGGAGGCTATCAGTCCAGCCCGGCCTCAAACTCACAGCGATCCGCCTGCCTCTGCCTCCCGAGTGCTGGGATTAAAGGCGTGTGCCACCACTGCCTGGCTTACTGTGGTTTGTTTATTCTAGCAGTTTTACATGTTTTTTTCACGCTTTCATATCACCTATGAATGGCCTTAATTCTTTTTTTTTTTAATTCTTCCCCAGTCTGCATACCTTTTGTTTTCTTGTCACATTATCCATGGTCAAGAGGCTCAATTGGGGCATTTCTTTTTGTCCCTTATTTTTCTAAGGATATTAGAATATATACATTGAAATTTATCAACTCCTCTCTCTCTAGACTGACTAGGTTAGCATATATGCAGCACATTAAATATATAATCTATATGAATAGTTTGCCTATTTTCTTTTTTGGGGGGAATAAGTTTTTGTTGGTTTTTTTTTTTTTTGCCTATTTTCATGTAAGTACCATGCGCTAACCAATTGCACCACTGGAGCTCTGAGTTTGCTTTAATTTTAAAACGCAGACATCAAATTTGCAGATTTTGCTCTTACCTGAAAGAGCAAAGCGATGCGTTTATAATGAGTTGTCTTTTCTGTCATCACTGCATTCAGGACTCATGCATCTTTACGTGTGAGTGAGCTCTGCTTCGTTCGTTCTCATTTCTCACACGTTGCTCTCTGCTTCGTTCTCATTTCTCACACGTTGCTCTCTGCTTCGTTATCAGGGTTTATTGGTCTCACAGAATGAGTTGAGGGTATTTCTTTTCTATTCCTTGAAGTATTTGTGTAAGATTGGAATGGTACATTCTTTGGACATTTGGTAAAACTTGCCTATAAAACTGTCTGAATTTGATATTATCTTTGTGATATTTTAAACTACTGTTCCAATTACTTTAATTAGAATGGAACCATTAAGGCCCTTATTTCTTTTGAAGTCATTCCCTGATTTGTATATGTTTTCAAATTCATGGCCATGAGTTAGTCACCAGTTTTCTCTTCTGGTTTTGTTTTGTGGTACTGGGTATTGAACCAGGGGCTTTGCACATGCTGGACAAGCAGTGTCTCATTGAGCTAGTGCCCCGGCCCCTTTCTTACTTTCTGTTTTGAGACAAGCTCTCTCTATGTTGCCCAAGCTAGCTCAGCTTAGCATACTCCTGACTCAGCCTCCTGAGTAGCTAGGAGTACAAACCATTGCCAGGTCTCCATCAGTTTCTTTTTTTTTTTTTTTTAATGTGTTCGGGTGGCTTTCCTGCATGCATGTCTGTGTAGCATGTGCTTACTTGGCTGGTGCTCAGAAGAAGGGCTTTAGATCCCCTGGAGCTGGAGTTAATAGATGGCTGTGAGCCACCATGTGGGTACTGGGAACTGAACCCTGGTCCTCTGTGGTAGCAGCCAGTGGTCTTAACCGCTGAACCATCTCCCTAGCTCCTGCCCTTGTTGTTTAAATCTCTTCTGGATCTGTAATTATGTTGCCCTCTTTCCTAACGTTGTTCTTGTGTGTGCCTTCTCCCTGTTTTTCTTACTCCTTTCACAGAGGTTGGTCTCATTTGCTAGTCTTTTCAAGAATGAATTCCTGACTTTATTGGTCTCTAGTGTGTCTGTTTACACTGCATCAACTTCTGCTTTTATCTTTATTGTCTCCTTCCTTTCAGTTTTAGCTTTGCAGACCCTCTTCTAACCTCTAACGTGAGAGTTGTAGCACTCAACTCCCAGCTTCTTTTCTTCCTAGTAGAGCAATCCTGTACAAAGCGGCCCTCCCTCTGGTACTCCAGTCCCTGTTCCCCAGAACCGCTGGGTGCAGCTCTGGCATCATCGCCCAGCTCCCATGAACGTTACTGTACTTATTATGATGCTTTGAATGCTGCAGGAAGTCTTTCATTTTCCAAACATAAGGACCTTTCTCCCCTTTTATTGCCTTCTAATTAAATTCCACTATAATTGAAGAGTGTTATTTACATGATACAACCCTTAAACCTAATATATGACCGACTTTTGTAAATATTCTTCATGTGCTTCAGAGGAATGTGCACACTCGGTTTTCATTCAGTAGAAAGTCTTGTGTTGTCCAAAGCAGCAACGTTGTTCACATCTTTCTGCTTAACATATTAGAAACAGAGAGAAAAGTGTTCACCGGGTCTCTTTGCAACACCATTTGACCTTTAGAAGTGTAATGCTTTTTATCATCAGAAAAATGGATCTACCCCTAGTAACTTTTTTAGCATAAACTCTACTGTATCAGATGTTAATGTGGCTGTTCAGACTTGTGGATGGTATGTACTTGGCATATCTTTGCCTATCCTTTAACATTATATCTTTTTACATTCTTGGATATTTAGGTAGAATCAGTAGAATTGGCAAGTGGAAATAATTATTCCATTTTGTTATTCTGTAGTTCTTTCTGTTTCAGTTAGCATGTAGCCTTTTCAGTCCTGTGACTACCAATGCATCTGGACGTGTTTCTCTTTATTGGTGGCAGTGGTTATCATTTACTAAAGGGCCTTAAGGCTGGGCAGGAAGTCAACAGTGCTCCTGCCTCAGACTCTCCAATGCTGATTTTACAAGAGTGCACCACTGTGCCTAGGTCCGTGTTTCTGAGAGTTTACATTTTGCTTTGTATTCCTGCTGTTTCTGTGCCCCTCATTTTTTTCTGGTTTTCTGTTTTAATTGATTTATCTTTCTAATTAAGAGCAAATTTTTCCTTACTACTCCTCCCAGGCTCCTGCCTGGTGGCTTGAAAGTTATATAATCTAATTCTTTTGTCAGTGATTAGCTTCGAGTTTTTCATCAGACGTTCTTGACCTAAGCGAGCAGGAGGTGAGTGAACACGCTAGCCCTGTCTGTAGCTGCTCAAGAACCTCCGGGCACTGCCTAGACACACAGTCCCTGCACATGCTGGGGGTGCAGTGCTCTGAGCCCGACCTTTGCTCCCTCCACGTGTTTGGAGGGCCACTGTTTCACAGCGGAGGCACTGGGCTCTGCCTGTGTGAGTGCAGATTCAGCTGCACACCCCGCCTCTCTCAAATGCCTTCACACCGTCCTTCTGCTGTTTTCCGGCTCTCCAGAGTTCTCCTAGGAGTTCCTTGGCAGAGGTGCTTCCTTTGTGCTTATTTGGGAAGCTGGCATTAGAGAATACCCTTTTCTAGACTGACAGTTCTTTTTCTCAGTGCTTGAACTGTGTTATTCCCTTCCACCTGGCTCTGAGGTCACACTATACAGCCTTTGTTTTTCCTGGCCCTTTCTCCTAAGTGCTTTGCATTCTAGTCTTGAAGCTCTGGAAGACACTCTGCTGTCGATCTGTTTCCTTCCGTGCTCTCTTCTCTCTTGAGGCTTTGATTAGAGGTGTGTCGTAGCCTGGCTTCCAGCCCTCTGGTTGGAATTCTGCTAAATGTCTTCAGCTCCTTCTTCTGGGTTAGTGGTATCCAAGCTGCCACTTGCCTAATTTAAGTCATGAAGCTATTTTTTAATTATCTTTTTATTTTATGTGTATGAGTGTTTTGCCTGTGTGCACAGATACGTGCACCACAGGCATGCCTGGCAGGATGGATCCTGGAGCAGGAGTTACAGACTGTGAGTTGCCATGTAGGTGCCAGGAATTGAACCTGGGTCCCCTGGAGGAGCAGCTAGTGCGCTTAACCACTGAGCCATCTATATAATCCCCCCATGAAGATATTTTTAATTAATAATTTTATTTCTAATTTCTAAAATTTCTACTTGGTACTTTTCCAATACCACTGGTTGGTTTTGATGGCCCCTTGGTGTACGGTCACGTTTAAGCTGGTTTGCGGAGGTGGGGAGCACATGCATTTGTACTTACGGAGTTGAGTGGTGTGTCTCCCTCAATCACTTCCCACTCCCATCACCCCCCTTTCTGAGGCAGGGTCTCTCACTGAATCTGCAGCTCACTGATTCAGCAGACTGGCTGGTCAGCAAGCCTCAGAGGTCCTCTTGTCTCTGCCTCTCCAACACTGCAATTCAGTGTGGCCACTGTGCCCACTTTTTCTGTGTGGATGCTGAGGATTGCAGTCAAGCCCTCATGCTTTTGTGGCAAGCACGTTACTGGCTGAGCCTTCTCAGCCTCCTCCTCGTGGTTTGTGGTCCCATCCTTTAAACAGTTCCATACACCGAAATCCATGGCAGGGAGGTCTGACCTGAAGACTCGCCTTTCCATCCCGCCTCTCCCATCTGCCTGCCTTCTTGTGCTTGCAATCTTTGATCACGAGATGGGATAGCATGCCTTTGTCTTGTAGAGGGGCACAGTTGTCCTTCCTTATCCACACGGTGTTGGTTCCAGGACCTCCCACAGACAACATACTCTGCAGATGCTCAAGCCCCTCATGTGGAGCGCTGCAGTGTTTGCTTGTAGGGTGTGCACGACCTCCGGATCCTGTACGTCATCCCTAGATTCCTCCTCGCATCTCATTTACATCACACTGTAACTGCTGTGTAAATGGCTGTTTGGCTGTCTGCGTGGAGAACGATGGCAAGGAAAGACCGCACACGTTCACTACAGATGGAGTCTTGGCGTTTGGGGGACACTTTTGATCCTTGGCTGGTTGACGATGCACACAAAGCATTTGAGGGTAGCAGAGGCTAACCGTGCATGGCGTTGAATGTTTCTGCAAAAACACTTGAGAGCTGATAGCAGGCCACTTCAGAGCCTGGCTGTCAGTGCGTGCTGAAGTGAAGGTCAAGCCGGTGAGCCCTACTGCAACCTGCCCCCGATTCCCATCATCAGGCAGTCCATGGCCTGGCTTTAGGCTGCAGCTTTCTCGTTGGTTTCTCTTCAGTCTCTCAGAACTTCCTGTGACCAGAGCAGTAGAACAGAGCCCACAGATCTGCATGGTCTGGTTGTGTTGCAGCAGAGTGGCCCAACCCCCAGGCCCCGGCATAGAGTGGTAAGCAATAAACGTAGCTGCCCCAGAAGCTGTCGAACGATCTCAGAAATTAGTAAGAGGCAGAAGTGCTATTCCAAGAATGACTGCCATATGCTGCCGTTCTGAGGTACCGAGTGTTTCCCGTGCGTTATCACCCTGAAGCCCCCCGCAGATCCGGGCCTGTCATCGCCTGCCTTTCACAGTAAGAACCGAGGTTTCTGCAGTAAAGGCTCACCTCCATCACGGTGTCACAGTGTGTTGCTGTTGGAGGGGTCTTCTCTGGAGTAGCATTGTGCCAGGGAGCAAGGCTGCACACTGTGGAGGGACAGTGTGGTGCAGTGTGGAGTGCTAGCCAGGACTCAGCGGGTGAGTGAGGCGCTCAGATCTCTGCAGCGCGATCCTGATGCAGCACCACTTGTGAGCTGGGCTTTTGACTGCAAGACCTCACCCCCTGGCCGCTTAGGAGCAAGTGAAAGGCCTAGGGGCCCAGGGGTGTTTTTCTGCATGTAATGAGTCCCCATACAGGTGTGGCTCCCCGGTCGTTTCACATGTGTGGCTGCCCTTCTCTGGTGTCCCCTTGTCCCTCTGTGTCCCATCTTCGCGCAGACTCCTCACACCTGCTTCCTATTGCCTCCGAATGCCGACCACTCTGACCTTTGGCTCTCTGTCACCCGCCAGCCTGTGCCCAGCAGGCGTTCACCAGAGCAAACACTTCTGCCAGTAGCCCAGCCCGTGGTGCCTTTGTGCCACGGGGTCACCCAGCCTCTGCCTGCTCACCTCCAGCAAGCTCTGTGCTCCCCAGGCACTGCCTTCCTGCACCATCGGCTACTGATGTGCTCTCATGTTCCCTCGTGGGCAGATTTTTGGTTAGTAACCACGGTCTCTGTAACTCTGCTCCCAGCTCTCGTCTTTATGTGTGACAGGGAAAGGGCCTTGAAACTAAGCCGCCCTGAGTTCAAACTCTGGCCTCACTACTTGCTGACTGTGTGGCATGACTCCTGTAGCCTCAGTCACCCCACTGCTGCAGTAGGAAGAGGGGGTTCAGCCTCCTGGGGTGTAGAGAGAAGTGCGTGGTGTGGGGGGATACCCTCCAGCTTCCCTGCTCCCTCCCACTTGCTGGCCCCCTCCCCCCAGCCCAAAAATGCCGTCTCTTCAGGCTTAAGCTGCACTGGCGTCACACCATATGATGGCACTCTGTGGGGACTGCTGAGCACTCTGACTCCTTTAGCCTCAGCCAAGCCCAGCATGTCCTGAGGCTTCCCCAAGTGTGCCCCTCTCCAGGCCCATTGCTGTGGTGTTTGCCTGATGAGGAGGCAGCTGCCAGCCCACTGTTTACCTTGGGCGCGGGGGTTCCTCTCTGGCAGTGTTTCCAGCCACAGAGCGCGGGCAGATTTATGGACTGGGTTACACAGAAATTATTTAAGGGCCTGGTCAGCCAACAATAATGTAAAGACACACAGTGCCTGTTTGAAGAAAGATCGCAGTGTCGGTGCCCACACTGCCATTTGATTTACAGCATAGGCTGACGATCCAATTAGCAGGCACAGCAGGCTTTGAGCTGAGACCAACGCCTTCCAGGATTATGTAGACTTTCCAGGTCCCAGCTATGATGAAATTATAGCTGGAGGCTTGTAAAGTCATGCACCGCTTATAAATGCAGTGTAGTCTTAACTGCCCTGCCGATCAGCTTACCTGCAAGGCCCAGGAACCCCTTGGGTCTGGCTGGCTGTTCAGAAATCCTGGGAGATCATTGCAGAGAGACCTGGCTCCCTCTGACCTTGAGTAGGTGCCTAGCCTCTCTAAGTCTAATTTTCTCGTCTGTAACTTGGCTATAGAGGCTGAGTGGGACTTAGGAAAAGTGATAGAAACCGCTTTGTGGAACCAAAGAGACCTGGTAAGGATTATAGAGAACCCAGCAGAATCCCTAGCATGCAGTAGGTACTCCATAATGGAGTGTGCATTCAATACCCTGAAAAGAACAGACATCCCATGGCTTCCTCTCTGCTTCTCTGCCTAAGGACAGGATGGAGGAAAATGACACAGTCAGGATAGGGGCATTAAAGGCTAAAATACTGCCCACAGCCCTTCGGGTGGCAGGGTCGGGGTCCTGTGGGTCCTTACAGCTCCCCTGTCAACCCAAAGACTCATCACCCAGCCTTGGGGACTTCTGAGGACCCCACTAAGCAGGTCCCTGCTGTTTGCCTGACCCCCATTCCTAGAACAGCACTGGACACAGTGTCTGCAGACACATACTGGAGAGCTGGTAGAGCTGTCATACTACTGTGCCCTAGCCAAGTGTAGATCTTACTAGCAACCCCACTCAGCATCTCCTTCCCATGACCCTGGGAGGAAGACAGATGTCCACTGAATGTGTAACTGGGGCTTCCCTGGTCAAAGCTTCCTGCAGAGGACTCACACATTTGTAAGCTGGGAGTGGGTCAATGCCTGAAGTCCTCAGCCTAGGAAAACCTGGCAGCTTAGCTCCTTCTCCTCCCTTAGTGCTGGAACCCAAGGGCACTCAGTCCCCACCCAGGCACTGGGCACACCTGGCCTTTCCTTTTTTGACTTTGCTGTGTGCTGCAAGCTCCTAGCTCCTCCCTGGGTGATTCTTGAGTCTGCATCATGGGGGTGGTCCCTGCCAACAGTAAAGTCCAGCAGAGGTTTCTGTGGTGCTGTGTGCGAGCTGAACTGCCTAGAATGTTCCTAGGTGAGTCCAGATGGGCTCTGGCTCTGGTAAGCAGTCAGGGAGGTCTTCCCAGAGGAGGAAGCACTTGTGCTGCGCCTTGAAGGACGAGGAATTATTGACTGAAGGAGGCACAGGAAGTACTTTTCAGGGGAGGGACCATTGTGACTAAAGGAGAGTGTGTGTGTGTGTGTGTGTGTGTGTGTGTGTGTAAGCACGCCGATGCATTGCAGGTGCACATGTATGACCCAGTGGATATGTGAGTGTGTTTGAGTGTATGTAGATGAACATGTCGGTGCACATGTATACAGTTATGGCAGAAACAGGCCTCTGATGTTTGCTGGAGTGGATGGCTGAAACAGGCAGATCTGAGAAGGAAGATGAGGCAAAAGCATGGGTCATGTTTTGACCCTGAGGACAAAGGAAGCCTGGCTCTTGGCGAGTGGACCATGGGAGCCTCTTATCTTCACCCCTACCCCCTGCCTGAAGTGGCTTGACTGGAGCAAGGTCAGGGCAGCAGGCAGGGGCAGATGCTCAGAAGGACAGACACCAGGACCGAGGGATTAACTAGCAGCCGAGAGAAGAATTGGAGCCCTTCTAACTCTGAGTGAAACCTCAGGACTGGCTGAACAGATGCCAGGGAAGGATTGTGGCCCGAGGACTTTTGGACTGACAGTTCTCTCTCAGTGTGTGACAAGCCAGCAGTTCCCAGTGCCTGTCCACTCTGTGTTGGGTCAGCCCCTAAGAAGGACTGAGCAGAGCCAGGAAAGGCATGGTCCCAGCCCTTTAGAGAGTTCGAGTCCAAAAAGATGGAATCTATACAAAGAGTCAGAGGCCAGCAAAACCTCCTACAATCTAAAATACTGTTTCTGAGAAACCCCAGGGTTCTATGGAACATTCCAGGCCTTTCTAGCTCTGGTCTGATTCTTAACTTCTGCTAATTCTTGCCCTTATTACTTGGGGATTCATTTATTTCTTCATTTCAGTTTCTAGGACAATACAGCCAGGCCTGGGACTGCTGTCTGCTGTCCAGATGTCTTCACCTTCAGGCTGTAGGGCCCTGTGAACTCCAGAACTGGCTGGAGCCTAGACACAAGTGGTGGCTTACTAAGTACTGACCACATCTTGGAAGGCTGTACATATTCTGGGACAGAGAGGCAAGTCAACACAGTCTGAGGGTGCCTCTGCCCACGCACACTCACAGAACACATGAGCAGGGCAAACGGCTCAACTCATGGGAAGAAGGGCACCGTCCCTTCCTTCACACGCCCTGGGCTGATCACCCCCTTTGAGTCAAGTTCTTGTGGGCTCTGTGACATAAGTGGAATGTTCTCTTGATCTCGCCGGGGTGGTGGGAAAGCAGACAGGAGAACCAGGCACATGGGCAAGTGAGTTGACCTTTGGGAAACCAGTTGTAGTTTGTTAGATGTGGGAACAGTATGATCCAGGAGTATCATCTTCAGGAATGCCGAGTATTGGGCAAGGATGAGACTAGAAAGGCCAGTGGTGTCCAGCCAGGCTAAGTTAGTACACGTGGAAGACCTAGTGTTTGGTAAGAAGACTGTAGCATGGTGCACACAGAGGCCTCCCCAGGCTAAGATCCGTTTGCTGTAACTGACAGACCACCAGTGATGACCAGCACGACCTGGAAGGGGTCAGTGAGTCACCCCCCCCATCAGGGCCTTTGACTGCCCCCCCACACACACTCAGCCTGCGCACATGCTGTACCTTTGTTCAGTCACTTTCGGGTGCATCACACACAGTTGTCCGTGAGCTCTCCAAGCCCAGCAAGCAGCCTCTGCCAACTCACCCCTCATCCTGCAGGGCCTGGTTCCTGAGCTCCCGAGTGGCTCCGTCCTGCTTTGATTTGGGCCTCCCCTAATGACATTTGATTGACAGTACCTGGAGTCAGCCATCAGCTCAGGTGATGGCTATGTATGTGAGCTCTCTGTTCCTTTAACGGTGACTTCAGAGGGGCACATGAGATGGCTAAGGTGCCACGTAGAAGGCAGGACTTTTCAAGACCCTGGAAGCAGCTGGACAAAAACCATTTAGGTGTTTCAACGTGCTTCATTTATAAAAAGGCATATTTACCTGATCTGTCTGATTTTACAGGAAGTGAATTATGAAAGGTATCCAGAAAAGTTACTGGAGGAGCAAGATATTTCATAGTAGCTGCTTCATGTACCAAGTGTCATGTGACTATTTGGGGGCCCATCTGATGGGTCGAGAGAGCCAGATCCATACTTCCCAACCTACCCTGAACTGCACTCTGTTGCCCTAGAGTTCCAGAGACTTCTATGCTTTATCTCCTTTCTAGCCTGTCACAGTGGTGAGATCCAGCCTCCTGCCCCTCTCTCTGGAGTCACCTTTAAAGTCCATTTACATTGTCATGCTCTCTATCCAGTTGCAGAATGCTCCGTGCCTCAGTTTCTCCATCTGTAAACTGAAGATCATGACAATTACACCTAGCACTGGAGTGCTCCCACTTTAGGGACTTGATGATATCCATGGTTACATTGTCATGCTTTCTATCCAGTTGCAGAATGCTCCATGCCTCAGTTTCTCCATCTGTAAACTGAAGATCATGACAATTACACCTAGCACTGGAGTGCTCCCACTTTAGGGACTTAATGATATAATATCCATGGTGTCTGGGACCTTCAAGCCCATAGGGGCTGAGTAGGCACACCTTGTTCCTAGCCCTGGCTGATAGGATCACTCTGGAGATGGGTGGGGAGTTGAGAGGTTAAGGAGGGCTTTGCTGGTGGTGTTGACGCGCCACACGCTCCCCTGGCCAAGCATCAGTCTGCTTGAAGCACTGTCCATGAGAGGAGGCAGCACATGGCTATGCTCAACCTCTTCTCAACCTAGAGAGAAACATCTTTCCGCTAACTGCCATTTCTGTGCGCTGGTTTCCCGCTGACGGCCCTCGGCACATCCAACAGAGACTATTCCCAGGCCTCTCCAGAGACGCAAGGACACAACCCCAGATCAAGAGTGTGGGCAAAGCTCACACACACAGCAGGGGGCCTGTGGTTCCTAGGCGTCCCCTACTTCGCCTCTGTGTCCTGTCCTGCAGCTGTTCTAAAGCTTTGTCCACAGGGCCAACAGCCTCATGGCAGAAACACAGCCTGGTCAGAGATTACAGGAGCAGAGCAAGCCCTGAGACTTTCTCAGTCAGCACCTTGCTCTGTAAGGAGGGAGAGAGACGGGACCACCAGAGTGAAACTGGCCAGTCCTTTCATATGAATGTCCATGTAAATCTTTCTGGAACACTCTGACCTCGGGATCTCTGAGCCTAGAAAACCAGGTAAGGTCACCCAAGTCTGTTCAGAGCTGATCCAGACAGTGTTTAGGTCATCTCAGATACCCATGCCCCCCCCTTGTATAGCCTTTTGTATGCTGTACCCCGAGAGCATCTCCTCCATCTCTGAAGCCGATGGGATCCTGGAAGACAGTGAGTGGGTTGTCCTTCGGAGGTCGTGTCCCCGGGTCCAGAGCGCATGTTTGCAGCAGGTTGGTGGGCTTGTGTTCTGCCCACTCATCCCTACTCACACCCTTACCCTAGTGTCCCTGATACCCACAGGCCCAAACCTGGATGGACGTGGATACTAACAGATTACCTAAATAACCCTGTGGCGACATATTTCCATCAGATCCAGACTCTTCCTCAGCATTCTGAGATTCTAGAGCCCAGCATGGATAGTCTCTTCTCACCCTCAGATTTGCCTCTTCTTCATAGAGAGCTTCTGCAGCCCCCTCCCAAGCAAAGGTCACCTTACTTAGGCATGTCATGAGGCCAAGTGAATTCCTGATCGTTTTACTGTTACCCTGCCTGACTGGATTGGTGTCTGTGTGGCCTCACTCATGTGACCCACAGAGGGTAGAGGCCACATGTATGCCATTTCCCACGCTGTCTTCCATCAGCTAGAAGAATGTCGTGTACCTTAAGACACTTAATAAGAATATAGTTCATGTGTGTGGGTACATGGCTATCTGGCTGAATGAACAGTTAGGAAAGGCTGCCTCAGACAGGGCATAGCATCAGGGAGCTAGGGATTAGTTGCAGCTATGGCAAGGTTGTTGTTCTGTGTTTAAAGGAACTGTGTAAAGGAAATCTATGGTGGGTAGCGTCCCCCTGCCCAGCTCCCATCCAAGGCTGATGACAAAAATAGAAATAGAAAGCCTTGCAAGAGGCAGCCTCCTATGTGGCTATGGCTGGGTAGAGGGGCGGGGAAGAGCAGGATGGGGGTGGGAGGCTCTTTGACCATGGGAATGTTTGCTTTGCTTCCCTAAGAACTGACTGTGGCCATGTAAATCACCCCGAGGAAATCTGGAGGGTCCCAAATGCATCTGTTGGTTTTTAGAAAGAAAGAAAGACAAAGACAACAATCTTTGTGGTCTGCATAAAGTATTTTAATCATTAATGAACAAGGGAAGAGCAAACCCCTGGAGCAGGCAAGAATTTGAGGGGAGGCTGGTGAGGGCTGCCCCTCCCCCTGCCACCTGGGCTCGGCTGGCTGCACAGAGCTGGTCCCAGCACAGAAGTCCCAGGAATGGAGGAGGGGCCCCGCCAAAGGTTCTGAAGGGACCTGCCTGGTTCTACCCACTGTGGCCACACTGTCCATCCATGGTAGAACACAGCTGGACATGTGTGAGGCATGAGAATGCTTCAGTGGAGAGTCCAGGGTTTGGGGCTTGGGGCTCAGTGGCCGTGTGCATGTGGATACATGTGTCTGTATGCAAGTTAAGCTTTCAGCTGATCAGGTGACATGTCACTTATCCATGTGATTGCATGTCTACTAATTGTGTGTCTGCATAACTATGTATCTACATGATCTGAATCAGTGTGAGGCATTTGAAGTGTGTTGGGTGGATATGATTGCAGAATATGTTAGGGTATTGTGGTTGGGAAGACTCTTAAATGTAAGAATGTAGGAATTAGTGTGGGTTTGGTGTGGGGTAGGAGGGTTTATATAGTTAGGTATGTGCATATTGGCACTGTGTACCAATTACCCATCTATACCCAAGATACCCACATCCCAAACACACTCCATACCCAGTACATACACCATAACACACCTCCTACAGGATGAGTTTCAGGAATGTGCTTATGTTTAGGGTGTGTGTGTGCCTACTAGATATGCGTATGTAGTTGGACATGTGTGTGTTGGAGGAAGTTGGAGAGGATGTTTTCAGTATATGCATGTGTACTGAGTGGGAAAATGAGTAGGATTGACTTGGGGTGGGATGTGTTAAGGTGGTAGGGTGATTAGTTTTGCCTTGAGCACCATATTAGGTGTACATCATGTACATGTGTGTTAGGGTTAGGTATGCACTGTGTGTTTGAGGTATGCATGGTATTGGTATAAGGGATTATTGGTGTACATTGTGCATGCATATTGTGTGTAAGGAGTTTGTGTATACTAAGTGTGCTTTGTGCATCTTTAGGGTATAAAAAGTTGGTGTGTGTTCCTTGCATGTATGCCGGTTGTAGAGACTGGTGTGTGCATGCTGGGTGTTTATTGTGTGTGTGTTGGGTACGGGAAGATATTGTATGTGTTAGGCATTCATTGTATATCTGTTGGGTGTAGGAGGTTGGTCCCTTTGGTGCTTAGTGTGCATTATTTGTGGTGTGTGTGTGTGTGTGTGTGTGTGTGTGTGTGTGTGTGTGTGTGTTTTGAGTGGGTAGGTGGGATTGGTGTAGGGCTCCAGTTCCTACAAGAGAAGCCACATTCTGTGACTGGCTTAGCTGAATTCTCATGTCAGAGTCTCTGGTTCCACACCATTCTCTAACTGAGAGCCACATGGGTGTTGCAGCTAGCATGTAGACATAGTTCTTGGAGGCATGAACAGGCCAAGATAATGGAGAGAGCTCTAATGTCACTGCAGAGGTCTGAGGAGATAGTGACTATCCAGAAAGTCGGGCTTAGCATGGAAAGAACATAGAAGAGAGCCATCTGTGGAGCTCAAGGAGGCCCTGGCAGGGTAGAGGGGCGCTGCCAAAATACTTTGTGAAGCACTTGTCAGCTTCTGTTCATCCAGCTGCCCATGGGACCCCTTGGCTCTGGGACACCTTCGATGATGACTGACCTGGAACCTTCCCAGCAGCCCAGGGAGGGTCAGGGCAGAGACAGTCACCCCATTGACTTGAGGGCATGAGGCCAGAAGAAATGTTCCTTCCGTGTACTTAAGGTCCAGTGGGTCCAGTGGAGGCTGAGGGTATCCTCAGCCTGCTTCTTCAGCAGGGGGCTTCTGTCTGGGCATAGGCCGTGCAGTGAGGATGGGCTACTGTCATGCAGTGAGGATGGGCTACTGTCATGCAGTGAGGATGGGCTACTGTCGTGCAGTGAGGATGGGCTACTGCCGTGCAGTGAGGATGGGCTACTGTCGTGCAGTGAGGATGGGCTACTGTCGTGCAGTGAGGATGGGCTACTGCCGTGCAGTGAGGATGGGCTACTGCCATGCAGTGAGGATGGGCTACTGCCGTGCAGTGAGGATGGGCTACTGTCGTGCAGTGAGGATGGGCTACTGTAGGTCCTGAGATGATGGCACCTTACTTCCCCAGGGGGGTCTCAGTAGTTGCAAGAAGCAAATGTTCCCTTTCTATGTATAAGTGACACAATCATGAAAAGTTTCTGAGAGCCCTGTAAGAGCAGAGGACTCCCAGCCACATGGCATGGCCCATTTCTGCCGTACAAGAGGGTGTGCTTGGCACAGCATCAGGACAGAGTAAATACTCAGCAAGGGTAACGATAGACTGTCAGCAGGACGTGCCACTGAGAAGAGTTTAAGTCCCAATTTGCCCTCATCTTGGATGAGGTTCTTCACCTCCCTGTTTTTCAAGTTCCCAGTAGTGTTGTAGAGAACCCTGAATAATTAGCATGGTTAACTGTAGTGTTGGGAATATAAAATCTTCCGGGATTCCATGGTACACTTCGCCCAGATTTTTTTCACAGCAGTATTATAGTCCCTTATGTGAGTTTTGGTAAAAACTTATCCAATTAACTCAGACTGGTCTTCTGCTTATTTGCATTTTATAACCAGAACATTCAGTAACTATCTTCTTGCACAAAACTTAGGTCTCCAGTATTAGCAGACCCACAGTGGAGAGGTCTGAGGACAGTTTGAACCTGTCCCCATGAGTCTGTGTTCCTCCTCTGCCCTGGAGTCAGAGTTCCCCTGGCTGCTGCAAAGCTAGTCCCAGGATGTCCACTGCTGAGCCCTCTCTGATGTCATCAGCCTGCAGCGTTCATGATTTGTGGTGGAGGACCCTGAACCACAGCCTGTATTCCCTGTGGGAAAATGTTCCTTTTCCACCCACTGGAGCATGCGTGCCTGTAAGGAAACCAACTCCTTCCTGATGAAATCAAATCCAGATCTTTCCGTGTTGTCAGGGAAGAGAGGAAACCTCAGAGTTGGGCTCAATCTAGTGGTCCTGACACCTCTTAGAGCCACACCTCTTTATAAGGTCTCCTGCTACTTGTGGCCAGCCCCAAGGGGTTCCCCTTCCCAGAGGGGTCCCAGGCTCCACTCTGCCACTTACTGGTTGGATGAACTTAGCAGGTTACAGCATTGTGGCTGTCTGCTCTTCTGCAGTGCGGGCATGGTGGCAGCATTGACCTGTGGAGTTGTGGAAGGAACATGCATGTGCCTGCACAGGCTTCACTATGGCCCCATGTGCAGTAAGAATCACATATCTAGCTCTTGCTCAGCTCAAAGCAGTCACTTTTTGCAGTCACAGTTCTGGGTAGGGTTTCATACCTTAACAATCGCACAGCTCAGTGAAATAAAAGGCAGACAGCCGGACTATCAGATGGGCAAAGGCTTGAATCATGTTTCTCTGGGCAGTTATACAGATGCCAGGTGCCCAGAAAAAGATGCCTGGCATTAGCCAGGAAAATGGAAATGACAAGTGAGGAGTGGTGTGATGCTGCTTCACTTAAGGGCAGTAACCAAAAGCATGATTGTGACACAGGCTTGTGGGGGTGTGGAGACCCTAGAGCCCTCACACGTGGATGGTGCCCAGGCTCTGAAAAGCAGTCTGCAGTTCTTCAAGCTAATGTCAGGTTACCATCTATGTGGACTTGTCATTCTCCTCCATAGTACATACCAAAGAGAGGATGAGCATCCACACCACAGCCCCCAACATGAATATCCACGGCCTCTCTAACCATAGCCCAAAATGTAAGGAACAGCTTGAGTGGTCACACGGATAGGTCTGTTACCTCCACAGAGCCGAACACTTGTAAATTATTTATTTATTTATTTATTTATTAGATTGGTGTGTGATGTTGTGGCAGAGCATGTGTGGATGTCAGAGGACAACTTTTGGTAATTGGTCCTCTCCTTCCCTCTTAAACAAGGGTTCTAGGAATTGAACTCAAGTTGCAAGGCTTGCACAACAATCAACTCTACCCACTGACCCATCTTACTGGCCCCAACAGAACATTAGTAAGCCCCAACAGTGACTGAAGTGCTGTGTATCCTACAACATCACACTGAGGAATCTTAGAAGCACAAAAGAAGCCAGGCATGAAACCCACATGTTATATGACTCAACTAACATAAGTGTCAAGGAAAAAAAAAAGACAGATCTATAGGAATAGAAAGTCTGTCTGCAGTTTCTGGGGATTCAGGAGAGGGAAAACTGAGGAGTGAGTGACTGCCAATAGCACAGTGTTTCTTTGGGTGAAAATGTTCTACAAACCATTGTGGTGATGGTTGCCCAGGCGTGAATATGCTGACAGCCACTGCATTATATGCTTTAAATGGTGGTTTTTATGGTTGTGTGTGTGTTCCTTCTCTACAGAGCTATCGAAAAGCTCTACTGAAACCTCTGGGTGACCACAGGGAAACACACCCAGCACATCTGGCCTCAAGCTTGACCTTCATCTCAGCTCAGTTTCACAGGCAGGGGCCAAGGCAGCTCAGCAGCCTCTGAACTGTTGCAAGGGCTCCCTCAAGGCCAGGCCCACGGCACAGCACAAGACAGAATGGCAGCCCGGTGGAAGCTTGAGTTCTAGAAAACAGTTTGTGATGGTTTTATTCGGGGACCACAGTGCAGCATGGACGGAGAGCACAGTCCCTCTGCTCCACACAGGAGACACTCTCCTCAGTGACTGAGCTCTTCCTGGAGGTGATGCACCCTATTTCTGATGAGAAATGGCTGTCACCTGCCCTGGTGGTCTCTGACAACTGTTTTGAGCAGAGAGGTGCATACAACACTAAGCCCCAGTCTGCACCAGAGTCACCAAGTTTGTGCACCATGATGCAGTCCTTCCAGCAACAGTGAAAGCTACTCTGTCCTGGCCCTCACAGTTCCATGGGTCTCTGCTGAAAGCTCTGCTTTTGGAGAAGTTTACTAGAGGAATTTTTTCCAAGTAGGATCTGAAAGCAGGTGTCTCGCAGATATGACTACTGCTGTCCCTCCACAAAAGAGCCCATGCGGTAGAGGAGTGGAGTTCCAGGCCAGAGTGAACAGTCCTGGCAGCATCCCCTGCTGCCTCTCCTACCTGGCACCCGTGTCCAACCGGAAGCTGTCGTTGGAGGAGTGAGAGCCAGCCGTCAGAGCACAGGGCTGGAAGACTGGCGATGTGGCACCCTGTCAGGCTACCACCAATCTGATACTTAGCCTTGAGCCCATATCTGTAGCATCCCTCTGCCTCAGATCCTCTGTGATCTTAGAAACAAAGAGCCTTTCTCCTTACCCAGGGGTGGGAGGGGACAAGAAGGCCGACTCTGATGGAGCAGCACGTTGCCCTCCTGGAGCACACAGTGTACACCCAGCCCACCGCCAGGTCGAGATCAGGACTGCCCTGTGTCTGACTCGTCCCTGAAGCAGTAGGAACTGGCTCAGTCTGGAAATTACTGTGCTGCATATGAGGCTGTGACAGAGGGAAGAACATGGTTTGGGATTCTAGGGAAACCCAGGGAGGCTTCTGAAAGAGGAGGCTCTGAGCTGGAGCTCGCCAGGTGACGGGCATTCTGAGTGAATGATGGCAGGAGAGGGAGCACGTGGGTACTGGCCATGTGTAGTGGACCACCCCTTCATGGCCCTACCACTCTGATCATGTCTTAGTCCTTAGAGTAAGTCTGCTGGAAGAAGTGTCACATCTACTCCAGGACAGGGGTCAGGGGACATGCCTAAGACCTGAGCCAGCAAGCATCAGAGCTGGGAATTGAACTTACCTCCTGATCCATAGCCTAGGCTCCACACGGGTGACTCAGGAATGTTCTCCAGTGTTTGAGGCTGTGGCAATGGTGCGTTTGTCCCTCCCCAGGGCTCTGAAGCTCAGTGTTCTTCTGGGGGCACAGTGTAGCCATTGCCCTTCCCATCTGTCACCATCATTTAATTAAGCCTGCCACTCTGTTTCTCTGACGCCTCAGTCATCACTGGCCACCATGTGCGACTCGTCCTTGTGAGCAGGCATCGTC
The DNA here is from genome assembly GCF_017639785.1 of Mesocricetus auratus. Classification (NCBI taxonomy): domain Eukaryota; kingdom Metazoa; phylum Chordata; class Mammalia; order Rodentia; family Cricetidae; genus Mesocricetus; species Mesocricetus auratus. The sequence goes on along the minus strand of NW_024429197.1, from coordinate 31,561,108 downwards.
AACCTTCCGTTCATCCAGGGTGTGATGTAAGGGTCCCCAGTACGGGCTTGTAGCTGTCAGTGCTGTGGACTTCATTCAAGGCCGTTTGCAAAGGTGGTCATCACCCACTTCCTAGTCCTCAAAGCCTCTCTGGAAGCCACACTGTCCCTATGTATTTAGGCAAAAACTGAGTTAGTGGAAGACCCTGTGCCCCTGTCATGTAGGACAGGAGTAAATGTCCCTTCCAGACCTGACTCGGATCTTCCCACCGACTTATGGAGGCTAGGCGCATCCTGTAGCCCAAGGTTATATGCTGAACTACGAGCGAAGTCTAGAATTGCAACCTATACCAGTCAATAAAGGATTGCACTGCCCACTAACTTTTTACAGCACCACTTAGCATAAATATGAATATGGATAATGTATGAAGAGAGTAGAGCATAGCAAAGGAAAGGTTATCCCTGCAGGCACCGCTCAGAACTGACCACTGCTGAGGTTGTCCAGGCCTTTCCTTATTACATGATGAATACACTTTACTAAAGGGAGCTGTCCTATGCATGCTTCTTCAGACAGTGCACTTTGGACATCTAACCATGCAGTTAGATGAGTGTGGGACATGAATGAATGAATGAATGAATGAATGAATTCTAGTAGACTCTACTATGTCGCCAGCCAGACTTGGGAACTGTCTGGATGGCCTTCTCATATATCCAGTACCCACTTTCCTTCAAATCACCGTCCCCCACAGCCTTGAATCCTGTTTCTAGGTCTGTACCGAGGACTGTGGGTAGCAGTACTCCAGCGGTGTCTGGCGCTGTCTCTTCACAGCCCACTGAAGTGTCTCATCCTTACCACTCTCGTGATGGAGCAGGCACACAGCAGCCTAGAGACAGGTGGTTTGCACCAATCACGGCCTTAGAGGGGCACTAGAATCTGAGTCCAGACCCAGGTGACTCAAAGATACTCTGTCCGCTAGGATAAACATGGGAGCAGGAAGATCCTGCATGGGACAACAAGAATGCACACCCTGCCAGAGCTAGGGGTCAGAGGAAGCCTTGGTAAGCCTTTTGGCTGCCTAGGTGTTTCTACCTGTCACATGAGGGCTTTGGAGGCCCTGCTAGGCCTGACAGGTTCCCTGGGCAGTCCTGAGGAGGCTCGGACCCTCCCTAAATGTACCTGCTGTGATAACCCCATTGTTGCTGCTGAGCCCTGACACTTAAGGGTATTCTGGGACAAGGGGGCCGGGCTAACGAGCCTGCAGTGGGGTGGCTGGCTGTGCTTTTATTCTAAGCCCAGGATGGGTTTTGAACAGTGACGACAACAGGCTGGCAGTCTCAGAACCCCCATCCATGGAATAGATGAGGGGTGACAAGCAGAATTCAGTAGGATTCAGAATAGCAACAGGGAAGTCAGCAGGAGAGTCGGGAAGGATGTATGGAGGACAGAAGGCCTCCCCTAGTTTGTTTCCTGGGCTATATCCAACCTGCTTCCTCCTGGGCCATACCGCAGATGCCACTTCCTGTCCTCAGCCCTGCCGGCACTCTCAGGGTCCTGCCTGGGCCCAAGTGCCAAGCAGCAATTTCTTTTCTGTGAATTATTAGTGCCCAGGTCACAGCTGAGCAGCTCAGTGCAACGGCATCCTCTTGTCCTTCTCTACGTTCGAAGCCAAAGCTAAACATTTTAATTTCACATTACTCCTGACATAATGCTAATGACTTCCAGCCGTCCCCTGAGTTGGGGTGATGAGGTTCCGCCGAGCCACACATCTGGGCAGCTGACTTCCCAGAAAGCACCTCGTGTCCCCAGAGCTCAGAAGAACATGTACAGTGAGCATTTCCCCTCAGGGACTGTCTTATCACATAGGCATAACTCTTTGGTTTCCATAGCTGGTTCTTCCATGTGGTGACAGCAGCGTATTTCTCTCTGGCCTGACAGAGGGAGCGCCCCTGGGGAAGCTGAAAGCCCGAGCCTTTGAAGGGCCTAGTCCAGGCTAGGCTGTACTGCTGGAGATCTGCGGTTTTAGGAGACACCAGTGCTCAGTGTGGTGGCTGTACACTGAGATTGTTTTCTGGTGACTTAGTAACCATTTGTTCTTTCTCTAGTCACTTCTTTAGTTGCGGCCCAGCGTTTCTTTAATCCCTGTTAACGCTTTGCTTTCAATTCAGTGCATTGTAAGAACCTTGGTGTTGAGCATCCTTGGAAGCCTCATTTAAGAAAAGGGGTACTGTGGCCCCTCCATCTCGGGAGTCTGAAGATCAGCCAAGCAGGCTGCTGAACCTGACTGAGGTGTGCCATGGCTGCCAGCTATGGACACTTGGTGTTGTCTATGTTGTATCAGAACTCAATCTGAAGTCCACAAAGTAGAAGGTGAGGAGAATAGATTTAACTTTCAAATTTGCCACAGCTCAGGCATCTGTGCCAGGGAGCCCACCTCCAGAAGCCCACAGAATAGCACCCAGCATTCATTCCCTGGCATTCTGACTGTTCTGAGACATGCAGGCTTAAGTAGGACTGAAGGATCTTCATCCGTCTCTAACATGACACCTGCTAAGTCACCCTACCCCATTTCTGGCCAGAATCCTCTTGTCCCCCATTCATCTGATCGAGGCTAAGCTGGCTCCAGAAAATCTGTCTTCGCCATTGGTGTGGGACAGACCTCCTTGAGACACACAGAAACTACCAAAAGGGCAGCCAAGCTAAGCAGAGTGGTGCCAACGCCCCCAGGGCTTGGCCCCAGGGATGGGAAGGCACAGTGCAAAGCCTCCCCACTTCGGGGATCCTTACCGTGTCCATGGCTCTTGTTTCCCCTCTCTGTCCTGGCCAGAGTGCTGTTTAGAAGATGGGAATTCAGGAGGCTTTGCTCTTTCTCCCCCAAGTTCACTCCTTTCTCCCCCAAGTTCACTCCTGGACCGCACTGACTTGGGTGACCACCTCTGGACAGCAAGCTACCGCCCCACTCTGCTTTGGAATCTGGCTCTAGATAAGGAAAGGAGAAGGGCTTCCTTGGGTCGTGTTTATTCTTGTTTTTATTTCGTCTTTAGCAGGTATTCATACATACTCATGACACACCAGGCACCATCCTGGGCACTCTCATGTGGGTTAATGGCAAAAGCGTCATTCGAAGTACTAACCACATGACTCATCTGCTCTGCAGAGTTCTTTCCACTTGGTCTTGAAGTTGCTCAAAAGCCAAGAGCTTGCTCCTTCTACTCAACTTTCTGCTGAGTCATCTCCACCCCTGGCCCTCTACTTTCTGCTGAGTCATCATCTCCATCCCCTGGCCCTTAGGAGGCACAGTTCTTTCTGTTTCACACACGCCCACTCTACAGATGAGACCTGAGTGAGGCCTAGTGGGAAAAGCACTTTCCCAAGGTTCCTGGCCTAGTGGGGGTGCTTCTGTGTGGCTAGGTAGCCGGATATCACCGTGGACACTGGAGAGAGGCCATAGGCAGAGCTATTGACAGCGGCCCCTCCCCACTACTTTGACTGGCATGCTGACCTTCCTTTCCTCAGCCAGCTTGACAGGCCACTAGGGGAGCTGTGAGGTGTGGATCTCTATAACTGGATACCTTCTCCTCCTGCCTCTTAGAGCCACAGCCTGAACGCACTGAGACTCAGCCCTAGGCCATTTCCTTGCCGTTCAGTGCCTCTGTTTACCCATCTCAGTGCCTCTCCCAGGGGTGCTATGATACTGATGGGGCCAGGGAAGAGAGGCGCTCAACACACTGGGGCCTTGGCCACCAGGATGGTTCTCCATTGGATTTCCTATGGCTGAATGTGTGTGTAATGAACCTGCTTTTGTCACCCACCGTCCTTCACTGGTTTGAGGGTGTGTACAGGGCTGAGGCCTGGGACCTAGGCTGTCACTGTTCCTTCAGATTACCTCTGCTGGGTACTGGCTTCGATCTGTGTTACAATGTGACATGAGGTCCCAGGAGGGCCTCGAGCAAGGCCCCAAGGATCGTGCACTGCATAAACAGGGAAACCTTCAGCACTAGTGGGAGTCCATGGCAGGCCAGCAGGAAGGAGGCTGAGGAAAGACCTCAATATGAACCAAGCCTAAAAGAACCAAAAGGGCTGAAAAGCAGATCGGGGGCTTTCTGAGAGGGGGCATCATGGGTATGGGCTAAGGACAGGGTGGCATGGACTGAGCTGGAGCTGGGCATGGATTAGGGAGACCAGGAGGAAGACCGCTGTCTTGGGGTTTTCACAGGCTCTCTGCCTGATCCAAAGCCAGCCTTTTATAGCTTCCCTGAGGAAGTCAGGAGCCAGTGGGCCTAACTTCTCCCTGCAGAGCCTGTGCCACCTCATAGAGCTCCCTGGAGGCTAAGAGAGGGTGTGAGAAAGTGACAGTCTTGGGCCCTGACTGTATTCGTGGGTGTCTGGATGCTGATATGTCATCGTGGAAGCCTTTTGTCTCTAGGTGGCATGCCTTTCTGGTAGAACACATGTACTGGCCACCTTTAATCCATGCGTGTCAGCTTCTGCGTGCGTTGTGTCTCACACATGTCATGTATCTGTGTTTCTAGAGGCTGTAGAGTTGGCATGTTTGTGCAGCTGGTAGTATCTGAGGCTTGTTATTTTGGGGTAAATGTACAAGCATGTGTGTGTTAACCTGTGTATCATGAGTGGTAGGGTGTCTGTCTAGTGGGGACCATGTAGAGTATGTGTGCAGAGAGAACATCTAGGTCTTGGTGTGTGTGAGTTTGAATTTATGTTTGTATGCTGGTGCCCTAACTCTGTCTTTGACATACTGCTTGCTAAATTGAGAGGGAAAGTGTCAGTTTTAGGATGTTCATGTGTCTATAATTCTGGGTCTCTTATCTGGTGGCCTGGTATGAATGTGAGAGAGAGAGCTGCTCTCTCTCCCCTCTCCTTGAGCCCTGACCCCTAACCAAACCTCTCTGTATACCCCCAGAAGGCCGCCATCTTGGTCCTTGGTGGCTGACTACCAAGTGTCTAAGTCTCCTGGTAAGGAAAGGTCCAGGCTCCACAGCCCCAGAGCCCCCTCCCAGGGCAGGCATGGCTCTTTGTCCCTTCTTCCTTGCCCCACCCTGCCACAGCTTGCCAACTTCTCTGGGTGCTTTCAAAGGCTCCTGGAAGCTGGGTAGGTGAGAAGAAATTGTCACACTGGCCTGCCTGGGATGAAAATGTGTCTCAAGTACAGGGTTTGTCACTGGGGTGAGCCCAGACTCCGTTCATAATGAACTCAAGGACTCTCACGTGTAACCTAAACTCTAGGGCTTAGTCTCTACCTCTGATGAAGTAATTCGCTCTGCCTACCTAATGGGATTGGGGAGACGGTGCTTAGGGAGTTTGATCTGGTCCCAGGTATATAGCAGATGTGACAGCAGAACAGAGTCCTCCCCTGCACACAGCTGCCTGGTAACTCTCTGTGCCCATTAGACTAGACCCTCCCTCAGAGGCCCCAGAGTTTAGGCCAGTGTCCTGCAGTGCCACATCCTCGGACCCTGCATGTTTGTCTCTTCCCTTCGTGCTTTGACTGTCCCCAGAGGACAAAGCCCGAGGCTCTGAAGAACCCTGTGAACGCCACAGGAGATCCTAGGATGGTACACCCAGGGCCAGCCTGAGTCTCCCCAGGGTGAGGGGCTAAGGAGTGGCCTGCAAATCCCCGGATGGCTGGTCTTTAAGTTGGCCCACCACAGCATTGTTTGACATCTTGGAAAAGAATCTGGCACCGCACATTTCTCCCATCTAAATCATTGTAAAGTAACTTAAAAGTTTGTACAAAAATGAGAAGTTGATCTCTGAATGGCCTGCCAGGCTATTGTAACCCAATATATTTTACCCTTAAACCAGAAATGTGTTTGTTTAGAAGCAAGTCACTGGCAAATGCCAAATCTGGAGGCATTTCCTCCCCTGCCCTGCCTCACGCCCCGTTCCCTCAAACCTCTTCTTTATTCTTTGCATCCAAATTCTTCATCAGGGCATGAGAAACTGGGCCTTCCTGCCTCTTGGGCCATGTCAGCCCCAGGGAAGAAACTTGACATTCATTAGGCGCCAACTGTGTGCCAGGTTCTACTCTGGGTGCATCAGTGCATTTGCTCCTCAGAGCTGTTTGTGGTGGCCCTGTTTAGAGAGAGAAAGATGAGGGCAGAGATGGGATGTCATTTGCCCAAGTTCTGTGTGAGTTTACGCGTGGTGTCATCACACACCTTATGTGTGAAACAGAGCCCTTGCTTCTTCCCCAGGGGCCAGAGGGAAAGACATCATCACCCGAGCCAACTGTGTCTGCCACCCAGAAGGTTCCCCAGCAGGGTCTCAGCCCTTACTCATGAGCTAGCAGCTCGGAAGCCAACTTGCTGAGAGCCTAACCCGTCCTTCAGATTCTGAGCCTGACCCAGGGCCTGAGAGGTCCTGGGCCTTGACTAACACCTCCCCACCCAGAGCTGGAAGGGTCCTTGGGCTGGGCCTGGAGGGGAAGATGCTGCCCCCTCCCTGGCTCCAGCCATGGCCCCCCTCTGTCTTTCATCTCCGTCCTGTGAGCTGCACGCAGCAGTAATGGATTGCAGTGGACTTTTTTCAATTAGGCTGATTCCCCTCTGCCTGTTACTATAAAACTCCAGATGGTCTGGGGCTTCACGGTTCCCGGGGTATTTTCCCCCATTATTTTAATCTTCTTTCGTAACACGCCCCACATGTGGGAACTGGGCCTCTCAAGGCTCTGCACTCTGTGGATCAGCCATGCTTTCCTCTCCACTGTGTTGCCTAGGTTTGCCTCTCTGTGTGGCAGCGTGACAGAGCAACTCCCACCATCAGCCTGGGCCTGGGTTTGCTGAGAGTCAGAACCCATGTTAGATCCAGCTTGAAACCCCAGGAGTAACTCCTAACAGCCTGGTTTCAGTGCTCTGTGAGAACCCTGAGGAACCAGGCAGAGTGTAGGGATGTACAACCATGTCAGTCAGACTCCAGGCTAGATCCAAGCTCTAATTGGCTATTGAGTATGGTGACATCACCTTTCTGAATCTCACTCGCTTCATCTGCAGGCTGAGCCCGGGACATCCTCCACTGGCAGGGCACATTGTCTCGATTCAGTGAAACACACAGCGCTAGACAGTGGTCGGTGTCTGAGGGGTATCGCCGGATGCCTGGTATTTTGAATCTATTCTACTCTCTCTTAGGATGGATTTCAGTGTTGATATATTTTCAGGTGAATGAGGGGAAAAAAATCTAGCCGTCCATCCTGTCATGTTTTGAGACTGTGAGACACGCACTTCCCCCAACAGTCCCCCATTCCCATGTGTGAGAGCCTTTGCTTCAAGCTAGATGAACCTGGAGTGTATCTGGTTAGTTGACAGCATGTTTAAATTTACCATGAACAAGATGTGTCCACGGACATGCCCGAGGCCACTGGTAGCATCCAGATCAAGAGCCAAAGGATGCTCCATGCGTGCTTCAGTTCCCAGAAGCACCCTCCCCTGTGCCCAGGAGATATCTGGGCTCTGGTAGGCGAAAGCACTCACCTGTGATCATTCCCTCAGGGTGTGGGGGTTAGGGTGGTACCAAACTGCACAAGATGGTAGAGGCCGTGGTGTGAGAATTATGACACTGTCAGGCATCCCCGGGGCCAGATTGTATAGCCAGGATAAAAACATATATGCTAAGGTACAAAAGAGTCAAGGGTAGACATTATCTGGGTGCCACGTGGGAGTGAACTGGGGGTGGGTCATGCGCAGTGGGTAGAGAAAAGATGAAAAGCTGTTGAGAGATGGCACTCCATGGGCTGCTGGCTGATTGGATGCTGGGGTTAAGGAGAAGGAAACAGGTTCCTAGCTTCAGCAGCTGGGTAGAAAAGGTGGTCCCACCAGCAGAAGCCATGTTGAAGCACCCCAGGTCAATAGCATGGCGTCATTATCTGCTGGGACTTGGCAGTAATTGTATGGGAGTAGTCTGTAAGGTTTTCCAGGATCAGAAATGCCAGAGCTCACCTGCTCTGCCATGTGTGTAATTAAAGGTTCCCATTCCTGCTTCCCCTGATACTGGCTCGGCAGCTGTCTCGAGAACCCTGATGTCCCTGCAGCTCTAACTGCCTGTGCTTATGCCTGCTGTCTTCCCTGAAATGAATTTCTTGGCACCTCATTTGCCAAAACCCAGATATCAGGGCTCAGCTCCTCCAGGCAGGGTTTGGTAATCCCCAACCCTGCAACTGGAACCTCCCCTCCATTCAGCCCCTTCTTAGAGCTCAGAGCACCTTCTGCTGTATGTGGGACTTTAAGGCATTTTGTGCGTTTGGTGTTGTTAGGTAAAGTGTAGTGAGGGGCTTAGCCAGGTAGTGAGCTTCAAGGGGTGCAGAGCAAGAAGAGGAAAGAGAACAGTAGGAAGTGAGGGGACACATGCGTATGTGTACACACAGACATGTGTACGCACACGCATGCATGCATATGCACACATGTACCCACAACTCTATTAGAGACGCAGCAGGCCAGGCAGACCCCTCTTTACCTGCTGTGTGGTGTTAAGCAACAGCTACAGTGACAAGATCAGAACTTGCTGTGATGCTCATACCACCCTCCAAAGTTAGCAGCATTCACATTGTTTCCAGATGAGGAAACTGAGACTCACAGAGTGACTTGCCTGGGATCACTCAGTGAGCAGCCAGGGTCGCTTGCAGCAGGGGCCGTATCTGCAGTCACTGAGCTCGCTGCCGTTGGGCCTCAGCTCCTCATCTACAGGGCAGAGTTATAGACACTCAGAAAGCCACGGGGAGAGGACCATGCTGTGGCAGCACCAGGCCCATGGGAGTCAGGCACAAGTGTTGAGCTGATGGTCACACTCAGCCTCCTGTCTCTGACCTCATCTGTGTAGTTGCTGAATAGAAATGACCTCAGGGCTTGCAAGGGCTGAGCAGGTCTGGATCCTGGTCCTGATGGGAGCGTGGATCTGCCAGAATCTGTGTGGCATCTTAATCTCAGGTGAATAAGGCAGTGAGCCTTCTCTACCTGACACTTCCTTTAAATGTCCTTGAGGGGATGAGCCACTCCCAGGACAGAGATGGGGAGAGAAAGCTGGGCTGTACCGAGAAACCCTCCCACCACAAACATGGGCTCTGCATGTGGGACCAGGAAGGCTACTCCCAGAGGGTGGTGCTTAAACAGAGGCGTGTGTTTGCTGAGGTGGCAAAGGAAAGAAAGGGCCTTCGAGGCCTCGTGAATGTATTAAGAAGGGCCTTTGGGATGGAGATTCCTGGCAAGTTCAGAGTCATCTCTCCACAGCTGATGCATGGGATATATTGGGGCATCCTCAAAGGCATTAACACAGATGCTGGACTTCTGAAAAATGTATACATTAAATTGTCAGTGTGGGAAGGGAAGGCTTCCCAGGAGGGGTACAGTCTGAACGAAGGCGGGGGATAAGGAAACAGGTGTTCAGAAGCCCAGACAAAAATCCCCAGGTTCCTGGTGGGAAAGAGGTAAACTGATCCCCAGAGTCTGACAGGCTCTCCCAAAGTCAGAAAAATCACGCAGTTAAGAGTTATTGGTCTCCTCCAACAACCTTTCCCTTAAATCAGTAAGAACAAAGGGCCACGATGGATGCTGAGGGGAGCCTGGTCCCACCCAGGTTCCTTCATCACATAGGGATGGACTTGGCACAAGGCCTTTGCAGGTGAGCAGGGAGCAGCTGGTCACCTGCTATTCCCCATCCAGGATTTCCTTCTTGTTCTGATAAAGGAACAGGCTCCATAACTTGAAACCCAGCTCAAGAAGCTTGCATTAGGGTGACCCCAGCAACAGCCTGTACTGTGACCCAATTGGCATCCAAGGGGTCATTGTCTGTGACCCTTGTCCTCGTGGCTGTACAGAAATTTATTCTATGGCCTCTGCTCTTGCCTGGACTTCAGTGGTCCTCTTCTGTAACTGCAGCAACTGTCTTCTCTGTCTTTTCCCCAAGTCCTACTTGCCACTAACAGCCGAAGGTGGCTTTTTAAATTGTATATGTCATACGTATCATGATTTTTGTATGTATGACTGTCCCAATTCCTCCCAGGCTGGTGTATATATAACGCTGTCCCTTCTAATTCCCATAATCCATATATTACTCTGTCCCCCCAGTTCCCAGAGTATACATCCGACCCTGACCCCTTCCCAAGGCCTACCTCTCTAGAGACAAGATCATACACCAAATGGACCACAGGATCTTACCTCTGTCCACAGGCTTCGCCAGACATATCCCAAACTTACTAGCGGGTATTGCACCTTTAAGATTGGCAAAGGCAATAAACATAGATGGTACGTCAGGAGAGGGGAAACAACAGAACCCTTAGCAACTTCCTTCCACTGAGGAGGAGGAAGAACTGTTTTGGAGCCCTGGCCCTCATGGAACATGTCTGCCCCCCAGCAGCCCAGGGGGACCTGGTGCCAGAGGGCTGGAGTCACCTGAGTCCTAACCTGGGACAGGTGCTCATGACTGGCATATCCCTCAGCCGTGGACATGGGGAGAAAGCCAGTGGCTCAGTCCCTTCCTTCTCAGCAAGCATAGATGACCCACCTAGGTTTTGACATCACATTTGGCCTACACCTTGTCTTTGCTACATCATGTGACTTTGGGCAGATCACTTTACCAATTTTTTGTTTTGTTTTTTGTTGAGGACAGGGTTTCTCTGTGGCTTTGGAGGCTGTCCTGGGACTAGCTCTTGTAGACCAGGCTGGTCTCAAACTCACAGAGATCCACCTGCCTCTGCCTCCCAAGTGCTGGGATTAAAGGCGTGTGCCACCAACGCCCGGCTACCAATGTTTTTTGAGATGAAGACATTGATGTCACATGCTTCAGCGTTTTGTAGTCAACAGTGCCAGCCACTGATGACCTTCACTGCACCCTAAAATACAGCCACAAGGCCAGCTGGCAGACTGGGGAGAGGCAGAAGAGGGCAGTCGGCAGCACCACACCTAAGGTTGGAACCGCTGCCTCACTCGGTGTCTGGGCTGGACTTGAAGGCTAAGCGGAGATGGTCATGAGAGGTGACCTTGTTGAGTGACCTACATGAACGAAGACTGCACTAGATCTTAGCCAAAAGGCCGAGAAGGGAGACGAGGAAAGGCTGAAAGCTGCCTACTGCTGGAGGAAGGCGGGCAGAGAGGCGGGCGGGCGGGTGGGCGGGGAAGTCACAGGGATGCACTGTCAGGTCTGTGAGGAGAGGACCACGGGATTGTATCGCTATGTCAGGGCTCCTAGGCGGCTGTGTGGTGACCAGGGAGCGGAGACAGGGAGGACTTGGTGTGAGAGAGCATAGAAGAAAGGTCCAGGCATGGCAGGGGTTGCAGGGACAGACAGTTGGAGCCATGGGGGAAGATCTGGGTGGGCAGAGGCCCCACACTGTGCCTTCCCCCTCTCCACTGTGACTCATTTCTTCACACACACTCTGCCAGGAACCTAACAGTCGTGCTGTGTCTATTACATGTCCAGTACCCGGCACACACTGTAAACGGAGGACAGCTAAATGACTAGATAACTCAAGACACTTCAGTGCACAAATGTGACTGTTGGTCTCACAGCAGTTACCAAGGACGATGCCTTCCTATAGGCCCTGATGGATAGCCACAGCCTCACCTTTGGAGAGGGGGCAGGTACAACATCAAAGCCTCTCGGGGATGTGAGTTACTGTTCCCAAGGCCAGAAGCAGAAGGTCATCTCCTGCCCTCGTAACCCGTTTCTAAGTCTGGCCACTTCCTGAACTCTCCTGGGGCAGTGTTCCCAGATGCTTTAGGGAGGACTGAAGGCAGTTTGGGTGGGACAGGCAGGTTTAGGGGTGCTGTTTCTAGGTGGGTGGGCCCTCGGGGCTGAGGGCACCCCTCATCAGCCTCTCCTGCAGTTTGAAGGCTGCAGTAAAGCCTTCTCCCGCCTGGAGAACCTGAAGATCCACCTGCGGAGCCACACGGGCGAGAAGCCATACCTGTGCCAGCACCCAGGTTGCCAGAAGGCCTTCAGCAACTCCAGCGACCGTGCCAAGCACCAACGCACCCACCTTGACACGGTAGGTAGGCCTGAAGAGGAGCTTTACACAGGGCAGGAGTGATGGGGGCTTGTCCTTTGTATTATAGGAGAATTAGTAGGCTCCCTGGCTTTCTACTAAGTAGGTAGATTTTCCCCCCATCATTCACCAGTTGTGACAAATGCAGATAATTTGGGTATGGCCGTATGTCCTCAATCAGGATGTGGGATGGGCAGACTGAACTTACAAAGGGCCTCCAGTTGAGATTACCTTCCTTGGCCAGTGAGTACCAGCCCAGGCCCAAGTCTTTAGGGAAGGTGGGTGCTCTCACCCCTACATCCTCTCTTTGGCAAGCCAGCTATATCTGCATCCTGAGAAAGCCACTCCCTGCTCTTCCCACTCCTGCTTGGGAATAATACATAGATCTTTAGAGCAGTTTTGCCCTTTACAAGGTGGTAGTTGGGGACACATAAGATCCAGCATCTTGCCCAGCAGCCTGACCATCTGTATGGTGTTTCTTTCCACTTCCCTGTCCTTATGCCAGGCAGTAGAGACCCACATCTCTGTCCCATGCTGCCCCATGCTTCCCCGTACAAATAAGGACATCAGCAGTTAACACAGAACTTTCAGAATGTCATTCCTATACTGACCCTGCTAACCAAGTTCCCTGGACCCATTTGACAGGGGAGGGAAGCAGGCTTAGGGGCTCGCATGGCTGGACTCTGGCAGAGATGACTCAGTCTTCATGCCAGCCTCACAGGTGCTGGGGAAAGTGGCATGTGCCTAGGGAGGAACCCAACCCTGTCGGCAGCACAAGGCTGGAGTCTGCTAGAAAACTCCAGGAAGCTCTCTGCTCTGCTGCAGGCTTGTGGGGAGCCAGGATGGGGCTAGGCACCAGTTGATACGCCTTCCCAAGAGGGTAACTGAGCTGTTAGTGCAATTTGGAAGCCATAAAGTCAAACCCGAGAAGACACACAGCCCTCCAGTCCTAGCCATTATCTCACAGCCCGGGAACCAGGTGCAGGAGAGTCACAGGCCGTGGAGCCAGGCCAGGCCCTGAACTGGACTGTACGTGCTTGACCCCTTCCAGCCCAATAGTGCCACACACTTGCCCCAGGTCACAAAAAGCTGAGACCTGAGTCAGATCGTGTCAGTGGCAGGCAAGTGACAAGCCAGAGGCCCAGCTGACTGACCCCAAGCCCTCCTTGTCCCCGACTCAAAAACCAACTCCCCTCCCCTTACAGGCTACACTGCCCTTCTCCCCCCCTTGCAGGCCTAGGGCATGTCCCCATGGCCTCTCTAGTTTCCTGTTTGTTCTTCTCTCCTGCCCTTCCTGTACTTCCTAGACCCAGCCGGTTGAACAGAGCTCCTGAGGGTTAGGCCCCGTCAGGCCCACACAAGCCCTCAGGGTTATCCAGGCCTTTATCTATCTAGGGGCCCCCACTTACACCCAGCTCTCTGCCTAAATAGTGTGGGCAGCTCCTTGTCGCTAGACCATGTCCCAGCCTGCAGCCTCCAGGTCAGCAGTAAGGCAGGCTCACACGTACAACCTTAGCTTCATAGGAGACCCCCAGCTAGCCTGGCATCAGAGAGCATGGGGCCCACAGCAGGAAGGAGGTCCTCTGGACAAATTGGAGAAAGCAGGCTTCAGCTCTGATTTTGGCTCTGCCTCTTGAGAATAGGGTGGGCACAGCTGAGGTAGCTGATGTGAGGCCTACCTGTAAACCAGGCAGCCCCTTCTTTCCTAGTCTGTCACTCGGAGACTTAATGTCAGCCAGATCCTGCCACACCCCAGGCAGCCACTATTCCCAGTAGGGGTCTCAGTTTCCCCATCAGCAGAGTGGGGGCCTGTTTGCCTTCTTTGATTGGCATACTCAGAGGCACTGGGAGAAGAAAGGTCCCTAATAGAGAAAGAAGCACACACACCTGATGGCTGTGATGTCTCCTGCACAACTGGAGCATTCTGAGGGGTGGGTGAGGGATCCCTGGGTGGCCAGTGCCGTATCTAGGGAGCCCTCAGAGATATAACCATCTCCCATGTCCAGAGCTCTGTACAGACAAGGAAGAACAACCTTGTTGACGGGAATAACACAGCCCCAGTCTTGAAGCTTGTATGGGGATTCCAGGCCTAGGGTTTGGCTGGTGGCTTGGGACATCCACGGGGTTTCCTGAGGGCTCAAGGGAGCTGGGCCTGAGGAATGTTCTATACACGTCAAGCCCTGGAAAAACAAACACAAAGATGGGTCTTGCTGCCCTGTTTCCAAGCGAGTGTGCCTGCCACACAGAGCTATTTATTTGCTTTGTGACCAAAGCCTGTGGATTTGTATCAGCAGTCCCAGAGGACAAGGCCAGGGGCCAGTCAGCTCAGGGCAGGGCCGGACTCATGGGAGATTGCTGTGGGGTTGGGTAGGACCCCTGAGAGAGGCTGCGTGTGTGTTAGGGTGAGGGGCTGGGCAAGTGTGTGGGACTCGCATGCTGAAGCAGGTGTAGGCAGTCCAAGGCAGGCCTCCCTCTCCCGCCCCCGCCCTCCTGTTGGCCTAGTCAACTTCTTACGGCTGTCTCTCTCTTTTTTGTTGTTCTCCATTCTTTAACCTGGCAATCTCCGTGGCAGCTCCAAGGTATGGTTATGGTCATCTCTTTCTGCTTTTCCCCACAAGGACCGCGACAGAGGGCACCCCTCCCAGCTCGCCTGGGGCAGGGGCAGAATTGCCTTGAGGCTTTGTGGGCAGCTCCACTTGGTGTGTGTGACTGGGCATGGAAGTCCCTGGGGCTTACTCCAAGAGGTGCTGTCTCCTACACGCATGCGCGCGCGCACACACACACACACACACACACACACACACACACACACACACACACGCACGCACATGCTTCCACCTCTGTGGTTCCAGGAGGCAGTCCCTGGGGGGGCTCTGAAGCACTCGGTTTTAAAGGAAACCTTGTAAACTTCATGCCTCTGTAGCTGGGGACCCCAAGTTGGTCTTATGGAAGCCCCCTGAGCTTGAGATGCAGGTAGGGCGGTAAGTTGTCCTTCCCTGGTCTTCTGAGTCATGGCCAGGATTAGATGGGTCTCTCATTGGTAGAGCAGAGGGACAGTGGGAAGACCAGGCAGCACAAGGTGGGCAGTGCAGCCGGTGGGAACCTCGGGCCAATCCAGAAGGCAGGATCTGAGCAAGGTGATGTGGGTTGGATAGGATGGGAAGAACATTGTGGGGTATGCGTGGGGAAGACCCCCGTCAGTGCCAGGAAATGACCGAGTTTCTGATCGTCAGAGGGTCAGAGGGCCATGGAAGGGTGTTTGGAGGCAGGCCATGACTGTGCTGTGACAAAAGCTCTGGGGCTGTGCATGAGAAGAGATTAGGTCCTGGGAGGCAGGGGACAACCTGAAGGGGGAGGGGGGCCCAAGAGGAAGTAAGGAGCTGACTTGGGTGTCCCCTGTCTGACTTCCAGGACAGTGGGATGGTCATAGGGAGGGGGTTTGGTCCGTGCCAACAGCACAGCCTTTGGGCCCCTAGCTTGTGCTCTTCGAGGTCAGCCCCCTCTGGTCTCCCAGTTACTAGAAGAAGGACCTTGGTTGCTGTGACCCATGGTGCCCCTTGGCCCTGCCTAGCAGTCATCCAGGCTGGCCCCAGAACGTCCCCTCTTCCTCTCTTCATTCTGCTGCCTGGGACAGCCTGCTGTGTACCCCTGCCCCACATACTGCTTTTATGCAGCTATGCTGAGGGCACTTTTGTCACAGCCAGTGTGAGCCAGAACGACCTACAGAGCTCAGTCAGTCCCCTTTTGCAGACAGGAGGCAACTCACCTGCACTGCCAACATGGTGACAGAATGGGGACCCAGAGCTCCTCCTCTCCCAGGCCAGGCGCCTTTCCCATTCATCCTCCCCATGGCAGGTCACATAGGGGACCTTCACCGTGCAGTGGCCTCTTACCTATCCCTCATGCCTCTCTGATGTTACAGAAGCCATATGCCTGTCAGATCCCTGGCTGCTCCAAGCGCTACACAGACCCCAGCTCCCTCCGCAAGCACGTGAAGGCCCACTCGACCAAAGAACAGCAGGTGCGTAAGAAGGTAGGTGGCCACAAAGTCCAGGCCCCTCTCTGCAGATTCCCCTGATCCCAGACACCTACAAAGGGCCACTCTCTACACACTCGTAGATGCTACTGGTCTCCCATCTGCCGATGTTTGCCTGCTCCCCAGTATGCCAGCCCACAACCCCGCCCTTATCACCTCAACCGGCTAGACATTCACCCACCAAAAGACGGCACCTTTAACCAAGGCACTCACACCCAGCCCTGGGCTAGGCATTGAAGATGCAAGACAAATGACATGGTGTGGTACCCATTTCCAGTGGCATGAGGGACACACCAAGAGGAGGCTCCTAGCCATATGATAATGACAGCAGGAAGGTTATATCTAGCACAGATAAAGGGCCTTGGCCCATCTGCAAGGGAACAGAAAGGTCCCAGGAAAAAGCACCAAGAATCATAAAGGATAATGGCTAGGGGTGTGAGCTCTGGTCCCCCCTGCAGAGCCTGCCTCTGTGCCTTATGCCTCTGTGCTTCCTGTTCCAGTTGCTGGCTAAGGAATGTGTGCTGGTGAGGACTAAGTGACAGAATATGTGTCCAGGGTTGAGTATGTACCACAGATTCACAAACATAAAAGGGGTGGACACTGCCGCTCTCTTGCGGTGTAGACAGGCGAGTTCAGGAAAGAATGTGTGACTGGAATGACCCATAGCACATGTGGGGCCAGTGTATTCATATCTAAACGTAGCTGGGCTGTCACATGCAGGAAACCCTGCCTAGGATTTGCGCTGTGTCCTGAGGACCTTCGATGCCATCATGTGATCTTGGGGGAACAATAAGTACATGGCTTTGAGAGATACTTCTTGGGTGATGTGGAAACAGGGATGTCAGAGTGAAACGTAAGTTCAGCGATGAGAACAAGGAAAATAGTGGAATGGTCCGGGATACAATGACAGAGACCTGGTCTGGGCCAGAGAGCATCAGTGGTGGTGCCCTTCACCGGGAATGAAAACCAGAGGAGAAAGGTTTGCACGAGAAAGCCAGCAGTGAGCTGCTAGGGGTTACAGGACAGCAGCCTTGGGCAGAGCACCCTGCACTGAGCACTCAATCCCCAGAGCCATGGAAGTTGAGGGTACTCAAGTACCAGAGGCTGTGGAGCGAAGGTCAGATGGGAGCCAGCCCAGCAGCACTAGCAAGGCACAGGAAAGAGCCCGCTCACTTAAGCAATGACCTTGGACACTGCTATGAATAAAACAGCAAGCCCTATGCAGACTGGGAGAGTAGACAGTTTCCATCTCATGTAACGGGCAGATAGAGGGAGGGTACCAGGATCCAGCTTGCCTCATGATGGAGATGGCACGGAACTCCTCTTGGAGGCACTAGGGAACCGTTTAAAGGGTACAGCAGAGGAGGGTGGAGTCAGTATATGCAGCAGGCTTACTGGTGCAAGCGCCACCACATCCCTGACTCACTGAGAAGTGAGACGAACCACTAACCCAGTGGCTCCTCAACTAGACATTTCACCTGCTGCTTTATGTACTATAACTGTCATCCTACAAGTGGGCCCTAGCTTATGTCCATTTCGGGAATGTAGGGACTGAATTGACATTAACAGAGTATCCCAGTCACACAGCTCCAGAGAGACAGCTAGGGTACTACTCCTGACACTGCCTCAGGGCAGCAAGGGATGGCTCGGGCTTCTGTAGGCTGGAACTAGGTGCCAAGTAGGCGGCTGTCCCTGGTGGACTGGTGCCCAAGGACCAGAATCTTGCCCTGGTTTTCCCAGGCCCGTGCTTGGCTCACATGGAGCCCCAGGGACCTGGGCGGCAGATCTACAAACTTCCCAACAATAAGCATCCATTAGAGCCATCGGGGATGATGGATCTTTCTGGGTAAGGCGACCCTTGTATTATGACAAGTCCTTGGCAGCCCTGCTGCATTTTGGAGAGAATTAGAAATGCTTTTCTTCCTTAATTCTCCTCTCCTGCTGTTCCTAATCCAATCGACATTGTGGTCTGCAAGAACATGCCTTGGCCCTCTTTTGCCAAAAACTTCATTTACATGGAAAACAGCTGCTGGGTCAGGCGCTGAGAGCCCAGTGCGAGACTGGCATGCCTTCCCCGCCTGGTTAGCCCTCTGCCTGGGAAGGTGGGAAGGTGGAAACCACTTATGGCTAACTCACAGCCGCCCAAGAACATGGGCGAGGCTCTGGGCTTCTTGGCACCTGTTTTGACCTGGTAAAGTAGATGTTTGGACAGAGCCTTGGTTCTTGACTTCTTTGGGATTTCCCTAGAGAAGAGTCACCTCCCATGCAGGTGCCTGCCCCCTTGTCACCTGGTGTCTTCAGAGGCCCACCCTGTTTGTTTTTGTGCCACCTGGAGAAGTAAATTGCTCCAAGGTATCCAAGTGGTGTTAACTAGATCATCCCAACCAAGCTTTGCTGCTAGCCAGACATAGAAAGTCACTGGACCACTACTCTGACCCTGTAGGAGTCAGGCAGCTGAACCCAGTCAGTCTTACACACCGTACTTCACAAATCATCTTTTCATTCGTCGTCTTAATACTAGCCGTAGCCTCCAATGGTTAGAGGCAGTGACAGCTCCAAAAAACAGGCAAGGTGGGTGAGACCCAGAGAAGTTGGTTATCCGCTGACCCCTGGGGAATAAGAGGTGGCATAGGACTGGGACCCAACCCTGGATTCTTTCCAGTGTCCCTCATAGTGACAGGGACACTTGCTAAGAGACATCACTCCTCCTGCCACAGGTTGCCCTAAGGGGAGCTACAAAAGCCCAGTAGTTGCATTTACCACCCCCCTAAAGCTGGTCCCTCAGGGACCATGAAGAAACCCCTCCCAAGAGACACAGGACCCCAGCTCCAGCCTGAGAGGTTCCCCTCTCTCCTGTCCTGTCTCAGTGACTGAAGGTGTATGTCATATAAAGTCCTTGTGTGTCAGATCCTGTGCTAGAATCTCTTCTCACAAGTCCTTACACTGCCTGCAAGCCCACTTTCCCAGTGAGGAAACCAGTACAGCATAGAAGGTGCTGCCTTTCCTGCCTTGTCCCCTGTGGGCTGACACCCCTCCCTGCTGCTTGCTCCCCAGATGCACACAGGTGCCGATCCAGAGGCTGTTCTGTCGGAGTGTCTGGCTCTGCAGCAACTCCGTGCATCCACACCTTTGCCTGCCAGCAGGGGGAAGGGCGGCCAGACCCTGAGCCAGGAGCTACTCCCAGGTATGTGTGCCTGAGGCAGGGCCAGGACACAGCCAGTGGGGCCCTCTCCGCACTGGCTTCACTGCTTCTGCCCCGCCCCTCTTCCAAGTAGGTAGGTAAGCACTCCTGAATAACTCCCTGTGGCCATAAGATGGCGCCCACTCCCCCTCAGTCCTGGTTGGAACCCCTAGAGCTCACTCTGAGCCCCTTTCCCCTCCCTTCACCAAGGTTGCTCTTACTCTGCTCTCTGAACCTGTCTCCTCTTCCCCTCCTCTAGGAAGCCTTCTCAGGACTGTCACAGTTTCCCTCCTGTCTCCCCACCAGCCTGTGGCTAGGAACTCCTCTGGGGGAGGCCTGTGTTTGCCTCATCACAGAGTCAGCCTCACCTGCATGGCGCGCATGCAGAATGAGGCTGGGGGGACATGTGGCCCTATCTGAAACACTGTGGAGAGAGTCTGCATCTCTGAGTGTACGCCAGTTCTCATCCACAGGCCCATTGGACAGCGCTCAGAGCCACTGGTCCGGCAAGAGCAGCAGCAGCTGGCTGCAGGGCACTCCCAGGCCATGGCAGGAATCCTGGCTCTGTGGCTTGGGAACCCTGCCCAGCTGCGGACAACATGGCCTCTAGATTCAGCTGATGATTCCTGTGCTGTGCCTTCGACTCCTGCTCCCTGAGGAAACCACAGCCTCGAAGCAGAGAGCTCGGCTGCCCTCTGGGATTTCTTGAATTACCTCAATCATTTAAAGCATTTTTTAAATTTTTTCTAATCTTATTCTTCCCCCCAACACTGAAATAGTAGCAGTGGACTTTAAAACGTGCCAAGGTCCTTACCAGACAGCCTTGGAAGAGCAGGCTTTCACCCATCTGCAAGGCCTACTGTGTGAGGATGCCCTCAAGGTGTACAAGAAGGGGTGCATGCAAGGAGGGCTGCAGGGACAGGAAGGGGCTTACCCTGTTGCAGGGACCCCAAGCTGAGGACTGCAGAGAGGCTCCCGTTGATGGGGCCACAGCTGCATGGGGCTTATAGCCCCATGTGTCCGCCTTAAGAGGACTCACCAGACAAGGGCTCACTCATCTACATACCCAGCAGCAGGACAGCCTCGGAGCTTCCTTGTCCTCACTGAGGGGCAGGGACAGCCAGCTGTCATTGTCTCAACAGATACTGTCTTGTCTGGTTCCCTGTTGCAAGCCACATTGGTGAGAAACACATCTGCCGGGGCATTGTCAAAGGAGGAAAGGGCCCCCTGCCAGCAGCATGCCTGCCTGGTCTGCTCTCTGGTCCGAGGAGGTGATGTCTTCCTCAGTGTCCCTCCCATGCCTGCTGTGAGGACTAAGCTGAAAATAACCCCAGTCACTCAGGAGGTGCCAGCATGGATTCAGGCTGTGTCTGAGGCCATGTTCTTCATCGAATGTCTCCTACAAGCTCTCTGTCAAGGCCACCCTACATAATTCTTCATACCTACTGTGTGCCGGCTATGCTGGACCCAGTCCTCCACTCGGGAAGGATGGCCTGCCAGGCCGTCCCTGGGCCTGGGCTTGGCACAGACGCCCGAGGCACAGTGGGGAGCAGATGTTAGGGCAGAGGCTAAGTGTTGGTGGCTGATGGTTGATGTTGCTGCTTTGGGGAGGCTACAGGCCCAGTCCCCGCTTCTGTGGCCCGTTAGGGTCTGGTGGTTCTTCCATGTCATTCGCTGTTTGTGCCCCATCACTGCCATGTGTGTCTGGAGCCAGACAGACACGGGCTTGGGCCAAGACAGCAACAAAGGCAGAGGACAGGTTCTGGAAGGGCCAGAAGAGTCCTAAACAGAGAGGGCAGGGGAGAGATGTGAGCTTGTCACTGTCCAATCTGAGAGGACACTCACCGGGCAGGCAGGCAGGCAGGCAGGCATGTCTTCAGCCCTATGGGGTGCTATGATACGTAGTAGGGGCACAGTACAATGTCAGATAGCAGAGGATGTTAGGCCCCCAAACTGATTCAAGGCGGCAGGCGAGGAGGTTTTGAGAGTGCAGAGTGGTAGAGGCTAAGCACCACCAAGCCAAGCTGCTTCCACAGCGCCCTCTTCAGGTGCTGAGGGGCAGGAGGACACCTGACCAGGACAGACAGCAATGGGTGCTGTCCCTGGCCGTAGGGGTTCCCAAGGCACACTGGAGAGGAGAGCTTCAGGCTGATGCCCAGAGTCTGGGTGTCATGGTCAGTGGCCTGCCATGCCTGCAGCAGAGCCAAGATCCTCATTGGACACTCTAGACCCCCTCAGCTGGAGCCTCTGCCTCAAATAGGCACCCTCTCCATTTGGTCCATGATGTTCAGAGAGTCTGTTTCTAAACCGTCAGGAGAAAACTTGGCACATAAATGCCATAGTTACCAACCATGATGACTTAATAATGGGACTTCTCCTGGTATCACATACCTACAGTCACCATCAGAAGTTGCAGGTCATCTGGTCTTCAAAGCCGAATGCTGCTATTCAGTAGTGGCAGCTTAAAGACGTTTGGGACCCCATTACCATAGTTCTGACTCTGCCTCAGGCCTATAGCCCAGCCCTATTCAGTTCCTTGAAATAACCCCTGTAGGTTCTGATCAGGATGGCCAGTGGAGAATGAGCTAGCTTGGGATGCTAAGCACTGAGCCCACCCTGAAAGAAACTTGGGTGTTTCCAGGCTAGTCCTTCAGAGGTAGCAGCTGGCAGGGGAGGGACTGGCCAGCTGGTGGACTCTGCCCTGGTGTGACTAAGAGCATACCCCTGAGGGAGAGTCCTCACAGGGCATCACCTTGATGACTGATTTCATCATCACTGATTTCAAGAGAAATGACATTTCCATTCAAATAAGCATGCTAGGTTTACCAAGAGGAGAAAATTGAGGGTTTTTTTTTTCGGTTTTTACGAGACAGGGTTTCTCTGTATTGTTTTTGAGGCTGTGGGTCAAGCCCAGCCTCGAACTCACAGAGATCCGCCTGCCTCTGCCTCCCAGTGCTGGGATTAAAGGCATGCGCCACCACCACCCGGCTAAAATCGAGGGGTTTTGTTTATTTTTTCCAGGCAAAGTAGGGAAGCATCAAACCTTCCACCCTTGAGCTGATGTCACTCAGTGATAAAGGTCCTGCCTAGCACATGGGGACCTAGATGCCACCTCCAGTACCATAAAAGGAACTTGTGCCCATTTTAGGTCCTATCCCAGAGAAGGGGCCACCCTCTCCTGACAGGCTCCTTTGCAATGCTGCCCTCAGTGGTCCCTAAACCCTCAGCAGGGCCTCTCGACCAACATGTTGTTATGACAACTCTTCCCACCAGCCAGGTCCCAGTGTTGCATCAACCCCAGATAACACACGATACACTATATTATTATAAAGCTGTTGGCCATTTGCTATGGTTTCTTAATGGCTAGCTCTGACTTAATTATTAACCCATAATTACTAATATATATTTTTATAAGGTCTTATCTTACTGAGAATGCAAGACTTGGGTCCTCTCCTCCCAGGATCACATGGCAACATCCTACTACATTTCCCAGAATCCTCATTATCTCCTAGTCCTGCCTATCTTGCTTCTCTTTTGACCAACAATGTTTTATTCATCTATAAGACAAACATACACAGAAGGACTTCTGCCATCTTCTCTTTTCTGTCTAAATAAAAAAAAGGGTTTTAACATTAACATAGTAAAACATATAACAAAATAGTTATCAAGTAAGAACTATAGTTAAAATATTTAGTCCATTAACATTTAGCAAGACTTAAAACATGCTATCCTATCTTTGTGAGTCTAAAGTCTTATGTGCCTTATCTTTTATCATAACTAAGGAAAACTATAACCATCTGTCTTCAACTCCATCAAAGACCGCAGAAGGCTAATATATATAAACTCTAGAATTGAGAGAGACAACTCGCTGCCTGGTCAGTCACCCGGAGTTCTTCTGCAATGTTCCATCTTCGGCCCATAGTGTGTCTGGCAGACTCCTCAGCAAAGTAGGAAACTTTAAACTGTCTGCCTGTACATCACTTTTCTCTGTGTCCTGTAGGATGTCTGGCAGACTCTTCCATGAAGCAGGAACCCTTTAGGACTGTCCCATCAAGTTCAGCAGCAGTCACTTTCCTGTGGGTCCTGCATGTCTATTTTATACAGCATAAAGTCAAAACAGTCCAGGCAAGAGCGGTTTCTTGCCTAAATGTCTAGTCTTGCTGTATTGGAAGCAAACCCTATAACAAGTTTCTTCGATGTCCATTTTCCTTTCTGATGCAGTTGGTATTGCCAGGAGTAGTTGTCTTATTGACAATAAAAACCCTAAACCATTTTAAATGCCATATTCTGTAGGTCTTTGAAAGGTTTGAAGAATGCCTATCCAATTGAAATATATCTCTATATATCTAGAAAACCTAAGTAACTAACTATAAGTTTTGACTATTATAGGTAACTATAATCTGTACTAAATTATACATTACATTTTTAAATGACCTATACAAGCACAATACCTAAACAAGAGAAATATACATATAACAAAATTGATCTTAAATTTGTATTAATACCTGAAAATCCATTCCAAGACAAAGTATTCATTTCTATACCATAATCTCCCTTTTACTTTAAAAAAGAGATTGGTTGTGATCATTAACCATTTATGTTTCATTTAAATGAAACCATACTCCATTTAAATGAAAACAAGAATTTATAAACAATATTTGGGAATTTGGGCGTTGTTCATTCCAAACTGCTTCCTGCTGGTTGGCGGTGCTGTCCCTACCAACGGGATCATGACAAAGCATAGAAACTTGGCAAAGTCCTTGTTTTTATATGGTCTGCAAGGCTGCATCGTCTCAGCTGTTTTAGATGTTGGATCACCTGGGACACTGTTTCAGGGAGTCTTGCTTCATCAAACCATATTAGTCTTGAAGGAATCCATAGCTTTACATTTTCTGTGGAAACACAAGCAAAAACTCTTAAAAGTCAAAGCATTTTAAAAATATATAAGTCGGATTAATTTAGCAACATTTATAATTAAATGTATTTTAGCAGCTGTAGCTCTTTCCTGAACCATCAATTTAAAGACAACAGATTAACATATAGTATCCAGACTCTGTATTTTCCATCCTTACGTGGCTTTTTTATTACTTTTTTTTTCCTTTTATTTTTTTCATTTTCTGACACAGGGTTTCTCCGTGAACTTTTGTCTATCCTGGAATTTACTCTGTAGACCAGGCTCACCTTGCAATCACAGAGATCCGCCCACCTCTGCCTCCTGAGTGCTGGGATTAAAGGCGTGTGCCCCCATCAACATATGACTTTGACCTCGTGTTCCTGTTGGTCTATTAGCTCACCTATGTTGACAAGGAATGGAAGCAATAAAAGAGGACTCCGACCCTGTGGTGGGACCTTAGTTTAGTGTCCAGCCTAGGCCACTACCCACAGTGCTGGTCACTGGATGCCTGGGCTCTGCCTGCCTGTGTCTGAGGACCCACAGTTCAGTCTATGCAAAGGGAGCGCCACTGGCTTCCAGCAGCACTGCTTGTTGGAAGGTTCTGCCAAGGCCTGAGCTTCATTCTGCGTCTCTCCATTCCAAGGTGTCTCTCTGCCTCTGGGGGTACAGAGCCATGCCCTGCCTTTCCAGAAGAGCCCAATGGAGATCTGAAGCAGATCCTCCTTACAAGCTCCCAGCCCCATGTGTCTGACAGACCTGCTCCATCAGCTCTGTTAGCCGTGACCTGGACAGAGTGGTGCCATCACCTCTATTGATACGTTGTCATTCTCTCTAAGCAGACCAGCATGACTCCTGAGATGTTCATACCCTAGAGAGTGGCTAAAGCCCAGTGGCATCTGTTTGGTTCCTTGCAGGTGTATATCCCGGCCCTGTCACGCCGCAAAATGGGCTTGCTTCGGGCATCCTGTCCCCCTCCCATGATGTCCCTTCCAGGCACCACCCGCTGGAGGTCACCACTGGTTCCCACCACCACCTGTCCCCCCTGCCCACAGCTGAGAGCACCAGGGATGGGTATGTATGGCAAACTAGTCCTCAGGGGTCACAGGTGGGCAAGGCAGAGTGTGGCAGGTGACCTGCACACAGACTGTCATTACTGGTGACAGCAGCCTACATTTATGCGTCACTGACTGGGTCCTGTACTCTGTACCACCTTCTGTGTACAATTTTATTGATGTCTCCCAGGGATACCTCCCCCCTCAGCAGAAGCAGATGGTATTGGTTCCCAGGCTTCCAGCCACCCACATCCTCCTTTCAGAGACCCCTGGGGAAATTCTGCTGCAGCCAGGCTCCTCAGAAATACCTCTCTACCCTCTCCTTGGGCTAGCCTGGGTGACACTGAAACCCTCAGAGCCCTCCATAGAGTCACTGCATTCAGTATGCTCCTTGCCCTGTTGGCTGGACCTGGTGAACATGCTACCATCCTGCTGCATGATCAGAGGGAGTCATAACCCCCCCCCATTTTGCTTATCCACCAGCAGTGCCTTGCTCAAATTTGTTGTTCAAGGCCTGGCTCCAGTACCTTCCTCCTTCTGTGCCCACCCCCTTCTCCAAGGGGGCATAGCCTAGGCCACCGTACAGTTAGGACCAGTCTAGCTTTATTATCAAGTCTGTGCCTGCTGCTCCTACCTGGTCCTCCTGTCCTTCCCGATTGCTGGGCAGGTCCCCAGCCAGTGCCCGGCCCCTACTGGCTTTGTGTGAAGGGACGTTGCACAGGCTGCACAATTTGACCACCTGGGAAAGGAACAGAAGGGCTGTGGAGGCCCAGAGAGGAAGCCGGATAGGCTGCCTGCAGGAGGTAGTGCTAAGCCAGGCTCCAGAGGCAGGTGGAGGAATGAGAACTTCCAGCAGGCAGGGTGAGAGCTGGGACGCGCCCGGGAAAGGAACCATTGTGTGGAAAGCTGCGCTGGTGAGAGGCCCCGGGAACCAGACACAAGGCTAGTGGAAGGACCCTGAAGGTTGGGCTGGGCCAACAGCATCCGTTAGGAACAGTGTGGGATATGAGGTGGCAGCCTGAGCTAAGGCTGGGCAGGAGAGGAGAGAAGCCAGACAGCAAGCATGGCCCAGGCTTGACCCTGGCAAAGTGCACTCCCTGAGCTCTTGAAAGGCCCTCCTGCAGGAATGCCCCTTGTCACCCAGTACATGTCCCATCCATAGTAGTCCCTGCCCTCTCTGCCCCAAGCTCAGGCCACCTGTTTAGCCAGTGGCCGGCCTCGGCATCTCCAGCCATAAGACATTAAACCACATCAGTCCTTGCAGGGCTTTTTGCTTGGCCTCATTCATCACCCGCCTGCCGCCAGCGTAAGCACCCATCAGGAATGCCCGCCGCGAGAGGCAGAGTGATGACAAGACAGGACCCCAGCCCACCCGCCCAACCCCAGCCTGCAGAGTGGCAAGAGTTATCCCCAGCCGCCAGGCGCCCGGGTTCCGGATGCCTGCTGGAGAGAAGGGCCCCCGTGGCTGACACAGCCTGGGGCTAGCCTGAATGGGTTTCTTTTTCAGCCCCAAAGGAGTCATGGGCGGGAAGGCCTTCAGCTTCCCCTGCTTGCCAAAGTCAACAGGGACTGGCCACTTGAGGCTCCCCAGCGGCTTGCTGGGACGTCTAAATAGCTTGACAGAATTATCTGATTCACTCAGAAATATGCTAAGAGGGCCTGACTTCATGACCAAATGTATTTACCCTGGCTCGGCGGAGACACCAAATTTGGTGGGTTTCTTTCCCAGCCCTGTGCAGGGAAGACACGGAGCCCTGGGGCTGCCAGCCAGGCCCGATGAAACTTATATAGGCTTCAACCAAAGCTCAAGCATGTGCTGTGGGAGTCGCCTGCCCGCCTGCCTGCAGAGAGGGCTCCAGGTGACCTTCTTGCCGTTGGAGTGGCACAGATCAGCCTGTGTGTCAGCTGTGCACAGTTACGTCCTGTTTAATTTCACCGGCTGTGGAGGTGGCAAAGGAGAGTTTATGGCGGGTCTGGACAGAGAAAACAAGCCTGGAAGCCACACATGCTTCCCCCAGATCCGTGCTTGCCTCTTCCTGCACTTCATCCGGGGCTTGGGGCTGAGTGAGGTAGAAGCCTTCGTGGGGTGGGGCATGTTGGCATCACCTGGAATATAAGCACTCAGGACGCTGAGGGAGGATGGCAAGGCCAAGGGCGGCCTGGACTACACATCGAGATCCTGTCTCACAAAGAACTGGTTTGGGATACTGGCCGTGTGCCAGGCCCCTTCCTGGTGAAGTAGGAGACCCACATCTGGGTTTTAGATGCTCTGTGAGGAAACGGGACAAGGCAGGCACTGCACAGTTCTGAAGAAAAAAAGAACTCATGAGGATGTGCCCTGACCTGGCTTCTGCCAAGAGAACGGACAGTGTGGCCATTGGGTTCGTGGCCCAGCATTCACAGTTGGCATTAGGGAGACCCTGTGCCCCATGGTCGGAAAACAGTAACCGTTGGGGAGGTTGAGCTTCAGAAAGAGGCATCCCAAGTGTGTGGAGATGGCAGGACAGTGGCAAGGCTATGGAGCGAAAGGTGCCCAGATCTCCTGTCCCCACAGTCCCTTCAGAGGAGGCGCCGATCTGCCCCACAAACCCCACTTCTAGTGGAAGGAGGAGAATGTGTCTCCCGTGACAGGGTCACCTGGAGTGTGGTCCTGGCTTTGCTGTCTGCTTTGATGTAGAGCAGCGGTTGTCAACCTTCCTGATGCTGTGACCTCATGTTGTAGTGACGCCCCTCCCATCCATAAAATTATTCCGTTGCTACTTCCTAACTTATTTTGCTACTGTTATTAATGTAGCAGGGACCGAGACCCACAGGTTGAGAAACCCTGACATAACTGGCCCAGCAAATCCACAAGTCAAACCAAAGCCTTGGAGACTGCCATTGCTCTTGCTCCCTCCACAGTGCAGATAGGTTCAGAGTCCCCGTGAGCAGAGCTCAGAGGTTAGGATGGAAACCTGAGGTAGGAGCCTGGCCTGGAGGGTCGGCAGTAAACCTGGGTGACACTCAGCACAACCACACTCAAGCCCTGTGGCCTCAGCTCACAAGAGCTTCCAAACAGCACAGACTTGAGCCTGGATCCCTCAAGTTATGTCTGAATGCAAGTGATGAGCCTCCTATCACGGAAGCTATGCAAGTAGGAGACCGCTGGCCAGGGAGGGAGATCAGAGAGGCTCCCCCAAATACACTGCACAGCAGAATAAAATGCCAGCTTGTGTGTCCTTCCCTTGGTCATGGCATTTATTAGCGAGGATGTAAATACATCGTACGGGGTCATTTGTTTACATGGTTTTGATTTTACTTTCACTGAAACCAACGAGGCCAATGCTGCGTGACCACGTGGACAGAATGCACTGTGCAGCCGCTCTGAACTTTGGTTTCCTGATGTACAAAGGGGACCTCTAGTGAATAGGATGGTCTATTCCACCCCAGAGTCACACAACTGGGGGGCTGATATTTAACCCATGATAGTGACAGCTGCAGCGTGTCAGGAAGTAAACATAGCACATCCTGAAGAGAAGCAAAGGCTCCCAACATTCCGAGGTCTGTGCCTGGTGGAAGCTGCTAGGAGTTTGAATTCTGGTCTGTGGATTTCCAAGGTCATGGGCATCTCTGTTCCTTGTTTATTGGCAGTCCTGAAAACCAAGTTCACAACTAAAATTTAACTCCCATCAGAACATGACCAAGCAAGAGGCCCATGGGCGTGTTCCTGGCATTGAGAATTAGGGCAGGTGGTGAGACCCTGGGCCGTGCCTCACCATGATGAAATCGTGGTATCTGTCCTCTCCAGCCTGGGACCTGGCCTTCTCTCACCCATGGTCAGCCCACTGAAGGGGCTTGGTCCCCCACCGCTGCCACCATCCTCCCAGAGTCAGTCTCCAGGGGGACAGCCATTCTCCACGCTCCCCAGCAAGCCGACCTACCCACCCTTCCAGAGCCCGCCGCCGCCACCACCACCTCTACCCAGCCCCCAAGGTAAGCTGCGCTCAACCACTGTGACCAAGAGGACTGACATGGGGCCTGGGGGAGGCAGGTGGGTGCTCTGAACAACAGGCTGGGTTCCGAGGGCCACATTGGGCTTCTTGCCTTAGTGACAGTGGGGCCTACTGCGTGGAGAATACTGGTATAGTGGGTCCAGAGGTGGAGGGCGGAGCATCCCATCAGCCTCAGACTGACTCTAGCCAGCCACGTAGGACCACCTTTCTATGCCTCTTCCTTTCCCTGTGCTCTCTTCTCATCCACATGGCAAGGGGCCTGACCTCCCCTATGACTTGGACCTTCCCTCCATCACTGCAGTCCCCCTGCCTCCTCTTGCAGGCTACCAAGGCAGTTTCCATTCCATCCAGAACTGCTTCCCTTATGGTGACTGCTACCGGACCACTGAGCCAGCAGCCTCCAGGGACGGACTGGTGGGTGATGCCCCTGGTTTCAACCCTGTAAGGCCCAACACCTATCCCAGCCTCGGCACGCCTTTACCTGCCCCAGGTAAGCTGCCGAAGCCTCCCTTCCCTGAGCACTACCAAGGCGAGCCCTGTGTAGTAAGGCCTCCCGAGCAGAGAGAGAACCACCAGGATGACTGCATTCCTGCCATAGCTTTGCCCAGCTGTGTCTAGATGCTATGAGTCCCTAGGCTCCCTGAATTAGACCAGAGCTTATGGGCCTCATGGTGTTTCACACAGTGTTTATCAGGCACCTGCTGCGGTCTGGGGCTGAGACAGATGCTGATGCCTGTTCCCTTGAGGGGCCGAGGAGCTGGGAGTCTGTTGCTCTAGTCCTGTGAAGCAGCACTCAGGGCAGATAATTGGTGGGTAGAACCTCCTGAATTACCCAAGCTGAGCCCCACCCAAACCAGCCTCAGAGTCCAGATCTAGTGGTGGCTATTGAGGCCCTACAGAGGGCTTTCGAGGAGCACCGTGGGGGCTGAGGGACATGGACATTAGACACAGGGCCAGGCAGAGACGCTGCCGGTAAACTGTGGCTCCAGCATCTTTGGGGTTTGGCTGTGTGTGCAAGTTCCCACACCGGCTCTGTGTCTGAGTTCTCCCTTCCCATGTTGTGAGCACATCTGTGTGCATGCAGGGCTGGCCGGCTGTTGTGGGCACTCCGAGGAACACCCAGGGCATGGATTCACTGTGCTATACTGATGTTCACATACCCACCTCTCACATTACCTACCCTGAGACTCACAGCTAACTCCATAGTCAGGCACACACTGTGTGTGAGCATGCGGAGCTGCTCCAGGTTGCCGTGCTTGTGTGAACATAGTCTGTGAGTACAGTAACATTCATCTGTAGGTAGACATGGGCCACATATAAATACACGACAGGCCTGTGTGCCGGCCCCCTATGGGATCGGTACCCACTCTGCCCCCATGCTGCTGGCTTTCACCATCCTGTGCTCCTGGCCCCACCCCAGGGGATATACTGATTTAGCAGTCTGACACCAGGACAGGGGGCTTCTTTGGGTCTGTCCCAGCACCTATTGCTGCTAGCTACCTCCCATCAAGGTGACAGTAGTCCCAGGATGAACCAACATGTGAAAGACTTTGGGTTACCTCACCCCAATTGTACAGATGTGGGAGACTGAGACCCACTTGCCAAAGCCACATAAGTCATGACAGCAGCTCAGGGACAGGGCATAGGATAAGATGATCCTTTTGGGTCTCTGCCTCCAGTCAAGAACCTCGAGCAGTGGTCTCACCCTGGAAACAGGGTGTCCACCAGAAAAGCCAGGTGTCCCTAGAGCCAGATGGACTTGCATTTAAGATCAGCCCCCCCTTACTAGCAGTGTGACCTTAGACACCCACCCTCTCTGAGCCCATCCTTTTACCCTAAAGATAGCGAGTCGCACGTCATAGGAGTGCTATGAAGTCGGTTTTAGTGATGCTGGCTCCCCTCTTGTAGTGAGTGTGAGGTGGGGTGGGGGGACCTGGAAGAATAAGGAACTGAGTTCCCTCTGCCACGAGGGCCATCCTCTAAAGAAGGTGCCATGATGCTCCCACCCCACTCTGTCCCTCCCTCTCCCCCTCCTCCCTCCACAGGCGAGCTCTGGAGAGAGGCTGTCAAGCCTGTCTTTCCAGCTGTCCTGGGCTATTTGGAGTGCAAGACTCTGACTCCTCTGCACCTAGGTCTCCCATCTGTAGGCCCCATGAAAGGAGCATTAGAAGAGAGACCCCAGTGGGTCGGATAGCCCAGCCTCTGCCATCCTCCCACTCAGACCCTCTGCTCTGCCCACAGGCTACGAGGCCCTGGCAGAAGCTCCGTGTCCTACAGCCCTGCAGCCACAGCCATCTGAAGACCTGGTGCCCAGTGGTCCCCAGGACTGTGGCTTCTTCCCCAATGGGGCCTTTGACCACTGCCTGAGTCACATCCCCTCCATCTACACAGACACCTGAAGGAATCCTGCTGTACCTGCCTGCCCAGCTCCCGACACTACTTCAGCTGCTTGCCGTCAGCCCTGGAGCTTCCCACAAGGGGCAGCCAGGTCACATCACAGGCGCGCCCCTGCCTGGAGGGCTGTCTGGCCTCAGAGCTGCCTGCCAGGCACCATGGCCCTGTGACAGTCGCCTGACTGGATCTTTCTCCCTAAGGTTCTCAAATCACAGACCTCGTGTATATACAATGTACAGGACCTCTTTTCCACCTCCCTATGAGTTTTATATTTTTGGTTTTACAAAAAAACATTAAAAACTGGAAACTAGACATGAAGGCTTGGTTCTGCTTTGGGATTCAGCCTAAATCCGGAGACCCAGAAGATCTGAGGGGAGCGCATTAAGAGCCCGATGCCCAGGAGGCCCTGGGCTACAGTCGGGTAAATGTTCTTCCCCCATCCTCTACAGGGGTCTTACAGACCCCGGCCAGTCCCAAGGCAACACTGCCAGGTGCAGGTAGTCTGGGACAGGGGAGCAGACGGGGCTGAGAGGTGCTCAGAGACAGCCCCTCCACCACACACACCCTGATCATGGAGCTAGCTGCCCTACCTTCTCCGAGCCCTCAGCCAGTAGATAAGCCAGCTTTGGCTCTCCTATCTCGACTGTATGCAAGCCAAGGACACCATGGGACGGGGGACGCCATTAGAGACATAGACCCAGCAGCCTCAGAAAGCAAGAGGCAAAAGTAGGTCCCCCCAGACAAGCTGGGGTGCGGAGAGCACTGCTCAGGGGCTACACTCAACATAGGGCCCAGCCTGGGCCAGCCTGGGCTCCAAGGCCCTCTTAGCAGTCCTCCCTCCTCTTTGCCTGTGTCCAGTGCCCAGACAACGACCCACATCTGTCCTGTAAAGGTGGCCTGGAAGGGGCCTTCGTGTCAGTGTCACCTGAGGGAAAGATGAAGGAAGTTGCTGCCTCGTCTCTGTTGGGAGGCCAAGGGGGGCTAAGTTCCCTGCTCACCTCATCCGCACCAGCCAGCCATCCCCGGCTCCAGAAATGCCCCCACTGAGTAGCAGCCACCAGGGCACAGCCCCAGCCCAGTCTACTTGGCTGACTTACGCAGGCAGAGAGAGGGGAGGGGCCAGATGACCCCTTCTTCAGAAGGGAAAATGAGATTCCTAGGTCATCCAGACAAGTTGGGCTGCGTGCTTGGTCCCTCTGTCATTCACCCCAATTATGTGAGTCCTTTCAAAAGCCTCCTAAAGGTCACTGTCCTGTGTTCCTGCTGTTCTGGGGTCCCAGGGTCCTCGAGGACACCAGCATGGCTCACGGGGTCACACCTGTGCCTCCAGTAGTCTCCACCCAGCTCACACTCGAGGCTTGTGGTAGCTCTTGTTTGCCTTTCAGGCATGGCATGGACCTGATGGCCACCCTCTCCCTTGACCGAGGCCTTTTCATCGACGTCATCTTTGTCTACCAGAGCGAGCCGCGTGTCCCATTGTACAGACTGAGAAACTGAGTGGTGGCTAAGTAACCTGCCTGTGTGATGCAGCCACCCCGTGCCGCTGGCCCTCAGACTCGGGCTTCCCTGCCTCCCTCGTCAGCCTCAGCCCTGGCCTCCTGGTGTGGGCCCAGTGCAGGCTCCAGTGAGGAAAGGCCAACCTAAGTCACATACAAAGGGCCCCCGACTCCCACCCAGGGTGCCCCACCCACTCCACCCCTCCCCTCCTTTTTATGGAACTAATTAGGCTGTGGCAAATTTCCTTTAGCAGGGATGCTCAGGAGTCAATGCTGCATGTCATTGTAGGCTCTTAATCCAGTCCAGATAAGCAGAATTAAGCTGTACAATGAGGACATATTTCTATTAATAATGAAAAGGGCCGAGCCTCAGCACACAGGAACACACAGGGTGCTGGCAGTTGGATTCCATTTAGGTTCAGAGCAGAGAGAGGGAGGAGACAAAGGCAGTCAGAAAGACCAGAGAAGGCAGGCAAGACTGGAGTGCAGTGGAGCTCAGAGGGAAATAAAGGCTTGGGACTGCCAGTTGCTGGGATTCCCCCTCCCCATCCCCCTCATTCCCAGCATGCTTAGGGGCTCAGCGGTGTCTCCTCCTCTAACATGAGCATAGCACAGGAGGGTCTCCATATCTTCCTTCCCCAGTCAAGTCACTTCCTGGCCACTCCTCAGCTCTGTCCCTCAGACCAGAGAGCCTGGGAGCATGCCTGCCACCACTCCCAAGGACATCACACCCTAAATGGTATAGAGACAGCACTGTCCCTGTCACACAGGGTAAGCTGCAGTTAGGTGCAGTCGGCTGCTGTTTCTCATTGGGCCTGGAGAGTCATGGGAGGATGGGCATGGACAGGCCACAGCTTCCGGGCCCTGTAGGGTCGTTAGAGCAATGGATGAGAGTCTGCCCAAGGTTCCAGACAGCGTCCAGGCCTGACCTCCAGGTGACCAGCTGGGGTTGCTACAACACCCCAGCTTCCCTAGGAGCCCTGTGCCCTCCTCTCCTCCTCTCCCTCCTCCTCCATCCTGCTCCTCCTCCCTCCAGGGCCCGTCTCCTGCTATTCTGCCGTCTATGCTTCTGTCCTCCCCGTCTATGCTTCTGTCCTCCCCGCACACCTCCATTGTCTCCATTCTCTTCCACCTGCCGCAGCCAGCATGTGAAATGCTCTAGGAGACCAAGGTGGGGGAGGGGCCTTTGGGGATAGGTCTTCATCCAGCAACCCCTCAGCTGGGATGTTGTGACCTTTGACCTCTTCTGGTCCTGTGGCCAAACTGGCATCTGCCCTCCAAGGATTCCCAAGTTACAGATGACCTTTAGGTCCCATGAGTTACCTCAGGACCCAGGCCATCATGTAGAAGGGCCCAACCTTTTTCACTGCACTACATGTCATCCAAGCAGAAGACACTACACACACACACACACACACACACACACACACACACACACACACACACACACGTAAAAGGAAGCCTTCCCGCCAGCCTGGTTCCAGAGCCGCATCAGTCCCAAATAAACACACAGGAGGCTATATTAATTATGAAGCTGTTGGCCTTGCTCTGACTTAAGTATTTATCCCATAATTGTTAATCTAAGTATTTCTCTTACCGTAGAGGTTCCCGGGCTTCCTACCCCATGGCGGTCACATCTTGACTTCCTGTGTTTCTCCTTCCCAGAGTCCTCCTGGACTCCTAGTCCCACCTATCTTGGTTCCCTATTGGCCAGCAGTGCTTTATTGACATATACACAGGACTTCCAACACACACACACACACACACACACTCTCGCTCGCCCACACGCTCACACACACACACACACACACACTCTCGCTCGCCCACACGCTCGCTCACCCACACACACACACACACACACACACACACACACACACACACACACACACGCTCGCTCGCCCACACACACACACAGGCCTCTCTCCACTTCCCCTGATGCAGACATCTCTCTGGAGAGTAGGAAATGCAGAAAGGGCTTCTTGGGAGTGACAGGCAGGCTTACACCTCAGGTGCTCCCTGTTGGGCAAGGCAGGATCTGACCTGTAAAGTTCTGCTAGAAGACAGACCCCAAGCCTGATCTGCCCTCCTCCCTCATGGGCACAGGCTCCACAATACCCAAGCCTGATCTGCCCTCCTCCCTCATGGGCACAGGCTCCACAATACCCAGAGCAGAGCAGTTATGTAGCTGCCTGACAAACCCACCAGTGACAGTGACTCACACACAGTAGGACCATAAAGAATATCTATGAGCTGTCCCGAGCAGGGCCACTGGCATGGAGGGTGGGGGGCTGTATAAAGGTGCATGGCAGGTCTGAGACTAGCCTGGTTAGCCAAGAGAAAACCTGCCCCACCTCACCCTCGCCTCACCTGCCAACTCCCAACAGCACGTGCGACTCTAGGCCATTTGGCATGCAAGGCATTGTGACCCACTTTGCAGAGAAAATGACTGAGGCTGAAGGCAGTCCCTGCCGGAAGCCACTTGGACAGAGTTAGCATTCAGTGCAAGCCCACAGCAGCCCTCCTCCCTTCCCGTCCTGTCAGTCTGCGTGACAGCTTGGGATTTGAGCCCCTGGACCTGCCTGAGGACTTCTGGCACACGCCTCTCTCTTGTGTCCAGAGGGGACCATTAGGCTTTTATAAGTCCCGATTTATATACTCGCCTGGGCCTTGGGCCCTGCCAGGCATTTATAGGTTTCTAAGTGGTTCTGTCTCTGGGGGAAATGCAAACAGAACAGGAACTAGGAAGAAGCTGCCAGCTCTCATCAGCCAAAGCCTCCCATTCATTCCCAGGGGCCTGGGCCTGGGGCGACTGGATCCAACTTAAGAACAAGCATGGAGCTAGACTTGGAGCGCTGTGGGCCGTTTGAGAGCAACAACAAAACAAAAACAGCTCTAAGTTCAAGGTGCTTAGCTGGACTCTCATAATACAGATTGAGGCCTTGCTGGGGAGGGTCTGGGACTGCCCTGTCGCTGGTCGCATATAGCCTTACATAAATGCTTCTTTGAATTAATTTGCCAGTGACAGATGAAGAGTCCGCATAGACCCAGAACCAGAGTAGGAAGAGGCCTACTAACTTCACAGAGCCCAGCCAGGAGACACAGGTCCCTGCCCTCAGCCCCAAAGCCCTGCAAGGTACCATAGAGGGAGAAGACCATGCTATGCTGGGAGACCCTCGGGCAGGCTGGGACCCCAGAAGGTGGGCTGGGGCAAGTCTCACATTTTCAAAGGGCAAAGTCCTCTGAAGTAAAATGGATTACAGTGCTGACCCAGGACTGCAGGCTGGGTCAGGGCTAGGCCAACCTTCAGGGCCCAGGAGGCAGCCAGTCCTGGCCAGCCCACATGCCCTACCCCTGGTGACGGGCTGCGCACCCACCTTCCCTGCTCACCCTGGCGGCAGTGCCCTCAGGAGCCGTCACCTGAGGCAGGTGAGTAATGGAGGAGGCAGGACAGGCGTTCAGCGGCCCCATGAATCCATATTAGCAACAAGCCACCGAAAGTAGAGTTATGTCCTCCATGGCTATCCACTACACATCAGGGAGTTCCCACAGCCATGACAGCCCTGTTAAAGGCTCTGGGCCACCAGAGGGCCCCACTAACATCTCCCGCCCAGTGCAGGTCATGCCTGTGGAGAAAGGCCCTAGATACTCCAATCTCAGGTAAGGATGAGGACAAGGGTGGAGTAAACTACCCTGAGTGCCTATGACGGAGTCAGGCACTGAACTACGGTCTCCCTAACTGCATTGCTCCAGTCAACTTCTGAACCCTACCCCGTGTTACCTACAGACCCCAGACAGTGAGTCAGCCCCAGCCCACAACCTGCCTCCTCCCATCACCTGTGGAGAATCGCCCCACACTCAGGACCTCGGCTTTTCATCTGAAGGCAGAGCCATGCCCCAGCCCTCCCTCCAGGCTGCCAGAGAAGAGCCCCATGAGGCTGCCGAGGCAGGAGAGCCACCGTAAACCCGGAGGGGCAGTCAGTGCAGACAAGCCAGGAACTCCACAGGAGTTTACCCAAGGTTGCTTCTGTTGGTTACCTCTCACCAGCCACCTGAAGAGGAATGGGTGTCTCCTATAGAAAGGCTGGCTATTGGAGGGAGCCCAGGGGGAGGTCATGAAGTCTATCTAATGCAGGACAGACTGCCAAGTGCTCAGGCCCCACAGGGCCTCAACCTTCTTTCACCAAGCAAGACACTGCTAGCGTGAGCCGCTTCCCGCGAGCCTGGTTCCCAGATGCCTCTATGGCTGAGGGAAGACACAGGGCTGACCAACTCTGCTCCGCTTATGATAGTGGAGAAACTGAGCCTCAGGAAAGGTAAAAGACCATGAAGACCTGAGGGTTGAGAACAGGCTCCCACAGTGCCCACCCTGGCCTAGTAACCTACCTCACTGAGTCTGAGGTTCTGCTCCGGAAGCTGGAGTGACAGCTCCTCCCGTGATAGGCAGATTCACTCCCATGGCGCTGAGGCCTGTACACAGTGGTTAGTATGTATACTATGTAACAAGTCGTCTTTCTGCTTGCACAAATGCCCTTAGGGTTCTCCCTGTAACTGTAAGTCAAGCTCCATGTACAAATGGGCAGTCAGGCCAGAGGAATGGCCCAGCTTGCCTGGAGATGCATGGACGTTTGGTGGTAGGTCTGGTCTTGCAATTCCCAGGGCTCATGTTAGCTCATATGGACTTGAGCAGTGGCCTCACTGGTCACATACCCTAACCTGTCTACCCAAATCCTGGGACCTCAGTTCACAAATTCTAGCTGTGGTTCTCTGGGCTTCTGCCTTCAAATGAAAAATGGAAACTGTTAGGCTGGGGGTTTTTAAGAAACCAGGTGTGAAGGCCTTGAGTAGATCACTTAATCTAGTGATTCAGCGACTCCCTTACATCCAACTTGGCCTACAGAACGAGAGGCTGCCCCGGCCATTCACATCTGTCGACTGAACCGAACTGGGTCCCAGGCAATGCTTTTGTGCCCAGCACCAGACATGTCCCAGCACAGCCCCCTTCCCATAGCTTACAAACCTGATTCCCTCCTAATTTCTTTCTGTGTACTTGGTGTGCTCTTGAAATAGATTTTCCTCCATGGAGCCCTCTTAACGACCACTGGACACAGGCCCAGACACGGGTACTCCTTTTAGCATTTCCCCGCAGAGGTCGGTGTGTTGTGTAGGGGTCGAATTGCTTGCCAGATACGGATAGGGATAGCTGGGGATGCTGCCAGCTCCCAGGCCCAGGACACTCAGAGGCAAAGCCACCACTCCCAGATCAAGGCTCTTCTCCAGTCACACCGCCTTATTGCTGTCCATAGCCAAGGGCCCACCTAGGCCTCTCTAACTTTCAGACATCGCTCCTAAAAACAGGACTCTCTGGAGCCTTCTGCAA
The DNA here is from genome assembly GCF_017639785.1 of Mesocricetus auratus. Taxonomy (NCBI): domain Eukaryota; kingdom Metazoa; phylum Chordata; class Mammalia; order Rodentia; family Cricetidae; genus Mesocricetus; species Mesocricetus auratus. The sequence continues at coordinate 31,522,721 of NW_024429197.1, read as the reverse complement.
GCAAACTATCTGACAAGCACTTCAAAACCCTAGGTGGGAGAGAAAGTAGGGGGGTATGAATCTAGGCTCAGAACACTAGGCCAGGTCTCCTGGGTCCCAAGATCCCCACTCCGTCTCCAGGAGCAAGTTCTCCTACTTAACACCAAAAATAAAAGAACTTCCCTAGCTTACAAGACTGCACAGCTAACATACTACATGCTACTTGTGGGGGAAACTGACATGCTTTCCTCTGCCTAAGATCAAGAGCAAGACAAAGCACAGCACTCTTTACATTTTATTCTGTAATCCAGAAAGGCATGGCCAGAGAAACTAGGCAAGAAAATAAGATACCCAAATGTCTTTTGTTTTAAAAAAGGTAAAACTATGATATATTCTTGTATGAAGAAAATCTTAAAGAGCATATATATTGTGCACATACAGACACAGACACACACACACACCTATTAAAGGTAATAAATTGGCTGATGGAAGTTGAAGATTACAAGATCAACACACAACCAATTGTGTTTATACTTGAAACAAGCAACCCAAAAATGAAATTAAAGGAAAATGTCATGTAAAATAGCATCAAACAGAATAACATTTCTGGGTGTAGTGGTTACAACTCTAAGCCTACACCAGGTTTGTCTCTAAGTTTGGAGGCCAGCGTGGTCTACATAGTGAGTTCAGGACAGCCAGAGCTACATAATGAGATCCTGCTTCCAACCTGCCCCACAAAATAGCAACAAATTAATAGACTATTCTGAAGACTGCAATCATTGCTAAATAATTGGAAAGACACCCCACATGCACTGAAGACCAATTTCTTTTTCAATTTTCTTTTTTTGAGATAGGGTTTCTCTGTGTAGCTCTGGCTGTCCTGGAACTCTAGACCAGACTGTCCTTGAACTCAGATCTGCCTGTCTCTGCCTCACAAGTGCTGGGATTAAGTGTGTGGGCCGCCATGCCAGACTGGAAGACCGATTCTCAGCACATCACTATTTCCCTAGACTGATCTACAGTCAGAGCACTCTCTCCAAACCCCAGCTAGATTCTTTGCAAAACTGCCCATCTGACCAAGAAACTCATATGCAAATTTGTATAGGTCATAACATAACCCAAGCAATCCTGGCTCAGGGCTCCTGCATCAGTTTCCAAACAATACAAAGCTGAAATAATCAAGGCTGGAGAGAAGTTAAGAGCACTGACTGCTCTTCCAAAAGGTCCTGAGTTCAATTCCCAGCAACCACATGGTGGCTCACAACCATCTGTAATGAGATCTGGTGCCTTCTTCTGGCATGCAGGCAGAACACTGTGTACATAATAAATAAATCTTTTTTAAAAACTGTGGATCACCAGAAAAAAATTAAAAATAAAAAGCTGAAGTAGGGGGCTGGAGAGATGGCTCAGAGGTTAAGAGCACTGATTATTCTTCCAGAGGTCCTGAGTTCAATTCCCAGCAACCACATGGTGGCTTACAACCATCTGTAAAGAGATCTGGTGCCCTCCACTGGCCTGTAGGCAGAAGACTGTATGCACAATAAATAAATAAAATATTTTTTAAAAAAAAGCTGAGCCGGGCGGTGGTGGTGCACGCCTTTAATCCCAGCACTCGGGAGGCAGAGGCAGGCAGATCTCTGTGAGTTCGAGGCCAGGCTGGACCAACAGCCTCAAAAACAATACAGAGAAACTCTGTCTTGAAAAACCAAAAAAAAAAAAAAAAAAAAAAAAAAAAAGCTGAAGTAATCAAAGCAGTGTTAAAGGAGCATGAAGAAAACTCAGCAGGGTGGGAAGTTCAAAGGCAAACCTCCACAGCTATGGTCTCATGGTGGGAAGAATTTTCTGTGTGTGTACAGGGACAACTGAATACCCATGCGCAAAAGAGTGAAGTTGGACCTAGATCTAAACTGTATACAAGCAGGGTGGTGGTGCACACCTTTAATCCCAGCACTCAGGAGGCAGAGGCAGGCAGATCTCTGAGTTTGAGGCCAGCCTGGTCTACAAAGCAACACAGAGAAACCCTGTCTTGAAAAAACAAAACAAAAAAAAAAAACTATATACAAAAAAAAAAATAGCTTGAAATAGACCAAAGACAAATAAAAGTGTTAAAATCCCAAAACTCTTGGGAAACCTTGGTGACTATGACTACGATATCTTAAATCTGACATCAAGGGCACTGCCACCCACCAGCAAGGACGAGCTGGCCATCACTAACACGAAAGCTGTTTGTGCATCGAAGGACACCATCAGGACAATAAGGAGAGGCAATCCATAGAGCAAGAGGGGTGTTTTTAAATCGTGTCTCTTCCGGAAATACACCCAGAGTATGTAAGAATGCTTTTAGCTCAGCAAATTTCAAGTAAGTTTTAAACGGGCAAGCAATTTGGATTGATGCTGCTCTGAAGAATATTTACAGATGAAAAGTGGCCCTGTGTCATTAGCCACCAGGAAAATGCACACTCACACACCCATGGGACACTGCTGTGTACCCAACCAGTGTGGCTACCACCTGAGGCCACCACGGGTGTGCTGGCAAACAATAGGGATCCGGAGCTTCAGGCGCTGCTTGTGGAAGTGGAACCTGGTACAGTTGCTATAGAAACATTCTGGGAATGCCTTAAAAACTTAGACTTTCTATACTCTGAAATAGAATAAAAATGCTGGAGAAATTAAAACACATGTTCACAGAAAATCTTGCGCGCAGATGTTCATGATAACATTATGCATAGCATTCCCTCAAGTGGAAACCACCTAAAAACACCCCTTAGCAGTGAGCAGAAAGACAGATGTGATATATCCAGATGGTGGAATATTATTCAGCGAGAAAAAAGGAATGAAGCACAAACATGTGGATATGTGGGGAAGCTTGAAGACACGAGGCTAGGTAGGCAAGGGCAAGCAGGAAAGCCCACTGTGATTGTGTTACCGTGCATGCCAGGATGAGTGAGCAACGCCGCAGGACAGAAAGCGGTGTGGCGGAGTGTGGTAACCGTTAGCACGCACAGGGTTCCCTTTGGGGTAATGACAAGGTTCTAAAACTCACTGTGATGAGGCTGAAAAACTGAACACTGGAACCACTGACCTGGACACAGCAAATGGAAATTACATCTCGATAAAGCCTCTTTTAGAAAAAGGCCTGTGCTGAATTTGTCCCTCACGAACCTCTTAGTAGTAACAGAGCCATGCAACCTAGTTTACAGCCAGTCTGGCCACAGGCCCGAGTGACTAAGCTGTTGTTTTTTCCTCTGGTACTTTTTCCTCAAGCATCTCTCTTGCTTGGTCACCTTGGAGACAGAAAATGAGCGGGTTAGATACTAATTAGAGAAAAGGGGGCCTCTCTAGTGGAAAGGGATGGCTAGAGCGGGGTGCACCCCACACAGGACGAAGCCCAACTTTTTCCACAAACCAAAGTCACCCAAGAGGAGAGGCTTGGTCTAGAGGCCACAAGAAAACACTGTGGACGGCTCTCGTGCAGGGACAGGGCTGACAGCTAGGACAGCTGATGGCTTTTGCCAGCCGCCCCAGGGCCTTAGGCCAGTATACCACCACTAAGCTATAGCTAGTTTTTACTTTGAGTTGTGGTGTCATTAAAGATTTATTACATTTACAGTGTTCTACCAGAAGAGGGCACCAGATTGAATTGTAGATGGTTGTAAGCCACCATGTGGTTGCTGGGAATTGAACTCAGGACCTGTGGAAGAGCAGTCAGTGCTCTTAACCTCTGAGCCATCTCTCCAGCCCCATTTGTGTTCTTCTTGACTTTACCTCTTGAATAGCTGGGCTTATAGGCCTGTGCCACCATGCCCAGAGCCCCCAGTATCTTCTCAGGAAAACCACCCGTGCGGATGTGTGGGGGAGCATGAGAACATGAGGCACGCAGGACAGAGAGGCTGGCCCGTGGTCTGTTAGGCAGGATAGGGTGGACACCAAGGGGCCATGCCCCTCCCTGCAGGGCTGATAAAGGAGTCTGGATGGTCCCCCTGGACCCCTATACGCCAGGCATGGCTCCGGGCCGACTCCACAGCAGGCCCTAAGAATCCCATGAGATGATACTTTGTCACACTTAATGGAGCACTGAGAACAGAGCAGGAGCTGCATAAATCTCGATGATGCGACGTTCCCTTGGCTTCCCCGACAGTCTGACATGAGTGAAGTGTAGCGGAGGTGGCAGTGACGGGGCTGGGTCTAAGAAACACTGAGAACTGGGGGGCACAGCTCCAGGCTGAGGAGAGTCCTGCTGGGGGGGGCACAGCTCCAGGCTGAGGAGAGTCCTGCTGGGGGGCACAGCTCCAGGCTGAGGAGAGTCCTGCTGGGGGGCACAGCTCCAGGCTGAGGAGAGTCCTGCTGGGGGGGGCACAGCTCCAGGCTGAGGAGAGTCCTGCTGGGGGGGGCACAGCTCCAGGCTGAGGAGAGTCCTGCTGGGGGGGGGGCACAGCTCCAGGCTGAGGAGAGTCCTGCTGGGGGGGGCACAGCTCCAGGCTGAGGAGAGTCCTGCTGGGGGGGGGGCACCCGGTACTGGGAAAAAATAGAGGTGGAGGGGCTGGCAGAAAGGCAGTGGAATAGCTTTCAGCCCCCTGGCACCCCTAAACAGGGAAGAGCCAGTCCCCCATCCCCCTCCCCTTCCCCCCACTCCCTTTCCTCTCCCCCTCCCCTTCCCCCCTTCTCTCAAGTCAGAGGCTTCTTGATTCCGAAATGCAAAGCAGCTGGGGAATCTTTCTTGGCGCAGCTGCCTCCAGAAATGGGTATCCTGAGTCTACCCCGCAGGCTACAAGTCAGGCAGTCCACAGAGTTGCCCATGGGCTCCTTAGTGCCTCGCTTCTGATAGGCGCCAACCGCCAGGGATCACCAGCCGTCCGACAAGAAAAATCTGGAGGAAACAAAATCCTACAGCAACACACCGAAGCCAAAACTAACAAGGTGACAGGAATAGCACCTGCGAGACACCGCCTTGCCTGTAGCCACAACAGGCAGGTGTCTTCAGAAAGGATGGAAGCCACAGAAATGGAAAGCAGGAAAAAAAATTAATGAGACCGTTTGAATATCAATCCAGGAAGTTCTAAAAATAATGAAAACTAACCAGAGTTCTCCCCAAAGAGCAAAGCCAAGAAACACGGAAATTTTCCTGAGTTCTAGTTTGGCAGGGATCACTAGACCCCCATCAGTAAACGACACCAAGCTGGTCATTTGGAAGGTCTAAAGAGCCAAAAATAAACAGTGACCCTAAAAAGAGGGCAGCAGGGAGGGGAGACACGGGTCCATCCAGAACTGGTTCTTGAATCTCATCTGACCCCAGAACTCTGAAAGGTACAGGCCTGCGCAGAAACCTTAGGAATCCTCAACAAAACCAGTTTTCAAATGCAAATTCCATGTTAATTCACTGATCACTGATCAAAGGTGAGTATAAAACAGACAGCCTCAGGCAACTAGCAAAACAAAATGGATTTTTGGTACACCACTTTTCAAAAAGTTGTGCATCTAAGACCCAGCAAACGGGGAGAGTAAAGCAAGCATTCCCCAGGGCAGAAGGGCAGGGAGAGCTGTGCTGCCAGGCCCATGGGACAGATGGGCCAACTGGGTGGACAGAGTCAAACTATGGATGGCCTGCGCGGCAGGGACAGTGACGGGGAAAAAGTGTGACATGTGGCTGTAAAATGAGAAGAATTAGCGATCGGGACATAGGACAATGAGGGTGTGAGGAAGTAAGGCTTTACTAATTGGAAAACTTGTCAAAGTATGAGGGAAAAACATGTTACTGAACTGATAAATATTTACCAGCTTGTGGTAAGTATCAGGGCTCCGGGTAGGTGGGGGAAGGGCATGAGGAGAAAGGCGGTATTCCCTGCCCTCCTGGAAGCCCATGGAACTGTCTCCAGCAAGTAGCCCAGGATCAACAAACTGCTAGCCCACCTGGGGCCATGAATTCGGCTGCCCTGGAAAAGGAAAAGGGGGTTGGGATGAGGAGATAATTTGGGGGTGCTGATTATAGAAATACGTTTTTTGAAACAGCATTATTTGTATTACTTTGAAAAAAATGAAAATCCATGTTACATGAGTGTAATTAATCACTCTTAGCAAGACAGACATTAAATGAGACTCAGCAAACCAGCCCGTCTTAGTGTGGACAAGTCAGGACAGGAACCGAGTCAAGCTGTGCTCAGTGACACTAGGCTGCTCTCAGGAAGAGTGTGAGAGTGACCGGTTTGCACACTCAAACTCCAGAGTGAGCTGGCTCCACCCTCCAATGCTGGAAAGAGTTTAAAACCGTTCAATCCCGCTCGCTTCTGCAAAGCGAGCAGAGTGCAGCAGACACAGATGACCACGATTTGTGTGTGTGTTTGATCCAAAGGTTTTACTTTCAAAGGGAGGAAAAAATATGGGACCGGAGGAAATTCTTCTCATTGACCGTGAATTCTTAGGCCACAGAGCAGCGGAGACAATTTCCACAATGTTCCACCTTATTCTGCACACGTTTCCTTTGATGCTGCAGTGAAGGGGTGCCCAAGTGCCACCCCACCCCCACACCTCCCCACCCTCCCTTTCTCCATCTGCACCCCTCAGGGCAGGGTGAGGAGATATTTGTTGCTGTGGATTTTGGCGGTACCAGTACTCTTTGCCAGGAGTGAACTCAAAGTTCATCAGCCTTTGGCCCCCCTAAGCTGGTAGGAGTTATCCCTTTAAGTGGTATAAAGCTCAAAGGCCCGAGCAAAGCCGAGAGTCCCCGCATCAGAGGCCTGTCCCTCATCCCTCACTGCACCATTGGTCAGTGTAGCCCCTGGGTCACCACCCTGGTCACACTGTCATCCACTGTAGGCTAGCATCTTCCCCTCTAGTCGAGCAGGGCTCCCAAAAGCCTGACCCAGTATGAGCTTTGAGCTCCTCAGCTGGGACAGGGCTGTTGATTCTTGAATAAAGAGGCGTGAACATGCAGCCTGGGTGTGCCGCCTCACCCTCACAGTGGCTTATCAAATGTGGTGGCCACACACCTCTTACTTCAGGTCCTCTTGGGGCGACTGCTACAAACACACCTTTCTGACCCGTCTAAAGCCTTCTGGCGATTAAAGCCATTGCCCAGGCTCACTGCCTTCCTCCAGAGGGCAAAGGGGCATGTGTTATCCTCTCCTAACCTTTGTCTGAAGTAGTTTCCGCGGGAGCACTGGCAGCAGGTAGGGAGAAAGACACCCACCAGCCCCAGGACCGGCACTTAGATTCCCCTGCTGTGGGAGTGTTCAGGACCAAGAGCCTGAAAGCACTGGGCTCCTTTTCCCCTCTAATACGATCAGGCTCCTCCCTAAGTTCCCAAGAGGAGTGAAGGATGAGCCAGAGTGAAACAGCAAACTGTGAGCTCCCAGGGCCAGGAGGCACCCTTGCAGCCCGGAGACCTGAGGGTTGGGTAGGCAGCATACAGAATGAGCACAGACTACTGCGGGGCCACAGGGGGGCACAGGCTCGGGGACTCCCCCAGCCTATCTGCCGCCTGTCAAAGGGCAGAGGGCCCGGCTCCATGGCGGACTTTCCCAATTGGGAAAGGCTGAAACTGTGTGTAGAGAGAGGACTGCACCCAGGCGAGCCTTGGGTTGGGTCCTAGCGGCCCCTTGTGGCCATCCCTCTGTCTTTCTCCCCTGGCCTGGGAGACTGCTGGGAGGAATCCTGGGTCCTTTACTGGATGCCCAGGGCTGTGTGGTGAACTTGGCTAGAGTCCTGCAGGCCCTTGAGTTCACTGAGAGGCTTGGGCAAGCCTCTGAGCAAGGCCAAACCAATTTTCAGAGAAGCTTGGAGCAGAAGGACCGAAAAGAGCCTGGCTCCCCCTCCACAATTCATTACACAGGGGGAAACCGACCTGTGGATCCTGACAGGGTCACACCTACCTAGGCTGCGAGTACAGAGCTGTGTGCTGGAGTGGAGGAGGGGCTTCCAGAGCCAGGGGAACCTGCCCCAGACGCTCACCCTCACTTGACCCCATGCCCCCTTCACGGCCTCAATTGTCTCCCTCCCCAGAGCTCACCTGGATGCCCAAAGATCACCAGTCAGGTTGGGAGCTAGAGTTCATGTCCCAGCCTCAGGGGATCCCCCAAAGCCCCTCTCCATGATTCCTCCCCTTCTTTATCTGAGGGACCCTGAAGAGACACACACACACACACACACACACACACACACACACACACACACACACACACGAGCACGTGCGCACAGGCACGCACCCGCGCAGATACACACACGTAAACACATATACATACACATGCAGATACTCAAATACACACAAACACATGCACATATGTGGATACACATACACACAGTGACACACACTGTAGACTTCTTTCTTTACTACTTACTATTTGCCTAATTCTGGCTCAAAAAAGAATTTTTTTAGTTGAGACAATGTCTCACTAATTGGCTCTGGCTGTCCTGGAACTTTCTATTTAGACCAGGCTAAGCCAGATGTGGTGGTTCACACCTTTAATTCTAGCTCTCAGGAGGCAGAGGCAGACGAATCCCTGCGAGTTCAGGGCCAGTCTGGTCTATCAATTGAGTTCCAGGACAGTCAGGGCTGTTACGCAGAGAAACCCTGTCTCAGAAAAAAAAAAAATGTTAGACCAGGTTAGCCTCAAACTCAGAGAGGCTTGCCTACCTCTGCCTCCCAAGTGCTGATATTTAAAGTGTGTTCTACCATGCCTGGCCTCTAACTCAGTTTTTGGAATTCACACTCTCTCGTGGCTCCTTCCTGCCACAAGGAAGGAACGCTGCACTGTCCTTACTCCTAAGGACACCACACAGTCCCACCTTAGCAACTCGCCACCAACTTCCTGGAAGCACTGCCCTGCTCCTGCTTGGCCACACCCTTCCAAGGATGCACCTGCCCCTTTCTGTAGACAGCCCCCTGCTGGCCTGGGCTGGCAGGGCATCTGTTCTCAGGGTGATGTACTCTCCTAGGCTCCGTCCCAGGATTCAGCCCCATCCTGCCCTGACAGATAGCTCTTCAAACTCCACGTCCAAGACCTTCCCCCTGGGGTCTTGTCTCTGGAATCGGTGACAAAACCTTGTCATGGTTCTAGGCTGAAACTCCCTCAAGAATGAACCTGGATATGTCCTGAATGACACATGGGACACAAGAGCCACATAAGGGGTGGGTGGCACATTGATGACCTATCTGGCTGCCCCTCAGGCTGGGTTCACAGAGTCTCCTAGAGCTGGGATAGGAGAAAACTGAACTCCGAGTCCCCCTGGTTAGCAATAGGGAGAGGAGTCTGCTTAGATCCTAACCAAGCCCCACACCAATCTAAACACAAGCATCATTTCCCTGGAGAAGCCTTTCCAGTTGCTCTTGTGGTGTGGCTCATCCTGTGGGGCAAGGCCTGTTCCCTTCCTATAGATCGTCAGATATAAAAGCCTCTTACCCACACCAGAGCCTTCACAGGTGTCACTTTTTCTCCCAGAACCCATTTCTGTCCCTGTTTTTATTCCAGATCCCTCTCTGCCTCTTCTAGCTGACCAGAGACCTCCAACCCTCAGAGCCTAGTTTTCCTCTCCCAGGCTACCCTGCTGGATGGTCCAGCCTGCACTCACACCTGCCCTGCTGGATGGTCCAGCCTGTACTCACACCTGCCCTGCTGGATGGTCCAGCCTGCACTCACACCTGCCCTGCTGGATGGTCCAGCCTGCACTCACACCTGCCCTGCTGGATGGTCCAGCCTGCACTCACACCTGCCCTGCTGGATGGTCCAGCCTGCACTCACACCCGTCTCGCAGAGTTGACAGCTCCACCACGGGGATTTGCATGCACGTAGCCTGTACAGCATGGAATCGCTTGATTGTCAACCCCGTCTTACACACGGAAGCAAGGCTCTGTGTCCCAGGCCAAGTATCTAGTCTGTGCTGGGAAGGGCTTTCCCAGACCAGAGTTCCACAAGAACAGCCGTTACAAATGTGGTTTAAATGGAAACCAGCCTGGGAGCTGTGCCCCTCCCCCAACCAGTTCTGGATGGAGGCTATGCATCCCCTTTCATGCTGTTTATTCTTTTGAACAAATTGTGAGTTTTACAAGACAGTCAAAGTCTGTGGTGGCAAACACATGTTCCCATGGTGAGTGTCATTTGGCTCACGAAACAAGGACTATGAGAGCAGCAGGCGGCCACCCAGCCCCCACCCCCTTCCCCGAGAGGCTCACATCTTGCTGCACCAAAGGCCACCTCAGGAAGAAGCTGTCTCCACCTCAGTGTCGATTTCACATCCCCAGACCCCACACTCACAGCTCTGTGGAAGCTAGAGCCGAAAGCCTGGGGGGGGGGGACAGTGCCACCTCATAGTGAGAAGGGAACAGGTGTACAGGGAGAGGTGTCCAGCCCAAGGCCACTCTGCTGGGAACTTGAGCTCTGGCCTCTCAGCTTCAAAGCTGGGGTCTCTCTCTTCCACCATCTGAGCTTTTCAGGTCAAAGCAGCAGCCCCTCGTGCCTGGCCCACTGTCCTAAAGGAGCCTGGGTCTCCTGGAAGCTGGAGCACTGCATTCCCAGCTTGGCGCTGTGCCCTGGGAATTCACTCACCTCTCAGGCCTCAGTTTCCCCTCTGGAGAACAAGGGGAACAAAAGACCCTGAACTCCAGAGTCTCCGGTGTTTCCAAGCAACGAGCACACTTCGGGCACCCCAAGTTACCAGGCCACCCCACTCTGAAGGAATGAGTCTCCTCAGAGGTCGTCTCTGCCTGTGTCACAGTTACCCTCAGACATACTCAGGGTAGTTTTAGTCCAAGCGCATTCCCCAGTCAGAACCAAGTTTAAGACTGAGGAAACAGGAGCCCACTACACACAGCAAAGTCTCAAATATGCCGCCGCCTCTGTGCTCCGAGGGATGAACGTGGGCGACCAGTTTGTCATGCAGTCAACCCTGTGTCGTAGCACCGTCTCCTCAGTATCTGCTAGAGGCCTCTTTGCCTCACCCTCCCTAAGACCCTCAGCAAGACATTCCCACAGACTCATCCCCACCCTCTCCCGGAGCTCCTCCCTGAGATCAGACTTGACAGTCTGGGGGCTCATTAGGCCTGCTCCTAGGCGGGTAGAAAAGGTGTCTTAAGATGACTGTGCCGAAATTGGGGTGATAAGAAGGGCAACAACAACACCCAAGATACCAGGAGAGAGTGGGCACAAAGGCCCAGCCAGGGGAGGGGCTGCGAAGGGGCAGAGAAGGCCTCGGTGTCCTGCACGGTGGCGGGAGGGGGGATGGGAGGGGGTGATAGGGATAGCATGCTCTCCCCCCACCCCCAGCCAAGCCTGCACACTGTGGGAGTTCTGGTGAGAGAGTGTAAGAGCCCTGGGGTCCTCAACAGGAAGTCAGTTGCCACCCACACAGCGTGTGAGCAGCGTCCCCTTCCAAGGAAATGTTGGCTCCAAAGACTGCAGCCCAAAACAACTTTTTAAGACTCTTTAGGAATACGAGCAGATGTGCAGAAATCTACAAAAGCAAGTGTGTGAGGCCCCCAGAGTCAGGGTGCTGGACGCCATGCATCAGGAAGTGCGAGCAGGACGGAGAGCCACAGGGAGGTCACGGTCAAGGACCAGGCATCGTCTGGGCTTTAGGTTGATAGGTGCTCAGCACACATAAAGACATGAAAAGGGAGCCGTGTTCCCTAGTGCACAGACCGGGCAGTTCAGACGGTTCAGAACAGGGTGGGGCTGGGGGCGGGTCTAAATGGAGACCAAACCATGGGGGTTTAAGGAAGGTATTTGATCCATTTACAAAGGCTATCCTGACTGTGTGGAGAGTGAGGTTGGTGGAGGTAGGGACAAGAGCTCTGTCTTGCCCTGCTGATTTAGGGGACCCCACCTTTACATCACACACACAAAGCCATTCTCCATGATATTCTGTGTCCTGAAGGCTGATCTCTAGGGACAGCAGGACCTTTACTCTCTGGCTTTCACTAGAAGACATGAGGGCAAATTTGGGGATGTCTCCTCTAAGACAGATCCATGGCTGTACCTATACCAACTGCCACCAAGCAAGAGAAAGGGAAGGCACAGTAAATGCTAAGGGATCTCTTTGGATCCTAGATGCTGTATAGACCACACCAAGCACGGCCCTGGCTCATCATAAAGCTGCTAGTTTTCAGTGAGCTCACGTTAGGTCAAACTATGATGCCAGCTGTCCTGTCCAAGAGTTTTATAAAAGATCAGATCCAATGGAGAATGTCTGGAAAGAAGTTTAAAGTAGAACCTGGGGCCATTTCCCTCAGAATGGAGGCACAGATCTCTGAGGTTTTGGAGCTCACCCTGGCCTCTTCTGCATTGAAAAACTACTGGGCTGGCCACATGGCCCTGTCACAGACTGATACCCATCTAGAGAACCTAAATGGCCGTGACCCAGGTTGCTGGCTGACTGAGTTCCTGTTGCCTACCTACCCTGCTGCGTCTCTGGTCCTGAACCCCATGACCATGTCCAGGGACTCCTTGGGCTCCTGGTTTCCATAAGGCTCAGCATGCAGAGTCATGGCTAGAGACTGGAGGTGGCAGAGGCAGCATCACTTCCTCCAGCTCTCTTCCTGCAGGACCCGCTGAGGTCACTGCCACTTCCACACCACCCACACACAACAGGCCCTCCAGGGCTTTCGCCACTGCGCTCTTCCTGAGAGTTCCCTACTCCCCGCTAGGTCTTTTTAATAGTTCTTTGACTAACCCCACGGGAGCAGCTTAATTTGACTGTACTCCACAGTTCCTGCTGGGACCCAGCATGGTGTAAAGAGGGCTGAAGGGGTCCTCCAATACATGGCCCCAGAGTGCAAGGACCTGTGAGTCCTCCCCTTGAGCCTTGAGTCCCAGTGTGATGGAACACCCACTTCAATTATTTCCTCAGACTGTCATGGCAGACTAGAGAGACTGGCTGGCTGGCTGGCTTTGATGAAGCAGCTGCTATGATGAGGCCACCAGGCAAGGACCAGACAGTAGCCTCTAAGAGTTGGGAATGACTCCCAGCTGGCTGCCAGCAGGAAATTGGGACTTCCGGCTACAAGGATCAGCCATGAACTTGAATGGACTTGGAAAAGGATGCCATCCTTACTGGGATAGCTGCTTAGCTGACATCTTGATTTTGGCTAAGCTAAGGCCCAGGACAATGAATGAACCCAGGCAGACTTTCACCCAGTTCCTGGTAATTATAAAGAGACCGAGATAATAAATCATTGGTTTAAGTCACCATGCTGCTAGTCATTTGTTAAGCAACAATAGTAGCTAATACACTGGGTTTTATCTGTTCCTCTAAATCACAGCATCCACCCTGCAGACTATCTCTACTGCTAAGTCAGGACACTGAGTCAGGACACCATCTCCAGCATTCAACGATGGGACCAAAAGGCACAGGCCAACTGTGCAGAGTCAGGACGCCATCTCCAGCATTTGAAACATGGCACAGGGCAACAGTGAGGCTGCTCGGCCTGGACTCTGCTCCTGCTGCTTTCTAGTCTCTTCCAAGGAATTCCCTTCAGCTAGTTAACAGAAGAAAACCCTCAGGGAGACTGGTGTCACAATGGGTGTGAGGCTATGCTAGCACTTGCCAAAAGGACTGGCCCTCCCCTCAGGGCCTGCACCCAAAGACAATGAAGAGCTTTGCTCCCTCTGAGCAAAGCTTCCCCTGATGGTCCACTTGAGTGGAAGGAGACCAATTCATGGTCAGGGGGTTCTGAGTGGCCAGGAACTTGGACAAAAGGAGATTGGAAAGCTGGTGGCAAATAAGTAGGCAGATAGATTGACCTCTCCATGGGGTCGCAGTGCAAGAAGTCCCTCATGTCTCAAGTCTTCTTGTAGCAGAGACTGTTGGAAACTAATTGGGAAAATGAGAACAACCATTCTGTTGGGTGTCAGTCAACCCCTCCCCGCTAGTTCTCTCCAGGTCTGATGAACTCATGAATACCCATGAGAGCAAGGGAGGGGGCTCACTCTTCATGGGTTGCTATAACAAAATGCTTCACGCTGGAATGTCTTAAACAACATGTTAGCTCATTCAAAGGCTTCTTGTTCCTTGGTGACCTCTATCTTACTGTGGTTCTCATGACACCTTTGCTTTTGTTTTTACTTTTGAGACAGGGTCTCACTATGTAGCCCTGGCTGGACTGGAAGTCACTCTGTAGACCAGGTTGGCCTTGAGCGCAGAGATCCACCTGCCTCTGCTTCCTAAGTGCTGGGATTAAAGGTATGGGCCACCACACTTGGTTCTCATGACCCCTGTGTGCATAATGGGAGGCAAAGAAAGGGAGGAGAAAGAGAAAGGAGGAGGAACAGTGGAAGGAAAGAGGCCATTCTAGTGTCTTTTCTTACAAAGGCATTGATTCTACTAGATTTGGGCTTTTGTGTTTTTGTTTTTGTTTTTTTGTTTTGTTTTGTTTTGTTTTTGTTTTTCGAGACAGGGTTTCTCTGTGGCTTTGGAGGCTGTCCTGGAACTAGCTCTTGTAGACCAGGCTGGTCTCGAACTCACAGAAATCCTCCTGCCTCTGCCTCCCGAGTGCTGAGGTTAAAGGCGTGCGCCACCACCGCCAGTTGGGCCTGCTCTTATGACCTCGTATATCCTTAGTTACTTCCTTAGTGTCGTCCTGACCCCTATCTCCATTGCTCTCAGGAAACCAGTGACAGCCAGCTGATTATACCATGAGCTTTCCACCACAAGGTGGCAGCAATTAGTTCTCTTGGTCTCTCGATAGGGCTTCTGGGCCAGAGACTTCTGCCAATGTGGCCATCTGGAGCCCTACAGGATACCTTGTCTATCATCAACTGTAAGGCCTCTGACTCAGGAACTCAATTAATAGTGAGCAAAGCAGAGTTGCATCTGGTGGCGAGCCGAGGAGGAGAGCGGTATGGCCTGCTGAAAATGACTCCAGTCACTAGCTGGGAGACAGCTCCCTGTGCTGTAGGGACTTGCCTATAAGAAAGGCAGGTGTTTAAAACAAAGTCCAGTATCGTGTGGCACACACTATTTCCTCACAGCCCAGCCTCTAACTTACCTACTGTACAATTCCATGTATCACAGCCCCAGCCTCTAACTTACCTACCGTAGAATTCCATGTATCACAGCCCAGCCTCTAACTTACCTACCGTAGAATTCCATGTATCACAGCCCCAGCCTCTAACTTACCTACCGTAGAATTCCATGTATCACAGCCCCAGCCTCTAACTTACCTACCGTAGAATTCCATGTATCACAGCCCAGCCTCTAACTTACCTACCGTAGAATTCCATGTATCACAGCCCAGCCTCTAACTTACCTACTATAGAATTCCATGTATCACAGCCCAGCCTCTAACTTACCTACCGTAGAATTCCATGTATCACAGCCCAGCCTCTAACTTACTTACCGTAGAATTCCATGTATCACAGCCCCAGCCTCTAACTTACCTACCGTAGAATTCCATGTATCACAGCCCCAGCCTCTAACTTACCTACTATAGAATTCCATGTATCACAGCCCAGCCTCTAACTTACCTACTATAGAATTCCATGTATCACAGCCCAGCCTCTAACTTACCTACTATAGAATTCCATGTATCACAGCCCAGCCTCTAACTTACCTACTGTAGAATTCCATGTATCACAGCCCAGCCTCTAACTTACCTACTGTACAATTCCATGTATCACAGCCCAGCCTCTAACTTACCTACTGTACAATTCCATGTATCACAGCCCCAGCCTCTAACTTACCTACCGTAGAACTCCATGTATCACAGCCCCAGCCTCTAACTTACCTACTGTACAATTCCATGTATCACAGCCCAGCCTCTAACTTACCTACCGTAGAATTCCATGTATCACAGCCCAGCCTCTAACTTACCTACCGTAGAATTCCATGTATCACAGCCCAGCCTCTAACTTACCTACTGTACAATTCCATGTATCACAGCCCAGCCTCTAACTTACCTACCGTAGAATTTCATGGCTCCTGGTGCAGTCATACAGTTGAGTGGGCTTCACCACAGCCCAGCCTTTCTTTGTCCAATTATCCCCACTCGGGCATGGCAGGTTTTTCTGGCACTGTGCCCAGATGCCCTAGTGCCATCTTTGGAGTGCCCCTGCATTTTGTGTTTTTGCTTCCCACAGTCGCATCTGAATTCTCAGCAGGTACAGAATCTCCTCTGCCCACGAGTGACACAGTTTCAAGTCAGCTTCCCCTGCGGCTGCCTTGGCTCAGGCAGAGGCCAAGACCTCCTTTACTTCTTGCCCTCCTCTGCCCTGCCCCCATCCCAATCATATCTTTAGCATAGCACTTGCGCACGAAACCTCATCTTGGGTTTGTTTTTTTTTAAGATTTATTTATTTATTACAAACACAACACCCTGCCTCCAAGTACATCTACACATCAGAAGAGGGCACCAGATCTCATTACAGATGGTTGTGAGCCACCATGTGGTTGCTGGGAATTGAACTCATGACCTCTGGAAGAGCAGTCAGTGCTCTTAACCTCTGAGCCATCTCTCCAGCCCTAGGGGTTGCTTTTGAGGACCAGCCCAAGACAATAGCCTTGGGTTTAGGAGGTGTGGTTTGAAAGAAAATGCCCCCCATAGGGAATGGCACTATTAGAGGGTGTGACCTTGTTGGAGGAAGTGTGTCGCTGTGGGAGTGGACTTTGAGGTCCCCTGTGCCCAAGCTACATCCAGTGTCAGAGTTGGTCCTGCTGCCTTCGGATCAAGATGTAGAACTCTCAGCTCCTTCAGCACCATGTCTGCCTGCATGCTGCCATGACGAAAATGGGCTAAACCTCTGAACTGTAAGTCAGCCTGAATTAGTG
This sequence comes from Mesocricetus auratus, assembly GCF_017639785.1. NCBI lineage: Eukaryota > Metazoa > Chordata > Mammalia > Rodentia > Cricetidae > Mesocricetus > Mesocricetus auratus. Next base: position 31,505,993 of record NW_024429197.1, on the reverse strand, counting down.
TTTTCCTTTATAAGAGTTCCAGGGTCTCTTGCATGGAAGAGCAGTTGTAATTCCACTAAATTAGAAATGAAGGCTACATTCTGTCTGTGCTCAGTATCTTGTCCTGACGGACAAGGAGTAGCCACAGGGCTAGGTGAATGGTCCTGGTCACCAGGGAGGAACTGGGCTCAGCTAAACACTAGGGAAAGAAGAACTCTTCATGAGCCGGGCCCTGTGAGGTCAGGGAGAGGGGCTCTCATATCAGATAATAGTCCTCAGCGAGAGCAGCAAAGATGGGGTAACCTCGGGCCTGGCAGGAAGAACCCAGGCACCTGTGAGTGTAGAACTACCCCAACTGGGGAGCCTGGAGGCTTCGAGAAGAAGAAAGTAGTGGTTACTCATCCTGTCTTGTCCGTCAGCTACAGACATGGTGACTACATACAGCCAATATGTCAGCTCCACAGATGGACTGCTCTCACCCACCCCTGCCATCTGGCTCAGGCTCTAGACCAGGCTGAGTGGGAAAGGGACTCAAGTGATATTGCCCTAAAATGACACCATGTGCACGGGCTTTGTGGCCCGTTCCCTAACACTTTGGAGATGCCTGGATGTCTTTCAGACACGCAGTTAGACAGACTCAGCTGACGAAAGCAACACAGGGTAGTCTAGGCTAGCCCCTGTGCTAGGTGTGGAGGAGTTTGGCTTCCTTTCTATTGCTGTGGTGAAACACTGACCCAAACAGCCTGGGGAGGAAAGGGCTTGTCTGCTTCCATTTCGGGTCAGGACCCATCACCGAGGGAAGTCAGGGCTGGACCTCAAGCAAGAACTGACACAGAAAGCACGCAGGAGCAGCTTCCTGGCTCACTCCTGCTTTCTTACACAGCCCAGGCCCACGGGTACCGCCCACAGGGGGCTGGGCCCTCCTGCATCAATCAGCCATCAAGAAAACGCCCGCAGATGTGCCCAAGGCCATCCGAGAGCGGTGACTCTTCGGCTGAGGTGTCCTCCTCTCGTGCGCTCTAGACTGTGTGGACAGCTGATGCCGCCTCACATTGCTGCGATGAACACCATGACCAAAAGCAAGTCGGGGAGGAAAGGGCTTGTTTAACTTACACTTCCACATCACAGCCATCGCTGAAGGACGTCAGGCCGCTGAAGGACGTCAGGCCAGGAACTCGCGCAGGCCTGGATCCTGGAGGCAGGAGTCGATGCAGAGGCCATGGAGCGGTGCTGCTTACTGGCTTGCTCAGCCCGCTATCTTATAGAACCCTGCATCACCTGCCCAGGGCTAGCACCACCTGCCCAGGGCTAGCACCACCCACCGTGGGCTGGGCTCTCCTCCCTTATTAAGAAAATACCCCACAGCTGGCTCATACAGGGGCACGTTCCCAATTGAGAGTCCCTCTTTTCTCAGCTTGTGTCAGACTGACATAAAATGAGACGGCACTAAGATAAGAAATAAGGACATGAATCTGAGTAAGCTGCCCAGAGAAACGACATCCGTGAAAGGTGGGGGCGTCTAGAACCCGATTGGATGCCCACAGTCCAGGGAAGGCAGACCAGGCACAAGGCAGAAATCACTGGGGACCATGCCAGCTGGAGGCTTAGAGCAGTGGCTCTCAACCTCCCTAATGCTGCCACCCTTTAACACAGTTCCTCACGTGGTGACACCAGCCATAACATTATGTCCATTGCTACTGTTATGGATCTTAATGTAAACATCTGTATTTTCCAATAGTCTTAGGCAACCCCTGTGAAAGGGTCATTTGACCTTCCCCACCCCCACCCCCACCCCCAAATGGGATTGCAACCCACAGAACCGCTGGCCTAGATGAATGTGTACAAATGAAAGGACACAGGGCGATGTTGTTGGTAACCCCAAAGTGTAGGTTAGATGTGACCCTCACGTGCCAGGAGCCCAAGAGGAGACACAAACAATGGCTTCCTGGGGAGAGACACTCGAGGTACACCTGACAGCAGGGGAGAGAGGCTGGCTCCTGAGAAGAGGCTCCATTCAGTGAAGAGGTCGAGGGGAGGGCCATCTGGATTTAAACGGTAAGGCACTTCGAGAGAAATGCTTGGGGGCATCTAGGGAAATACTAATGCAACAGAGCCAAGCATGGAGACACCTGCAGTGGTCAGCTGGGCCGGGCTAGGAGGCTTCGCAGGCCATCATGGCAGACGGAAGGAGTTTTATATGCGGCTAACTCAGCCCTAGGTAATAGGAAGCTGGTGTGGGTGACACACATCCGTCTTGTCCTAAGAGCCCAGCACAAGGCCTGGTACATTGTAGACGCCCAATAAATGTACTGACACTGTAAATGGAACATAGGCCCTGTCTGATGTTGCAGATGGTGGCTGACATCACTCCATGACTGATGTGACTATGCCATGGTAGTAAAAAATTCACTCCAAATTGGAAAAAAAAAGTCCAAGAGCCAGATGTAGAGAAACACTGACTTAATTAGTGGCTGACAACTGGAGTGGCAAGTTTCAAAGCCACGTACACTTCACACATCGGAATGAAGTGCAATGATCTCTCTTTTCCTCGAGGGCAGCTGTTGCTGAAGTGCTGGACAACACTGGGAGGCAAGTCAGTACTTGCCTGGTAACCAGACCGGACCTGAAGATGATGGTCTGTGAATGTTCGAAACAGCCAGGTCTACATGAGTGTTCCATGGGTGGATCTGGGGCCAAGACGAAGTAAAGAGAAAGAGAAAACAGAGAGAGATGGGGGAAGGAAGGAATGAATGCAGGGATGGAGAAGGGGAGAGGAAGGAGGGAGGAAAAGAGGGAGAGAGACAAAGGAAGAAAGAAAGAAGGAAGGAAAGAAAGGAGGAAAGGAAGAGAGAGCCAGCAAACAGATTTTCTGATTCTCATTTTTGAAAGAAAAAGATGAAGAAGAAACACCACCCAGCAGTTAATGGTTCACAGGCCAGTGCCTGTGCTAGCTCAAATGCAAAAGCTGACATGATAAAATGTCCGTGTCCTGTGATCTGCTGTTAATAAAATATAGCACAAAGGCACAGAGGAGTTTTACATCTGCTGGCAGGATGCTGCTCAGCCTGGGGATGCGTCTGCAGGCCACCTACCCTATGGCTGGCTCCAGAGCGCAGCGGTGGAACCCAGTGCTGGGCCCAGCGAGGCTGTGTGAAGGGAGTGGGAAACCCCAGGAAGGAAAGCTGGGCCCGGGGCTTGCCAGATTCCCTTTGTAGCCCAGACTGGCTGGCTACCACCAGCCTAGGGTTGCTGGAGGCAAAGGGGTCAGCGCGGTGGCCCTCCCGGAAGAAACCACTAACAAATTAAGTTATCTGCAAAAATAAAAGATTAGAAACAAGTAGGAGACTGGTCACATGCACTACGAAAATTCTATTCAATTAAATACTATACAGAAAAAGAGAAAAAAATACTACACAAATGGTAAGAAAGAAGAAGCTAGCCGGGCGTTGGTGGCGCACGCCTTTAATCCCAGCACTCGGGAGGCAGAGGCAGGAGGATCTCTGTGAGTTCGAGGCCAGCCTGGTCTACAGAGTGAGTTCCAGGACAGACAGGGCTACACAGAGAAACCCTGCATCAAAAAACAAAAACAAAAAGAATGAAGAAACTATGCAGCTCTCTGAGCTCCGATACAAAAGGTAACGACTAGAATTCAGGGGAATGAAAGGCTCTGCCAAAAAGAATTGTCTTGTTTGTCACTAACCTCTACCTGTAAGCCACTGCTTCCTTCAATGATGCAAGGAAGTCATAAGTCCAAGATGATTAAGTGTGACCTGGTCATGGATAGAAGTCTTAGACATTCTCAGCTCACCTTACACTGTTGTGAGTATCTGAGGGAAGTCATTGCAGCTGTACTTTTAAGGTATTACTAGCAAACCGCTACTAAGTCTTGTTATTGGTGTGTTAGTCCAGAAGTACACGTAGGTACGTCTCTGTTTTGACAGGTGTATGAAACGTCACTGGTTTCCTCTGTAACCTCATGAGTGGTTTTTTTTTTCCATAAGTGCTGCTGTGAGAGAGGCTTTGTTAATGACCTCACCAACGGACAAATGTCCATGACACAGGAGCACAGTGGCATGGAAAATCAGTGTCAATCTTCTGCTACTGTGCATGGTTAAGAAAAGGATCCCAGCTGGGCGTGTTGGCATACACCTGCAGCCCCAGAACTATGGAGGTGAGGGCAGGAGGCCCAGGAGTCTAAGGTCATCTTTGATTAGAGACTTCAGGGTCAACCTGGGCTATGTGAGACCCTGTCTCAAAAGTGAAAGAAAAAGAGAAGGGAGATGGAGAGTGAAGATGACCAAATGTGCCTGGAACAGAACACAGAATCCCAAACAGGCCCTCAAATGTACTTGGCTTTCTACAAAGGCGTAAGATGCCATGGAAGAGACTAGAGCAATTAGACATCCACATACCCCAAACCAAACCCTTTCCTTCAGCTAAATGGGCTCAGACATGAAGCGTGAAGCTGCCCACGAGCAAACTGGGCAGCACACCATCGGCGTGGTACTGCTTCACAACGCCATGGGAGGGAAGCTGGTCAGGGGTGTACAGACGGTCCCCCGAGTTATCCCTCACAGTTGCGAAGACCCTGAAAATATCCTCATGCCAAAGAGGAAAACCTGCGCATGTTCAAGCCATGCCCAGAACGAGACAGGAAGGAGGGCGGCAAGGGAGGTCCCAGTCCTACCTTAAACTTTTACTACTTTTAGGTGTTGCCTAAACTTACAACTAATCATTTTTAAAGTATCCTGGAGAGGACTGGATATGGCTTGGTGGGCAGAACCTGAGGGCTTGCGTGAGCTTCGTGGAGATTCCTAAAAGTGGTTCATGTCACGTGTACATGTAACTGACATCAGACACACACTGTAATAACAACTGCCTGGAGAACATGAAGAAATGACACAGGGAACATTAACAAAAAGCAAAACCGTTTTCTATAGCAGAGTCTAACAGTGAGCGTCTGTAATCCCAGCCCTGAGGGGCTGGAGCAGGAGGATTTTAAGTTTGAACTAAAACTGGTCTGCATAGTGAAATACTGTCTCAAAAACGCAGACAGACAGACAGGCAAACAGACACAAAACTGTTTCTTAGGTTACATTTGAACTGGAAGCATTCATATTGAAAATTTGCCTCATCTACCTTAAATTATTAATCACTTGTTTTAAAAAGTCATGTTTTACATGAGTTTGGAAGTCGTCTCTCTCCAGGTGTGTTTACTTATCTTCATTCATGCTTCTGTGTGTATGCCTGCCGAGTTTACACGCGCCACATACATACATGCAGGCGTTCACGAGGCCGGGGGTGCTGGAGCCCTCGGAATTGGAGTTGTAGGTGAGCTGTGAGACACCTGTGAGTGCTGGGAACCGAACTGGGTGCTCTGCAAGAGCTGTAAGCACTCTTAACTGCTGAGCCATCCTTCCAACCCGTTTGGAGTTTTCTAAAATTATTTATTCCTGTGTAAAAACCTGTGCTAATCATCGCATCGCTTGCTGACAGCCATTGACACCTGGCCGCTGAGCATCAAAGCACTGGAGGAGGGCTACCACATCGCCCCAAGATTCTCAGTGGTCACCCCGAGAAGCAAGAAGGAGGGCACAGTGCAGTTAGGCACTTGGTTTTGAACTCGGGTGGAATTGGAAATTAATCCACTCTCCCCTCGCAGACATTACGGCTAAGGACAGGAACTCACCTGCATAGGCCTCCGTTTTTGTCGTCTGTAATTTGGCTTTAGTGCCTCCCAGGAGAGGATCATGGAGGATCACATAGATCACAGGGGCTCATAGTTTTGATTTTTCAGTGAAATCTCTTATCTCCGAGGGCTGCTTCAACAACCGCGCCCCAGAATTCCCCCAATTCTTTGAGTTACACGGAGTGAGCCCCACCAAGGCAGAGACTGTTGGTAGGCAACAAACCCCGCCTCTAGTTACGACCCGGCTCGCCCTCCCGTGGCCGCATCCTGCTACTGCATCCGACGCCCAAGAAGGTTGATGAGCCGGTATATTCTTGCTTAGAGTTAACTGAGTGGCAGCCTGACCTCTGGACCCAGATCTCATTCCACATCGTTCTGCTTAAGTCTGGCCCCTTTATTCCCATTCCAGCGACTGTTCTGGGTAGCAAGGCAGAGAAAGGTAGCCAGGCGGGCAGCAGGTCACAGTGAAAATGTCAGTTCTTATTCAGTGGTTTGGAGCCAGGCTAGCTTGCAAGGAAGGCAGTAACTTGTGCTACTGCTGGACCAGCGGGGTATTCAAGGAACGAATATTGTACTGTCCAGAAGGCTTCAGGGTGTACGTATCCCCCACTTCTAGAGAGCTATGACTGTGGTAGGCCTCACAGAATTAATAAAGGGCAGCTTCAGACTGACAATCGACAGGAGGTGAGCCTCCTACCTCAAACCAGTGAGGGGGTAGCATCACAACAGGCTGCCCACCTCACTTGGTACCCCAAAATCAAAAGATGTTGAGCCATCTCTGGATCATGGAGTAACAGACCCAGTTAACTGAGAAACTCTCCTAAATTCCTGGGCACCTGTGGACAGGAACCCTTACAGAAGGGACTTTCTCAGAAAGCTAATACCCTGCTGCATCTGACCTAGGACCTAAAAAAAAATGCTTGGACTCTTGTGTATTCTTGGACATAGACAACTGTGTGGTCAGAGTGCTCTCCTGGGTACCAGCCCTGTCCTTACCCCAGGATCCTTCACTCCAGGCCCCTCCTTCCTGGCCCCCATGGGGGTTACTTACCTACTCATTCTAGCACCTCAGGTAAACTAGGCTTTCTCTAGCCATCCCCTGCCCATCTCTGTGCCTGGTACTAGAGCCATTTAGACACTGCTAGGTCCAAATTCGCTAACAAAGGCTTTCATTTTTCTTCAGAACCAGAGCCTCACACGTTGGGCAATCACTCCCCAGTGCGTTTTATCTGCAACAGGGTCGCTTTGCAGAAGGAACAGGTGTTGGGAGAGGAAAAACGGCTCAGGCTCCTTATAGCAGAATAGGATTGAGTTCTGTTTTTAACCATGTTCCTCCGCTGAGACCATAAAAGGAGCTAGAGCAGGGGAGGATAGGCTAGACATTTCAAAAACATTTAGATCTATCCCTTAAGCTCTCGCTGCTCATGATGGCAGTGGGGAGGCTGAGGCTGGAGGGTCCCCAGTGTGAAGCTTCCTGGGGCACTTAGACTACGGAAATGTAGCCTGCTTCAGACCATCTCACTTGACTCCTAAGGCCAAGAGCAACAGAGGCAGGCCAGGGGGATTCGTCTCAGCGCTCGTGAACCCTGAACCCAGACACCCCAAGTTCCCCAGCCAGGCTCTGGCCCCAAAGTCTTCTGTGAGAATTAAACAGAGAAGCCTTCCACAAGGGTTTCTGATGCTCGCTTTATTCAACGCTTAACTGTCCTCAGAGAACAAGCCACCATTTTATGCTCCGAGAACTGCTTCAGTGCCTATGAGTTTCCTACCCTAAAAGCATTCAACGCTAAAACCAAAAACTTTAAATGAGAAAGGAGCCTGCCATTGCTTAAACTTCAGAGTGAAGTGGCCCAGTCGCGGGCGTTCACTAGCTGGACAAGGACAAGGGCGACGGCTGAGCAAAGGAGGGGTGCTGCAGGACCTGCTGTCAACACCCCAGTCCCTGGCTCCAGCCCTGTGTAGGCTGAAAGCCTTAATGTCTGGTGCCCAGCCCTGGGGATCGGACAAAGTGGGCAGAAGGCTGAAATGGATAGTGCCTTCTGTCCTGTGTGAGGCTGGGGAAATCAGAGGCCACCTGTAGAGGTGAATTTCATAAGTGGCATGGCCCAGGATGGTTAAATTCATTCCCAAACTTGTGTTTCCCCAGCCCCCACTCTTCAAAGGCCCTGCCCGACCCGAACACTGTCTCCCTTCACACACCACTTCAACACCCAGACAGGGTCCAGAGAACCCTAGAAACCAAATGCCTCCTCCTGTCTTGAAATCAGAATTAGCTGCCATTTTATCCCTATCAATATCTTTCCTCGCTATAAAACATGAACACAGGCGAGAACAATAATTGCTGTCGTATATGCCCCTCCCCATCCAGTGGCCCTTGAGGAGGCCTGCAGCTTAGTTGGACTGCTCCTGGGAAGTGTGCTCCTGGGGGGAGTGCTCCTGGGGGGAGTGCTGGCTGGACTCTCTGGGGCCTGCTGCATCCTGAGCATCTGCAAAGGACAAAGAAAGCAGCCGGTTTAGAAAGAGGTTGAGTCTCCGGTTCTCAGATGCAGGTTTTCTACCAGGCCTCCTCTTGTTCCCAGGCCTCTGTGCAGAGTAGTAACTGCTGTCGTTTGCTGGGCAGAGACTGGCTTCCAGCCCTGGCCACATGGAACAGCCCTGGTCCCCATCCAGTCTGGTTCTTCATTGCTGCTTCTCCCAGCTATGGACGCCCTTCTGTAACAAGACCATCGCTGAACAGTAAGGGCAGCTAGTTTCATGAGTGCCTTGCTGGCTTCTGTTTAGTTTACCCTCAGAAGAGTCTCATGAGGCAGAGACCACTATTGTCCTCTTTGGCAGGTGCTGGACCTGAAGCGCCACAGAGAGCAGGAGTTTGTCCAAGGTCACATAGCCAGTGCAGGCAAGAACAAAGTGTCTGCTCAGTCTACCAGCCAGCGAGCTTCAAGCCACACTGCACCAGCCACGAGGCAAGTGTGTTATGGGCCTCAGTTTCCTTTTGAGTAAAACTGGATATCACCAGACTCACACAGTTCATTGGACAGTTTGGATATTTATATTAAAGAATTCTGAATTTGCCAACTTTTTCAAAATCATGGAAGCTCAGAAGAGTGAAAGGAATAAAGCCTTAGAAAGTCTAAAGCTGGGCTGAGAGGTGGCTCAGGGCTTAAGAACCGAGCATCTATGCTGGACCACTAACTGCCTGTAACGCCAGCTCCAGGGGACCTGATGCCCCCCCTCTTCTGGCCTCTTCCCACATGCAGCAAACATACATATTCAATCACACAAGTTAAAAAGAAAATAAAAAGAAACATTAAAGCCAAAGCCAAAAGAGCCCTCAAAAACAAAAGGAAGAAAAAAGAGAGAGAGAGAGAGAGAGAGAGAGAGAGAGAGAGAGAGAGAGAGAGAGAGAGAGAGAGAGAGAAGCACGATGGCTAGGAAGATGGGGATGGGGGGTTGGGGGGATGGGGGTCTCCTGATCCCTGCAGCCACTCTAGCCTAACTGATGAGCCCCAGGTCAATGACAATGAGACACCCTGTCTCAAAGGAGATGGACCATGTTCCTGAAGGTAACTCCCAAGGTTATTCTTTGCTCATGTAGTTGGATGCTCACCCGCCCCACACACATATACAAATATGCATGTACATATGCACACAAATAAAATATCAATTTTCTAAGAAATTAAAAACAAATTGCAAAGCCCTCATAACTCCCAAAGGCCTGCTGACCCTGTGAGGGCGGAAGTGCTATGAGGGGACACCGGAGGTTCCGTGCTCAGGTCTCCCAGGCAGCCGTGGCAAAGCTGCCAGGCAGACTCGCTAGCTCCTGTCATCCATCCCCTTGGGGGATGACAACGATGGTGTCTCCAGAGTGGCACCTCCAATGACTAGATCTGGGATCCTCTGATCTACTGAGCACACCGAGGTCACAATTCCCCCACACCTTGCCCACAGAGTTGTTAGAGAAATAGTACTGCATGAGATCAGACAGAGAAGCCCCTTCTAGTCCCTTCTGACCTCCTTGGTGTGTGCATATAGACTATGAGAGAGCCATGGGAAAGAGCTCAGCCCAGCCCCTCTCTCCACCCCAATTCAGATGACCTCCAGAGTCCTCCCAGCTCATCTGGAGGCGGGGCATTGGTCCCTTACTGGCATTCTCCTTGTCTGTATCGTACGTGATGGCCAGTGAGAAAGACGGTGGAGACGGAGGTGGGGGTGGCGGCGGCAGGTAGTGGAGAGCAGAGAGGTAGCCTGGCGGGAGGAACTGGGACTGCTGAGGCTGGGATGGTGGTGGCGGCGGCGGCGGCGATGAGCAGTAGGCCGGCTGGAGGTCTCCTGCTGGTTCTGACACCTGCATGGACACACAGACGGAGGGGGAAGACAGTGAGCCAGGCCGGCTGGTCAATCACCTCTTTTATTTCTCTAACGGGGTGGGGGATTGGCTCCCCATGAGGTAGTTACACTTCTGTGTACAGGGCACTTGGGACATGAGGTAGTTACACTTCTGTGTACAGGGCACTTGGGACAGGAGTAAAGCAAGCATCTGCTACATGAATTCAGGCAAGCAGGAACGCACATATCTTAGCTGAGCCCAGGACTTTCCCTAAGGGATTCTGGAGACCAGAACTCCCCAGGGTGCCGGGCTTAGAGGAAGGAGAATTACTCTAGGCTTGTCCAACCCCAGTGGCTGGGCTTTCTTAGGAAGAGTGAGTAGGCAGGGACAAGGACAGAGGGGGATGTTGCTGGGTGTGTCTCAGGCCTGTGGTGAGGATGGCAGCACATGAGTGAAAACCATCTGCTGACTCTCAGGGTGGATCCAGACGTGACAGGGGTGGGAAGGGGACTGTGAGCGTTCCAATCCCAAGCTCTCAGTCAAGCCTCTCCTTGGAACACACTTTCTGCCTGGGGCCAGCGTGACAGCTCAGCCCCAAATCTGGACTGGACTGACACCCTTCACACGAGTGTCCGGTAGGCCTGTCAGTCAGAGCCCTGCCCTGGATGCCAAGTCCAGGCTTCAGTGTGAGCAGACGGCTTCTGTGCTGCAGGCTCCACTCGGTCACAGCCTCTCTCCGTCTGCAGGCTGGAGGCACCTGCTCTCCTGGGCTGTAGTAAGGGGGCAAACGGAGCACCCACATCCCTCAGGTTGGGCAGTAAATGGTGCCATGAGAGTCAACAGCCAGGGTTTCTCTACCTGAGACACACTTGGGATAGCAGAAAACACCTGGACTTGAAGCACAGCATCCCTGGCGCCATAGCAACCAGCTACTGGTCCTGAATCCCAAGTCTTATTCATGAGACCTGTGGCACTGATACTCAGCAGAATCAAGGCTTTCTAGAAGCCTCGCTGCATGAGTCAAAGGTCATGGTCACCCCTGGGCTCCCAGTGCCTTTTGGTCTCCAACTGGGAGAAGCAGACACCAGAGCCCAGGCTCAGTGGTGGGGAATCACCTGCCTGTGTACTCCCAGAGACCCTCCCTTATGACAGCTGGCTCTCTGGGGGCTGAGGACCAGCGGAAGTGGTAGGGACAGCTGGGCTAAGGACAAATTTGGAAAGGAGTTGGGCTCCCACTTACCAAGCTGCCTCCATGGTAGGGGCTACAGGAGACGTGACGGAAGCTTCTTTGTTGAGGGATCCCCACAGCTGAGGACGCATCCTGGCCATCCAGAGGGAAGGGCTGGTAGGATGGCATGGGGACACAGGCAGGGCACTGCTTGAAAGGCTCTCTCTCAGGGTACCCAGCTCCTGCCACATGATCAGAGCTGAATCTCAGAGGATGCCCTAAGAAGACAGACAAAGAGAGAAATGTTGAGAACACAAATCTGAGGGATCAAGGTTTGCATTGCCCGGGTAACCATAAGATTGACATAGCCGGGGGCTGGAGAGATGGCTCAGAGGCTAAGAGCACTGGCTGCTCTTACAGAGGTCCTGAGTTCAATTCCCAGCAACCACATGGTGGTTCACAACCATCTACAATTCAGTCTGGTGCCCTCTTCTGGAATGTAGGCAGAACACTGTATATGTAATAAATAAATAAATCTTTAAAAAATGTTTTAAAAAAAGATTGACATAGCCAACTAAAGAGGTCTCACACCACACTGGGTTTCATCACACTTTTATACATGTATATATATTTTGATCATGTTCACTCCATGCCCTCTTATCTCCCCCCCCCCCCCCCGTTCTCACTGATACTTTCTCCATTTGTCCCCTTTCTACTTCAATGTCTCTTTGTGTTTGTGTGTGAACCAGAAAGATTAACGAGGGTTACTTACGGGAGGACACACCACTGAATAAAAAGTCTTTCTTCCTTGCTCAGCAACTAGTAATTGCAATTAGATACGCGTGGGGTTCTCATGAACCTAAACTTATGCAGGCTGCCATGAGTTAGCGACTACAACAGCTAAGTTACGCCCTCCGTGCTCCACCCTTCCCCTGGCTCTTTCCATCCCCTCTTCATGATGGGGACCTGGTGCAGATGGTAGAGGGATCCGAGCACTCATCTGTCACCTATCCTCAGCACTCTCACCACTTAGGAATCTATAGTAACCGCCACCCGATCCTAGCAGGCCACACTCATCTCACCTGCGCTGAGATGAGCCGTGCAATTCTCAGTTCCCGCCTTCACTTGATATTGTGTTGGAGAGGGACAATCGGCTTTGGCCAAAGCCTCTGTGTTCCACAGTGCTGTGCACCCTGGGGAGGGTGTATGGCGTCGGGTAGTGGTTCTCACTCACCACTGGACCCGGTTTGGATTTCTGTTCCTGCGGTGCGGGTGTGAGGCCGTTCCCACCCAGTCACTGGAGCAGCGTGTCTCCTGCTGGTTTTAACCTCACTGTCCTTGGATACCCGGCCACACTCCTTGGCTTTCACCCATCTGAAGACCTTTACAGATGTTGGATCCCAGCTGGCCCACCCATTACCAGACCTCTCTACACTGACTAGTAGGATACTTTGAAGGGCATTATCCTTCCCACAAGGACGGGATTCCAGAAGGCAAGGAAGGTGACTAATTCACTGTGACAAATACCCAGGGCAGTTTAAAGAAGGGATGACTTATTTAGGCTCACAGTTCAGGGCTGTTGGCACCACTGTGAGTCTTAGTGAGACAGAACATCCTGGCCCAAGACTGTGGTGAAGCCACGCTGCCCAGTTATTTCATCCAGGAAGCACTGAGAAAGAATGACCTGCTAACAAGCTTTTTCTGTCACCTTTCACCCTATCCAAGACCCAGGCTACGAGATGGTGACACCCACATTCAGGTCCTACCTCCCCGCTTAGTAAACTCTCTCTGGAAAAGCCTCCCAGATGCACCCCGAGCGGGGGCTTTCCTGGTCTAAGTGTTTCTCACCCATCAATCTGACTACTCAGTAGTCATCCTCAGGGCCAGCAAGACGGCTCAGCAGGTAACTGTACCTGCCTAACAGCCCGAGTTCCATCCCAGAGACCCAGGTGGTACAAGGAAAGAACCAACTCATCAAAGGTGTCCTCTGACTTCTACACACACACACACACACACACACACACACACACACACACACACACCCTCACAAACCCACCCACACCCACACATACCCACCCACACACACACACACACACATACACACACATACACACACATACATACATACACATACCCACACACACCCACACACATACACATATCCACCCCCACACACACATACCCACACATACACACACACACACACACACCCTCACAAACCCACCCACACCCACACATACCCACCCACACACACACACACACACATACACACACATACACACACATACATACATACACATACCCACACACACCCACACACATACACATATCCACCCCCACACACACATACCCACACATACACACATACACACACATACCCACACACACACACATACACACACACATACACACATACCCACACACACACATACACACATACACACACATACCCACACACACACACACATACACATATCCACCCCCCCACACACATACACACACACATACACACATACCCACATACCCACACATACACACACATACTCACACACACATACACACACATACTCACACACACATACCCACACACACACATACACACACATACCCACACATACACACACACAGATATACACACACATACCCACACACACACTCACTCACACACACATACCCACACACACACATATACACACACACAGACATACACACACATACCCACACACACACATACCCACACATACACACACACACAGACATACACACACACAGGCACACACACACACACACACACACACACACGCCGCGATTAGTCACAAAGCCTGCCTTCTCCCCATCTCTTCCTAGCACTTGTGCTCAGCACATTTTAAGTTCCTGTTCGTTGAGAGGTGGGACAAAGGTATGCTCTTATAGGATTGCTCTTTCACTGTCTTCCTCATCAAACAGCTAGTTCCTTGGGGAGAGAGATCCTTACAAAGTCACAGAAATGATAGCAGAACGTTGGCATCGATTTCTGAAAGTCTGGCACTGAGGGAAACTTGTCCAAGGTTAGACATGAGCAGCCTGCGAAGCCGAGACTCTCTGTCACAGGGGGAGTGCCAAAACCACATCTACCTCCCAGTGGGCCACTTTCCAGGCGCCTCAGATCTCCACTACTTGAAACTATTCTTTAGGGGCTGGAAGGATGGCTCAGTGATTTATAGCACCAGAGGACCCAGGTTCAATTCCCAGCACCCACATGGCAGCTCACAACAGTCTGTAATTCTAGTTCCAGGGGATCCGACACCCTCATACAGATAGACATGTGGACAAAACACCAGTGCACTACAAATAAATACATTATTTTAAAAAGGAAAATTTGGGCAAAACACCAATGCACCACAATTTTTCTTTCAAGACACGGTTTCTCTGTGTAGCTTTGGAGGCTGTCCTGGGACTAGCTCTGTAGACCAGGCTGGCCTCGCACTCAGAGATCCGCCTGGCTCTGCCTCCCCAGTGCTGAGATTAAAGGCGTGCGCCACCACCACCACCCGGCTATTAAAAAAGAAAAAGAAAAAAATCGTACTTTAATCGTGAAAGCAACACGGCATAAGAAACATTGTAATTTATGCACAAAGTGAGGCGAGGAAAAAGCCGCAACATCTTAGAGAACCAACGGAGCCCGCTGGCCAAGTAGCAGAAATGCTTGAGGCCCAACCACATCCGGTGAAACAGAAAAAGCGAGTACAGGTGCATCAGGCCAGACTCAGCGGTTCGGAGAAACTTCTAGACTCCGCCAGGCGAGAGGGGAGGGCACAGGCGCAGTCCCGAAAGCAAGTTCAAACCAGCGGCTCCCGCGGGAGAAAATGGCAGGCCGGGCACGCAGGCGCAGAGGGCCAGCTCGGGAGGGGGAGGGGACGGTGCGCCCGGTCTTCCCCAGAGGCCACGCTAACCCAGTCCGGCTGCCATTTTTACTTGCCAAAGTACAAAGGTGGAACACTGCATGCCCGGCGCAAAGCCCCCTGCACGGCCCGCCCTCTCCCGCCAGCCTGTCCCCACTGCCGTCGGAAGCCACCCACCCCGATCCTTGTCTGGGAACACGTTCCCCCTCTCCACCCCGGCACCGATCTGGGACGCCAGCTTAGAGCCGGAGGCTGCAGGCCCGGGGAACCCTCGGCTGCACGAGGCCGGCCTTACCGTAGTCGGTGAACGGCAGTCGCGGCACGGGCCGCATTGGCAGGAGCTGCTCGGGGCCGCAGGGCTCCGGCCTGGGCACCTGCGGGCTGAGCTGGGGCAGCCACGCGGGGGGACGGTCGGACGGGCCCCCGGGGCCTCCCAGGCCAGGCTGGAAGGAGCTGGGGCCCGGGTGGCCGCCTGGAACCAGCTGGAAGGCGTTCGGGCTTGGGCTCCGGGCCTGCGGGGGCCTCTCGAGGAAGTAGGCGGCCACGGGGCCTGGCCCGGAGCCTCCCGGAGCCACCCTGGGCAGTGGGCAAATGCTGGAGCTCGAGGAGGCAGCGGCCACCACAGGAGCCCCAGGAGGCAGCTGGGACCCCTGCTCCTCGGCAGCTTGGGTCTTGAGCACCTTCTGGGCAGCCATGATCTTCTGGCGCTCGGTGATCAGGTAGCACTTATCGCAGATGCACTGCTTCCAGCGGCACTTGCCCGCATGGCCCTTGACTGGCACCAGGTAGCCATGGTTCCGGCACCTCGAGCACTTGGGGGTGCGAAGCATCTTGTCGTCCAGCTTGGCAAGCTCTGCTTCCAGACACAGCCGCCACCTCCAGAAGCTGCAGAGCGAGTGAAGCAGGGATGAGCGGTGCCCCACAAGTCCCTGGTGCTGGGGATATTGGATACACTTGTAACAAAACAGTTCGCTGAATGTCCCCGGAACTGCAGTAGGGCTCTTAGATTTTCCCCTTTTTTCGGGGGTGCAAAAGTCACAGCATTTCTGTGTGTTGAGTACTGGGGTACTGGATAAATTAAAAATGGAATACTTATTGCATGTATCACATGTGGGTTATTTGAAGTCTCCGGCGCTTGAATTTTCAAACTTTCTGTTCCCGCCAAATTGTAACTGGAAAATAGTTTGAATTTTTTTTTAAAAAAAGGCGGACTACTCAACGGTTCAGAGTTTTAAAATTCGTGAGAAACAGAGCTGTTATAGTAAACCCATTCCATAGGAAAGTTCCAGAAGAGGCAATGTGTCTCCTCCCTGAGGCTGCTGTTTCTGCTATCGTCTTTCTCCTCTCTAGAAAGGAGCAGTCATGCTTTCAGAATATCCTTAAGAGCTTAGTGTTGTGTACTGGCTGCTTACAGGCATGCCCTTACAGAAATTCTGAGTTTTTGAGCCCTGTAGTGTCAGGAGTCGTATCTGAAAAATTCGTCCTTAATAATGTTCTAAAAAGCTGGGAGGTGGTGCATGCCTTTAATCCCAGCACTTGGGAGGCAGAAGTAGGCAGATCAGATCTCTGTGAGTTCGAGATGAGCCTGGTCTACAAGAGTGAGTTCCAGGACAGCCTCCAAAGCAATACAGAGAAACCCTGTCTGGAAAAAACAAAATAATAATAATAATAATGTTCTAAAATAGCCGATTGGTGATGGCATTCACCTTTAATCCCAGCACTCAGGAGGCAGAAGCAGGTGGGTCTCTGTGAGTTTGAGGCCAGCCTGATCTATAAAGTAAGTTCCAGGACAGCCAAACCAAAAAAAAAAAAAAAAAAAAAAAAAAAAGATTCTTCCTGAGACAGCTGCTGATCCAAAGTGGGACACACAGCAAGGTGTGTGCAGTCCTAGTTTGGGGTGGCTTGCACCTCCAGGATGGCATCTACACCCAGAAACTACAGATATTACAAGAAGCAACAGTTTGACAATTTGCTTGGCTAGTGACAAAGAACAGATTCAAGTCCAGTCACTGTCAGAGAAGGGAAGTGCCAAACTTTGCAGCGTAATTCCACCCAAAAGACAAAAATAGCAACACACACACACACACACACACAATCTCCATTTTAAAAAGTTAGCTTTTGTCTGTTTGAGACAAGGTCTCACTATATAGTTCTGACTGTCCAGGAACTTAATATATAGACCAGGTTGGTTTTGAACTCACATGGATCCGGGGACTCTGCCTCCAGAGTGCTGAGATTAAAGACATGTGCCACTACACCCTGGCCTTGGCTCTTCCCCCCCCCAAAAAGAATGTCTGTGGTGTCTTTCAAAGGGTTTTTAAAACTTAAAGACAGGCTATGCTTTAAATGGTAACTAGGCCAACTCAGAGGGCCAGAAACAGACTGGCTGTGTTGACAAGAGGGGGACTATATGTCCCTACACAGTGTAGATTCCCTGGTGCTCCCCCAAAGCCTTAAAATTTTTGAGGCAGAACTCGTACCCCATTGCGAAGCATTAATTAGGATCTGTCCTAGCTGCGGTCCTGCAGTGGCCATCCTGGCTGCTTAGTCTGGAACCTCAGCAGAAATCCCGCGGGGACATCGGCAGCCTCTGCCCATTGCCCTCTGGAGAACACGCTGCTGTGACCCTATGGGGAAAGCTCAGGTTCCTTTCTGGTGGGCTCGCTGGTCAGACTGCTTGCCCTCGGGGGCGATTTCAGTTCCCACCGGTCTGCACATTGGCGGTTCGCCTCCTTTATGGCGCCCTCGGCATGGTCCGTGTTCTGGAAGGTGGAAATCCAAAGCTGCGAGATCACTGCCTTTTACAACCACCACTTCAAAGGCCTGTCTGCTTTGAGAAGATCTACCCGAGACCGCTCGCTGGCTGTAGAAACTCATGAGCCTCAGAAAGGGTGACTTTATCTGATGTGGTGGCGCTGGCTGCAGCCACTGAACCTGGCAAGTCCCTGACCCAGATCGGGTAAGACCTGGCATTAAGTGGCCAGAGCCTCCTGGTGTGAGAATTTGGGCTGGGTTTGTTTGTTTGTTTTGGTGTTGCGCGGGGGGGGGGGATGTTGTTTGGCTCGTTTTTTGGTTTTTCGAGACAGGGTTTCACTGTGTAGCCCTGACTGTCCTGGGACTCTCTCTCTCTCTCTGTAGACCAGGCTGACCTCAAACTCACAGAGATCCCCCTGCCTCTGCCTCCGGAGTCCTGGGACGAAAGACTTGCGCCACCACCTCCTGGTGAGTCTGGATTGTTTTAATTCTCGTGAATTCAGTTATCTCCAATGCAATCCAAATCTTGGAAAGGCTGGCACAGCCTTCATGGGGTTTGTTTGTGCGGGGAATGGAACAAGGGCTCCTGCATGTCAGGCAAGGCATCCAACTATAACCGCGCCTTTCCTTTTCCTTCTTCCCTGCCTCCCTCCTTCCTTTTTTCTTTGAGTAGATTGTAGCGAAATTACCCGGCCTGCCCTGGAGCCGGCTCAGTAGTCCTGCCAGGCCCTGAGTTCCAGATCCAGCTCCCCCGTAGTTTTGACTACAGCCAGGTCCAGCTCCAAACATTAATCAGGGACACTACATTATTTTTAATTGGTTTTGATAAAAATTTGCAGCACTCTTGAGGGGTGTCGTCTGAAGTGTGTGTGTGTGGAGGGGTATCCTCTGAAGGGGGGATGGGGGACGGGGGAGGGGGAAGGGGGGATGGGGGGAGAGACGACGACGACACTAGTACCTAAGCTGAAAAGCTTTTGGCAGGATTGGCTCTGCTTAAGGAGATATTTGTGCTTGCTAGCTAGCTAACTTGTGGGTGATTTTCATTGCTCTGTTCTGAAATCTTTCTGGCAATGCCGGGGTAGAGCTGGCCTAGATTTTCCCCAGTCTCTGATTGCAGTGCTTTCTGGTATTTTCCCCCCTGCCTGGGGTCAGAAGTTGTTGCCTTTCTGAGCTCATTAGACTCCAGAGAGCTGAATGGGGGTTCAGAAAATCTTCGCTTGTTTGAAAAAAAAAGTAATACTCATCTTTGTAAGTAGGCAAAACCATGTTCCTTGGGCTATTTGTCACTTTGGGAATTTAATGGGTAGCTGGCACCATTTAAAGAGTCTATGTTTTAGCCAAGAGGTGGTGGCACACGCCTTTAATCCTAGCACTTGGGAGGCAGAGGCAGATGGATCTCTGAGATCGAGGCCAGCCTGGTCTACAGAGTGAGTTCCAGTAGAGCCAGGGCTACACAGAAAAGCCCTTTCTCAGAAAACCAAGGAAAAAAAAGAGGAGGAGCTGTCATGGTCTAAGTGTCCAGGCTTGTCTGCCCAGCCCCTAACACCTATGTTCACCTCAGATTTTAAACACAGGCCCCTTAGATAAAGGGCAGGAACTCTTTCTTCAACACCACCCAATTTCAAACTGTCTAATTTTTTCACTGACCTTTTTATTTAAAAATAATACTTAAAAATCATCGCTTCAGGGGCTCTGGTGTCAAGAACTGGTAGGGAAGTCTGTCCTTCGCAGGTGTGGACACTAGCCCTGGGGGCTCATTCACAGGTGTGGACACTAGCCCTGGGGGCTCATCCTTATGCACCAGACCAAAAAAAAAAGCTTTGGGGAACATGCGTGCTGGTGGCTTTTTGTCCCTAGGTTTAGCTGCTGCGGGGAACCCTGCCTCCCAAACTACAGCACGTTATAGCCTTCAGAGCTCTATGTGACACTGGACCCAGGAAGCCAAGTGGATTGTACCTTGAGGAAGGCAACATTATCTCTATTCCTCATTCAAGTGATGCCAGCTGATGGGAGGCAGCCTGCAAAGGCAGGACTCAGCTAATTTCAAACGGTGCCGAGGCTGAGCAGGCAGAATCCTGACTGCCAGCTGCATGATGCTACTCGAGACAGTTTGAGCTAGACGAGTGTTTGTTTGGACAACCCAGTGGGTGTCGACGGCTCAGACGAAGCTCGGAGCACTGCTTTGTACTGGACTTGTTGTGGTCAGCACAACGATGTAGTGGAAATACTGTTTACAGAGCCAAACAGTGAACCGAATAAACAGCATGAGTGGGGAGACATGGCTGTTCATGCTGATGCCCCGAAGGTTTGTACAGACATTGTCCAGTTGCCCCTGGCAGAAGGTGAGAACAGACTTAGGAAGTAACAGGAAGAAGGTGGTCCCCACCATGACCACTGAGGTTGAATGTATGAGAACAGACTTAGGAAGTAACAGGAAGAAGGTCTCCCCACCATGACCACTGAGGTTGAATGTATGTGACTGTTGGAAAGGGACAGGAAACAGATTTGATCTGAATACTATGCAATGCCCAGGGCTACTTTTAAAAAAAGTTTTTATTTATGTGTATGTGTATGTCTTTGTGTGTGCATGCGTGTGGAAGCCAGAGGTAGACATAGGGTATCTTCTTCAATCACTGACTACCTTATTTTTTGAGACAGGGTCTCTCGCTGGACCTTACTATTTCAGTCAGACTGCCTGACCAGCAAGCTCTGGGTACCTTCCTGTCCTTGTCTCCCAAGCCCTGGATCAAGGATGTGCCCTTGACTTTTTACGTAGGTGCCAAGCATCCAGACCTCGCCAGCACGTTACTGACTGAATCACCTCCCCCATCTAGCACAGCAAGTTATCTTGATGGAGAAGACTTAGATCCATTCCTTTCTGGAGAGGCTTTGAGACCTAATTTCTTTTGCTTTACCCATTCCAAAACCCTCTACAAGAACATTGATAATGTAACCCACGGGAGCACAGCAGTGTCACACTGCGACCAAGAAGAACATGTCACTGAATAGCTCTCACTTTTGGTTTGCCAAAACATGACAGGATAATTTTCTGTGTAAAATAATTTGTGATCACCAGAATAGACTGAGAAGAAATTTATCAAGCTATAGAAAGTTGATCTCTTCCCTGTTAAGAACGTCAAACTTTTTCTTAAAGTTCTGTACTTTAAGGATTGGGATATTTTGGTTTTGTTTTTTTTTTGTTTGTTTGTTTTTTTGTTTGTTTGTTTGTTTTTTGGTTTTTCGAGACAGGGTTTCTCTGTATTGTTTTGGAGGCTGTCCTGGAACTCACTCTGTAGACCAGGCTGGCCTCGAACTCACAGAGATCCACCTGCCTCTGCCTCCCTAGTGCTGGGATTAAAGGCGTGCACCACCAACGCCCGGCTAGGATTGGGATATTTTGAACGGGTTTTTCAAGAGAGTAAATTCTTATTATAATAATAAACCAAAATATAATAATAAACAGAAAATTGTTAGCTCTTCTGACAAAAGTAAAGATTTTAAGTCTTTTAAATATCATAATTTCAGTAGGTATTTTCAAAAATTCTAGGGCTTTCCCAGGGGTCAGGGATACACGGGTTGCTTGCCTAGCACATGTGATGTTCCCCAGGCTCAGTTCCCAGCACGGAAAAGAAAGACACACACACATTATTGCATACATAATAATGTATACAATTTATTTTATTACATACATATTGAAGACCTTGCTTTAGGTGTAGAGGCAGGTACATGAGGATTGCTGCAAGTCTGAGGCCACCCTGGTCTACATAGCAAGTTCCACACTAGTCAGAACTCCATAGCAAGACCCTGATTCAAGTCCCACCAACGGGGGTAGGGGGTGCTGAACATGGTGGCAAATGTCTTTAATCGCAGTACTTGGGAAGCAGAGGCAGGCCGATCTCTGAGTTTGAGGCCCAGCCTGGTCTACAGAGTTAGTTCCAGCAGACAGGGCTGTTATGCAGAAACTTTATTTTGAAAAAAATAAAAAAAGTCTGGGCCATAAACTGCATTATTACACAGTTTAACAACACCATGCAAGGTTAAATTTTACATAACCAAATTTAAGTCTGAACATCAGGCAACAGTGGACAATCAGGCCTAAAAAAAAAAAATGCTCATTCACATCTCACACCTGACAACCTAAGCTTTCTTTGTGTTCTCAATAACTGAAGGGGAAAATCCTATTCAAAACAAGTTGTTTGAGTTAGCATATTTTAGTCTTGTTAAATACAAAATGCTTCCATGTTCACTTCACAGCTGGGAGGGCAAACTACACCCAAGGTGATAGGAATTTGCATAGTGCTTTGAAGATATTAATGAAGAACTGTATATCTTTTAAATCTGTAGTCACATGATACGGTGCAGAAACTCTCAGAAGTTTACCTGCGCACATAAGTCTCAATTTGCACAGGTAAATTTCAACAGTACTTTATTTCTTAGAAATCAAGCAAACTAATAGCTTTGTGTTTTTATGCTGAGAGCTGATTGCATCTCAGGCTGCTGCTTTTCAAGAGAAAGATAGCACATTTCTTCAACTTATTATTTAAAAAGACACTGACATGATATAAAAAGGAAACTGGTTGCCAACAAAGGATGCGTTGATAGGTATGAGGTGGGCCACCCTCCTCCCTATATCTAGACAGTATCTTTTTCCTTCTGCATAACGGTTTTGTCTATTTGGAAATTTTTAATTAGTATATATTCATTGTACAAAATGATGGGTTTTATTACATCTTCATACATGTACATCGTGTATTTAGTATATATTTGGTCCTACTGCTGTCTCTTGCTCACCCACCCCGTCCCTTTCCTCCTTTGAAATACTCCTTCTTCTGTTGTCATGTCATACATATGTTAAGGATAGTCTGTTTTTTGAGGTTATAATACATCATTTCTCCCTTCCCTTTATTCTCTCCAAGCCCTTTATATACTCCCCAACTGTGCTCTCTTTCAAATTCATGACCTATTTTTTAATTTTTTTTTCTTTCCGGTTTTGGTTTTGCTGTTGTTGTTGTTTTGTTTTTTGGAGGCAGGGTTTCTCAGTGTAGCCATGGCTGTCCTGAAACTCACTTGGCAGGCCAATGCCTCCTGAGTGCTGGGATTGAAGGTGTATGCCACCACTCCTTTAATGGCCTATTTTTAATTGTTGGTGGTGGTGATGTGTGTGTATATTCCCAAATACATAAATACAACCTACTCAGTTCATATAATGTTACTCGCATGCATGTTTCCAGGGCTGATCATTTGGTATCAGCTAACCAATTGGCATGCTCTTCCCTGGGGGAGACTGTTTCTCCTGCTCTCAGCATTACTGGTTGCCTGTAGTTCTTTGTCTAGGGTTGAGACCTTGTGAATGCCATACATTTTTAATATATATATTCTGCATCTAGATTCTGCTTATAAGAGAAATGTGGTGTTTGTCGAATCCAGCTCATTTTGCTTAGTAATGTTCTTTACCCAGTTCCAAATATGACAGTGGAAAGGGTGCTGTGCTAATTAGTTTTATGTCAACTTGTCAGCTTAACCCAAGGTAGAGTCACTGTGGAGAGAGAACCTCAATTGGGAAAATGCCCTAACCAAACTGGCCTACAAGCAAGCCTGTGGCACATTTTCTTGGTTGCTGATTGATGTGGGAGGGCCCAGCTCTCTGTGCATGGTGCCATCCTGGGCAGGTGGTCCTGGGTCTTGGCTAGCAAGCCAGGAGGGCAAGCCAGGAAGCAGCTGCCTCCATGCTCTCTGCCTCCAGGCTCCTGACTTCCCTCAGTGATGGACTTACAATTTGCAAGGTAAAATAAACCCTTTCCTCCCCAATTTTGTTTTTTGCTTTTGTTCTCGTGTGTGTGTGTGTGTGTGTGTGTGTGTGTGTGTGTGTGTGTGTGTGTGTGTGTGTGTGTGTGTTGGTTGGTTGGTTGGTTGCTTTTTTGGTTTTGTTTTGTCATGGTGTTTTATCATACCAATAGAAATCCTAACTAGGGCAGGAGCTATATGAGCAAAGACAGGGGTCAAAAGGGAAGGAAGAAGGGAAAGAGAGGATAATGGAGAAAAGAGAAGACAATCCTAAGCTTAACTGTGTGAGAGATGTGAAAGCCCTGGGGTGACTTGGGGGGAGGAGAGGGAGGGGCAGGGCGGAGGAAATGGGGTGACCGTAAGCAAATGTGCAATACTATGTTTACATGGAAATGTCAGAGTGAAACCAATTATTTGTGTGCTGACTAAACAAATTTAACTAGAAAATGGGGAAAACTTTATCGAGTGCACCAGTGTGCACACACACATGTGCACTCACACATGTGCACTCGAGCACACACACAAACTCACACACACTGAATTTCCTTCATCCATGCATCTGTTGCTAGACAGTGAGGCGGATTCCATCACCTGGTTGTTGTGGCTGCTGTTTCGATAAACACTGAGATGCGGATGCCTGTGCTAAATGCTGCCGAGATCCCTGGGAGTATATACCTAGGAGTAGTGTAGCTTGATCACGAGGCAGTTCCACTTCCACCTCTTTTTTTTTTTTTTTGGTTTTTCGAGACAGGGTTTCTCTGTGGCTTTGGAGGCTGTCCTGGAACTCACTCTGTAGACCAAGCTGGCCTCGAACTCACAGAGATCCACCTGCCTCTGCCTCCCGAGTGCTGGGATTAAAGGCGTGCGCCACCAACGCCCGGCTCACTTCCACCTCTTTAAAGAGTCTTCCTGCAGTTCCCACGGTGACTGCACCGCACTACGGTCCATTCCTTCAGGGAGTGTGCTGGGCTCGCCCCTTCCTCACAGCATTCTTATCTTTCTTCTTTCAAAAAACTTCTTACGTTTTCTACGTGTGTGTGTGCACACACACACACATGCACACACACACACACACACACATGCACACATCACAGTGCATGGGGGACAGAAGAAAGTTTGTGGTGACTCATTCCTTCTATCATGTGGGCCAAATGGATAGTCAGGCCTGGTAGCAAATACCCTTTCCTGCTGAGCCATCTCAGCAGCCCAGGTTTGCCTTCTCCATGGGATAAAGTAGGATCTCATCTATTCCCTTCCTAGGGGAATCCATGCTTCTTTCTTAGGGTCCTCCTTGTTACCTAACCTGGGTAAACTGGAGGGGGGTGGAGAGGAGGGGATGGGTGAGTTGGGGAAGGGCCAGAGAGGGACAGCAATGAGATATCTTTTTCTATTTTTCCTTTTTTGTTTTTTCGAGACAGGGTTTTCAGGGTTTAACATCCACCCCCACCCCCCCACCCCTGCTGTCTTAAAACTCACTCTGTAGACCAGGCTGGCCTTGAACTCACAGAGATCCACCTGCCTCTGCCTCCCGAGTGCTGGGAGGGAGTCATTATGGGGTTAGGGAGAAACATGATACAAAGGAAAGTCCCAGGAATCCATAAGGATGACCCCAGCTAAGACTCTAAGCAATAGTGGAGAGGGTGTCTGAACTGGCCTTCTTCTCTAATCTATTCTAATTGTTATCAAGAACCTCCATCCAGTAACTGATGGAAGCAGAGATCCACAGCCGAGCACGGGGGCGGAGCTCCTGGAGTTCAGGAGAAGAGAGGGAGGAGGGATCACATGAGCAAGGAGTGGCCAAGATCATGATGGGGACTCACAGAGACCGATGACCTGAGCTTGTGGGAACTCACAGACTGAACATCACCAAACGAGGCCCTCTGCATGTGGGTGACAGTTGTGTGGCTTGGTCTGTTTGTGGGGCTCCATGCAGTGGGACCAGGATCTGTCCCTGGTGCATGAGATGGCCTTTTGGAACCCATTCCCTAAGGTGGGTTGCCTTGCTCAGCCTTGATGTGGGGGGAGGGGCTGTGTCCTGCCCCAACTTGATGTGCCAGGTTTCAATGATTCCCTTACCTTGCTGGGGAGTGAATGGGTGGAGGAGGGGAGGTGGGGGAGCGGGAGGAGAGGAGGCAGGGAGGACCTGTGGTGGTGTTTAAATGAATAAAAAACTTAAATAAAAAAGCAGGGAAAAAGGATCTCAGTGTCTTTTTGATTTGCATTTTCCTCATAGGTAAGGATGTTGAACATTTTTTCATGTACTTATTGGCCATTTGTATTCCTTTGAGGACTGTCCAATTCATTTGTCTGTTTACTGATTGGATTATTGGGAGAGTTGGATTTTTTTCATTCTTCATATGCTGTAGCTATTAATCTCCTGCTTAGGACTTTTTTAAGAAAGTCTATCCTCATTAACAGAGACAGTTACAAAATGACAAGTTCCAGTTGCTGAGGCATCTCCTATAATTGACCACAAAGGGGTGACCATATCTGACCCCCCAACTTCAGAGATGGCCCCCTTTCTCCCAGCGTTCCAAGTTCCCTAATGCTGCTTCTCATGGGTTAATATGATTGCTCTTGGTACTGTTTAATTCATATTGGTTGTAAAGAGCCCTGCATTATGCAGTACGCAGGGGCATCATTTATAATCATTAGATGTTACATGCTCTGGAACATCTCCTTCCTGGACCCTTTCCGCTTACAGCATCCTTCCCCTGGCAGCCGTAACCCAGATACAGCTCTCCTCCCATCTCCAAGCTCTCTCCACTGAGCAATGGAACTTTACTGATGTTCTCATTGGGAAGGTGGAGGGAAGGGCTTACTACATCTCTAGAAGATGTTTCAAAATCCTGCCTCAGCACTTCCTCACACTCTCCCCTGCCAGGCAACACCCACTGGATGTAACTGGATCTTTAGGAAGGACTCTGGCTGTCTTTTCTTTATATCCAGCAAATACTAGACACCAGAAAATGGTTGTGAGATGCATGAATGAATCCTGCCTCCCTCTCCTACCATGTTAAAGCTATCTTCATGCTAGTTGGTGTACAAAATTCTGCTGACTTTAGCAGCTTTCCCCAACTTTAGGAAGTGTTTAGCAAAGCAGAGAGCCTTGCTGTGGATCAGGAACCCTCTTCTGACAAGCAGAGTTTGGCATGAAATTTGGTGGTGTTTTGTTTCATTTTGAGTTCATCTCCTACCCCTAATAATGTAATAATAGTAACGGCACTGCCTGTTTATATGTATCAGGAGCTCTGAATTCTTCACATGTATTTGTACACATGATCCTTACAAACTCTCTCAAGGTGAACCTAATTATCATTCCATTCACCATGGGAAAACATGATGAAGCCTGGAGATGCTAAGAACCTCCCAAGGACTCAGAGCCACGATTCAAACCTGGAAACTCATTCCCAAAGTCTGTACTCTTTAAAAACAAACAAACAACAAAGATTTATTTTATTGTATGTGCATGAGTGTTTTGCCTGCATGTATGTATGTGAACCATGTGTGTGTCTAGTGCCTGCAGAGGCTAAAGAGGGATCCCTAGAACTGGAGTCACAGATGGTTGTGAGCTAATGTGTGGGTAAGCAATCTATTCAGTCCCAAAGTCTCTATTCTGAAGCATATATTTTGCTAAAATCAAATTTCAAAACAACTGCTTCCCCCATGAAAGCTTGGTGATAAATATAAATGTATGTACTTAATTATGTACTTCAGGGCTGGTGCTGGCTCAGCTATAAAGTATTTGCTGCAGTGAGCTCCAGGTTCAGTGCAAGACCCAATATCAAAATACAAGGTGGACTGCCCCGGCCTGCAGGGCACAATGGGTTCGAGCCCAGGGGAACCTGGGATGAATGAGACAAGAGACAAGGGATAGATGGACAGCAAGACAACATGGCTGATCAAGCTGTTTAAAGAAAGTTCTGTACAGGCTTAAGCAGGGGAAATGAGGTAGGGGGATGCAGGACAATAAGGGAGGGGTCGGTGCATAGTAATCGGCTGAGGAGTGTTCTTAGTCATGTACCCAGGAGTGTGTTTTTGGTCACGTACAGGGGTGCTGGCAGACCACCACTGAGGCTAAGCAGCAGGAATGCAGAGGTGTTAGTGCTAAGTAGCCTAATTGCAAGGAGGAGGGTTGAGTAATCTAACTGTAGATTGCTATCAGCCATTCCTGTGAGCCCAGGTTCTATTCATAGGGAAGCACAGGAGGGGACAGATTACTCTTAAAAAAGACTGACAATGTTTACAAGAGGTTTTAAATAACAATGATCGCTCCCAACAGTGGACATGTTAACCGATGACCTCCCGAAGTACCTGCAGGCATGTACACACAGACACACAGACACACAGACACACACAGACACACACACACACACACACACACACACACACACACACACTGTGTTATAATTGGGTCAAAGCAGGTGAAAATGATAGAATAATTGTGACCCAGGGATATGTCCCAGGATTTAATGCCTTGCTGCTACATACAGCCAATATTTATTGAGTGCCAACTATGAACTAAGAATAAAGCATCTAAGTACGAGGGCATCCTTGTCTTTTTTAGGCACGCATTCTAAGCTAGAAATCCAGACATTAAAATAATTCCAGTGGGGTTAAGCTTTGGGAGCAACCCAGGATACTGTAGAGTCCACGTGGAGCCCACGTGGCTTGAGCAACTAGAAAGACCTCCCTAAGGGGCTCATTTCTCAACTGATGCCTGGGGGGTGGTAGACATAGCCAGGTAGAGAAGCAGGAGAGATATGTCCTGTGTGTTTGAGCCCACAAGCAGCTGTGGTTCAGTGAAGCTGGGGGACTGGTAAAATGAGGTAGAGATACGCAGCAGATGGTGGAAGGAGTTAAGGGATCCACCATCTAAGACCAAGAAGAGGAATGGAATGGCAGATCCAGGCAAGCTACACCTTGGCTATTCTTCCAGCAAACTACAAAATTAGACACCGTGTGTGTGTACTTCAGGTCTACAATGTAGAGTGGGGTTTTGTTGTGATTATTGCACCTGGGGCCAGCCACAGCCCTGACCCAACACCATGCTAGAAATAACTTGCACAGCACACTCAGGAACAGGGTTCAGATGCATCAGCTGTCCTCCACCTGAGTTCTGAAGTCATGAGGCCCAAGCAGTGACGGGAGGCAACGGGGTAAGAAAGCACAGTGTGCAATCAATCAGACACACAGAAGGCTGTGCCAGAGTCAAGCACACAAAGGTGAAAACAGCCTCTGTGGAGCTGGTCTGAAGCGCTCTGTCCTAGTAGAGGGGGTGTGGATTGATAACTGAGGTGAAGTCCAGCAGCACCGATTCTGTTTTGTTTTTATTGCTGATTTGATGAGCAAATGTTTGTACACATGCACATGTACATGGCATGCACTGCTGATTGTGTGAACTTTACTTATTTACTGGGAATAGAACCAAACACCTCGTATTTACTAAGCAAACACTCCACCCTAGACTTCTTCTTTTAATTTATTTTTATTATCTCTCTCTCTCTCTCTCTCTCTCTCTCTCTCTCTCTCTCTCTCTCTCTCTCTGTGTGTGTGTGTGTGTGTGTGTGTCTGTCTGTCTGTCTGTGCACATGAGTGTGTGTACATGCGAGTCTGTCTGTGTCTCTATGTGTATGCACACCAGTGTGTATCTGTGCGTGTGCGTGTGCGTGTGTGCGTGTGCGTGTGTGTGTGTGTGTGTGTATCTTCCTTAATCACTTCTCAAAGTCTCTCACTGAACATGGAGCTCACTAGTTGGCTGGACTGGCTGTCGGGCAAGCCCCAGGACTCTGTCACCCAATTCAGTGCTGGGTTCATAGCGCTGAACATGTATACACCACACCCAGCTGTTACATGGGTGCTGGGGAGCTAGATCCAGGTGCTCCTGCTTGGGCTGCAGGCACTCTGTCAACTGAGCCAACTCTCCACTTTTACTTTCCATTCTGAAACAGTCTTACTAAGTTGCCCAGGCTGGCCTGGAACTTGCAATCCTCCTGCTTCAGCTTCCTGAGTGGCTGGAATTACAGGCTATGCTATGAGGCCCAGAACAGCCGGCCTTTTTGACATTACTATCAAATTTCTATAGACCTCAAGAGTTTTTTTTTTCTGAAAAAAAAAAATTAAGCCCGTGCCCATGTAAATGTATTGCTGACTGGAAAGAGCATAACCTTTAATGTCACTGTTCTCTGTTAGTGTCAAGGTAGTTTAAAATGACAGGTGTTAACATGACAGGACATGATAAAATCAGGATCAAAAGAGCAAAAAACCAAAGCAGTTAAATTCAAGCCTCCTGGGCTGGAGATCCGGCTCAGTCTGTAAAGTGCTTATCACACAAGCATAAGGGACCTGAGTTTGGGTCCCCACAACCTATGTAAAAAGCCAGACAGACTAGCATATGCCTGTAACCCCAGTGTTCAGGGGGCAGAGAAAGATCCCCAAAGCTCATTGGTCAGTCAAGTCTAGCCAAATCAGAGGCTTTAAGTTCACTGAGAGACCTTCTCTTAAAAAGTAAAATTAATAAAAAAGCAAAAAAAAAAAAAAAAGTAAAGGCTGAGAGTGATCAAAGAAAGACAAGGTTGCCCTCTGTCTTCTGCAAGCACATACACATGTACACACTCCTGCATGCACATACACATATACACACTCCTGCATGCACACACACATGTACACATACATGCATGCACACACCACACACATATACACACTTACATGCACATACACATGTACACACTCCTGCATGCACATACATATGTGCACACACCTGCATGCACACACATGTACACACACTTGCATGCACATACACATGTACACACTCCTGCATGCACACACATGTACACATACATGCATGCACATGCCACACACATGTACACATACTTACATGCACGTACACATGCACACACCTGCATGCACATACATATGTACACACACCTGCACACACACATGTACACATACATGTACACACACCTACAAGCACACACACATGTACACTTACATGTATGTACACACACATACACAACAAGTACAACATGCACATAAATGAAAAGGGGGAAAATCAATCTTCCTCTTTCTCTGAGTATTGCTTGTTTGTCCTCTTAGAATAAAAAAAATCTCCCCCAAATTCTGCTTCTATGAGAATGGCAGATATCCAATATCCAGGGTGGAGAGACGGCTCATCAGTTAAGAGCACATATTGCTCTCCTAGGGGACCCCCATGAGTTCTTCAGCACCAGGACATACAACAACACCTCTGGCCTCTGTGAACATCTGACATATGTACCACACTCCCACACAGATACACACACCCATAATTGTATAAATAAAATAAATGTTGGAAAAAAGAGCTTTTCTCTCAGACAACTTGCATTTGATCCCCAGAACCCATGAAAAGATGGAATGAGAGAATTGCTTCACAAGGCTGTCTTCTGGTCTCTGCAAGTGAGCTGTGGCACACCCCACCCCGACCACGTATATTCACACACAAGTGTGCACACGCATAAACAAAAATAACAACAATATAATTTGTAAAGTTTTAGAAAGAATTTACCTCCAAAGAACATGTTTCTTTTTATGTCACAGAGTTAACTCGAGATTGGGAAAGAAAACAAATGGAAAGCAACACTAACGACAATGGCACGAGATGAAGCTTGATCGGTGGGCATGAGCTGTGCTGCCTAGGCCAAGTCACTTAACTTCTCTGAGCCCCAGTCATTTCGTATCAATTCTTGCATAGTGTAAACAAACCCTACGTTGCCCCATGTTTATTCCACTAGTGACATTAATATCAATGAATGCTTATATCTTGCATGCATGACTCTGGGTTCATCATATTCTATATGTTTATGGGAAGTTGTTCTGTTCTGTCATTTTGACAATGAACACGGAAGTATATCATTAAGACAATCCTCCCCAAGGTTTGCAGGGACAGGAGCAGTGAGAATAACCTCTGAGTCTGTTCTAACCACTACTCTATATTGCTCCTGTTTAGTTATTTCATTTACTGGAACTACGAGCTGTGGCTGTGATTCCTACAGGGCAGAGACAATGCATTTGGAATGCCCACTGTGGTATCTGGCACCTGGTATGAGGTTAGCATCCACTATAGGTATCAGAGAGAGAGGAGGGGCCCCTGGAGGGGAGGTAAGGAGGAAGTCATCGCTGTCACCTCCAATCACAAGACTGGAATAGGCTATACTGGCTTTCCAGGTGCCATCAGGATTCTGCCAAGCTGCCATTCTGTGTCCCTATCCCCGCTTGTGACCTGTGAGCCCTGTATAAATTGAGATGGTCCAAAGGTATAAAATACATACCAGATTTCAAAGACACTGTATGAAAAAAGGAGAGAAGAATGCAAGTATCTCCAAACTTTTACACAGAAGACATACTGAAATAGTTAAGTTACCTTTTGTTGTGGCTCTTCATTGTTTTAATGTGGCTGCCAGGGAATCTGAAATTACATGTGTCTCTTACATTCTTCCACTGAACAGCACTGGTCCAATTTGTCTCTTCAGCCCTCTGCGCACCAAAAACCCTGTTTCAACAGCAGCTCAGATCCAAGTTGTTCCAGAACCTTTGAGTGGAGCACAGCACTGTCACACTCCCCCATCACGTGGCTGGGTCACCCTGGTGCAGATCTCTATCTTGGCCATTTGGGGCTTAATTTTTTTTGTCTGCATGTATATGTCTGCACATACATATATATAAAGGCCAGAGATTGACACTGGATCCTATCTCTTTCACTCTCTGTATTACTGTTTTGAGTCAGTCTTTCACTTGAACCCAGAACCCACCCATTCACTAGGCTAGCTGGAACCTGGACAGCAGCAAGCTCCAGGTATTTTCCTGTCTCTGCTTTCCTACACTGAGACTGCAGACACATGGGTACTGGGATTTGAACTCAGGTCCTCATGCTTATGAGGCAGGCACTTTCCTGACTGCACCATCTCCCCAGACCCCAAGCCTTTAAAATGGGATCAATACACTGTCTCATGCCTTAGAACAAGAAATATTTACCTATTTGGCGATGCCAACCAGGAGAGTCTAATAAAACTCATTTGCATTTTGAAACCCTCATATAGAATGATGATATTTTTACAGGAATATTTTTCATGTGTATCTTATTAAGTATAAAAGACCAGTAAAACTGTATAAACCAAAAAAGATAGAAGGCTATCATTATATACCAGGTTATAGCATGCCTGTGACACATAACCCATCAGATTGGCCCAGGAGCCCCACCAGAAGGCATGGAGTCATTATGTCCATGTTGTTTGATAAATGGGGTCTCTGGGACATTTAACATCATTAAGAACACTAGAAATTTAATTTTAAAAATATTTGACTAATGTCCTGTTTCTCTCTGAACATATTGTAGGTAAAGAACGACTCCTACCAGAACACTGAACGTTCTTTTCACAGGCAATTTCTTCCACAGAAATGCGGGAGATGCGTTAGTAGTTTCCTTCAGTCCATAGCAGTCACAACCTCCCATTTTCTTTAAACATGTCTTCACTTAGTTGATCAGCGAGGGGTTGTGGCTTTTTCCTCTTTCACTTGCTGGTTAAATCAGAGATATTTGTTTTAAGAGACAGCTTAATGAACTCTGTAATTCTCAATCTGTCAGAGTCTCTACAGATAAATCTAAGATGAATGCCTGTCATTGTTTCCAACCTAGTCAAGCAAATGGGGGTAGAGATATACAGTTCATCAGAGTAATTAGTTGATTGCGGTTGAATAATTCTAAGAACAAACTTTTGAGCCCCTGGCAGCCCTGGAGCCCCCTGGAGTAAGAAGGATTATGAATTAAGTGCACAGGACAGAGAATGGCCCAGATACAGTTAGCACCAATGGGAAGCATGTGAGACACATTAGATAAGCTAGAGAGGACTGCGGGCTTAGGGTTTGCCGGCTTTCATCATGGCTTATGAAAGCTGTACTGCTTTGGTGTGCAGAGGAATGTGGGATGAAGGGGGGAAGGATGGACAGTGCCCCCCATGCTCATGAGCCACCTTCCTCCCCTGAAATGAAGTTCCAGGGTGCTGAGAGACACAGCACCCCCAAGGGAAGTCTGGGTGAAACAACGGACACTCACTGATATCCCGCAACACTGCAAACGCTGTGTGCACATTTAATTTAATAATACGGAGTCCACTACAAATTCAGGGAGGAATATGACGTGTTCTCACGGACGAAGAAATCCAGGTTCAAGAAAGTTCATCTTTTCTGATGCTAAAAGTGGAACCACCCAGGGGTTAGACCTAGGAACGGACCTCTTCATCCTCACGCTCTCCCAGCTGAGCTAGTCTGGCAGCTGCAGCATCTACTGCCAGCAGTCAGAAACCCAGGGCACAGACTCCCAAACACATTATGTCCAATGTCCTGACTTGCCTGGACCAAGAGGGTTCTGGGGACACAGAACCTTCAAAGGTAACACTGAGCACCTTCTGAGCAAGCTGGCGAGTGGCTAACTGTTGCTGGACCCCAGCTGAACAAAGCACCAGTCAGAAGGTTATGCTGAGGAATGAGAGGATGTCCCACTGTCTGTCCTGACCTGTGTTTGCAGGCAGCAGTCATGAGAAAGTCATCGCTGGCCCACATGTCTTATACCTTGACACTTCCTGGGGTATTGTCAAAGAAGTTCACATCTCCACCAGTATCAGTTCCTCACTTCCTGTCCCAAACCGTACGTCAGTAGGAATTTAACTAACTGGACCATCCACTCTAGCAGAAGAGCTGAGCCTAGCGTATCACAGGAACACAGACTTTCTCTGGAGAGAGGGTGAGACAGGGCAGCAGAGGCAGCCAAGCCAACGCTCACAGAGTGCTTGCTAATGTGGGGGCCACAGGGCTCGGTACTTGAAGCACATTCTCCCTCTCCTTGTAACAACCCCAAAAGATAGTTACTGTGAGCATAAATTACAGGTCTAAAGAAGAAAAAATAAACACAGAAAGAAGCTAAATAACATGTCTAAGGCCACACAGATAGAAAACAAAACACGTGGGACTCAGTTTCTGCCCAAAGCTGTGTGACTTTTTCCACGACATCATAGTGTCTGGCTGTGACATTCTGAAATGATACACATCTGACCTTCTTCCGGCACGGGGTCTCTGAAGCCCTTTTAAAGGTTTGTTTTTTGTTATGTGCATATGTGTGGTTAGATGCATGTGAATGCAGATCCCTGAGGGGACAAAGCAGCTTCCCCTGTAGGTGGAATTATAGGTGGTGGGAGCCACCTGACACGGTACTGGAAACCATGAGACATTTCTCCAGCCCAGAAGACTTTTTTTTGTGATGCGATGATAGGCGTATCTGAGTATCTTCCATTATATTTGGTCTTGATCCCCAGCGAGAAGGGGATTGTGAAAACCCCTGACTTAGAGTCAGTGGGTCAGAAGTATCAAGAGACCCGGGACTAGTGGTTGGTGTCTGAAATGGGTACAATCTTAGGAAACTGGGCCTCTAACTATAGGGTCTAATATTAACCTAAGTAATTAGTGTCAAATAGGATTAAAACATTGGATGCCCTGAGGTTGGAGAGACCGCTCAGCTGTTAGGAGCTATTCAGTGGATCCAGGTTTGGTCATTCACAGGCATATACATGGCTCACATATGTGCATGCAGGGAGAACACTTATATGCATAGAGATAAATCTTTAACAATATTTAAAACATTGGATGCGATGTTGGTGTAAGAGTGAGTAGTCCCAATGCTAGCCTCTTCATTGCCCACTGGACTTGGAATCCCTAGGAAACATATTTCTGGATCTTTGAGTTTCCACAGATGTTTAACTGAGGGAAGACTCCCTGAGTGTAGGTGACATATGCCATGGGCTGTGGTCTCAGACTGAGTAAAAACGGAGAGAAAAGAATGAAGCCATTGCAAACTCAGCATTAACAGAGCATGCATTCTTTCTGAAAAGGGGACAATAAAAGTAAACATCGCCAAGAACCTTCGTGAAGCCAGGTGGTGGTGCACATCTTCAATCCCAGCACTGGGGAGGCAGAGGCAGGCAGGTCTCTGTGAGTTTGAGGCCAGCTTGGTCTACAGAGTGAGTTCCACAACAGACAGGGGAAACCCTGTCTGGTTAAAAAACAAACAAAAAACACAAACAAACAAACAAGAACACAAAGCCAGCTGTATTAGTTTCATTTCTGTTGCAGTGATAAAATATCCCTACAAAAGTAGCTATAAAGGAAAAATGCTTTGTTTGGCTTACGACTCCAAGTTGCAGTGCATCATTGCTGGAAACTCGAGACAGCAGAACCCTGAAGAGGGCTGGTTACATCCACAGTCAGAGGTGAGGAGAATGAGCATGCAAGCTAGCCACTCAGCTCTTCCTCCACTCAAACGCTGGGAGTGGTGCCGCCCACCGTGGATGAGTCATTTTACATCAATTAATATAATCAAGCAATCCCCACAGACATACCCAGAGGCCAACCTGATCCAGATAGTTGCTTACTGAAGCTCCCTTCCCAAGTGAGTCTAGAATGTCAAGTTGACAAAACTAAGCATCATATGACTAGAGAGATGACTGCTCTGCTGGAAGACCTGTTAACTTCGATTCCAGAGGTTTACTGCCCTCTTCTGGCTGCAGAGGGCACTGCATGCATGTGGTGCACAGGCAAAACAACCATGCACATAAAGTGAAATCTAAAAATAACTGTAAGCCGAGCGTTGGTGGCGCATGCCTTTAATCCCAGCACTCGAGAGGCAGAGGCAGGTGGATCTTTGTGAGTTTGAGGCCAGCCTGATCTATAGAGTGAGTTCCAGGACAGCATCCAAAACAATACAGAGAAACCCTGTCTCGAAAAACCAAGATAATAATAATAATTATAATAATAATAATAAGCTCATCTCTCTCTACTTCCTGACTATAGATGCCACGTGACCAGCCACCTCATGCTCCTCCCACCTTGCCTCCTGCCATGATGGACAGCATCCTTCTCAAACGGCGAGTCCAAAACTATCGTTCTTCCCCCAAGTTGTTTCTGTCAGGCATTTTTGTCCACAAAATGAGAAAAGTAACTAACATTGGCGTTGAAACAAAGCTTGCAGCATCCTTACAGTCTCACCATCCACATTTGCTCCCAGAAAGATAACTCAGCGAGTAGATGTGTTTGCTGCCAAGAACTGATGACCCAAGTTTGATCCCTGACACCTACACGCCACTCCTGGTCCTGTCCACTGCCGCCCATGCCCCCTGGTTCCTCTTTCTCCTCTTCCTCCTATGCATACACGTGTGTGCCTGCACAAACACTCACACATAAAGTAAATAAATAAATTTAATCAGAACTACGATAAAAAGAAATGTAAATAGAAATAGATCCCCGGCATCAATGGCATCAATGCACAGAATTGCCTCCCCATTAAGTTCCTAAAAGCTTAAATTCATTAATTTCAATGTTTTTCATGTGTTTCCATATTTTAAAATAAGTTTTATCTTAATTTGGGTAACATAGGCTTTCACAATGGAGGGTTAAATTACCCAATTAAGTTCCCTGTATTAATGAGTAAATACATTTCCCTCTCTTCCCTTTACTCAAAATCTGGCTTAGCTGGGCATGGTGGCACACAACTTTAATCTCAGCACTCAGGAGGCAGAGTCAGGCAGCTCTACATAGTTCGAAGCCAGCCTGGTCTATAGCATAAGTTCCAGGACAATCAAGGATACACAGAGAAACCCTGTCTCAAAAACAAAACAAGGGGGAAGAAAGGAAGAAAATCTAGCTTTGTTGGACGGTGAAGTCTGCTCAACTGTCACTTCATGTCTGTAAGAACACAGGACAGTGTGACAGTTGTAACCGGTTAATGTTGTGACTGTAGGGGTGGGTTCCTGCTATAATCTAGATGCTACAACAGTAAATCCATCCCCCTCCCACCCCCGACGCGCCTTTATTCTCTGTCTTCTATTACGGGGACACAAATGGAAGAACCAGGCTCATGGGCTTCTAGAAACATGAACCAAATGAACCTCCATGCGTTATAAATTACCCCACCTCAGGAAAGAGACAAAACAGAGTAGAACACAGCATCTAACGGTTCAGAAAGCACGATGCATGGGTGAGATGAGGGAGAAAGCACGAGGCGTGGGTGAGATGAGGGAGAAAGCATGAGGCGTGGGTGAGGTAAGGGAGAAAGCACGAGGCGTGGGTGAGATGAGGGAGAAAGCACGATGCATGGGTGAGGTGAGGACTCCCTGCCTGCAATGTGTGTCTCAACTTCTCTCTTGTCAACACTGTGCAGAAGCCCGCACACAAAACACTCCACTTTTCTCATTTATGTCCTCTCAGTAAATCCTTAGCCAACAGTGGGTCACTCCTCCCAGAACCTCCCAAGATTCCTCCACCTCCTCCACACCACACACTTCAGTTTCTTGGATGTTTAACCAGGGATCCACCAAGAAGAGTATTGAAATCTCAGATCTG
Source organism: Mesocricetus auratus (assembly GCF_017639785.1). NCBI lineage: Eukaryota > Metazoa > Chordata > Mammalia > Rodentia > Cricetidae > Mesocricetus > Mesocricetus auratus. The sequence continues at coordinate 31,467,990 of NW_024429197.1, read as the reverse complement.
CCCTCAAGAAATTCTCAGTCAAAGAGGTGGAGTATGCCCTAGGATTTTTCCACTTTTATTTTATTTGTTTGCTATTTGAGACAGGGTCTCACTACGTAGTGCTGGCTGGCCTGGACCTCACGATGTAGACCAGGCTGTCCTTGAACTCAGAGATTTGCCTGCCTCTGCCTCCTGAGTCCTGGGTTTAAAGGTGTGCACCGCCATACATGGCTGGGAACGTGGATTTTTAATAAACTTTCCAGGTGGTTCTGAAGGAGGTTGGTGTGTTCATCAAAAGGAGGAAAATGTTCAAGTCCTGAAGAAGACATTAAAGTCCCTCCTGAATGTTGGGAGAAGTCATTCTGTAAATATGTGTCTGATTGGTTTGAATAAAGCACTGTGGGCCAATGGGGAATCAAGATAGGTGGGACTAGGAGTCGAGGAGGATTCTGGGAAAGAGAGACAAAGGCAGACATGATGTAGGCCGCCAGAATAAGAGATCCAGACCCTTTTCTCTGATAAGAGAAATACTTAGATTAACAATTATGTGTTAAATACTTAAGTCATAGCTAGCCAGTAAGAAACCAAGCAAACGGCCAACAGCTTCATAATTAACATAGTGCCTTGTGTGTTATTTGGGGGCTAAACCGGCAATGGAACCCAGGCAGGAATCCCGCAACAGGATGGTGCCCAACATGCGGTTGTCAGGAGTGGGATCGCGAATTTCCACGTAGAATGACAAAAGCTTAAAAGGGATTTTAGAAACCAAAGAACAGAGAGGAGCACGGCTTCTTGGTAGCAGCATTTTTCTCAGGTGAGCTCTGTTTTGCTAGAGACGAGCAGAGACTACGCGGCTCCTTTAAGGGAGGTTTCCTGACTCAGCATAAACGGAAAAACCTCATGGCTCTTTTAAGAGGCCCTGCTGACAACATAAAGACATAAAGTTTTACAGTAAAGTCAGATTCAGATGCAGTAAAACCTCTAGTAGGTTTACCGTGTGTTTAAAAATATACATAGGCTTGTGAGAGAAAAAGAAACAAGATAAACTGGTTTTAAAAAAAAGAGAGAGGAAGAATGGGTTGGGCGATGGTGGCACACATGCCTTTAATCCCAGCACTTCAGAGGCAGAGACAGGCAGATTTCCACAGAGAAACCCTGTCCCAGAGAAAAAATAAATAAAGTAAAATAAATACAGTAATATAAGCCACGTAAAGATGGAAAATACACAGAAAGTCTGGATACTGTATGCTATTGTGTTTTTCAGTTGTTCAGTGGCTAAGGAAGGAACAACTGCTAAAATATACTTGATTATAAATGCTGCTGAATTAATCCAACTTATATATTTCAAAAATGCTTTGACTTCTAACTTTAAATATAAGGACAAGTCGCTTGGGAAAAGAGTTTTTGTTTATGTTTCCACAGAAAATGGAAAGCTGTGGATTCCTTCCAGGCTTCTGTGGTTTGATGAAGCAAGACCCTCAGAAGCAGTGGGTCAGGTGTTCCAACATCTAAGACAGTTGAGATGATGCAGCATTACAGACCACAGAAACAAGGACTTAATACAGATTTCTGTGTTTTGTCATGATCCCCATGGTATGGACAGTACCCCCTATCAGCAGGAAGCAGTTTGGAATAAGCAACATCCAAATTACCAAATATTGTTTATAAATCTTTGTTTTCATTTAAATGAGGTTGCTTATACTTGGTTAATGATCACAACCAATCTCTTTTTAAAGGTAAAAGGGAAATTATGGTATGGAAACGAATACTTTGTATTGGTATGGTTTTTTATTTATTGATACAAATTCAAGGTCAATTTTGTGATGTGTACATTTCTCCTCTTGATTAAGTATTGTGGTTTTGTGTTTATACTGATCTTTTGAAACATAATGCATAATTAAGTACAGATTATAGATAGTTACTTATAATAGTCAGAACTTATAGTTTTTCTAGATATACAGAGATACATTTAAGATAGATAGTCCTCAAACCTTTCAAAGACCTTCAGAAAATGGCATTTAAAATGGTTTAGGGTTTTTCTTGACAATGAGAAATGTGTGCTCCTGGCAGCACCAATTACATCTGAGAGGAAGATAGGCATCGAAGAAATTCGTTATGGAGTTTGCTTTCAACATGGCAAGATTAGCCATTTGGGCAAGAAACTGCTCTTAACTGGATTGCTTGACTGTTGCTGTATAAACTGGACATGCGGGACCTACAGGAAAGTGACTGCTTAACTCAGTCTTACAGGGTTCCTGCTTCATGGAAGGGTCTACCAGACTTTCTGCAGGACACAGAAAAATGAATGACAGACTGCCAAAGCAGATGGACAGTTTGAAATTTCCTGCTTTGATGAGAAGTCTTCTGGACACATTGTGGCCTATGTGCTGAAGATGGATGCCCCAACATTACAGAGGAACTTCGGGTGACTGTCCAGGCATTGAGCTGTCTCTGTCAATTCTAGGGTTTATATATTATCCTTCTGTGGTCTTTGATGGAGTTGAAGACAGATAGTTATAATTATAGTTTTCCTTAGTTATGATAAAAGATAAGCTACATATAAGACTTTAGACTCACACAGATAGGATAGATAATAAAATACTTTCTTTAACTCTTACTAAGTGTTAATGGGCTAAATATTGTAACCATAGTTTTTGCTTGATAACTGTTCTGTTATATATAATTTGACTATGTTGAAGTTAAAACCTTTCTTTTATTTTAGACAGAAAAGAGGAGATGTTGGGAGATGTCATTCTGTAAGTATGTGTCTTATTGGTTTGAATAAAGCACTGTTGGCCAATAGGGAAGCAAGATAGGTGGGGCAAGGAGTCAAGGAGGATTCTGGGAAAGAGAGACAAAGGCAGACACGATGTAGGCCGCCAGAGTAAGAGATCCAGACCCTTTTCTCTGGTAAGAGAAATACTTAGATTAACAATCATGGGTTCAGGCCGGGCGTTGGTGGCGCATGCCTTTAATCCCAGCACTTGGGAGGCAGAGGCAGGCAGATCTCTGTGAGTTCGAGGCCAGCCTGGTCTACAAAGTGAGTTCCAGGACAGCCTCCAAAGCTACAGAGAAACCCTGTCTCAAAAAAAAAAACAAAAACAAAAACAAAAAACAAAAAAAAATCATGGGTTCAATACTTAAGTCAGAGCTAGCCAGTAAGAAACCAAGCAAACGGCCAGCAGCTTCATAATTAATATAGCATCTTGTGTGTTATTTGGGGGCTAAACGGGCAACGGAATTCAGGCAGGAATCCCACAACAATATGGCACCCAATGCCTGAATGCCACCCAGTTTTACTTTGGGGGACTCAATTATTTCTAGTTTGCCGCTCATCAACTGACTCACCAGTAAGCAGCAGTCCATGCACGTACATTTCTCATCACCTATAGCTACTTTTCTTTCTTTCTTTCTTTCTTTCTTTCTTTCTTTCTTTCTTTCTTTCTTTCTTTCTTTTGGTTTTACAAGACAGGATTTCTCTGTATTTGTTTTGGAGGCTGTCAGTCCAGCCCGGCCTCGAACTCACAGAGATCTACCTGCCTCTGCCGTTACTTTTCTTTCTTATGTCAGATACGTGACAGACGCCTTAACCTCCAGGGCCACCAGTCTGTTGACGGCATCAGACAGAACTAGGTATATCCCGTTGTTCCTCTAGAACACTATCAGATTGCTATGTCACTCTAATAGTAACATTTTGTGGCGGGCCCTCTTTATTTAGGCTGAGGATACAGCTCAGCTGTCGAGTGCTTGCCTAGCACTGGGGAGGCCTTGTGTTCGACGCCCAGGATCATAACCATACCATCAGTCTTGTCAGGAAGTACATAGGGATGTTCCTGATTCTTTACACTGGGCCCAGCTCAGTGAGGGAGGGAGTGAACAGTGCATGCAATTGTGCTCTGAGTCCCTGAGCTCTCGTGTTCCAGGCTGGTGAGATTGCAAGCTCTGAGGAAAGGGGGGCCTCCCCACTTCTGTGTGCCCTCCAAATCATGCCAGGGACTCCAGTCAGTGAAAAGCATCCAGTGGGTGATGACAGTTAGCGGTCCCACCGTCCCAGCTGAGGGAGTGCCTCCACGTGTCCCCTGCCCTCCCTACAGATAAGAAGGGTCCTGGAAAGCTGGGAGCACAGGGCCTCGTTGCCAGCTCTCCGACCCTTCTGTTGATAGAACCTGTTGCTATAGAGACCGCATCGCTCTGAGGGCCAGAGCTGAATGAAGCCTCCAGAGAGGCCCCTCCGGAAGGCTGTACATGGAGTCCCTTCACCCAGCCATCCACTTCCTCCTCTATTTGCTCGCCTACTCCTGTGTCTACTCGTGTTTGTATTTGCTGGTTTATTTTATCACCATCTTTACAGAAGACTAGGCGGCCAGCTGGAAAAGCCTCTTTGGGTAGAGAAGGCCCCGCCCACTGCCCGTGGTGAGATCTCAGACCCAGCTGGTACTGGTCAAGGAAAGACTAAGGGTTTGTGAGGGCGAAGGCTGGCCTGGCAGGAGGGGGCGGTCCTGAGGGGGAGCAGGGTGGCAGGGGCCACATCAACCTTGGTTCTGCCTGAGGAACTCACTGTAGGATCCCACCCCACCCCGCTGGCAGGCTCCCGAGGACTGGTCCAGGGCTTCCTCACGAAGGCACTGAAGCCCGGAGGCAGGGACAGGCCAGGCTAAGACGCCTGCTGGCTGCAGGGGCACGGTGCGCCTCTAGACGTCAAGCCTGGCTTTCACAGGCTCTCCGCTGCTCGCTTTGCCTCGACAAGGGCGGCACTGGCCTGGGCCAGGCTGCCCCCACCCGTGTCTGGCTTCTCTTTCTGCCCTGGTCGCTTCGGGCTGTCGGGCCTGTGGGAAGACCTTCATCATCGGGAATGGCAGCCCAACGGCCCCGAAGTGACCCATCCACTTAGTCAACGTGTGTGCATTTCAAACGGCCTCGCTCTGCAGTCGCTCAAGTGCCCAAAGTTCTGAAGAAAGCCGAAGCTGGGGTGGGTGCGTGGACCCCTGCTGCCACACAGCTCAGGATTCCCATTAAGTGGGGGTTGTCTGCCAATGCCTCCAACGTGAGTGTGTTTGTAGGCAGCCGTGAGTACTCTCGGGAGGGAGCGTGAGGGACACGAGAGGAGATGGAGCGGGGAGAGAGGGGTGGAAATTACGTATATACAGTATTCATGTATGAAATTCTCCAAAAAAAAGTAAGACATAAATAAATACTGACTTCTTTTTGGTTGTCCAAGAGAGGTGCAAGTGTTTCATTTAGGGGGCTGAGTCATATCTGGGGAGCTGGCCTGGTGGCTTTAACTTAACAGGGAGGGGAATAGACCTTTAACCTGCTCATGAAAGGGAAGGGTTGGGACCTTCGGAGGATAGAAACGTTGAGAAACTCGGCGTCTCGAGAGCGTCTCTCTGTCGCTGTTTCTGTGGCTTCCCCAGGGGTCGGTCACAAATGAGGCCTGGAGGTCAGCACAGCGCAGGGAAGGAACAAAGTGAGGGTCTGGTCCTCCCAGGAGCTGCACCTGTCGAGTAGATGAGGCCGGCGCTCAGCCACTGTTTCTTGCTCGTCTCTGTCTGGGTGAAGACTGCGGACAGCGAGCGTGTCTTTGTAGGACAGGGTAGCGGGTTCACTGCTTCAGGGGCGTGAGGGGCTCTGCATTTCCTCATCTTGCTTTGTTCGGACTCCTCCTGATGGTGCTGATTAGAACCCAGCACTCTCCAGGAAGCCCCCAAATTGGATCAGTCTGGAAAGCACAACGGAGATGAAGGGCGAGCTCTGGGAATAAGTATGTAAAGCAGAACCTCGGCTCTCCAGGGACTCCTTTTGTGTACCCCAGCTTTCAGCAGTCAGACAGCATACCACCCTGACATCTTAAATAAAAATTTCAACAATTTTTTGTTAAATATTAAAGAATGCTTTGGAAGGAAACCATTATTTTTAATGTACTACTGTTAATATGATAGGTATCTCAGAGATCTCATGGTTGCTATTTATAAGATGTATTGAAGTTTTAAAAAATTTTTTAAAAAAGATGTCTTGAAGTTATGAGGCACTTCAGCTCTTTGAAACCATTATGGCTCTGGATAGAGAAAACTGTAAAGTCAGCAAGTTTTTGAATTAGAGACGTTCGGATGTGAATAAGAAATAAACTCCAACCTGATATTTTATATTACCACATTGTTACATGGTTGCTGTGGGGATTTGTATTAGAATACAAACTTGAAGTGTGTTAATGTTTTAACTTTGCAATAGTAAACTCGCGGTTAGAAGAAGTTAACTACAGAATGATGCTCAGTTGACGGAGTGTGTGCCAGCGTGCATGGGGTCGCCATGCTGGATCTCTACCCTAAAAGTCATCTAATTTGACCGTGCTGTTTGAACAGCAAAGGACCTGGGAGGAAGGCTCAGAGCCCGGCGGGTGACAGAGAAGAACGCTTACCGCGAGTTAGTGCTTCTGCTGTGTGTGTTAAGGGAGCTCACAGTCATAGGTAAGGCACCACAGCGCTCCTTGAGGGCTAGTGGACAAGTCTGTGCAGAGGTTCTCAGTAAGGAAAAATATATGTAATGAAGATGAACCATGCACATACAGTTTTGCAAGAACTCAATGCACATTGTGTCCAGTGTGGTCTAACAATGTGTTTGCATGAAGTTTGGTCAACAATTATTATTAGAGGGCATCTCTACCAGCAACTGATTTGAGAGACAGCCCTAAAATCTATAATTGCAAGGCATTAGATCACTTGTGATCTGTGAGGTTTCATGATTGTTCCTTGGGTAGTGGGGGTCATTGTTGCTGTGTGCATTGTGTATCTTTGGAGGCATATCGTCTAAGGAGAGCTGTATGGTGTGGTTCTGGCCGTTGTGAATGTGGCCAACAAGATAGCTTTCTGGTTTGGGTCAGGGGTTTTCATATTGAGCTCATGAATTTCTAGTCACTTGGTTTTAATTGGTGGTTTGCAAATGTTTGTTGAAATAAGGCCTTGTCAGTTGACTACAAAGAATAGAGTCATTTAAAGGTAACAGGAGCTCAGATTATTAAGATGAGTTCCTTGGGAACAATTTTAGTTTCCCCTCAATGTTTTACCTTGCCTGCATGGCGGACTGGAATATGCCATCCCAGAATATGAAGGATTGTTACCAAGCCTCGGATCTAGGAGTGTTCTCCACCTCCTCTGTCTGTGGAAGGCAAAGCATAAATTAAGAAGACAAAAGACCTTGCCTCTGTTTCCAAAAGAGAGAGATTACCAGGAGAGGCATTTACTCCTACCAACCTAGAGATGGTGACAGACGTATCTACAGCCTTTCTCTGCAGCTCATTTGTCTTCTCCTAACCTGGTGTCTCTCCTAAAAGAGTCAGACTCCTAAATTTTCTCTAAAAACTCATGCTTCTTTGTTGAAGATGCAGTGTAAATAAGCTAAGAGCCACATGTAAAGGAAATCCTCAACATCTAGGCTTTCCTCATTCCCTGTGCATATTTGAAACCTATTTGTTTTTAAAAATATTTTTAATTCTTTTATGTGCATTGGTGTTCTGCCTGCCTGCATGTCTGTGTGAGGGCATCAGCTTCCCTGAAACTGGAGTCACAGACAGTTGTGAGCTACCATGTGTCTGCTGGGAATTGAACCAGGGTCCTCTGGAAGAGCAACCAGTGATCTTAACGACTGAACCATGTCTCCAGCCCCTGAAATATATGTGCTGAGAATTATCTCTCTTTCCCCAGTAGGGGGTGCTGACTCAGTGTCCTAACATTGAGCTATCTTCAGTCCTTTGTGTACTTTTATTTTGAGACGAAATCTGTTTTAGGCGTTGGCATTTTGGGCACTTGGGATGCGTCAGGTATTCTGGCACTCAAGAGTCACAGAATACTGAGTGTTACACAGCTCAGGTAGAAAGGTATCCTGGAGCTCGGGAGCCACAAAATACTGAGTGTTACACAGCTCAGGTGGAAAGGTATCCTGGAGCTCGGGAGCCAAGGACCACCACAGGTTGTAGTAAGCTTAGCAGTTTACAGCCCAGCCTCAGGGAAAGGCTTCCCCAGTGTATGGGCTCCTCTCCAGCAGGACAGGGTCTTCCTGCTGGGGAAGTTCGCCCAGTGTAGCAGTTTTGCTGGGCAGGAGGTTTCTCCTGCGAAGTTGCTACAGTTCAGCTCCCGGAGAGCAGGCAACTCAGCTCTGCCAAAGGAAGGTTTCCCCAGCAAGTGTTACAGCCCTGCCCTGCCCTGCCCTGCCCTGCCCTGCCCTGCCCTGCCCTGCCCTGCCCTGCCCTGCCCTGCCCTGCCCTGCCCTGCCCTGCCCTGCCCTGCCCTGCCCTGCCCTGCCCTGGGTTGTCTCTGCTCCGTCACTGCCACAAAAGAAGATCTTCACTCAAAGCTCATTGAAGGGGTTTATTGGAGGGAAGAATCCAGGAGAGTGGCTACATGGCTGCCCTCTGCCAGAGTGGCAGAGGACTCTCTGGCAGAGGACAGCTTGGTAGGGCAAACAGCCACAAGCTGAACAGACACAGGATTTATATAGGGCTTCCTGGGTGGGGATTGGTCAGATTTTAGTGCTGAGCTCAGATTGGCTAGAACTCTGCTCAGGGATTGGTTAGTTTTCTGCACAGGATTAGGATCAGATTTGGCTCCGGTTTCAGGCCAAAGTGTGTTTCTTTCTCTGGCCCTTTTTAGCCTTTTGGCTCCAATTTTAGGGCCAGGGTGCATTTCTTTCACTGACTCTGATTCCAGGGCCAAAGTGTGTTTCTTTGGCTCTGCTCAGGGTGTGTTTCTTTGACTGGTCCCTTTTCCCTACATTAGGTGCCCAGGCTGACTTGGCACTCACAGTGGAGCCCAGGCAGGCCTTGAGTGTGCAAACTTCCTGCTTCAGCCTCCTATGTGGCTGGGATTACAGGGCTGCGCTATCAGGCCCAGCTTTTTTTTTTTAATGTTTTTTTCTATGACAGATACTCATCACAATTAAAACCCCAGGAAATTGTTCATCTTCTATATCTGTAATTGCACTTTCTGAGAAATTGTGAGTTACTGAATTACAACAGCCGTGGTATGCAACTGGTTTTGTTAGCAACTGATATTCACTTCCTCATGTTACCACAGCTCTTTACACAGTTGTTATTTTGCTTAAGTTAATTAGAAATTAGAAAGGTGAAACACGAGTGTGAGCACGGAACCGGGACCGGCGCGATGGACGGAGCACAAGCCATGGAGAGCACGAGCCATAGTGAGCACATTAATCATAGTTTATTATGGCGGCGGGGGAGCAACGGGGGGAGGAGAGAAGAACGTGGAGAGAGAGGAGAGAGAGAAGAGACAGAGGTAAGAAGAGTGAGAGAAGCCGGGCGTTGGTGGCGCACGCCTTTAATCCCAGCACTCGGGAGGCAGAGGCAGGCGGATCTCTGTGAGTTCGAGGCCAGCCTGGTCTACAGAGTGAGTTCCAGGACAGCCTCCAAAACAATACAGAGAAACCCTGTCTCGAAAAACCAGAAAAAAAGAAGAGTGAGAGATAAGAGCGGTAAGAAGAATGAGATAAAAGAGCATAAGTGGGCCGGGGTCTGTCCTTTAAAGGGGTCCTTTGCACCTGCCTGCAGACTGGTTCTCATGGAACTCTGGGCTGGCCAGAGAACTGCCTGAGTGCATTCTGCCAGGTAACAGGGCAGGCCAGCGTAATGCCTGAATCCTTTCAACAGTAGTCTCTCTCTCTCTCTCTCTCTCTCTCTCTCTCTCTCTCTCTCTCTCTCTCTCTCTCTCTCTCTCTCTCTCTCTCTCTCTCTCTCTCTCTCTCACACACACACACACACAGCAAGCATTCTTACCACTAAGCTCTGTGTGTGTGTGTGTGTGTGTGTGTACACGTGCCTGTGTGTTCAGTTTCAACAAAAGGCTTTATTCTGTCACATTCTTTTTTTTCCTCCTCTAAGCTTTGGTTCCTATAGCTAGGGAAGCTGGCACAGGCTATTTATCTTACCCCCAGGTGGTGATTAAAGTCGCTTTCTCAAGTGTACAAAATTAATTTTGTGATAGAAAGCTGTGATCTCATCTCCTGATCTGTCCTCTGAGAAGTGCATAAAAGGAGGAGGTAAAAGTCTCAAAAACAATGGCCATGCTTATATTCTAATACCACATGGTAAAAATTGGGAAGGATCAAAGTAGTCATGTTTGAGTCTCTTTCCTTTACACAGAGGCTCTTTGGAAAGTGTTCCTTTGGAGCTTTCCTCAAAGCCACGAATAATCACCACCGTTTGCATGCCACCATTAGATAACAGTATGCATGTTTTTTGTGGTCTTAAATATCAGTTCCTTTTTACATTATGGGCAAAGAATTGTATAATGGAGATTCGAACTGTAATAGCGTTTAGAAGACTCTCATTTTTCCTGACTCCTGTGATACGGGTGATGGGGGTGGGTATGTAGGGAGGTCAGTAACAGTGTGAGTATAGGTGTGTGTGTGAGAGAGAGACAGAGACAGAGAGACACAGAGAGAGGAGACTAAGTTGGTTACCATATTTTGAGCATTTTTATGACCTTAAATTTTTAGGAACATTTTGGTAGTTATGCCCATGTTCTATCTACAATACCACTGACCAATATCTTCAAGTCAAGCACTGGCTAGGTTAAAGATTTTTTTGTGAGACACATAATCTTATAGAGCTATTAGAATATGGAAAATACATTACAATGTGCACATTACGCAAGTGCTGCAAAGTAAAACAGTGTTGTAAGATTGTGGCCCCATATGATGCTTACAATGAGACAGAGGAGAACAGGCACGCAACTGCCAGAGATGAGTGACAGTGGCCACAGCTGGTACACCTGTCCTCAGGGAACAGAAAGCAACCCAAGAATCCCTAGCAGCCATAGCGGTTCACCGTGGCTGAGCCTTTCCACCACTGAGAGGATTGACAGGACCCCTAAATGGGAATCCTTTCCATCTTGCCACGAGTTCAAAGAGCTCAAATCACTCTTATTGTCCTTAAGACATTAGCTTAATGGCTGCAGGATGTCCAGGCCTCGGTGGTGAAAGTCTCCTATCTAAATAACAATAGACTTGGGCCCAGGAGGGTTTACTCTCACCCTGAAGGCCAGATGGTGGTTTGTGTGACTACAGAGTTTCTGAAGGATCAAGGGAAGTAGTGACTCTTTGCCCCTTATACATGATAATAGAAGCCTTCTGCCTTTTGCCCCCACTGTTGGTTGAATACATAAAATGGTGCATGAGTAAAGACAGGGCATTCAGTATGGACTGAGTCTGCCCTCCTGACCACTATCCTGTGTCTCGACTCTTAACTCTATAGCTAGCCTTTCCCTTTCCTTCATCCACCCTCCCCCCCCTTAATCCCAGGGCTGCTAGGCTGGTCCCAACTGCAGCCCCCCAAAACACAGCTCACGACAGAGGCTGACAGGAAATGTACCCAGGAGAAGTCCTCCAGGCTTTGGTGTTTATATCTATGACTAAGACTTCTCAGAATACTCTTGAAACTAATAGAACACCCCTAAAGGGCCACAAACATGGAATGACCTTCAAGTTACTGTGAGGAAAGAGTCAAGTTTGGTGACACATGCCTGTGAACCCAGTACTCAAGAGGCTGAGGAAGGAAGACTGAACGTTTAAGGCTGGTCCTGTTCAAAAGCAAAACAAAACAATGCAAAAACCAAACAAATGAAAAAGTTGCTGTGAGCTGGGCAGTGGTGGCCCATGCCCTTAATCCCAGCACTCAGGAGGTAGAGGCAGAGGGATCTATGTGAATTTGAAGCCGGCCTGGTCTACAGAGTGAGTTCCAGGACAGTCAGTGATACACAGAAAAACACTGCCTCAGAAAACCAAAACAAACAAAAAGAAAAAAAAAAAAAGAGGAAGGAAGGGAGGGAGGGAGGAAGAAACAGTTGCAGTAAGGAAAACAAAAACAGAATAGATGTCATTTTTAAAAAGTCATTTACTGTTACTACAGTCCAGGTGACAGGTAATACTGGAGGAGGCTGATTACAATAGGGTGTTAAGATGTTTCAAGAAGGGCCGGGCGTTGGTGGCACACGCCTTTAATCCCAGCACTCGGGAGGCAGAGGCAGGCGCATCTCTGTGAGTTCGAGGCTAGCCTGGTCTACAAAGTGAGTTCCAGGACAGCCTCCAAAACCACAGAGAAACCCTGTCTCGAAAAACCAAAAAAAAAAAAAAAAAAAAAAGCTCAAGCCAGGCCCAGTCTCTCTCTCTCTCTCTCTCTCTCTCTCTCTCTCTCTCTCTCTCTCTCTCTCTCTCTCTCTCTCTCTTCCTGTTGCCTGTGGATCTGGATGTAGAACTCACAACAGCAACAGTGACCAAGACAAAAGAAGACAGTATATAAAGGACATTATTGTAGTGAATGGGTTGCGGTGAAGGGCTACAACATTTCTCAATGATCCGGGCCAAGGGCTAAGGATTTAAATGAAGAAAAAGACAGTGGCTCATTCTTACAAGGAGAATGGCATTTATTGTAACAAGAACGGAGCATTAAATACCAGTAGCAGGTATGGTTGAAAACTACCAAGGTCAGGAGCTCACGTTCCCAGGGCCCTCTGGGATGGGCCAACAACAGGAACTTGCATTCAGGCTTTACTGGGAGGAGGGGACAAGAGGTATTTTGCTAGAAGTTCCTAGTCACAAGCTGGTCAGCAAACCCCCATGGGGGAAGGGTACAACACATTATGAATACAATGTCATTTACCTGTACACTTCAAGATGCCGGGTGGTGGTGGCACACGCCTTTAATCCCAACACTCAGGAGGCAGAGGCAGCAGGATCTTGGTGAGTTCGAGCCCAGCCTGGTCTGCAGATGGAGTTCCAGGATAAGTTCCAAAGCTACACAGAGAAACCTGTCTCAAAAAATAAAATAACAACAAAAAATGAAAACAACAACAATGACACAAAAAAAAACCCCAAAACAATTTGCTCACAGTAGGCCCAACTAATGGATGAAATTCTCCATAAGCCTAAACAGTGGAGTGTTAAAGAAACAACATTATTTTCTTAAATATAATGAAATGAAACACATACTACCACATGGGTGAACCTTGAAGTCATTATGCTAAGTAAAGGAAGCCATACTCAGTGCAGGTTGCATGATTCCATTTATGAGAAATGTCCCGAGTTAGGGAAAGCCATGGAGATAGAAAATACACTGTTCGGGGCTGGAGAGATGGCTCAGAGGTTAAGAGCACTGCTTGCTCTTCCAGAGGTCCTGAGTTCAATTCCCAGCAACCACATGGTGGCTCACAACCATCTACAATTCAATCTGGTGTCCTCTTCTGGCATGTAAGCAGAACATTGTATATGTAATAAATAAATAAATCTTAAAAAAATACACTGTTTAAGAAGCAGGAATGGTGGGTAGGAGTGGGAGGGAGGGATGGAGGGTGACAGCTATTGGTACAGGGTTTCTTGGGGTGGGAGGATGAGAGTGTTCTGGAGTTGATGATGCAAACTGTGTGTGTGTACTAAAGCCTACTGCAACTCTTTTTTTTTTATTAAAAGATTTTATTTATTTATTAATAATATGTATACAATGTTCTGCCTGCACGCCAGAAGAGGGCACCAGATCTCATTACAGATGGTTGTGAGCCACCATATGGTTGCTGGGAATTGAACTCAGGACCTCTGGAAGAGCAGCCAGTGCTCTTAACCTCTGAGCCATCTCTCCAACCCCCTACTGCAACTCTTACCTCTGTCTTCCTCAATCAAGTTAAGACCACAGCTGCACAAAGCAAACTGCTGACTGTGACAGGGTGACAGTAAATGCCATACAAATCAGTTTTGAAAGCCAGCAGACTGTAAGGAGTGGAAATTGCCCCTAAGGAAGGAGTGATATCATGTCCTCTGCTATGCAGAGATCATCAATTTTCGAGAATCACTTCACTGTGTATTTAAGTTACCACTAATTTTGCCCTTTATTGTAAAAGAGGAAAGGGAGCAGATGGAGCTAAAACAAAGAAGGGTAAGGTGCAGATGACATACAATAATGTGTTAGGAATTGGTGGCTGTGTTTAATTGGCTACAAGGTAGTCAGAAGTTCTCTTTATTTATTATTGCAATTCTTGATTAATTTGTATTGCTTCTTTTTTAATAATAGATGTGCTAAATATGGCTCCTAACTCAGAGATTGGTAAAGACCCAGGCTATTAATAATTAACAAAAGCCAGTGCTCACCGTGTAGACCTGTAGCCATGGAGATAGAAGGCTTTTTCTTTCAGCTGAATGTGGGCTGCCCCTAGACGTGCGTGGACACAGACATTGAGTATGTTCATGTGTTTGACACTCGGGGTGATTTGTCATTGGCCTCTTCACTAATATGAAGACAAAAGTCTGGTTTGCATTAAGATGATTCATCGAGCGTTTACCGTGGGAGTTTAAGTGAGAAAGGTCTCCCATACGCTCAAGCGTTTGAACATCTAACCTCCATTTGGTGGCATGTTTGGGGAGATTACAAAACTTCAGGAGGTGCAGGCTTGCTGGAGAAAGTATGTCAGTGGGGGCGGGCTTTGAGAGTTTATAGCCTTGCCCCAATTCTAGTTCCCGTTATGTTTCGTGTTTGCAATTGATGATGTGGTCTCTCAGCTTCCTGCTCTAGCTACCTGCTGCTGTGTCTTCCCTGCCATTATGGACTCTCCCTCTGGAACCAGAAGACAAAATAAACCATTTCTTCATGAGTTGCTATTGGCTATGGTATTTTATCACAGCCACAGAAAGGAACTGATACATTTACTCTATGGCATTAGCCCTGTTGTGCATATCACATGATAACTTACAGTGTTCCACTTTGTGTCTTAGTGGACTCATTTCACAAATCAGAGTTTGACAGGTGGTGATAGTGCACACATTTAATCCCAGCAATCGGAGGCAAAGGCAGGTAAATCTCTCTGAGTTCAAGGCCAGCCTGGTCTACAGAAGGAGTGGAAGGCCCCCAGAGTGGGGAGACCCTCACTCAAGTCTCGGGATAAGCTGACGCCCCAATAATTCAATAGAGACCGTTCTTGATGTAAGCAAGTGCACTAGGGCCGAGCTCGTAACCCTCACAGGGGCAGAGGAGTTAGACTCCCAGTAGCTGCAGTCGGGGTTTTTTTTAAAGGGAAAAACCAGGGGCTGGAGAGATGGCTCAGGGATTAAGAGCACTGGCTGCTCTTCCAGAGGTCCTAAGTTCAGTTCTGAGCAACCATATGGTGGCTCACAACCATCTGTAATGAGATCTGGTGCCCTCTTCTGTCCTGCAGACAGACATACAGGCAGAATACTGTATGCATAATAAATAAAAAATCTTTTTAAAAAACGGGTAAAACAATAAAGAATGGGGAGTTTAGGCAAACACCATAAAGAATGGGGAAGTTAGGTGATAGTTCATGCCTTAACAGGAAGGTTATAGGTTATCTTGAGCAAGCATTCTTGGGGCATTGTACAGTTAAACATTGAGCAAGGCACCAGATGCATCAAGAATGTGGTGAGCTGGGTGGTGGTGACACATGCCTTTAATGCCAGCACTCGGGAGGCAGAGGCAGGTGGATCTCTGTGAGTTTGAGGCTGGGCTGGACCGACAGCCTCCAAAACAATACAGAGAAACCCTGTCTCGTAAAAAACCAAAAAAAAAAAAAAAAGAAAAGAAAAGAAAAGAAAAAAAGAAATGTGGTGAGCTAGTTCCTGGATCAGGGAGTGTTATCTTTTAAGTTTATCTTGAGGTCACCGGTTTCTCAGGAGAGGGCAGAAGAACAAGTTACTCTGTGCTGGGTTAGTTGCTAGGGGTCTAAAAATGTTGCTAGGGGTCTCTCGGGAGCTCCAGGACAGCCAAGACTGTTACACAGAGAAACCCTGCCTTGAAAACAAAACAAAGCATCGGAGTTTTGTATGTATCCGTAGTCCTGTGAGTTACCAGAGTAATCTGCGATGGTAGGCTATGTCTAAGTAAATTACATTCTTTTTCCTCCCCTTCCCGCCAGTTAGCTACTGGGGATTAAATCCAGAGCCTCTGGCAAGGTAGGTGTATTTTTTTCTTTAGGCATGTGGTTTAACACTGAGCTATGCCCTCAGTCTTAGACTTTTCCTTCTTTATGTATATGCACACCCGGGTGTGTGTGCAGGTACACGTGTGTGCATATGCATGTGAGTTACAGAGGCCAACCTTGGGTGTCATTCCTCAGGTACTTTGATTTTGAAATAGGATCTCTCTGAAACCTGGGGCTCATACTCTGGCTGGCTAGTGGTTCCCATGGATCCTCCTGTCTGTGATGCCCAGCTCTGGGATTCCAGCTGCACATCACCACCTCACCTTGGCTTTTATGTGGCACTGGTGTCTGAATTCAGATCCCCATGCTTACATAGCAAGCATACTGAACTGTCTCCCCATTTGTTTTGAGACACGTTCTCACTCTGTTCCCCAGGCTGGTTTGAAACTTACTATGTAGCTGAGGTTGACCTCAAACTCACGGCAATCCTTCTGCCTCCGTTTCCTGGGTTCTGGGATTGTTGGCATGAGCTACCAAGCACAGCCCTGTTCCTATATTCGTAATTGTGAGGTAGCCGAACTCTGCATCTCGGCAGGCAGATAGCACACACAGGTGATTGTCAAACTGAATCAGGCTGCTGGCAGGTGGCGGTCATGGGATGGGCGAGAGGGTGGGTGGAAAGTGGCAGAGGACCATAGTCTTCGTCTCTGGCATCTTGTGTCCTGGCTGCAGTTCCCCTTCTTCCCACAAAGGAGGATTTGTTGCTGCAAGCATGGTCTCAACAACAGTGTCTCCCCCTCCACTAAAGAATATAAGACATTGTGTCATTAAAACTAGGTCACATTCATCTTGTTTACCTGTGTTGTGTTTTGAAATTTCCTTTTAAATCATGCCTATGTCTTATAAGTGCAGTTACTGGTATTTACGGCAGCTACTTGCTATGTCAGACATTGTTCTAATCAGTTCTTTAATGAAGTTTAACCGTCATGTGAGGTTGGTCCATCTAAATTAGGACTGGACTTTTTTTTTTTTTACTATGAGCAATATAAAGCCTATTGTCACATGACTTCCTATAGAGTCACCATCATCTGAAGGAGTCAGTTCCTAGCTCATCTGCCAAGCTGAACAAAACTAGAATTCTGTTTATCATTGTTCTTACAAACAAGAGAGAGGAGAGTGACTGGGGATTAATGGTCACCGGGCAGGCAACCAGAGCTAGCTGTTATCACCTTATTTGACAGATGAGGGAACCAGAGATTAGCTAAGGTCAAGCTGCAATGGCAACATGCCCAAACTTCTCCTGATGGAACTGCTTTGGGAGTCCTTCAGTCCCTTGTTCAGGCTGGAGCTCGCCAAAAGGCTGAACTGTTACAGATCGCGTCAAATGGAACTTCACACCAAAAGCGGCAGGAAGACGGGTCTCTAACAGCAACTAGTACATTGGAGGGTCTCAGAACCACCAGCCTTCGGGCAACGCTGGCCTGATTAAATGTGGATGTGATTAAAGGTGTATTATAGTTTTATGCCTGAAGTGGAGATTTAGAGAGAAAACCACAAAAACAAAAGGATATCTTTAAAGAAAGCAAATATGTATAATCCCATTTTTTTTCAAGCATTCATGGCCTTTTCATTCTGACCCTTTTCTTTGCAGAAATGGCTAATTTCTTTCAAATGCTGTATATGGGAAAAATCCAAAGTACTCATCAGATAAACCAATTTAAAAGAACCAATACTGACGTCTTCTCTTACGGAGAGCACAGAGCATCTGACTTGCTACCGATAAGGTCTCCGTAAGCAGCATTCTAATTAAGTCCACACAGACAGCCCTGTGTTTCCAGGGACGCAGCTGGGCTGGCACTGAAGCACATGCGCACTGGGCAGAAAGACCTCCATTGCATCTCAATGGCGGCGTGTGGCCTTTGAGCGGCCACCAATCCTGCTCTCTTGACGTTGTTGGCAGCCTCACAGGCCACTTGTGCATTCACCCCAGTGTGCCCCTGGATTAGTTTATGAGCCACCTTCTCTGAGCCTTGGGTCTGGCAGCCATAATCCCAGGCTCTGGTCAGAAAAGTGGTACTCTTCTGCCAGCATGGCATCCCACCTCCAACTGGTAGAGTCAGCCAAAGTGGGGGTGGGGAGCAACCGTGCGTAGCACTAAAGACAGAGGGTGGCAGCAGGGGTAAAGGTGACTACCAGGGTCTGAGCACTCAGACCAGGCTTCCAAACCTGGCTATACTCCTCCTGGCTGGCATGGCTTCGGCAATGCACCTTATTTCACCATGCCTCAGTTTCCCCCTACGTAAAACGTAGTACCGCAGCACCTGTCCTGAAGACAGACTCTATTTAAAATATAACATATAATAAAATCTCAATGTATTGTGGTGCTCAGTGCTGTCATTACAAGCCTTTTAGTAAACAATGGACAGGCTGTTGGCAGGAACAATTCTGCCTGCGTCGTTACCGTTAGTGAGGTTTGTGGAAATACACGGGATATATTTGCTTTCATTCTTGATGCCTCATAAAGCACACAGCCCTTTGTGGGGACTCAGCATAGGAGAGAATAAAAAGCAAGCAACCGGGGGTGTTGTACATAGAAGTCAATGGTGGCAACCCCATCTCCCTCCGGCTTCCCTGAAACAGTTTCTCTTACAAATGTGGTTTTGGTATGCAAATCACCGTATGCAGATTTCTGTGTGCAAAATACAGCATAGAAAAATGGCCTCCTTGCCAAAGAAGATAGGAGATGTTGGCTACCATCGAGTGAAATGGTAGCAAATTCCGGATCCTTTCCCCACTGCTCTTTCTAACAATGTATGGGGTGAGCAGATTTTTGGCATGCTAAACTGAACTATTTTGGCTTTAGGTTGTGTGTTCTTGTGATAAAAGTGTGCTTATTGAAGCCTGTAACTACTTTTTGAAGCCATAATAATGTGTCGTGGTATTTAATTTAGCGTTTCACAACAGCGTGCCACCTCCAGCTAGCGGGACCGCTTGTTCTGAAATCACAGATGGCTTCACATCTGAGGGTAGGGCTGCTTGACTCGTGTGCTTCCCACTTCCTCAAAGGAATTGTGCTTACTCAGAGACTTAATTCTACATTTTAGAAAACGTTTCCTAATTAACGTAGTCCTTAGTAAGTGAAAGGAATACACGGCCTGTTAGAATAGTCTTTCTTTAGGGAGAGCAGGTGAAGCTAGCTCTGAATTCTCAAGGCAATATTTTATAGTCCAGGCAGAATAATAATATGTCTCTTTCCTGCTGTTCCTTGCCAATTCCAAAGCCTTTCCCCATTGGCTCCTCAGGAGAGGAGGTGAAATAAAAATATATTCCAAGGTCACTTGTGACAGGGCCTCTGGTCTCCCAAGCTTGGGATTATTTTTGTCCACAATTATGCTCAAGAGACCAGCCACGGCAAGCCAATAGCACCAGACCTCATGCCTTTCCCTATTCTTTCCCTTACACGCAAATATTTCTTGCTCCTTTGGGGTGTTTCAAACTTGCCACCTTACCAAATGAGATGCTCATTAATTTTCCAAAAATGAAGTTTCCTTTAAAAGCATTCTCAGGACAATGCACCCAGTCTGAAAAGCAAGGATAACGAGTATAAAGCTGTCATGCCCCTGGTGGCTGGAAAAGAGGGGAAGAAAATCTTCTCGAGGACATCTGTTTGCATACTCATTCATGCATGCATTCATTGGTTCGCGCATGCCTTCCTTTATGCATTTATTCATGCGTACATTCATTCACTTGACTTCCTGCTTACTGTGTGCTGGGTGCTGCCGTAGGCACAGGAACACAAAGATAAAAATATTCCCAGCTATTGAGGAGCTCAGTGTCTACCAGAAGAAGCAGGTGCACAGCCTGGCAGAGCTGCGGCTGCTGTGGAAACCGGTGCCAGGCATATAGGTGTGCACAGGTGTGGTCGTGCAGTCTGCCATGCTGGCAGCCGTGAAGAGATGCCTGGATACTGGCAAAGCTCGGGAAGCCGAACAGATGTAATCCAGATAGGTGGGAGGTGGGAGGGGGAGCAGGGACAGAGGAGACCGTGAGCAAGAAGGTCTGGCCTGAGCCGCCAGGGCTCGGCGGGAGTTCTTTCAGTTGAGAAATTTCTTCGACCTAAAAATAGAGGGCAGAGGAGTATCGGAAAGAATCTCAACTGTTTGCATGGTGTGTGTTTCATCTTTCAAGATTTCTATTCCAAGCTGGGTGTGGTGTTGTACACATTTAATCCCAGCACTCAGGAGGCAGAGGCAGGAGGATCTCATGAGCTCAAGGCCATCCTGGTCTACAAATCGAGTTGTATGACCACGGGGCTCTGTTACACAGAGAAACCCTGCCTCAGAAAACCACAACAACCAAAACAAAGATTCCTATTTTCTAATTCATGTTCAGTCACCTACGGCGTGACCCATGACTACCACAACCTCCGGCTTCCTCCTCCACTGACCCCGGGTACCTCAAAGGATCTACAGTGCCCGCCCCACCCACCTGGGAGCCACTCAGACAAAATCAAGTACCTTACCGCTAGAACATGAGCCCCGCTCTGGCACGGGCCCTCCTGGCCACTGACTTTGGTCGCTTTCCACCCACTTCCCATACCTCACACTGTCCCTTAGCTCCCAGCTCGCACGTCCAGCCTGCTGCTCCTCCAGCCCCACAGCAGACTGGGGAGAATGGGCTGTGGGGAGAATGGGCTGTGGGGAGAATGGGCCTTGAGATGCTCCGCTCCGTGCTCCGGGACTCAGCTCAGGCGTCTCGGCCTTGGCTCGCCTTCCTGTCTGAGTCCTTTGAGCATCAGGGACTAAAAGGTTAGGATCCAGGATGTGGGTTCTGATTCCGGTTCCGAAGTTACAGCCGCTTGTGAGCCTGCTTCCCTCCTGATGGACGTGTGCCCACCTTGCGCTATCTTGGGGTGAGCAGGGCATGCTTGTCAAGGGACTGGAGCTCGTGGTCTTGTTAGAGTTAACTGATCTGTGAAGTTTAGGCAGTGCAGCAACCCATGTCAGTCAGTGGGTGCAAACTCTGAACACTGAAAAGCCCTTTCCATAAAGTTAACTCTTATCACTGTTAACATGTTCATTTATTTTTGTGTGTGAGTCTATTCACTCATTTAACATTTACTAAATTATCAGTATTTGGCACTGAAAGGAAAAAGCATCTGTTTCAGGATCCCCAAGATCAAGTTCTCAGCACAAAGGAGATTTATTTGCCCCAGAGGGACAGAGGTCAGAGACGGGAGACAAAGACAGGAGACAGAGGACCAGGGAGAAGGGGAAGGGAAAGGGGCCGGGTATTTGTCCCAGAGGACAAAGGACGGCCTCTGGATAGAGAGGAGAGAGATGTGGCATATAGGCAAATGGCAGTGTATAAGGGGAAACCCCATGTTAGGATGGAGTGTTTAATTTTAATTGGGCATGTTAACTAGGTGAGCCAAAGGGGGCTTTTGATTGCTGGGCTTTAATACTTTGATAGCTGGACCTTAATGGTCAGCCTCAGGAGGAGGACGTGGCTGTATAAGGGAATAGACCTTGGCGGCTAGCTTTAGGGATGTACTTTACTGGGTTAGCAAGGCAGAGGGAATGGAGGAGGGCAAGGCCTGCCGGAGCCATGTCTGCCTTCCTTGAGATGGCCAGTCCCTTCAGGTACCCTGCAAGCTCAGCACAGGGGCTATAAAAATGAACTTGGGCTGGTCGATGGTGGAGCACGCCTTTAATCCCAGCACTCAGGAGGCAGAGGCAAGCAGATCTCTGTGAGTTCAAGGCCAGCCTGGTTTACAAAGCTAGTTCTAGGACAGTCAGAGCTGTTATACAGGGAAACCTTGTCTCGAAAAACCAAAAAAAAAAAAAAAAAAGCTTAAAAGCCCCCGCCAAAGGTTTCATAGCATCTCAGGGCATCAGTAAACAAGGCAATCAAATCCAAAGCCAGGTGAGAACCTTACTACTCAGTCAGTGAGTCAGAATGTGGGCAAGGCAGGGACTCAGGGATGAGTCTCAGAAGGGCGGCCCTGTCCTGCTTCTGGAAGACTGTGATGTGGTGCAGACGGGTCGGAGGAACTTGGTCAGTCAGTAAGAGCCAGGAGAGACGAGACTGCGTAAGCTGTGAGACAATGGGTACAGCCGGCGTGTGTGTGGACCTAGAGAATGCAGCTGGCCGGGTATCAGAGCACACCGGTGCTGAGGGAAGATGCTTCACACTGTCTGGGGATGCCTAGAAGTCCGTACGTACGCTCAGCTGGCTCCACAGTCTTCAAAACGCAGTGTCTCCTCTTTTCATTTTCCCACAATCTGTACCACATCCACACTGCACACAGCCACAGCCAGGGCTATAGAGGAGCCGTGAGAGAGAACAGTGGAGTTTTTTTTTTGTTGTTGTTTTTTGTTTTTTGTTTTTTGTTTTACAAGACAGGGTTTCTCTGTATTGTTTTGGAGGTTGTCGGTCCAGCCTGGCCTCGAACTCACAGACATCCGCCTGCCTCTGCCTCCCGAGAGCTGGGATTAAAGGTGTGCGCCACCACCGCCCATCCAGTGGAGTTTTGTAAAGATTTGTTAGTAGGGCCAGCACAGGCACATCTGGGGTCACGTTCCCTTATTCAGCCATCATGGAAGTGGCTTATATTTGCTAAGGAGTTACACTACTCAAAACATAACATGAGACAACAAGAAGATGTGATTTGTATTACAGAATGTCATTCAGTAAGCCTTCATGAAATGACTCCAGATATAAGCCAAAGGACACACACTCTGGCCACATGTTGAGGAATCACGTAGGAAACCAGTGATTGCAAAGGTGGCTGTCAAAATCATTTATAATCTGGGACAAGGTTGAAAGGACCATGTGGATGAGACCATAAACATTAGATTGATTAGGAAGCCAGAGACATGGCTTTTGACTGTAATCTGTCTGAGGCCAAGATTAGGAACCCTTTTCTTTCTTGTGCACTCTGAACAGAAGAGAAATCCGACACCAGGAATCCAGTGAGCCTCTGGCTGCTCCTGCCACCCTCTGAAGACAAACACTTGAAAGTCTGCCCAGATCTTGTAATCTTATTAATCTAACAAAGAGACTCAGTAACTGCCTCAACCAGGGGGATCAGTGTTTACCATGTAATTTGCAACAAGCTGATCAACACATCCGGCTGCAAGGCAAGCCCTTGGCAGAAAATGGTGGGAGAGGAGAGGATTAAGACAGAAGTTTTCTGGTAAATGTTTGCTCACCCTCCCTGCCTCTAGCCTCCCTGCCCCTGCCATCTCCAAGTTCAAAGGTATCTCATTCATGACTTCTTCAGGCCTTGCCCTCCAGGGATCTGCCCCATGCTTCTGGTTGGGAGAGATGGTCCCCTGTAGGCAATCTTGCTGGGCAGCGCTGAGGCTCTTCAGCCTTGTGGTAGACCTGAGCTTTTCCTCTCCTTTTGGTCTGGAGGGACAATGGAGTTTGACAAGAGCATCAAAAACTGGCTCCATGTGGATCAGGTCTCACAGGACACAAGCCTTTGGTAAATGCAGGAGAAGAGGAATTAATGGGGTGAGTGAAATTCAAGGAGGTTACCCAATGAGGATATGGTAGTTACCACAGGGACGGTCTGGAGGCCCCATCCCAGTGCTTGGCCTAGGCACCCCTTCCTGATAAGGCCAGCAGCTTCAGTAGTTAGCTCTAGGGGTGTGCTCAGCCCAGGCTTCATTGCGTGGGTTTAAATCACAAGCCTCCCTTCTGTCTTGTCTCCCACCAGGACAGGCAAATGTGGATGAGATTTAAGACAGAAAGCACCCACTGAGCTCTCTGATAAGCACCTCAGTGAGTCAACTCAAGTCCTCACATGTCTGGAAGTTCCTCATCTCATGACCCAACTCATCACAGCAAGGCTATGACTTAAAAATCGAGTCACAGAGAAACTGAGTAACATTGCCGAGGTCACACAGTGAAGAAGAGTCAAGCTTCACTGCAGAGGTTTGAACAGAAGCCAGGCTGGTGCCTGTAGACGCTGGACACTGCATGGAAACCTCACCTCCTTTCAACAGTTCTCTTCTCTAGTCACCGTGTCTGAGTCACTACCTGTAACCTCTTCCCTTGTCCTGTGCCTGCTTGAGTTTGGTTCTGGAGCCATTGGCCTTGCCCAGGATGTGTTCTTGGCTGCTCCTGTCCCTGTCAGGCCCTCTCTAATTTTACCCTGTTCTTAAGAGTATGTGGCTCGGGGGCTGGAGAGATGGCTCAGAGGTAAAGAGGAGTGGCTGCTCTTCTAGAGGTCCTGAGTTCAAATCCCAGCAACCACATGGTGGCTCACAACCATCTGTAACGAGATCTGGTGCCCTCTTCTAGCCTGCAGGCAGAACACTATATACTTAATAATAAATAAATAAAATTAAAAAAAAGAGTATGTGGTTCACATGGAAACACACAGTGTCCTAGTAGTTTGGTTTTTGTTGCTGTGAGAAAACAAAGCATCCTGGGGAGGAAAAGTGTCTATTCCATCTTACAGCATACTGTCCATCATTCAGGGAGGCTAAGGCAAGGACAGAGGCAGAGGACACGCCCCAGAGGATGATGCTCATTGGCCGGCTCAGCCTGTTCACTCACACAAGCCAGGACCACCTGCCACGGGTCACACTACCCACAGAGGGCTGGACCCTCCCACACCAATCATTAATCAAGAAAACGTCCCATCATCAGACTTGACACTGACCAATCTGATGGAGGCAATCCTCAAGGAAGGGGCCCACTTTCCCAGGCATCAGGTTGAAAAAACTAACCAGCACACACAGGCTATCAGGTGCATGGTTAATTGTACATGAGAAGTTCACTAACTATACGTTAGGAGCTGTCTTTGTCATGGTCCGTGGTTTAGAGAACTTATTGCTCTTGCAGAGGGCCTGGGGTCAAGTCCCAGTACCCACATGGTGGCTCGCAACCGCCTGTAACTCTAGTTCCCAGGGACCAGTGACCTCTCCTGACCTCTGTGAGCAGCAGGTATGTACACAGACATGCAGGCAAAACAGTCACACACACAAAGGAAATATTTAAAAATTTAAAAAAGATGGGGGTGTAGTGTGGAGGAGTCGGCTCAGGGGGTAAAGGTGTTTCACTAAGTCTGACAGCTTGGCATCTCCAGGACCCACATGGTGGAAGGAAACACTCAGTTTTTCTGTGACTAACACAACACACATAAATGTACTATTTTAAAATGAAACCAGGTATGTATGGAACTTAACATTTGGGAACATAATCAATATTTACCAAGCTAAGGGGTAAGATCCAGAGAGGGGTCCTTCTCCCCTGGCGAGGGCAGCATTTATTGAGTCCCATTGCTTTTGTGAGCATAATGTAACGAAGCCTAAATTTAGGTCCCTTTTAAAATCCTTTTGTTCTTCTCCTTCCCTCCTTTGGGATCCCTGATTACAAGCTTCTATTTACACTGCTGCAAAGGGCTTTTTTCACTTAGAATTAATTTCAGTGACGTGTATACAGGCATACACACATTCACACACAGCGTGAGCAAATTCTTCCTGTCCCACCCACCTCTGAAATCTAAGCAAGACAATTTAGATTGGGACTCTCCAAAGCAGGAGGGAACCAAGTATGCTAGTTGTCTTCTGCCTAGCCCAGACCCCATAGAGGTTTCTCAGCATGACATGATAATTATCCATAATTGCAGCAGGCATAGCTGTGAATTGAACTCATCCTTCTAAAGACACAATGTCTCGGCATGGGGCATGCTACCTCTCCTGCAGACTAAAGTTTCTCAGGGAGTACCTGGTAAACTCTTGAAACTCAACTCTGAACGAAAATCACAACAGCTGTGGGCAATATTTTGAAAATAAACCTTTTGGAATGAGAAGTAGAGAAGGTCTTAAGACTTCAGGGCTGATTGTGAAAAGAAGCAGAAAACCTCACAACACCTTTTCCTAAATCAGACTGAGTCTGTCCCCAGCAGCTTGGTCCATTCCTGCAGCCTTCCTGCCAGAGCACATCCATCACTCGCATCGCTCTCCCGCCACAGGAAGCGACCTGTGTCCTGCTGCCCCTCAGCCAAAGCACCTGCCGGACTGCATTAGGAGAGAGGTGAGGCCACTGACACAGGTGGCCGGGAATGCCAGCTGCACAGGCTGGGGGTTGGGGGGGGAGGCAGCCCATTGTGAAGTCCGCCTCTGTTCCTCCTAGACTTGGGTACTCCCTCCACCAGGAAGAGGGCACCTGTCGGGAGTGTTTCTTCGCTGGGAGGTGTCGGGGTAGAGTCTATCAGCAGCGAAAGAGCTGGACCGGTGCTGTTTGGGGATCCATAGGGTCTACACCCCACAAGTGCAGTTCTCTGAAAACCTCTCAGTTCCTGCCTGAGAAGCAGGGCTGCTTTTCATATGGCAAGCTCTTTTAGGATAGCTAATCTCACCCACAAGAACACTAACATGCATTGTGTTAGGGCTTAATTCTGCATCTAGTATACCCACTGAACCTCCATGCCCTCCATAGTAGTAGCAGGGGTAGTTTCCTGGCTGGGACTTATGGAGGGTCCAGGGTTCTCTGCCTGGCACCATGGGCCCAGGATCAGATAGTTTTGGATTCAGATTTTAGGCTAGCCTTTAGGGAAGGCTTCCCAGTTCCTCCTGGCTTCTATCCCCCTGGCAGGGTGCATTCATCTTTTTTTAAAAAGTTGTTTTAAGATTTACTTCATTTTAAAATTAAGTGTATGTGTGTGGACATGTGCATATGAGTACGGGTAATGTTAATCCCAAATACTTGAGGAGAAAGATCACCGACTTAAATCATCACAGCCAAATTAATTAGAGCAAAATTTTTTATTTGTGTACTCAGGCTGCCTCCCTCTAAGGTGGGATTCCAGAGGTCGACATTGGACATGAGAAAGACGAGGTTTTTATATAGCTTGGGGTAGGGGGGTTTCCAAATGGGGGGAAATATGTGGAGTTACAGGAGCAGAGCATAAGTTAGTCGTAATGACCTTCTGAAACAAAGGCATGATTGCATGGTGGTCCTGACAAGGTAGCCATAGCAACACATAGTCATAGCAACCTTTTGAAACACAGGTAGAGTTGAAAGATGGTTATAAGCAACTTTTTGAAATTTCCTAATAATTATTTTTATTTTACTTGCGTTGGTCTGCACGTATGGCATGTATGCGTGAGGGTGTCCCCCTAAACAACTCTTTTTTTTTTGGCACCTAAACAGCTTTTGAAACAAAGACATGATTGCCATTCCTGGAGTAGGCAGTACAGAACAGAAGCTAAGGTTAGCCTGGCCCAATCTGTCACTGTGATAAACTCCATGACCGAAAGCAACTTGGGGGAGGAAAGGGTTTGTTTCACTTGCATTGTCACAGTCTATCATGGAAGGAAGTCAGGCAGGAACTCAAGGCAGGACCCTGGAGGCAGGAGCTGATGCAGAGACCATGGAGGGGAGCTGCTTACTGTCTTGTTCCCCATTGCTTGCTCAACCTGTTTTCTTTTTTTTTTTTTTTTTTTTGGTTTTTTCGAGACAGGGTTTCTCTGTGGCTTTGGAGGCTGTCCTGGAACTCACTCTGTAGACCAGGCTGGCCTCGAACTCACAGTGCTGGGATTAAAGGCGTGTGCCACCAACGCCCGGCCTAACCTGTTTTCTTATACAGCTCAGGACAACCTGCCTGGGGTTGGCACTGCCCACAGTGGGCTGGGCCTCCCACATCAACTGTCAATCCAGACAATGTCGTCACACGCTTGTGTACAGGCCAATCTGATGGAGGCGATTCCTCGGGTGATGGTCCCTCTTCCCAGATGAGATGGCTCTAGCTTGTGTCAAGTTGAAGACAAAACAAAACTACGTTGTAGAGCCGTGTATGACACTCCCCGACTCCAGGGCCAGTGCTCTCTCCCTTCCTCCCCACTGCCGCCAGACCCACGTGTGTGCAGGTGTGGACACCCAGGAACACCGTCATCCCAGGGACCGCTCCTGATGCAGTAGCTCAGCAGCTTCGCCGGGGAATCGGTCGGGCAGCCTTGGCTGTGACCCTTGCAAGCCCACAGGGCACAGCCTCCCACAGGGGTTCGCCCTTTGAAAGCAGCTCACTTGGGGCTGGCTGTCAGCTGGGCAGGCCAGGAAGCCTGGGAATAAGTCGTCCCGTCACTGTTAGGACCCTGGAAGCTCATGAGGCACACGAGTGACCTTCTTAAGCTCTGCCTGAGTTCGCTGCCTGTGAATGCCCCACCCACTTTTCTCATCCAGCCCAGGCCCCTGGCCACACCTCTGCCCCACCCGCCTCCTCACATACCTGCAAGCTCAGTGCAGGACAGGGCAACAGCCTTTGCCCACCGCTGACCCTACTGAGTCAACACTGCTGCCTGACCCTCCCTGCTCACCCGGCCCCCATTCATCCGTCACTGCTCTGCAAAGCCCTGGCTGCACTTCCCAGATGGGGCTTTAACCCCAGTCTGATGAGACGGACACATACGCCTGCCCTCCATCTCATGTCTTCTAGATCAGCTGCAGTCACATTGTCATCGTCCATCCTTCTAGGCAGATGAGTTGGCCCACAGGGTCCAGCCCTATACCTCACCTCCATCCCTATCCTCTGTTCCCCTGGCACCTGTTGCCTCCAGGAGCTCTCAACCACTGATCCGCTGTTCCTGGCTGAGCAGCCTCCAGCCCTGCCACCTCCTGAACTGCTTTGTCATCTTCCTCTCTCTCCTCCCAAGTCTTCCTGTTCTCTTCTGTCCCCACGGCTGAACTACCCTCATCAGACCATAGGCATCTGCGGACAAGGCTCCTACAAGAGCCTCTATAAACACGCTGCCTTACCTTACCTCCTCCCTAGAGCTTTCCTGGACCCTGAACCGGTTCTCAGTCTCAGGCCAGACTCCACGCGCCACCTACGACCCTCAGGGCCAGACTCCGCTCCTTACCTACAACCCTAGTCTCTTGGGCTGGTTCTACCCAGACTTTTGCTGTACATCCATGTGCTTTGTGATCTGCTCTCTGCATGGTTGAAGCCTAGACCCATCCCACCCTGGGACCCTGCTTCCTTGAACCCCCTCCTGTTCTTGGTTCTAAAACATGAGAGTCTCAGCCTGGAAGACTGGGCCACCTCCCAGCTGCCCAAAGCTTTTCCAGCTTCCAGTCTCTAGAACTGAGATCACAACCTCTCGATGCCTCCTCTGTGCAGTGGGCATCACATTCTGCACGGCCAGGATGTTCCCCCAAACCCTTGGGCCCAGGTAGGTTTGGCACAGTGGACTGGAATGTAGACCTGGTGCCCGTACTCCAACCTCGCCTCAGAAGAGCAATCCTGTTTGTATGGAGAACTAGTCTCTAATTCCATCTCTCCTCTCCAGTGTTGAGGGCAGAAGCCTGGGCTACAGGGTCAGATGGTTCCAGGTTCAAATCCTGACTTGATCACTTAGATGCCATGGGTCTTTGGACAAGACAACTGACTTCACTATGCCTTGATTCCCTACGTGTAAAACGGAGTGTTCATGCTCACCTTCTGGGAGTCTGGTAAAACCTGACAGAGTAGACCTTTGACAGTGAAGGCTGTTATCCCAGTGGGCCTCTTGGTAACACAGACTAATTTAAACAGGATAGGACTGAATCCAGTAAGATCGGCCATTACGCTTGCTACAGAAACAAATTGAGGAGAACAGACTAATCCCTGCAGTAAACACAGAAAACTCTCAGCTCCTCCTCTATCCTCACTGACTTAAAAAAAAAAGCGTGTGTGGAGTGTCTTAGGTAAGATTTCTATTGCTGTGATGAAACAGAATGACCAAAAAAAAAAAAACAAGTTGGGGAAGAAAAGGTTTATTCGGGTTACACTTCCAAGTCAGGCCAGGAACTCAAGCAGGGCAGGAAAATGGAAATAAAAGTCAAGTAGCGGTGGCACACGCCTTTAGTCCCAGCACTCGGGAGGCAGAGGCAGGCCGATCTCTGTGAGTTCAAGGCCAGCCTGGTCTACAGAGTGAGTTCCAGGACAGACTCTGTAACTACTGGGAAACTCTGTCTCGAAAAACCAAAAAATAAAATAAAATAAAAATGGAAACTAAGTTTATTCCCTGCTCAGGGATGTCTCAAAGACTGTTGCTCTCCAGGGCGATGCTAGGAACTTCTACAAGTAGCCTATGGCTCCCCCAAGATTGTGAGGAAAAATGCATCAAAGCCCTAATTCTAGTTCAGGGAAAAAGACCAAGGTTAGACGGAGGCTGGGTTAGGCAGGGGCCCTCGGTGGCAGGAGAGTCCCATTGACTGAGAGATGGCGGCTTTCCTGCTACAGGGCTCAGAGGCAGTAGTAGTGCTTAGCACAGCCGTTTTGGGACACCGACAGTGCTCAGCATCCCAGACTACGAGAACGCTGGCAAGAGCTTAGGTCTGCAGAATGCAGCCTTCTAGATGAAATCTGCAATAGAGATAGAGCCTTTAGACATTACAGATTTCAAACATGATTATAGCTCTATAAATATCTCACGCCCACAGTGTATCAGGTGCCACATGGGAAATACTAGATTTGGCTGGATATCTTCTTAAAAGACACATAACAGTACCATATGCCAGTCATCTTGGATAATATTTACGTGCGTGCTGGAGAAGCGAAGATTAGCTGTGTCAATATGTATAGAAAAATCCCACAAAAGATTCTGTGGGGCGTGTATTATCCACATTTACAACCAAAAGCATTTGACTAATTTTTGTCACCTTTTAAAGAACTCTTTCACCTCTGAGCTGCAATGAGGAACTAATATGGCAATAATGAGGGGAACTTCCAGAGCTCCTCCCAGCACTATTGGTCCTTTGTCCCTAAAAGGAGCTTTGACAACAAGCTGTTCTGCCTATTGTTCAGTAATGGGACTTGAAACAGCTCATTCCTTTTCCATAGTAGACCCAAAAGAATAAACAAGCCCTATGAATATGATCCCAAGTGCAAGCTTATACTCAAGCACCATGAAAATAGCCAGTCAGAAAGTTTAGACAGCAGGTACTAAGGAGCTTGAACTGTCTCCCATCCCACCGTTGAAGCACTAACTCCAATCTGAAGGTGTTTGGAGATGGGGCCTCTGGAGGTGATGTTGAAGTCATGAGGGCTGGAACTGGAACTGCCTAGGAACCCTTCTAAGAGGCATTAACCACGCAAGTGGCAGGGCGCAGCTGTCATGTAGCACTTCAGAGGCTGAGGCAGGGGGATTGGGAGTTCTAGTCTATGCTACACAGTGAGATTCTGTCTCCAAAAACCTCAACCAAGCAACTAAAGAGTCTCAGTTTCCTCTGTGTGTGTCTCTCTGTGTGTGTCTGTCTCTCTCTTGTCTCTCTGTGTCTCTGTCTGTCTCTGTCTCTGTCTCTCTCTGTGTCTGTCTCTCTGTGTGTGTCTGTCTCTCTCTTGTCTCTCTGTCTCTCTGTCTCTCTGTCTGTCTCTGTCTCTCTGTCTGTCTCTCTGTCTCTGTCTCTGTCTCTCTCCCCCTTTTTCCTCATCTCTTCCAGTAAGAATATAATGAGGATTCAGCCATCTACAGCCTGAGAGAGGTCCCTCACCAGGTCCCGTACCAGAGCCCAAACATGCTGGTCTTGGAAGTCTAACCTTCAGAACGGTGAGAAGATACAGGTCTATTGTTCAGCGACTCGGTCTTTGTGGTGTTTTGTCACAGTAGCCTGATATGACTAATACAATGAGGTTCTCAGGCTATGTGCTATGTGCTTTCATCTTAAACAGTGACAAGATCAAACACGGCCACTGTATTAAGCAGACAAATCCAAGTGTCTGAGTCCTGGCAGAGGTGATTGTTGAGGACTGAAAGACACACATCTATCGGAAAGAATTAGTCCTGAGCTAAAAAATACAGAATCAGCCGGTTGTTTGAAGCGCAGATCAGGATTAAATAGGCGAATGCCAGTGACACTGAAACCCTGTGACAATGCTGCAGAGCACAGGCAGCAGCAGGAGAGAGGCGTGAATGGCATTCTCTTTACAACGCAGTTTCAGTTTTAATTGCCAAGTGCCTGGGTGGTTATTAGTGAAATTTATTTTGGTAATAAAAGCTCTTTGTTAAATCACAGTTTTAATAACAGTGATGTGATTTTGCTCTCATAAATAAGATACTGCAGTACTTGTAACTTTTGGGAGAACAAAAAGAGCTACAGCCTGCTCTAAATATTCGCTCAACTGTCAGGCAGACAAGCAAGTGACTTGATTGGAGTGTAGAGCCCACAAAGCGCTCGTCGGGACAAGCTCAGGGCTTTCCTAGCTCCAGAAACCTCACATTCTGGATTCATTTTGACCTCTGTACAGCTGTGTGACCTGGGATTTAGTTTTCCTGTTGTTTAAAAATAAGATGAAAAGTGACAAAATGAGAAAGAGAAGAGAGCTGACCGTCTCTGTTCCGCCAGGCCCTTGACCGTATGGCTCCACTCGGCAGCAGGCGGCCGTGAAAGATGAGCTCCACTCAGGGCAAACACTGAAGGCTTGGGAACAGGGCTGAAGCACAGAGGCCATGCCCCAGGAATGGGAGACGCCCTCCGTGCAGCACCGGCTTATGCCCTCATGTCACGTGGGCAGCCAGGTTGAAGCAAGATTTTATTAAATATTACATACTGTTCAGGAAGATGGACTCTAGCCAGGTTCACTCCAGCAGAGTGGCCCCAGACCCATTATGGTTTGGCTGTTATTTTCCAAGAACTGCAGCTCCCAGCATTCCAGGAAGGTTCCTGGGTGGGGCTTGCAGGTTGCCACAGGGTCATCCAATACCACCATTAATTCCCACACTGGTTCCCAGATTAACCAAGGATTCTGGAGTCCAAAGTTCTCCCAAGCCCTCACCTGTCTCAGTCCTATCTTTGTTTCTCAGGGTGGCTTGTGATCCAGCTTTGGGCTTGCCTTGCGTGGAGTGACAATAATGACATGCAGACAGGGCTGCTGAACAGTGAGGCATTCCCAGACCAACGAAGAAACAACCTCTCTGCTACCTGCTGGGCCCTCTGCCTGCCACAGAGCCCCCAGACACAGGGCTCCTGAGGTGAAAAATTCTTGCATACAGGCACAGCCAGTGGCACTCCCAGGCAAAGAGACCTCTCTGCTCCCATCTTCAACACTCCCATTTAACAGGGTCTCGCCCAGGAGCCCACCCTCACCAGCTTTGAAGAGATTGCTTTGGGATCCCCAAGGGAGAGAGGCCTTTACTCGAAGCACATAGGTTTTAACCATTTGAAAGCGTATTGGAAATACTAGCTGCACACACACCACGTCAGAACAATACAGAGGAGATTAGCATGGCCTCAGCAGAGGACAGGCAAACATGTGAGGCATTCCATAGTTATATAAAAAGGAAACACACACACACACACACACACACACACACACACACACACACACACTGAATTTCTAGACTGAAAATAAACACAGCATTACCCGAAAGACATTTAAAAGGAAATTCAGAAATATATTTGAGAAGGAAGGAAGCCAAAGTGTTGATCCAGGACAAAGGCAGGGTGCCCCTGAGGGGACCAAAGCATTCAGGATGGTCTTTTGTCCCTTGAGTTTTTAACTTTTAGAACATAGGACACAGTTCCTTTGATCTCAGAGGCGTTGCTTCCTTCTTGAAGACAAACCATTCCGGGGTAAACAGTGGTGTGAGCGCCCCCAGAGCTGGTGCAGGCACAGAGGGCTGAGGCGCCCCCAGAGGCAGTGCGCGTGCGACATTCATTGTGATGCTGAGAGCTCCAGTTCACTTTGCAGCCCGCACGCGGCGGCTGGGCAGCTGCAAGGCCAGACAGGCTCCCATCACCATCACCATGTCACCATCATCTTTGTCCTTATTACGATCATCACATGGCTGTCTTCATGATGTCTGGGCAGGCAGGAGTCCCTGCACGTGTGTTTATGTGTTTTCTGTATGCAGGTTCATGAACCTGTGCACATACATGCAGAGGCCAGAGGAGGGACCTGGGTATCCTCCATCACCCTCCACCTTATTTCCTTGAGACAGGATTCACTGAACCTAGCTGGAGTTTGAAGTTACTAAGCTAGGCTGCAGCCAGAAAACTCCAGAAACCCTCTTGTCTCTGCCCCTGCAATGCCGGGGTGACAGCCCATGTGGCCACAGCTGAATCTTTACACGGGTGCTGGAGGTCCACACCATGCTTGCACAGCTCATGCTCTTATCCACCGAGCCATCCCTAGCCCAGAAGTAGACGGCAGCTCTCCTGGCGAAAGGGTGCCTGTGAAGGATGCATTGTTGAGGAGACTCTGGGTGGGAAAGGTGCCTGGTCAGATCTGGGAATTTGGCCGGGAAAAATTACTTCCATGGCCCTTTTGGCACACAGACACAGTAGCCTGATCAGAGAAGGACCATCCCAATTGTAAGAGCACAGTAAAGAAACCACCAAAATGGCCTGTCTACAAATGGGGAGAACGTTTTTATTGCAGGTGAGAGGGGACAGCCAGAGGCGGCTGGAAGAGTCCAGAGCAGGGAGAGAAAGGAGCAGACTGGCCATGGCCAGGACCAGGGTGTGGAAAAATCATGTGGGTTCTAAGCAGCTGAGAGGAGGGATGCCTGTGAACTGGGCTGCCTGGGAGTTCAGGGCAGAGGAGGAAAGGGCCCCATGCTAGGGTGGGCTTTGAAATGCATCACAAGTACATGTGAATAGGGACTAAAGCAGTTTGGAGGCCAGCGTAGGCTTTGATATGTAGCTACAAGTGTTGGGAGGGGAAGTGGCCCCATCTGGTAGGCAGGCTCCTGAGGAATGCTGCGTGCGAGAGAGCTTTTATCTCCTTGCCCATACTGCTTCTATAGTCTAGCATGAGCACAACTAAGACTGTCATCTGGGGGTTCCCTTTGGACCCGACACCAACTTCCTTGTGGAAGGGGTTTCTGACACTCCTCCTTTCCCAAACCTGTACTATCCACATTGGGGTTTTTGCTTTTATTCTTTTAATAGGTTTTTGGTTTTGAGACAGGGTCTCACTGTATGCGTTAGGCCACCCTTGAGGCTGCTACATGTCTTAAGCTTGCCTTGAACTCATGATCACCCTGCCTCTGCCTCTTCAGGATTAGATTTCGGCCATCACACTTGATCCATATGGCTCTTGACTATCTTGTTTCTCTTGGGGAGGACAGGCTGACTCTTGAACCAGGGGATAGCTAAACTGTGGCATATTTTGGCTGCCCAAGAGTGAAAAGGAGAAAAACCACTCCTGCATAGCCACAACAAAGGAGTAAACCTCCCATGGCGCCCATGCAACTGAAAACCTTATGCTACATCCCAGAAGCCAACCCCAGAGAGCTGCGTGTTGTGTGGTCTATTTCTATGGAATTCTGTCATTTGTTTTTGTTTTGAGATAGGGTTTCTTGCAGGCCAGGCTAACCTTGAACTTGCTATGTAGGCAAGGGTAACTTTGAACTTCTGACTCTCCACATGTACTTCTGGGAACTGGACTCTTGTACATGCCTGTCAAGCAGTCTGTCATTCCAGCTACACCCTCAACCCTGTGCTTCTGTGGCAGTCTGAAAAGAGGAAACTGCAAGGCAGAGAGACCAGGATGGTTAGAGCCAGCATGGGAAAGGAACTGATCATAGAGAGAAGGCCACGAGGGAAATTTTGTGGAAATATTAGACGTTTTGGAAGCGTCTAATAGAAATAGTGGAAATGCTAGACGTTTTGTGGGGTGGGGGTGACTGTGGCATCTGAGCCACCAAGTCCGAGATATTGAGAAATGAAAGACAAGACGTGCGGCTTTTTGTGCTAAGAGACTGTGTCTGCCAGGAGAATGCCTGTGTGCCCCATCTGTGTGTGTGCTATAAAGAGTGAGCAGCCTTATATACAGACTTACAGCACAGTGGAGAAACCCCAGGTGTAAGAGCTCCTGTTTTCCTCGTGCTAGATATTGATGACAGGTGGGTAAGGCTGGGGCTGTAAGTCAGGACTAGAGAACAGGATGTACCTGTGGCCATCAGCTGACAAGCAATGCACAGAGGTCCCTGTTGGGCTTCTCAAACAGCACTAAACAGATCAGTTTTCTTGTGTGTGAGTTATATACCTCAGTACACCTTGTTAGAAATCACTGTGGGGAAAGAAAGGTGACAGTCACAGACACTGCATGGCCCTGACTTAATGGTTATGTTGTCGGGTCCCTGCAGAGCCCCTAGGGAGGCCCAGAACCTCTCCTTGGCCTCGCACTACCCCACAGAGGACGGGCTGCCCTGCAGACACCCTCCTGGCAGGGTACCTGAGCCCTACTGGCTTCCTCTACCCCAACTCCCATGAGCCCTTCCTGATGCTAAGCTCTGGGTGAACGGTGGGGACAGCACCCTTCACTGGAGAGGTTCACATGTCGGTGGGACGGGCTGAGCCAACTGCACACACCTCAGACAGAACCCTGAGGAGTGGCTGACCTGACAGGAGTCGGAGAAGCTTCCTGCCAGAGGTGACATTCCCGCTAAATTGAAACAGGGTGAGGCATTCGCCAGTGACAGGTCAGGGAATGCTGGGAACAAGAGGCAGAGAGCAGCTTGGCTTTAGGGAGGAATTTAATGGCAGGAGGGAGGACATGTGGTTTGCTCTTCTTAGAAAGATATCTATGTGACAGCTGATAAGTAAGGGTCCCCTTGGGTCTTGGCAGCTCATGAGAGGTGGGCTTTGAATTTTCCTGAGGCAGTGAGAATCCCTAAGAAGCAAGGCCATTGGATTTTCATTTTAGATGAACCTTGACGGTGGACACTGGAGCCCTGGGGTTTCATATGCCAGGTTGGTTTATATTTTTGCATCTCAAGTGCATGGGGCTGTCATCTTCTAATTTTATCCTAAAAAGCAACCACTCTTTTCTGTCACTATCATGTCAAAAGCAAGAGAAGGGGGTGAGGCTGCTGATGGGTTTTAATCGCCAGTGCTGGGAAGGGAATAATCTCAGATTGTGGCGCACACCTTCAAATCAAATCCAGGCACCCAGCACTCAGGAGGCCGAGGCAGGAGGATCTCCGAGTTCAAGGCCAGTCTTGTCTACATAATGAGTTCCAGGTCAGTCAGGGATACATTGTGAGAGCCTGTCAAAAACCAAAACAAACAAACAAACAAAAAATCAATACAACTTTACGAAAACCTTATTACTCACCTGAGAAGACTCCCAGGCTGGGCCCAGGTCATCAGACAGACAGCAGACTGGGCAGTCTGCATCTGCCCTCATGGATTTCTCAGAAACACATGCAGCAGGCAGCTTGCACCCTAAGTCTCTGGGGGGGGATGACGGCAGTAGCTGCAGCATCCAAAGAAGGTTCTAGAGCTCTGCTGCCTGGTAGGATGGCCACTAATGTGTGCTTTATGACCAGGCAGAATATGACCAGTTTGGATGAGATGTGCAGTACATGCTGGGGACGTCACAGCCTTGCTGTATCTAAAGGATACCATATTGTTAGGATATCTCAATAATTTTGGTTCTGAGTGAGTGCATGCCTAACTGGTAACATTTTGAAAACGTCACGCAAAATTTTTTAAAAAGCTACTGAATTAATTTCACTGGACTCATTTGGATTTGGCTATTTAAAAAAATAAAGATAGACGCTGGCATGTGCCTGTGGTCCCAGCTATTCAGATAGCGGAGCTGAGAGAATAATTTCAGCCGAGAAGTTTGAGACAGTCTCAGAAAATAAGATAAAAACGTGGCTGCTATTAATAGAACTGCGAGGCACAGGCGTCGCCTTACATTTATGTCACATTATTTTCTGTACTCCGCAAGATGGAGTGTGAGCAGTGGCAGAACAGAGGAATAGTAGGGGACGTGGCTTGTATGGGGTTCTGGGCCACTTCCGTAAACGACAAGGAAGGGTTGAAGGTCTCCAGAGAGGGGCAAGGTGGAGCCGGCTATGATTGGGACTGGATTTCTCTGCAGCCTACTGCGAAATTAGAGGTCAAAGGGCTGTTCTCGGGGTAGGAGGGATGAGGCTGAGGAGGGGGGCAGATAAGTAGCTGAGGAGGGCTTGTAGTGGTCCTCAGGATTTGGGGACAGAAAAACTTGTGATATTTTGTCCATAATCTAACAAATAAAGCTTGCTTGAAGATCAGAGTGTAAAGCAAGCCACACTAGCTAGCCATAGAGGCCAGGCAGTGGTGATACACACCTTTAATCCCAGCACTCAGGAGACACGGGCAAATGTTAGTTCAAGGCCACCCTGGGCTACATGGAATTGATGCAGTCTAAAAGAGAAACAGAGCTTACGCAAAAGTAATCCCAGCACTTGGAGTGACACGCCTGTAATCCCAGCACTAGGGAGGAATATAAGGCGGGAGAAGACGGGATCTGAGAGTCTGAGGTTTGGTGGAGAGCAGTGCAGTCTGAGGACTCTGAGGTAGAGGTAAGAGCTAGCTAGTGGCTGGCTGCTTTGCTTCTCTGATCTGTAGTTTTAACACCAATATCTGTCTCTCGGTTTTATTTGTGCTACAAAACCCCTCCAGAAGTCTACTTCATAAGCCCAGAGTGTGTCAGAAAGAAGAGTCTGGGGTACCCCAGGGATGCTGCCACTGGGCCACAGTTCCCAACTTTGAGTCCCCAGCACTCACAGCCAAGGCTCAGCTACCGACAGTTTGCCATATGGCTGACCCTACCCCTTCCTGCCCAGTGCCCCAGTCTCCTTTCTGTCTGAGCCACAGGACAGAGTTCCCACAGGAACTTGGGACTTGGTGAGTGGTAGGTATTCCTCTGTCACCAAGTCATACTCCTGAGACCAGGCACTTGTGAGCACAGGAGAAACACAACACAGGCTCCTGCAACCTCCATCTGGCCGGAGGAACCCACTCAGGTGGCGCTGCGATGTGGGCAGGCTTCAGCCCCATCTTACAGGTGGGCAAACAGAATCTGGGGAAAAGGCAAAGATATGTCCAGAGGGGCCAGGCTGGGCCACACTGCCTGCTGACAAAGGAAAGAAAAACATCATTTACAAATTTCTGTGAGCAGAGACGGTAGGGCCTGGCCTCTCTTCGGGGCTGCCACCTGATCGTGCCCAGGATGGTAGTTTGACAGACCTAGAAGACCCCAGACCTGCAGAGCAAAACAGCCTGCCGCCAGGCCCTGAAGCTCTCTGTCCGGTCAGTAGGGGCCTGAGCCCGGGAGATGCCATTTGTCACTGTGGCCAGCAGGGGGCACTCCAGGACAGTCAACTTCTCAGGCCTCTGCTACAGGCATCACCAGGAATTGAGTCCTCCATACATACGTTCAACCCAGTGTCTCGATCTTTTTTCTCTTCTTAAAGACTAGATGGCCAGATGTTTTCAACACATCGCATTTGGGCAAGTGTGTCTCCACCTGGTACCCTTGAGCAGACCTGGCCCTTCAGAAAGAACCTTGAAAATCCCTGGCAGAAAAGATTTTTTTTTCTTCAAGACACCTATGTAGACAATCCACTTATGAAAGATTTGGTCAGAGGCTCCAGGGAACCCCCTTAGTCATTCACCAGGGTGGGTTTTGTTCATTCCACTCTCTCACTAGACCCCTCACCCTCGGGGGTCTGCATGGGTGCGAATTTGGAATGTCAGAAACCTGCCCCCTCTCCTCTCCTTTAGTATTCATAGTGAGGCTTGGCTCCTGAGACCCAGGGAAAGTCGATGAGGGCTGTGTTCACCCGAAAGTCAGCTCTGAGGTGGCTCAGAACCCTTCCCCTGCTGCTGGGCTGGTGGTGGAGCAGATGGGGCCTGAGGCCAGGTCCGCTCTGGTTATTCTGGTCTTGAGCAGGAGAGACCACTGAGCAGACACACACACACCACAGCAGAGCTCAGCGCTGTGATCAGATCCCATACTTGCTCAGAGACGTGGGTTGGAGCCAGCGTGTGATGATTGTGCAGGAAGGGCTTTGTTTAAAGGACTGTAATTAACTGTGTCTTTGCTCAGCAGACTTTTGCAGTTTCCTGTCGATGGCATTTTCTTTGGGTCCCCCAACCAGCTCCCAAATAAAGATACGGAGAGTTATCATTAATTAAGAATGCTTGGCTTTAGCTTAGACTTGTCCCACCAGCTCTTTTAACTTAATCTGACCTGTTTCAATTCATCTATATTTGCCTTCGGACTTTTTACCTTTCTTTCATTATGTACATCCTACTTTTCTGCTGCCTCTGTGTCTGACTGGCTGTCTAGCATCTCCCTGGTGCTTCCTTTTCTTTCTCCCCCAGCCTAAATTCCTCCTCCTACATACTCTCCCTGCCCGGAAGTTCTACCTATCCCTCCTCCCTTGGGATTGGCCCTTCAGCTTTTT
This sequence comes from Mesocricetus auratus, assembly GCF_017639785.1. NCBI lineage: Eukaryota > Metazoa > Chordata > Mammalia > Rodentia > Cricetidae > Mesocricetus > Mesocricetus auratus. The sequence goes on along the minus strand of NW_024429197.1, from coordinate 31,427,897 downwards.
ATTAGATCAATCAGGTGCCTTAGTCAGGCAAGGTAACACAGCAACACATCTTTTCATAGTTAAATAAACATTCCTCAACAATGCCCTGTCCACTGGTAGTTCTTTCAGGTCTTAGGCAGGCTTGGCCATTCCTTTTGGCATCAGTTTCTGGGGCAGCTTGCTCACCTGGAAAGAGGCACAGATGTCCTGAAGGGACCCTCTCTGCCCCTTCCCACAGGGCATGTAGTCAAAGAGATGCCAAGCAGTGGGACACACACTTGCTTCAGCTAACCCCCAACTGGAACCACGCACACATCTGTACCTTGGTGACCAGGGACAGCCATGCATGCCGGTCACAGTCCATGGAGCTGGCGGCATTTATAGGGAGACAGATCGTTCCTCCTGCTGGCCTTTGGTGTGAAGAGCCTGAAACCCACTACACTGCCTGCCAGCAAACAGCAAAGCAGGAAGCCTGGACCCTCTCACATGGTTCCATCTCCTGGGTGCAGCCACGGCAGCGCTGAACCCAAGCCTGTTGGTCATGAGAGCCAACGTTCTCAGCCTTTCTTCAGCCTATTTCAGCTGTTCTCAACCTGTGGGTCACGGCCCCTGGGGGGGATTACTCTTTTACAGGGGCCAGCTAAGACCATCAGAAAGCACAGATATTTACATTATAATTCATAACAGTAGCAAAATTACAGTTATGAAGTAGCAATGAAAATAATTTTATGATTGGGCATCAACACAACATGAGGAACTGCATTAGAGGGTCTTAGCTTTAGGAGGGTTGAGAACCACTGGCCTATTTGCATTAGGCATGCCACCTAAAACCTTTCAGAGGGCCTGAGGTTGGATGTGTATTCGACAGATCTGAGAAGAATTTAGCACGTGTCCTCTGACTGATTGGATCTGTGGAGCGAGAGAGAGGAACACAGAGTATGCAACCAAGTCACGAGGGCACTGCACTCTCAAAGGCTGAGAAGGGTGTGTGTGTGTGTGTGTGTGTGTGTGTGTGTAAGACACCAGTTTGTCCTTTGCAAATGCATTGTGTGAGCTTCTGGGAACCCGGGCCTGCTCCAGTGGGCTGCTGTGTGCGTGGGGCTCAGGAAGCCCTTGGCCTGAGAAGGTGGTGGGTGGCCAAGGGATGATTGCCTGGCAGCCCTGGGAATGGAGACTCAGCCTGGGACAGGAAGGAAGAGTCCAGAGTTCAGGCCCAGCCATGTGGAGGTAGGATGAAAGCCTGGGGGCTGAAGAACAAGGGGTTTGGGCAGGTCCAGAGAACCCCACCGGAGTCACTGTTGGTCACTTATTAGCACAGTTGGCAGCAGCCTGTAAACACTGTAAGCACAAGGACCGTGTCTCTCTCAATCCCAGGACATCCTCAGACACCACCTGCCTGAGCTGGAAACGGCACTGAAGGAGAAAGAACACAGGAGGGCTGGCGGATTCAGGCGTGAACTTGATCCAAGTCTTGAAAACAAAAAAACACAAAACAGATTGGGCCTTTAGGAGACCAGGCTGCTGGGGCACTCAGAACCAGCTCCTTTGTCTGGCACCTCTGTGAGGCCTGTCTTCCCCAGATTGGGGGCCAGCCTCCTCCCCCACTCCTTTCCCTGCCGTATGCTGTCTCAAGTCACAGCCAGCAAGGAGCTGGCAGGGAAACAGGTGGGCTCTACTTCCTTCTCCTGTCTCAAGCCTTTGCTGTAGGTACCCCCTCGGCAGCTGGCCCCAGCCGGAGCCCTCTGCCTGCTCTCTCTCTCTCCACCTCTTCAGCGGTGTCTCTGCTCCTCGGGCTTCCAGATGCTCCCCCTGCTGACCTCCACCCTGTCTGCTCCAGCCTGGGTCTCTCTGACCTTCAGACTCACAGCCCTGGCCCGCTGGGCGGGGGCCAGGAAGCCTGGTGTGAACACAAACATTTGAAAGTGGAAGCAGGTGTCTTTGCACGCGCCCTCTCTTTGTGCCCTCTGCCTGGGGGAGGGGCACTGTGCTCTGACCCCCTGGGGGTTCTTAGGCTTTGTCCCCCGAGCTGGCGACTCCTTGCATCCCTTTAAGGCTTTGCGCTCTTCTCAGTCGGCCGACTTGGTTCTTCCTCAGTCCTCGCCACTCGGGCCTCCCAGTGACTGCTTCCTGCATATTCCCCACTGTCCTTTGTCTCCTGCCATGTCTGATGCTGGCATCTCACTCAGACATAGCTCGGATCCAACTCCCTGTGTGGTAGCACGGAAAGGTACAGCCTTGGGGGAGCTGTGAAGGCATGAGAGTGTCATCCTCATGAATGGAGTCAGTGCCGTTTACTCCTTCTTCCAGGGAGGACAAAACAAGAGTGAGCCTCCAAGAGGCCCTTCAAATTCTGCTGGTGTCTTGATCCAGGACATCCCAGCGTTCGGAACTATAGGCAATAAATGCGTTTTGTTTCTAAATTAGTCTACAGTGTCTCATTGAAGCTGCTTGAATAGATTCTGACAACCCACCAAGCTCCCCCAGTAACACCGCACCAGTGCAAGGGGAAATCATCTTCTTCCCAGCCATACCCCAGACAGATTCGCCTGCTTCCCCTCCCCCACCCCCGCCCCAGTCCCAGAATCAGGGAGCCTTAGCAGGCCTTCCTTCCCAAGCCCTGCCTGGGCATCAGACACTGCCTTGCCTAAGTGGATTGAATGTACTCTTGATCCGGGCAGGTGGACATCGGGGGTGATAAGCTGAACACCACAGGCCAAGGCAGGCAGATGGCTACCTTCAAACACCCCCAGAGTTGGTTGCCCTCCTTGGGGACTGACATAGTGGAACTGAACTCCAGGCATCTCTGTGAGTGGCAGTCTCGTCTTGTGTTTTCAGTTTGCATGTCCCAAATGAGTCATGATGTTGAACACGTTTCTGGGAGCCCATTTGTCACTCACATACCTGCTCGGGTAAAAGACCAGATTGAATATTTTGCTCAATTTTAAATATGGAATTTATTATCTACGCAATTGCAAGAGTTCTTTGTATAAGCTACTCCTTGTTAAATGTCTCTTATTTTTAATCTAAATAGCTATGAACAATTAACAGACCTCAAATTTAATCCTTTTAAAATGCAGTGGCCTTTAGTATAGTCACAAAGCTGTCACCAGTTATCACTATATCTGTATGTGGATCATTTGGACAGATGAATTTACCTTTTATTTTTTGTCTCTCAACTTAAAAGATATTATTACTGTGTGTGTGTGTGCGCAAGTACCATGGCCCACACGTGGGAGCCGCTGTCTCCTTCCCCCTCACGTAGACCCTGGAGACTGAACTCGGGTCAGCAGGCTTGGAGGCCGGCACCTTTACCTACTGATCCATCTCTGGAGCCCTCGCTCAGCAATTTAACGCAAGCATTTTTCATGTCACCGTAAGGGATGTGGCTATTTTCCCGACCGTGACCAAGTTTCATTGAGCTATCCTTGTGTCTGGACAACCCCAGTCCAGCCCGGTCAGAGAGGAGCCCTTGCCCTTCCAGGTGCTTCCAGCTTCCTCAGACTATGCCTGCCACCCTGACGCACTCCCTCGCTGGAGACGTTCTGCATATACGCCTCAATGCCGTGGTGATTAAGGACTGTAGAAAACGTTGTTTTTAAATTTAAATCTTTCTTTTTCCTGAATGGAGCAGGTGTCTGGAAGCCACAGTCTCCAGACTGAAAGAAGCACATTATTCTACATTTTCCTGTAATTGAACTCACCCACTTTCCGAATGAGGCTCTGTGCCAAAATAACAACCATCTCTCCTGCCTCAGGAGGCCCCAGTCTGAGCGCCAGGATGTCCTTGGGCCTCTGGTGAAGTCACTGAGCCCAGTGCAGGGCTGCTGTTGGTTGACCCCTGTTCTAGAAGAACTTCCTTCCCATTGGTGTGGTAGCAATTGTGGGAGGAGGTGATGGAAGCCAGCTATGAGAGGATCAAAGGCAGACTGAACCATGGCATAATACTAAGTGCTACCGTTTACTAACACTTAACCCTCATAAAAACCTCAGGAGGAACAGACTAGGAGTTATTATGCCCACGACCACACAGCAAGTTAGTTTCATCGCTGGGATTCTGACTATCCAGAATCATTTCTTCCTTCCTTCCTTCCTTCCTTCCTTCCTTCCTTCCTTCCTTCCTTCCCTCCTTTCTTTTCCTTTCCTTTCCTTTTTTTATGGTTTTTTTGAGAGAGGATTTCCCTGTGTAGCTTTGGAACTAGCTCTTGTAGACCAGTCTGGTCTCCAACTCACAGAGATTCACCTGCCTCTGCCTCCCGGATACTGGGATTAAAGGCGTGCACCACCACCGCCCGGCTTCAGAACCATTTCTTGCAGGTGTCAACTCTTCTTTGATTTGTTGAGCTAACGGATGCCCATCCACCCTACTTTTCACAAGAAAACCAAGGGAGCAAGGGGGTTGGGACAGTCTGAGAAGTGCTGAGCACCAAGGAAAAGGCCAGCCCTAGATGTGACGGGCCCCTGGGTTTCCCAGGAATATGTCAAGCCAAGAGCCATGCAGAGGTCACCGTTCCATTATGAAGGGAGTCAAGTGATCCAATCCCTCTCCCCAGCACAGACTTCTGCATCTCCCAAACCCACACCAAGCCCCCAAGCCTGGAGCCCCTTTCCTGCCCCAAAAGACCCAGACAGTTCTTTGGAGGGTTTGTCATTGTGGTGTGTGCAGGGTTTCCTTAGGGATTCTCTGGGTGTTAGCCTCCCAATGCTCCTTTGTGAAAAGCAAGGGATGGATTCAGGGTTTGACGCTGTGCTGACATGAGACTCACTAGTACTTACCAAGCTAGTGGGAGACAGAGGGCGCTCTGTCCCTACTGGGCACAGGACAGGGTGGATCAGACACATAGCAGATAAGCCTTAATCCATGGTGGCCCTGACCACACAGCTCAATTCTAAAGCTTCCTCTAAGCCATTCTGTGGATTGATTCCAGTTTGTATGGGTCAGCGCCTTGGTGAACAGCAACAGAAACAGATTTAATGAACTGAAGCAGGAGAGGGCTTGTTGTTATAAGGACAGCAGTTTGAGCCCAGGCTGGCCAGGCCAGTGAGGATCTGCCACACTGTACCTTAGTCTGCATGTGATTACCCTGCCTGACACTCAGCATCCCACCTCCATCCTCCTCCATCTCAGGGCCCTGTAGTCATCTCCATAGTGATAATGGCTAAGCCTCACTGAGCCTTGCCTTGTCTAGGCATGTGCTGAATACTTTCTATGTTAACTCACTCGGTCAGTGAGGCTAACAGCCAGCAGATGGAAGGTCCCAGAACTCCCATCTGCCCGGGCTGGATCATCCAGAGCCTGTACTCTAACCAGTGCAGTTCTGGGCTGAACCAATGTCCCTGACTTGAAAAAGAAAGAGTCCAGGTGCGGTGGCACAGGCCTTTAATCCCAGAACTTGAGAGGTAAATGCAGGTGGATCTATGAGTTCAAGGCCAGTCTGATCTACATAGTAAGTTCCAGGTTGGCCAGGGCTACACAGAGAAAACCTGTCTCAAAAAGGAAAGAAGAGAGAGGAAAAGAAAGGAAGGGAGAGGAAAAAGAGGGAGGGATAGAGGGAGGGAGGGAGGGAAGGAGGGAGGGAGGGAGGAGAAAAGATCATCTATTCTGTTTCCAAAGTGGGAGGGGTGGCCTCGTGTCTCACTATCTGGAGCTGATAACGGGGATTCAGGTGTGAAGCAAGCTCTCCTGTCTATTGATCCCCACTAGGCTTGAATGACCCTGTAAAGGCTGTTTGCCACATACTGTTCTTAAAACTTTAAGGTCCCCCTGAGCATCTAAGGTACACAGACTGTGAGGATAGCTCTACTCCTTGGTTCCGTGGGTCGTGATGGCTCACGGGGACTTTAAGCTGAAGTTCTCAATTGCCTGAGAGCCTTGTCCACAGAGTCTGAGGGAGGACGCCACAGCCAAGCTGGTGTCCACAGCCCTCGCTGCTTGGCTGTGGCATCGGCCAGCTGTCTTCCCGAGAGACTTCAGTGGTGGCTTCCCCAGCCCTGCGGTCACATCTCAAGGAGAGCAGAGCTGCTGTCTCTGCTTGGCATTGTTCAATGTCAGCAGTAGAGAAGGGAAATCAGCCCAAAGGGCTGTTTAATTGCAATTGGAAAAAAATGCGTTTTTCCAAGGGAGAAAAGGGAGTTCTCCATCCCTTCAGTTTCCAGCCAGACACTGTATCTGCTGATTCCGTCTCATTCAAATCTAAACAAGCACATTCATCATTCCAAAAAGTGCCACTCCAGCGGCTGCCTTGCAAGTGTTCCCAAGCCCAATTAGGCATGTTGCAAGCTACTGACCCCCAGAGTGCAAACACCAAGGGGAGATGCACCCCTCCATCTCCCCCCAAAATGCTGCCTGACTCCCCATGTCTCCCCAGGGCAGAAGGAAAGTCAGAAGTCTGAGTCCCTCCCACCCTGGAACCTGGCCCCCTCTCTGTGAAACCAGCCCAGGTTGGACTGGGGACAAGGAGAAACTGCACTACTGTTCCTTCTGTCCCGGCTACCATTCCTAAGTACCCAAGGCTTTATGTACTGGCCAAGATTCGGTCTGTGTTCTTCACTATTTAACAAACTGAGCACAAAGTGTCCCCTCTCCCCTGCCATCTACAAGTCTCCCAGGTCCCTTTCAGGTCACACATTGGAATTTTGAGAGCAGTGGTAACAGTTCACACACACCCCTGTTGTAACATTCTGTCACCCTGGATACCCCCGTGTGACCCCTACCCCTGCCTCATGGAGGGAGCATTTATCAGTAAGTAACTGGCCCAAGGTCACACAGCTGGCAAACAAGAGATTCAGACTCAGGCTACCAGATCCAGATCTGAACTCTTAACCCCTCAAAGCAGGGCAGGATGGTGCAGGCCTGTAAACCCAGCTACTGCGCCTGGGGCAGGAGGATCACAGGTTTAAGACCTACCTGGGCTGCATAGTGAGTTTAGGTCAGCCTGAGATACACAGTGAGCTCATGGCCAGCCTGGGCTACTTAGTGGGATCCTGGGTCAAAAGGAAAAGTTTTTAGAGGGCCGAGAAAATAGTCCCCAGTACTATGAAGCACATAGACTCTGGGCAGAGACAGGGCCCACACTTTGTGGCCTTTATGTTCCTATCCTTGCACACTCAACAAATGTTTGCTGAGTAGTTAGTTGAATAAGGAAATGAATAGTAAATGAAGTGAAAACCAGAAAAACCCTAGAGACAACACAATACTAGTGGTATTAACAATGGCTGTACTTATTAGGTGCTTACTGTATACTTTGCAAATGATCCCACTCAATAAGAGTCTGGTAGCTGCTACACTTTCACATATTTTTTGTCTGTGACCACTAGAAAATATGTTCTACACACACACACACACACACACACACACAGAACAGTGCCACAAAGCAATATTTACCCTTCCTAGTTGTGATGTGTGACAATAACTTTCTCTCTTAGCCTAATCTATCAAAACAAAATGCTAATGGTGACATACTAAGTCAATTTCAAGGCCCGTTGGTGGGTCATGCAGTGTGGAAAGTGTCACTTCATTGAAGGCTGTGCATTAAGAGGCTAATATGAATCCTGCTCTCAGCACTCACTACCACTGGATCATGAAGAGCCCCATCAGGAGGGCTTGTGTTTTGTTTCCCTCCTTTTTTCCCCCAAGACAGGGTTCCTCTGGGTTGTTCTGGCTGTCCTGGAACTCTCTTGGTAGACCAGGCTGGCCTTGAACTCACAGAGATCCGCCTGCCTCTGCCTCCTGAGTGCTGGGATTAAAGGCATGTCGCCACTGTCGGGCACAGGCAAGTTGTCATTGTATCTACTTTTCAGATAGAAAACCAAGGCCCAGAGAAGCTGAGTGACTTAGCAATGCATGCTGGAGTATCAGTCAGCTACTGCCACAGAGCTGGGTACCCCTGTCTCTCAAAGTCTGTGGGTGTGCTGGGATGGCCAGCTGGGACGCAGTCTTCCCCGTAGCGGCCCCTCTGCTTCACACCCGACATCTTCCAGCTCGTGGGAACACACTGCTGCGTTTGTCAGAAGAAACGACCACAGACCTGTGCATATGAGCTCACTGCACTACCTCGTTCATGCGGACGGTTCTTTCAGTATGGAGTCAAGGAAAAACCACCCTGAAAGTCATCCATATGCATGTCCTATGGCAAGGCTTTTGGTTCTTTGTTCCCGTGTTTCCAGTGTGTCCTGTCCTCCAAGAAGGAAAAAGTAGGGAGGGAGAGCCAGTGGGGTGGGTGGGCAAAGGACCCAACATGTCTGAGCTGACATTTCTTCACCTTTAAAATGATGACACAGATGAATACATTTCAACACGCTGCTGAGTGACAAAATCAGGGCACGGCGCGCCGTGCAGTGTCTCATTTGTGCAGTGTAGCTTGTGTTGAATGTCGAGGCTTGCGCTCCTGCACTGAGCATGGGGAGACACTGGAGAATTGTTTGTTCAGATCTCCCTAGCGTTTTCCTCTCTCCGGGCACCACGGCTGTCCCGAGTATGAGCTGGCAGCAGCAGGAGGACATGCATAGACCATCAGAGGAAGAAACGGGGCATCATATTTTGTCCAACAAACTCAAACTACCAGGCCTAGGCCCTTCCTCCAGCCGCCTGAGAGGAGGCCAGGAGGCTGCTTTTACTTGCTGGCTAGCTGGCTTTCTGGAGCCCTGGCCTGCTTTATCTCCCAGATAAGGTGAGAACTCCTTCCACATCCTGGCCTGAGCACTCTGGACATTTTATCTTTCACACTCCACCTCTTTCCCAGTCCCAGGACCTTTACAATTGGAGAGCTGATTTTTCACTGACTCCTCAGGCTGAAATTTTTCATTCATTCATTTGCCACATATCTGCTGTTTATCCATTCATTCACAAATATTCACAAAAGCTCACTTGGTACCAAGGCCTGTGATGGCTGCCAGGGACCCAGAGATAATTCAGGGGCCAGTCCTTAAAATACCCCCAGCCTAGACAGTGACACCTACTACACCAGGAGCACAGAGCAAGTCTTTGTCCTAATCTAACCCCAGTCCACAAATAGCCAGGCACCATCACCTTACTACACAGCTGGGGTACACAAAGGCCACAGTGTCAGATTGGGAGACCTCAGAGGAATCCGTCACAGGTGACAAATACATGCTGTAGTATTGTCACTCCTCCCTTGTCATGACTATGGCAGACGTTATGAATCAAGCAGGTATCTTATCTTTCCCCAGGAACCTTTGAATCAATGCCACTATAGCTGTGTCTTGGTTTTCAGATACCAAAATCTACAGACTCTTAAGTCCCTTGTGTGAAACAATTCAACATTTGCATATAACCTACTCACGACCTCCTTCATGCTTTAAATCATCTCCAGCTAACTTACAATACTTAATGTGATGTAAATACTATGTAAATGATTGTCACAATACATTGTATAGGTAATCAAGAAAAATAATCTGTATATATTTAATACAAATGTGATTTCCCCCCATCATTGGTTGATTGAATCTGCAAATTCAGGAAAGATGGACTGCAGTTGGTATGTGTGCCAATCCAAACCTAGCTGGGGAATTCAGAGGTGCTGAAGATCTGGGGACATATCTCCCTGTTCATTGCTGTGGACTCGGCGGAGTCAACTCAGAGATTATCGTGTGCAGCTCCAGCTTGTCCCTGGGCACCATCAAGAGGTCAACTCTTGCTGGTGGCAGGAAAGGAGAGACAGCCCTCTGCTGGAGAGATCCATAAGGCTTGTGGCATGTGGCTTTTGGCAGGCTTCATAAATTGCCCAGAGGATTAGGACGGATAAATAAACCGGAAGATGCCAGGCCCACATAGGGGAACAGGTCCAGCTTGGATGTATTTCATTTCTGATCACACCAGAGCAGAACAAGAATTACAGGTGTAGTGCATAAACATAAGCACTTATGCCTGGTGATTTACTCTGTTCGCTGCTGTTTCGAGTACCCTGTGCCTGCCTTGTTCCAACATCAGCAACACTAAATCCAGCAGCCTGAAGAATTACTTCGCACTGCAATATGCCAAGGATCTTTCTGAAGGCATGACTTGTTGCCGTAGGGACATGCACTAAAGGGTAGCCCAGGGCCCCATACCATGACCTTATTGTGTGGAACAGAGTCTGGTAAGAGGACACTGCACACATGGCCTATATATAATGCACAAACATTCATATCCATACCCATGTCCCGTCTCTCATAAACCCAGCCATGCGTTAGCCCTTAGGAGTTGGACTAATGTGGATTTTGAATTGAAACCTAATCCTGCACTTATGCGTGGTAGGACTCCAGATGAGGAATTTAACTGCTCTCACCCTTGGCATCCTAGTGTGATTTTGAAACCTATTTCACAGGGCTTTCATGGGATGTGCATAGCTCATGGTACCCAGATAATGCTTTAGCCACAAATGTCATTGACAAGGTGACAAGGACACAATGATCTTGTCTCCTGGGACCTGTTTGACTTAGCATTGAGCCAAGTTCACACAGTTCTCAGCTAGACAGAGGATAAAGTCAGTATGTTACATGGATGGATGGATGATGGATGGATGGATGGATGATGGATGATGGCTGGATGGATGATGGATGGATGGATGGATGATGGATGGATGATGGATGGATGGATGATGGATGATGGATGATGGCTGGATGGATGATGGATGGATGGATGGATGATGGATGGATGATGGATGGATGGATGATGGATGGATGGATGGATGATGATGGATGGATGGATGTTGGATGGATGATGGATGATGGCTGGATGGATGATGGATGGATGGATGGATGATGGATGATGATGGATGGATGATGGATGGATGGATGGATGGATGATGGATGGATGGATGATGGATGGATGATGGATGGATGGATGATGGATGGATGATGGATGGATGATGGATGGATGATGGATGGATGATGGATGGATGGATGATGGATGGACAGATGGATGGATGTGGTTATGAGTGAGTAGATGGACAGATAGTGAACTGGTGGGGTTTTTGTTTATTGTTTGTTTTGTTTTTTGCCAACTTGACACATTGTTATCTGGGAAGAGGAACCTCAGTTGAGAAAATAACTCTCGCAGATGTTCTGTAGGCAAGTCTGCGGGCATTTTCTTGATTAACGTCTGATGTGGGAGGGAGGGCCTAGCCCACTGGCAGTGCCACCTCTGAGGAGGAGGCCCCGAATTCTACAAGAAAGCAAGCCAAGCAAGCCATGTGGAGCAAGCCAGTCAGCAGAGTCCCTCCATGGCTTGCTTCAGTTCCTGCCCTGCCTTCCGTCAGTGATGGAATGCGATGTGAGAGTCAGAAGACGAAATAAACTCTTTCTTCCCCAGGTTGCTTGGGGTCATAGTGTTTGTCACAGCAACAGACGCCCAACTAAGGTAGACAGGTGGACTGTATTGATGGATGATGGGGGTGAATGGGTAGGAGTAGAAGTGAGCAGGTGGGTGGATATTTGGAGAGGCAGAAAAACCTTTGAATGTGTCCTATTTCTGCAGCCACGAACATTCAAGCATGGGCTGGAGCCAGGCCAAATTTGACCTCCCTAGTGCCAACCTGAAAAGTAACAATCCTGCTTTCTTCTGTGACCCTTCCCCAAACTGTTTAGATTTTCCAGGTGACTTGGACCTCCCTCTGCGCCCTGCTTCCTTCCTCCTGTGTCTGGGTGGAAACCTTTACTTTGGAACTCAGGGTTACCTTGCCAGGCCTATCCACGCATGCTTTCAGTGTGTACAGCAGGGTGTGGCACTGGGGGCAGATCGGCTGGGAAAGTCGGAAGCCCTACCCGGCTGGGCTGTGACAGCCCATGGGAGAAGGATACATGACCTACAGCCCGTGATGAGAAGCTTCTGGGTCTGTCCACACAGGCAGTTTTCAGGGTTGTGAGCCCTTAGCTCAGCTGAGCCATGGGCACTGGGTACATGGGCATGCGCAGAGGCAAACTTTCACCAAAGCCTGCAAATGGCTGGGCTTGGCCATGGGGCATCTCAGTCAGCTGCCCACACAGGATAGGGGCAGCTTTCTTCCTCTCCCCTGCAGCCATTTGACACACACTGAATTGCTTTTTGTGAGCCCAGGCAATTCACAGGGAGTCACTGCCTGTAGATGGGTGGTATCCGGTATCCGCAGTCTTCATGCTATGCAGGCAGTGGTGGGAAAGGCTTTGAGGTACCACAGCAGCATGGAACCACACAAGATCCTCCCCAGGTAAGGGGAGAAATGGCATCGGAGTCACAGAAGGAGGCTGGCAAGGGGCCTTGAAGGAGCCAGGTGCCAGCCATCAATTGCTGGTTATGATACTGATTTCCTGTTCTCTGAAAGGAGCCACGAAGGCCTCTCCCACCTGATGGTGCTGACCCCAGGATTAAACAAACCAGCCTGAACAATTGAAGCAAAGCTTGCACCTGGGGTGCACTCCACAGCTAAGCCTTTCCCCACCAAGAATAGGATTTAATAGAGATTTCCTGCCACCTCCCTGGTCTGGGAACTGCACCTCAGTGTCCACCATGAGCCTGTGTTCATTGTTCCCTTGGACTACTCCCCGAAAGGGCAGTGAAGTGTGGGCTCCAGCCAGCACAGCTGGAGGGCAAATTTAGCGACTGGCAGGGAGGGGTCCAGGACGCTGCAGGCAGGAAAGTGGCACAGCGGGGTGTGGGCTGCACGCTTCAGGGCAGGTCTTACAGAACTGCCACACCCACTGTGAGGCTTTGCAGAGGAAGGAGCTGAGCTGTACAGTGGACCAGAAGCACATCCCAGACCCAAGTCTACGAGGCAGCAAAGTCAGTGCCCTGGTGGTTCTGGCTGAGGTAGGGGTGGAATGTGGGTGAGCAGGTATGCAGTGACATGGGTCTTCCATAGACAGGTGGACAGGTGCATGGGAGACGGGGGGGGGGATGAAACAGGAGAGTTAACAGCAAAAAGACAAGACAAAGCCCCGTGTTTCGCTCAGATTTTCCCCGGCCTGGCTTCACTGCCTCTGTGCAAGGAAGGCAGAGGAGACCTTTCCAAGTCTCCCAGAGCCTTGGGGATCCTGGGCTCCAAGCAACAGTGGAGAGTGGGCACATGGGCAGTGCAGGAGGCTGGCCCACCGTGATAGGGCTCCCTTCCCCCGCCCCCAGTCTGTTCCTTCTGTTCCCAAAAGTGTGAGCTCTGAAACCCAGGGCTGCTAGGGAGGAAAGCTGTGTGAGAAGAAGTCTTGTCCAGATGGATCCCTCTTGGAGAGGCTCTGGGTCCCCAGGACTGCCACCACTCACTCCTGCTGACAGAGATAGCCTGGTAAAGGGCTTTGGGGTAAGGGATAGGCATCCCTGGGGGTTCCTGAGTGCCCTGGCACAGCACCATTTGCTCTTCATCAAAGCTCAGCCTCCTCCATTATTCACCAGGCCAGCTACCTCCCCCCCCCACCCCGCTCCTACCCCCCTCCTGGCTACTCTGCCACAGGCTCCTGTTGCCTCTGGAGCCTTGAAGATCAAACGATTCTCTCTCCCTAAGCCTGTTTTATTTTTAAATAGACTCATTTCCTCCTCATCTCCTAGTCCATCAGCAGGGACAGGTTTTCTTCCAGACACGGAGACCTTGGATCTTTCTCTCCCATCACATCCATCAGATCTTCAGCTGCTTCCTTTAGATTTCAGTATCTTATCCATCTCTCACCCAGGCCTGAGCCTCTCTTCCTCCTCCTTGTTCCCCACCCCGACCTGCTTCTTCTCAACTGAGTGGCTGCAATGAACGTGTTCAGACCTCGGATAGGTACAAAACAACAACAACAAAAACCAAAAACCAAAATGGGCCTGGTCACAAACACCTGTAATCCCAGCACTCCAGAAGCAAAGGTAGGAGATGGCCACAAGTCCAAGGCTAGCCTGGTCTGCAAATCAAGTTCCAAGGCAACCAGATCGACTACAAACAACCCTGTCTCTAAAACCAAACCAAACACTTCTGTTTTAGACTCAGAATTCTGCATGAGTCCCAGCTCACCGGCACACAACCTGAGTCCCAGCTCACCGGCACACAACCTGAGTCCCAGCTCACCGGCACACAACCTGAGTCCCAGGACCCTCCTGCCTTGGCCCTAGCAGACTGCTCTCTGGGCCCAACACCCATTTCCTAACTCTGCCTGCTTCCAGGGTGTTCCCGGAGCATATTCTCACCTCAAGCTTTTCCTAGAAGTCCCACCGAGGTCCCTACACTCTGCCCCAGCTTTAACACTGCGCCTTGCCCCCAGAAGGAAAGGCACCAAGCCACATCATCTGTTGACTGCGTGACTTCTGTTAGTGTGTCCTGCTGGGATGCAGTAGAAGCAGGGACGTTTGCATCTCATCTGTCTCTATGGCTCAATGCTGGGCATGTTGCAGCCATTCAGTAAGTTTATCAGATAAATAAAACAGATCGTTAGAAATGTCTTTGCTGAAGAAATGATCCACCATGATGTAAAAAGTAGAGAAACAGCAAAAATGGAAGAAAAGTAGTCGCAGCACTTAGTCTACCAAGAATATTTTGGAATAGCAGCTTCCAGTATTTTGTCACAATTTATACAAGTACACCACCCCAGGACATCTCCAAATATCATCACTTTTCTTTTAGGATTTAGTTTTAGTTTTAGTTTGTGTGTGTGTGCATGTGTGTGTGAGTGCAAGTGCCCAAGGAGGCAGACACCCTGGAACTGGAGCTACAGGCAGTTGTTACACCCAACATGGGTGCTGGGAATCAAACTTGGATCCTCTGCAAGAGCAGCAAGTGCTCTTAACATCCAAGCCATTTCTCCAGCGCTCATCTCATTCCTTCCCATAGCATACAGAAGGTGTTTATTTTTCAGACAAGGAGACCAAAGCCTGAGAAATGAAATATAAACAGTGATTTTAATAATGGGTTGATACTGGACATGACCTTTTTGTTGGATTCTTTTCATTTACTCGTGTTATGATAATATCATATACCCATCTGTAAACAGCATTTTTAATGACTATGTAACATTTGCCAAGATGATCTGCTATTATTTCCCTAACCAATCCCTTGCTGTTTAGAATTTGGGATATTTCCAGCTTATTACTATGAATAATTAATGCTCTTAAACACAACGCTTTCCCCATGTTCTGATTATTTCCTCCATCCATGTTTCTAGAAAGGAATAGCCCAGGGATGAAGTTTTGTGGATTTTTCAAAATGTCTCCTAGGGCTTGGAATATAGCTCATTGATAGGGGCTTGCCTAGCATGCTCAGGCTCTGGAATCACTGACCAGTACCACAAAAAAACCCAAGGTTTTATCTAATAACACAGCTGGGTATAGCATCACACACTTGTAAACCCTGTAATTCAAGCACTAGAGACAGAAAAGATCAGGAGTTCAAGAGCATTCATGGCCCTGTATTGAGTTCCAAGTTAGCCCGGGTTACATGGCCCCTGTCTCAAAATAAACTAATCAAGAAAAATTAAAGTCTCCTAATGCCTGTCACCCACTCCAAGCTGTGACTACGATGTGAACATGTGTGGGAATGAAGGAGAGGGGATGCTGGGAGCGTCTTAGCTTTTTCTGTGGTGTGTTTGTCTAGCTCACGGGCTAGAATAACGGGTGTCTCTCCTGGCAGGTACCGCCTTGTTCATTATTGAAGCGCCAACCCTCAACTGGCTGCAGCCAGGACCCCTTCATTAACATTGCAGGCACACCCGTGGGGCCTAAATATTTGATCAGAGTGTGAGCAAGGCTGCCAGTGAGCTGTGCTCCCTCTTGGCTGCACCCAGGCAGCAAGCTTGAGGCTCGACTACCATCAGAAGTTGTGGTCAGTTGTCTGTGGAAGGCAAATCACTGTGGGTAAACAGGTTAACATTACAGCAGCCCCAGGCTGTACTCTGGATATTCCTCATCTCACAGGCCTCCGCACATGCTGCCATCGGAGCCGAAGGCCTGGACTGCTTGTCCTCTTTTGAGTTCATTCAGCCACTTGACTTTATTAGGCCCCTTCTGAATACCAGCTCTACGTTGCGCATTCCGTAGCGGTTACTCCCAGTACCTAGCACATGCGCCTTAAACTGTTAGCGTTTGTAATAACTACATCCTGCCATTTGCTTGTTATTAATCATCTCAGTTTTATGAGGGAAGTCTGACCATTAGCCCCATTTTACAGCTGGGCAAACAGGCTCACAGTCTTAACTAAGGAGTAAGAGCCAGACTGCTGGACCTAGAACTGGATAGCATGCCTTGCCCAGCTCTGTGGCTGCTGGGACTCTGACTACCCATGCAGCCTCCTGTTGTCCCTGGTCTCAGAACCTGCTCCCTGCCTGGCTTCAGCCACAGGGAAGAGAGAGGGGGAAACCTCCCTGGTCTAGTGCATTTGCCTTGCCCTTTGCCTGAGGGGGAAAGGACGCTGTCTCTAGTGGAAGAGGACCCCACCCTGCCCCAGGCTGGCACCCAGTCACTCACCTGTCTACGGTTCCAGGTCCTGGGTGACAAGAGCCTGGAGGAGCAGTGGCAGTGAAGAGTGGGAATGGCTGGGGGATGGTGTAGGGCCAAGGGTGATGACAGGGGAGCCCATGGCAGAGCTATCCCTCAGCGACATCAACGTAGGGTTGTCATCCCAAAGTGAGACCTTCTAGAGCAGCCCATTTCCAGGCCCAGTGAAGAACAAAGACCCTTGCGCCGTCAAGACGACTCTGCGGGTAAGTGTGCTTGCAGCACAAGAACGAGGACCTCAGCTCGGTCCCCGAAACCCACAGTGCAAACACAACTCCAGCTCTTGAAAGCCTGTTTTCTCACCTCTATGTGTGCGGTGTGACAAGTCCACCTGCGCGTGTTTCACACACAAACACACTAAAACTTCTGAAACAAAGATCTCACCTGTCTGCCTGAGGGTCACCTCCCATCATCCTGGGCACCATGGCTTTCTGACTGAAGAATGTATTGCCCCCACCCTCTCCTGCTGTCTCTGCGACACTCTGAGCTGCAGCAAGCCCTGAGACTCTTAATCATTACCACGTCTAGAGGGAGCAGACGCTGTGAAAATAACAGAGGAGGAGACTACACTAAGATCCAGCCCAGCAGTGCTCATCACAGCAAGACAACAGCAGCACTCTGTCCCCATGACCGCACCCGTTCACGCCTACTGTCGCCGATTCCTTCCTCCACAGTCCACCCATCACCCCATTCAGCCCTCAACACATGAAGAGAGGGGCTTCCACTGAGACCTTCCAAATGACCTACCATCAAAGTACATAAAAACCACATGAAGTACTCTGCCACCACCCGCCTCTGTCCCCTTTGGTTCCCCCCCCCTTCCACCCCTAATTATCCCTTCTTTTCTGGCCTGCAGCTGAGGTAGCCTCCCCATATCAGCTCATTCTATCTCAACTCCCCTGTTTGAGTTTCTCAATATATCCTATTACTTCCTAAGTTGTTATTGGTGATCCATTCAAAACTCCAGATCTCGTGAGGACAGGGCCTGTTTGCCTCCCTGCTAGACCTGGAGTGTGGCACTCATGCCCCAGAATTGTGAAAGGAAGGGAAGACTGAAAGAAGGGAGGGGGGAGGGAAGGAGGGAGGGAGGAAGGAAGGACAGAAGGAAGGGAGGAAGGAGGGAGGGAGGGAGAAAGAAAGGAGGGATGTGAAATAGACCCGGCAGGCTCTCTTTGCCAGCCCTGAGCAGAACTTGAGCTGCATCTGTGAGTGCAGAACCCTGTTGCTATGGTGCCTGGGCCTGTGTGCCAGGGCAGGTAGCCTTTTCCAGTTTTATAGGCCAGCCAAAGCAGAAGAGACTGGCCGGCAAGGGCCTGGAGGCCCGGCCCTCCCCCTCGCCAGACAGGTGAGGCTGCCCACCCTGCTTAGCATTCTGGCCGTGATCCCTTCTCCCTCACACTTCCCATCATGCCAGAAGTGGGTTTGTGATAGCATCCATATAAATTATTGAAGTGACTTTCTGGGAGGCCAAGATGAAACCCCAGGCTAATAGCCATGGTGAGGGGCGGGGGAGCTGGGGCTTCTGCCCCTGCAGAGGTGTCCCCCCACCCCTAGTCTCCTCCCCACAGGCCTCAGCAGGGCATGCAGACGGATCTGAATGAACTACACCAGGAGATACGGCCAGAGTCAGCTGCCAGGGCTTGAAGAACTCATTGAGGGAGGCCAGGCCAGACCATAGTAAACAGCAGGGAACCCCACTCCAGAAGCCTGCTAAACTTAGGCAATAACCACTTTCCTAAACATTAGGGGAGGGACCCCCAATAGGGGAGGGGTGGAGGGGGGTTGGAGCCTCCCCTGTGGAGAATGGAGGACCCTGGGAGGGGTGCAGTCGCTTCCTGAAGAAACACTAGGGGCAGAAGAAGAAGAAAGCTGGGTGTTCTGAGGGCCAGGGGACTTCTGTGTGGCAGCATTGGTGGTGAGGTGTCTCTATGGGCCAGTCAGGTCACATCAGTTTTGCCAGCCTTGCTTTCGGCGATTCCTGGTCATAGCACGACCCACGGCTCTGAGGCCACATGAGTCCTCGGGTCTCTGGAAAGGCGGGAACCTTGGCTCTCCCATCCGAGGTTCAGCAACCCCACAGTCCCCACACAGTAAACGCTACTGGGGGTGAAACCTTCGACCTTTCTCTCGAGCTCTCCTCAAAGGTCCCCTCACAAGCAAGATTCCCTGAGAAGTGTCTGAGACCTAAAGCAGGAGGAAGCGTCTAGTAACAGGGTGTGCTGGGGCCACACCACACACCTCCTCACAGAACACAGCCCTGCTTGTAAGACTGCGCCCCTGTCCCATAATCACCAGCAGCTGCAACATTCTCTGGCACCAAGGCTCCTTTTGTGTACCCGAGTTAAGCAGCAGAACAGCCATCAACTGGAAGGGGCCAGTGACCTTGGGTAGGAATGATGGTGGGGAGAGGGACACGGGCCCAGGAATGGGCACCTGAGCCATGTATTTCTTTCTAGAAATGCCAAAGACGAGTGGGGTACCAACTTGATGGGCTCTGTGCATCCTTCAAATGTGGATATTTGGGAGACGATATGAAACAAATGACTTAAGCCAAACAGGTGAAGGTCTGGTTTCTGTGTAACAGTCACGTGCCCCCGGATGGTGCGGCCCTTTCTGGGCTGCCACCACCTAATGTGGAGATCCAGCATAAAGCATCTTTGACAGGGAGGCTGTGTCCACCTCACCACAGCCTTAGAGCTGCCACCGGGGCCCCAGACAGGAAGTGAATGTGGGTCCCGCATGTCCCTAAGGGAGAGAGCCGAGCAAGCTGAGGACAAGAAGGAGCCAGACTTGAAGCTGAGGCACATTCTACCGTAGGAAGCTGCTTTCCTAGGCCTTAGTTGCCCCACTGTCCGTGATGATCACAGGCCCTGCTCTGCCCTGCCCCATCCCGACAGGACACAGGTGAAGTAGTTGCAACTAACACTTAATGGAGTGCCAGGGTCTCATTTAGTCCTTGTGGCAACCTTGTCCCAGTGAAGAGATGAGGACACAGCTTCAGCCCAGCGTGACTGGCTGGGATAAGGCTTTGCATTCAGAGCTCTGCAGCGTCCTATGTCAGAATGGGCATTGGGTCCCAAGGCCTCAGGAGGTCAGAGCTAGCCTGGAACCTTCTAGATCCATCGCTGGGAGTTCTAGCTATGGCTGCAGAGATTGGAGGTACCCAGGATTCCTGGACTGGGGAGCTTTGCTCTACATCATGAAGCAGACTAGAAGCTGAACCCTGGGACAAGGCTGCGTGTAGGAAGGAGGAGGAGAGGCCTGTGGGAGCAGGTTGGGAGTCTGAACAGACCGAGTGGCAGCCTCTGTCCCTAGGCAAGGGCATGTCTGCATCACCTACCTGCTCTCCTTTTCCCCAGGAGCCTGTGAGCAAGCCGAAGGGTGAGCGATGGGTGCCTGCAGCTGTGTGGGGACACTTGATGGTAACTTCCTGGCTTCCACCTGAAAGACCCAAAGGAGTGCAATAAACCCCCAAAAGCTGTGCTGAGCCGGGCCCCAGAGATGGCAGTCTCATTGACTCCTCCTGCCATCTGCTGAACATGCACAGATTTTCCCCCTTGCCATTATTCCCTCAACAACTCCATATAACAATTATTTACGTCTAGAGATGATTTAACGTGTGGAGGTGGCTGTGTAGAGGTGAAATGAAGTGTCACACCATTGTCTTCGTTAGGGTTTCTGTTGCTGTGATAAAACACTGATCAAATGCATCTTTAAGAGGAAAGGGTTTATTTTTGCATACAGTTCTACAGAACAGTCCATCACTGAGGGAAGTCAGGGCAGGAACCTGGGGGCAGGAGCTGATGCAGAGGTCATGGAGGAGTCCTGCTTACTGGCTTACTCCTGCTGGCTCACTCAAACTGTATGATTCTTTTCTTCTCTCTCTCTCTCTCTCTCTCTCTCTCTCTCTCTCTCTCTCTGTCCTTCCTTCCTTCTTTCTTTCTTTCTAACAGCTCTGGCTGTCCTAGAACTTGCTCTATAGACCAGGCTGGCCTCTAACCCACAGAGATCTACCTGCCTCTGCCTCCCCAGTATTGGAATTAAAGGTGTGTCACCACTGCCTGGCCAAACTGTTTACTTTTTCTTTTTCTTCCTTCCTTCCTTCCTTCCTTCCTTCCTTCCTTCCTTCCTTCCTTTCTTTTTGTTTTTGTTTTTTGAGACAGGGTTTCTCTATATTGTTTTGGAGGCTGTCCTGGGAACTGGCTCTGTAGACCAGGCTGGCGGCAAACTCATAGAAGTCTGCCTGCCTCTGCCTCCCAAGGCTAGGATTAAAGGTGTGCGCCACCAACACACAGCCAGACTGTTTTCTTAAATTCCCCGGGACCACCAGCCCAAAGGTGTTACCACCTAAAGTGAGCTGGGCCCCCCCCCACTGATCATCAATCAAGAAAATGTACCACAGGCTTGCCCATGGGACAGTTGGTGGAAGCATTGTCTCAACTAAGGTTACCTCTTTCCAAATGACTTTAGCTTGTGTCAAGCTGACATAGAACTAGCCAGCACAGCAGTTTTATACATGTCTAATATACTCATTATTAATAAATAACAAGGCAAGGTATTCTAGGCATGGGAACACCTAGACATGGGGTAGGGGTGGTTAGGGCAGTGCTTGGAGAATTGTGAATGATCCCTAGAGCCTGAACCATGGTCTGGAGCATGGTGTGAAGTGAGAGAGGCCAGGTGGCCCCATTGGGGTCCCCAGGGAATAGATGTGGGGGCTGGGAGGTGGGCAAACAGGGAGGGCCAGTGCAGTGATCAGAGCTAGGTGTGAACCAGGACCATCTTACAAAGGACTCACACTGGCATCAGCACACCTGAGCTTAAGCCCTGGCCCTGCCATCTGTAGTGGGTGGACTTGGGAGGCTGTATGCTGATTTAAATGCCAGTCCCCCCCACTCCGTCCTGTAAAGGGAAGATAACCATACTGGTTCACAGGGCTGTGTGGATGGCTCAAGGCTTGGCATGTAACCCACTGACCTAGGAATAGAAGTGTTCTTATCCCAGCTCCCAAGAGGCAGATCATGGCCTGGAGTAAAGGTCCAAGCAGTCTATCCAACATGGAAGAACATATGTACACACACACGATCTACTGTATTCCAATCCCCTCTGCTAATTCTGCTTCTTCTCCACCTTTCTCCAAGGCATAATCTTTAATATGTCTGTTCCAGGCAACCTCACCTGGGACAGGCCCCACTGACATTCCAGTCACACAGCCATCCCAAATGGTGCACACAAACAGATCCTCCAGCTGCCAGTGCCCTGGTCCCCACCCTGAGGAGGATAAGGCTCCACCCACCGGAAAGCAGCAGCTTGTGAGAGCATGAAGGGTTTGGGAGCTGGGTATCCAGGTCTTCAGAACCTGGAAATGCTGCCTTGCTTGGAAAGATGGTCAGTTTCTCATTTATTTTACTGCTGCTGCTGTTTTCCTTGTTGTTTTTTGTTTGTTTGTCCTATATCACAGAACTATTTTAAATTTCCAGAAAATTCAAGAAGTGTAGATGGCTTTCAACTTAAAATAGGGCTGTGCCTTGATAAAGCCATCATTATACTGAGAACTTTGCTAAGTTAAAAACGTGTTTACTGCCCTGGTCATCCTGGCACGGCCCTGCCCACCTTTTACAGGCTCAGACTGCCCCCATTATGTCGCACCTGCTGTGCAGCCTGCATCCGAGAATGTAGCGAGGTGGTCGGGATAGATGACACAGAGACCGGTTGGTTGCTTTAAGAAAACTTTATGCTTCCCAAGTCAGCTTAGGAGGAGATTCCAAGTCCGCTTAGGAGAGCTCTCAGGAGAAGTCCCAGGAGAAGTCTCTCTAAGAAAAAGGAGCTTCCCTTTTTAAGGACTTCTGCCATTCATCTACATACCATTCTTTCCTCCTGGCTGGTGGTCTAATCTCCAGCCCTAAAGCACTGAATTGTTTTCAGTAAACATTACATAGATGCCTGCTCCCAGGCCGAAGGGGAAGTGGGTTTCTGCTCAAGGTCTGGTGTCCCCACACCATTAGCCAGTTCCTGGGCCAAATCACGTGGCCAGTGTTATGGTAGACACTGAGTGGCTCTGGTAACTTAGGGAAGACCATATGCAGATGAATAAACGCCACACTGTACAGACACAAGAGTCCCTGTGGGTATCTTGTGGATGTGAGTAGATGCCAAGACACAATATACAGAAAGTGCTGGCCCCGCTGCCCACCACACAGCACCAGTTTCCCCTTCACCGTCTCTGGGCTGGTGGTGGGGCGTGGCTTTCACTGGCCACCCAGCATTAGTAGAGGGTTGCTCTCCCGTCTCCAAAGGCAACACTGCATGATGGAGGACTTCCATCCACTGTATCTCTCCCACGCCACTGTAAAGTAGAACAATGGTAAGCTGACTGAACAGTTCAGGTCTGTCCCTCCCTTCCTCTCCAGCTTCCCTTCCACCACGACCTTGGCTTGGGGACATTTGTTACAACTAATGAACCAGTGTTGACACATTATTGACTAAAGTCAATGCTTTATTCAGATTGTGTTAGTTTGTAACCTAATGTCCTCTCTCTGGTATTCAGGGGTGCTCTGCTCTGTGGAGCCACAGCCTTACCTTAGACTGCCCTCTGGTCTTGACCACCTCTGGATCATCTTGGGTGACCTTGATGTCTGTTGGTGTCTGTTGAATGTCCATTCACTGGCAAGAGCCACCTGATTCCTCATGAGCACTGTCAGGAAGGAGACCACAGAGGAAAAGAGATATTTTTAAACATTTATTTGTAATATTATTTTTTTTTAAAGATAGGCCTCACTGTGTAGTCCCAACTGGCCTAAATCTCACTATATAGACCAGGCCGGACTCAAACTCACAGAGTCCTCTGGCCTCTACCTCCCGAGTCCTGGGATTAAGAGAGGGTACCACCAGGCAAGAGTCACTAATGATAGCACTTCCAGCTTCCAGTGGCTCCTACCTTTTTGTGACAAGGGTGTCCTGTCACAGTGACTTGTCACTGATCCTGATCCAGTGGTTGAGATGGCATTTATTGAGCCTCCCTCAGGTTAGGGTGTGAGTCCTCATCCTACACTCTCTTCCATCTTCTTTGGGAAACTGCTTGTGTGGTGAGCACTTTAGGATAGGACTCAATGTACCGCCCCTTTGAGCTGAAATATGCATTGTGGGTCTTTTTTCCTAAAATCTAATACCAATAAGCATGGGCAGACACCCTTGTATTCTGCTGGTGGGGATGCAGAACCATGTTGAGAGGAACAATTTGACACATCTACCAGATGTTAAATGCACATGCCCTTTGACCCAGCAAGCCCACTCCTGTAGAAATGCCCACTCACAGGCACAGTGACATCCAGGCAAGGAGACCTTTGATGACCCTATGAGAAGTCACCACAAGTGTGAGTCAACCAAACGTTGCTCATTGGTAGGACAGCAGGGTAGAAAACGGTAGCACATTCACATCACAAAGAACTAAGCAGTCACCCCACTCCTGGGACTAAATCTGAGGGAAGCCACGCTGGCATAACTCAGAGACACCTGCTCATCTGTGGTCACTGCAGCACTGTTCAGTGTCAAAGTTATAGGACCAGCCTAGGGGCCAATCAACGGATGAGCAGATAAAGAAATGTGTTGCACCCCCACATATACATATGTGTGTGTGTATACACACACACACACACACACACACACACACACACACACACGTTTTTTTCAAGATTGGGTTTCTCTATGTAGTCCTGGCTCCCCTGGACTAACTTACTCTGTAGAACAGGCTGACTTCAGAGATCCACCTGCCTCTGCCTCCTGGGTGTTGGGATTAAAGGGGTGTGCCACCACTACCCAGATCACATATTTTTATATACAAAATCTAGAGATTGTTTTTTAAAGGGCATGAAGTATAAAGTAAATTATCTATGTGTGGGGGAAGGAAACTGATGGGCAAGGGGAAGAGCAGAATGAGGGCAAATGGGAGGATGAATATGATTGAAAAGACCATCGCAGACTCCATTATTCTGTACAGTGATATATGATAATAAGAATGAGAGACAAACTGGGTGTTGGCACACGCCTTTAATCTCAGCACTCAGGAAGCAGAGACAGGTGGATCTCTGTGAGTTCAAGGCCAGCCTGGTCTACAAAGCAAGTTCCAGGACAGCTAAGGCTACACAGAGAAACCCTGTCTCAAAAAACAGAACACAGAAACAAAGAATGAGACTCAAGCTGTAAAAATATGTGTGCGTGGACAGCTTAGCTTCTGAAAGAAGTGTATGAATCACTCGTGGACCTTTGCTATGGCTGAGACACACTCAAACCCACACGTGTGCACAGAAGGCGTGTGACATGACCCGCAGTCACTGTTACCCACCGAGGCTCTGAGGTGGAGGCAGGGGAAGACAATGACTTCCACTTTTCCCTTTACAGCTTTTGACATTTTGCACAATAAGCAAGTCCTGCTTTTGTGGCGAACTGTTTTAAATATTCATGATGCCCTGAAGATTTGCATTTGAGGAAAGCCCGTAGCTGCTGGTGAGGTGTGAGCCGGGGAACCAGCAGACCAGGTAAGAGACTTCGGTGTCCTGTAACAGACAGGGAGTCAGGGTAGGGAACTATTTAGGAGGTTGCATTGAAAGGGCTGGTGGCTTTTTGCTGGAAAGAAGCACATGGCATTGCTAATGTTCACATTGAGGACAATGACAGAGGAACTGCTCGTGAGCTCCAACAAGCAAAGGGAAGCCAAGAGGGGCCAATCTGGTTGTGAAGCTCTCAAGCTAGCCATAATGGTCACCATCCCCAGTTCTAGAGACAGAGGTAAGTCAAGCGCCCTGAACCCACTCAGAGGGACCAGCCTCCTGGGTGATAGGGTCTGGGGTACTGGGGGTTGGAGAGAGACCTGCAGAGAGAGGAGGATGTAGCTAGTGCCCAGACTTCTGACTCCAGTGTCTGATGGGTGGAGTTTCCCGTGGTGAGGTGATGAGAGCAGAGGAGCAGGTTCGTGTGAGGAAAGAATTCTTGAGGGTCTACCTCGAGAAGGGGACCACTTGCTAACAGCCCTAAAGCCCTCTTGGAGTGGTGCTGGGACCAGGCTAGAGCTTAGATAACTGGTTCTCAAGTTCTGGGTCCTAACCCCCCAGGGCACATATCAGATATTTACATTTTGATTCATAATAGTAGCAAAATTGCAGTTATGAAGTAGCAATAAAATAATTTTATGACGGGGTGGAGGGGAGGTCGCCACCACGTGAGGAACTGTATTAAAGAGTCCCAGCATTAGGAAGGTTGAGAACCACTGGCTTAGAGCCTTTGAAAAGCTTGTTTTCTGTGGGAAATCTGTGTAGGGCAAGGCATTGAACAGCTCTCAGCAGGCCCAGGACAACAAGAACAGCCATGTGCAGAGAGCCTGACCACAGAGGAAATGAACAAATAGACCCCCATGCCAAAGCTGCCAACCCTGCCCTGAGTCTCCTTGAGTCTTAGGTCTTACCATCCAATGCCACTGGCGGAAGTGAAACCTTTGAGGGAGAAGGGACCCATCTAGTACTACACTGTGCTTGATAAACCTGGCTCCCTAAGCCTGCCCCTGGGATGCTGACTCCCCAGCACTTGTGTGTGACAACCTCACACCATGGACAAGTCTTGCGTGATTTGCAGGACTCAGCAAAACAAAATCTCAGGATTCCTGTTTAAAAATGATTAGAAGGCTGGCAGTGAGATGGTTCCCAGGGTAAGGTTGCTTGTACCAAGCCTGATTGCCTGAGTTCAATCCCTGGGAACCACATGCGAGTGTACTCCCAAAAGTTATCCTCTGACCTGCACACACGCACCGTGGCATGTGCATGTGTGTGCACACACACAATCAACCAGTGTAAAAAACTAACTAGAACTGGGTGTGATGGTGCATGCCTATAGGTCTAGTACTCAGGGAGTAGAAGCAGGAGAATCGAGAGAGAGAGAGAGAGAGAGAGAGAGAGAGAGAGAGAGAGAGAGAGAGAGAGAGAGGAGGGGGGGAAGAGCAGTGGATGTGTAAGCAGAATGGTTTGAATTCAGATCCCAACACTCACCTGAAACACCCAGCATGACCGTGAGTGTGTGGCATGGCTATACATACATACCTGCATGTGTGTGCCCGTAACCCCACACCACAGACGGCAGGGGGAGAAAGAGACAGGAATCTTGCTGAGGCCTCCTGTCCAGTTAGCCTAGCTGAAAAACCCTCCGGGGTCACTGAGAAACCCTGAGTCAAGGGAATAAGACCCAGGATTGTAGAGGAAGACATCAAATGACTTCTCTGGCTCCCACATCTGCAGCACGGGCACACACAAGCAAATGCTAAGAAGAGCAGGAAGAAAAAGCCATCCACTCTAACGTCCTGTGTTGTAAGCTGCAGCCGGCTTTGGGAGATGACTCAGCAGTTAAAGGCACATACTGCCAAGCCTGCCAAACTGAGTTTGATCCCTGGGATTCACCTGGTAGGAGGACAGAAGTGGCACCTGAAAGTTGTCCTCAGACCTCTACACACACATATGTGCACCCACACAAGTACATAAACATAGCATTAAGTTTTTTTGTTTTTGTTTTTGTTTTGTTTTGTTTTGGTTTTGGTTTTATGAGACAGGGTTTCTCTGTTTTGGAGGCTGTTGGTCCAGCCTGGCCTCAACTCACAGAGATCCGCCTGCCTCTGCCTCCCGAGTGCTGGGATTAAAGGCGTGCGCCACCAACGCCCGGCTCGCAAAGTTTTTAAACCCATGACCATAATAGTCAGAGAGTAAGTTGAATTCTAAGCATCTACGTACAAAGCAGCAAAACACGTCACCTCCACCCACATTCCCTTGGCTAGAATTCTCTCATATGACTAAGGCAGCCTAGAGCATGTGGCCAATCTGCACGCTATGAAACAAAGGTCATGAGCTGAAGCCCTCTGTCATGTGAAAATCAACAGGTTCTTCAATTCCCATGTAAAACATCCAATAGCCAGGGAAGGTCTGGGAGACCCCTTAGTGGATAAAGCGAGAGCATAAGGTTGGATCCTACCAGGTCTGTAATCCCGGTGTTTGGGAGGTGGGGACAGGGGATTCTTAGGGCAATGTGTAATAACGCAGCGCTTTGTAGTCAGCTGAGATAGTTTTAGACGTACACGGTTAGCTTCACATTCAGTAATTCATGTAATTCTCTATTTATAAACAAAGGAGAAAACCTATGACTGATTCCATAGATACAGAAAAATCATCTGAGAAATTAAAAATTATTCATGATTTAAAACTGTCAGGAAAATTGACTGTAGATGGCCCCTTCCTCAGTGTAGTAACGGACACCTACAAACAGCCAACAGCCGACGTTACTCCACACAGTTCAACAGCCAGGCAAGGACACTCGCTCTCAACATTTTTATTTTATGCTGAAATGAAAATTCTGGTGCAATTAGAAGGCAAGAAAAAATAATATAAATATAGGGAAAATAAGTAAAAAATGCTGAAATTTACCAATTATATTCTGTTTGTGTACAGAGATCTGCAGAATCCCCAGTATTTACTGGAATCAATGAATAAATTTAGTTACAGGACATGAGGTGAGTTCATACAAGCCTGTTGTGCTTTGATGTGCTATAAAAACAAATTTGAAAATAAGATATTTAAATGTCATACAGTTATCAGAAAAAAACAGAATACCTAAAGTGTACCTAAGAAGGTTCATATGCATCTAAACACTTCAGACCATGGCTAGCAGAAATTATTGATCTGTATAACATAACCATGCACAGTTTGTTGAAAGATGGGACCATCAGGACTTCTGTGCTTCTCAGATGGCCTGGACCAGCTCTGACACGACCCCAGCAGAGGGCTAGGGAGATGGCTCAGAGGATAAGGTGCTGTCAGCCAAGCCTGCCCACCTGCACTTGATCCCTGCCCCCCACCCCATGGTAGAAGGAAAGAACTCTACCTCCAAGTTGATCTCTGATGCTCACAGTCATGCCTTGGTGCGTATCCCTGCATAAATAGACACTAAATAACTAAATAAATGTAAAATTAGCAAGAAATCAATCCCAGCAGGCTTTTCTAAAGAGGTAGACAAGAGGTAGGAGGATCAAGTTCAAGGCCAGCTGGGCCACAAGAGGAGACTGTCTCAAAGACAAAAATAAAAATGAAAATAAAGCCTCTGTGATTTATGAGAACTGAGAGTTTATGGTAAGCTAAAACAACCTTCTTGAAGAACAAGCTTGAGGAAGCGGCACTGACTGACTGGACAATGTGGTGTCTACGACAGAGTAACAGAGAAAGAACAGATTCCAACCAGAAACCCACACATGGTAAAATGAATTTCAACCAAGACCCCTCATTGGGAGTGATCATTTTAGACAAATACATTAAAGTAACTAGCTATCCAAAGAAGAAAATATTAAATCTAGCCCTTACCTCACTCCAAACACACATGTTGAATTGGTACAGATCATGAACCTAAATGAAAATCTTAAATCACAAAGTTTTTAGAAAAAAAATATGTTTCTAAAACTCTTTTCCTGGAGATGGGTATGAATAATGTCTACCCCTCCACCTAAGGTCCCGGTGACAAGGCAAGGCATAGTTCTACCAGAGTTCTCTCTAGGGAACCAGTGAGTCTATGGGGCTTACTTCCAGAGCACAGTGAGTGTTCCTCCCCCCACAAAATCGGCCACACCAGAAGTCTTTACAGCAGTCATGAGGACTGCTCCACACCTGTACAGATCAAATCTCCCAGCTAGTCTTCCCTGGCTTATCTATTCTAGCCACTTCCCCAGGCTGTGTGCAATTAAGGCGAGTTGCACTCCCCAGGCGGTAGCGACTGTCCGGAAATTCATGTGAGAACCTTGTGACCCACCCCACCCTGCTGTGGGAATGTAAACAATCACTAGCTCAGGTGGGGTTATCTTTCTGCAAGGGGTTGTAGCTGAGCCCCCAAGATGCTGGCTGTTCAGTTTAGGACAGTCTCCTACAACACAGTGTTTTTGGGACTTTAAGGTAAGCAAGGCTCTTTTGCATATGAAATAACCGTGAAAGAGAAGGGTTTGTGCTCAGAGCCACTGGTGATGGGCTGGCTCCCCAGAGACAAGCCAATTTGAAGAGCTATTCACACACCAAACAACCTTCCCAAGACAGACGTAAGATTTGGTCTGAGAAATTGAAGGCACTTTAGAGTTTATTGAGTTCAGCCTCCTGCTCAGTGCAGAAATGGCCATTGTAATCGTTTTGATAGTTTTTCATCTTGCTTCCGCTTCAACTCCTAAATTCTTTCTGGCATCTTGTGAGTTCCTGTCCCCGGAAGATACAGAAAGCCATGTGATGAAGCCCAGATTGCTGATCAGACAGAGGGGACGGGTCATCCTTTTATTCCACCTGTATTGTGTTGGGGGGGGCTTGTTTGAATTACCCGAAAAACATAGACTCTAGTATCAGAAGAACCAAGTTTCGATTTGGGGGTCCAGGGGGACTGTGGCAGGTGCAGAATAACGAAGGAATAAAACGAATGTGGTTTTCCAAACGATTGTACAATGAACCATCATAGATACTCCTAACATTTACATACTAATTTATTTTTGTGTGTGCCTATGTGTGTGTGTGTAAGTGCTGGTACACATGTGCCATGGAGTGTGGCTCAGATAACCACCTCGGGTGTCAGTCCTATCTTCCACCTTGAGAAAGGGTCTCTTTGCTTTGTGCTATGCTGGCTGACCAGCAAGCGTCCAGAATGTTCCTCTCCCTCTTTCCCTCTCACTTCCTCGGAGGACAGTTGGGATCACAGTGGCTTTCACACAAGCTCAGTTCTCATGGTGAGCATGGCTACACACTGGGCCATCTCTCCAGCCCTGACTTTTATAATTTTCTTTAATAAATCCCTTCAATATCTTAAGATTTCTTGCCTATAGCTGGAAAGTGCAACCTATCACTGAAGGGTCGTTCCCAGGAAGTGAGGTGTGGGGGGGAGATCAAGATACACTGTGTGTATATGTGAAGTTGTCAAAGAATAAATGAGACACACTTTTAAAACATGCTTTGCCCACTTCCTTTTTAAAATACATAGTCTCAAGTGGCCCAGGCTGGCCTAGAAGTGGCTATGTAGCTCAAGATGATAACGAACTACTGATCCTTCCTCCTCTATGTCCCCAGTGCTGGGATTACAAGAGTGCTCTGACCCCAGTGCTGGGATTACAAGAGTGCTCTGTGCCCGGCCAGCATTCTCACCTCTTCCAAGAGAAACTGCCTGAGCCAAGGAGTGGAAGACAGCAGCAGCGATTGTTCATGTGATATAAGTACTTGATATCTCTATTATTATTTTTATTGGTATTATACAAATGACAGGTTTTCTTTAGCTACCTCATTGAGAAAATTAATAGCAGACTCTAGATTGGTATGAAATACTTGCAAATCATGCATATGGTATCTAAGTGTCTAAGAACGCCTACAATTTTATGATTTCCTAAAAAGATCATCTAACTTTAAACAGGCCACAGATTTGAATAGACGCTTGCCTAAGGAAGTGTACAAATGCCCAAAGAGCAATGGAGTAGGTGCCCCATGCCTGCCATCTGCTAATCATAATGAAGCCATATATATCAGAACAATTAGAACTGACGGGAATGGAAATACCAGATATCCACTGGTGGCGCACGCCTTTAATCCAGTGCTTGGGTGACCAGGGTAGGCAGAGCTCTTGAGTCTGAGCCTGGCCTATATATGCTTTGTTTTTGAGACAGGGTTTTTCTGTTTAACAGACCTTGTTGTCCTGGAACTCGCTCTATAAACCAGGCTGGCCTCAAATTCACAGAGATTTGCCTGCTTCTGTGCTGGGTTTAAAGGTGTGAGCCACCATGTCTGGCTATTTTTTTTTTTTAATAATCTGATGGTGCTTGGGATTGAACTCAGGGACTTAGGATATGTTAGGAAGTGTCCTGCCACTGTTCTATATCCCCAGCTCTGACAATCTCTTCTAGAACTGACATCCTCTTACCCCTAGACTAGCAATTTCATCCATGGGAAAAGAAGAAACATCTGTAAAAGGAGTTTTATATATATGAATGCCAATAACTCTTCTACCCATTGTTGTCCTAAATGGAAATAGAGTGTCTGCAGACAGGAGATGGGCTAGGCAAATTGTGGAAAATATCTACAGTGGAACTCTGGAGCAGTCGACAAGAATAAACTCTTGATACATGTAATGACCTGGGAAGAGCTTTATTAGAAGCAGCAAAACAAGTGTATGGGGGAAAAAACCTCAAGGCCACAGCCTGCGGTGTGGTAGGAGCGAGATGGCCAGGGAGGTGTGATGAGAATTAATGTTCTGTGTGCCGCGTTTAGCAGCTCCAGGAACATACACAATCGCCAAACTTACTGCACTGAACACTTAGAAGTATATACATTTAGTATGTGCATATTATTCCATTATCAATAAAAAAGAATCATTCCAGATGTTTAAAAATGATGAATTCAGAATTAGACAGAAACACAGATGACAATGATTTTTATTTATAAATGAGTAGGACCAGTGAGTTGGCTCAGTGGGTAAAGGTGGTTGGCTCTAGACAGTGCCAATCTGATGACCTGAGTTCCATCCTCAAATATCATGCAAAAGTGGAAGGAGAGAACCAGCCCCAGACAGCTGTCCTTTCTTCTTCACACGCACTGACACACCTGATCATAAGTGTGTGTGTTGTACACACATTTAGAAAGAACCTGCTTCTTGCACCAACATTAATTTTGTGTAGACCAAGGATTTAAAGTACTAAATGAAGTTCCTCAGGTGCTGAGACAAATATGGGTAATTAATTCTGTTGTTGCTCTAAGTTTGGGACAGAAAAGCCTTTCTCAAAATAATTGAAACCCAGCTGGCAAGATAGCGGCTGACCCGAGCTCCATCCCAGGATCCAAGTGAAAGCGGAGGAAAAAAAGCGACTTTGCAAAGTTATCCTCTGGCCTCCACACAAATGCTATGGTGTGAGCACACTCTCCCACACTGTACATACGCATAATCATCTTAAAAAATGATTCAAACCAGGAACCATAAAAGAAGACTATACACACACTAAAATCAACCAGATGTCATATGTGTGAGGGGGTTGGGGTTGAATAAATAAAGGAAAATGAACAAATTAGTATGTAAAAAGACATCACTTTTTTTTTTCAAGATTAGTAACCCAAGAGTAGGCCCAGGATGTGGACAGATGGCTTGCAGAAAATACATGCAAATGGCTTGTAAACACACAGAGAGATGCCCACGCTCAATTACAGGAAGAGAAAGGCCAACAAGAACACGTTACTGTCCCCTTGATTAGATGGCTTGGATCTCAGCACTTGGCCATCTCCAGTGCCAGACAAGGCAGAATGCTCTCTCCCGCCTTGTTGATGGGAATATAAATTGATGGACTCTTGGAAGACAATCCAGCTATATCTATCAAATATAAAATTGCCCTCACCCTGTGACCCAGGCATTCAGCTTCTGTGAATTAATTCAACAGATACACTTCCACATGTCCAGAAAGACAAACGACAGAGGTACCCAGCATTGCCTTGTTCGAGGTGGCAGATAATGGCCATCAACAGGAAGCCGGTTAAATGGATGGTCCTGTCTCACAATAATGGGATGCGTTGAGATTGCTGGAAGTGCACCGAAGGTGTTCAGTGGATCCCTGAGAACTCGCACTCTGGAGCCAGATCCCCGAATCCAGTCCTGTGCTGACTGTGGCCTTTGTGGCAATCCCTTGGCTTACTTTCTTCCACTGTCATCTCTCTCTAATGGTATTGCAATGGTAATAACAGTAAAAGCAATAGCAATGATTGTGGCAATGACACCAACCTCAAGACTGATGGAGGATTAACTTTTTTCCGACAGAATCTAGCTGTCCTGGAACTTGCTGTGTTGACCAGGCTGGCCTTGAACTCACAGAGATCCACCTGCCTTTGCCTCCTGAGTGCTGGGATTGAAGGTGTGCACCACCCTACACCCAGTCTAGAAGACTGTTTTTTAATTAATTTATTTTTATGTGTACTGATGTTTTGCTAAATGTACATGTGCCATGTGGGTACTGGGAATTGGACCTGGGTCCTCTGGGAAAGCAGCCAGTGCTCTTAACTCCTGAGCCATCTCTCCAGCACCAAGACTGAGAATTAAATGAGTGAATACACTTCAAGAATTTAGCTTAGTGCAGAGTATGTGCTGAGAAGACTAGAATTACCACTTATTTCAAATAATCTCCAAAAGACATTAAGTACAAAATCCAAAATGTGATTCCAGTTGCAAAAAGCCAGGGTGTGTTGGAATGTCACACTGTGCCCAGTAAATAGGTCAGTAAAAAGTGATGAAATGGGACAGAGTTACTCATGTGTGCTTACACATTCATACACTGTCCCTAGAAGGGTGCTCAAGTAGCTACAAATTATCTAGTTCTGTACATCTGTGATTCCAGCACTGGGGAAGCTGAGGTGGGAGGGTCAGGAGTTTGAAACCACCCTGGGTTACAAAAGGATGCCTTGTCTCCAAAACCAAACAACAATGAGAAAAATCCTACAAATTATATCTGAGGAATCATCAGGAATGAGAGCAACTTTGGTGCAGTTAAATATACTTTTTTGGCAAAGTGTATATACTAGCTATTCCAAAATTTTGAAAAGTTTATTTTGGAAGAAAGCTCTTTGGGATGATGGAGCCATTTTGTGTCCTGATTATCATGGTAGTGACACAAATTTAATTTTATAGTTATTTGTTTGCATATGTGTATATGGTGTGTGTATGTATGCATACTTACATGTGTGTGGGTACATGGATGTAAGAATGCATGTGTGTGCACACGCAGTAGAGGCCACAGGTTGACATCATTCTCCATCTTATATATTTGGCAGGGTCTCTCCCTCGAACCCAGAGCTCTCTGATCTGGTTAATCTAGCCAGTCAGCTTGCTTTAAGGATCTCCTGCTACTACGTCCATGTGCTGGAATACAAGAGGGCTGCCACATTTGCCTGGCACGCACATGGGTTTCAGAGCAGCCTTGGCATAGGAGAGCAGCAGGGAGGTGTCTGCATCAGGGAAAGGGAGATGTCAGAGGGGGTGCAGGAAAGGGGGAGGATCCAGCCACGCTGTGGGGGTGTGGGAAGGAGGACTAACTACAGCATGGGGATGCAGGAGTGCCCCCCCAGCACAATGGGGCGTGTGTAAGGGAGGACTCGACCTGGGATGGGGATGCAGGAGAGAGGGCAGCAAACACGGAGGACACATGTGCATTCTTGAGTTGGGTGGTGACAGTGCTCACTGTTGCCTGGTCCTGACTAGCCGCTCTCTCCTCACAGTCCCAGAGAAAGGCAGATCACATGCCTGTAAATTTCCTATAGAAGACAAAATGACTTGCCCAAAGTACACATGGTGGGGTCTTTGAACCAGGCCAGACTATAGCTCCTGTGTTCCTTAGTATAAAACACTCCTTCCTGCCAATAACGTAGATCCAGGGGAGTCACGGGGGAGGGGGAGGGCTGCAGATAGCAGTGACATTTGACCAAGTGCTTACCTCAGAGAGTTTGGGAGGGCTTCTGTCCTACACTATTCCAGCTGTGCCCGGCAGAATCTGTGCAGCTTTGCATAGCAACTGTTGCTAGAACCCTTCCCAGGAGAGATGTGAGCCTGAGGTCCCAACGACAAGCCAAGGCACAGTTCCACCAAAGTTGACTCTGGGGAAGCAATGGGTTTCTTAGGTTTCCTTAGAGAGGTGAGGTTACTTACGGTGGTATGGGGAGTGCTCCCCAACCAGCTGCACCTGGAGAGTCTCACCCAGAAGGGACGAGGGCCTCCCTGTGGCCACACAGACAAGTCCCCTCTTGAGTCCTCTCTGTCTGTTATATACTCTAGCTCTTCCCAAGTTGCCAGTTGTCAGGGAGTCGTTGAATACTGGGGCCAGGGCGGGGATTGTAAACATTCAGCCAGCCTAGTTGGGATGGTCTTTTGCAAGGTTGGGGGGAAACACAGATAAATGCTCCAAGATGGGGGGATCACAGATGAATGCTGCAAGATGGTGGTTGCTTGACTCGGAAGACAGTCAGTCACTCATAATATTCACAGAGAGATGGGAAGATGTATCAGTGAATTTTCTGACATGTAACATTCTGAAACACAGAAGCTGGTTTAACACAGCAAGCATACAGGCTAGCTGTAGAGAGGTCAGCCATCATGGTGTACCTGGGACTGTCTCAGTTATTGTCCTGAGGGGCCAGCATCCCAGGAAAGCCTTCCATCTTGGGCAGGTGCAGAGCTGACCCATTTAGCTTACAGGGACAGCTGGGCCCCTCTCCACAGGGTTTCCAGCCTCCAGCAGCCTGCCCAGGTCAATCCCAGCAGTCAGACAGTGCCCCAAACTGCAAGCAGCTGCGTACAGGGCCTCTGAAGTGGGGCCTCATTCTGCATGCTCAGCCCAGATGAACTGTAGAAACGGGCCCCCTCCTGAGGAGGGGGGCTGGGAAGCCACATTTCCAGGGGCAGGCTGGGGGCGGGAGCCTGAGCCAGTTTTGTAATCCATCTGTCACAGAAGGGAAGTCTTGACTCAGCTGCAGTCAACCCAGCGAGATCAGAATGGCTGCTGGCTTGTAAATGTGTATTGTCTTAAACCAATTGCCTTTATCACACTGCAAAAGCTACTACATTTGGAAGTGACAGGAAGTTCCATGTGGCTGGAGCCTGCCTGGTGTGTGTGTGTGTGTGTGTGTGTGTGTGTGTGTGTGTGTGTGTGCGCGCGCGCGCGCCTCTCTCTTGCTCTACTGGTGAGGTGAGGAGAGGAGGTCCATGTTCCTTTACCTAGGGGAGAAAGACCTGGCCCAGAGAGGCTATGCAGGCACCCAAGACCACACAGCTGGCCAGCATTGACTAGAGTTGGCATCAGGCATTTCCTCCTGGACTGAGGGAAGCATTGGGAGGAAGAAGGGTCTGAAGGTGCTTTTGTAGTCTCTTTGTTCGAGAACAGAGGTACCAACTATCTGTCAAAAAGTGAGAATGGCTGGGGAAATGGCGGATGGGAGCTGAAATGATAGGACATTGAGATTATTGGCCAGCACTTCTACAGGGCTGTTTATTTCTTGGGTTTGAATGATTGGGTTATTTTTCCCCTCCAATGCTCCCTTAGGGCTCCTCCTGTAGCTTAGGTAGCAAATAGATTTGCAGGTGTTTAATTAGGCTAGAAAATTAGATGAGTAGAGGCCTTGACCATGATTCTGCTGCCTCCCAGGAGGCTCCTTGGGCCTGGAAAACAGGCTCTTTCCAGAGAAAGGCCTCCTGCGCCACGTCCTGGACAATGAGGTCCCTGTCATTGCCACTGACCTACCAGTAACTGGTGTGGCCTGGGACTAGTTGCTTTCCCTCCCCAGACCTCAAGCTCCTGTCTATTCTTCTGGCAGAGGTGGGAGAATGGCAGGTCTGAGTGACTCAGCACACCAGACAGGATACCTACTTTCAGCAAAGAAGTCGTGGCAGGACCCAAAGTGTGCTGGGCCATCACTGCCCTCACAGAGGCTGAGTTAGGGACAGCAGAGTGAGACACCCAGCCTAGGCAGTTAAAGGTGGGCGTGGCTTTCTTCTCCCTTAGAAAGGGTTTGACCAGAAAGCCAGGTGGCTCGTGGACTTAATACCTTTGGATTCGCTGTACTGAATGGAGGCAGGGGACAGATGAGGAAACTGAGACTCAGGAAGGGAAGTAGGCACTGCAGAGGTGCCATGGGTGGGGCGGAAAGGGAGAAGGTATATATGGTTGTGTATACATATGTGTGCAGGAGCCCCTGGCTGCCAGGTTCTTTCCACCAATCTGCTGAGCTTCTACAACTACTAGCTGCCAGGCCTGGGCACCCTTCCATTTCCCCTGCAGACAGACATACCTGTCCTCAGGAGGGATGCAGCCAGTGGGAACAGCTGTGTGTGTGTGTGTGTGTGTGTGTGTGTGTGTGTGTGTGTGTGCATGCGCTCGTGCTTGCGCGCGCGTGTGGGGCTGGTTAGGGAAAGCTGTGAAGGTTGTGGAAGGTTGGGCATTAGGGAGACTATGAGAGGCTGTGGAAGCTGTGGGGGAGACTGGGGGAGGCTGAGGGAGGCTAGGGAGTGGGTGCTGGAGGAGGCTTGGGAAGGTGGAGAGGCTGTGGGGGTTAGAGGAGGCTGCAAAGAGCTCTGGACCTGACACCCAGAATTCCTCCTTCCCTGCTGCTGGAGGTGACCTGTGAATCCCTGGTTAGTGTTAGGAGATAAGCAGACCTAACAAATCAGAGTCCTGCCCATCTGCCTGCTGTGCTGTTCTCAAGAGCTGAGTTTGGGGTAATACTTTCCCTTAATCAACTTGCTATTTTGTAAAAGCTCCTTAAAAAAAAAAACAAAACACAAAACCCTGAGCCTGCATTTTAAAAATAAACTTTCTACTTTAAAGTTGTTCGAGGCTTACAGAAATATGATAATGACAATTCAGAGATGACTTGCCTCTTTTTAATATGATACTTTATTGTCTTTGAGAATTTCATACAATGTATTTTGATCATATTCACCCTGCCTCCACTCCTCATTTCAACTAGCTTCTTAAATTTTATTCTAAAAGGATGGTTCATTATTTCTGCACATGGGAAACTATCACGATTCACCTCAAATAGACTTTAATCTTAAAAATGAAAACAGAAAACAAAGTGATGTTATTAAATGTTTTACATTGAAATAAAAAATTAACAGCTCAATACCAGGAGTGATAAATCTGATTTATCAGAATGCAGTCAGCACAGGGTAGGTTGGGGTACGTGTGTGTGTGCATATGTGTGGTGTTTACATAAATATATTTGGATAGGTAAAGAGGTATGGAGGGGCTGAATAGATATTTCAGGAGGTAAAATGCTTGCTGCGCAAGCATGAAAACTTAATTCAGCACCTAAGTTAAAAAGTTGGGCACAGAGCCGATAGCTCACACCTTTAAACCCAGCACTGGGGATGCAGAGGTAGATAGATCTCTATGAGTTCAAGGCCAGGCAAGGTACTTAGTTAGACCCTGTCTCAAACAACAGCATACTGCACACATCTGTAACGGGAACACAGAGACAGGAGGATGCCTGGGACTTGCTACACAACTGGTCTTGCCAAATCGGTGAGCACCTGATGCAGTAAGAAACACTGTCTCAAAAAACAAGGTGGAAGCCGGGCGTTGGTGGCGCGTGCCTTTAATCCCAGCACTCGGGAGGCAGAGGCAGGCGGATCTCTGTGAGTTCGAGACCAGCCTGGACTACCAAGGGAGTTCCAGGACAGCCTCCAAAGCCACAGAGAAACCCTGTCTTGAAAAACCAAAAAAACAAAACAAAAAAAACAAGGTGGAGATTGACAGAGGAACCTGTCCACCTGTGGCTTCTATATGCACATGTACGAACACATATGAACACATACTGATACAGGTACACATAGACCATACATAATGATCAAAATATTTCAAAGATGAATCAGGAAATGGATCCCTTCACAATGCAGGGCCACTTGCCACTGCCCTGTGACACTGACAGGAGATCGCTAAGGAATACACCAAACCCTAGTACAGCTACAGTCCACTCAACAGCTGTTAGCATCGCTCACCGTTCCAACAACTCCCTGGGATTAGCCCTGGCAGGTGAGGTGGTGAGTGCTGTCTTCGTCTGCTGTTCAGAGGCAGAAATTAAGGCGGGTTGAGGAAGTGGTTCAAGGCCACAGGCAGGAATTATATCCCAGCAGAGGGCTCCGAAGTCTGCATTTCTAACCACTGTGTTCTGCTACCAAGAAGAGGACAAAGGAGGGGCCATTTTTACCGAGTCAAGACTGTGCTGTGGCCCAGCAGCATGGTGCTTGCCCAACATTCATGAGGCCCTGGCTTCCTCCTCCACACTGGCCAATTTTATTTTCCCCCAACCATGTTTTGCTCTAAGTGTCTTGATTATATAGAGAAACTGACAGCCTTCTCCAATTACTGACATCACCTATGAGTGTGAGCATGTTCAATTTCGAATTGAAATAAACAAAGCGTTTCCCCCAAGAGTCCTTGGCAGTAATATCAGGTTTGGTGTGCTAATAAATTCATTTTAAAACGAATATATCACCATGAAGATAAGATGCTTTATCTGCGCAAACCTCAATCTCCTGTGCATGCCTGCTGGTATCAGCACCTCAGAGTGTGAATGTCAGGTGTAAAGCAAGTGGTCCTCAACCTTCCTGATGCTGTGACCCCTTAATACAGTTCCCCATGTTGTGGTGACTCCCAGCCATAAAATTATTTCGTTGCTACTCTGTAACTGTAGTTTTGCTACTGTTATGAATCATAATGTAAATATCTGATATGGGAAACCCCAAAGGGGTATCTAATAGGTCAGGAATGAAAGCGTTTCCAGTTTTCATCAGGAATTCTGTTGATGCTCCCTCACTGTAAACAATAACTACCAATCAAAATCAGCACTGAATTCAGGCCTTCACTCCCAAGCATACAAGCTTCCCAGCTGCTCCAAAATCCTAGAGCTGGGCAAGGTGGCTGAGGCAGGAGGATCCCTCTAACTTCAAAGCTAACCTTGAGCTACATCATGGGAACTATAGCATTGGGAGAAAAAAAAATCTCACAAGGGACTGACCCTAGTACATTCAAAGCAGACTCTCTGCCACTGGTCTATAGCCTCAGACTTACAAAGGTTACAGAACTCCCAGGCTCTGCCCCCTGCTGTGTGTGATATCCTTAATGCCATCTGACCCACTTTAAATCACTGCCTTGTTTGTTTTCCGGTTTCCCATCTGGAAGCATTGCTCCACGAGGGGAATGCGTGTGTTATGGCTGCTTGCTTACATTTGTGTGTGGAGCTGTGGCTCTCACACAAGGGGCCTCAGATACTAAACACAGAAAGAATGACAGGACGAGCACTCAGCAGGTGCTAAGGCTTTAGGGAGTGGTGGATCACGGAAAGAAAGACAGTTGCAGCCAGAGGCTGGGGTCCCCGTGCGGTCCCAGGAGAAGAGGTTGGGGGAAACGCAGCAAGGCCCAAACTGAGAATGCCA
The DNA here is from genome assembly GCF_017639785.1 of Mesocricetus auratus. Taxonomy (NCBI): domain Eukaryota; kingdom Metazoa; phylum Chordata; class Mammalia; order Rodentia; family Cricetidae; genus Mesocricetus; species Mesocricetus auratus. The sequence goes on along the minus strand of NW_024429197.1, from coordinate 31,387,504 downwards.
GGCCAAGGCTTGGAGGACGCCGGACGCCATGGCTCGTGTTAAGGGGGAGCAAGAAGGTGGTGTCCAGGCTTAGGACACCTGCCTGAGTGGGAGGAAAGACTTCAGGGGTCAGAGTGCAATCAGAGAGCAACAGATGAACCCAGAGCCAGTGAGGAGAGGAGGTAGGCGTTCGGCGGCTGAGGGCATTGGCCCTGGGACAGTCTGGGTGGACTCAGAGAGACCCCTACTGACCACATACTGGGAAAGCTTCACCTCAAATGGCTGCTCTGGGTATTTCAGGGTTGGAGACCCAAGCTTGGCCCCGTCTTACGAAGACCTGGGGGTACAGGTGCTTTCTATGCTTGTGCCCATCACTGTCTGCCACACATGTCGGTTCTAACTGAATCAGGACCTCAGGCTTTCATAAGGACGTCACTCACCAAGCCATCTTCTCAGTCCCAGCAATAGGTGTGTTTTTCAGGCAATCAACAAGGTGGATATTTTGATCCCCAATTTCCAGGCCAAGCGTAAGGTGCCAGGCAGCAGAGCCATGGGAACGCAGGGTCAGCACAAAGGGGGAGGGAGGTCAGCCCGTTGTCCTCCAGAAACTGAAGACTCCCTGTCTCATTCTGGAGGAAGGCCCTATCTGAGAGGCAGGCTTGGTCCAGACCCCTTCTAGAAGCAGATCCTAGGCCTATGTCCAGGCCTGCCACTGCGGAACCACAGGCTGCCACTTCATTCTTGAGGGGTGCTGTAAGAGGTGGGGTGACCATTAGCCCTGAAACGCAGACGGAAAACCTGAGGCCCAGAGAAACCAACTAGCCTTGGTGCCCCCTGTGCAACCGAAGGATGGGTCCAAATCTGTCACGTGGGCTTTGGTCACTCAGCCCGGCCCTGGTGGCTAAGATCATCAGGCTGGTGCTGGGCAGACACCCAGTGATCAGAGCTGCTCAGGGAAGCAAGAATTCCCTCAGCTCCCCGACGGCTGTCCTCAGTCTGCTCTAGGGGACTCTGCACAGTCGGCACAGGTGTGCCAGCAGGAAGTGTGGGCGGGGTACCTCATTTATGAGGCTGCTGGAACCGGGTGAGGACCAGCTTCCTGAGCTTCCACCTGTAAAGCCTTTGAGTCTGTGTGCCTAAGGAAGCAATCCCAATCCCACAGACCACTCTGCACATCCTGGTCCCCGTGAGGCTCCCGGGGACTGTAGCTCTGAATCTCAGCTCAGCCTGAGTCAGGATGCAGTCAGCACAGGAGTCAGGCTGTTTTAACCACATTGGCTGCAGTCCAGGGAGAAATGGTCAGATTTCATGCAAAAATCCAGGCCGCCAACTTTTTTTTTTTCAAAAACTAGATCTAATTTCATTGTTTTCCATTCCTGCCGGGTGGCGATCCACTGTGTGGGGAACACTCACCATGCAGGCTGGGCAGCCCCTGACACCCAGTGGGTTCTCTACCCACAGTCAAGCTAAGAGCCCCAACCTCCCACTCCAGGGTCTTTGGGCATTGGATGGGCTGACAAGTGGGTGGATGGTTGTGGTAAAAATAGCAACAGTGCCTGCTCACTGTCCCCCATTTTCCCAAGGATCATGAGGGGGTCTTGGTGCATTGTGACCTTTGAGGAACCACAAAGGCTTATGAATTATTTAACAGGTGGCAGTCCCTGATCTTTCCATTGTCTTATTTGTCCTTTACTATAAACCTAGGGACCGTCTCCATCTTTACCTGGCTGAGAAGGGAATGTGCTGAACAGCCTCACACACAGCAGTTGCTCAGTATGTGCTAGTCATTCATACCCACGGCAGGTACTTCCACCAGCCGAACTCGGTGGCCGGATGACACCACCAAAGCTGGGAGAGATTGCCAGGGTGGCCTAGGGTCACAGACACTGGGCAGAGAACAAGCACATGCCACACTGGGGAGGCTTCAGGGAGGACTCCACTCACTGGGGAAGCTTCAGGGAGGACTCCACTCACTGGGGAAGCTTCAGGGAGGACTCCACTCACTGGGGAAGCTTCAGGGAGGACTCCACTCACTGGGGAAGCTTCAGGGAGGACTCCACACACTGGGGAAGCTTCAGGGAGGACTCCACACACTGGGGAAGCTCCAGGGAGGACTCCACACGCTGGGGAAGCTTCAGGGAGGACTCCACACACTGGGGAAGCTTCAGGGAGGACTCCACATACTGGGGAAGCTCCAGGGAGGACTCCACACGCTGGGGAAGCTTCAGGGAGGACTCCACACACTGGGGAAGCTTCAGGGAGGACTCCACACACTGGGGAAGCTTCAGGGAGGACTCCACACACTGGGGAAGCTTCAGGGAGGACTCCACTCACTGGGGAAGCTTCAGGGAGGACTCCACTCACTGGGGAAGCTTCAGGGAGGACTCCAATAAGTGACTGGCTCCAGGGAGAGTCCCTGACCAGACTTGGTCATGAGGAAATTAATTCCAATTTGCATACCTCTGTCATTCTGCAGGCTCATGCTTGTGTCCTCTGTCATGAGGGCCTACCCAGCAGCCCTCTCAGCTCAGTGCTTTACAGATGGGGAAGCCAGGGTGGGGAGAGGCAGGTGGAGAGAAGGAGGCACCTGGGTTTCAAGTCAGACCCTTTAGTTGGCTCTGGGACCCTGGCCGAGCCTCCATGCTGTCATGACTCATCAGTAGTGTCCAAGGGGCACAAGGAATGGGGCTGAGAGCCTTTCCCATACATTCCACTCATTCCTGGCAACAACTTCATTTCTCAGACCTGAGATCCAACTCAGCAAGGGACAGGAATTCTCCCTAGGCCACACAGCAGCAAGTGTGTGTGTGTGTGTGTGTGTGTACTCAGACTGTAGATCCAGGCTTGTATGGGTGAGCCCGAAGCCTGCGCTTTTAAAAGAAAGCATTAAGTGAGCCACATACGGTGGTTGTGAGAAGATAATTAGATAATAAGTAACAAACCAGTAGCAGATGCTTTCACAGTTACTGTACCAAGTGCTGGTCTAAGCATTTTGAACATATTAGCTCACTTAATCAACACTATCAGCAGGCGTTGGCGCTACTGTCTCTGGACCCTGTTATGAATTGGGAAAATGAGGTGCAGAGAAGTGAAGGGGCTTGCCTGAGGTCGCAAGCAAGCGTGTGATAGAGTTTAATCGGAACTTTCTAGATCCCAAGTCCTTGCTTAACCTACTGCCCCAGTGGCACAGCACAGACATGCTGGACCCTAAGCCCCCCAGCTCAGTGCCCCAGCAGTATCACACAGGGACACAGGGATCCCTGTCCTAGGTGGATCCCCAGAAAATCCCTCCAGCTCCAACCCAGTGTCTGCTTGGGTCCACCTGGGTGCCCAGGCTGTGACCTCTGAGAAAGAGTCAGCAGCAGGAAAACACAGGAGCCGGGCCATCTGTCTCCCCAGAAACAGGATGCTGAGCTGGCCCAGGGCATGCTGGGAACCCTGTCTGCCCCCTGGTCTCCATCTCTGCTAGAGCCTCCTTCTTACTTCCTGGGGCCTGGCGGGAGCCACACCCACACTCTGCCCTCTCCTCTCTTCTCACCTCCCTCCCTGCCCGGCCTCATTAGGAGACCTTTAAGCTGCGTCTTCAGTGTGCCTTATTCAGTTTCAGGGCCTTTTCTGCAGTAGTTCCTGGTGCATCAGGCCTTTTGCCTCATCTCTGACAAGATTTCCTTTTGCCTGTTTGTTCCCACCAAAACTCACATTGAGGTTTGGTTGCCAAGGACCAAAACTCACACTGAAGTTTGGCGGCCCAGGTAGTGAAAGACCTTTAAGAAGGATTCTTATTTTTCTTGCAGAAGGCCTAAAAAGCGGGACCTAGGAAGCCAGTCTGCTCCCGCCCTCTGATGGAAAGACAGGTGACACTCGTACCTGTTGGGATCTTACAGAGAGGGAGGGTAATTCTTCTGCCCCCCTTGTGCTCAAGACCCCCTGTCACCCGAGAGTCCCTGACCCGGGCTGTGCTTTTTCCATCATCTTAGGCCTTACCTAAGGACCCTGATTTCACGAGCAGAAGGTCAACGGCCCTGCTTACAGAGCCTGACCCAGAGCCCACAGTCATCCCTCTCCAGACTCATTATCTCATGGGATCCTCTTGAGGTCCCTCTGACAAGCAGGGGTCACTCCACCCATTTTAAGGATGAGAAAATGGAGGTTCAGAGAGATGAAGGAAATCGCCTGGTGACCCAGTCTTCCCAGGTTCTGATGCCTGGGCCCCCAAGCTGATTAACCCTCCCTATCCTCTCCCACTAGCAGAGGAAATGACAGAACCAAGCCAACCTGGGGGGGGGGGTGGTGTAGCAAGTGAGCCGCTGCTGAGGACAGCAGACCTTTGGGGACTGGGACACCATCTCCTCCACCTGCTCCAGGTCTGAAACCCTAGAAACCAGTGACAGCTCTTATTAGCACCTCCAGGTCTGAGCAGGCTGGGTCTGGTTGTCGCAGAGTCTGGGATTAAAGTCATACATATACCACCACCACCCAGCAAGCTCTTCTTTTCATAATCTCTTTAACTCTTGATGTTGGAGCATCCCTCTCAAGGCCCAGGATAGCTTAAGACTTCCACTTTCTTAGGTCAGGGTCTGGAGCTCCAGGTCCCTCAGAAGCCTTTCTGGGACGAGGCCTTTCCTCCTGGGAGTCTGGGTGCCTTGACTATATCCCTTGTCCCAGACTTTGGCATCACCTGATGCTGGACTCAAAGGAGATGTCCCTCTGCCCTGCAGCAGAGCACTCAGTGTGACCACAGGCTCACAAGCCTTGTTTCTTCCTCATGGGCTCATGGGAAGACTGCATTTCCTAGCCTAGACTTCCAAGGTAGTGAAGTGCTGTGGTTGGTTCCTGCCAAAACGCATGTTGAAGTTTGGTTGCCCGAGGTAGTTGTGTTGGGAGGCAAAACCTTGAAAAGGGATTAATATTTTCCTTGCCTGGCCGGATTAGTTCCCGCAAGGGTGGATTAGTGCTCACAAAAGCTGGTTGTTATAAACTGGGTCGGCTCTTTCTGCGCCCTTGTTTCCCACGCCCCCACTTACCCCTCTCAAGAGCACGTCACTCACGGCGATGCCATCCGCCATCACAGTTCCGACTTCACGGGTTTCTGCTACCCAATCTTGAGCTCCTCAGCCTCCAGCACTGTGTGATAAATAAGCCTACTCTTTATAAACTACCCAGTCTCAGGTCTTCTGCTACAGAGTCATAAAATGGACCAGCGCACCGCGTAGTTGGGCTCTTGCGGAGATGCGTGGGTGGAGGCGATGTTTGATGTTCCTAGGGCCAGCCTTCTCTGCATTTCTGTTTTTTTGAGACGGGGGTTTCTGTGAGTAGCTTTTGGAGCCTGTCCTGGAACTGGCTCTGTAGACCAGGCTGGCCTAGAACTCACAGAGATCCTCTTGCCTCTGCCTCCTGAGTGCTGGGATTGAAGGTGTGCGCCACCACCGCCCGACTTAGAGTGACATTTCTTGCTCTTTTCCTTGCCTCCCACCTTGACTGTTAGTTGAAGGTAGTGGTCGAACGAAATGGAAGGGACTTGCGCTGAGCATCTTGGGAAGCTGAGGTAGCTATACTGTTAGCTCAGGGCTGGCTTGGGCTACAGAAGACCCCAACCTGTCCCTGCCCTCCAGGAAAGGAAGGAAATGGAATGTGAGTTGATGTGCTCAGGAGACACATTGACCTGCACTGTATTTGTACAAGCAAGAAACAAACCTTTATCATCACTGCCCTGGGGTTTCAGAGTTTGTTACCTTAGCATAACTTTAACCACCGACTAATAAACTGGTTCTTTTTTCCTCTAAGCCTTGCAGTTAGTAATGAAATTACAATATTCCAAAGTGGTTGCAGCAACCAACACTGAATTAGGAGTCTGTAAGAATTTGAGGGGGAGCTCGGGACTGAAGTGATGGCTCAGTGGTTAAGAGCACTGGCTGCTCGTCCAGAGGTTCTGAGTTCAATTCCCAGCAACCACATGGTGGCTCACAGCCATCTGTAATGAGATCTGGAGCTTCTTCAGGTGTGCAGGCAGAGCACTACACATAACAAAGAGGAGGAAGATTGCTGCTCTTTGAGAAGACCTAAGTTTAGTGTCCAGCACCCGTGTCGGTGGCTCACAGACCTAGCTCCCAGGGATCGGACACTTTCTAGCCTCCATGGGAACCTGAACAGGAGTGGCAACACACTCGGACACATTTACAGGAAGGAGGAGGAAGATGTTGATTATATGTAATGGTGTACACCTGTGACGCCCACCTGACTTAGGAGGACAATTCTGAGGCAAGTGTGAGCTAGGAAGTCAAACCCTGCCTTGAAAAGAAAAAAGAACACGTGCTAATTAACGTATCAGCCGTACTTATCACCATCAGGTCCTTTTTTATAGAAAGTCTCTGGCTCTTATTTATTTTTGAGACACTGTTTAAGTATCCCTAGCTGCCCTGGAACTTGATATATACACCAGGCTAGCCTCAAACTCACAGAGATCCTCCCATCTCTGGGATTAAAGGCATGCACCACCATGACCAGCTCTCTTTGGCTCTAACTTACATTTTCCTGATTTTTTTATTAATCTTTTTTTTTTTTTTGGCTTTACGATACAGGGTTTCTCTGTATTGTTTTGGAGGCTGTCGGTCCAGACCGGCCTCGAACTCACAGAGATCTGCCTGCCTCTGCCTCCCAAGTGCTGGGGTTAAAGGCGTGCGCCACCACCACCTGGCGATTTTTTTTATTAACCTTAAATTACTTTGCTTTAGGTTTATTTTCCATTTTTATGTTGTGAAATGATTGTTCATCTCTTTTGTTCTGTTTAAATTGTTTGTCTCCTCGGTGATTTGTGAGAGGTCTTTACGTGTTCTGGGTGGTAACGCTTTGTTCATTATCCATGCTGTGATATACTCTCCGGGTATGTGGCTAGTGTTGTCAGTAACAGGCTAAAAGCTAGGTTGGAGGAAGCAGAATCTACACAGTGAGGAACGCCTCAGAAACAATGACACAGGAGAAAGTGTTGTACCCATGGAAAAAGAACAAGGTGATATAAAACAGGAGCAGTCACACAGCAAAGTGCTCTTGGAAGTATGATAAAAGTGAAAAATTAGGCCAGTGGTGGTGGCGCACGCCTTAACCCCGGAACTGGGGAGGCAGAGTAGGTGGATCTCAGTGAGTTCGAGGCCAGCCTGGTCTACAAAGGGAGTTCTAGGACAGTCAGGGCTGTTACACAGAGAAACCCAGTCTCAAAAAAGAAAAAAAAGTGAAATATTAATTCTGTAGAGAGTTGAAAATTTCCAGAATGGAAACCAAAAAGGGATGAACAATTATAAATACTTAGGTGAACAAAATCACTGGAGTGGGAGGGTACCAATGCTTCGGTAATTAAACAGCTCTGGAAAGAATAAAGTCTCTATAGAATGAGTCCTAGAAAACTGTCTCCAAATTACAGCTGGTAGATGTCCAGAACAATAGGACCCACTATGTGCCCACAACCATGAGCAGAAGCAAACCTGTTCCTAGACACACTGCGTGAGGAAGAGCAGGGCTCTTCTGAGAAACTGGGAAGCTGAATGTCATTGGATTCTTGGACAGAAACTGAAGACAAGGGAGCAAGTCTTCAAAATCCAGAAATAAAATTATGTTCAATTTAAAATTCTGTACCTGGCAAAATGCCAGTCAGATACGAGGCACTTTTAGAAATGTAAGGTCCTCACCGTTTCTCCACAAGGGCTGCTGTACCGGCCTGCTTTCTGTTGCTAACAGCATGGCACTGGGTAAGTTTTACTGCAAAGAAGTTTATTTTGGCTCAAGATTCTCATCCCAGATCGAGGGGCTACACTGGGTGATTGATGGCTTTCTTGCTGGCAGAATTCTTAAGCAACATAGGGCAGCATATGGGGAGAGTGTCCCTCTGGTCTCTCTCCTTCTCATAAAGCTACCAGGATTCAAGCATGGGGACCTATCCTGGTCCCGTCTGGTCTGTGTGCCCCAAGGCTACACTTCTGAACAGCACAGCCAGAGTTCCTGCCATTGTCTCACCATGGGAAACGGGTCCAGCATGACTTTTAGAGGAGGACACAGACGGTTCCCCTTTGGAAAACTGTGGGGAGGTGGTCCCCCAAGTAAGGTAGAACTACACAGAAGAGACATGGATCATACTCAGGAGGGAAGTCAGAAAAGCCCCTGATGACCTCCAGGGGAGAGTTCAGGGCACATGAGAGATCATTCCCCAAGACCAGCCCAGGAAGGAACAGCTAGCACCCAGCAGGGACTTCATGAAAGGGAAGTAAGCTCTAGGATACTTACTGTGTGTGGTTGTATTAAGGAGATTTACACAAATGAGGGATACTAGAGAGAGCTAAGGGATGAACACAAAGAAAACTGAGCAAGAAATAAAATACTAAGGCAAAAATATCAATTATTAATTCCAAGTTAAACACAAAGCTGTGCGAGAAAAATATTAATCATGGTGCATGTGAATGTTATTTTTATGACCATATAAAAAGCTTTACAAACAGAACAACAAAAGCATAAGCAACAAAAAAAGTAGATAAATTGGGTTACAACAAAATTTAAAAATAATGCTTAGCAAAGGACCACCAACACGGGGGCAAAGGTCATCTACAGAATGGGGAAAACATTTGCAACTGTACTACTGATGAGGGGCTAATTGTAAGAAATATAGGAATTGGGGCTGGAGGGATGGCCCAGTGGATAAGAACATGTATTTACTACACAAGCAGAGAACCTGAGCTTAATTTCCGGCACTTGGTTTGGGCAACTCAGAACTGCTTGTAATTCTAGTTCCAGTGGATCCAACGCCCTCTTATGGATCCCAAGGGCACCTGTACTCACATACACATATCCCTACACACAGACATGGCACCACACACACACACACACACACACACACACACACACACACACACACACACACGCGCGCGCGCGCGCACGCGTGCGTGCACATCTTTAAGGAAAAGAAAAAAGAAGAAACCCAGGAATTCCTACAACTCAATAGTAGCAAACACTAAAACCTCCCCATCTTGGTTTAAAAGGACTTGGGCAAAGGACTTAAATAGACATTTATCCAAACAAGATAAACAAATGGGTAATAAGCACATGAAAATACGCTCATTATCACTGATCATTAGCAATGCAAATTCAAACCACAACTAAAAGAATAACCTCACGCTCATTAGGATAGCTATTATATTCTCAAAACCCAACAAAACAAATGACAAAAAACCATAAACTGGCAACTTTTGGCTGAGACGAGGAAAAGGAGAACACCTTGCGCATTGTGGATGAATGGAAGTGCTGCTGTGGAAACAGCACAGTGTCTCCTCGGGAATTAGCACGATGACCATGACAAGCTCAGTAAGTCCCTGTATGGACGTAGTCCTACAACTGGAAGCAGGCTTGTGTGCACGTGTGTGCACTGCAGTGTCACTCACGGTGGACGCGACGGAACCCGTGCAAGGTCGCATGACTAGATGAATGTGGAATACATACGGAGTATCGTGTGTCCTTATATCCCGGAGCACGCTGTGACACGGATGAACCTTGAAGACATGAGATAGGTGAAACAGCCAGGAAAAATAATGTGTGCGTCTAGTTTATTGAATGTGGAATCAACTGAAACAGGAAATGGGGTGATGATTGCCAAGAGCTGGGTGGGGGATGAGGGCTACTGTTTGATGAGTGTGGATGGTGGTGACAGTTTCACAAGCCTGTGAACACACTTAGTGCTACTGTTCTAGTTTCATTTCTGTCGCTATGATGAAACACTCTAACCCAGCAGTTCTCAACCTATAGGTTGCCACCCCTTTGAGGGTCAACAACCCTTTCACGGGGGTTGCCTAAGACCATTGGAAAACACAGATGTTTACATTATGATTCATAACAGCAGCAAAATTAGAATTATGAAATAGCAATGAAATAATTTTATGGTTGGGGGATCACCACAATATGAGGGTCACAGCATTAGAAAGGTTGGGAACTATTGCTCTGACTCCCCAAAGCGACTCAGAGGAGAGAAGAGAGCTTAAAATTCCATATTACAATCACCTTTGCGGGAAGTCAAGGCAGGAACTCAAAGCCTCAATCCACAGTCAAGAGCAGAGAGAAATGAATGCACCCAGGCCGCCTGTGTCCTTGCCAGTGGAATAACCTTGGCAAGGACGCCTGCTGCCAAGCCTGGCAGTCTGAGCTTGACTCCAGCTGCCCTATGACTTGCACGTGCACACCTTGGCACACATGTACATGCACACATGTACATGCACACGCACACTAAGTAAACAAAGTAATTGGAAATAAAAGCAACAGAAAGAGTTGTGTTATTTAAAGATGTAGATACCTACCAAATGATTCAGCCCGAAGTTAATAGCAGCTGCCTATGTGAGAAGGAATTGGGAACCCAGCGGCTTAAGTTTTTCATAAACTGCATGCAAGTACAACCTGGATTAAAGGCTGGAGAGATGGCTCAGAGGTTTTGAACTCTGACTGCTCTTTCAGAGAACCCAAGTTCAGCTCCCAGCATCTATGTTAAGTGGCTTACGATCATCTGTAACTCCAGTTACAGGGGACCCAACGCCCCCTTCTGGTCTCCACAGGCACCAGGCTCACTTGTAGCACACAGACAGAAATACAGGAGAAACACTTGTAGACATTAAAATAAATTAAATTTAAAAAGTTGTTTAAAAGGGAATTAAGTAAACAGTAATCTGAATCAAAAGTAAACAAAAAAATTTCTGACTGTCCCTTTAGAAGGCCCTGTGACATGGGTCATGGGTACTGAGGACCACCTTGAGGAGCACCTTCTATTGTGGGTAGAGTGGTCAAGGCTCTGATGCTGCACCCCTTTTCCTAGAACAAATGGGGTGCCTCAAAGCAACCCTTAGAGAAACATGCCATGGACAGAGGCTCTGTCATTTACTGGTATACCCACACATGCATTTCAATGGGTTTCAGAAATGCAATCCACATAGCAAACCTGTGATTTCATGGAGATTATTGCTGAGGATGAAGCCACGTTTATTAAGTCAGAGGATTTAAGGAAAGTACAGTGGGTGCTTCCTATGCATGAGTTTCAGTCCTCAGATTCAGTCGACCATGGACAGCAAAGTACTACATAAAAACAGTGTGTCTGCTGAACACACACAGATACTCCCCTTGCTGCTGTTCCTAAACAATACAACGGAACACCTACAGAGCAGCCACACTGGGTTAGGTGTTCTAAACATGCTGCCGGTGATTTAGCCTAGGGTTCAGGGAGATGTACATAGGTTACATACGGATACGGAGTCATTTCATATATTTGTCTTTTCTTCTTGTGTGTACTCTGGGCTGGCCTAGAACTCGCTATTCTCTTGCTCAGCCTCTCAAGTGCTGGGAGTGCGCCACTTCACCTGGCTACCTATTGGCTTTGGCATCCCTGGGAAGAGTGTTCCTGAACAAACCCTCCCCGGGTCCTGAGGGATGACGTAGGAGGAGGATAGTTGAAGAGACTCCTGGAAATGGGAAATTTCATCTAATTGGGAAGAGTTAGGACAGAAGACAGAGGAAATGTTGACCTAATCCAACCCACAGGGGTTAGGTTCAGGGCTACAGACTGGAGAAAGAGAGGGATCTGCCCAGTATTGATGGAGGGCAATGAAGGAGGAGTGGTGTCCCCAGCTGTGTCCTGACAGCACTTGGCTGAGGAGCAAGAGATGGAGGCTGGGATTGTCGTCCTCTTCTGTGACTCTTGGACCACGGTCACCTCTCAGCTGCTGAGTGTCTTTGTTTCTATAAAAGATCCCGCAGTCAACGGCAATTGTGTAAACGGTGGTTGCTCAGGGTCCTGTGGCAGGAGCAGAGACCACAGCAGTAATGAGAGCAGCCACTTACACACTGTGTGCCCTCTGAAGAGCTTCAGCTATGCTAACCTGAGCTCACACACCCTAGGAGATGATGTGGCAGCCAGCCTGCAAGGCATTCCCCAGCATCTTTGCCTCCTGGTGGTCAAATGCCTGTGTCCCCTCCCATGTGACGAGGCTGACCTGCGCAAGCAACACAACATCGCAGCAATGATGGCGTGACATCTACACTTAGGTCAGAAAAGACTCTGAGTATGTGCACCACATTTTTCGTGCGTTATAGAGCTAGGCCACGAAAGACCCAGGTTTCATTCTTTGAGAGCCCTACACACTGATTTCCAGTCTCACCAGTAGTGACGAAGGCTTCCTCTTTTCCCATACCCTCACAGGCTTTGTCGTCATTGGTTTTCTTGATGATAGCCACTCTGGCTAGGGTGAGACTCTCAAAGTAGTTTCAGTTTACATTTCCCTGGTGGCTAAAAATGTTGAACGTGTCTTAAAATATTAATTGAATATTTATACTTCTCCTTTTGAAAACTATCTGTTCAGTTCAGTGGCCCATTTATTGATTGACAGTTTGAAAATATGACAGATATACACATGGAATTTTATTCAGCTGCATAGAAAAGTGAAATTATGGGTCTGGGCAAATAGTTCAGTTGATAAAGTGCTTGCCTTGCAAACACAAGGCCTGAGTTTGATCCCCAGGACCCATATATAAACAGCTAGGTGTGGTATTGTATGCTTGAATCAGCTGAAATGGGGGATCCCTAGGGCTTTCTGGACAGCCAGCAAGTTCCTAGCCGGGAAAAGGCTGATGTCAATATGGTGGCATCTGAAGAATGTGGCCTCCACACGCATCTGCACACATGTGAATGGAAACACGCATCTGCACACATGTGAATGGAAACACACATCTGCACACATGTGAATGGAAACACGCACCTACACACACAAGAGAAATGGAATGAGGACATTTGCAGGAAAAAGAATGAGACAGAGAGGTATCAAGCGAGGTAACCAGAAAGACAAACGCCTCTTGTTCTCTCATATAGGGATCCTAGCTTCTGACGTGGATATATGTGCACGTACATGCATGTGAGAGAGGGTGAGGGCCAGGAACCCAGAAAGGGGACCATGAGGGGGAAGGGGGAGGTTAAGAGGGGTAAAGAAATTATCAGAACACATGTGGTAAGAAAGTGGAAGGAATCTGGAGTTGGGATGCTGCAAGTGGGGACCGGAGCACAGAGATGGGGAGACCAGCAGAGGGAGGCAGGAGCAGCCAAACTAAGCATGTGCGCAAACACCAGAAGGAAACCTACTGCTTTGTGTACTGATTAAGAGTACATTGACTTAAATTTAAAGAATACCGTGTCCCTTGATCTCAACAGATCAGCTGCCCTGGGAAGCCAGCAGACACGCCACGAGGATGCTCAAGCAGTCCCAGGGAGATGTGTGACAAGTGGAGTCCTCTTGCTGTCCAGCAGCATGAACCCACCAGCCACACAAGGAAGCCATCCTCCTGCCTCCAGGCCAGGTAAGCCTCGAAGGGCCACATAGCTCCCATCTGAGCTGCTCTCCAATTCTCACCTCCAGACCCATATTGTCTTTTTGTTGGGTTTGTTTCTTGAAACAGGGTATCTCTACATAGCCCTGGCTGTCCTGGAACTCCTTATGTAAAACTGTCTGGCTTGAGACCCACCAGCCTCTGCCTCCCGAGTGCTGGGATTAATTAAAAGCCTGAGCCACCACTGCCCGGCTAGTAGTAGTCCCTTTTTCACTTTTATTTTGAGACATGAGTTAGAACATCTTTTTTACAAGACACTGGCAAACAGTGATGGGCAACAGGCCCATGGTATAGCAAGGGAGAACAGGCTGTAAAGCGATGGAGGAGTCCAGGCAGCTCGCTGGGCCCTTGGTCTCCAACCGGGGTTGTGTAAGTGAGTGTCACAGGCCTGAGAGGAGAGGTGGGAACTCGATGTCCACGAGGAGCCTGCTCTATGGGGTACTTATCCTCTTGTGCCTCAAGGACAGGGATGGAGTCTTATCATCTATGCCCTTCCTACCCCACAGCCCAGAGCCAACCAGGACAGCAGGCTTGCTGGTCCTACGGCAAATGTCTGGGGTCACACCACCTTTAAGAAGTCATCCGCGGAGGCAAAGCAGGGGCTGGGGAGCCCTTTTGATCTGAGGCCCCTGCACAGGAGGGGACCCAATGGCAGTTCAGAGAGACTGACACACAGGGTCATGGGAGCTTGGGGGAGCAGAGGATTTCTGTAGAGAGAATAGAAGCTCCCCTAGAGGAGAGCGGAGGCCCGAGGATGGATAGATACCAGTCCAGGAGAATGTTCCAGGCAGAGGGTCCAAGGTGGAAAAGTCGTGAAGCTGAGTCCTCAGGGGCAGAGAGAGGGACAGGAGGGTATGTGGAGAGGAACCGGGCCTCTGGTTACTCAGAAGGCCTGCTGTGGGGGCTCCAGGACTGGCCCTGAACTCCCTCTTAGCCCAGACAGGCCTTGAACCTGTGTTTCTCCTGTCTGCCCCAGCCTCCCAAGTAGCCTGAATCACAGGCCTCTACCCACTGAGCTGTAGCTCTGGGCTGGGCAATTTATATCCTTTGAGGTTTGGGGAGTGATCAGAGGTTTTTGAGGAGGGTGTTTGAATAATAGTAGTACTAACCAGTGTTCATTCGGCATCTACCGTGCTCTGTGTGTGGCTCTCACACGACTGCATCTAAGCGAGACCTCACAGCGGCCCGTGTGATGGGTACTGCACTCCCACTCCGCCCCATCTTTTATGTGTGGAGCGTGGGCCACAGAAGTGAGGCAGCTAAGATCATATGGTCAGGGAGGGAAGAGGCAGGCTCGGGCCCAAGGCCAATGCTCTCAGACTAGTTACCTGCTGCCTCTGAAGTTTACCTCATGCACAAATCTCAGCACTAGAAGGAACCTCTAAGACTCACCCATGAGAGACTGAGGCCTGGTAATGGGAATTGAGGCTGGATGGGTGAACCTGGGCTGCAGGAGGGGCTCCATCCTAACTTCCAAGGGTGTCATAGTGGGCATCATTGTGCTTGGGACAAACTCTACAAAAGCCATCCTGTGACTGGGCCTTGCTGGCTCCTCTAAAGCCTCCCCTGCTGCGCTCACTTCTCCCTGTCACTAGGTTCCAGCTTACCATGGTGTTTCTCCATTGCTGGTCTCTCTGCAAGAATGTCCTTCTGCTTGACTTTCATGTGGTCAGTGAAATGTCACCTCCTCTGAGGATCACCGTCTCCAAATGATCTCCACGCTCTCATATTGCTTGTTTTTTCATAGCAATTATGATGATCCAAGCTAACTGTTTTTTGCTTCTGTATCTCTCTCTTCTCATTAATATGTAAGCATCAGGGGGCGGGGAGGGGCCTTATTTACCATTCTGCAGCCTTGAGCCTTGAACAGAGCCTCACACACAGCACACGCTACATAAGTTTTGTTACATTTTCTTATCTTCTGTCGATGAAGTCAACAGAAGGGACCTCACTGTGGCCAGAACTTCTGGACCCAGCATGCGGCCTGAACATGATCAAGGGAAGATGGCAGGAGTACCTTATGGTCTCTCTAAGTCTCTGTTCTTTTCTGATGGGGTGGTCACCATAACCATTGTCACCGGTTGCCCTTTTCGGGGAGGACTTGAGACTGGGACTTGAGACTCCGTGCCTTCCTGGCCTAGGCATCAGTCACAGCTTCATTCTGAAGAGAGGGGGTCTATTTAACACTGCATCTAGTGAGCCTGGTTTACCACTAAAGAATCTCACCCTCTGAAGGCTGGGCCAGGCTCACCAGCAGGTGGCTGAAATCTAAGCTCTGCTCTGTAGGAGAGGTGGGGCTGCACAGCCTTCTTTGTGCATAGGCCAGTGGGGCCCAAGCAGAGGACCTAGATGTTGTGCGGCCTCTGGTGGCAGGGATGACACATCCTTTCTCTGGGCCTCCACAGTCCCTGCTTTTCTCCGCAGCAAGGATTACCTTGCCATGCCTCAAGGCCCCTGACGTGCTTCTCTGCCTGGGCCCGTGGAGAAGGCTGAATGTGGATAACAGTCTGGGCATCAAGGTCAAGACATCTGCCTCGCATCTCTGCCCAGGATCACACAGTGTCTAACTGTCACAGATGCACATGGCCGGAGAAAGCAACTACTTGTCCGATCTGAAGCCTTGACAGGTGGAGAGGTGTTGCCCCGCACCCTGGCTTCTCCCTGCCAATGCTTTCAGTCTTCCCGCGCTCCCCGCGGCGTCTGGAACATCACCTTCCCTCGAGCCCAGCTCTCCTCCACACCCTTCCTTCTCTCACCTGCTTGCTACCTCCGCGGGAAAACAAGGGAGCCAGGGCCTAGCCTGGCTCGTCCCTGTGTCTGCAGCGCCCACAACAGGAGCGCACCTAGAGCAGGGTCGTGGGGCGCCCGCCGAGAGAGGAGGAGACCAAGGACAGGCGGGGGAGGAGGAGAGGCGGCGGCGGGAGGAGCGTGGGGCGGAGAAGACGGAGGGAGGGTGCGCGCGCGCCGGCGGCGGCTGCCCAGGGCCGGGACCGCGCACCCAGCCTGAGCCCGCCCCGCCGCCAAGCGTCACCGAACCTGCTTGAAATGCAGCCGGGGAGCCGGGGCGGGCGGCAGCGGTGGTGGTGGCGGCGGCCGCAGCGGCAGCTCCGGCGCCGCGGCAAGGACTTGGCGGGCTGAGGTGCGGCGGCGGCGCGGGGGTCGCGGGGCACGGCGGCCGGAGCCCCGGGCCCGCCATGGGCCGCCCAGAGTGGTGCGCGCTCTGGCCGCTGGCGCTGTTGCTGCTGCTGCTGCTGCTGCTGCAGCTCCAGCATCTCTCCGCAGCGGATCCGCTGCCCGGCGGCGGCCAAGGTGCGTACGCTCTTCCCGGCCAGCTCTGAGCCGCCAACAAAGCGCGGCCAGGGGGAGGGGGGACCCTGTGCGGCGACAGAGGCTCCGGGGGCTCCAGCTCCCTGGATTTGCCCTGGACCCCCGCCCGCGGCTCTGGGTACTGAAGCTCTGTCCCCGTCCCGGGCATCCTCTGGGGGATGGGCTCTGGGCCACCCCTCACCCGTGAACTTTGCGGGGGGTAGTCGTTCAGGGTCTCGGGTAAACGATTTGCTTTATTTGCTCCGCGCGCTCAGCGGTGGTGATGAGGAAAGCCTCCACAGTCTTTCCTTACAATGCGTTTCCGGGGACCCTTGCGGGCCGAGGAGAGTGACAGGTTGCTAGGGCACTGAGCCCATGCGCCCGGTGCCTGTGTCGCCTGTGTGCGGGGCTCCCCTCAGGCTGGGTCTGCGTGGATCTGACTTGCCCTGTGTGTGAGTGTGTCTGAATGCAGAGTATATCCACGGGCGGTAAGCTTGGGTCGTGCCATCGGTCGTTCCTGCAGCGAAGGAACCCGTGGCACCCTGTCCTACCTCCGGATTGAGGTGCTTGAAGCCTCGGAGCTCACCGGTGTCTCCCCCTGGACTTATCGGCAGCCAGGGCTGCACGGTGGGGGGCGGGTGATCCAGCTCACAACCCCTTCCCCCCACAGAGCCGGCCAAGGAGTGCGAAGAGGACCAGTTTCGGTGTCGGAACGACCGCTGCATCCCCTCGGTGTGGAGATGCGATGAGGACAACGACTGTTCAGACAACAGCGACGAGGACGACTGCCGTGAGTCGGCGGCGATCAGGGGAAGGGGAGCCGTGGGGGGGGCGGGGCGCCATGCTCCGCTGCGCACGTGGCTGCATCCGTCACGGGGGCACCTGCCCCAGGCTCACGGCCTTGTTCCTGACCGGGTGGCTCTTAACTGTCGGCGGGAGCCGGGTGGCAGGCGTGTCCTGCTTAGGGTGGAGCCCAGCGCCGCGTGCTGGAACTACGGCCCGGTACTGTGGGCGGGGACGCGGCAACCCAGACACACCGCTAACCTCCATGGATCTGAGCCCCAACCTGGGCCCAACTGGGCGAACTCATTTCAAAGTTCCACGCAGTTCGGGCCGCGAGGGGATCCTTCCCTGCTCGGCTTTATGAATGAATGGGCTCCCCGGGGCCCCTGATTGGCTGAGCAAGGACCACCCCATAGGCCCGTGGCCGGAGCGGCCAATCGTGGGGCCGGCGGTGTGCTGTACCGGGCTCGGCTCTAGGCCCTGCCCTGGCCGCACCCCCGCGCGCATCCTCCGCGTGGTAGGCTCAGGTCCTGGTTACAACCCGCAGCCTTTCTGTCGAGTCACCCTTCAGACAGCGTTCTCCTGCCAGCCCAGCCTGGCTGTGAGTCATAGGGACACCAGCTAGGAGGGGCCCAGGAGGAAGAGTGTGTTTCCTGGAAGCGACCGGAGCACCAGCTCGGGAGGCAGGCCCTGCAGGCAAGGCAGGCCCTGGCGCGAGCCCGCTGCCTTTGCTGAACGTGGCCTTTGCACACCCTGAGCAACTGATTGAAGTTCCTTCTTTCTGGGGCAGGTATTCAGGTGGCTGTGGGGCCGCAACTGAATTAGCAGGCATTCGCTGCTGTAAAGGAATGGAGTTCCTGGTACTGGGAACCCAGACTCTTCTAGCCACAAACACCTAGGAGGCCTTTCAGTTGTCATTACTGAGGCCTGCTGTGTGTCTGCCGGTATTGAGCATACAGGATAAGTCCCAGCGTAGGAGCATAGTGTCAGAGCGGGGAGGGCATCAGGTGGCATATGCCCAGCACTTCAGAGAAGGTAGGCTGACCAACACTCCTACTTGGAAGCAGTCTGTTGAAGCTTTGGGGTTTTTTTTCTTTACTTTTTAACATTTTGGGGGCCGGGGTACATGCAAAAGCATGCATGTGAAGATGTACAACTTGTGGGAGTCTAGTCTCTCCTACCTTGTGAGTTCTCTGTCTCAAATTCAATGTCCTGGGGCGTGACAGTGAATGCCCTCACCTGCCCAGCCTTATCACTGGCCCTCTTTGAGCTCCTGTGACTGCTTGCCGGTCACTCTGGGCTAGCCTAGACTCTGTGACTTGGGCATATTGAGCCTGACTGCTCATTTCTCATTTGTGCTGTAACTGCTGCCTTGCCGACATCTTAGGACTGTTTTGAGGACGAGGACTATTGATGTCACTGAAATCAATGAGACCCTCAAGAGCTGCAGTTAACTGGTGGGGTGCTAAAACTCTTCACAGTGGTTTATGTTACAGATGAAAGCGGGCTCCTGGGGTTGAGTTACTTGCTCTGTGGCTACTGAGTTGCCAAGTAGAAGACAGAACTTAAGCATTGTCTACCAGAGTTCTTAGCCTAAAAATATGAGAGGGAATCTCATGCCTGGGGATTGTTCTGGTTTTCTTAGAGGGGCACACAGAAGGCAGGGTACAGAAATGGAAACCTTGTATCTTGACCCATTGGCTCTTTAAATCATTAGACTTGTGAGTGTAGTTGTGAAGCTCTCCTTGTCATTTGGTTTTGTAGATAGAAATGCTGGCTCAGAGAGATGGAGTGATTTGCCCAAGGTCACACAGCATGGGGTGGCAGAACTTGACCAAGTTCTCTGTCTGCCCTGCCCATTAGCTCAGGGCATGAATTGCTGTGGTAAGGAGTATGATGTGGACAGCAGCGCCTGTTACTTTTTGTAAGAATGTGGGCATGAGGAGCAAGGGCGGCTGGTAGTCTGAGACAGGACTGAGAGAGCTCTGATGTATAGTCTGGAGGCTGCTTTTGTTTGAGATGGGTGAGGTGGAGTCCTAAACAGTCAGTGGGCAGAAGCCCATGGCGCCAGTGATGTGGAGCGGTGGCTTCTAGTAACAGCAGACATTGGCTGCACACAGCTTGACCTTACTGAGCTAGCTTCCTCACGCGCCCACCAGGAAACCTGTCTCTCTGTCCTACGTTAGAACATGGGAGTCTTCTCATGGGGCTGGCAAGAAGGGGAGGGGAAGGTGTTTAGAAATTCTTCCCCACAGAGCTGGAGAAATCATTCAGCAGTTAAGATACTTAGTGCCCTTGCAGAAGACCAGAGTTCATTCCTAGCATCTATGTCCAGTGTCTTGAAACTGCCTGTAACTCCAGCTCCAGGACAGACAGACAGACAGACAGACAGACACACGCACACAGGCACACACACGCACACCAGCGCATGCAGGCACTCTAAAGATACCCTATTCCAGGCCACCTGCCCAGATTCACTCTACTCTTGATACCTCCCTCACGGCCCTACCCACAAGGACGCTGGTTGCTTGGCCTCTGTACCTTTCTAAGCTGCAAAATAGGGTGAGAGCAGTGATTGTGATTTGTAAACAAGGTCAATGTAGGTACAATGAATCCATAGTACTGGGGTCTGAAGGGAGGGAGTGAGCTGAGGCAAGCTTCCTCTAGAAGGCTACTACTGAGCTCAGCCCTCGAAGAGTCCCTCAAGACTTTTCATCTTAAAATAAGTGGCACAGGGCTGGTCACGCCTTTAATCCCAGCACTTAGGAGGCAGAGGCAGGTGGATCTCTGTGAGTTTGAGCCCAGCCTGGTCTACATGTGAGACCCAGTCTCAACAAACAGACAAACACACATAAAAGGTGGCACAGACCCTGTGCTACCGAGGTCACCTATGCTCAGAGAGGTGACCTGACTCTTAAGTCATGCAGCTTTGTCCTTGGCTCTGGAACTCACACTGAGGTCTTCTAAGGCTTGGTCCTTATCTGCAGGGAAGGCTCTTGGCCCACAGCTGGTGGGCTAGGGAAGGGAAGCTTACTGGGGCTTCAGTTCCCAAAGTGCCTTCAAAGCGGAGGAAGGGTCTGGCGCCCCAGGGCTCCAGCTGGGGGAAGTAGGGTGGGACTCCTGGCTGTAGACTCACGTAGCCCTGAGTTTCCTGTTGCTCCTGGGAGCAGAGGTGGGGATTCCGGTCTCTGGCCAGGCCTTTGCTCCCAGACCATCAGACACAGCACCTATTCCCACTCCCATGCGTAGGCACCAAGGCCGTGTGCGTCTCCTGGTGCTCCTCCAGTCTATAAGATGGTTGGCCCTGGAGAAGCTCAGAGGGGTGAGAACAGTGAGTTTAAGTGAAACTGCTTGGCTCTGCAGCTAGGCATACAGCCATGGAGGCTGCGCAGGTCCCCAGGCCTCCCTTTCCCCTGACTGCCCCGGCTCCTGGAATGCTGGGCTGCTTTGTGGGAGACTGGGTCAGGGAGCACCCTTTCCGTCCTGGCCTGCCTTCCCTTGTCCTAGCTAGCTGCCACCATCTATCCAATCCCCGTCAGTGAAGAGCAAGTACCGCTCAGCCTCCCAGGCTTCAGCCCACTAATTGGTCCTGCCCAGGCTACAGGAATCCAAGAACTTGCTTGGTGGTGGTCTTATGAATGAGAACAGCTTGGCTACAGGTCCTGGCTTGTAATGTAGCCCATAGGGCGGGGGCCGGGGGGCGTGCGGGGTACAGCCGAGACACCAGGCCCCACTTCATTCCCCCTTTGGATGGATGACATCATTGACAGAGAGCTGTTCTCTGAACCTTGGTTTCCTTGTCTGGCCAATCTGTTCTCCCATTCGGCACCCTGAGGATGAAGCTAGTACAGTGGCCTCTTTGTTGGCCTTCCTTGTCAGGCCCTGTGCCCACTGCCCTCCAGCCTCTTCCTGCCCCTTCCCTGAGCCCGGCCGCCGTCACTGCTCGGTCACCTTCCTCTGCCTCTCACCTCCAGGTTTTGTGAGTGCCGTCTGCCTTCCCAGGATACTGTTCCCTCACAGGCTCCGTGCTGTTTGTTATCTTAGACAGTTCAGGGAAAGGGTCACTTCTTTGCCAGTCACTCAGGCCGAGATAAGGGACTTTGGCAGCAGACCTGACTGGTCTCTGAAGTAATCTGGGGCGGGGAAGAACAGGTCCTGAGTGGCTAGGCTCCTGTTTCTTTCCTCCTCGCTGTGTCTGCTACCACTGTTGGCACAGCCAGCAGGTTTCAAGCCGCCTTGCTGCAGACCCAGGCCTGTGCTGCTGAAGGCTCTCCCTTGGGCCTTCCTGGGTTAGGACTTTCCCAACAGGCCTTGGGAGTGCTGCTGAAGGCTCTCCCTTGGGCCTTCCTGGGTTAGTCCCCTGAGTTTCTGAGGCTGCAGCTGGCCCATGGCTGGTGGCTTCTCCCTCCCTCCACACCTACAGGCTGCTGACTTGACAGCTTTCTTCTTTGGGGAATCCCGTGGCAGATGAAGTCACGGGACCCCAGGGACAGAGAGAGAGGCCCAGAGTGGAACACGCACCTTCAGGGTGAAGTCAGGTGTACTCTCCCAGATCAGGGTAAATGGTCCTGTCCCCAAGGCCCTCAGTGTTCCAGAAAGTCAGGCTGGGCCCCAGCCCCTCCCAGGGGACCTTTCCTCACCCTGTTCCCCTCACTACTCTCAGGTTCTTCTCGCTCTGCCAGCCTCTTGTTGGGCCCCAGGGACCCCAGAATAGATCCTTCCCTGTGGAGATCAGAACAACAGAAACTTACTAGCCCCAGACGCGAGACTGCTGAGCAGCTTATTTTCTTCAGCTCTTTTGGTCTGTTTCCTCCTTATGCCCATTTTAAAGAGGAAACAGAGAGAAATGGCATGGCTCTTATGCTGCATATGGCCTGGTGCTTCTGGATTGGGGCTCTGCCGTCCAGAAACTACCGTCTCAGCTCCTCTTCTCCCCTCTCCTTCCTTCCCTCTTCTAGTCCCCCTCTTCATGTGTTCCCCCCGAGACATGGTCTCACTCTGTAGACCAGGCTGACTTGGAACTCACGGTAATCCTCCTGCCTCAACCTCCTGGGCACTATGGCTACAAGTACAAACCAGCCTCTCCCTCAGCTCTGTCCACCCTGATGGGGTCAAAGGGCACATTTCCCAGCAGTGTCTCCCTAGTGCACACGTTTCTGTCCTGGGGACTCGGACTGGGAGGAACCTTCTCTGGAGACCCCACGGAGTCCCAACACAGGCCCCTCTCCCAGCCTCATGGGTTTCTGTTAGCTGTGCCACTCACATAGGAGGGCCTGAATGTGCTGCTGGTGGCGAGCAGAGGGAGTGGCAGCCATTGTCACTGTCTCACCTACACTGCTGGCTTCCAGTCTCCTGGTGCCATTCTTAGAAGTACTGGGACTGGGGGAAGAACAGCAGACGTCCCCGCTCCCATTCTTGCCCACCCACCTGCCCCACCTCTCTGTCCTGCTGAGCCGGGGAAAAGGCTAAGGGGCAGACACAAGGCTGCCACACCTCAGAGCTCTGGGCCCTGGTATTGGAGGCTCAGGAATACACTGTCCTAGCTGGGCCCTGCCAGGCCTCTGTGCATGTGTGGCAAGCATGGTAAAGTGACTGTTCCGTGTGCATGGCTTTCTGAGTGCGCTCTCTGCTGTGTCTTACAGAAGACTTGTAGCCAGGGCCTGGTAGTGTGATGATTGCATGTCATAGAAGAAAGAGCCGAGAGCCAAAGTTAATTGACCTGAGTCACCTGATTGGTCAGGGATAGGACTTGCTCCTGGCTGCAGGGTCTGTTGCACACATCAGTCACAACGGTGTGTCCAGCTTATAGGTGTGCCACAGCCTCCCTTTCTGAGCATTCTAGACATCTCTGCCAGTCCCTGTCATAGGCTGTGTTGACCCCCATCTCAACAATGCTAGCCCTGGGCTGCCCTTAGCCATCAGCCAGAGCCCCTGGAAGCACCTGTTTTAACTACCAGCTCCTAAGCTCTCCCTCCTGGTAAAAACTGCTCTGTCACCCACCCTGGGCCTGGAATGACCCAGGAAATGCTGAGGGACTCGGGGAAACCTGCTCAGTACCATCCATGCTTCTCACCACCATGCTGGTCTTGTCCCTGCTCATTGGGGGCCAGTCCAGCACCCACAGCTGGGAGAGCGGGGCCCAGGCACGTTGGGAGAGGAGACCCTGTGGTCCTATCAGGCCACTTGAATGTCCTGATGACAAAGTCACCCAGCACCATTCACCCAGTTCCCATGACCTGACTGCTTTTACCTACAACCTTCTGGATTTATTTTACATGTATGAATTTTTGCCTGCATGTGTGTATGTATACCACATGTGCTCCTGGTGTTTGTGGGGATCTGGAGAGGGCATCATATCCCTTGGAATTGGAGTTATGAATGGTTATAAGCCATCCTGTGGATGCTGGGAATCAAACCTGGGTCCTTTGCAAGAGTAACACATCCTCTTAACTGCTGAGCCATCTCCCTAGCCCCAAATACTGCCTTCTAGAACACAGCAGGACAAACAGGACAAGGCCTTCCCTGCCAAATCCATGGTAGTGGTCCTGTGGCTCCACCCTACCTGTGACACCGGCCTTGAGGCCCTAAAAGGAAATTCATCCCCAATACTCTGTCAGTCCCTTGCCACCGGCTTGTCACACCCAGTGTTGCCCCCCAGACATGCTCCTGGGTGGCAGACCATGGCAGTAAGCCCCAACGTCCTGAAGAGGCATTTCAAGCTAAGGGGCCTCACAGGACTTGGTCTGTTACTGGAGCTAAAACTTCAGCTGGTTCTGTTAATTCATGTATTTGTTTTTCCTCATGGAAATAACTTTTTCTGACTATATGAAAATAATTTTTTAAACAAAAATGAGGTCCTATTATTTAGGTCATTTTTTCCTCATAATATGTATAGCTTTCCATGCCAGTAACATAGATGCACATTGTTTTAAAGGACTGGGTTATATTAGATTGTGAGGATGGCCCATAGTGTGGCGACCTGTTCTCCTGTGGATAGAGGTGTCTGTCACCCCAGGACTGGGAGGCTGAAGCAAGGGGATCTTGAATTTCAGGTCAGCCTGGTCTTTATAGCTGGCCCCTAACTAAAAACAAAAAAACAAAACAAAACATGTGAAAGTGAAACAAAAAAGATGAAGTCTTAGGAAGGACTTGGCTAGTGCGAGCATTTTTATTAAGGCCATGTACCTTCCCATCTCAGCAACAGGCTTGCACGCCCTGGAGGCCCAGTGTCCAGCCAGCCCTAAGCACGGGGCCATCTTGTCCTAGCCTTGTGACACAGACAAAGTAGACGTATCTAGGCTACACAAAGTAGGGATGAAGGACAACCATGCTCTGGTCCCAAGGACACTTACCCACCAAAAAGGCCACAACAGAGCCAAGCTATTGCTTCTTTTTTTTTGATGCGTTCGTGGGGCCTGTGTCTTAGTGTTACAGTGATTACTCTGTCTCTGTCCCACGCTGACTGTGGGACTTGGACAAGTAGCTTCCTTGTCTGAACTTCATTCCCCCTGCACTCATTGGTTCTTGCCTTAACTGCACTGCTGGGACCTCTGAACGTCCTGCCTGGGGCTGGGCTCAGGGTTGGTGCTAGCTTGGGGCGCCGGGAGACTCCTGAACTAGATTTTGGTCTGGGCCTGTAGAGATGCAGTCGAGTGTTTAGGGTTCAGAACTCAGCCCAAAGGTCTAGGCTCCTCAGACTGCTTTCCCTGCGGCTAAGCTTCTGGTTGGGTGGGAAGAAAAGCAGGGAGGCTTGGCAGCCCCGCAAACCATCCTGGGGCAGCCGCAGCATGGAGGTGTGCTAGCCAGGACGTGAACATTCCCAGTCCCTTCCTGAGGACATGACTCCTGTATGTGGAACTCGAGGAGCACGGTCAGGACTGTCCTCCGCCAAGGGCACCGCAAGAAGACACTGTTGAGGGAGCAGCAGGGGAGATGGAGGTCAGCTGCCCAGAGGAAGGAGGTGACAGCCAGACTGCAGTGGGGCCCAGGGCAGCTGCTTCTAGGCGGCTCCAGGAGCTGGCTCACCAGGGACCTTGCTTCACAGTGGGTCCAGGGTGACATGAGGGACATGGCAGCTGGTGAGAGGCAGGAAGGTCCCACCAGGCCCATGTTAAGCCGCCTGGTTGAATAGCTGGAGGCAGCGTGGGCTTTCCTGATGGCTTGAATCCAAACACATTTTCCAGCCAGCCCTCCTCCATCCCCTTCCTAGGCCTTGATCTGTCATCTGCTGCCCATCGCCCTTAAAGCCCAGGGTTTTTGTTGTTTGTTTCAGAGAGAGAGAGAGAACATAAAGTTGGGTAAGAAGGGAGATTGGGAAGATATGGGAAAGGGAAAAGAATACGATCAAAATACAGTGTATAAAAATTTTTAATTAAAAAAAGTTCCTTCTTTTGGTCATGGCATACAGTGCATGCCTGAGAGCAGGAGTAACCAAGAGGCAAGTGGTCCTTCTGGACAAATCAAGGTGGCACTCTTCCTCTACCCCTGCCACGGTGGCCCAAACCAAGCAAAAGCCCCCCTCCAGGCTGTTGTGGCTGGGATTTATCTGTAACTGGAGAGGAGCCAGCAGTCTCTATTCCCAGCCTGTCCTGTGTCTCCGCAGCCTTGGCCATAGCCTGTGGTGTGCTGTCTGGTTCTCCCTGAAGACTGAGGTGGTTATCAACAGCTGAGGTCCAGGCTATAGACATGTCTTGCCAAGCGTCTACTTGGCAGGTCATTGCCCTCTTGCGGGGTGTCTATACTCTGGAAGTGGGGCACCTCTAAGCCCTTCTCATCCTGAATCCTTTAGGATTCTGTTGTTTTCCCCTGAAATTCAGGTGTTCATAGAAGCTAGAATTCATCGTGGTCAGGTCCTGAGTGTGGGGGCTCCAAGGAGCTTCAGGAGGCCCAGGCCCAGAGACAGAAGCAGGAACTGTGAGAGTCAACAGTATGGACCATAGGAGCCCGCCCTAACCTAAGGAACATGGTCTGAACGGCACACAAAAAGAGGAAACCATGCTCAAAAGTGGTGTGTGTGTGTGTGTGTGTGTGTGTGTGGTTATGGCTGTAGGTGTGTGTGTGTGTGTGTGTGTGTGTGGTTATGGCTGTAGGTGTGTGTGTGGTTATGGCTGTAGGTGTGTGTGTGTGTGTGTGTGTGGTTATGGCTGTAGGTGTGTGTGTGGTTATGGCTGTAGGTGTGTGTGTGGTTATGGCTGTAGGTGTGTGTGTGGTTATGGCTGTAGGTGTGTGTGTGGTTATGGCTGTAGGTGTGTGTGTGTGTGTGTGGTTATGGCTGTAGGTGTGTGTGTGTGTGTGTGTGGTTATGGCTGTAGGTGTGTGTGTGGTTATGGCTGTAGGTGTGTGTGTGTGGTTATGGCTGTAGGTGTGTGTGTGGTTATGGCTGTAGGTGTGTGTGTGTGGTTATGGCTGTAGGTGTGTGTGTGGTTATGGCTGTAGGTGTGTGTGTGGTTATGGCTGTAGGTGTGTGTGTGGTTATGGCTGTAGGTGTGTGTGTGGTTATGGCTGTAGGTGTGTGTGTGTGTGTGGTTATGGCTGTAGGTGTGTGTGTGTGGTTATGGCTGTAGGTGTGTGTGTGTGTGTGTGTGTGTGTGTGGTGTGTGTGTGTGTGTGTGTGTGTGGTTATGGCTGTAGGTGTGTGTGTGGTTATGGCTGTAGGTGTGTGTTCATGCAGAGGCCAGCGGTAGATATTGGTTGTCTTCTCTATTGCTCTTCCTCCTTGAGCCTGGGTCTCTCACTGAACCTGACACTCACTATTTCAGTTAGGCGGGCTGGCTAGTGAGCTCCCGGATTTGTCTGTCTCTGCCCCCTAATGCTGGCCTTACAGGAATGAGCTGCCATGGCCAGCTTTTACACGGGCGTTGGGTTTCAACCAGGTCTTCCTGCTTGCACAGCGAGTGGTCTTGCCTGCTGAGCCATCTCCTCCATCCATACGTGCAGCTTTTTATGCCTGTTTACTTTTGCTGAGTTGCCTTGGGCGACTTTCTGATGCGTGTGCGCTAGCCAGAACAGACTTTATACTGGCTGCCTGGAAAAGGCTGCTTGTCTCCTCCTGCCGCCTGCCTCACCTGCATCCTTCCCTGGTAGGGACTGAGCAGACTGGTACTAGTGCATCATGGTTGGTACGGTGTCACCTAGTCCCAGCCTCAGCCTGGGCTGAGTCCCTTGAACACAAACCCCAGAGTGCCCAGAAATAGCATTAAGTAATTCTTGTCTCATGGAAAGCACCAGAAAAGTGTGGTCTCCTAAGTCACACAGTGTGGCCAGAAGTCATGTGGTCTCCTAAGTCACACAGTGTGGCCAGAAGTCATGTGGTATGCGCTCAGCACTTTCTGTCTTTCCTTCCCTCTCCCTGGCCTGGGGTCTTTCCTGCCCCTACAGTTCTGTGCTGAGGGTGCGTTCTCTCTGCCTCTCTCTCTCTCTCTCTCTCTCTCTCTCTCTCTCTCTCTCTCTCTCTCTCTCTCTCTCTCTCTCTCTCTCTCTCTCTCTCTGCTCCCTCTCTCCCCCCCAGGAAGCTGCACTTTGTTGTGACTTGTTGCAGGACCTGGATAAAGTTGTGGCCCTCCCTGAGGAGGGTTTCATAGAGCAGTATTTGAGCCACTGTGGGCAGCATTTGAACTTCAGCCCCAGCTTCTTTCCAGGCCTGGCTAGCAATCCCTGCTTAGCTCATGGTCAGTTGGGGGCCCAGATGTGAGAATCCTCCTCAGGACTTCCCCTTACCAGGGAGGCCAAGTTCAACCCCCAACACTTTGTAGCTGAGCAAGTTCCCTGACCTCTCTGCATGCCGGAGCCATCCATCATCAACTACCCCAGGTGACAGCGGGGGTTTTATAGAAGCAGTAACAGGGACAACCCTTGATATCCTCTAAACCTGTCTTCAGCCTGTCCCTGACAGACTGCCTCCTGTACCACACTGCTGAACGGGGTGGGAAGAGCCAGGGAGCCCCCAGAAAGATTCTTTAGTACCCCTCATTCCTGTGGCCCCAGGCTGGAACTTACTGGCCCAGTTTAATTAGAGTGAGTCCTTCCAGGGACCTTGTTAAGAAATGAGCGCAGAGCCTCAGGGACTCATAGGGTGGTGTGCAGAGGAGGTTACATGTCTGGCCCTGCCCCTGGATGTGCCCAGGAAGGGAAGGACACCGGGCCTTTAGGGAGGACACAGGTCTGTGACAGATAGGGCGGAAGGGCTGCTCACCTCTATCCTCTGTCGCCTGCCTGTCCCACCATTGTATCTTTGGAGGTGGGGAGGACTGAAGGGAGAGGCTTAAGTTGTCCTCCCCTGTATACCACTGGGGCCTCTATGTCTGGCCTTACAGAGATGTCCTGTCCAAGTCCTGAGGCACCACATGAGCAAGCTTGGGCCCTTGGGTAGTGGAACATTCTCTGGTCAACAAGTGTAGGGATTTCTCAGCAGCCAGGGTCAGGGTCCAGCACCTCCTGGGACAGGGAGCTCACTGACTGCCCACTACTCTGTCAAGACAGGGTTTTTGTATACCTCTTCAGTCAGTCCAGCCAGCCTGCCTTCTGGTTCCAGCTGTTTTAGGAGCCTCTGCTTACAGAGACTGCTCTTACCTCACTCAAGGCTGCCCTGGATTCATTCCTGTGCCCTGTCGTGGCTCCAGTACCGGGAGGTTCCTCCTCTCTCTGACTCAGTGTGGGGTCCACAGGCTGCACATCCTCAGGTGGTGTTGGCATTGCTTGCCTCCTGTGATGTGATGTGACTGGCTTCCCAGGGGTTTGGGAAGTGAAAGGGGGCAGACGACAGATGTGTGGTGCCTGGAGGCAAAGGTGACTCTTACAGACATTTCAGCTTCCTGAGCAGCAGTGTCTAAGTCTGTGATGGCTGCCGCACAGCGTGAATAGGCTCTGGCTGGGACTCTCTGCTCTCTGTGCCCTCACATGTTGTGGTCCCCAAGATCCTTCTCCTGCCTAAGGGAAAGCTCCAGTCTCTCCCGAAGTCCATCCCTATTTTACCTGTAGAGTCACCATTTCCAGGACACCCTCTCCTCTGGCACACTTCTCCCCTCCCAGGAGAGAAGTCTGTATCTGTCCGTGTCACTCTGTACTGTGAGAGTCTGATAAGAGTCTATGGCTAGAATGTAGATGAGCCTTTGGGCAGGAGGAAGGGGCTGCCTGGGGTTGGGCATAGGATTTCTGAGAATCCCAGGGAAGCATGAAGGAGACAGGAGCCCTGGATTCCTCCCTCCAATGTCCCCCAGGTTGGTTGTGTGCCCTGCGCCCTACCCCAGGACCACCGGCCCATTTTCAATGTGTTGGTAATGAGCCTTAGCTTCTACCACTATGAAGGGGTGGAGAAGCCATGCCCCCCGCCCCCTGTGTTTTGTGGCTGGGGTCACACCAGAGCTTCCCCACCACAGGAACTTTTGCAGGTGGGGCCAGCAGGGGACTTGCTCTTCTAGTGACAGTAGTTATGTTTGCTTATTGCCTGTCATTGCCAAGTCTACCCCACACGAGGATGACTCCCTTATTCTAGTCTGCTCAGAGCTGTCCCAGGATTAAAGTCTCACATCTCAGTAATCCCTTGGTCCCCTGGAAGCTGGGCCAGCCTTCCTGCACCCCACAAGCCCTGACTGCTGCTCCCACACCCTGCAGCAGGGCTTCCCCAGGTACTTGGGGAGCCAGGTGGTCAAGGCTCACTTGAAAACAAAAGTGTTGCTCTCTACTCTGCATTTTGGAGAATGCAGAGAGGATCAGAGCCAGGAGGGAACAGGACACCGGCCACTGATCTGCACAACATATGATAGCTTTCTGGTTTCCCATCCTCGACCTGCTCATGTCTCACAAGGCTTGGATCCTGTTGCTATTGGTACTCTGTAGGACATTTATTCTTCTAAGTCCTGCCGTGATCTCATAACTCCAGAGAAACGTGGCTCTGAAACCTAGAAAATATCAAAGACACTGGCCATCTGTCTTCTGTGAGGCTTCATGGTGGACCAAGACTTTCCATGTGTAGTCTTGAAGCTCATGGTAGCCCTTGGGAGGTGATCTGTAAAGAAATTGCTATACCCATTGCACAGATGGGAACACCGGGCTCTCAATCCCATCATCCCTTGATGGCTGAGAAGGGGACACAAGTGGGTGGCCATGCTGTGGTAAGGAGTGTTGCTGGGTAGCCTGTCCTCATCCTCCCTGTATGCCCACTCTGTCCATGTCCTCATCTGTAAGGACCATGGAGACAGATGGAAGAGGAGGGGGAAGTCCGGGAGGGGTGGAGAAGGGGAAGGAGTGCTAGGAAGGCAGGGAGGGAGGAGGGGTCCATGCAGCAGTGCTACTTCCTCTTTGGTTCTCACAGTTTGTCTGAACTGATTCCTGACAGATGGAGGGAGGGGAGAGCTAGTGCCAAAAGGCTGTCACCGCAGGCGGGCAGAGCTGGGGGAGGGTGCTTTGTGTCCACGGTTTGTGTAGGGAGGGGAAGCAGCTGGTGGTCTGGCTGCCTGGTCTCCCCAGAAACTTGGGGGTGGGTTACGCGTGGGTGTTGTGGGGCAGGAAAGTGGGCAGGCGGTGAGCCTGCCACCTGCCTCCACTGGCCGTGCTCTTGCCCCTACCCTCGAAGGACAGATGCTGTTTCCTTTCGCTGGGCATCGGGGGTGGGCAGGGGCTCTGGGGGCTGGGACTGAGCTGGGTCAAGGAAGGGCCTGGGGACAGGAGGGCTTTGAGTCACAGAGAGCACTGGAGGCTCAAGCCGGGTGCCTTCTGGGCCAGAGCTCAATATCTGCCTGCCCTGTTCCGGGTTCCCTTGAGCTGCCTTCGTGGCTGCAGGTCCCTTGCATTTCTTGTAGGCCCTGACACATTCGCAGGAGTGGACAGTTGATCTGGTCCCTTTGGTATGTCTGGTTTCTTTAGGGTGGCTTCAACAGGCAGGAATGACTTTCTCCTCTCTCCCAGCCCCCACTGGCCAGCCACACAGGGTCCAGTGAACGCTTACTAGTTGGATGGGTAGGTGGGTGGGTGAATGGATGAATGGATTCTTTGCTTGTATAGCTTCTGAGACGGAGCCTAGCTCCTTCATAGTGCAGCTATCAGCTCTCAGAAAGTTCTTTCTGTTGCTCCTGAGGCCTCAGGGGTCCCAGCCTTACACAGGGTCCACCCAGGCCTCTCGCTGGTCTTGCTGACTCAGGGCGTTTGTTTCTATGAACCTAGAGACTCCCTTGAGCCTGCCCAGTTTCTTAGTGAGCCCTGGCAGGGTTGGGTCCCCAGTGTTTTGGTTCTCCAGTGGTCGGCAGTGGTCTCTCCTGAGCCCTCACCCTGTGTTCTGTCCCCACGTGTGCCTTGTGGAGCACACCCTGCCTTTACCCCTTCTTCCCAGAGGAGATGTGGGAGGTGGAAAGTGATTGGAAAGTGATGTGCATGGGGGGCGGGGCTTCTGAGCAGGGTTGAGTGTGCTGGGCTTGTTGAGGGCCACTGACCTAACAAGTGCTCCCAGAGTTTATATGGAGGTAGACTCTGCTCAAGCCCCAGCCCGTGCCCAGGCAGGCCTTTGGCACGGGCACCGAGTTCTAGCTGGGTAGTTCCTCACTGGGAACTGAGGACTTAGGGCCCAGGGCCCCTCCTGTCTCTGTAGCCAAAATATTGTCTGATTTGAGATGGAGCCCCTTAAACTGCAAGTAACTAACCCAAGATGGATGCAGGGCTTAAGGCCCTGGGCCTCTTTCTTGGGCATGGACATCTTCTCATTAATATTAATAACGACAGTCATTAATGATAAATTACAGTATGTCTCCCTCATGCCAGGTCTCTGCCGGTGTCCTGAGGACAGCCCGGAAGAATGTAAGATGGTGTCAGTCTTGAGAATAAGGGATTCCTACCTCTGCTGTCCCTTCCCCAGAGCCTGATGCTGGTTGGGTACTTGGGTGGTGACACAGCCTAGTTACGCCTCAGTGGCTGGAAAACAAGTCTCCTGGGCCACTTTAGTTGGATGCCCACTCACTGTTCAAGATCACATTCTCCCTTTGCATGCCATGTACAAAGTCATTCCACAAACATTGCTGCCAGGCCTTGGCTGAACCCAGGGCAGCCCCAGGGCCTAACCTTTCCTCATGAACTTCGGTTCTTTGGAATCTTCAGGGGGCTCTTTTCAATGATAATGTATAGCAGTGGTCCCTCACCCCACCCATAGTGTGGCCCACTCTGTCATGGTCACTCAGTGTGCATTACCTGAGAGAGTTGGGTGGATTACCTCTCCCCTTAGCGTCAAGGTGTCCTGTCTGCACAGTAGGGGCATGGTGGTCCCCACCTTGGAGAACTGAAAACTGATGGGCACAGTGTACAGAGGCTACTCATTGGCCTTACTCTGTGAGGCAACAAAAAGTGGGGGAAACTTACCTAAGGTCACTCGGCATACGACATGACAAGTTAGAGGATTCAGAGCTTGGGGTCTGGCTGTCAGCAGTGTGAGAGCACTATTAGGAATGGATATTTGAGGCTTCTGGCATCCTGAACTGGTTCATATTCTCTCTCTCTCTCTCTCTCTCTCTCTCTCTCTCTCTCTCTCTCTCTCTCTCTCTCTCTCTCTCTCTCTCTCTCTCTCTCTCCCTCCCTCCTCCAATCCCCTATCCTGTGTTAGAGATAGTCTCCATTTTGTCCGATCTCTGACAGCCCCTGCCGAGCCTCTCACCTCCCACATGAACAAGAGAGAGCAGGCAGGGGCTTGGGTACAGGATATGGGGGGTTTCCCCACTCAGGTTGAGATGTGTCACAACATTAACGTTAATTAAGCCTTGTTAATTCAGCCCTGCGCTTATGCAGAGCTCCTGACAGCAGATTACTCATAAGTGAGGCGGTAAATTTGCTACGTGTTTCCCAAACGCTCAAAAGCGAAGACCACATTTGGGAAGGCCTGGAGGGCGAATGATGCTCAGTTCTCCCTTGCCTGTGCCCTCCCCCATCCTCGTGGCCTGGGCAACGGTGGGGGCGGGGTTAGCGGGTGAGGGGTTGGCTCCCTGGAAGACCTAACTGCCACACTGGAGTACAGAAGCTCAGGGCAGGCAGCTTGGCGGTCCCTCAGCTGTCTCCCTCCTGTTGCACAGCAGACTACTGTGCAGGAACACATTCCCTTCAGTGTCCTCCCATGGGAGAAGGCATGCCCTGCACACAGTAGGACTCAGCAAAGGCGGCTGGGGATCTGTCTATCAGCCTCCGGTTTACCTCAGTGCCGGCAGACACCTTCACATTGCAGTGCAGTCTGAGGGACCTGCCCCCTACCCCAACTCCTGCAAAACAGAGCTCCCCATGGCCAGGTGATAGTGCCCGAATGCCACAATGGAGTCTCCCTGTCCCAAGTTGTGGGGCAGATGGCCCCGCCCCCTTGTTAGCAAGGTGAAGAATGGGGCCTCTACTAGGTACAGTGTGCCTCCCTCCCCCAAGTTCTGTTGTCTTCCCTGGCCTCTGGCTGGGCTTTGAGACATTTGGAACCAATCCAGGCCGTGGGTACCTAGATTTTTTTTTAATTAATTAGAGCATTAAATGGTAGCCCAGTGGGAGAATCCCACCATCTGGCTGTCACAGGAGAGGCAGGCAAATCTCAGCATATTTTTCTACAGTGTTCAAGCATCATAGGAAGCCACCTGTGCATGTGTGGGTATGTGGTCTGTATGCTGCAGCAAGTGCACAGTGTGGCATGTATGTCCCAGTATGTTTAGTATGTGAGGCATATATGGGTGTACAGGTGGCTGTGTGTATCTCTGTGCATACATGTTTGTGTGCTCTGTGCCATGCCCGGGGGCCTGCATGTCCATTTTAACATACTTCCTTGTGTGTGGTCTAGGCTCAGGCCTGGCTTGTAGGCAGAATGAGACAGGCTGGGCTCTATGCCCAGTAGGTCTCTGGAGCCTTCCTGGCAGAGGTGGTGGTCACAGACTGTCTGGGCAGAAGGCAGGATGGAGATAGGGTTGGCAGGTATACACTGGCATTGGGAAAGGGGCAGGAATTCTTGTGCTTTGTTTGACAGATGGGGAAAGCCAGGCCTGTCCATACACAGAGCCAGGGTGGAGGGACAGTCCCTGGGCTCCCTGGGTGGTGCTTTTTCTGCTCCACTTGGCTTTTGCTCTAGCCAGCAATTTGTGTCTTAGGCATCTTTTATGCTATCAGATTTTCATGGTGGCTCAGAGATCACTCTTACTTCTCAGGACTGACCAGGGTCAAGCTCACAACACCCCCGCAGCTCCTGTGCTCTCTTTCTATAGAGGAGACACCTTGAGCTGCTGGAGCACACTGGACCTCATAGGTCTGCTCACTTGCTGTGTCATCTAGGCCTATCTTGTTCCTCTCTAACCCTCATAGGATAGTTCTGAGAATTAAGTAAGGACTGGAGAGGTGGTTCAGTTAGAAGAATGTTTTCCTGGCTTGCCCAGGCCCATGGTTCAGTCCCCAGCATTGCATAAGCAAGTCATAGAGGTAGGAGCATAGTAAGTTAAGACCAGCCTGAGCAATGAAGTGACCTGCTACCCTGTCTCCAAAATAGACAAACAAACAAATAATGTAGCTCAGTGGTAGACCACTTACCTAACATGCACGAGGCCTTAGTTCAATTCTCAGCAGCAAACTAAGTGAGGAACTGTAGGTAATAGGCTCTGTACACCTTAAGGAACAATGAGGTGGCCATCACTCCACTGTCAGGACCAAATCTCAGCCCAAGTTCCTCATCTAAGAGTAAATCATATATACCAGGCCAAGTAACTTGCATGAGGTCACACAGCCAGTAAGGGGCAGGGAGGGGATTTAAGCCCTGGGTCCCTTAACCCGCTCCAGGCAGGAGGAAAAACCACAGCTGGCAGCGGACTCCCAAACTTCTGTGCCAGGAGGAACTGGCCACTTGAAGGGAAGGCCAAGGGGAATGAATTTGTTCTAAGGTGACAGGCAGTGCTTGCAGGGTAGGCTGCTTCACTTCCATGCAAGCCACATGGGCCGTTTTACTGGGAAATACGCTGGCCCAAGGCGGTTGGTATCTTTACATAAGGAGCACTGAAAGGGCAGCATAACTGACGTGTGTGCCAGAGGTCTGTGAACAGAGAGGCTGTGCTGGGCGTCTGACCCTACTCCTCGTCTCCCCCTTCCTCAGTCTGTCTTGCTCAGCTCTTGCTGATGCCTCTTCTGTAGCCCCTGGTCACTACCTTTGCCTATGCGGCTTGCCCTGTGGATGTCTCCAGATGAATGGGTGGGCTATCCTCCAGAACCAGTGCTCTGAGACAGGGTTCCCCTGAAGTCTTCCCTGACTGTGGGGCTCATCAGTACCTGGCAGGTGCCTGGCACACAGAAAGCAAACCTCCTTCTCTCCTGATTCTTTGGCTTCCAGCAGTAGAGACCAGACTCTCCCGTTGACACAGGGGTTAAATGAAGCTGGTCCTCCCCAGATGCTTTACCTGGGACTGAAGCTAAGTACCATAGAGGGCAGGACAAGGGGAGGCCATGGCAGCCTTTGCACCCAGCTCTCCTGGAGTGACCCTGGGGATCCCCTCCACCCTGAGCACTTGCCAAGCAGACCAGTGGCTACTTGTGGGCCTGCCTCCCCCACCCCCACCCCCGTTTTGGCATAGCTGTCTCCCAGGTAACGGGGAATTTTCCCTCATTCCCATCATTAGGGTGCCAGGGCAAACAAACAGCCTAATCCAGATGAGCCTTGGGCTACAATCACACTCTTGGGTTTTTCTTTTTATTTCTAGCAATTTTGAGAAGCTTGAAGTAATTGGTATTCCACACAGGTTAACAGAGCCACTGCCTTCTCAGTATTATGCCTTAATTTTCTTTATCACATAGCAAGTTGGAATGGATCGCCTGCTCCTGCCTTTTTCCCACCGAAACCTATTACCAGCCTGTCTGCCGGTTAAAGTCATTTCGTGGCAGCTCTTGGCTCCTTGCCACTTCCCTGAGAATCTTTCTGACCAGAGCCAAAGAACAAGGAGGGTGAAGAATCCATTTGTACAAAGTGGGGGTCTCCCGTTGAGAACTTATTTCCCTCCCTGTTCAGGAGGGACAGAATTCAGCCTCTCGCCTGCACAGACTGGCCATGTGTCAGTGGTGGGAATGGGATTCCTACGTCTGTGGTGGGGGAGGGTGGGCTAGGCCTGCTGCTTCTGGCACCTGGGCTAGATGCCGGGACAGGAGTTTCTGCGGCTCTCCAGTTTGCCACACTGAAAGTTTCTGTGACTAGTGCTCACATTCTGGCCTAGTGGGCCTGAGTAGTGTAATTTTGTGTCTTGAGATAGGTCTTGGGAAATGGAGAGTTAGATCTATGGTTCTGTGGCTCTTTGGTAATGGAGGAGGTTGACAGAGAGAGAGACAGAGAGGGAGTGTGCCCATGCACAGGGTCCCTATTTGGCTGGACTAGCTGGCCAGTGAGCTCTGGGGTTCTACCCGTCTCCCCCTACCCTCTCCCAGAGCTCTTTTAAGTGTGGTGCTAGGGCACAAAGTCAGGCCTTCATGCTCGCAGAGCAGGCATTTTGTCAACTGAGCCATCCCCCAGTCTGCCCTGCTGTCTTCAGGTGCGCTTAGTCTGTCGTGTTGGGTCTTGTGAAGGAGAAATTGCTTTGCTAAGTTTGCTTTGGGAATGCCACCTCAGGTTGGCTCCAACTTCCTTCTCTGGCATCATTTCCATGCTCATAAAGTTGTGGATGGGCCAAGTAGTCTCCAAATCCCAAATTCCAGGTTTTTTCTGCCTGATAGTAGTGTCCCATGTGGCCTGGTCTCAGTCTAGCACCTCATGGAACCTGAGCCTTGAATGTCTCCATCGGAGTCCTCAGCCATTCCAAAAGGAAGGCAGCCCAGCTCTCCCTGGAGTCCCAGCAAGAAGGCAGTGATGGTGAAAAGCTTTGGTGGGGCTATCTGGTCCCCTACATGATTTCAATATTTTTTTTGTTTGTTTTTCGAGACAGGTTTTCTCTGTGGCTTTGGAGGTCATCCTGGAACTCACTCTGTAGACCAGGCTGGTCTCAGATTCAGAGATCCGCCTGCCTCTGCCTCCAGAGTGCTGGGATTAAAGGCGTGTGCCACCAACGCCCGGCTATTTCAATATTTTTATCTCTTTGGAGTCTCTCCACCCCAAATTGTTAGCCTTGTGCTCTAGGTAAGGAAACTGAGACCCTGAGAGATGAACTCATCTATACAGTTATAGAATTCATCCATAATTGTACAGCTTCCTCCTGGGGCCTTGTCTGAGTCACTGGCCTGCACAGCTATGGCTGGAGAGTCTTATTGGACACAAGAGGCCTAAGGTTTGCCAGCGTGTAGGACCTCAGAGAGAGCTCTGTCCTAACCCAGATCACTCCTTTCTCCAAGGTCCAACTAAGGTCTTCCTCCTCAGGCAGTCTTCCCTCCCCCTGCCCCTTCCTCTCCCATACTGTAGCTTGTTTGCAGAAAGGGGGCTCTGGAGACTTCCTGGCTTGGTGTCCATGTCCTAAAGCTGGTTCAGAGAGGCAAAGTGAGAGTCCTCTGCTTTTTTTTCCCTAAAGACAAGAGTTTTGCTATGTAGCCCTGGCTATCTTTGAAATTCACTCACCTCTATCTCCTGAGGGCTGTGATTAAAGGTGTATGCCATCATGCCCAGCCTACTACCCTTGCTTCAATCAAGACCTTGTCTTGTCTCATTCTGGACTGTGGCCATTCCTCTGGGGTCATTATCTCAGCTTGGCCTAAACTGAGGAAGGTCTGCCTCAGTGTATTTCCTCTGAGCTCAGCTGTTTTCCACTCGCAGTCTCCATGCCCCCTAAACAATGCCCCTATGCTCCCCAACTCTCAGCGAGGCTGCTCAGTTCTTGCTGCCTTCAGGGCCCATTGCTCCATCCCCTGGGCACCTACCTGAACCCTGGGCTCAGCTGACCTTGCCACCCTAACAAACACCTGCCCTTCCTTCTGGAAGTTGGTGCTGACAAGCTGGCCTCACAGCTGGAGGGCACCCCCACCTGTCCCTTTTACTGTCATTTATAGGCACCTGGAGCGGGCCCTTAAATTGGGCTCATGGACAAACTGACTCTTTTCTCCTAGGAAGAGGAGCCTGAACCGCAGGAGGGTAAGGGGTTTGTCCAGTGCACCCCCAGATGCCAGGTGCAGCCTGGAGTAGTGCCCAGGATTGTCTCAGCCCAGGCCTGGCTTTGTGGATTTCCAGGGAAGCCCATGCAGAGCTTTTTCACTGCAGCGGACTGATGAGGGTGTGCATCTCCCACTTCCAGCTGGGAAGGGTGGGTGAGCCATGTCACCATGTGCTGAGCCTCTGGGGTGACTTCCCCGCCTGATCCTGTCTGGTGAATGTCCCTTAGTCTTTCTAGGGTAGAAGTTGTGCAGCAATAGGTCTCTGTCTATTGCTGATAGATTGATAGCTGTGTGGTACTGCATGACAGGGCTTCCGCTGCACTCCTTGGAGCTAGACTATCCAAACTGATGGAGCTGGTGGTGAAGGATTAAATGCCTCCTGCGGGGTGGCACTCTAGGCCAGGATCCACTGGCTTTGTCTTGTCGGGTGGGGGCGTTGCCAGACACCATCACATTGGTGGTTGCTGGCTGTGACACAGCAAAAGGCTCATCAGGAAGAGAGGAGGAGGGGCCCAGGGGAGCTGCCTACATCACGGTTTCTGGTGAGAAGGCTCTGGTTGGCTGTGACTGTTGAGCAATCAGGGTAGTGGAAGGCTTCCCAAGCCCTCCGAACAGTCCCTTGACCATCTTCTGAGGAAGATGTCAGCCGGACAGGAAAGAAAGTCTGATTAGGAGGGACCTTGATTTATACCTGCCTCCCAATATCTTGAGCAAAGCAGTGTAGACAGTGAGGACCTGGGTACCAAGCCACAGTTTTGCCTGCCTGCCTGCCTTGCCTTGGGCCTAGGGGTGGGTTACACTGCATCTAACAGTTAGGGAGCTTGGAGCTCATCTTGTCCAGTCCATCACACACTGGTGAGGAGGTCAAGGCACAGAGAAAGCAAAGGCCCCAGAGCACAGCCAGGATCCTGCAGGCTGGGGCTAGAGATATCCACGGTTAATTTAACCCCATCCTCAGTAGAATATGAGCCCATAGGGGCTAGCAAGATGTCAATAAAGGTACTTGCCATCAAGCCTAATGATCTGAGTTCATTCCCAGGACCCATATGGTACATGGAGAGAACGGACTCATCTAAGTTGTCTTTAGACCTCCATACATGGCCTGGTGATACACATACATCACACACACACACACAGAGAGAGAGAGAGAGAGAGAGAGAGAGAGAGAGAGAGAGAGAGAGAGAGAGAGAGAGAGAGAGAGAGAGAGAGAGAGAGAGAGAGAGAGAGAGAGAGAGAGAGAGAGAGAGAGAGAGAGAGAGAGAGAGAGAGAGAGAGAGAGAGAGAGAGAGAGAGAGAGAGAGAGAGAGAGAGAGAGAGAGAGAGAGAGAGAGAGAGAGAGAGAGAGAGAGAGAGAGAGAGAGAGAGAGAGAGAGAGAGAGAGAGAGAGAGAGAGAGAGAGAGAGAGAGAGAGAGAGAGAGAGAGAGAGAGAGAGAGAGAGAGAGAGAGAGAGAGAGAGAGAGAGAGAGAGAGAGAGAGAGAGAGAGAGAGAGAGAGAGAGAGAGAGAGAGAGAGAGAGAGAGAGAGAGAGAGAGAGAGAGAGAGAGAGAGAGAGAGAGAGAAGCATTCAGTAGCATCTCTACCACAGGGCCCACCAATTTCTCAAAACGATTCCTTAAACTGGTACACAGATGAGCAGAGACCCTTAGATGGCCTCTGTGATCTGGGGGTGCCAGGCTCCTGGGTCCTGCCTGCCCCACACTTGCTAGTAAGAAGTGAGAGCCCAGCATAGAGGTATACTCACAGAGGGAGCAGGCCCAGCACCAGGAAGCAGACTTCCAGTAACACATGTTGCTGTTGGATATGCCTCTGGGCTCACAGAAATGCTTCCACCTACTGGGCATGAGCAGCCACTGCCTAGGGGTGACCTCCTGTGGGTTGGTCACTCCATCCCTTACTCCTTTGCACCAGGGTTCTTGGACTCCTGTAACCTGCCCTCATTGGCATTGGCTGCTGAGTTCTGCTCTGGGAACTCTGGGCTTTCCATTGACAACTTGTAGGGCCTTGAGCCTAAAGAAGCCTGCTCCAGGGTCCCTCAGCATATTGGCAGAGTAAGGCTAGAGCCTCTGCAGTCTAGAGCCTCTGAACTGCGGAAGAGCTGTCCCCCTCCCACCAGGAGGCCTGTGGCAGGAAGAACAGGTACCCGAATGCAAGGGGCCTTGGCAGGCCTGAACAGTGCGAGCCACCGTGTGTGATGTGTGACAGAGCCACAGACCTCTTAGAGGCTCCAGGAAGGCAGAGACAGGTTAGGTATTCTCTGTCCCAGTGGGGATGGTGAAGCTGGATCCAGGCAGGACCCTGGGCTAAAAGGATTTCCCAATCTTGTCTCCTCCTCTGGAAGCTTCTACTTTGAGGATGCCCTGAGTTTTCTTCTGTTTCCCTAGGACCTAGAGTCCTAGTGCCAAGTGGGTAATCCACATTCCAGGGTGGGACTGATCTGCTCCTGAGGTGTACACCTGTGTCTCCCTTGGAAGGCACCAGCCCGAGACCCTGCTGATTCCATCCTATCCACTTCTCCCCTGTGTACCCTTCCCCCACCCCAGCTGTCGCTGGCCCAATACTGCCTGTTTCTACAAATCACTGGGACAGGAAGATGCCTTTGTTGTCTATCCCTCAGAGCTGCTCATCTTTCCTGTGGCGACTGGGAGTCCCACATACCCCAGAGAAAGCTTGGACCTCCCTTGGTGACAGCCAGGCGGAGTGTCGGAGAGCAATTGGGATGTGCTGGATCTGAGAGGAGGGGCTGGCTGTGGGAAGCCCCGGGTGACCCTTTTAGAGGGCCCTGGAGCACACCAAAGATCACAGCCCGTGTGTGTCTTGAAGTTGCTGGTCCAGAACATCAGCTGGACAGAGCCCTTAAAGGCTGATTCAGATGAGGAAACTAAGGCCTAGAGTTGGAAGAGGCCACCTTGCTAATTAGGGATGTGGGGCTAGAGACTCTGTGAGGGAGTTCCTAGGCTGAGGACACGGAGGAAAGAGCCTGGATCAGGGAGAGAGGTATGGGCTCATGTCTTGGCTCAGACACTGCTGACTATGATGTTTTGCTCAAGTCTCTCTGGAACTCTCCTCCTGTCCCCTGTGGTGGTTCCTTCCTATAAGGCCCTGCACAGAGGATGGCAGGACAACCCAGCTCTTCATCGGGAGACGGTGGTACCGGGTACTCACAGAGTAAACTGAATGTCTGCCACAGCCACGGGTCACAGGTGGACCTGACACTCCAGGTCCAGTTCCATCACCCCCATGAGTGTGTCCCTGCTGGTGTCTACCACATGGTCTCTCTCTGCCTCCTGGCCCCTCCCTACTCATTTTGTTACCTTGGTGTTTGGGGACATTTTGTTTGACTCCTGTTGTGCCCTGGGTAGAATGTGTTAACCTATTGTGAACTGGGCAGGAGAGGAGACAACTGGGAAAACTCAAGTGACACTTTTACGAACTTAGCAGCAGAGAGGACTTCACATAAGCGATCCCTACCATGAGAGGATCTCTGTACCTGCCTCTGGCCTCCTTAGCAACTGTGGAGTCTTCCTCATTCTCCCCAGGTGGGAGGAGAAAGGACTTTGATGTCTTGAATGTTACCTGCTGATGGTCCCGCAGCCAACTAGGCAGCATAGAGCCAAGGGACCTAGGAAGTCTGCAGGACCACCGAGAGCCTGGAGTTGTAGGCTGTCAGTGTGGCTGCCTGGACCCAGGGAAACAGGGATGTGGTTGATGCCATTCACTGTTTTCTGACGTCTCTGACTGGTGGTAACTGTTAGTCATAGCAGCTTAGAGTGTTCAAGTCAGTCTGAGGCATGAAAGCCAGGAATCCTTGAGAGAGTTAGTGCCGAGACACAGGGAAGCTGTCTTAAGTGTCAGACCCATCTTTAAACTCAGGGCTTGTGGGAACTTCACATGTGTGGGGATGGGTAAGGACCTGAACCCAGAGCTGCTGAACCACAAAGTAGCTCCCCAGACCCAGAGTTTCATGAAGGTCCCTGAGGGCTGTTGAGAGGAAACTGCTTCTTGCCGTTCCCAGATTGCAGCTCCATTTTTACCTATTTTCTGTGTTAGAGTTTTTCTTGGGGAAGGGTTTGTTTGCTTAAGTGTGAGGGATAACATTTTCCAGGCCCTTCCACTGTGTGGCAGCTCCATGCCAGGACCCAGCATAGCTTGAGAGGGTGTTTCTGGCAGTGGGTGGACAGCCTGCAGGCCAGGGCCTCCTGGAAGGGGGTGCAGGCGGCTCTAGGCCACTGTCTCCTCCCCCTCTCGCTCCTGCTGTGTTGTTGCTTCAGCCAGAGAACACTCTTAGTCTGTCGTCCTGTTGACTGGGGTGACAGTTTAATAGTAGCTTCCTGGGCTGTCATTTAAATCTGCCTGCCAGGTTAGTAGGGCAGGGGCGGGCTGGCACGCCCCCTGCCCCCACCCCGGATCTTCATTCTGCTAGCAGCAGTCGTCTTGGCAACCCCAGGGCCTGGCAGCTCTGCAGAGGGGTAACTGTGTGGGGAGCAGCCCTTTCATCTCCCCAACAGGGTACAAGTGGCCCAGCTGCCTTAGGGCTGGCTGCCGGCAAAGCCAGGCCACCCGGTGCTGGCCCGGGCCTGAGAGAGGAAGGGAAGCAGCTGAGTCCCTCTGGGCAGGTTCTGAGGTGGGAGCTTTAAGTCTTTGGCTTCCCCTTCCCTTCATGGGCAGGGACCCCCACTCCCAGTTGCAGTGTTGAGCTGAACTCCACCTTTCTGACTGGTCTCTGCTCTGCCTCTCTCTGGAGCTCAGGAGACCCTGACATCTCCCACCTCCCTGGCCCAGGTGGCTGGCC
Organism: Mesocricetus auratus; assembly: GCF_017639785.1. Classification (NCBI taxonomy): domain Eukaryota; kingdom Metazoa; phylum Chordata; class Mammalia; order Rodentia; family Cricetidae; genus Mesocricetus; species Mesocricetus auratus. The sequence continues at coordinate 31,344,221 of NW_024429197.1, read as the reverse complement.
TCAGTCCCCTTGCCCTGTACTGATCCCTACCTCTGTCCCTGATCTGAGGACTTATGTGTCCCTAGTGAGAACTCCTTGAGTTCATCGGGCCGCTCTCTGGACACCTGATATTCATGGTCAGTAGCAGAGGCTGAGTGCCTGTGGCCAGGCTTTCCTTCCAAGGATCTAATCTCACAGGATTGAGAGCTTGCATCACATGTTTCCTGGATATGGCTCACTAGACTTTCTTTTCTTAGAAAATCAGTAGACATGGCATCCAGAAAGGGGACTCTTTTCACTAAACAAAATTGGATGTACTAGAAGAAACAGCTAATCAGGTATCTGCTGCAGACTTTTGTGGGGGCCTTTGGTAAACCAGTGGCACCATGATTCTCCATGAGGGAAAGTATATCTCAAAGATATGGGCAGATGGCCACCCAGGCTCTCTGCCTGTATTCTCTCTTCCTCTGCTAGGGGCCACTGGTCCATGCTGCATAGCCTTACCAAATCACAAGCAAACAGAGCCATGGTTCTCACTGGCTGCTGAACAAGCAATTCTGTGCTTAGCCAGACACTGAGTGGATCCCTGGGTGAGCTCAAGGAAAGCAAGGTCAATCTGGGCCTCCAAAGGGCAGTTTGATGCCAGGCAGAGCAAATTGGCTGCTAGCCTGGTAGAGCTTACAGGCTCCATGATACTTGCTGTGCCCCCCCCCCCCAGTCCCTTATAGACTGTGCAGGTTCCTCCAGTCCAGGCCTGTTAGCCTTTCCCAGAATGCCCTTCATTCCCCTTCCCCATCCATCCTCACAATAGACACCTCCTTCCTTGGGCACAGTCTTCCTCCAGTGGTCTAGAAAGGCTTCTCAGGTTTCCTCACTACACAGTCGCCCAGACAGCAATACCTGAGCTCAAGTGCAGCCTCCCACAGGTGCATGCTGTGATCTTGAGTTGTCACTCATCTGGGAACTCTGCCTTGGTGGCACATCCTCTTGGCCATGAGGCACAGCTGGCGGCTGGATTATTTGAAGCCACATCTCTGCACGGGAGCGTGTGGGTGGGACCCACAGCTTGAGGATGTGTATTTTAGGAAGGACACCTCTGGGGGTGGTGAGTGGAAGTGGTGAGTGATCATAATAATTTGCAAGGTCATGCAGGGGCTGAGAGCTGCTGAAGGGTCAATCGGCACCACACCTCCATCTCCCGAGGAGACGTGTCGACCGACAACCCTGCATCACAAGCCCTTTAGCTGGGCCAGGGCTGTGACTTTACACTCCTCAACATGTCTCCTTTTGTTCTTAGTTCACAAATCCCTAGCACCACCCTTACCCCATTTGTTCCGCAGAGCAACTCTGTGCTTTCTGAGGCTCAGAGAAGTTTGTATCTTGAATAAGATCACACAGCCACAAGTGGCAGAAGAGTCCCTTTGACCATGAACTGTCTGATGCTTTCCTTTGCTTGTATTATAATAAATAGCAGTAGCTCCCATTTCCTTTGTCCTGGATTTTCCACTGTCCTCTGGTCTTCCCTGGGGTAGGCCCCTCCTCATCACCCTGTGGAATCCTAAGTCCTTTGTAGCAGCCCATCTGTTGCCATGGCACCAGATTATGATGTCGCAGACCCTGGATGACTATGTATCACTCCTGCAGTGTGGAGTACAGAGACTCACAGAGGTGGGCATTGTCCACGGGGCAGACTGGCACAGAGGGGCATAAATCCCTGGAAACAGAGAACCACAGCCTGGAGCCCAGCTGGGGAATTACCCTGGGAACCAAAGCCAAGGCCAGGAGAGTAGGGTCTGGCATGGCCTGCAGTGATAGCCCTGACCGACTGCTTGGCCTCTTCTGTGGCAGGGCTGAGCAAGCCTGGTTATGCTAGAGGGATCCAAGGATGCTGAGCTTATTCACTGCGTTCTTTTTTTTTTTTTTTTTGGTTTTACGAGACAGGGTTTCTCTGTTTTGGAGGCTGTCGGTCCATCCTGGCCTCGAACTCACAGAGATCCGCCTGCCTCTGCCTCCCGAGTGCTGGGATTAAAGGCGTGCGCCACCAACGCCCGGCATTCACTGCGTTCTTTTGTCTTTTGTCCTAAGGCAATGCTACACAAGACAGCCACCTCCCTACTGACTTAGAGACAGACTGCTCTTAGTCACCTAGTGAAGAGATGGCCATGCCAGGACTCACCTTAAGCTCCTGTGCCAGACCCTTCTATGTGACTCCAAAGTTCTACCTTGGTTTGAGAGTGATGCTGCTGCCTCAGTTTCTCCAGGGTAGCACATTACCCAAGCACAGATCACCATAGGCCAGGTCTCTGCTGTACACTTGTGGGCACATGGCAAGAGTATATATAGCTTCGAGCAAGACCTCTGTACTTGGCAGTTGCCTTGCAACAAGGTCGCCAGGGTTTGGGGTGGACATCTGTCTCAGGAGTCTTTGCTCTTCACCTGCCAATACCCCGATGGCTGCAAGCCACATAGACCCCTGAAGTCCTCTTCCACCTACCCAATCGCCTCTTTGAACCTGTTTCCCCTGTAAAGGGATTAACAGCAGCTACCAGGAGAGCTGTGAGGTGTTCCAGGATTTGGGATGAAAGGCACAAGGCTAGACCTGGGTAAAAATGACCAAACTGCCAAGACACTGACACAGTCTCTCCTCAGTCTGCCATGGCTGGCCATCCCTGAAGCTGTCATTTTTCACATTTGGCTGCTATGGCTTCCATGCCCTGTGTCTGCCACAGCGTGGCATATAGGGAGAGACCAAGCTCCCCCTGCACTCCCAGAATGCTCACGAAGAAAGGGTCCTGAAATGGTATCTGGCTGTCCTATGCCCAGGGACAGAGTTCCTGCATCACCTCATGCAAAGCTGTCTCTTTGGCAGGCTTGTCCCCTTGTGTGAGCTCCTTGGACTGGCTGTCCTGTTCTCTGTATTCTCAGGGCAGAGGCTTATTGAATACAGGGGGTTCTCACTGCCTCTTCAGCTTATTTGGGGGCTTTTCTGACATGTGCTACTGTTTGGGGATTGTGCTGGTTGGAAGAGCAGGTTTTTGAATTGACAGGTTCAGATCTGCTCTCACTTACCATGTGACCTTGGGCATGTATCTTAACAGCTTTGCCTAGGGCTCTGCTGTGTCCAGTGAGGAAATATTAGGCTGTTTGTCCTAGGGTTTCCTGAGTAAAACATCTAGTAGCGACTAAGAGAACTGGAAAAATAAAAAAGAGTTATTTATCTTAGGAAGACACGAAAACTCAGAATACAGATGAACGGTAAGGATAAGGATGCCCTGGAAAAGCAAGCATGCATGGGTGGAGTCAAAGAAGCCAGTCAGTTCCCCCAAACCCTACTTGCAGGACTACAAGACAGGAAAACCAAACCAACCAACCAAAGAGCCTTAGGCCTCGGAATATGCTTCCCAAGGGGAAGGACCCTGGATGTGTAAGAGCAGAGAGGCCAGACGTGGTTTGGTGTCCTCCTGGGGTCTGCCCTGAGTTGGGTCCTTTGTGGAATCTGACATGTTACCTGTTGTGGAGGGAGGAGAAAAGCAGAATCAGGGATGACATACAGCAGAGGGCATCAGGTGTAAAGGCACGGGCCTCGGGCTGGAGAGAAGGCTCAGTGGTTAGTGGCACAGGTCAACACCAGCCTGTTGCTGGTCTTTGAAAACAAACATACGGAGACACAGTCCTGTTCATCCACCTACTTCCCACCAAACTCTGTCCACAATAGCAAAACCGAGGTGCAGGACAGAGCCTGTGTAGCCTAGAGCCCTAAATATCTACCACCTGCACCAAGTTTACCAGGCTTTAGAGGACCATTTAGAAGATTAAGGCAACTCAGTGGAGGTCCCTGACAAAGACTGGAGGTGATGGGGAGGCTTCATGGAGAAAGAATCATCCAAGCTTATAATGGAAAAGCAATATTTAGAGAGATGGTTTTCAGATGACAGCCCGAGCAGTGGTATGGTATTAATAGTATGTAGGGACCAAGAGTAATCAGGGAAGGGCCAACTGGGGAGCTGGAGAGGGAAGAAAAAGGGGGGAGACTTTTCAGCCCCTAGAGAGGGGCAGTATCCAGATGGCCCTAACATCATATTTAGTCCTACTGTCTGTCATTCAGGGAGAGGACTCCCAGGCCCAGATTCCCTAAGGACACTATCCCTGCCAGTTCTAGGACCTCTGGACCTGTGACTACCTACTATGCTCAAAAGATTGTGTCTTGGGGGTTGGAGAGATGGCTCAGCATCTAAGAGCAACTGGGTGCTCTTCCAGAGGACCCAGGTTCAATTCCCACATGGCAGGCAGCTCACAATTGTCTATAACTCCAGTTTCAGGGGATTCAACACCCTCACACAGACATGCATGCAGGTAAAACACCAATGCACAAGAAATAAAGGCAAATTAAAAAAAAAAAGATTGTGTCTTACCAAATCCCCCTCCCTTTCCCTATGAAGAAACTGAGGACAGAGAGTGCATGGCAGGGCAGAGTGCTCCTTTCCTGACTCCATTCCCAGCCCTCAGTCCAAGCTGGGTAGGGCTGACAGTGACAGAAGCTGACTACAGGTGATGTTGAGAAGTTCCCGACCCTCTGAGGTCCTGGAGTACACACACGGAGGGTGCTGGGGACTGAAGGCCAAGTCCTCACGCCTCCACTCCACGCTTTCCAGTGACAGGTGGTCAAGTTCATCTGTAGGTTCCCTGTGGGGACAGCTGCCTTGTTCTGCCCTTGTGTGAAGATATGGTCAGTGCCGGGCACCAGGACAACACAGAGAAATAATAATAGGGCAGCCTTGGGACATGGCCTTCTTCTCCACTCTGACCCCTAAGCTCCAGTTTCTCTCAAAACTAGGGCAGCAAAACAGTTTGGGGCTGGACTTTGTATTCACATTCTTGCTCCTACTCTGCCATGAGATCTCAGCTTACAGGGCACACAGCACCCCATTTCATTCCCTTCTAATTACTGTCCAGACAAACAGCAAAGCTGTACTGACAGCAAGCACCGTGTGCTGGGGCCCAGCGACAAGACCTCATACATTAACTTCTTGCTATTCGTCAGCCCTTTGTGTTCCCCCAGTTTTATAGTCAAGAGGAGGGAATTCAGAGGGTAGTAATGTCCTCAAAGTCACACAGATGGCAGGAGGCCCAGCAGGATTCTGAAACCCTGACGAAGGGCAGGAGGCCTCCTGCAGAGCTCTAGGACAGGGGATCGTGTGGGTGTCCTCACCAATAAGTGCTCTGACTTGGCTACAACTTCAAGCACCAAATTCCTTGTTCATCTTGCCACAAAATCATCATATACTTTTAGGGTGTGTGATCATGAGCTCCCTGGTGCTTTTCCAAGGGGCCTGGTTGTGTGGTGGGACAGGCAGGTGAAGGGAGAAGTTGGGAAGCGGTGTGGTAGGAAGGGGTGGCGCCAGCCTTGTTCCCTACTTACAGATCCTGAGGGAGTCTTGGGTACACTTTTTAGGCTGAGCACATGCTAGCTACCCGTTTGCTGTCTGACTCTGTCTTAGAAAACCATTCTGTGCTCAACAATCCCTTATGCTCCTTCTTTGCCCCACAGCCAAGAGGACCTGCGCAGACAGCGACTTTACCTGTGATAACGGCCACTGCATCCCGGAGCGCTGGAAGTGCGATGGGGAGGAGGAGTGTCCTGATGGATCTGATGAATCAAAGGCCACTTGCTGTGAGTCTTGCCCTGAACCTCAGTTTCCTCGTCTGCATTTTCCTGTTGGCACGCTGTCAGGCTCACAGAGACGGCCAGAGGATGGTCTGTGCCAGGCCCTCTGGGGAGTGGGAGGCTCCGGGCGGGCAGTCAAATGTCTAGTTGTCCGTCTGTCACCTGTTTCCAGACTTTCTTCTCAGCTGGCTTGTAGCTCTGACTCTGTTCCTACAGCACCAGGAGCTGCAATCAGCTCCCAGATTCTGCTCAGAAGTAGCCATGGCTCATCTTGCAGGCCCCCTTCTCTCTCGTTCTTGAGGATCTTAATTGTAATTCCAGTGGCACTGACGGCAGCTGGTGCTTGTTAATCATTTACTGTGTGCCACACCTCGATAAGCGCTTTGTATGCCGTCATTCCTTTCATCTTCAGAGCAGCCTCTAGAGGCAGGTATTGCCACTTGCTGAATTTTCAAAAGGGGCACACAGAAACTCAGAGAGTTGGAGCGATTTGTCCATGGCCACCCAGCCAGGACTTCAAGGGCCCAGCTCCTTCCTTGGTCTTGGGTGAGCTGAGTCCAGGAGGCCTGGTCCCCATGGCTAGCTAGATGGTGACAGGAGGGACCAGGGTGAAGTGCCGTAGCTGGTGCTTTTGGACTGCCTTCTGCACTCAGAGCTTTCTCCTCTCCATGATTTCTTTTCTAGGCTCTAATCCTCAAAGCAAACTTAGACCTGGCAGGTCATTCCGTGACATTTGTTAAATTAAAAAGGAGATGAGAAGGGGGAGGGGGAGGACCCAGCGGCCCAGAGGCAGAGCTTCAGCAGGGTGAGCCTGAGACAAAAGGCTGGGGGAAGCGCGTGGAGAATGGGGGGACTAACGGGGATCCAGAAGCCCCTCTCTGGGGCGAACATTTGCCCCAGAGGTAAAGGCAGGGACAATGGAGGCCAGAGTCCCATCTAAGGCTGCCGCTGATGATAACTGGGTTTCCTTGTCTCCTAGCAACAGAGCTACCAGTTTCCAAGAGAGAAAGAGAAAGGAGAGCAGGAGAGCCCCCCCAGACAAAGGGCCCCTCATTCCCTACGCAGCTGCCAAGCCCCCCCCCCAGTTTTACTGCAAGGCCATCCTTTCCTTACCACACCAAATGCCACTCCATGCTGTCCTGGAGGCATGCGTGTGGGCAGAGGGAAGCCCAGTGCTTTCTCCTGCTCTTCCAAAAGAACAAAGCCCCGCCACCCTTGCCTGTAACTGTCATCCTATGCCAGCCTGGAGAGAGGGTGGTAGGTCCCCCACAGAGAAAGAAACTGAGGCTGGACCAGCTCTGGCCAGTTGGCCACGGCTGCTCCGCTGAGAAGGGACAGAGTCATGTGCCTCTTAGACAGTTTCTAGGGGTGGTTGGTGGTTTCCTACCCTAGCAGTCAGCCAGCTCTGCCTTGACCCTGGGCATGCGTAGGAGCTCTGTGGGTGTTACTGGGGACGGGGCTGCCTTGCTCCACATCTCTATTTTGTGCTTCCCCGGCCCTGTTGGGCCTGCCCACCTATCCCACTCCCCTGGACTCCCTCCCTCCCTGCTCACGCGTCCTGTCTTCAGCCTCCCTCTTGCCACTCCTGTCTCCCATCCTGTCTGTTTCCGTCTTCCTTCCTCAAAATGTCAGTGCTGACTGCTTTCCTACCTCATGGTCCGTGCTGGACCCACACTCCCCAGTCCTCCTGACTCCCAGGTCCCCTATACTTAACAGGTGAGCAGCTAGGGGCCTCAAGAATTCGATAGACTTGCTTTGTAGACACACAGCGTGTCTGTGGCAAGTGCCTCTCCTGTGACAAAAGACAGGCTTCTCAGGCTTTCTGAGATTCATGGGAGCTGCAGCCAAGGAAGCACCCAGGATTGAAGAGGCCCAACTCCCTGTGGAGTATCCCATAGATTTCCCCATTTTAAACTTCCTAAATTCTTAGTAGTCCAAAACCCACTTTCTGCCCTTGTGCAGTGGGATACAGAGTCTGGGATCCCCAAACCATTGTATTGGTCAGAAGCAATGGTCACAGGGTCTGTGCCCAGGGAGGGCTGCCTGGAAGAATCAGCCAGAGAGGACCTGGAAGGCCAGGCAGAACTTGGGGCAGCAGGACTGGTAGCAGGCTTACTCACAGCTTCCCAACCAAATGAAAACCCAGCAGCCAACCCGCTGTCCATTTAATTGGTGTTGCCATAGCAACCTCCATAGCCTACCAGGTTTCTGGGACTGTGCCAGCTCCCAGGATAGAGCTTACTCCTCACCCCTAACAGAAAGATTATAGATAGAAGAGTATAGTAGGTTTGGGATCTGATTCCTTTGCCTTGAAACATCATATAAGTTGCCTAGTCTGCCTGAGCCTTAGTTTCTCCTTTTGTAAAATGGCAAGATGGTATTTGCCTTATAATGGGTCTGCTACTCTACTGAGAAAATACAAATATTGGGAGTAAGTGCCAGTATTATTATTGTTCTTGGACCTCAAAGTCTCTGCCCCGAGTGTTAGTTTATTAGGCTATCAGGACACTAGATTGGTACTGTTAAAAGAGGGATAGTTGTGTGTGTGAGAAGTAGAGGAACCTGGGATAGGTACTCATCAAATACAGCCAGAGTCACAATGGGAGAGCCCAGAACATTTGCCTAATGAAAGTATCATTTGGGCTCTAATTATAGCTTACTTGATTGGGGACGTCTCTGACCCACCTTCAGGCATCTGCGGGGAGGGGTGCAGGCAGGCAAGGAGAGGAGAGAGTGGTTCCAGGGAAAGGATCTGGGTGCTACTTACTGTGTGTGGATTTTTCTCCTTGCATCTTAGCAGCGAGAAGGGGACCTCCCCACTCACTTCTGCTCACCTACTTCTTATAGATGAAGAAATACAGGCCTGGAGGTCTGAGATCACCCATTTTGCCTGATGCTGTGCCTAGGCTGTGCCTAGGAGCCTAGTGTAACTCTGCTCCTTCAGGCTGACAGAGAGCAAAGGTGTGCTTCCTAAGGCAGGGGCCCAGCCAAGTGACACTGGTGATTGCTATGGCCAAGTCCCCATTTGTCCCTAAAGCCCCAGTCTCTAAGACTACAGTGAGTAGCCACTAGGTACAAACATTTCCCTTGTTTCTTTGTGTATTAACTTGAGATGGCAAAAGTACCTGTGGATTTGGATCTCTGGGACAGGATTCTCGGGAAATTAATAAATGCTTTCAGTCACTTCAGGGTAGTGTTCCAAGCCCCCTCACCAGTGGTGTGAGGAGGCAATGCAGTGAGGGTTTTTGCTTCTACCTGGAACACTTGAACAGCAGGCCAAATGTGTCCCTGGGGAGCATCTGTCCCAGAGGAAAGGCCGTCCTAGGATAGGGACCATATCATGACATATGTGCTCCTGTGTGTTCCCCAGGGGGATACCAGCCTCCCCAGCAGGCATTTACATTTTCACTGCACAAGATGGGACAAGAACAATTATGTCTTGAGCTCCAGTGTATGTCAGGCTTTTGAGTAGAAGGGTCCTACACCGCCTCATGTAAACCACTGACCAACCCCATTTTCAGCCGAGGAGACCCAGGGAGCACGGAAGTTAAATGCCTTGCGTATGGACTTTAGTGTTAGTAAATGAGAATTAGACTGAGGTCTATTGACTCTCAAACCCAGGCTCCTTCACCTATACCAACTTGTCTGTAGGTCTTAGCTTCAAGGATCCTGGGGGTAGACATCAGATGGCCAGATTGCTCAGCCTACCTGAGTGAAGGCTAGCTGAGCGCCTCACTGAGCTCTCCAGCCACGACAGGAAAAGTAGCAGTCTCCACATGCACAGTGGCTATACTGTGGGTCTGGAATGGGGGTCTACCGAGGCTCCCTCCATAAGACCAGAAAGAAGCCAGCAACTTACACTCTCCAGGCTTTCCTTTCTGCCTGGGAGATGCCCATCAGCACTTCCTGCGGCTGCGAAGTGGTGAGGCCTGGCCTGGAACCCGGAGTCTCGCTTTGGGGAAGAGCGATGCCACAGGAGAGGCACAGGCAGTGAGGTTGCAGGAGAGACAGGCCCTGGATGCACCTACCTCTCTCTGAACTCTGGAGTATACACTCCAGGAGATGCTTGTCAGCTGGATCTCCTTGGCTTCTCTTGTCCTGGCATTCCATGAGCCGTGACTCTTTAGGGGTGAGGGGACTGGTAGTAGGCACTGCTGGGTCCTTGAGAGCCTGTAATTAGAACTGTCTATTTAGGGACACAGCAAATGCCTTATTAATTATAAAGAAAGGAAGCAGACAGATTGTTTAATCATTGTCCTTGTTGGAAGGTTATGCTGTTAACTGTATAAATATTCATTAAAAGTTCAGTCGGCTGCCTGCTGTACTGGGGACTACAGGACCAAGCCTCTGGAGGTGGTGCATCTGACCAAAGGCTGTTTCGGTCATGTAGGCTTTGGGAAAGAGAGTTTGGGGCTGGCTCTCAGCCGTGCGTGGTTTGATGGAAGGATGGGACTTTTGTCAGAGCACCCAGACTCTGCCTTTAATGTGCTGTGCATGTTTTGGTGAGTTTCTTGATGTCTCTGAACCTTAGGACTGCTGCCCTGATCGGTCTAGGAAACACTATGGCTACCGTCCCTTTGAGAATGGTGCTCCCGGAATCTGTACTCACGGGCTTCTTGCCTGTCAGGGTTAGAGTGAGGGTGATGATGAGCATCTTAGCTGGTTCTGGCTAAATGCCACAGACTGAACTGGGTACGCTGTAAATAACAGAAATCTAGTAGATACAGTTCTATTACATACACTGAACACCAACAGACTGGTGTCTGGTGAGGTCCATGCCTCACAGATGCTGACTTCTCACTCAGACCTTCAAAACAGAGAGGGGCATGGAGTCTACCTCGAGCATTTACGTTATGTTATATAAAATTTTCATTGTGTATGTTCATGTACATGGTACCGTGTTCCATAGGGACATTTTCTACAAGTACATATTGTGTTAAACATACTCTTCTTCCCTTCCCTCTCCCATTAGCTCCTTTGTTCCCCTAGATAATTTTGCTTCTATCCTGGAACTCATTCTGTGGACCATGTTAGCCTCAAACTCACAGAGATCCTCCTGCCTCTGCCTTCCGAGTACTGAGATTAAAGGCGTGGGCCACCACCGCCTGGCTTCACACACTTACTTTTATATGTCCATATAAAATTAGAACCACAAATGAGAAGACATACATTATTTGTCTTTCCAAGTCTAGCTTAATTTGGTTAAGATGATTATCTCCAATTGTATTCACTTTTCTGCAGATGTCATAGCTTTGTTCTTTGTTGTTGCTGCTGCTGCTGCTGTTTTTCAAGACAGGGTTTCTTGAAACTTTGGAGCCTGTCCTGGAACTTGCTCTGTAGACCAGGCTGGCCTCGAACTCACAGAGATCCGCCTGCCTCTGCCTCCCAAGTTCTGGGATTAAAGGCGTGTGCCACCAACGCCCGGCTCATAGCTTTGCTCTCTATGGCTGAAAAAAAATGCCATTGTGTATGTATAGCACATTTTGTTTGCATCCATTCTCCAGCTTCTTTTGTAAGGTGAGGGTGTTGCTCTTATGGCTTAATTGTCTTCTAAAGGTAGAGTGGAATGGGGACACAACTCCAACCTGGAGCAGTCTGACCTCTTAGGTGCTTGTAACTGTGGCCCTTTCAACTCCCCTGTAAGGCTTAGCTCTCTGAGTCTGGGTTAGTGCTTAGTGGTGCCAAGTCTTTCTACCCCATTGCTCTCTCAGGGGCTTGCAAACATTTGAGCACCTGTATCACTTTTAGGGCGCTATGGTATTACAAAGTGGTGGAGTGTGCCATATCTTCTTGATATGCAGGTTGTTAATGCAGGGGTTCTCACACAGAGGTACCTGTCACTGCTTGGGTTGAGTGAAGTTACTGAAATGCAGGTTCCAGGGCCTGGAGCAGTAGCTCAGTTATTAAGAGGTGCTTGCTGCTCTTCCAGAGGGCCTGAGTTTGGGTCCCAGCACCCAGGGATCCAAAGTCCTCTTCCTCCTGCCACCAGCACCTCCACACAAGTACCAAACATACGTTCACACAAAGGAAAATGTAAATTTTTAAAAATGCTAATTCCTTGGCTTTCAACATTTAGATTCAGTCAATATGACCTGGGGCCCAGGAGCTTGAGCTTCTACGCCCTCAGCCCCTGCCTCTTGGTTAGAGTACTTTCTGGGAGTCAGCTGGTCAACTCCAGCGGCTTCATGTTCTAAAACATCAACAAGTGCTCAAGGGTCTCCAGTGTTGGTGACAGAAGTGCCATCTCTAGATGCCCAAACCCCTTCACCACCCCACATGACAGCCCAAAGTGGTCTTGGGCAGGATGAGGGGTGAGACAAGGTTTCTCTGTGTAGCCCTGGCTGTGCTGGAATTGGCACCATAGGCCAGGCTGGCCTCAAACTCAGAGATCCACCTGCCTCTGCCTGCTAAGTGCTAGGATTAAAGGCCTGTGCCATTACTGCCCAGCTCAGGTGGCCATTTCATTCATATATGTATGTACATATGTATGTATTTTTTTTAGGTATGAGTGTACTCCATCTGCATGTATGCCTGTAGGCCAGAAGAGGGCATCAGATCCCATTAAAGATAGCTGTGAGCCACCACCTGGTTACTGGGAATTGAACTCGGGACCTCTGGAAAAGCAGCCAGTGCTCAGCCAGTACTGAGCCATCTCTCCAGCTCCCAAAGTGGCCATTTTAAAAGCTTACAGTTACTCATGTAAAGTGAATTGTATGTTCCCATTGGATTACCTTATTCATGACAGGTGTTCCAAACCTGTCCACATTTGAGATCCACAAGGGATTGAAGGTACTCGTCCCCAATGCATAGTATGTATCACTTGGGGACCTTGATTTAGACACCTGCCCCAGCCCACTTTTCTGTTCCTTTTCTTGTCTCAGTCCACTGTTATTCATCTCTGCGGACTCTCATTCTAGCCACAGAAACAAAATGAGAGGAAACAGATCAGAGATCAGAGTGAAACATGACTTACCATTCCTCTGGGCTTACGAAACTGTTCCCAGTCTCTGGTATCAGCAGAACTCAGGGCTTACCATCATGTCTGATACCCAGCAGTGCTCAAATATTATCCACTGAATGCATAAACAAGACTCGGTCTCATCCATTATGTGTGGATAATAATAGTGGAGAACATGTAGTGTGCCTAGGATGAGTGTACTTCTAAACGTTTTATAGACATTAATGTGGTCATCACAGCAACTGTATGCAGCCGTGTACACAAGGAGAAGTATTTAGGCCAGGGCCACGTGGCCAGTGAATAACTGAGCTATGATTCAAACCCAAGCAGCCAGCCTCACCCTGCTGGGTTATTATAAAGATTAAATAGAAGTGTCTAGCACTGTGCCTGGCACAATCTAACTCCTGCACACTGTAAAAGACAGCAGGAAGTCAACCAAAAAGGTCGAAGATGCATCTGCCTTAGCTGTCATGTGGAGTAGGGGAAGCTCAGAGTAAGAGCTGTCCCCCAGCCCTGAATAGGGTCTCATTCTTCCAAACTGAGAATCAACCCTGGGGCTCTAGGCCCCTGACTGAGCCAGCCTCTGATTGTGGCTGCAGTAATTATAGCTGTGCAGTCCCGCTGGGCCCTGTGTGTGGAGGCTGTTCTTAGCGGTGGGCTCAGTACTATCTTACAGAGACTTAAGATCGTTGCTGCTAGGGTTTTGGTGAGCCCTCCAGACCCACAGTTTCAAATCATGGCGTTGCGGGTCTGGAAGGTAAACTGAGGTCCAGCTAGGCATATCTCACCCAAAGGCACACAGCAAGGGTGGGGCAGCTCCATATTGTGAGATCTTAAGGAGAAGATGTGTAGGGGCCCTTGGATCAAAAATGACTTGAAGCCAGGTGGTGGTGGTGGTGCACGCCTTTAACCCCAGCACTCGGGAGGCAGAGGCAGGTGGATCTCTGAGTTTGAGGCCAGCCTCGTCTACAGTGTGAGTTCTAGGACGGCTGGGACTGTTACACAGAGAAACCCTGTCTTGAAAAGCGCCCCCCCACCAAAAAAAAGAAAAGAGAAAGAAAGAAGAAAAAGGAAAAAAAAAAGACTTGAATGTCTTGGACGAGACCATGAGAGAGGGATCGGCAGGGCAGTGTGGGGTGGGGTCAGATTTAGGACTTAGAAAGCCTTTAGAGAAGATTAGCTCCTGGTGAAGAGACATGGAGCATGAGGGCCAAGTAGCAGGACTGGTTGGTGCTACATACTGTGTTGTCTTAGCTAAGTCTCGACTATCTGGTGTCCATCTGCAGACAGGGAAGAGTGTCCGGCTGAGAAGTTGAGCTGTGGACCCGGCAGCCAGAAGTGTGTGCCTGCTTCTTGGCGCTGCGATGGAGAGAAGGACTGTGAGGGCGGCGCGGACGAGGCCGGCTGTCCTACCTGTGAGTCCAGGCCTAGAACCCCGTTGTCCGCCAAGCAGTCAGGCACCCTCGGGGGTGGTGCCTCTTCCTGAAAGGGGCCTGGTTCTCTGTGGGGCTGGTAGGTGGGAAGGGAAGAATGAGATGAGAACATTAGCAACGGCTGGGCTGTTAGCAAACGTTTTCTTCTTCCATCCTCATGACCACCTCATCAATAGCCATTATTGTCCCCATTTCATGGGTGAGGACACTGAGGCTCAGACAAGGGAGGAAGCGTGCCCAAGGCTGAGGGATGAACTGAGATTCAAATTCAGCTTTTTACCATGTGTGACATCTGCTCATCCATTCTACAAGTCTACCAATCTCCAAGCAAGAGCAGGGGAACCGAAGGCCGGGCTGTATGAAAGTGTTGTCTTGTGCCAGGGCACTGGCAGCATTGGGAACGGGCATGTGCCGACAGTTTCCTAGGGCTGAAGGACGGCTGTTGCTGAAGTCTCAGACTGGGGCACGTATCACATACAGAGAAGACATTCCCATCAGTCTCAGCAGGGACAGATGGAAGTGGTCATTGGGACAGTTCCACATGGCTGAACTTCAAACACAGGATTATCTCCTTCTCAGAGAGCAGGCCAGCAAGGTTTGGGCCAGGGGTGGGGGTAGGGGTCATGATCTGGCTCATTTCACTTCTCTGGGTACCTACTATGTGCCAGGTCTGTCTGAAGGGCATGATCAGGTGAACATGTAATGTTCCCCTGGGGACTATAGACTGGCCACGCTACTAGACTATGAGACTGAGCTGAAATTCAGGGAGGTCTGTGCCAGGCACTGCCCACCACTACCTCCCAAAGCATCTCCCCACCCCCACCCATCACTCCTAGCCATCCTTCCTGGTCCAGGAGCAAGGCCATCTCCTACGGCTTCTGAGATTCCACATGTGGAAGGTTGATGGGTCTGAAGCAGGAAATGTGTGGCTAGTGTCTGCATGGCAAAGCCCCGGTGACAGCACTGGCTTCAGCTGGGATAGTTTCGTGAGAACTCATCGCCCATGCCCGTCCCTCTTTCTTCTCACCATCTCCAACCCAGGCAAATGGTTTTTCTAGTGTAAACTATCAGCCAGTACTGCTGGGGGCGGGGTACTGACTAGGGCATGTTGGGACAGGGACATCTACTGTTAATTATAGGAACCAAAGGTGCGAGAAAGGCTTCTTGGGTTCCTGTGGCCTGGGCAGAGAAGGAACCTTCCCTTCTCCAGTTCTCTGAGACCCTTGCATTTGTGAATATACGGAGTAGGGTGCCTGGGTCTTGGTAGTGGGGTCTTGTTACTGTCAGCTTAGTGTTGTGAGCACTTCCTGTCAGGACTCTCAGCAGACAGAATCTTCTCTCCCTGGGTATGTAAAGCTGTGTCTAGACAGGCAGGAAGGTGTCAGCAGCAGCATCCTGGGGGATGTGGCACCAGATAGCACGAGCTTTTCCCTCTGATGCCCCCACATCCCAAAAACCCAGAAGGGGAAAATGCAGCTGTCAGGAACTTGGTAGCAGAGCTGTCAGAAGAACATGACAAAGTCTGCCTATACTATTAACACTGAAGACGTTATTTTATGTTCAGCAACAATGAAAATTGACATCACGTCACCAGAAAATAGAAAAAATGGACTGTGGGCGCCACCATATGGAGAGATATGGCACTGCCACCATATCTCTCCTGGTCATAGCCTCAGCATTCCTGACCCCTGAGGCCAATGTCTGAAGACATGGATGAGGGGAGGAGGTGAGGGAGGAGATGCCTTGAAAACAGCAGACACTCCAGAAAGAGAGGGAAAACGAACAAACAGGAAAGCCGAGAGGGTGGGTCAGAGTAGGAAGGAAATACCCCAAGCCTGAGTTCTGGTTCTTTTGTTATGTTGTAACCCTGAGCAGGGTGCTCCCCTCCCTGGGCCTCAGTTTCTGTATCTTTAAACCAGCACCCAGGCAGGCTGGTCTCTACAGCCTATCCTGCCAACTCCAGGCGAGCCTACCAGAGAGGGAGCCCAGGCCCCAGACAGGGCCAGGGCCTGGTTTTGAATGACGTCACCCACACCCACACCCTGCAGGGGGCTCTGAAGAAGGACATGGAACCCAGACATGTGGGGTGGCTGTGATAGGCCTAATATAGGTGGCCTGGGGCAGAGGGAGGTTTTCTGAGCATGGGGACAAGAAGCACGGGTTGGATGGAGGTGGAATTTGTACCTGTGCAGGGGAAGAACTCTGAGAACTAAAAGCGATGGTGGGCAGCAGTGGGTTCCCAGAGGATGGAGCAACTTGAACAAAACCTCGGAGGGAAACTGTGTGCCCTGGGCCTAGCAAACCATCGAGGTGGCCATAGTTGGGGCATGGTCAGGAGTGGGGACCGGGGTAGTAGATGCCAGGCCAGAGACTTAACAGTCTCTGCGGGCTGTAGATACCACTGTGCCGCAGTGGACAACCCTGGCCCTCTCATCTGGTGCCAGTCATGTTACAGATGGTTTCCTGTCCTTCAAGGCAGCGGGGCTCTGCAGTGTTAGAGCCCCTGGCAGCCCCACCTGGCTGCAGGGCAGAAATTCTGTGTACTTGGGGAAGTTCAGGAAGGGCAAATGTGGCTCAAGGTCAGTTAGCATGACTGAGGCCCCTGCTTGGAAGTGTCAGTCTCTCATACCACGTTCCCAGTTCAAGTCTCCAGTAGAACCGATTCCGGCCTATAGGTGAAGGTCAGAGTACCCTGTAGCCCCTGTAGGTGAAGGTCAGAGTACCCTGTAGCCCCTGTAGCAGGCGCTGGGCTGGGTCGTGGGGGGTGAGATCTGGCCGGCCGACCGGCTCTCTGTCCTGCGCAGTGTGCGCCCCGCATGAGTTCCAGTGCAGCAACCGCTCCTGCCTGGCCTCTGTGTTCGTGTGTGATGGCGACGATGACTGCGGCGATGGCAGTGACGAGCGCGGCTGCTCAGACCCGGCCTGTCCGCCCCGCGAGTTCCGCTGTGGAGGAGGTGGCACCTGCATCCCTGAGCGCTGGGTCTGCGATGGCCAGTTTGACTGCGAGGACCGCTCAGATGAGGCAGCCGAGCTTTGCGGGCGAGTGGGCCAGGAGACCATGGCCACAGCAGCAGCCTGTGTCCCCACCACCCAGTTCACCTGCCGCAGCGGCGAGTGCATACACTTGGGCTGGCGCTGCGATGGCGACCGTGACTGCAAGGACAAGTCTGATGAGGCCGACTGCTGTAAGCCCCCTCCATGCACCCAGTCCCACTCAGAGCCTGCTGATATGGCCCTCCTACCGGGAGTAAATATCCTGCTTTAACAGAGACTTACACTGGGAGAATGAAGTGACTTGCGGGAGGTCACATGGCTGCTAAGGAGAGGAGCTCAGATCTGACCCCAGAAGCCAGGCACCAGTGTGGCCATTCCATCACACCTGTTGCCGCCCTGCCCTGTTACAGGGAGGCTGGCACTGTTCCTCCCTGCCCAGAGACCTCTGTCCTAGACATCCCGCATGCGGAGCCTGTTAGACTCTGCTGACTGTCCCAGCTGTGTTGGTCCCTTCCAGGCCTTTGGCAGATCCCTGCTGTTCTCTTACAGACACAGCTCACACTGTGGTATTTTCATCTGGGCGTTTCTCATCTCTTTGCACCTGAGCTTCTGGAAAAGGAGCTCTTAGATTCCGGCCTCCCCACCAGTACCCAGCACAGGGCCAGGTTCAGGTCAGCTGAGGGAACATGAGCGCCAGGACTCAATGAAAACCACACGTCTGTGCTGAGGTGGTGGACAGGGAAACAGGAAACTGGGATGCCGTGTGACCTTTGGCAAGACCTTCCCCCTCTCTGAGCTTCAGTCTCCCCATGTGTGCACTAG
Organism: Mesocricetus auratus; assembly: GCF_017639785.1. NCBI lineage: Eukaryota > Metazoa > Chordata > Mammalia > Rodentia > Cricetidae > Mesocricetus > Mesocricetus auratus. The sequence goes on along the minus strand of NW_024429197.1, from coordinate 31,326,370 downwards.
AGATGCTTTAGCCAGGTGTCCTCTAAGGCCTCCTAAGCTCGGTCACTGGTCCATTCTTTCCAGGGAAGGATGTGGCATGAGGTTGCAGGGAAAGCCTTCCTAGTGCCACGCTGGTCCTGACCGCCTCTTGCTCTGTTTCAGCAGCATCAGGACCCTGCAGTGAGAATGACTTCCAGTGTGGGGATGGGACTTGTGTCCTTGCGATCAAACGCTGCAACCAGGAACACGACTGTCCAGATGGGAGTGATGAAGCTGGCTGCCTGCAGGGTGCGTGTGCTCAAGGCAAGGGTTGGCATCCTCTGAGGATGGAACCCTCCCTGGCCTGGAGGGAGCAGAGTTGTGGAAGTTCTTCCCTTTATCTCTGTGTATTTACCCCTTCAGCATCACTTACTTGCCCTCCATTGTCACTGGGATTCCTTCCCATGGGGTTCTAAGGCACAAGAACTGGACTTTTTTTTTTTAAGATTTATTTATAATGTATATGAGTGCTCTATCTGCCATGTACACCTTTATGCCAGAAGAGGGCATCAGATCCCCACTATAGATGGTTGTGAGCCACCCTGTGGTTGCTGGGAATTGAACTCAGGACCTCTAGAAGAGCAACTAGTGCTCTTAACCTCTGAGCCATCTCTTCAGCCCAAGAATGGACTTTTAATCAAGGACATTGTAAAGGCTGAAAGAGGCTAAGGGGACATGAAAGCACATCATGGGGAATCTAGCCCCCCCCTACTGTTTGTCCACACCCAAGGGTTTCCTTACTAGTTCTCAGACTGACCAGAGACTGAATCCTGTCTTCCAAGAGTCCCTCTCACCCTCAGGTGGTTGCCCTGCTGGAATAGGTCAACGAGGCGGTATAGGGCAAACTGACCCTTGAGAGATGGTCAGTCCAGACTCAGTCTCCACAATGCTGCCATAAGGTCTTTCCCAGGACTCCAACACTCCCAGAACAGACAAAGACCTCTGCATGGGTGGATGAAGATCTGTCCTGTAAGGAGAGCTCCTGCAGGCCGTGGTTTCACTGTTTGTCCTAAGGTCCCCTAAGAGATCTGTTAGGGCTGGCCCTTGAACTCTGTTCATTTTCTGTGGGCCTTGGTTGGCCCTGCCCAGCCTTGTCCTTCCCACCCACTATCTCACAGGGACTGTCCACTCTCTTGTCTGGCCCGACAGAGTCAACCTGTGAGGGTCCCCGCAGATTTCAGTGTAAGAGTGGCGAGTGCGTGGACGGCGGGAAAGTGTGTGATGATCAGAGGGACTGCCGGGACTGGTCGGATGAGCCTCAGAAAGAGTGTGGTATGCTTCCTGTCTACACCTAACAGCTGAACTACTGTTCTCACCATGCTCCCTCCTGGCACCCAGGCTAGAGGACCTCAACGCCTGCTCTGACCCTCTAGACCAAATGCTATCCTATAACTTCACATTAGGCCATTTGCCACTGGGATCTCTGGTTCTATATTACTGCAAAGCTCCAGGAGCCTTTCTTTTGAAGTCTAGATGCCTCATTTCTGCCATCTACAAACTATACAAACTTGAGTGTGTGCCCTCTGCAAGTTTCTCTCTTCCTCTGTGCCTCTGCCCTGCTGATCTAGCCATGGCCTTGGTCCTTGAGTTCTTTTGGTCCCTGGCAGGACACTTGCAGAGTCAAAGACTGGAAGAAGATGCAGAGCCAGTTAGAAGTACATCCCACACAGCATCACTCCCAGGCCAGGCCTGGGGGTGGGGAGAGTAGGGTACTCCCAGCAGCAGGCAGTATCACCATTCTAAACCTGAGAAGCTGGAACTTGTGGGGGAGCTCAGGCTTGCAGTCTAAACTAGGCAGAAGTGGGGTGAGCCAGCTATTCAGTGACTAGCAAGAGCAGAGACTCTGAGATGGAGGTGGAGAGGAGCCCAGGGTGTGAGCAGAAGAGTTTGTGAGTCATCTCTGCTTTTCTCAGGACAGAATTTCAAAGAATTGGACAAAGGTGTCCCCAGATAACAGTCTAGGTTGGCCCCTCCTTGTCCTCTCTCCTGGAAGACTGCCCAACATCTCCCCTATTGGGTCCTCAGAGGAGCATCATGCCCCGGAGTTCCCTAGAATCAGCCTCTTTGCTCTTCTTCTGAAGATTTAAAATGAAACCAGGAAGAGTAGCTAAGCAAAGCTCTCTGAACCTCCACCTGGGCTTGCAAGAGACTGACATTCTACTGCCCCCAGGCCTTGCCTGGAAAAGATCCAGAAGGGACTCATGAAAAGCAGGAAGAGAAGCAGGAGCAGCTGGACCTAGCTTCTCCACACTCAGATCTGTAGTTATCCAGGGACTACTAACCTACCAAATTCTCTTCTGCATGACACGCTAAAATGTACTCGCTTGTGTTTGTGTGTTCCTTTTATCTGTGCTGGTAAAGAGACCACAGTCTGTACCACATCTCTGAATTACTGCATTCATGCATCTCTGCTTGCATTTCCATGTCTGTGGAGCCTGCAGACCTGTCTGTGCCTCTGCAATAAGCTAGTATGGGTATGTGTGTGTATGCATGAAGGTGTGTGCATGCCAGTGTGTACCGTGCTGGGGAAAGTGACATCTATTTAGGCCCCTAGACTACTCTCCCCTTCCTTCCTCTCCCAGCTCTACCTATGGGCTACACAGAATTAGAGCAGAGATTCTTCAGGCCTCCTAAAGAAGGTGGTCAGGGATAAACTAATTGGGGCCTCCTAGGTTTCTCTCTCAACCTGTGTTGGCCTTGGGTACTCTGTACCTTTTTTTTTTTCATCAAGTCACGGTCGTTTTGAGCTCTTCTTGAGCAGCATCACCCTATCCATACCACGTGGCTAAATGTCCAGTAAACAGAACTGTGGGTCCCACTACCTACAAAGAAAGAGGAAGGAAGTGGGTGGATGCATGAATGAGGCTGTGAGTGAATGGGAGAACAAATGAATGGAGGGCGCTCATGGAATAAAAAATTCAAGACAAGTGACAAAGGGAATGAACGATGGAATGACTCCCAGTAGTAGATCTCTCAGCAACTACTCTGAAGCTGCCATGGCTCAAACCACCTCCAGAAGTCTGGAGCTTCCCAGGGATGGGCCTGACAGCCACTGCCAGTCCCCCAAGGTCATGGGCTTGCTGTGGTCTTGTTCTTTCAGTTGCACCAGCATTCCAGAGAAACAGGAGGAGGCCCAGGGGTAATGGGGACATTCCCTAAGCATGGCTCCGGCTGGAGGTGGGGACGCCCACAGCTGTGCATGGCCTGGATGGGGCAGCTCAAACCAGCTGTATGCATGGCCACAGCTGGCTCCACTCAGCTCTGCTTTGCTTGGCTGGAGTGACAGTGCATGAGCCTGGTGGGCAGAAGGGTGGTGTGGTACTTTCCCCTGGCTTGTGACATTAACTTTCTGTGATTCTGAGCTCAGGAGATGCTGGGAGAACTTGGTAAGCCTTGGTTCTGGCCTCCCCTAGAGCCCTCCAGAAGGGTGAGGAGTGGAGAATGAGGGAACCAGATCCAGATGACCTGACATCCCTTCACTCTCTGCAGCATCTGGTGACACTGGTCTAGACTTGTGGCCAGGTAGATGAATGGGACAGGTCAAAGAAGAGTTGAAAAAGCTCCAGTGTGTAAATTCTGGTAGGAGAGAATCCTGACTCGGCCGCATGCACTTGTAAAACAAAGTCTGCCCTAAGACTCAGCTGTAGCAAGTAAGGGCATTCTGCATGACTCCTCCGGACTGGCAAGCCACCTCTGGGCCCTGCCTTGAGAAAGTATGCAAATGGTAGGAGACCACAAGTCAGCACTTGACAGAGCTCTGAGGGAGCCCCTGCAGGATGGCCAACCCCACAGAGCAGACCTGGGATGAGGAGAAAGCTACAGGAGGCAGCTCCCGTGAGGAAGAGATCTCTATGGGCAGCACCATTCCAAAGTGGTAGCACCTGCCTTGGAGCACAGTGGGCTCCTTGAGGTGGAGAATTAATGTGCAGAAGTGTTCAGAAAACATTCTTAAGGGTAACTCGAGGGCGAACATTGGACATGTAAGCTTAGAGGTCAGAAAGAAGAAGGATCTGTTTTTTAAAAATGTGTAGTGAAAGAACTCAGAGCTCCAGGAAAGGCCTAGTTGCCTCTAGTCTGATAGTGGACGGAGCTCTGGCCTAGGAGGACAAGACCTGTGTTCTCCTTGTTCCATTGACCTGCCTTGTGTAAGAGACTCTCCCTCTGATGCTCCTCCTTCCCAGTCACCTGCCTAGTGAGATAAAGGTTCAGTGCAGCTTCCTGTCTTCCTGGTTCTGTGGTAGTCTGCTGCCCCAAGGCTTTGCTTTGCTCTGGGCCACTCCCTGCCTGTTGGAGGAGTTCAGCAGCCTGTGTCCCTCCCCAGGGCTGAACGAGTGTCTGCACAATAATGGCGGCTGTTCCCATATCTGCACTGACCTCAAGATTGGCTTTGAGTGCACATGCCCAACAGGCTTCCAGCTCTTGGACCAGAAGACCTGTGGCGGTGAGCCCTTCCCCCATCTGCCCAAGCAGATAGAGCTCCCGCTGCCAGTTCTGACGTCTGGTCTTTCCCGCAGACATTGATGAATGCCAGGACCCAGATGCCTGCAGCCAAATCTGTGTGAATTACAAGGGCTACTTTAAGTGTGAGTGCCACCCTGGCTATGAGATGGATTCACTGACCAAGAACTGCAAAGCTGTAGGTACGGACTTCCTAAAGAAGAGGGAACAACTCTGGAGGGTCTATGAAGCACCAGATTTGCATGTATGTGAGGAGTAATTAAACACACACACACACACACACACACACACACACACACACACACAGCAGGTCCGTTGCATACAGTGCTCAAAAATACATGTGAATATCACATGCATGTTGTACTGCATAATAACACCCACAGGCATAGTTAGAGCCACGCTCTAATCATTTGCACAGCACAAGGTAATGGCACAATTGTGGACCACACAGCCAGCATAGGCAGTTCACATGAAGAGCATGACCTGTGTAATTGATCCATTCAGTCAACTGAAGTAATTATTTAATTCTTTATATTAAATGCAATAACGTTGTTATAGGCACTAGAGATTCAGTCAGCAAAAGACACAGATATCTTTGCTAATAATTAAGACAGATAAAAATAAGATAGATAAATAAAATACAGTAAAGGCTAAGGAGAAATAAAGGAGGAAATGGAAAAGTCTGGGAGAATGGTGGGTTATGATTTTAAACAACAGTTAGGGATGCCCTCACTAATGAATAAAAAGGCCGTTTGAGTGAGGACCTAACGGAGGGGAGAGGAAGCAGGAATGGCATTCCAGGCTGAAGGAAGAGAAAGTGTAAAAGCCCAAGGAGAAAGGGGTTCAACTGGATGTTGAGGGGACACCCAGGAGTGGTGTAGCCGGAACAAGACTAGTGAGAGGTGATGTCAGGTGACTCAGGGCAACCCCAAAGCCTTCTAGACTGTTGTGAAGACTACCTTGATTTCTTCTGAGTCTGCGGGAAGCCCTCAAAGGGTTCTGAGTGGAAGGGAAATGTAACATTTAAGCTCTTCCTGGCTTCATTGCTGAGAGCAGACTGCAGGGGGCCAGAGAGAAGCCACATATTACTGCAGTACTCCAGGAGAGAGGCTTGGAGCAGGGTGGTTGCTGTGGGAATATTGAGAAGTGAACAGATGTGTGTATATTTTGAAGGCCAACCAACTGGATTTGCTTATAAATTGAATGTGGGATGCTAAAGAAGAATGAACCACAAGATTCCAGGGACAAACAACTTTAAAAAAAAAGAGGTGCTATTTCAGTCTATGAGAAAGATGGTGAAGAGACAGGTTTGGGAGGAATGTAGACTGTTGGACAGGTTGAGTATAAGGAAACTGTAGCTCTCCACGTGAAGGTATTAAACAAAAAGTCTGGAGTTTCACATGAATACTTGATACAACACCTACATTATAGTAGCACAGTAGCTACAATAATTGACATGAAACCTATCCTAAAATATACCACCCACAGCATACATTATATAACGTACATTCATGCATATACATATAACCCATCTTGTCTTCTAAATGGGACATGAGTAATGTGGCCCATATATGTGCAGTAGAGATAACATACTAGATATATACACCAAATCCATACATGTAAATATCTAAGGTGCAATTATAAAAAAGTCAAATCATAAACACACAGGTCCCTATTGCTGACATGGTCCTCATGCAAATTCACAAGATGCCCAATTTATCATTTCAAAGAGATAAAGTCATGGCTGTTATTTGAGGTGGGGAAAGTTCTGGTTTGTTGGTGACAGAGCAGACCTAAAACCTGGAACCTGATATTTCCTGCACCGCTTTGAGCCCCATTTTCCCTGCTGTTTGTATCACCACTTCACTCTTACCCCTCTGCCTTGAAATAATCTCCATCACTACACAAAGTATATTTGTGTGCACACTGTATGTTCCCAGTTCCTACTGGGCCCATCCTGTCCCCATCCGCCTGACATAAATGCACAGTAGGGCCAGAAATGTGTACTGGAAAACATGGGAACTGTGCCTGAGAATTGCCTGATAATCTCAAAACCACCTGGGGGTAGGGGTAGTGCAAGATCCTTAAAGACCTTTGGGACAGCAACCTTCCAGATGGAAGTCAAAAATATCTAGGTCCCACATGATCTAACTCTAGAGTCTAAAAATAGGTTTGAGATATATATGGCCAGTTTTATGTTCTATCCAGTGTATGTATGTGAGCTTGTAGGTGGTTCAACAAACTTAACCCAGTCCACCGGGCTATCTTTCCGGGACCTTTATTTGCTCAGGTGGGCCATTCTTGCAGAATGGCAGGTGGTGCCCCCAGCAGCAATGGTAGTGATTACTGCTAAGAAACATGCTCTGGGATAGGGGAACGAATTGAAAAGGGCCTGGGGCAGTGAAGCTTGGCTGGGGAAAAGCAGGATGGCAGGTAGTTTAGCTGGAATCCAGGATGGGAGAAAGGCTGATGAGCTAGAGAGGCAGCAGGGTTATTCTGCAAAAGGCCTCAGTGCAGGCATGAGAATACAGGAAGTCATGGACTTGGGAATTTGTATCTAATAGAGAACGGAGCTTCTACTGCGCGTTGGTACTCACTATTTCATGTGCCCTTCTAGCCTGTGAAGTAGGACAGTCGTCCCTACTTCATAGGAAAATAGGCCTCACCCAGCAAACTAGTGGCAGCAACTTGTTCTCTATGGACTCCCTGCTTCCTCCATTGACACTGCTTCCTTGCATGGCAGCTGGCAAGAGCCCATCCCTAATCTTCACCAACCGACATGAGGTACGAAAAATAGACTTGGTGAAGCGGGACTACTCGCGGCTCATCCCCATGCTCAAAAATGTTGTGTCACTGGATGTGGAAGTAGCTACCAATCGAATATACTGGTGTGACCTTTCCTACCGCAAGATCTATAGGTAAGTGGCATGTACCCTGCAGCCAACCACGAGAGGCTTGAGGGCAGGGCTGTTTACAAAGCAGAGGAAGCATGGCCTCTGCCTCTCAGGACAAAGTTGGGCTTGAGAAGAGATACAGGATCACAGTGGCAACAGAAGTACCAGGATTTCCTCAACCTGGACCAGCTGAGAGCTGTAGTGGGAAAACCACCTGGAGCCCACATCCTAGACTGTGTCTGACCCCTGCTGGTCTAACAGTGAAGTACAGGGGAAAGGGAAAGGGCTATCTCCACGGAGAACTACAAATCAGGCCACATACCTGTTTTCTGAACCCCGAGGACTCAAGATGACTAAGTCTGATCTCTGCCTGGAGGATCCCACATATAGCTAGTGGGACGCCTTTTTTCAGACATGAGATGAGGGTAGAAAGGAGGTTTCTGACCCAATTTGGCAGTTAGGAACCCTTCCTGGATGGTAGTGCCTCAGTCGTCACTGGGATATTCCAATCATTGACTGTGACGTTAGCACTTGGGAAACTCCTCGAACACCTGGAAAAGCTTTCTCTTAGGCCTGTCTCAGGTGCCATATGTGGCCTCCTTGCATGCTGGGCCTCCTTGGACAATTAATGCCCTTTTTTGCCTTTGAGATCCACTTGGCAGGACTGCTGATAACCAGGCATTGCATAGACCCTGAGTCACTGTTGAAAGACTGGATGGATGGGTGGGTATATGAGAGACAAGCAGACTGCCAAGTGTGATTTGCTGACAGGTAGATTCCTGCCTCCCACAACGCACACATGCATACTGAGTTCATGCCTTACATACACAGAAGCAGCAAGAACCTGTCTAACAAATAGGACTGGGAAGCAGGATTTGATGAGAGACTAGGTATGGGTCTGAATGAGGCATTGCCTAGACTAACTCCCAGCCTAATTGGGGAGTCTCAGGACTCAGACTTGGGGCTTTTATCGGCGACACATGGGAGATCAGGGGTTGGGGGTTGAGCAGTCTGTGGTTGAGGGACAAGAATGGGGATGAGCAGTTTCTACACATTCAGTAAAGGTGCTCATGGGCTCTCTAAGAGTGCTTTTCAGTCAGGACCTTAAGAGAATGCCAGGACTGCAGAGTTGGAATTCTGGAAGGCAGTGGACAGTATGGAAGAACATGGTGAGAGGTGAGGGAGGCGACAGCATTCGGGAAGCAAAGTCCTACTACTGGACTTTGTGTCCCGTGTGTTTGTGTAGTCAGCTGTCTCTGCACCGCACAGCCTCCTGCAGACCCTCTTTTCCTCACCTCTGCATGTCATAACCTCCCCCTCATCCCTTTCCCTTCCTTCATTGCCTTCCTTTCAAACCCACCCGTTTCACAGGTGTCACAGCTCTAACATTCCCAGCCATGTCCTTGGACTCATTCAGTTACCTGTCTCACTCTCGCCCCAAGATAAAATCCAGTTCTTTAGCAGTGCACTCAGAGCTGTCAGGGTATGGCTCTTGCTGCACTCATTTCCAGTTTTGCATCCCACAAGCAGCCCTAGCACAGCGAGCACGCATCATCCCAGAACACGATCACTTCTACACTTGTATGTACTGGTCTCTGTATGCATGGCTTCATCTCTTGTGCCCCTGGTGATCTAGTCCTTCAGGACCCAACCACAAGGCTTCTCCCACTCTGCAGGACGATGCAGTCTCCATTTCCCTGCTGCTGTAGCTTCCACACTGCATTGTATCTGCCTGCAAGCCTCTTCCCCCACTAATTGAGCTCCACCAGGCCAGAAACTAGCAGATTCAGCCTGTGTCCCTCCCCTGGTGGCTCAAGGAATGTGTTGAGTGGAGATTAGTCAAGTTCCTCTAAAACCCACTGCCATGGCACAGACAGAAGACAAACAGGGGAGGGTTGCAGAGGCAGCTCCATGGGCCCATAGGTGGAGCATCTGCCCATGGCCAGCCCTGCTTTCTCCTAAGCGCCCACATGGACAAGGCCAGTGTCCCGGAAGAGCAGGTGGTCCTCATTGATGAGCAGCTGCACTCTCCAGAGGGCCTGGCGGTGGACTGGGTCCATAAGCACATCTACTGGACAGACTCAGGCAATAAGACCATCTCAGTAGCCACCGTTGATGGCCGCCGCCGATGTACTCTCTTCAGCCGTGAACTCAGTGAACCCCGAGCCATTGCTGTTGACCCCCTGCGAGGGTAAGTATCCCCATTCAAACTTGGATTTTCACCTGCATAGGTGTTCCCATGTGTCTGTTATAAGAGCTGTCAAGGGTTCAAGAAGCCTGTAGGCCAGTCAGACACAGGGAAGGAAGTCCAAATGGTCCTCATCCTATTTGTCTCCAGCCAAGGTATTGGTCATTAATCACCCGAGATCTCCCCTGGACTCTTGACTCATTCACTGTATCACTGAAATGGCACATCTTGGAGCACTACGGGACCAGAGATTCCTGGAAGTAGCTTCCAGGGTAAGGGCCCTTCAGGCTTCTGTAAGTGGGTATCTGGAAGCTGCTCAACCTTTTTCAGGGACAGAGCACTCATGGAGACTATTTCATTGTGAAATACCTTCCTACCCATTACACAGTGGAGTTTTTCCTCATAATCTCAAGGCTGTTTCCCTAAAGCTTTCCCCAGTGGGAGTTACATCGACCATGCATTCAGTACAACCAGTAAGATTTGAAGTCTAAGGTCGTTGGGGCTGATCTGCTCCTAGATCCTCACCTCTCCCCACCCTTGTTGCTCAATATGTGGGCCCCTTACTGCCTAGGCTGCTTTATTCTGGCAACACCTGGATCGGGGCTTAGGAATCCTGAACAATACCTTCTTCCTCCCTCAGTAGAAGTGTTCTTTCCTCCTTGTTCTTAGTTGTTAAGAAGGGATAAGGAACCCTTTTAAACCTCATGAAAGTGTGAATCAGGAACAGTGGGCTGCTATGATCTCTATTAGAAATGAGGGTCTAGGAGCAGGGGCCTGAGTTAGGATGGTCATCGTCTTTCTTCTCTGTAAGTCAGGAGAGGTTTGCAAGGACCCTTCCCACACAGATGTCCTAGGGCTGGGTTCACAGGCTATTCAGCTGAGACTGGGTAGATTGGGGGTAAGCTGAGCAAGTTAAAAGTGCCTGCTAATTATAAGATTTGATAGTTCCAAAAGCTTTCAGAAATTTCCCCATTAAATATAATCCCCAACTATTCAGTGGATCACCAAGTCTTTGAGACTCAAACCATCCCAATTGTCCCAAACAAGAAGCTAAATTTGGGCTCTTCTCTCTTTCAGGTTCATGTACTGGTCTGACTGGGGATTCCAGGCAAAGATTGAGAAATCTGGGCTCAATGGTGCAGACCGGCAAACACTGGTTTCAGACAATATTGAATGGCCCAATGGAATCACCCTGGGTGAGCCCTGCCTATCTACCTGAGTTGGGAGCCTGCACTAGAATTGATCTTGACAATTGTTAGGAGTTCCATGGGTCTGATTTCAATGTCCCCGCATGGTGGCCCAGTATCTTTGTTCCCTCAGCCTAAGTTCAGTGTGAGGCCTAGGAATGAGGGGAGAGAAGTGTATAGCAGCAGGGCAGAGATGCAACCTCAGTACTGATGTCTGACCTGATCCCTCCTCCCCAAGACTTGCTGAGCCAGCGTTTGTACTGGGTGGACTCCAAACTGCACCAGCTATCCAGCATTGACTTCAACGGAGGCAACAGGAAGATGCTGATTTTTTCCACTGATGTCCTGAGTCACCCTTTTGGGATAGCTGTATTTGAGGTGAGTCCTAAGGGGATAGGCATGACCCTGCTGGAAATCTGAAACCAAGAAAAAAGCTTGTTCAAATAGAATGCTGCTCTGAGACTTGTCCAAAGGGAAACAAAAGATCAGGGAAGCCAACTGCCATGTTTGTATATACCCTGAGAGCTGCCTACACAGAGGTACTGCAGCCTTTCCTGTGCTTGCTCTCCCCAAGAGCCTAATTCAGAGAATGTCACAGGTAAATTATTCAGCACAAATGCTTCCTCTCCAAATCCTTAGCACCTAACACTATATCTCATATACGAAAGGCACCTAGCAAGAGGAGGAAGGGGGAAAGGAATATGTGTTTCCTTAGAATCATTAGTATAGTATGTATAGCATAGATGCTATGCAGGTCAGCTCATTTCTGTTGACCTTTGTGGAATCCCAGGATCATAGAAGTAAATCAGACACTATCCAAGCCCTCAAGAAGGTAGAGTCAGGAAACCTATCTGCCCTGACCCTGACATCCTTTCTTCCTGAGAAAAAAGGAAGCCAGAACCTACCAGAGTTTCTTACACTCTTCCAGCTCTTCCCAGAACTAACCCTGCCATCATGGGAGGGGGAGTGAGTGAGGAGATGATGGTCTGTGGTGGGCAATAGCAGTGTTTTCTTAGAACAGCTTCATTCAGTACTCCTTGAACTTTGAGCAAAGTATCTCCTCCAAATCCAGCCTCTGCTTCAACTCAAGTGTAGGGCTGGCCTTCTTGTCAAAGCACAGAATCACCAAATTATCATCTACGGTAAAAGGAAACTAGGAGAGTTCGCATCACCGTCAGAGGCAAAACGTCCTCTGAAAACCTGTGGGCAGGGTACGTAGCTCTGAGGAGCTGTCGGGTCAGTTCTTCCCATCACTGGTTTGGGGCTAGGCCCTAAGACTGGGATCATGAGTTGAGATTTCGGGCTCCCTATCCTTTACATCTGTGTTCCACAGGACAAGGTATTCTGGACCGATCTGGAGAATGAGGCCATTTTCAGTGCAAATCGGCTCAATGGCCTGGAAATCTCCATCCTGGCTGAGAACCTCAATAACCCACATGACATAGTAATCTTCCATGAGCTGAAGCAGCCAACAGGTAAATAAGGCTTTCCCAGTCCCTGGCTGCCTGCCTGTGTCCTCTCCTGCCACTTGGCAGGCTGTTTCTTTCCATTCATGCCATGACCCAGCATCCCCAGGAATACAGTAATCCCTCTTGTAGAGCATGTTGCCATAGTGTCTCGTTTTGCTTCAGTTTCTGTGTGAAGCAAGGCTAGGAAGAAATGAACACATAAGTTTCCTAGTTCTGCAAATACTTTAACAGGTACTTACTATTTCCCATTCAATTCTCAAGGAGACAAAACACTCTTAGCAGATGAAAGACCAGAAATGCACACTCAGGTCCACCTGCTTGCACAGTTCTTTCGGTTGTGGCACATCTTGCTCACTTCTTGCACCCACTTTGTAGCAATATAAAGAAATGTGTCCTAAGGCAAGCCAGGGGGCTCATTGGGAACAGATCTGGTTATCTTTCCACTGGGTTGTCTCCGCCTCTGTCACTACTGACTGTAACAGGTATTGGCTGCCAGGGTGAAGGGGACAGCAAAGAGGGCCAAGGAGATAAGTTTGGTGCCTGATTCTAGTTCTAGGAATTTAAAGAAGAGATGACATGAAACATAGAGGAGGAAAAATCAAGATAAAAACAGTAGGGGGGGTACTTTAATCAGTATACCTCAATTTAAAGTCTGTCTCAAAAACTCCTAGAGTTGTGAGTTGTGCATTATTCTGTGAGCATCAGCTCATCTGTCAGTCAGGAACATAGCACTTACCTCTCAGAACTGTAAGAGCTGAATGAGAGTGTAAAGTACTAAGTACTGTGCTGGTAGGTGCCCACACACAAGTAGACAAAGATTTTGAGCAAGTCCAGTTGGTGGAATATCATTATTGGTGGACAAGAGGACCTGGCATGGCCTGTCAGCATTCCAACTTAGTGTCTGTCTCCCCCTCCCCTGCCATTAGCTGCAGATGCCTGTGAACTGAGTGCCCAGCCCAACGGTGGCTGCGAATACCTGTGCCTTCCTGCTCCTCAGACCTCCAACCACTCTCCCAAGTACACGTGTGCCTGTCCTGACACAATGTGGCTGGGTCCAGACATGAAGAGATGCTACCGAGGTTTGTGACAGACGCTGCCTTGGCTTCTAGGATACAATACGCTCCTGGTTTTCCTCTGTCTTCCCTGGTTGCTTGTCACATTTGCATATTCCTCTTTTTTAACCTTCCTTGAGTTCCTGGGAGCCTTCTAAGGCTCTCCCATCTCCCAGAAAAGTGAACATATGCATAAAGTAGTTTAAATCCAACTTTCAGGAAGTCCCTGAAATCCCTTGAAAACTTCAAGTTAATGGGGCTAGAGATGGCTTAGTGGTTGAGAGCATTTGTTGCTCTTGCAGAGGACCCTGGTTTAGTTCCTAACACCCATATGGTGGTGGCCATCCTTTACTCCATTTCCAAGTGATCCAATCTTGATGTCTTCTTCTGACCTCTGAGGGTTCTCAGGCAAGCACATGGTGCACAGGCAAAACATCCATAGATAAAAAACAAAACAAATAAATCTTCTTTAAAAACTTAAAGAAAACCTCTAGTTAAGAACCCTTGGTCTCCACATCTCCACTGACTGTCTCTACACAGGTGGCTGTGTTTGCCTGTTTCTTAGCGAAACCTAGCACGTGTCACAGACGCCCTTGCGGCACACTTGTAACAAATGATGGGATAGTACTTCATCCTCATAAACAGGGTTGATTTCCCATCTGCATGTACAGTCAACACCTTTGGCTTGAACATTAAGTCTATTGCTTCACTTATAATGGCCAGGTTCAATTGTTTAATGCAAAGAATTTAAACCTAATGATGTAACTATATATTAGGATAAAATGCTTATAGATTTGTATGATTTCTGCTCACTCTAGTCTTTTACAGAGGCCTCTTCCACACTTATTTCTACAGCACTGTTTCACTGACTCATCAAATCAAAGTGAAGTGCTAGGATTTCAGGATTCAGCTGAAGAGAAGATCATGGCCCATTCAGGGGGATGAGGGAAAGTTTCACAAAAGTGGTATCTGAGCTAAACCCAGAGGATGAGTCCCTCCGTGTAACTTATAGCAGCAAAATTTAGGCACTAAACAACAAACTGCTCTGTCTAAGTGACTTGCCTGGTGTCTCCCCTCCAGCACCTCAGTCTACCTCAACTACAACGCTAGCCTCTGCTATGACAAGGACAGTACTCGCCACCACAAGAGCCACTGGAACAACTATCCATGACCCTACCTACCAGAACCACAGTACAGAGACACCAAACTGGACAGCTACTGTTCCAAACTCAGTTAGTGTCCCCAGGGCTCCCAGCATCAGCCCATCTACCCTAAGCCCTGCAACCAGCAACCACTCCCAGCACTGTAAGGAAATTGCCTCTGCAGTTTTTCATGACTTGGGGGAGTCCTATGGAAGCCAAGATGAAGGTTGGGGGTGGCTGGGAAGGGAGATCTTACCAGAACTAAGTAATGTCCACCTCTTAGGAGGAAATAAGGGAGGAAAGGGGCCATTCTGGATTGAGGAAACTTGGGTGTCCAAAACTTCCAAAGGGCTTGGAAGCAAATATTCATTACATCCCTGAGCCTCAGTTTCTTCTCCTAAAAGGAGCAAATAAGCTATCCACTACTTGCTTCTTAAGATGGTCAGGAGAGGCAAAGGAGCCTGGTGTGGTGGTACACATCTTTAATTTCAGCACTTAGGAGACAGAGGCAGGTGCATCTCTGTGAGTTTAAGGCCAACCAGGTCTACATAGAGAGTTCCAGACGAGCCAAAGTAACATGGTAAGACCCTACCTCAAGAGGGGTGGGCAAAAGAGGCACTGTAAATGGAAATGCCTGATGCCTAGGTGTATGTCAGTGTTCCATGAGTTCCTGAGGTGGGTGTCATCAAGTTTAGAAAGCTCCAAACTGAGCTCCCAGCAGCCTTGGTGAGCTGCCTACACAGTAACATCTATAACGTGATCTGCTTATGCCTGTTGCTAAACCCTGGGATAAAATAATCAAGCTCACCACTTCTTAAATCATTGGAAGCAGTAATTGTCTCTGTTGGAACTGCTCTATCTCATTAACCAGAAAATACCTCTGTAATTACTATGGGGAGTTCATTTTAAATGCTAAACCATCCCTCACATTTTTTTCCATACATGGCTGGCCCAGAAACCAAGCAACCTGGTGACACCCTTCAGATCAGGGCTGTTTGGCCAGCAGAAGCTAGATTCTAAAATAGAGTACTCCCCCTGGTGTTTGCAAAGGAGGTAGAATTCCATTTCCTCTCATCTGGGGCAGAGCTCTGAGCAATCCTCACAGGCCTCAGGAAGTTCTAGCACATCACAGCAAGAGGACATCAGTGCTTCCAAATAGCTTGTTGTTGGTTTGGTTGGGTTTTTTTTTAATCTCTTTTTCTCCTTTTTTTTGGTGTGTGTGCGTGCGTGTGCGTGTGTGTGTGTGTGTGTGTGTGTGTGTGTGTGTGTGTGTGTGTGTGTGTGTGTGTATGCATGTAGAGGCCAGAGATCAACTTTGAGAACCTTCTCAATAGTTCTCTATCTTAATTCTTGAGGCAGAGTCTCTCACAGAACCTGGAGCTCATTGATTGAGCTAAACTGGCTGGCTAGCAAGCTTCAGGTTTCCTCCTGTCTCTGCCTTCTCAGTGCTGGTACTGTGGACACGTGATGCTGTGCCTGGCTTTACACATACTGGGGAGCAGAATTCAGACCCTCATTGTTACATGGCAAGAGCCTAACAAGTGAGCCATCTCTGCAGCCCCCTCCAGTTAGCTTTCTTAAACAGCACAGCTCTCTGATTAGTCAGATTTGCCTGAGGTAACTTGGAGAAATAGATTGAGGGGATGGGTTTGGGGACATTGCCAGGGAACACTCATCACCTTATGTGAAGCAAATATGGCTAGACGTTCCTCTTCACACCCCATAGGGCTCTCATGGGATCCCAAGGGATAATGCTCTACAGATGTCACAAGGAAGATGGTTGTGAGTTAGCAAAGGAAATTTATTTAAAATGCAGCATATTTTCCAAGCACTCTTCACCTTAAGAATATGCTTTTTTGTGCCTTTAACAAGAACCCTTTATTTAGAGATAGTGCCTCACACTGGGCAGTGGTGGCTCACACCTTTAATCCCAGCACTTGGGAGGCAGACCTCTGTGAGTTCGAGGCCAGCCTGGTCTACAAGAGCTAGTTCCAGGACAGCCTCCAAAGCCACAGAGAAACCCTGTCTCGAAAAACCAAAAAAAAAAAAAAAAAAAAAAAAAAAAGGCGGGGGGAGGAAGAAAGAAAAGAGATAGGGTCTCACTATGTAGCCCAGGCTAGTCTGAACTCTTTCCTTACCATCTTGAGTGGTGGGTTATATGCATGCACTACCATATGTTTTTAAATGTAGCCTTTATAACCACTCCTACCCACCTCACTACCCTCTTGAATTTGGCAAGGCCAACTAGACATTGTGCTAACTATCTTACAATAATTGTCTCATTTAATCCTTGAATGTGTTCCAAGGAGGTAGAAAATATTTTGAGATAAATATAATGTACATTACATGTCTAATATTATATTAACTTTCACGGTGTCACACAGGTAATGAGTAATAGACATAGAATTTGAACCCAGGTAGCCTGATCCAGAAGCCTTATGCTTCTGATTACACTCTACTACATTCTAGTGTATCTCATTTTAATGTTAGGAAACATGCTAGTAATGCATGTGACAGGCAGCCCACCAAAAAACAGTGAAGACAATGTGTTGGATTTTGTATGGAAAAGACATCTGACCCTCTTAGCAACAAGGAGACCTAAACACTGACCTGCCATGCACAGCCCTCAGCTTCCTATCATCCTGATGCTATGGGAAGAGTATGGGGCTTGGGTCATGAGTCCTGAGTTCAAGTCCTAACCTTGCATTTATCAAAATTTAGTTTGCTATATGTGAAATAGAAATAACTTCTTTCCTATTTGCCTCAGGAATTTTGATGAAATTTAGTAAGACTGAGTTATTATATAATAGCTGGGAGCATTATTTTAGAGTGAGGACAAGAAGAGGTTGGATGGTTCTTACAGCTTGAGGCTAGTGAGGGCTTAGATTCACAGTGGTAGAGCACCATTCTTTAAATGTTTTACAGATGGGAATGAAGGCAGTCAGATGGGCTCAACAGTCACTGCTGCTGTCATTGGCATCATCGTGCCCATAGGTAAGTGTGGCCCCAGTCAGGGGAGGGTAAAAGGACTCTTTCAAGCTTTGGGAAAGACACTAGGGGGATAAAGAACTTTGCATGCTGCCTGCTTCAATTTGGGTTCTTGCACGGCACATGGTGCTCTTCAGCTTCTGGCCCTGTGAACATCCAGCTGCATCTCCCTGCTCCGCCCCACACTTCACACCCAGCCTCACACCATGTAAAAACCAAATGAATGCTCCTTGGGGATCCAGCAAGTGCCTCTTGTTCACAACTCTCCCAAGCTCCTAGCAATGGCTGGCACATGATAGGGAATTATATGTTTGTTAACTGATGAGCAAACTGCTTGCCATTTCTTGAAATAATAATCCTGTCTTGTTTTCTTTCTCTTTGGTTTTCAATAAACATTTATCAAGCAGCTATTATATGCCAAATTCTAATAAAGAAAGGGAAAGTAATAAAAGAACATGTAAGACATGGTCCTGTCCTGTAAGTCCATTGTCTAGCAGTGTAACTTAGTGGATAAAAACACTTGTCACCAAGGCTGACTACCTGAGTCCTATCCCTGGAAGTCACATGGTGGAAGGAGAGTTGGTTCCTGCAGCTGGTCCTCTGCTCTCCACACACCCTACCTTGTAGTATGCATTGCCTACCTGCCCCCACCATAAATAAATAAGTGTAATTTTAAAAAGCAGCAGTCTTATCCAAGGGACACATGTAACACAGGTAAGTGCATTAGGACATGGTAAATTGTAAGAGTAAGCTATGTTACTGAGTTGAGTAGGAATGCCAAGGAATCACTTGGTCTCAAAGGGAAGAGGACAGGCAAGGTTTCCCACTTGAAATAATCCTTGAGCTGGGTTGGCCAAATGAAGACTCATGAGCAGCCCAAGCAGTGCAAAGCACGAGCAAAGCCAGGAATGGGCGAGGCAGGGAGCAAGTCTGGGAGGTTAAATTAGGAGTTCAGTATACACAGCAATCCTGGTTAAGACTCACAACCTAGGGTTGACTCCTGCTTTCACTTTGATATTCATATGTGTCTTATATATCCATTCTCTAATACCTGCCACATATCTTAGCAGCACTTTTGAGTTGGATTGCCCATTCTTAGGTTTATCTCCTGTCTTAGGGCTACTATTGCTGTGATAAACACCATGACCAAAGCAACTTGGGGAAGGAAGGGTTTATTTGGCTTACACTTCCACATCACTGTTCATTATTGAAGGAAGTCAGGACAGGAACTCAAACAGGGCAGGAGCTGATGCAGAGGCCATGGCTGCTGCTTGCTGACTTGCTCTTCATGGCTTGCTCAACCTGCTTTCTTGCAGAATCCAGGACCACCAGCCCTGGACCCTCCTCCATCAATCATTAGTTAAGAAAAATGCTTTTCAGACTTACCTACAGTCCAATCTTATGGAGGCATTTTTTGGGGGAGGGTAGGGGTATTTCTCTGTGTATCCCTGTCTATTTTGGAACTCACTCTGAAGACAAGACTGACTTCAAACTCACAGAGATAAACCTGCCTTTCCCTCCCAGCTGCTAGGATTAAAGGTGTGTGCCACCACTGCCTGACTGGAGGCATTTTCTTAATTGAGGCTCCCTCCTTTCAGATGACTCTAGCTTATATCAAGTTGATATAAAATTAGCCAGGACATCTCCCTTGCAGACTCTGTTCTTTTATAAATCACATACAGTAGATGCTAGTGCATAGTATGTATAATGTGCTGTAACAGGCATGACAGATACATAAGTGTGGTATAACAGCATCCTGATATTCCTGTGGAGGAAATGGAAAGGTAGTCCCAGAGTGAAAGTGATGGTTCTAGAGAAGATAGCATTCAAATTGGTCTTGAAGGGGTCAACACAAAAGATGGTGGAGACACTACTGTTCTAGTTTGTTTTGAGTGACCCTGTTCCTGCCATCTATGCGTGCTTTCTGGTTGTTACAACTCCTCTGAAATAATATTTAACTGTCTAGTCATCTGAAGGGGAAAGGATAAGCTCCCTAGCCATTTATTTGCATTTTATTCTGTAGGATTTGCCTACTCAGTCTCATTTGTTCATTTGGTAAGATCTTATTTGTAGAAATACATAATAAATATTAAAACAATAATAACATATGAACAAATATTTTCTCCCAGTCTGACACTTGATTTTAAATTTGTTCCTGGTATCTTTTATCATTCATAAATTTACATTTTTAAGTATCATCTATTAATCTTTTGTTTTATGAGTTCTGGATTTTCTGTCTTGCTTAGAAAGGCCCATTCATTCTGAATTATTAAAATGTCTCCTAATATTTTCTTCTAATTTATATTCTTTATTATTTTAGAGTATGGCATGAGATAGATTTAACTGCTTTCTTTTCTAATTGATATACCATTACTAATCTATGGCTGTTTTTTAATAGCTGTATATAGATTCTCCAAACCCATTATATTTAGGGATCCATCATTTCCTTCTGACTTGATCATCTTTATTGTAATCTATATGCCTATACATGCTAGCCTGTGTAGTCCCCTTCACCTATTATCTGACTAGCAATACCTTATGAAATGTGATTCTTGTAAACATTTTCTTAAATGTTTTTTATCTGACTTCTCTTCTAGATGAACTTTAGAATAATTGTGCTATTTTGTAAAATTTATGATAGAATTTTCATTGAACATGCTTTGGATATATTCATTTATGTAAGGGGAACTCACATTTTTACAGGATCAAACTTTCCCATCCAGGACCTGGCATCTCTCAGCGTTCACTTATGTCCTTTAGCAGGACTTGATAGATGGCATTTGCCTACTTCTTGTTATGTTATTCCAGGTATTTTGTAACTTCTACAGGGCTATTATATATGTGCTTATTATTCCATGACATTTTCTAATTGGTTATTTATTTGGGGGATTATGTTTGTTGGGGTAGGTGTTTTTTGGGACAGGGTTGCAGAGATGCTGTAAGCCAGATTTGCCTGAGCTCACTATGTAGTCCAGACTGTCCTCTGTAGGCTGGCGGGTCTATGTCAGTTCAGGCCAGGCTGTTCTACAGAGTAAGTTCCAGGACAGCCAGGGCAGTTACACAAGAGAAAAACCTGTCTCAAAAACCAAACCAAATTTTAAAAAAAACAAAAAACAAAACGAACAAACAAAAACTCCAGGCCTAAGGGAGCTGCAGTCTTTCCAGAGTAGTTGGGAAAGACTTCACATTTGAGCTGGATCAAACGATGAACGAGTAAAGGAAAGCTGTGATTAAAGGACTTTCAAGCAGGAGAAAATGAGCATACAGAAACAGGACTGGGAAGCAAAGACCAGTAGCTAAGGTGAAGAGGTGACAAGATCTGTGTTGATGCTGGGCCAGAGCTCCTGACTGTTCAGTGTGCTGTGCCCTTCCTTCCAGTGGTGATAGCCCTGCTGTGCATGAGTGGGTACCTGATCTGGAGAAACTGGAAGCGGAAGAACACCAAGAGCATGAATTTCGACAACCCGGTGTACAGGAAAACGACCGAAGAAGAAGATGAAGACGAGCTTCATATAGGGAGGACTGCTCAAATTGGCCATGTCTATCCAGCAGTAAGTGTTCCTCCATATGAGCACTCCCTCCCTTCTGTCCTCTCACCCTATCCCTCCCTCCTTCCCTCCCTCCCTCCCTCTCTTCCTTCCTTCCTCCCTCCCTCCTTCCTTCCTTATCAAGAACCTGCCACATATCAGCCATTGTTCTGGCTCTGGGAGAACACAGACATAATGAGGCAGGTGGGGGTGTAGCAGAATATTAGGACCACCTTTTACCTAGAGGCTTTTCCTGGCAGTTAAGAAGCTAAATGCCTTTCTGCAGAAGGGTAACTGGCTATTTAATCCATGCATATATGAATTCCAACAAACTGAGTGCCAGTTAAATACCAAATACCACACTAACATCAAATGTTCAGAATTAATAAAGGAACGCATTGCTTCCTAAGTAGCTGTGAGGGAGTGAGAGATGCTAAGTGTCATGGTGGAGGTTGAAGAATCTACCCTTCTAAGAAGCCTTCCTAGGCTTGCTTTCTTCTCCCACTCTCTCCTGACTGGGCCTCTACATCCACAATCCACCTTTTGCTTAAGTGGTTAACCTCCTAGACTCTGAGGGCAGGATCTGATGTGGTCAGTCTGTTTTCCTGGGCTTAGCTTAGGACAGCTGGCTTCTAACAAGCACTGAATGAATGAATGAACGAATGGTATAGAAGCATAGAAAGGGAGCTGCTAATTCTGTCTGAGGAACTGGGGTACACAATGACTCATAGTAACAGATGTACTGTCCTTAAAAATAGCAACTTTTAGGTAAGGAAGAATGGAAATGGCATTCCAGACAGAAAGGCTTAGCAGCACAAAAGAGCATGGCCTAATGGGGAACAAGAACCATGACGTGGTTAGACCAGGTGTCATTGTTGTACAGCAGAGTCAGGGGGCTGAGTATGACCTCAAAGGTCATCCAGTCCATCCCCCCTGTCAGGCAATCAGCAGCTTTGATCGCCCACTGTGGGCAGAGCCCTGTCTTGGGGAGACCAGAGACCTGGAAGACCCAGCCCCTGCCCTCAAGGAGCTTTTTGTCTTGCCGGGGGAACCAAGGTCACAGCTGCACCAACTCCCGAAGAACCCTCTTTCCGAGCTGCCTGTCGTCAAGTGCAAGGTAGGGCAGTGCCACTCTGAGCCTGAGGGGCTGGTGAGCGAGGGCCTTCAACCTAGGCAGACACAGCAAATCCTAGGAAGCCTTCTGCTTTTGGAAGGCTACAACTGTAAGCTAACTACTGGGGCAGAGGAAGCCTGGGCTTGTCACAGACAGAGGAAATGGCATGTGGGATAATGTTACTGAATGTGTGGAAGCTGTTTATAAAGGAGAGATGTATAAAACAAAGTTGAACAGTGTTGTGAGGGTTAGCAGGTGGCCTTAAGCCTCCTTAATTGTGGCCAGTGCAAGCAAACAGATTTTGACGAGATCAGAGAAGGCACAGTACAAGAAACCTTGAGCTTGAAGGAGATGGCTCTCAGTTCCACTGTTCCATAGCTCTGTGGTCTTGTCTATTTACATTTATTAATGAAATGAGAGTGATAATCCCAATCTCTCTGCTTCCTGGTTATAATATTTAAAAGCATTTTGTAAATTACAAATCAGTCTACACTAAAGTAACATCATCTCCAGAGCAGGAAACAATGCAGTGAAGTTACCCCTGATTAATATAAGGCCTGTGTGATATGCTCCTTCTAGTCAGAGAAAGACAGAAATGGACTGAGCAAAGTGGTATTTAGCAAGCTTCTACTGTGTCACACACTGCTTTCAGCGTTTCACATATCTGTCTCTCATTTAGTCTTCACAGTTACCATTGGAGGTGATATCATCAGCTCCATTTGCAGTTGAGAAAACTGAGAAACAGAATTGTAATAACTTCCCTGAGAGCATAGCCAGAAAGTGGCAGAACCAAGATTAAACTCCAGGCAGTATGCACAGAGGCCCATGTTCCTTCCACTGTGTCATGGGGTGCATGTCCTTGAAGCTTTGAAGATCAGAATTCTCAGCCACCTGTCTTCTTCTGTCCTTTCCTCCTGTCACTCTGCCATCACTGCTGGGGCCTGTCTTTGGCCCAGAGATAGGCTTGGCAAGAATAAGAGGGTGGTTTGATAATACCACTGTTAGTTAAAGCATGACCAAGTATGCATGGAGAAATTAAAATAACCAAAAATTAACTTGAAAGACAATGGGTTTTTTTGTCATATGTAGCATGTTCAGAAATGGAAACATGCTTATTTTATGCTGGTTAGTTTTGACTAGACTACTCCAGATGTCATACTTGCTGGGTAGCATGTATATGTTCTTTCATTTGGTTTCTGCTGGGTAGCATGTATATATTCTTTCATTTGATTTCTCCTCAATCACATGAAGTAGATCCTAACCTCATTAACAGTTGAGGAAACCAAGGCTTAGAAAAGTGAGGTGAGGGCTATCCCCAAGTCATATAGCTTGGAGAAAGGTAAGAAAACTAGGGTCTATCTATCCAAGGAAGGTGCCCAGGAAATGGGGAAAGTGCAAGTCAAGCTTCTGTCAGGACAAGCTACAGAAAGTTAGAAAGCAGAAAGAGAGGAAAAGGATTCATTTACTCAAAAATAAGTTTTGGAGCCTTCCCGTCCAGAGCTCTGAGACTAATATAGAGGTGGGATCATGAGGAGACGTAAATCAGGAGCTTTTACATGAGATACAGAAGAGAATTTTAGCCCTTAAGGGAATGGAGTCATTGGTCAACCATTTGAGGCAGAAGAGAATTGAGCACACAACTGGAAACAAAGGCAAGGGAGAGAGAGACTGGATGTTATTACTGGTATTGCTTCCCAATGCTCTTTTATCACTTAAGAGAGGTACGGCACAGTACTCACCTAATTGTGATTGGTATTCTGGAGACAGGTGGCTAATTGCCCAAGATTTAACATTTGACATTTAACCTTCTTTAACTTCTCCCAACTTAAAATCCTATAAGGAACCTAAGTTTGGATCTTTGCTACCCTTCTTTCAGGAAGGAAAGAACAAAATGATGGGGAAAAGCTATACTTCTAGATCTGCACAGACATGAGCTCAAACTTTAGTCATTTTCTGTGTGATCCAGAGTGGTATAATTGAGCCTCAGTTTTCTCTTCTCTAAAATAAATATGATAAATCTATGTGATCTAATCTCTATATAGTAATACTATGTCTGGTACTTTTATTGATATTCAGTAGAGATTGCCTCTTATTGATCTAATAATGATTTCTTGATCTATTTCCCCAGCGAGTGGCATTAAGTCTTGAAGATGATGGACTGCCCTGAGGATGGGACCACCCACTTCGTGCCTCATGGAGTTCAGTCCTATGCACTACTCTCTCTGGATGATGTGTGACTGGATGAATGCCATTTCTATATATGGGTCTGTGTGAGTGTGTGTGAATGTGTGTGTGTGTGTAACTTTTTTTAAATTTATGTTGCGGAAAGGTAACCACAAAGTTATGATGAACTGCAAACATCCAAAGGATGTGAAAGTTTTTATATGTATAATGTTTTATACACTTTTTAACTGGTTGCACTACCCATGAGGAATTCATGGGACAGCTACTGCTGAGTGACTAACATGATGTATATAACCAAACGGGGGCCAATGGTACAAACTTTACTCATCATTTGAATACTATATTTACAGAGGATGTTTGAGGGCTTTTTTAGGTTTGAGGGGCTTGATTTTTTTTTGTAAATAAAATTATGCTTTGTGGCTATCCATCAACATAAGTATAAAAAGAAAGAACACTTCAACTCCCTTCCTCATTTAGATTATTTATTAACATATTTCAAAAGTAAGGTTAGCTCTATAAATAATTTAGAGAAGTGAGAGTATTTATTTTTGGTATGACTGGCCCACTGCACAGACTCTGTGTTTATGTGTGTATGTCTGTATGAGAGAAAAAAATCTGTAGAGAAGAGGCACGCTTACGACTACTCAAATACATAAAATCAAAATTATTTTAAAACAGTTCACAAGAAGGGTATCTGGTTTTCAGAGACACCTTCAGAAACTTCATTCAGAAAATAGATGGCACAGTTTGTGCAGACATGAGGCTACTCCTGAGGCCTTGGTGAGCTAGCAAGCAGCTTTTCAGCTTGTCCATGGCTGTCATGACACCACCTAGGCTTTCTGATCTGTGGCTTAGGTCAGTGTCCAGAAGCCCCCAGGAGCTCAAGGTAGCAGAGCTCAGCCAGTACTCTTAAAGCTCAGCTCAGTTGACTTCCCTCTGAAGCACCTGCAGGCTGAGCCTCTAGAGCTGCAGTTCTCAAACGACCCTTTCACGGGGTCACCTAAAGCCACTGAAAGACACAGATACTGACATCACGATTCATAGCAGCAGCAAAGTGACAGGAAGTAGCAACAAAAATAATTTTATGGTTGGGGTCACTACAATATGAGGAACTGTACTAAAGAGTCCCAGCATTAGGAAGGTTGAGAGCCACTGCTCTAGAGCTAAGTGAAGACATTTCTAGGATTCCCAAATTACTGTAAGAACTGGCTCAGGAACCTCGGAGTCACCGTGGATGAGGACAAAGATTTTGGAATAGGTTTGATTACATCTGTTTCTCCATCCCCTTACTGTCTACCATTTTCTTAAGTAGGGGAAACATTTTAAAATAATAAATTTCTTACCATCATATGTTCACATGGATAAAACTAAGTTGAAAACAATGACCACATCCAAAGTTCTATTTGGGGGAAAATACCATAGGAGATATTATAGTATATTGGGCATGTGTCCACACAAGGATTTGTTTTACTGCTTTATAAATAAAAGGAAAACTCTGGGTATTTATTATATAGATCTTCATTACAAACACACCTTTTTCTGAGCCTTGGGATGGTGGGGGGAGAACGCCATTTTCTGTCTGTGGGATCCACTATTGGAACATAATCCCATAGTCCTAGAAGGAATTCAGTCCCCCACGAGCTTTCTCTTCCAAAGTATGGTCTTTCCATGATTCTTCTGTTCTGCCAATTCATGCCAGCTAAATGGCCCAGACAAGTACAACATGGAAATATTTGGCTTAAGTGGGAGCAGAGGACCCCACCTGGAACTTGACACTTAAAATGTCTTCTGTTCCCACCCTCCATCCCCCCCCCCCCCCAGTTATTGAAGCTTGAATGTCTCACGAGCTTGAAACCCTCTGAATTTCCAGGCAGGCCATCTGGAGTTCTACCATCCTGTTCCTAGGAGCTTCTTCTATGTCACTCGTGTTTTCCTAACCTTTAGAAAAAAAATGGCTGTGTTCTAAGTGTGGCCATTGTGTCTGACAACTTCTTTCTGGTATACACTGATGATCTTGAGATATTCATTGAATGAATGCAGTTGACCTCTGATTAATTCCAAACAGTCTCAAGAACAGGTAGCAACTCCTATGGAGCTTACTCACTATATTCAAGAATGGAAAGGAATTTAACTGAAGAAAAATGGTGAAAGTGAAAGCATCAAAATTTATACAAAATAAGCAGCTTTCTGAAAATCTGCCTCCAAAGAAACTGAAATAACTACCAGTAGTTGATACATAGTTTCTGAACTTTTAGTTAGATTCTGAACTTCAAAATAAGGTTGAAACATACAGTCTAGGATTTCCAAAAGATGATTCAATTCACAACTTAGAAATACCATATTCTCTGACTATGCTGCAGCCACAGTCTGAAAGCAGAGGCTATAGAAGCACCCTACAACAAACAGACTGACAAATACATGGAGAGCAGTGGATTAGAAGCAGGCTGGGGAGGGATCCTCTTCCTCCTACCCTTGAAGACGTTTTGAGCCTCATTCTGGGTGTATTTCAAATCTGCTGCCTTTTGCTGCTGTGCATGTGTCCACAGTCAGTAACAGCCAGGACACTTAGTGAGAAATCAAAAGGGCAGAAAACAAACTACTTACTAAAAAGAAGTCAGTCCAGTCCTCTTGTTCTCCCTTCTCCAGAACACAACTCTGGGCTGCCTGAACAAGGTATTAAACCTGCTTCCTCTCCCATGACTGTCTACCCAATGGATCGATGAAGGCACTACCATAAATGGCCTTCCTGAAACAAACTAAAACTTTGTTTGCTCTTCAGAACTGTGCATGTGTATATATATATGCACACACCACACACACACACACACACACACACACACACACACACAGATGACTTCTGACTTCAAGGAGTAAAAATAATGATTTGGAATTTAAATGGTTGGCTTAATATTCTTGAGGCCTTCAGTTAATCTTTTTTTTTTTTTTTTTTGGTTTTTCGAGACAGGGTTTCTCTGTGGCTTTGGAGGCTGTCCTGGAACTAGCTCTTGTAGACCAGGCTGGCCTCGAACTCATAGAGATCCGCCTGCCTCTGCCTCCCAAGTGCTGGGATTAAAGGCGGCCTTCAGTTAATCTTATGTATTCAAAACATACTAAGTTAAATGTTTCTCATCCTTTCAAAGCTCACTACAGTAGAAGACACATGGATACAAAAAACAGTAAATTTCACTTAGAATGTGCCAGGACACAACAAAAAAGATGGGTCATTTTATCTGAAAAGATGAAAAATTAGGTCTTCATAGAAGAGACCCAAAGCCAAGTGTTAAAAATTAAAAAGTGGTGTTGAGGCTGCTTCTGGCAGAGGAGACGCCGAGCTAGGACTGAGGCATGAATCGGCAGCAGGGTTCTAAGGAACAACATGTAGTTCATTATATGCCCGCAGTGAAGAACTGAGAGTGGGCAGGAAGTGAAACTGAATGGAAAGACAGGTTCAGTGTAAGCGCTTCATAAAGTAATCTCTGATTTAATTAAGCAGACCTTCCTTTGGTCATTTACTGTGTGCAAGGCATCATGGAAAACTTACTGCCGACACTTTGAAGGCGTAGCATTTTCCACCTCAAGCTTTCCAGTGGCCACACGGAATGCTGATTGCTTTTTATTTATTGTTGGAGTCAGAGATTTTAATATGGTTAGTGAAAACTAATGGAGGGCAGTGGGGTTTTCAACAGAAGTATCCCATGTTTGTTGTCAAGCACCTTTTAGGCCTTTCTCAACTGTGAGAAAGAAAAGAGGGTGAAGACACAGAGTCTGGAAAGGGCATCCCAGTCCCAGTACAGTCGGGTGCCACTGGGTAAAGGAGAGAACAATTCTAACCCCACAGGAATACAAAGACCACTCCCACCCCCACACTCACCACTTTGCAAAACATCAGTAAGTTAGCAAATTCTAAACATCATTTCTTTCCCCATAAATGCATGAAGATAGAGTGTCAGAGTCTCCTTACACTATATTTTTAGGGTATTTGGGAGTTTTCAGGACATTAAGGATTTAGAAGGTGGAAGAAATTAAAACTCTAAATTTTCAGTTACTTAAAGGAAGCTTCATACAGACTGTACACTATGTGCACAGTCTTAAGAATCAGCAGGAACTGCATTTGCAAACATTTTTGTGCTGACAAAACTACTTTTTAAAAAAACTACCTGTATAAATATATATATATATATATACACACACATATATTTAAAGACAAGGTTTTGATACTTTTTTTTTTACAAAAACTACCAGAAGATTGTTCAAACCACAGACTTTTTAAATGGCATTTTGTTCTAAACAGGTTGTTAATGTGAGGGTACTGGTTTGCAAACTCACACTATCCAAATGGGTTTTTGTGTTTGCTAACTCACCCTCCAAATTACCATATTTGGTGTAATAGTAGGGCATGTAAAATGTTGGGTCGCACTAACCATTTCTGCTCTTGTCATATTCATTAGTTTCTGTGCTCAGTGCCTCGGCAATCTAGCTTCTCCCAGAGGCAGAGGGACTGAAGGAGGTGTGCTCCATTTCACTAGATGGTGAACTGAAAACCAAATGTGGACATTTGTAAAATCAGCACACTGTTTCTAGAGATTAAATTCATTTTTTAAAATCTGCTTTGTTTCATTGTGGTGGTTTAATGGGGGAAGGTGTGAACTATCACTAATTAGCTCCCTAATGCATACCAAATGTTTTGCACAGGTCATCTCAATCTTAGCAGTAATCCTGTAAAATAATATTTTCAGTATTACCCACTCCCATTTTTAAAGAAATGGCTAACGTAACTGCCCAGAGCACACAGCTCTTCTTAATAGTCCTAAAGAATAGCATGGGTAGCAGTCTGCCTAGAATTCCCTACTTGTTATTAAGTACTGAATTTAGGTAGTATCTCCTCCAGGAAGCAACCTCTTGTCTGTCTGGGTTAGATGTCTCCACATTTCCATTATGATTTTTGCCTACATGCAGCCCAATGTTTCTGAACTACCACTTACTCTCAAGCCATTGAGGTAATTTTTACCAAGGTCATCTAGGGTCTCTCTTATTTGAAATCTTGTAGACACCTCCAGTCCTTCCTTGACCTAGAAGCAGTATTTAACAGTAGGCCACTCTTCTTGGAATACCCTTATTTTTGTGTCTACACCACCATATTTCTGGTTTTCACCTTACAGTTTTGGGCACAGCTTGATTTCATTTCAAATCCACTTATCAATTTGCATTGCCACTACCTGCACGTGGGTCGTCATCGTATTACTACCATTATGGATTACTTTAACAACTACCTGTCTAAATGTGTTATACTTCTGGTCTTTTCGTTTCCCAGTCTGGTTTTCATGACAGCCAAAGCAGACTTTCTAAAATGCCATTGACACCAGTACTCCAGAGGCAAAGGTGGACAGATATCTGCTGAAGTCCAGTCTGGCCTACCTAGTGAGTTCTAGGCCAGCCAGGGTCACACAGTGATACTCTGTGTCAAAAAACAAAAATCAAATAACATACAAAACCTTGATGCCGAGGTAGTGGTGAGATGGCTCATTTGGTAAAGATGTGTGCCAGTCTCCTATAAACAGAACTTTTACTGCTTTTTACCCTTAAAATTCCCACAGCCAGCAAACTTTCACAGAGGTCAACTTTGACTCTTAAAAACGGCCTCTTAGGTAGTGGTCCCCATGTTTGACTCACCTAGTTTTTGGTTGTGAGCCTAGCCTTTAACGGCTGAGCCATCTCTGCAGCCCGACCCGTCTAGTTTTTGTTTTGTGAGAGGGTCTCACTTTGTAGTCCTGGCTGGTGTGTGGTCCTGTATACTGGGCTGGGTTTAAACTCACAGAAGTCTCCCCACTCTGCCTCTGAAGTGCTGGGAGTAACGGCATGTGCAGACCAGGCTGGCCTGGATCTCACCGAGATGTGCCACTATGCCAAATCCTGGCCTGTGCATTTGGGGGGCGCTGGGCATTTTTGGGGGGTGTCACTTTGGGATTCCATCAGTATGCAGCCAGGGCTGAGAATCACTGTAGGTGAGGTGACTAGGAGCGGGAATCCAACACCCACTTCAGCGGCCACCCACAGCATCTATCCTACACAGCAGTGAGCCTAGAAGACAGGAGAGATGAAAGGCAACTTGTGCATTAAGTGGTGACACTTTGGAGGACGAGGTAGGAGGGTCACAAGTTCCAGGTCAGTCTGGACCATGTAGCAGTACCTTGCCTATAAAAATAAATGGCAGAAAGGGATGTTGGCTGTGCAGGCAAGTTTCAGGCAACATTTCGGATTGGGGAAGGAGTCATTGAAAACAATTTTTTTATTTTGTTGCTTTTTTTTTTTCTCCCTTGGGGGTGGGGGGTCTCGAGACAGGGTTTCTCTGTGTTATTTTGGAGGCTGTCCTGGAACTCGCTCTGTAGACCAGGCTGGCCTGGATCTCACAGAGATCCGCCTGCCTCTGCCTCCCGAGTGCTGGGATTAAAGGTGTGCGCCACCAACTCCTGGCGGCAAACAGCTTAGTTTAAAAGACAGCTAAGAAAGCAGGGTGGTGGACAGTCAGAGCTGTTAAACAGTAAGTCTGTCTCGGAAAAAAAAAAAGTAAAGCGAACATTTTCGAGACAGGGTCTTACTAAAGCAGCCTCCAGCCTCAACTCGTGACTCCTCTGCGTTAAGCTTTGAGTCGTAGGCCACAGCAATTCGCTACTACACTCCCCTTCAAAGCCAACTCCTGATTCAGACACTGGGGATGGGGCAGGGGGCAGCGTGCTCAAAGATGGGTAGCCCATTTTGCACCATGGAGACCACCTGGGTTCCGAGTGTGAATAGCTTCTTCCGACTCACTCACTCGTGTCTTTAAACTGCAGCTGAGCCTCACTGGACTCCAGCGCGCAGCGTTGGCTCTAAACAAATAGGCAAAGGTCTCCAGACGCAGTTGGGGAACCCCAGAACCTTACGGAAGCCCAGGACTTGGCAAAACACTCGACTTCCGGAAAGGAGGAGCGGCGATCTGGTTCTCGACTCGGGCGAGGGGCGTGGTAGTCCCGTTCCCGCCTCCCAAGAGTGAAAAACTGTTAACGTCGCGGTTGTGGCGTCATTTCCGCGCGCCACGAACACGTCAGTAGAGGGCGCAGATCGTGGTAGTGTGATCTGTTCGTGAAGTTCGGTCTTGATTGTCCCTTGTGAGCCATGGAGAGTGACTTCTACCTACGTTACTACGTGGGTCACAAAGGCAAGTTCGGTCATGAGTTCCTGGAGTTCGAGTTCCGACCTGACGGTAAGAGCGGCCTCCCGCCTTCAAGGAGGGGGAACCGGGCCCGGGGGAGGGCGGAGAGTCCGGGCTGCGGAATGTGACAAAGTGAAGGAAGGGACTGAGACCGGAGCTGCTGGGTGGTGAAAGGCGCCGTCTTTTTTTTCGGCTTCAGTGGTTCTTTCTGTCCATACGCCGGAGCTTCTTCTCCTTAGTAACTTTTTAAAAAGCCAGATTGCTTACATTTCAACAAAGATTGAATGTCCATCTTACACCGGGCTGTGCTCCACTCTGGGGACAGAGCAGCGTAGGTAAATGTCCCCTCTCGTGAACATGCGTTTCAGCCCTGGGAGAAACCATAAGCAGTGGTCTCCTGTAGTGAGGAGTGATCAGAAAACAGGGTCGCTTTTTCGAGAGCACGCTGGACTGTGGGCATTTGAATTGAGCCGTGATTGAGAAGGCGGCGGTTTGTGAAGCTCGGGAAGAAAAGCCTTCTGTCGGAGTAGCAAGTGAGAAGGTCATAGGACAGCAAAGAACCGGGCGAGTTTCCGATGGCCGTTGTGATGCTGAGGACAGTAGAGAATTCTAGGGAAACCAGTAGGGGATGATGTTAGGTGTTTGTAGACCGTAAATAGGTGCAGCAGGAAACAGCTTGAAGCTTTTAAGACACAAGGTGTGATGTTCTTCGAAAGTATCCTAGCTCTTGGACAGAATAGACAGGGTGGTGGTTGTCAGGACAGGACATGGTGTGGTGGTCAGGACTAGGACGACTAGGACTGTGGACGTGGAGAAGACTTAGGATACTGTTGGAGACCATTTGGATGTGTCTGATGATATTTTGGGATGGTTTTGACGTAGTGAGGAGGCAAGGACAATTCTACTCCAATCTTTTCCTTTTCAGTTCGTTCTCTATAAGATGGACAAGAGCATGTAGCTGTGTAGTTAGATTACTGTTGTTCTCTGATTGTCAGTAGCTTCCCTCTACCTTCCTGACAAAATTCAAACCATGTCATTCAGCTGAGCTGAGTTCCTGTCTGCCTTTTCAGCCACAGCCCTACACTGCTCTCCACACTGCTTTGTTTCTGCCTGCAACATCCAGCGCTTTTAGTTTTCAGTGTCTTTGGTGTGAATTTGGTCCATAACACCATCTTGTCTGGGTCCCTTAGCCCACACCTACACTTTACATTCTTTCTATGCTCCACCCACCTAAGCCACTTTATGCGTGAAACCTGCTCAGACCTTCAGCCTAAATTAGATACTTCTTCTCCCCAAAGTTCCCTGTTTTTTTTCTACCACATGACACTGTATGCCCAAACTAGCCCTGTGGTTGTACTACGCACAGAAGGACTTATGAACCAAATGTGCTCAATTTAAAAGTATGCAGAAATAGATCATTGCCACAAGACCACATGGGTGTGTGTATGTGTGTATTCGAGTATGCAACTCCTACAGTTTTCAAAATACTTTCAGAACCCAGTTGAGCATGAGCATGCTCTCTGTGTGGGTAACTTAGCAATTATAATTCCTGCTTACAGCTGAGATCATTGGCCTGCCAAAAAGCTATTTGCTAGAGTTGTAATAGAGTCTGTCCAGGCTGGGCAGTCATGGCATACACCTTTAATCCCAGCACTCGGGAGGCAGAGGCAGGCGGATCTCTGTGAGTTTGAGGCCATCCTGGTCTACAAAGTGAGTTCCGTACAGCCAAGAGAGAGAATTGGATATAATTTAGGCAAAGTTGATATTAGTAGGCTACTGATATTTGTTCATGGTTTGTTGTACATTGCATTTATTGTTTTTCCCCCCACAGGAAAACTTCGATATGCCAACAACAGCAATTACAAAAATGACGTCATGATCAGAAAAGAGGTAGGATCCTTTCCTTCACTACCAGTGAGCCCTTTGTTTACCTTGTTTCTGCTCTCTCTGGTAATAGTAATGAGAAGTGAAGAGTGGGGAAACAAATACTTCTCTTTGTTTTTGTTTGTTTCTCTGTATAGCCCTGGCCGTCCTGGAGCTCCCAAACTGGGTTTGAAGGTGTGGTCCATCACACCCAGCTAACCACTATATCTAAGCACCTAGATTATTTCTCAGGTCTTTGATTTGCATGTTTGTTTGTTTGGTTTTGGTTTTTTGGGGGGAGGGAGGTCCAAGGCAGAGTTTCTCTGTGGCTTTGGAGGCTGTCCAGGAACTACCTCTTGTAGACCAGGCTGGTCTCGAACTCACAGAGATCCTCCTGCCTCTGCCTCCCAAGTGCTGGGATTAAAGGTGTGTGCCACCACTGCCCGGCTGCTGTTTCCTTTTAACCACTCAGTCACACTTGAAAATATAACAGGCAGGCTGGACAGTGGAGGCACACGTCTTTAATCCCAGCACTCAGGGCACAGGCAGGCAGATCTCTGAGTTCAAGACCAGACTGGTCTACAGAGTCAATTCCAGGACAAACTCTAAAACTAGAGACACCCTGTCTAAAAAAGGAAAAAAAATGTAACAGTCAAGTATATCATCATACCATTTGGCAGTTAATTTTATGTCAACTCAGCATCCTGTCTTTTTCTGATTTTTGTTTTGTTTTATTTTTTTTTATCATGAGCTAGTGTCTGGAGTATTTTAAGATATGTATCTCCTCAAAAACATGCTTTCCAATTAAGAATAAATAACTAGGATGGAGCTCAGTTGATAGAGTGCTTGCCTTCATGAGGCCCTGAATTTGGTCCTTAGTACCAAAGATCATCCTTGGCTACATAGAGAGTTCAAGGCTACATGAAACCACGTCTTTCAAAAGAAGTAGGAAATATTAGTTGTCTTTCATCTTCATTACAATATATCTGACAGGCTATTGGAGGATTATTGCCAGGAATGATGATACATGTCTACAATCTTAGGACTTCAGAGGTGAAGGCAGGAGGATTAGAAATTCAAGTTCATAGGCCGGGTGTTAGTGGCGCATACCTTTAATCTCAGTGCTGGGGAGGCAGATGCAGGCGGATCTCTGTGAGTTTAGACTAGCCTGGTCTACAGAGCGAGTTCCAGGACAACCTCCAAAACAATACAGAGAAACCCTGCCTCCAAAAACCAACAAAT
Source organism: Mesocricetus auratus (assembly GCF_017639785.1). Lineage (NCBI taxonomy): Eukaryota > Metazoa > Chordata > Mammalia > Rodentia > Cricetidae > Mesocricetus > Mesocricetus auratus. The sequence goes on along the minus strand of NW_024429197.1, from coordinate 31,291,855 downwards.
CAATAAGTAAATTCAAGTTCATATCAAGCTTGAGGCCAATCTGGGTTGTGAGACCGACCCTCTTTCTAAAACAAAGAAGAGATTATTTAGCTCATCGTTCTGAAAGTTCAAAATCCAAACATTACTGCAGTATGTGTGACCGTGTAGTGACTGCTCAAACCAGGGGGGTGATTCAGAAACAGACACTGGGCCCTGCAGTTCCTCTGACAGTATGCTGCAATAATCTGAGGACCTTGCGGTACGTAATTCCTACCTCTTCAAGATCCGTACCACTTCCATAGTACCACCCTGAGGACCAAACCTTTAGTCACATAAAAGGAGTTGGTTGGGAAAGACACACTGAAATCATGTCCAAAAGGGTGAAAAGGAGTCAGGGAAGTCCCTTGAATCCTTCTGTCCTTGTGGCCTACTCATATACTAAAGGCCACTAGTTTCACACTGGGGGTTAAGTTTCAACCTAATTTGGAGGGATACATTCAAATCACAGCAGAGAAAAGATTATGTGAACAGACAGGTGTATTGTCTTTGGGTACTTTTGATCCTGACCCTCATGGAGTCTTGAGAAACAGATCTTCAGGAGCAGTCGTTTTTATCTCCCATTACTTTCTGGGTCAGAATGTTGTTGAGGTAAGGCAGTTTGGATGAGAATGACCCCTATAGGCTCATGTATTTTAAACTTGATTTTAGGCATATGTACATAAAAGTGTAATGGAAGAATTAAAGAGAATTATTGATGACAGCGAAATCACCAAAGAAGATGATGCTCTGTGGCCCCCTCCTGACCGAGTAGGCCGGCAAGTGAGTGCTTCATTGGTCGTACTTGTCCTTCTTACAAAGGAGAGTGGACTACTGCTCTACGGGACATTTCAGCGGGATGGGGAATCATTAATTCCGTGTAGTTAGAATGTAACTCAGGGAGGTTCTTTTAAAATGTAAGTTGTGCTGAGCATGTCTCTAATCTCAACAAATGGGAAACAGAGGTGGTGCGTCTCTGTGAGATCTAGGCCAGCCAAAGGTACATAATGAGACCCATCTTAAAACACAGAAACACCTTTCTTTTCCCTAAAGGAAAAGATTTAAACTTGATTTTTTAAAAGATTTATTTATTATGTATATAGTCCTCTGTCTGCAGGTACTCCTGCACATTAGACGAGAATGCCAAACCCCATTATAGATGGTTGTGAGCTGTGGTTGCTGGGAATTGAACTCAGGACCTCTGGAAGAGCAGCCAGTGCTCTTAACCTCTGATCCATCTCTCCAGCCCCAAATTTGACTTCTTTAATTACATTTAAAACTTGTTTTATTAAAGACATCTAACTAAAGTTGAAACAAACTGGAAAATATATCTGACAAGGAGTTTCTCTCTAAGAATATGTGAAGAACTATAAACCAATAAAAAGATAACCCAGGGGGGTAAAATGTTGCAAAGGATATAAATAGACAGTTTACAGACTCAAAGAGTAGCCAGGAAGCATGGAAAAGATTTACAGGTGTATTTGTAACCTGTAAAAATTAGGGCATCACATTGTTGAAGCCTCACTCAGGTCTTCAGAAGAATAAAAGAGTTCATGCACTGATGGCAGGAACAGAGCACCAGTGTGGCCACACTAGGAGGCCATTTGATGAGAAGCTGACAGAGAGGAGATTATTACTTTTGGTGGGACTGGGGACCTAACTCCAGGACTAGAACAAAATGTTTACTGTGAGCTCAACTCCAAGATCTAGAATATTCTTGCCACATTATAAATGATGTAACAAAAGTTGGGAACTTAAGTCTGCTTCAGTAAGGAAATGGTATGTTCAACATATTTAAATTGTTGAGTAGTTCAACATGGATAAATATTAGAAACAATATTGAATGAAAAAAATATATATATATACACACACATCAGGTAGGGTCATTTAAAGTATGCTACTAAATCTAAAAAAGCAAGTGAAAGTAATACATGAATACATGCCAGTTTTAGGGGATGCCAGAGAATAGAGTGGGAGACAGGTATAACTTGTGTTTCTTTTAAAAAGATGGGGATGGGGAGCAGCAAGATGGACCAGTGGGTAAAGGCTCTTGCTGCTACACCTGTCGGCTTGAGTTCACTCTCCATAATCTACATAAAGGTGTAAGGAGAAAATTCCCATAAGCTGTCCTCTGACCTCTACGAATGTGCCTGCACGCATACATCATACACACACACCAATAAGTGAGTATTACTTTAAAAGAAAAGGAGCTGGAGAGATAGCTTGGTGAATAAGATACTTGTCATGCAAGTATGCAAACCAGAGTTTGGATGACCCCTTGTCCTATATGTTTGATTAATGATCCAATACTGCATGTGCATATATATATTTATTTATTTCTAGGAGCTTGAAATCGTCATTGGTGATGAACACATTTCTTTTACAACATCAAAAATTGGTTCCCTTATTGATGTCAACCAGTCTAAGTAAGTATATATGACATTTATATCCAGTTGTATCTGTTGTTGGAGATTAAAAAGAAAATGTCAACCAGATGGGGTCAGCATAGAAAGATGTGGTGCAGACATAAGACAAGTCAGCATGGTCCTCATTCATAGGGGGCTTCAAGTTACATCTGTCTTTCAATATCATGGAGGGCTGGCTCCAGGAATTTTGTTACTACAGTCCTTGAATGCTCGGTTCCCTTATAGAAAATAGTGTCATATTTTCACAGAATCTGTGTACCTCCCATATACTTTAAATCATCTTTGTAAAACCGAATTCTTTGTAAATAGCTGTTACATCATTTAGAAAATAACAGCAGGAAAAAACATGTTTAAATTTGAAATCTTGAATCTAAATTTTATTATTTTTTAAAGGGTTATTTATTTATTGCATATACAGTGTTCTGCCTACATGCCAGAAGAGGGCACCAGATTGAATTGTAGATGGCTGTGAGCCACCGTGTGGTTGGGAATTGAACTCAGGACCTCTGGAAGAGCAGCCAGTGCTCTTAACCTCTGAGCTATGTCTCCAGCCCCTTGAATCTAAATTTTAAAATTCATGTTGTCGGTGGTGTGAATGGGCTGTGAATCTATTTGCTATAAAGAATTGGGGGTGGGGCTTTTTGTTTGTTTTGGCCCTGGGAATTGACTGTGGTTGGAGTCTTGCGTGTTAAGCAAGTGCTTCACCATCGACCTTATTAAAATGCACAAAAAAGAATCTGTTCTAGAAATTATGATTTCCCCCTTGGTTTCATGCTTTTCACAATAACAACAGTGTGTTTAAATGGCTTCATAAAACTATTTTAATAAGTAATCCCTTCTTGATGGACATTTTCTTTCTCAAGGTTTTAGTAATATAACTTCATAAAGAATATTTTTGTAATCAGGGTTATTAATTTGCCTTTTTTTTCTCTGCTTCTTAAACATTTCTGTTTTCTTTTGTATTTTAGGGATCCAGAAGGCTTACGAGTGTTTTATTATCTTGTCCAGGACCTGAAGTGTTTAGTCTTTAGTCTTATTGGATTACACTTCAAGATTAAACCAATCTAGATTGGATATTGTGGACATGAGGGGGGTGGGAGTTTTTGGTTACCATAATTAGGAATTTTTTCTGTATATTGGGGCAATTTTTATAAACAGTAAATGATGGTCTTTAATAAATTGATAACATCTACTTTTTTGGTTCTTTAAACACCTGAATGTGTGAATTATGTCTCATGTAAAATACAAACATTCATGAGGGCCAGGGAAATGGCCTGACATAATAACCACCATGCACATCCCTAGGACCCACATGGGCCAGCCTGGACTAAGCCTGCCAGCAGCAGAAACAGCAACCCTGTGTCCACAAGGTGGAAGGCAAGAAACAACTGAATGTCTCCACTTGTGCTATGGCATGGGCGTGTGCTAGTGCACACACAACTACTAAGTCATTTTTCTTTTTTCTTGGTTTTTCGAGACAGGGTTTCTCTGTGTAGCTTTGGAGGCTGTCCTGGCACTCTGTAGACCAGGCTGGCCTTGAACTCACAGAGATCCACCTGCCTCTGCCTCCCAAGTGTTGGGATTAAAGGCATGCGCCACCAACGCCCAGCCATATACTAAGTAGTTTTTAATACATTGAGAATTGGGAATCTCATTAGCAACATTCAAAGGAAATTCCAGGACAAGTTACCTGGGTTTTGTTTTAACAAGAGCCTCCCCTTTACTGCCCAGGATGGCTTAGAACTTGAGATCAGTCTCCCAAGTGCTGGGATTACAGGCAGGTGCCATCACACCTAGTTCAATTTGGCTTCTTAAATTCCGAGGGAAACGGAACCTGAATATTTACAAGACAAATCAGTTGCTGGAGTTACAGTTCCGTAAGAAAGCACCTGCCTAGCATTCATGAGGTCTTGGATTTGATCTCCACCAAGATAGACAAAGTAATGCAATATTTGACCCTAATTGGGTCATGATAAAAAAAACTAAAGTTGACATTAAAGACATTCAAACATTGACTGTAGTGTATATGTAAAACTGGGTTTTGTACATGCTAAGCAAGCACTCCACCACCAAGCTACATTTCACAGCTGGGTAGTGTTAGCTTCTTGGGCATGAAAATGCATCGTGGTTGGGCTTTAATTTTTTACAGATCCTGTATTTCAGTGTGAAGTTAAACTGTTCAGCAGGTAGATTGGTAGGAGCTTTCTCTTGCTGTTACATACATTTCATGGCTTTATGCAAACAGCTGGTTAGATTGCACTAGAAGAAATGGGACTTGATAGATTTCATGTTTCTGAAGGGACATGATGAGCCTACACATTCTTAGAGACAGTCCAACCTGAGCTTTCTCAGACTTCATACTTCAGTCTGCCTGCTTCAAGTTAGGGATATAGTTTGTATCTGACAAGTCAGGATGCCAGACCATTGAGATACTTAGAGGCCAGTCTAGTCATGGCAGAAAAAGGAGTTTTTATTTATTTACTTTAATGACACGAGTGGGGAGATGGCTTAGCCGTTAAGAGCTCTTGTTGCTCTTGCAAAGTACCCCAATCCAGTTCCTAGCATCCACACAGCGGCTCACAGCCATCTTTTACTAGGGGATCCGGTGCCCTCTTCTGGCCTTGGCAGGAGCTGCATGCGTGTAGTGCATACACAAGCAGGCAAAACACTCGTGCAAAATTGAAACAAAGACGGGGTTATCCAAGTGTCACGTGGATGACCTGCTTTCCAATATTGATGCCCACGGCTCCTGCAATGTCGGTAAAGATAAAGACCGAAGGGAAGAGCCAGCTGTTTTCAGACATCAGGACCACGCGGACGTGGACACAGCGTATCCCTGTGGGCTACGCAGCTCCAGGTCCGTCATGTAGACCGAGTGAACAGTTTAGCGGAGGGCCACTACGCCAAATCTGCGAGGCTGCAACGTAACCTGACTAGGGACCACAGGGTAGTAAGGGGGCAGAAAGAAAACCGAGGGCCCAGAGCAGTCTGGCAGAGGTTTCAAGCCAGTATGCCTTGCCTGCTTAGTGATGGCACAAATTTAGAATCAGGAACTCTGGCACTAGCGATTCCATGGGTTCCGTCGAACCCACCGAGAAAAGCCCTACCCGGCAGGTTAAGCTGTAAGTAGCCTACACCGCTCACCAACGCCCCATTCCCGCCCACCAGCACTGAGGCTGCGCGGGCGGTGCCAGCCTTTTACGACGGGCCGGAAAGCAGCGGTCGCAGCGGCATAAGGTGGATCAGGCAGCTATGGGGGTAAGAGGAGGCGATTCGCCACCGGAGCGTCCGGTAGCCGAATCCGGAGGTCGGGTGGAGGCGGCGAGGACCTGAGACTCGGGCACTCAAACCAGGAGGGAGTGGAAGGAGTAGGCTCGCGTTGAGGCCGGGGAGGACGGGCTTGAGCTAGGGTGGGGCGGGGCAGACTGATGCGCAAGCGCAGCCATGCATTCAGCCTGGCCCCGCCCTCTTCTCAGAAAATCGCGCTACAGCTCAAAGCCACGCTGGAGAACGTCACCAACCTTCGGCCAGTGGGCGAGGACTTCCGGTGGTACCTGAAGGTGCGGCGGAAGGCGGATACCTCCTGGGAAAGGAAGGAGCATCAGGAGGCAGGGGGTGTCTTAGGGCTCAGGGCCGAGCCTGATCTCAGTATTGAATTGGGAGCATTTCTATTCTACTAGGTCCGAGGTAGTTAACCAGGCATATAAGTGGTTTTTCAGACTGGAATTTTAGATTTTATTTTTATTGATTACTAGTCTCATGTAATCTCGGCTGGCCTTGAGATCTTTAAGTAGCAAGGATAACTTTGAACTCTTGATTTTCTTGCCTCTCCCTTCCGTATGCTGGGATTATAGACGGGTGTCCTCCTCTGGGGATATATCCTAACCTAGGGCCACAAGCTAGCGCATTCCCCAGTCTAATCTCCCCAGCTCTTGGTTTGTCAACAGACACTGAACAAAATGTTATTTGAGGGGACCTTGTGATCATTTAATAAGATGAATAAAACCTTGTTATTTGCTGGCTTAATTTATTGTGAAAGTTAACCACCCTTGTGACCTCACACAGTAATAGTAAATCCAGTAAAACCTGGTGCCCTGTCTGTGTCATCTGTAGCGGTCCAAGCAGTGTGAGGCTCTTCAAATCCCAGATTCTGCTTTATTCTCCTCGTCTATCTCAGCAACTCACAAAGCTATCCAAAGCCTTGTCTTTTAGGAAGTCATAACCAATCACTTTTATTTCCATTTTATCCCCTTGGTACTAGACAAGTGGCCTCCCATTGCACCCACAGCTCCTATTTCCAAATGTTTTGAAGCACGAGTTCCAGGGCTCATTTGAAAAATGAGGTTCTTTGACTTTAAGGACCACAGAATAATGGAGGAGACAGAGTAACAAAATGGTGAATGCTTAACCCCAGCGCTCTTAGTACCCTATGCACAAAGCTCCTAGCCAAGCTGGGTGTTTGGGAGCCTGTAACTTGGATTCCCCAGCCAAATGATACACATTTTAGAGAAGGGCAGGGATGACAGCACCAGAAATAACTTGTTCCTGACTGGAGATAAGTCTGTTTTTGTCCTCATTGGGGCTGGTTGTAAGGTGAGGTAAGAATCACCTAGAAGATAAGCTGTATTAGGCATAGTGGCACTCACTGGGAATCCCAGAAGCAGAGGCAGGAAGATCTCAGGTTCAAAGACAGTTTGGGCTACATAGTGAAAGCCTATATAAAATAAAAAGAAGGATGTGGTAGGCTATGAGCCTGTCTTACACTATACTTACCCTTCCATGGTGTCTTTCCAACTAAGCCAGCTGCTCAACTAATACTCTTTTTCTACTCCAAGATGAAATGTGGCAACTGTGGTGAGATTTCAGAGAAGTGGCAATATATCCGGCTGATGGTAATAGTCCCTACCACACCTACTCTTGGGCATAGATTTGGGGAAACTGGCCTTCATCTCTCTTTCCTTTGAAGTGTGTGTGTGTGTGTGTGTGTGTGTGTGTGTGTGTGTGTGTGTGTGTCTTGAGGCTTGAGAGAGCAAGCACCAATGTGGTCAACACTGGGAACAACAGTTATCTTTGGGAATATGAGGCAGAGTTCAAAACAAGGGGGACTTTTTTTCTCAGTCAGGTGCACTGAGGGATTGAATCCAGGGCTTTGCACATCCTAAACATGCTCTACCACTGAGCTGTCCCCAACCCTCTTGTCACTTGTCAGCAAGTGACTCACTTCTGTGGTCTTAGTCTCTTCTCTGGATAGTAGGGACGGGAGCTCTGGGACCCTTGCACCCAGCTGTTACATGACTAGAGACTGTGTTTGCTTCTTGTCAGGACAGCGTGGCACTGAAAGGAGGCCGTGGCAGCGCCTCCATGGTCCAGAAGTGCAAACTGTGTGCCCGGGAGAACTCCATTGGTAGGTCAGGGGATGACCAGCAGGTTCTTCCGGGCTGACTGGAAGCAGACTTGTGTTGTCCAGGGTGGACTTAGGCCTAAAGTGCTAAGACCTGGGCAGCTCACTCTTTTTCCCTGAGTGGAGCATGGGTATGGATTCAGTCAATTTTTCTTTTTTTGTATTTCAGAAATTTTGAGCAGCACCATCAAGTCTTACAATGTAAGTTTCCTGCTGTGGTAAAGGGTGGTTGGAATAAATCTGAACTGGTGATTAGGAGGAGTGGGTTCAAGAGTAGCTACATCAAAGTGGCCAGCTGTGCCATGTACTTCTTTTGTTTGTTTGTTTCAGACTGGGTCTCACTAGGTAGCTCAGGCTTGGCTCAAACTGATCATACTCCTGTTTCAGCCTCCTGAATGCTGAGATTACAGGCACTTGACACCATGCCCTCTTGCTTATTTACACTTTAATGTACTCAGTTGTTCATTTGCTCAGTCCATCATTTGTCCATCATGCACTGGGTGATACTGCAGTGTTTTCCTGAAAGTACAGTGGGTTGAAAATTTGGACATGGTCCTGGGTAGTCACTGAGCTCATGGGTGAGGGACACATGGATTTCCTGGCTGCCCACTTCCCGAGAGATACCTTCTCCAATTCCCCAGCCCTTGTCCTCATGGCATAGTAGACTGTTTTTCTTCTTGGTGCTGATCGTTTACCCTTCATTGAGCATAATATTAGGGCCTGTGATTGTCTCTTTGTCATTCGAATTCTCGTGATAAACATGTAGGTTTTCCTCAGCTGTATTGACAGGCAGGAAGGCTGATCCAAGAAAACTGTCTACAGAAAGCCCTACTGGGAACAGTGCCCATAAAAGGGACTAAGTTGTTCTGGATCCCATTCTAGGCTCATGGGTGCAATAAGGGCCAACATACAGAAAGAACAGAGGGCGTGGGGCCTTGGGGGCCCACTGGGCCTGCCTCTTCAATCCACTTCCTTTCTAGGCTGAAGACAATGAGAAGTTCAAGACAATTGTAGAGTTTGAGTGTCGGGGCCTTGAACCAATTGACTTCCAGCCCCAGGTATGTGTTTTTAAGAGGACTCTTGGGGAAGGGAATGTAGTAACAGAGTTTTGCTTCTTACAGAGACTATGAAATTACAGAGACTATGAAATAGGAATTCTCCATCTTTCTTTTCCCTTCAATGTTCTAGCACTGTGCTACAACACAAACCAGGAACTCTATGAGTAGTAATTGTCAATTATTAAGTGCCTGCTGTATGCTGTGCTCCAAGCCCATCACGTTTACGCGTTGCTTCATTTCCTTCTTACTGTGACCCTGTGGAGTGATTCATCCTAATTTCTTACAAGGGAACTTCAGAGACTGTGCATGTCTTAGTCAGTGTTCTATTGCTGTGAAGAGACACCATGACCGCGGCAGCTCTTATAAAGGAAAACATTTAATTGGGGTTCGGTTACAGTTTCGAGGTTCAGTCCATTGTCACAAGGTGGGGAGCATGGTAACACGCGGGCACATGTGCTGGAGGAGCTGAGCACCCTACATCTTGCAGGCACAGGAAATTGAACTGACACACCGGGTGGTATCTGGAGTATTAGAAACTTCAAAGCCTGCCCCCACAGTGACACACTTCCTCTAACAAGGCCATACCCATTCCAACAAAGTCACACCTCCTAGTAGTGCCACTCCCTATGAGATTATGAGAGCCAAATACATTCAAACTTTCAACAGTGCAGCTTACCAGATCTCCGTGACTGTAAATTGAACCCCGATCTGTCTGACTCTTACAGTCCTCATCCCTTTATTTGTGCTTTTTGTTTCTTTTGTTTTGAGACGGGGTTTCTCTGTGTAGCCCTAACTGTCCTGGCACTCACTCTATAGACCAGGCTGGCCTCGAACTTACAGAGATCCACCTGTCTCTGCCTCCTGAGTGGCCAGGACTAAAGGCATGCACCATCACTGCCTGGCCCAGCTGGTTTTCATAGTAAGTTCCAAGTCAGCTAGAGCTACATAGTGAGACCTGTCCAAAAAAGAAAAAATGAGCCAGGCATTGGTGGCGCATGTATTTAAACCCAGCACTCGGGAGGCAGAAGCAGGAGGATCTCTGTGAGTTTCAGGCCAGCCTGGTCTACAGAGCGAGTTCTAGGACAGCCTCCAAAATAATACAGAGGAACCCTGCCTCGAAAAACCAAAAAAAAAGAAAGAAAAAAAAAAGAATGGAAGAGAAGGAAGTAGAAAAAAAGGAAAAAGAGAAGAGAAAGGAAAGTAGGCAAACAGGCCAGTAAGCATTCTGCTGGTTCCTGTCTCTAGGGTCCTGCCTCGGCTTCCCTGGTGATGGGCTATAAGAAAAGTAAACCCTTCCTCTCCCAAGCTGCCTTTGGGTCATGGTGCTCATCACAGCAAACGAAAGGAACCAAGGCAGTCTTCTAGGCCAGGGCTGTAATTTAGGCACATCACCACAGTGCTGAGTCACTTGGAAACTCGAGTTTTTCAGGAGCAGCTGCTTACGCTGAAGTTATCTTTCATCCTGAAGGCTTTGCTAGAGAGACCAGCCCTGAACCAAACTTCACAGATGCTCTTTCTGTCCTCACTGTCCTCCTGTCCCCTGCAGGCCGGGTTTGCTGCCGAAGGTGTGGAGTCAGGGACAGTCTTCAGTGACATTAATCTGCAAGAAAAGGTGAGACTTGGGGATCCTGCAAGGTGCTATATGGTACTGGGTGGGAATGATCCTTTCTTTGAACAGGGCTTAGCAGTGGAGAGCTAGCTCTGGATTTTTTTTATTAGTGACTCTGCTTTTTTTTTTTTTTTTTTTTTTTGGTTTTGTCGAGACAGGGTTTCTCTGTATTGTCTTGGAAGCTGTCCTGGAACTCGCTATGTAGACCAGGCTGGCCTCGAACTCACAGAGATCCACCTGCCTCTGCCTCCTGAGTGCTGGGATTAAAGGTGTGCACCACCAACGCCCGGCGTGACTCTGCTATTTAAATGGCCATAAGTGTAGTGTTGACCTGTGGGCCCATGTGTATACATGCAGGAAGGCTGAATGTGCATGCAATAGATAGCTTCGTTCAGGCTCGAGTTGCAGTGCTGGTGGCTCTGAACCACATAGGAACTATGCTACGCTTAAACACATAAAACAGAGTATTTACTTTACCAGTTGATGATAATCTTGTGACAGGTGCTCATGAGAAGCTAACCTTATCTCTCCTGGGAGCGTAGTTGACGTGTCTGTAGTGATCACCTGTAGTGTTGACTTGTTTCAACCCTGCAGATAGATGGGAGTCTTTTGTTCCATCTGTGAAGGAAGGGACCAGCTTCCTCTGTTTCCACGGCTCCTGGTAACTGCAGCAGGAGGCAGTCTGTGCCCCGCCTTGTGCCAATTTCTGTGCTAAGTGTTTCATTTCGTCCTTTCAACTGGCATGTTACTCCCTTTTTAAATAAAAGACAAAACTCAAAAGCCAGGTGACGGTGGCCCACACCTTTTTATCACAGCACTCAGGAGGCAGAGGCAGGTGGATCTCTGAGTTCAAGGCCAGCCTGGCCTACAGAGTGAGTTCCAGGACAGCCAGGGCTGTTACACAGAGAAACCATGTCTCAAAAAACAAACAAACAAAAAAACAAAATAAATAAAGGGCAGAACTTAGGCTTGGGGAAGTGATATGAGTTGCCTAATTACGAGACTGAGTTCAGGCCTGAGTTGTCTGTTCTGTCAAGGGCCCCCTGTGTTCATTACCAGCTGAGTCAGAGCCTGCACTGGGCTTTGGAACTCTGGTTCTCCACTGTCCACACTGTCCCATTCTGCCTTTAGAGGCTAATGCTGCCGTCTTATTCCATAGGACTGGACAGACTATGACGAGAAGGCTCAGGAGTCTGTGGGGATCTTCGAGGTCACCCACCAGTTTGTAAAGTGCTGAACTGTCTTCCTGCAAACGTGCCCGTAAGAAGTAAGAGGAGAAACAGTGCCCTGAGCAGCAAACCCCCTGGAAGCTTCTCATCTCTGATCTCCTAACACCTGTACCAAGCCCTCACAGTCTGCATGCTGGGGTTTGTCACGGTTCTAAGTCCCAACAATAAAGCCCCTGTTGGAGTGTGAAGTTAATGCAATAACGGACTCTGGAGGTCTTTCTTTCTGATTCCTACTCTGCACCTGTTCCAATTTGCAAAATACACAGGAGCTCACGGCTTATGAAGGCTCTCCAGCTCTTGGGAAATAGACAGGTCAATCTACAGGATCAAAGGCATGAAGGCCAGTGGCACCAAGGGCAGAGAAGCCTGTGGAATGATGCTGTGAGCCCAGCAGCTCCAAACCTGGTCACCATGGCTCTCCAGTAAACCCAGGCATCTGTTAGCTGCTTACTTCACCCCAGGCCTCACTCAAGACCAGCAGCCCACTCCTGACACATCCTTCCGCTTCATATGCCTGACTGGTGGCCAGTCTCTGTTCATTTGCTGTGATAGAGTACTTCCTGTCAGAGTCAACATGGAAGTTCTTCCTCGTGTGGAATCAGCCTCTGTGACCCCTGAAGCACGTCTCTTCCTGGTTCTGGCTTATCCCTGTGGTGGCCATACCTGTATGCTCTGCTTCCAGACAACTCTTTGGAACAAAGACAGCAATCATGGCCTGCTAAGTCTCATGTACCAAAGATCCACACACAACAGAGTTGTTCAGTGCAGCCCTAGGCCATGAGGATGCTTGTGCCTTCATACCTGGGAACTCACCGTTTGGAAGACCTGTCACACAGACTGTATTTATCCAATATTCTCCAGGAGCAAAAACAAAGATTTTTTTTTTATGTACACTTGTGTGTATCTATGTGTAGGTGTGAGTGCAGGTGACTTCTGAGACCAGAAGAGGATGTCACATCCCCTGGAGCTATAGTTACAGGCGACTGTGACCCAACCAGTGTGAACCAAACTCAGGTCTTCTGCAAGAACAGTGTGTGTTCTTAGCTGCTGAACCATCTCATCTCTTTAGTCCATGCTCTTCCACTGCTGAGAATGGCAAAGGGCATTCCATCCCCTGGCAAAACTGGTCATGTCTGAGAATGGTAGAGAGGTGCCTGCTTTCCCTCCTTTCAAGTCTGGCAACCATATTGTGCTTTTTTGTTTTGTTTTGTTTTTGTTTTTGTTTTTGTTTTTTGTTTTTTCGAGACAGGGTCTCTCTGTATTGTTTTGGAGGCTGTCCTGGAACTAGCTCTGTAGACCAGGCTGGCCTCGAACTCACAGAGATCCGCCTGCCTCTGCCTCCCGAGTGCTGGGATTAAAGGCGTGCGCCACCAAGGCCTGGCCATATTGTGTTTTTAAGCCCCCTGTGTTCCCTGCTTCTGAGCACCTCTGCACCCGACAGCCTGGCTTCCCTCCTCGCTCAAGGCAGTCTCTCACCCACTTGGCCCAAGCCACAGTCTGCCCTGGAAGCAAGCAGGTAGCCCGAGACTGGGAAATAGCCTTTTTTGTGTCTAGTCTCTGTACAGCCAATGTGTGTTAAGTCCATTACGTTAAATACTTAAGGGATCTCTGGGTTCTAGATGAGGGAACTCAAGTAGTCATTAAAAAGAAAAGGAAAACAAAACAGATTGTGCAGAACAGGTGACATTGGATTCCTATTTAACAAAAACAGCAACAAAGAAACTCTTAACCCACTGAGAACTAGGAGAAAACCATGAGTGAGTGTTGTGTTTTCTCAGTGATGAAAAGCTCAAGTGCTCCACTCGGGGTCAGGGCGGAATGAGGACTTCCTCTGTGACTGCTTCTGTCCAGTGTACTGGGTCCCACCAGTGACAAGAGAACAAAGAACGTAGTAAAAAGTCCAAAAGAGTTGCCAGGTGCTAGATTTAAGATCTAGGCAGAAATCAAAAGCACTCCAATTCATTAACAAGCAAAAGAGTCACAGACTTATGTGCCAGGTGTCACAGTACAGAGCAGTGACAATTAAGCTAGTATGGTATTAACTCTGTGGTAACCAAATAAATCAATAAACAGGTTAAACAGACACATTGATATAAAAAAATTGACAGATGGTGTTACAAATGAACATGTTAATTTTTAACTCTGTATGTGTAGAGACAAATGTTCACTGAGGCAAGGTTGGAGCTGTTTCACTCTGCTCTTGTGAGCTATAGTGTTTGATACCGAGGTGTGTGGGAGGTGTGCGTCACTGGGCTCACTGCAAATCCTGGGCAAGTGCCTCCCGTCTTGGGACCTTACTTTCTTCCTGTGAAAAATAGGACAGTTTCAGCTCTGGAGTATGTCACTCAAGGAGACATCCAGACAACTGGGCCACTCCCTGTGCAAGCTGTCAATAAAAGGTGGTTTCAGGGGTCTGGAGAGCTGACAAGGCGGGAGCAGACTGTGGAGGTCAGAGGACACTTTGCAGGAATTGGTTCTTTCACTGTGTGGGTTCCAGGGATCCAATTCAGGCCATCAGGCTTGACAAGTGCCATTACCCACTGCACCACCGTCTTACTAGTCCAGTTTTAAATGTGTGTATGGGACGGACACATGCCCTGATGCATGTGTGGAGGACAATGGATGATTGGTAATGGTTTATTTTCTTTCCACCATGTGGGCTCCTGAGAATCGACATCGGGTTGGCGGCAGGCACCTGCACCCACGGAGCCATCTCACTGTCCCCCTACTAACTGTTGTTTGGACATTAAGTAAAAGTGCTCACTCTGCCCTTAAATTAACCCCGAGCAGCTTTTTAAGTACCATCTTTATCCACAAAGCATGTTCTCTAAGCTAGAGCTGTGTGTAAACATGGCTTTTGTGACAAGCAATGTGAAGGTTGTGGTATGCTGGGCTACATACTTCGTGTACAACAGTCTTTCCGCTGCTTCTGTGTGAGAAGAAACACCCAGGGGCTGTGCTTGGCTGACTGGCAGTCATTACACAGCACTGTCTGAATTCCTCAGTAAGCCAGATGCTGGTGGGCGAGCCCTCTCCCTGGTGGGTTCCTGGGGATCAGGGGATCTGGGGGAGGGTTTGTAGCTTTCAAGCCAGCTCTACAGAAAGTTGCAGGGCTCCGGGCATTGAATTTTTAAAAATTGTTTCTGGCACCTTTTGTGCATCTGCACATTCGCTTGGCATTGTACCACCAAGGCCCCAAGGGCTTCTCTAAATTAAAGGCTTAAAATGGGTGTTAGAACACTGGAGGTCACACATTTGGAAACAAAGGGGGCGGGGCACATAAGCTATTAGCTGCAGTGTCTCCTCAGCCAGTCTTCCCCACTGGGAAAACTGTTGAAAACACTAGCTTCCAGGCATCCTGGCTTCACTGCATGCCCTCCAGAAGTGCCTCTCCCAGGTTAAAACCTGAGATTGTCTAGCGAAAGCATTCCCAGAGGAATAGGATGCACCTTTGCCACAGGAGGTGCTGTGGGGCATGGGGATGGAGCCCACGCTGACAGCATGCTCAACATGGGGTCAAGGCTTAGCACACTGAAGCAACTGGAAACTATGATGATCTGATCAGAAGTGCAAACAGGCACAGGATGGTGGGGTGTAAGCCTTTAATCCCAGGACTCAGGAGGCAGCCATAGGCGGGTCTGAGTTCAAAGTCAGCCTGGTCTACAGAGTGAGTTCCAGGACAGCCAGGGCTACACAGAGAAACCCTGTCTTGAAAAACAAAACAAACAAAAAGAGGAGAAAGAGGAATGCAAACAGGCTACACTGTTCCCTAATGACCCAGTCCCCACTTGGAACCAGCCCAGGGCCCCAGGTGTCAGTGCCCTGCAGCCTCCAGATGGAGCCAGCCTGACTCAGGCCGGCCAGTCCTTATTGGCATCAAATACAAACTAAGTCTGCCATCCTGCTGCTTCTAACATGCTGGAAGAATCTGGCTGTTTTCAAATGTAAAGATAAAACCTTTGCCCAAGCTGCCTCTTGCTGCTCCCTAAGGTGGGAAACAGTTGAAAAGGGGCTTTGCCTGCGTTCCTTAGGGAGAGAGGCTGTGGCTATGAGAGCAGATTCCAGGCCTACCACCTTCCAGTTAGAGAAAAAGGTTCGGAACAGAAAGAAAATCTAACACCAGGAGGAAGCCATAGATGCAGATTAAATTTAGAGTCAGTTAGGAATTCACAATAGTTCATTTAGGAAAGATCTGTGGCCTCAAAGTGACTGGGAATCAGAAGTGATCTCAGGCCACAATATAACACAACAATGACAAGACCCGGGAGTTCTCAGTTCCTTTTCTATTGCTGTGATAAAACACGGTTGGGCCCCAGCCCCCACGGACCTCTGTGCATTGCTTGTCAGCTGATGGCCACAGGTACATCCTGTTCTCTAGTCCTGGCTTACAGCCCCAGCCTTGCCCACCTGTCATCAATATCTAGCACGAGGAAAACACGAGCTCTTACACCTGGGGTTTCTCCACTGTGCTGTAAGTCTGTATATAAGGCTGCTCACTCCTTACAACACACGCATGCATTCTCCTGGCAATAAAAGTGGCAGACTCATTCTCTTAGCACAAACCATTGGATGTCTTGTCTTTCATTTCCTGATACTTCGGGCTTGCTTGTGGCACAGGCATCACAAAACATCATGACCAAGACAACTCAATGCAAAGTTCCTGTTGGCCTACTGTTCCAAAGGGATAGGGGTCCAATAGGGTAGGGAAGCATAGCAGCGAGTGGCAGGAACTGGATACCGAGATTTGAATCTTGAGCTGTAAGCATGAAGGCAGAGGGAGTAAACTGCAAGGCCTTTTCCTACCTCAGCAAGACCATACCTCCTAAATGTCCCCAAATGGTGCTACCAATTAGGGACTGACAGAAGTTGGTGTAAGGATTCAGGCATTATGCTGGCCTGCCCCTGTCACATGGCAGAATGCAGTCAGGCAGTACTCTGGTCAGCCCAGGGTTCCATGAGTACTAGTATGTGCGCAGGTGTAAAGGACCTTTTAAAAGACAGAGGGAAAGAGCAAGCCACTCTCTCGCTCTCTTCCTGCCCTTCCCGCCTCTTACTGCTCTTTCTCTTCTGCTCTTTCTCTCTCTCCTCTCCTGTCTCCCTCTTCCCTTCTGTCCTCCCTCTGTGTCTCTTTACCTCTTTTCTCTTTCCTTCCCCCCGCCCCTTTCTAATAAAACTTCTCACTCAAGCTCTGTCTGCCTGGTGTGTTTGTTCCCCGCCTCAGTCACCCTTGCCAGCCATGGAATCTGCCATGGGACCCTGCTCCAACTCTATCCTAGCATCTGAAGCAAAAGAACAACAGTTGGTACCAGGGACTGGGGCATTGCTGAGATAGGCCTGATTGTGTGTTTATTTGGAGGAAGTTGGGCTTTGGTACTTTGGGTTAGAAAAGCAGTGGAATGCTTTAAGCACTGCTTAATGGGCCATACTAACTAGTAGGAGCATGGAAGACAGAGGTGCTAAGAGTTATTTGAATCATGGGAGCCTGACTCAGGAGGTTTCAGAGAATTTTAGGATGTTGCCTAGAAATTGTTCTTTTGATATTTTGGTGAAGAAAGTAGCTGCCTTTTGCCCTTGTCTGAAGATTTTGCCTGAGGCTAAAGGGAAGAGTTTTGGGTTAATTCCATTGGCAGAAGAAATCTCATAACAGCCTAGTGTAGACTGTCATGTGGATATTAGTGGTAATTGTAATGAAGATTTATAATGAAGAGGAGCAAACTGAACAGGGTAAATTACAAAACATAAATTTTGAGGAGAAAAAGAGCACCAGAAAGTGGAGTAGAGCTAAATCCTATGTTCAAGGAGATAAACAGATTAAGAAATGGAATAAGGGGCTGGAGAGATGGCTCAGCAGTTAAAAGCACTGATTGCTGTACCAGAGGACCCAGGTTCATTTCCTAGTACCCACATGACAGCTCACAGTTCCAGAGGACTCAACACCCTCACGCAGATATACGTGTAGGCATAACATCAATGTATATAAAATTAAAAAAAAAAGAAATGGAATAAAGGGAATGGTGACCTCAGGCAAGATCCCACCCAGCTAAATTTCCAACTCGTGGAAAGAAACTAAAGAAAAGTTTAGATCCAGGTGTGGTGGTGCACGCCTTTAATCCCAGCACTCCAGAGGCAGAGGCAGGTGGATCTCTGTGAGTTTGAGGCCAGCCAAGCTTAGTCAGTGAAAGATAGAAAGCTGGTGAAGATGTAATCGAACAAGGGGGCCATGTTCCAGCCAGCAAGCTGCAGAACTTAGCAGCTTTGGCCACATGGTTCTAGGCTTAGAGTTAAGGATAGGATAATGAAATTATGGATAAAGCCCCTGAGGGTGTGTTCCTGAATAGAGGCCTGGAAGAGAGGCCACTGCATAAAGCCTGGATTGCCCTGGAGAACCCAAGATGTTAGAGATGCCAGACTCATGGGATACCTGCTGAGGAGAGCTGCTAGCAGGGAGTAAAACCAGCCCAAGAGAGAGGAGTGTGTTGCAGTCAACAAAGCTGAATGGAGTTGGAGATCTGAAGAGTGTCACAACATCAGACATGGAGATGCAGAGTTTGGATTTTGCCCAGGTGGTTTTCAGTCTTGCTTTGTGTTATTTAGGCATTTGTACTGGCCTGTCTTTGGAGTTCTGATAGGATATACCCTCAGCTGCTGCCACTAAGAGCACCACCTGTGCCTATTCACTATGTTCCCTTTTATTTATTTATTTATTTATTTATTAATTTATTTATTTATTTATTTTTGTTTTTCGAGACAGGGTTTCTCTGTAGCTTTGGAGACTGTCCACTCACTTTGTAGACCAGGCTGGCCTCGAACTCACAGAGATCCGCCTGCCTCTGCCTCCCGAGTGCTGGGATTAAAGGCATGTGCCACCAACGCCCGGCTATGTTCCCTTTTAAAGGACCCTGCCCATGTCCCATCCCTTCCCCCCCTTTCTTCCCCTCTGTCTGTTCCTCCCTCCCTCCCTCCCTTCCTCATCTCTCTCTCTCCTCTCTCCTACTGCTCCTGTCCCCAGAGGCCAGTCTTCTGCCTCCCCTTTCCCTTTTTACAATCATTTTGCCCTAATAAAAACCCCTCTGCTTGAAGTCTGTCGGATGGTATTTCTCTCGAGTTGCTTTTCTTTTCTTTTTTTTTTTTAATTATAACACATTGGTCCAGTATTTTCTTGCTATGCTGCCTTTCCTACATTTTGGAATGGTAATAAATATCCTGTACCATTATATGTTGGAAATATGTGATCTGCTTTTTGATTCTTACAGGTGATTACAGTTAACAGATTGCATGAATCCCAGAAGAGACTTTGAACTTTGGAGTTTAAAACAATGTTGAGACTATGGTAGACTATGGGAACTTTTGAAGTTTGACTAAGTGTGTTTTGCATTATGATATTGTTATAAGCTTACGGGGGCCAGAAAGTAGACTGTGTTAGTTTGAATGCAATTGACCCCAATAATCACATAGGGAGTGACGTTATTTGGAGGTGTGGCTTTGTTGGAGGAAGTGTGTCAGCCTGGTGTCTGGATACCACCCAGTGTGTCAGTCGACTTCCTGCTGCCTTCTAGTCAAGATGCAGCGCCCTCAGTTCCAGCACCACATCTGCCTGCAGGCTGCCATGCTCCCTGTCATGATGATAATGGACTGAACCTCTGAAACTGTAAAGGAGCCCCCCCATTTAAAAGTTTTCTTTATAAACTTCGCTGTGGTTGCCGGGTGGTGGTGGCACACACCTTTGATCCTAGCAGTGGAAGGCAGAGGCAGGCAGATCTCTGTAATTTCGAGGCCAGCGTGGTCTACAGAGTGAGTTTCAGGAAGCCAATGCTACACAGAGAAACCCTGTTTCAAAAAAAAAACAAACAAAAACCATCCGCCCAACTGGAATTTCTCATCTGGCTAGAACAGAATAAAATTAAGTAGTCTTCCAAGCCATGTGAAGAGCTTCTATTGCAGCTGGCCTGCCAGAAGCAAGCAGATTAGTTGATGCCTTGGGAAGGAGTGCTTTCAAACAGACTGCATCCCGGAGACTGGGGCGAGCTTACAGACCAACAGGACCCATGCCACCTCAAGACTGGGGACCCAAAGTCACCTATGCTACCTGATCATGCTGTTGGAAAGTTCTTTGGGGGATTAGGAAACAAGATGAGGGGTAATAAATCATATCTCCAAGGAACAACTGAGTTTTATTTCTGTTTAAACAACAAATACACACCAGTTAGTTTTCCATTAAGTGCTCCTGAACAAAAGGGCTTTGAATGGCAACCTTTCATTATCTTCAGCTGGAATCTTCCTGCTCTTGCCTGCAGCGCTGGCTAGTCAACACCTCAGGGCTAGTTTTGTTAGGTACAGAATAGTACTTACAGGCTACATGGACATCCATGTTCACGATGAGGAAGAATGGAGACTTTTTACCCACTGAGAAGCTAAGTTTTGATGGCTTTGCCTTCTAAGGTGTCAAACATGTCCTCTAAGCACTTCTGGACACAGCGGAGAAACTCGCCGGGATTGCGTCCTGGGTAGGAGGAGACATTGCAGCCTATCCAGTCATCATGAACAGCATATGCAACGCCAAAGCCATCAGGGACCACGGGGGCAAAGCCGCCAAGGCTCACTGCTGGGCTGTTTAGAGTGCTTGTGGACAGGATGTTGTGGTTTATCTGCCCGTATGCAGGATCCAGGTAAAGCTCTGGTAGGGTGACGCCTCTGGCTACTGCCAAATGCCGTAGAGCAAACAGGTGTCGGTCAAAGCCCTGGCCTGTCAGAGACAAAATAGAAAGTCAAAGTCGCAGGCTCTCCAACCATGGTAGGAACCATTTCACACATATCTGAGAAAGGGGCCCTTTCTACCCCTGTGTGTCTGTCTCCAGCTCACCACAGGGCAGGTCCCTCCAGATGCCTAAAAACTATATTCTCAGATGTCACCAGATGGGTTAAACATGAGCCTAACATGATTTGCTAAATGCCCGTAATCCCAGAACTTGGGGAGCTGAGGCAGGAGGATTGCAAGTTCAAGAATGGCATGGACAACATGGCAAAAACCATGTATTAAAAACAAATGAAAGGTCATGCATGGTGACATACACCTTTAATACCCCAACACTCAGGAGGCAGAGGCAGGAGGATTTCTGTGAGTTCAAGGTCAGCCTGGTATACAGAATAAATTCCAGGACAGCCAGGAATACATAGAGACACCATGTCTCAAAAATCGGACAAGGGCTGGAGAGTTGGCCCAGCGGAGAGTTTGTTGCTCTTGCAGATGACCCACGTTCAATTCTCAGAACCCACACGGTGGCTCACAACCACTATTCTGACTGCACAGACATCAGGAATGTGCATGGTGCATATGCATATATGTAGTCAAAACACTCACATACAAAACAGTAGTTCTAAAAAAAGTAAACAAAAACACTCAGTCAGTCAGTCAGAGCCAAGATGGTATGAGAAGAGATGTGAAGAGAACAATGAACCTCACAACTGAAAAGAAGGCTCAATGGGTAAGGCCCTGGGTTCATTCCTTACCCCCCCACCCACACACACATGGTTCATTCCTCACATCATGCAGGTACACAGGGGGAAGAAAAGAAAACTCAAAGTTCATGTGCAAGAGACTGACTGGGCGGAACAAAGTGGAAAAAGCATCCACCCAGGGCTCCAACCTCAGCCTTGCGTAACACTGGGCCAGTGACTTAGCTCCCTAACTTCAAAATGGAGAGGGAATAACTACATGGCTTGGGTACCTCTTAGTTCCAGGACTCCGTTAAGTGCTACATAATAGGACTAGGTAGGGGAAAAACCATTTTGGAGTTGGGAAGTGGATTAAACCTAGTGATGGGTAGGGATCAGATGTGGGTGGAATAGTAGAGAGGGCAACAGACCCACGGTGCTCTCCCCATCCATGCCTCACCCATCGCTGCTTCTTTGGTCAGCTGGCCATGGTATCTGGAGCACTCGGCCATCATGTGCTGAAGCTCGCCCGCACTGTGCTTGGAAGGCTCCTTGACAAATGCCTCGGAACATCTCTTAGTGAAGATGGAGGCTGGTCGGACGGTCTCAGTGCGGCCGTGCTTGAAGGCGGCAGTGCTGCAGGATTCATAGGTAGCCACTGTCTGGTCATATTGTCGCAGAAAAGCCATCTGGAAGGCCAGCTGGGTCACGGCATCAGGGCTCAGCTTCTGTTTCTTCAAGAATTCCTTGCCACCTCTCTGAAACTGAATGGAGTCAATGGTGAGGGTTTTCACGGTGGCATCAAACTTTTCCTTAGCGGTGGTGATACCAGCCTTTAACGCATCGCTCAGCTTAAAGCTGAGTTTCTGCACAGAGGAGTTAGTGGAGGCTGGCTGGCTCTGGGGAGTGATGGCAGGGGACTGAGTGCTGTCTCTGAACACCTCGTTGAAAAACCTAAGTATCGCTACACCATCCCCCCACGCATGCTCAAAGTGGACCGCGGCAGTGCCATCCTTGGCTACAATGAGGTTAAAGGATTTATCAAACCAGCGGTTTGTGCCATCACCATGCAGCATGGTGTGGGACAAGTGGACAATGTCCTTCATCGGGAAGTCATCTAGGCAGAGGCAGAAGACAGCAGAGTCCACTTTCCTCAGGGTTTCCTCATTGCCATCATGTACCAGCTTCTGTCTGAGCTCTGCCCAGACATCTCGGTTCTCACTGGTCAGATATGCCAGGGGAAACTCAGGTTCAGGGCTGCTGTCTGAGAGAATGTACTTTAGATGCGCCTGAATTTCTGAGGGGCTCACGATGTTCCCATCTTGATCGAGGACATCAAAGACATAGAAATTTCCTTTTCTTAGGACCAGGAGATGTCTGGCCTTGGCATCAGTAAAGAGTTCATCACAGCTGGGTTTAGGTATACGAGTTGAATTGAAAAGCCGAAAATACTGGGACATATCCAAGGGATAAGCATTGACCAGGTAGGCTCCATACCAGGACAGAGAAGAAGGAACAAAGCGTATGAGTCTTTTGAAGGCATTGCTGTCACTCTTGGCAGGGTTCAAGTGGAACACTTCCGGCTCTAGAAGGTCAGCCCGAAACGTCTTCAGAAACCGGACAGCTGAAACAGTCATGTTGGTCGCCCGGGTAAGCTGGTCATTGTACTCAGACTTTGGGTCCGGATTGAATGCCATAAACGGATTAAAGTTTAGAACAATGGAGTCTCGAGCAGTTAAATACATTTCAAACCAGGGGCCTAAAAAAAGAGAAGGCATAAAAGGTTAATGCAATCCCTAAAAGTAAAATGTAAGAAAGAGAAGAATTCCAGCTCAGGTAGAGCAACTGATATCAACTTCCAGAAGGTGACTGTATTTGGTTACTCAACAATTCATGCTACATTAGCAGGATCACACAACACATGCTCTTAGGCATCTGGATTCTGGGACTTTCAATAATGGTCTGAGGCTCACCCAGGTTGGAGCGGCATCAGTTCTGCTCTTTCTACTACTGAGTGTGTTGTGTCAGATGAATACAGTACGTCTGTCTATCCATTCATCAATGGCCATCTGGGCTCTTTTCACCACTTAGCTAAGCATGGTATTTCTCTGAACCTTTATATACAAGTTTTTGTGAGGAAATAAGTTCTCATTTCTTTTTTAATAATTTATTTAATTTTATTTTATGTACATTGATGTGAGGATTTCAGATCTCCTAGAACTGGAGTTAGAGACAGTTGTGAGCTGCTATGTAGGTCCTCTGGAAGAGCAGTCAGTGTTCTTAACTGCTAAGCCATCTCTCCAGCCCCCGTTCTCATTTTTCTTTCTTTTTTGTTTTTTTTTGTTTTTTTTTTTGTTTTTGTTTTTGTTTTTTTCAAGCCAGGGTTTCTCTGTATTGTTTTGGAAGCTGTCCTGGAACTTGCTCTATAGACCAGACTGGCCTCGAACTCACAGAGATCCACCTGCCTCTGCCTCCTGAATGCTGGGATTAAAGGCGTGAGCCACCACCGCCCGGCCAGATTTTTTTTTAAGTTTTCTCCTCTTATCGTACTCTCCTTCCTCCCTTTTGTTTTGCCTCTTTAGATGCTGCATCGCCCTTCCTTACTGGCTTACAGATGAGTGAGACGTTCTCTGGGCGAGGGTGGGGCTGGTCAGTTTTCGATGTTACTGTTTTGTGGTTGGGTTCAGCCTTGTGTACCTCTAGTGCTCTGTCTTCCTAGATTCCCCAGGAAGGTGTTTCTAGTAACCTGCTCACGGGTGCCGTGTAGAGAAGTGGAGTGGAGAGCTGTGAGCTCAGTTGTTTGTCTCCCAGCTTATCTCGATCGAGACGATCAGAGAACAAAGCCTGTGTTCTACAAGAATAAGGAAGGAATTATACAGTGGTTGGCAGGGTTGTAACGATACCATTTCAGCCAGGTCCTCTGGATGGTCTGCTGTGTAAACCACATTGTTTCTTGTCTTCTTGCCAGTTTGAGACTGACTTGCATTACCAGATGTCTAGACACTTTCACACTTACAGTCTTTCTTTCCTCATTCTCTTGATCTTAATGTTGGTTTGTTTGGGATTTTTTTGTAATCCTAACTACCCAGAAGGATGGCCGGGCGTTGGTGGCGCACACCTTTAATCCCAGCACTCGGGAGGCAGAGGAAGGCGGATCTCTGTGAGTTCGAGGCTGGGCTGGACCAATAGCCTCCAAAACAATACAGAGAAACTCTGTCTCGGAAAACAAAAAAAAACAAAAAACAAAACAAAAAAAACAACAAAAAAAAAACTACCCAGAAGGTTGAAGAATTGAAAATTTGAGACAACTGTAGCAACAGTGAGACCCTGTCTAGGGCCATAAAACAGATACACACATAATAACAGGGTTTTTTTTTTTTTTTTTTACTTTTTTTTTTTAAGACAGGGTTTCGTTGTATAGCCCTGGCTGTCTTAGAATTAGCTCTGTAGACCAGGATGGCCTCAAATCGCAGAGATCCACTTGCCTTTGCCTCCCAAGTGCTCTGATTAAAGGCGTGCGCCACCATTGTGTAGCCAACAGTTGCTTTTCACGGTGTGGAAATTGGAGCTCGAATGTAGGGCTTGTGGGTATTCCTCAAAAGGCTTAGCAGAAGCCAGCCATGGTTGCACACATCTTTAGTCAAAGCACTTGGGAGGCAGAGGCACACAGATCTCTGTAAATTCCAGGCCACCCTGGTCTACACAGTGAGTTTCCAGAACAGCTAGGGCTATGTAGGCAGACCCTGTCTCAAACAAACAAATACATAAATAAATAGCCATTATCTAGCTTAAAAGAAACGAGAATGAGCGGGGTGGTGGTAGAGAAACCCTGTCTCAAAAAACCAAAAAGAAAGAAAGGGGCAGGGAGGAGAGAGAGAGAGAGGGAGAGGGAGGGAGGGAGGGAGGGAGGGAGGGAGGGAGGAAAGGAGGGAGGGAGAGAGAACTAAAGGACAAGATCATTATTAACCAGAGAAAACAAAAAGCTAGTAAAAGAAAAACAATCCTAGTGGACCACATAACTCAAGTCAACAACAGCCTGGTATAGGGTTATGCCAGTATGAACACTGGATACAGAGTTGACCAAAATTGTAACTATACTGTACAAATGAGGGTATGGGAGCATATGTGTGTGTAAAAAGACTGCTAGAGTCTAACCCTTGTTAGTGAGATGTCAAGAGGCAGTAAAGTATAATAAAGGGTGTACTATAAGTATTCAATTTAGAGGAAAATAAAAGGGTGTAATATAAGTATATAATTTAGAGGTATGAGGACCCAAAGAATTAAACGAGGATGTGGTGATATCCAGTCCTCAGGAGGCAGAGGCAGGGGGATCATAAGTCCAAGGCCAGTTTGGGCTACACCAGGCCATCCTGTGTCAATAAATACATCAGTAGTCAAGTTAAAAGTAAGAAATTAGGGAGAGTCAGGCAACTGCTGTTTATCCCAATAAACTGCTGTTTGTCCCAATAATTTGATTTTTAAAAATATATATGCATGTCAGTCTGTATTCGTGTTTGTACACCATATGTGTGCAGGGACCCCCAGAGGCCAGAAGAAGGGGTTGGATCCCTTGGAACTGTAGTTACAAGCAGTTGTGAGCTGCCTTACATGGGTGGCGGTAACCAAACCCAACTCATCTACAAGAGCAGCATGTGCTCTTAACTGCTAAGCCATCTCTCTAGCCTCCTATTTGGTTCTTTGAACTGTATATATGCAGGATAGATAAATTAACTATAAACTATGGGCCACGGAAATGGTCAGTGTAAAAGTGCTTGCTGTCAATCTAAATTTGGCCTTAGGAGCCCACATGGTAGGAGGAGAGAATTCTGTCCTTTCATCTCCACACGAATGCTGGGGCACATGAACCCCCATCAAAAATAATAAATAAATATATAATTGCTTAAACTATATTATGACAGGTAGAATTGTAATCCCAACTACTCGAAGCAGAGGTCAACCTGGATTATAGAAGGGAGACCCTCATCTCAAAAACAATGTAACTTGTTTGTTTGTTTTGGTTTTCTCGACACAGGTTTTTTTTTGTGTAGCCACTGCTGTCCTGGAAGTAGCTCTGTAGCTCAGGCTGGCCTATCCACCATCTGTCTCTGCCTTCCAAGGGCTGAAATTAAAAGCATGTACTACCACCACCCAGCCAATGAAACATTTTTTAACTAACCTTACATTTTTAAAAAGTATAAGAACAGGGGTAGACACCACTAACTCTAGACAGAAGATGAAGAGAACTGGGTTTCACAGACCAACTGCTCTACCTGGATCACAAAGGAAGTATCTACCAGTAACAAAATGTAAATGAGAACAACATGGAAAAAGACTGACAGAGTTCAGGAAGCCAGACAAAGGCAGGCTGGTTGAAGGTTGAAGCCTGATTTGCATCAGAGAGGCACATGAGAAGGGACTTCAAAAGGACACTTAGGTCTGAAGGAACAGAATAACACTCAAGAAAACAGGACTGACAAAAGAACCAATTTAAAAGTTCTGTCTCAACCCCGTGTACAGCAAAGGCAAGCCACTGGTCTTGGGTGTGGATGCCTGCACACACCTTCCTAAACATAGGGATTCACAGGGCCTCCCTCCACACACACATACTTCTGGAAGAAGCTGAGAAGATGCCTTTGGGGAATGATGGAGCCCCGCCCACCAACCTACCTGAAATGTAGCTGGTATGCTTATTCTGCTCGTCCTGGGCAAGCAGGTGCTCATGCAGCTCCTTCCCGATGCCATTTTCAAAACTCTTACAAAATTCTTCTGTTTTCCTGGAATGTTCAAGAAAAGAGAGAGAGTGCCGGGCGGTAGTGGCGCACACTTTTAATCCCAGCATTTAGGAGACAGAGGCAGCAGATGTCTGTGAGGTCGAGGCCAGCCTGGTCTATAAGAGCTAGTTCCAGGACAGGCCCCAAAGCCACCGAGAAACCCTGCTAAAAAACTATTAGAGTACACTCCTAAAGCTAGCCCTCAAGGTCTAGTCCCTTATTTGTCCACTTCCTCTTCCTGAGGTCCAGCTATCAAAGTAGTGAAGTTGAGTGATCAAAAGCCTCCTTTGTCTCACCTAGTTAACATGCCCAATTAAAATTAAGTACTCCACCCTAACACAGGGTTTCCCCCTTTACCTTTATAGATGGTCATTTTCCTATGTGCCACATCAATCTCCTCTCTATCCAGAGGCACACAGTCTTATAAACTACTCCTGCTGAGGCTAGTTAGAGGGGCTTTCACCCCAGCTTAATTAGTCTTTTGTGAATGAAGACAAATTCCTGAATTTGCAAATATATAAACCAAGTTCTAGGTTCTGGAGGCCTTGGGACACAGATAGCCCTTGAAGTGTGGTCTGGAACCATTACTTGATAGCCTCCCTTGAACCCCACCTGCTAGCAAGGGTTCCCAGGATCCTCAGTGTTTACCTGAACTGGCTGTCATCCAGGAGAGGCCTCTGGGCACTGAGGTATCTCCTCAGGGTGTCTTCAAGTTTGGGGATGGGCAGCCTGGGGGGAAAGCAAGGTCAGTGTGAGGCTTACAGTATGGGAAGATACCAAGAAGCTTTACAAGCCAAACAGTAAACCAACTACTGGGTAATTAATTCCCCTTAAAAACAAACAAACCAAGAAAAAAGGACAAGTCAGTTAACAAGACAGAACTGATGGATGGACTGGCACATAGGTTAGTGGTAGAGCACTTCCCTAGCATACAAGAGGTCCTAAGTTGATTCCTAGCACCACAGTGAATAAATGAGTAATACCAGTCACAACTGGGCTGGAGAGATGGCTGAGAGGTTAAGAACACTGGCTGCTCTTTCAGAGGTCCTGAGTTCAATTCCCAGCAACCACATGGTGACTCACAACCATCTGTAATGTGACTTGGTGCCCTCTTCTGACCTGGGCAGAACACTGTAAACATAATAAATATTTATTTTTTAAAAAAAAGCATAGCTCATTTTATGATATACTCACTGCATCCATTTATTTTTGAATAAATAATCTACAACTTGATAATAAAAATGACAACACTTATTTATAGCCATTATGAACTTAGATATTCCAAGTAACCTTCTGGACACGTTAGCCCCACCAACTCCCTTTCATGTGCTGGCTTACACAGGGAATTGCAAATACCACCTCAGCCGCCTCATGATCACAAAGTTTATTACACTTCTTAGGCCTTAGCACCTAGGGTATTACATAAAGTTTGCCCTTTTTTTTTTTTTTAAGGAAAATCCTAAATCAGAGACAGTGGTGGTTTGTTACAAACAACTCTCAATAAAAACATCTGAATGATCAATTCTGGCCTGAAAGTTCACTGAAATTCAGTGAAATAAGGACATTTTAGAGTAATGACTTTGTTTTGAGTTACTAATTGCATAATTCGGGAGTTTTTTGTTGCTGTGACTAAAGTCCTAAGCAAAATAACTTAGAGGAAGAGAGACTTGTTTGGGTTCACTGCAGGAGCTCCTGAGATGACCCTGAGTTGTAGCATCTGCTGGTTTCTGTGTTGTATAAACACTCCCACCAGGGCCAGTTTCCAGTCACCAGCTGGTTATGGTATCTTATAGAGAAGGCCCTTTCCACTCCTAAGTCTTCCTGTAGAATTTCTTCTCTGATCATTACTGGCACATGAGCCAACACAGGGAAGGCTTTTGATAAGCATATGTTGGATAAATTAGCTTATACTGTCTTTTCTACCCAGCCTTAGTCTGTTTTATGCTGTTACAATACAAGGTGATGGCATTTACAAAGCAACTTCTCAGACTCTGAAGGCTGGGGAGTCTGAGAAGGATAGACTTTTCTTACTTATTTAGAGTCAGGGGCTCACCATGTAGCCCTGGGTAGCCTAGAACTCACAGAGATCCACCTGCCTCTGCCTCCCAAGGCTGGGATTAAAGGCGTGGGCCATCTCACCTGGCAGAAAGCTAGACCCTTGAGGGCCATCTCACTACCACAGCATCACAGAAGGTAGTATCACCTGGGCCACAAAAGACCAAACTTGCTTCATTGTGGCTTTGGGGTCAAGGTCAGGCTATAAAACCCAGGTTGACCTAGAACTCATGGCAATCTTCCTGCCTTAGCCATCCAAGTGCTGAGGTTACAGGGGTAAGCCACTATGCCAGTTCAAACACTATTATAACAAACTACTCTCTCAATAATGGCTGACTTCCAGGAAAAAAAAACCTACTCTCTCAGTTTTTCCTCTATCAGATTTAGCAACAGGAATCAGCAAGAAAGCTTAGTGAGTAAAGGCATTTACCACCAGGCCTAATGATCCCCAGGGACCCACATGGTGAAAGAGAACCTACAATTTGTCCTCTGACCTCCACATATCCACCACAGCACGGGAATGCCCATACAACACATGCCTGCACTACACACACACACACACACACACACACACACACACACACACACACGTAAGTAGCTTCATCTTTTTTGGTTTAGTGGCAGCTCTTAGTTTTCTCCTCATCGCCTGATGAGGAGACCATTAGTGTATGCTTGAAATACTTATCATACAGAAGATAACAGAAGTTAGAAACTCTTCCCTTATCCCATAGGGGTTTTTTTTGTTTGTTTTTGTTTTTTCAAGACAGGGTTTCTCTGTATTGCTTTGGAGGCTGTCCTGGAACTCACTCTGTAGAACAGGCTGGCCTCAAACTCACAGAGATCCACCTGCCTCTGCCTCCCGAGTGCTGGGATTAAAGGCGTGCACCACCAAAGCCCGGCTTTATTCCATAGGTTTTGACATCATCATTTATGTTTCTTTGCTGTCTCCCTTCATACTAAACATCCGAGGCTTCTCAGGACTCCAACAGTTTATTATTCTAGTTGGACCACTTCAACCTTGACAGACTCCTCCAAGCAGGAAGAGGGAAAGTGGAGGCAGCATGGTTGTTAGAATAAAGTGAGTGGGGGACCTTGGCAGATTCCATGGCAGGTGAGGGACAAAGGTGCCAGGCAGGCAGAGCTTCAGTGAGAAGTTTCATTCGAAAGGAGGGAAGAGAGGTAAAGAGACTCAGAGACGGAGAGAGGATGAAATAGAAGGAAACAGGAAATGTCCTGTCTACCCCTTCAGGGGAAGTGGGGGGAGGCAGGAGTGGGAGGAGTGTTTCTTTGCACCTGCTACAGGCTACATTAGCCATGGACCCCTGGGCTGACCAGAGTACTGCCTGAGTGCATTCTGCCAGGTGACCGGGGCAGGCCAGCGTAATGCCTGAATCCTTACAATGATCTTGCCAACTGTGCTTATTCTCTTTAGAGATAAATATGGCAGGCTAGAAAATGCACAAATGTTGACATTTGACAATCCTGAGTTCAAACATTAAGTCATCCTCCAGAAGGAAGGTCAAGGATTACAGTGGGCGTTGGGCAGGATGGGATGAGTCTAATTAACAGCAGGGTTTGAGGGAGGAAGGATGATGAAATGAGTTCCACAGTGGCAATGGTTGCACAATGCTCTTAATACTCTAAAAATGATATACTTGAAAACAGTGAATTCTAGGCCGGCAAGATGGCTCAGTCAATAAAGTGCTTGCTTAACACAAATGAGGACCTGAGTTTGAGCCCCCAGAACTCAGTTTAAAAAAAAAAGCTAGGTGTGGCAGCGTAGGTGTAATCCTAGCACTGGATGCATCTGGAGATGGGGATGCTCAAAGCTAGCAGACCAGCCAGCCCAGACTACTATCTTATGTAATGACTGTTTTTAATTGTCAACTTGACACATTCTAGAATCACAAGGGAGTGATTCCAATTGTCTGAGCATGCCTGTGAGGAATTTTCTGAATTGGGTTAAGTGAAGCAGGAAAAACCACCCTGAATGTGGGCTTATGGACTCCTGGATCTTAGGAGACCCAGTGAAAACCAATAAGACAAACTGCCTTGGATTCTAGTAATGGGCAATCTTCATTAGCTTTGGTTACCAAGAGATTTTGGTGTAAGCTATGTCTCATGTGCCGGCTCCCTCTCTGCAACCCTGAAGAGAAAACCTGCTTGAGAATGAAGTCCCACAAATGAAGAGGTCAGTGGGAAGGCAAAACAGCATCATGTGGCTTCTGGAAGCCTGTGTGAGTACTTGAGCCAGTTTAGCTGGACTTTCTGCAACACATACAAAGAACCTTGTAACAATCTTCTTTATACAGAGCGTCAACAACCATTCTTCCAGTAACAAGATCATGATGCAAGGCACTTTGGTCTCTACCTACCATTGATCAAAAACACCAGATGTAGCTACCAATCTACATACAACAGTTCCTTTGGCTCCTATGGGTGAGTCACCAGGCCTCAGAGAGGTAGAGCCAGAGTGTTTTCCTGTTCCACCCTATCCCCATCGAATACTTGTTTGCCCTAATAAAGGCAAAGGGAAAATGCTAAGCAGAATTACCTCCTGGATAAGTCAGAGTCACTCGCTCTCACACATGGTCTGCCTCCCAACAACAGGGACTGTGGCATTCGTCCTGTAAGAACACAGCTGACATGCCTTCCCTGCCTACAGGACCTAGTTATATCTGGGATAGTGTTCTGGAAGTCAAGAAGACTGGCATGAAAGACATGCTTTTGGGACTCACGAATTAGTTTCTACCTATTACCTTAGTGGCCAGGTAAACTGTGCCTCACTTACCTCCCACAGGTGTATTCTACAATCCGACCATTATGTTTTGAACACCTGCTATCACTGGGGTGATTAAAAGAAAAGCAGCATAACTGGTACTTATGGATCAACTATAGATTTAATACTACTCCCCATAAGGCCCCTCCCGCTAAACAATTTCCCCAAGGCCTAAATGGTGAAACTGTGCTAACACCTAGCATAAACCTCTCACCCTGTGTGTATAACACTGTTTCTGGTGCCTTTTTCTGGCATGTGGCTCTGTCTTTTCTCAAATTCCAGCTCGGTGTTATTTCTTCTGTAAGGCTTCCCTCACGCAGACATTAAGTCGCTCACACAGTGTAACAGTTCTCTCCCCTTCAGACATGCAACAGATGTCTGTTTACCAGTTGTAGTGCTTGTGAATGCCTACTGAATGCCAACTCTGTTCAAGGGCTTTATATGGGTATGTTTAATTCTAGATACTCCTTCTGGTGCTGGGAGCTGTTGGATGTAGGTGCTGGGAGCCGAATTTGGGTCCTCTGGAAGAGTAGCAATCACTCTTAAGCACTGAACCATTTCTCTAGACCCCAGTTGTATACATCTTCGTATATACACGGACAACAAAACCACAACACTTACAAAACAAAAAACAAGCAAATGATAATCCAAGGACTCCCACTAGAAGGAGTCTGAGGCCAGTGGGGCTAAAAGGAAGCAGTGACAAGAGGAACAGAATAGGGAGGGACAATGGTTTTCCCATCGCTGATATCAAGTACCTCCTAAGAGTCCAAAGAACTGTGCACTGCTGTTGCCCTCACAGGTGACAGTGGTTCTGTAAATGTGCAAAACTGTAGCTCTAGTGGCAGACACTGAATCTGAAACCAAGTTCTACTGGACATCAAGGTCAGGGCTCCCTGCCAAGTGTGACGTCAGTACGAATGTCAAAGAATATATTCTACTAGCCCAGAATTGCTGACACGAAGTATCTCATTTAACCCCCACTTATAGATGAGGCACCAGGAAATTTGGCTGCTTCTTGAGGAGGCACAGTGGTAATGTGCTTTTTGTTTTATCCAGTGGGGTTTTGGTTTTTTTTTTTTTCTTTTTCAAGACAGGTTCTCACTATATCTCTGGCTGTCCAGGAACTCACTATATAAATTAGGCTTGCCCTGAACTCAGCCTGTCTCCACCTTCTAAGTGCTAAGATTAAAGGCACTCACCACTACACCTGATCTCCTGTTTCTACTTCCAGGATCTTACAGATGTTTGTGCTGTGGACAGGACTAAATTATCTTGAGAATTCTTTTTTTTTTTTTTTTTTTTTTTCAAGACAGGGTTTCTCTGTATTGTTTTGGAGGCTGTCCTGGAACTCGATCTGTAGACCATCCTGGCCTTGAGCTCACAGAGATCCGCCTGCCTCTGCCTCCTGAGTGCTGGGATTAAAGAATCTTGAGGATTCTTACAGTTTTCCAATTCTAAACTGCCACAGGTCCATCTGGTTCTAAACCTGGGTGAGGCTCAGGCCTGCCTCAAAGTCAAAACCATCTGACTCAGCAAATGAAAACAAGTCTTCTTAAGTCCTTACCTTTCCCCTACATACTACACTGGTGCAGCCCACAAAGGCTGTCAGAAGAGGCCAGGTTACACCCTCTCCCCACAATCGCCCTTTCTATCACCCACCCTCCTGCCGAATTCAGATAACCTTACTGTAGTTTGTCTTGCAAGTCTGCACGCTGCATGTTCTTGCTGAGAAAGCAGGGTGAGCAGTGACACTGGCTTAAATAACTTCTGGATGTGGAGGAAACACAAACCCCACAGCAGGGAATAATACCAGCTCCGGGGCAGGAGGATCCCTGGGGCTGGGCCAGAAGGACAGTGTGAAGGGATTTTGAGACAGGTTTAGAGCTTGGTTTGGGAAATAAACGGTAATCTCGGAGAAGGCAAGTTAGATCTGGCTTAGAGTGAAGGTGATTTCTATTAATGGAATAGCTCTGTCAACCCAGATCAACGCTGAGAGATCAAAGAGAAACTAGATGCCAGATTTAAGGAAGAACTGACTATGGGGGAGAGGGACATTTACTAGGGCTGTTTTGATAGGTCAGGCAGTCTGGGTGAGGTATGGGAACTATCCGAAGGGGGACTGGGTATGAAAAGTTTCTAGGTTAGGGCTGACCTCAGAATGATAAAGGTGTGCTTGCAGCAACCGATGGGGCACTAACAGAACAGGGTACTGGAAGAGGAGTGGGCTGAGATGTCTCAGCAACGGGCAAAGAAGGTGGAAACTGACCGGAGGGTGGCCCGTGTTAGGAACTGGCTACGCGAGCTGGAAGGTAGGTAAGGGTGAGAGGCTCGGGATAGCTGTCTGGAAGATCAATGGACAGGAAGTTAGTAGGATTCAAGACGAAACTTGTAGACGGGAGGTTGCGGAGGGGACCTTACAGGTTTCTGAGTCTTCTGAGCCAGGGAATTCTCAGTCTTTCCAAACTCGGGAACCTGGCTGCCTTTAGGACGGGAGGTCCGGGGTAGGGAGGGAAGGGTTCGGTGCGAGTCCGAAGTGCCAGGAGTCAGGCCTGCGGCGGAGGCCGGGAGGCTTGGCTCACCTGGGCAGGCTATCCTGGTAGTGCATGGTGGGCACGATGCTGTGTTGCAGGTACTCGTCGTGTCCCAAGCCGGCACTCAAGGGCCGACTAGGGGCTCCCAGAACATGCGCGGGGCCGCGGGGCCAGACACGCAGCAGCAGGCGCGGCATCATCGTCCCAGGCGGCAACGGCGGCTCGGGAGCGCGGCGGCTGAGGGAGTTCCTAAGCGAGCAGGCCACTGCCCTCAAGGCCGCGGACACAGCGTCAGGCACTAAACGGCCGGTTCATCTCTGCCCACAAGGGCACTTCCGGGCAGACAGGAGGCGCCCCGCACACACTGGGCCCTCTCCCAGGACCCGCCCACATCTCGGCCACGCCCACTAGCGGGAGCCGCCCACCCTATCCGGAAGCGGTCTCTAGACAGTAAGTGCAAGGCTTGTTAACCCTGGGACAGCAGGGCATACAACTCTGAAGGTGTTCTTTCCTTTCACGGAACTGGATAGAATCGGAGCCAGAAGGGAAAAAACAAAAACAAACAAACAAAAAAACCCGCTGAAACCTGGCATCTGGCAAACCTAAACTGGTCAAGGCTTGGTCTCCAGGGACCGAGAACGCTCCAAACCTTTTGTCTCCTAAGGAAAGAACACATCAACATACTCCCCCACGTTTCTAAATTTACCGAACAATAACCATGCTTATTTCACCAATATAATTTGGCAGGCAAAATGCTTCGCTCATGCTAAATTCAAGTTTGAAGTCTTCAAAGTGAGTGGCTTCGGAATTCTGCTCCGCCGGATCAGCTGGGCAGTGTTTTAGAAACTATATAGCCGGGCATTGGGGGGTGCATGCCTGCAATCTGCAGGAGAGGCAGTGGCGGAAGATTAAGAGTTCTAGACTACATTCAGCTACATAGAGAATTTGAAGTCATCCTGGGCTATATGAGACCGTATCTTAAAACAAACGAAAGGGAGGAAAAAGAATGTACAGGAACAAAAAAGCATCCTTTTTCAGCTTGAATCTTTCAAAGGAAAACAAAAAAACAGGGACCCTACCAAGAGGCAACTCTGTCCTCTGGCTCTGGAGGTCTTCTAGGCTCAACCCACTGTAGGAGAGGGTCCCGAAGTTTCTAATTCTGACTGGAAGAGTCCTCAACTTGAACATCCCCTCATCATTTACTAAACCACCACAGACAAGCAACACATACCCTGTCCCCTGGTCTCTGGCTCAACTGTAGCTGAAGAATTAATTGGTTCTGCTACCATTTATTTTACAGGAAAAAGATAGGGTGAGGTAGCAGAAGACAGAATTATTCTGACTTGAAGCACAACAGAATTTCATTCTGGGAACACAGCCTTCCTTTTGCTCCAGCTCTCTGTCAGGACCTGTAGATTTGAGGCAACCAAGTACCTTAGTCTGTTCCATAAGTAGGTAGGCAGAACCAGGAGCTGGAACACACCCACAAGATCACTGTATTTGGAGTTTAGGGGACCCAAGTTTGTGTGTCAGCTCTGTCCTTAGAAGACCACACATTGAGCAGGAAGATCGCTGACCAGCTCCACATTCATCTACTGAAGAACTAAGCACAAAACTCAAAACTAATGGGAGCCTGGTATGTAGCTCAGTATGTAGAGTGCTTGCCTAACCTGCATGAAGCCATGGGTTCAATACTTAGCATTATATCAACCAACCAGATGTGGCGGTATTGAAGCACCAGGGAGATGGAGGCAGGAGAATTGATTGAATGTCCGACTGGTGAGATGGGTCAGTGAGCAAAGGCCCTTGCCACTGACCTGATGACCTGAGTTTGGTCCCTGAGACACACATGGTGTGAAGGGTGTCCTCTGAGCTCCACACACAAAATAATACAATGTAATTATTTTTTTTAAAAACCCACAAAAATACACAAAGACAGAACATCTAATTCTCCTCCTTCGAGGAAAGAACAGATCCATCTTGCCTAGGTCCAAGCATCTGAGTCTCTTGTGTGCAGTCATGGGGGAGATCGTACAATCCTTTCTGAAAAGCATCGATTGTCACCAAATCCTAGTAGTTTTCAGAGCCTCGGAACCTGTGGGGGATAGACATCCAGACCTGTGTGGAGAAACAGGGATCGGGGGACCAGGAAGATGTAAAGGACCTAGTAGACAGAAGTGGTAGCAATCTAAAGAGTCAGTGAACGGCTGCATCAAATCTGTAGGCGCCTGGTTAGAAGAACAAATCTGACTAAGGTGGACATCCAGGCCTTTGTGTTCCGGCCCTGCCTGCTTCTCTGGCCCTCCTGTCATCAGGAGAACTCCACAGTGGAAGCACTGACCACCCATCATTGCCACCCCCTATTCTTACTCTGTACCTTTCCTTTCTTTCTTTTTTATTGTTTGTTACATTTTTTAAAATTAGGAACAAGCTTGCTTACTCTGTAACTTTTCTATACAGCCGTCTGGTAACCTAGAACCGCCTTTCCATGCACCACTGCCTGATGCACTCTTAGCCTTCACCACCCGGTTCAGAACTGACGTCTCTCTGAAGTTCCCTTCCTTCCTTGCCTGTCTCCCTGCAGAGTGAATCCTCCCCTCTGTGATCCCACAGTGCTTTCTCCACATATCTGCTGTGGTGTGTGCAAAGCACAGCTGTACTTTGAGTTATTTAATTATCCACCTCTAACAGTACATTTTGGGTTTCTCTAGGACAGGGATCTTGTTTGCATTTCTGTACCTTGGCTCTCCTGTGGGCAAGCAGTGTGTATCTTTTACTTAGGGATGATCCTGTACCACATTAAAGACATCATGAGCTGGGAGTCTAGGTAGACAACATTGTTCTGTGTAAGAATCAAGAAAGTTCATCTACTTAGAGAAAAAACAAAAAACAAAGAATAAAGAATCTCTATTGAGCCAGGTGGTGGCGGCGCACACCTTTAATCCCAGCACTTGGGAGGCAGAGGCAGGCAGATTTCTGAGTTTGAAGTCAGCCTGATCTATAGAGTGAGTTCCAGAACAGCCAGAGCTACACAGAGAAATCTTGTCTAGAAAAAAAAAATCTGTATTAAAGTAATCCCCAGAGTTCTGCTGTTTTGAATTAACTATGAGGTGTTAGACCACAGTAGCCAGGTTATAGTAATATTTCATTTTTAAAATAAAGTTCTTACGATACAGTTTAACTAAATAGGGGAAGAAAGAGTTCACATTTCAACAAGAAGATCTAGTTGGCAAAGTATGACCAAACACAGCATAAGTGAACCCAAGTAGTCAAAGAAACGAGAGGAAGTGGCACCTAGAATCTGCTGGGTTTGAGCCCCAAGTTTCTAGTTTCCACCAGGCTTCACCGAGAGCAAAGGCTGCTTAAAGCAAAAATGATGACAGTCTTGTTGGAAAAGCATTCCCTGCCTTGATGGGATTTGCCATAATGTACTGTGGGAATGACAGACCTTAGCCGGAGGCCCACTTCCCCATCAGCCTGGGAGCAGGCAGCTGTAACCGACCACAGAGAAAACATGTTTACTAAAAACAATTCGGTGCCCATAAGAAATGTTTACCGGAGCAATAAGTTCCTGATAAGGGCTTGCTCACAGGAACACCCTGACTTTGATCTTTCCAATGGCTAACCGCCTCTTCCTGACACACCCCCACCCCTGACTCTGGTGTCAGGGGCATATAACCACCCCGGGTAAGAATAAAGCAAAGCTTTTCTTGAAGCTTTTTGGGGCCTTCTTGAAGCTTTCTTTGCACCACCGACTGGTCTCTGTGTCATCAATCCTGATACCCTCCGTACATTCTCGGCCAGGCTGCTCAGCAGGCAGGGCAATCTATTGCAACCCTTTCGAAAGATGTTGAACCATCAGAAGAGATGGTTCAGCAGTTAAGAGCACTCTTGCAGAAGACCGGAGTTGGGTTCCCAGCATCCATACTTCCCAGAACTATTAGAGAATAAAAACAGGAGTATTAGGAGCTCAGTTCAAAGGGCTCCCAGTGGAAAATGGAGTGCCAAGGGGACCAAATTTACACATTTTGTGTATGCCTCTGAGCTGGTCAATTTGAATCCCAGAAGAAACAATAGAGAACAGAAATGGGGAGGGGGGAGAAGGTAGCGACTACTACAGCTGCGACCACCTCTGGGGCAAGGCCCTGGCACCTCACAGGACTCTCTGACTGTGGATTCCTGAATCTGTGTATGCACCGAGCTCTTCCAAAGTGAAAGCGAGCACATCTCCAGCCCCTCCCACATTTTTGTTTTCACTGGTGTAGCAGGTAGGCAGATGACTGGCAGGTGGGGAGGGACAGAATATCAACACCTGGAGATGACATACAGCAGGTGAGTGATAGGGGTATTGAGAGACAAATGCAGAGCAGACAAGGCATGGAGATGGTTTGGGGTTTATTTACACACTGAAAGAGATGGAGACATCTGTCTTCCAGCTACCCTTGGATCCTGACTCTTCCTCCAGCAGGTCTGTCTCTGAAACATACCAAACTCACCTTCCTTCCATAGTTTAGGTCTACTTTTCTCATGCCCCCAGAATGCTCTTGCTGTTCCCTTCTGCTTGTATCTCTCTTGCCTTTCCTGCAAAATCCCAGGGGCTGGAGAGATGGCTCAAAATTTAAGGGAGCTTGCTGCTCTTCCAGAGGACCATAGTTCAGTTCCCAGCATGTACACCAGAAGGCCCACAGCCACCTGTAACTCCAGTTTCAGGAGATTGGATGACACCTTCTTCTGGTCTCCTTGGGTACTTGAACACATCACACATACACACACACACACACACACACACACACACACACACACACACATAGAGTGA
Organism: Mesocricetus auratus; assembly: GCF_017639785.1. NCBI lineage: Eukaryota > Metazoa > Chordata > Mammalia > Rodentia > Cricetidae > Mesocricetus > Mesocricetus auratus. Next base: position 31,252,730 of record NW_024429197.1, on the reverse strand, counting down.
GAGGTCCCTTCTAGCTCATTCTGCAATTCTGCATCTTGTCTGGCAGTGGTAATGGCAGTAATGAAATCATGGCAATGGTGAGGACTAGCATGTGTTTACTGTGCTTGCTGCTGGTCTGCATTTAACGTTCTTTTGGCTTTTTGAGACAGGATTTCTCTATATAGTCCTATATATAGAGTCCACAGAACTTGCTGTGTAGATCAGGTTGGCCCCTGAGTACTGGGATAAGAGGTTTGCATCACCACGCCATGCCAGCATTTAATTTTCTTAAAATCCTAGCATGGAGAATGAGGCTCAGTCACTGAGCTTGGTACCCTTCACAATCTCATTATTTTCTTCTGTCACCTACTCTGTCCTCCCTGAGTGAACTCAAGACTATCCCAATGTGTAGAACATGGAGGCACTTTTATTCTGTGTTCCAAGCTAATAGATGCTTTAACTCCATCCCACCATCACTTCCTACAGAGAGGCCCTTCTGTTCTTTCCTTTCTGTTTACATATGCAAATGCACGTGCAAGCTTGTGGAGGCCAGAGGTCCACCTCAGGCACCCGTTCTCTGAAGCCATTCATCTTGGGGTTTTTGAGGCAGGGTCTCTCACTGGCCTGGATTATGCCAAGAAGACTAGCCTAGGTGAACCCAGGGATCCACCTGTCTCTGCCTCCCCAGCTCTGGGATCACTGGGTCACCACAATGCTCAGCCTTCCTTCCTGCTCTTGACCAATCATCCTGGGCTCCCACATCATTCACCACATGGCTGGGATTTCTGCCCCACGCCCTACCTGCCTTTGCTGAGCCTCCTGTCTGTCCTCACCATGCTCACTGCCTGACAGGGAGTAAAAGCTCAACAAATACCAGCTAATGAATGAATTGGAATTATCCAGAGATTGGAATTAGAAAGCACTCCAGGCCAGTGGTGCTCAGCTTCAGAGGACTAGAATTATCTGGACTGTCTGACACAGATGCCTGCCCCGCACCATGGAAATTCTGATTCAGCGGATCTAGAACCAGGGTGTTGTTGCTCAGCTCCCTTCCTAGAGGGGGACAAACAATGCCTAGCCTCTCTTCCTACGCTCTAAAAGACAAAACAAAGCATGGTCCCGCCAGTGTTCACTTTGTAAGTTTGTTGATTAGGACTGCGGACTGAGCAGTGGGTGAGGGTTTATAGGAAGGAGCATGAGTGATATTTAAAGCAGCCACAATGGAAGGTTTGCACCCAGCATGGAAAATGGCTTCTCATTAGCTGTGTAGATGGAATACCTTCCACTAGCCCTTCCCCACTATATACCCCAGCCCTTGCTGAGATTTGCAGTTAGGGCAGACTTGTTCATAACTAAGATGAGGGTCCTGCGACTTTCCCTGCCCCCTCTTTTTTTCAAAGATTTTATTTATCATTTATACAGTGTTTACCTGCACACTAGAAGAGAGTATCAGATCTCATTACAGATGGTTGTGAGCTACCACATAGTTGTTGGGAATTGAACTCAGGACCCCTGGAAGAGCAGCTAGTGCTCTTAACCTCTGAGCCATCTCTCCAGCACCTCCCTATCCCTGTCCCCACTTCTATGAAGGAATGTCAACAGTCACTTAGACCAGCTATAATGATATTTTGTGAACAGACCCAGCTAGACTCCTGAAGATGGCAGCGATGTTGCTTGGAGGATAGTCTGTACCCCAGGGGTAAAGGCCATGTTTTAAACTCTCAATGGATAATTCTAATGTATAGCCTGGTGACTGACTCATACCTTTGCTAGCCAGAGCAATTAATGAATTGAAATCACCTGGGAATTTGTTTGAACTGCAGACCTTCATCCAGGAAATGGGTAGGACACATGCAATCTTAGCACTTGGGAGGTAGAGGCTGAAATGTCAGAGCAAGGCCAAGGCCAATCTAGTTTAAACAGTGAGTCCCAGGTCTGGTAGTGGTGGCTTACCTCCTTAATCCCAGCACTTGAATGGCAGAGGTAGGCAGATCTTTGAGTTCAAGGCCAGCCTGAACTACAGAGTATGTTCTAGGACAGCCAGAGCTACACAGAGAAACCGTCTCAAAAATTTTTTAAAAAATATTTTAAAAAAGGTTCTAAGCTAGCGGAGGCTACAGAGTAAGACCTAGTCTTAAACACACAGGTAGAAAACTCCAGGCATCACTCACTCCAGACCTATTTATTTAATTAGACCTCTGTGGCAGCCACCTTCCCAGAGTGCTTCCCTCACCAGACACAGGGGACTCTCAAAGGGAGAGGTTGTTGAGGGCACATTCATGTGGACCTGGATTTCTGAGACTACCGACAGTCCCATTTGCCCATAAAACTTTCCAAAAGTAAAAATATTCTTTCTTTGGTGTCAAGGAGTCCATGCAAGATTTGTTTTTCTGACTCTTCAGCAACTGACCTTGTATTAAGGGGCAGGAAATGGAGCAGTCCTGGAACAGGCTATCTGTGGATGCAGTGGGATTGAACTTTGAATAGACTCCTTAAAGATTCTGGGATCAGCCATATGAAGATAGGGATGTATGACCCCTTCTGGACAACCTCCTCCAAAAGACCCCAGGCATTGCAGCTTCTAAACAATCACTGGCTCTTGTGAATTGTTACATTGAGATCTGGATCCTGAGATACTTCTCTATTAAACATGGTTGAGTTCTGAAGTCTTTTTAGGAATCCGTCCATGTGTCTAGGAAGAAGGGAGCTGGGGACAGGAGAGGAGAGCAGGAGGGGTGTGGGGACACCAGACCTTGAGCAGAAACCCACTTCCCCTTCGGCCTGGGAGCAGGCAGCTGTGAGATAATGTTTACTGAAAATAATTCAGTGCTATAAAGCTCTTGATAGGGCTCAGATAAGGGCTGCTCACTGAAACACCATGACTTTGACACCCCCTATGGCTAGATGCTTCTTCCTGTCCCCCCTGCTGTTTCTCCCCGATTCTGGGGCCAGAGATTAAACCACCAGCCAGGAGGGTGAGAAGTCTGGGAGAGTTGTTGGAGAATTGTATGTAGATGGATGGCAGAAGTCCTTAAAAAGGGAAGTGTTTTTTCTTGGGGAGACTTCTCGCTCCTAAGTGGACTTGGAGACTTCTCTTCTCCTAAGCCGACTTGGGAAGCATAAAGTTTTCTTAAAGCAACCGACCGGTCTCTGTGTCATCTATCCCGACCACCTCGATACATTCTCGGATGCAGGCCGCACAGCAGGTGCGACAGAGAGGCGTGCTCTGTCGTGTGGCACAGAAAAAGATGGGAACTGCTGCCTTCCTGTAGCCCAGCTTCATTCAGTTTCCACTGGTGCTCCCAAGCCCTCGCCCTGCACCAATTGCACAGAAGTAAGTGTGGAAGGTGTGACGGTCTGCAGATAGCAGGTGGATTTAAAATCAAGTGCACAGTGCCAGGCAATTGTGGTGCAGTGCCGGGGCATGATAGCACACACCTTTAATCTCAACACTCGGGAGGCAGAGGCAGGCAAATTTCTGTGAGTTCAAGGCCAGCCTGGTCTACACAGAAAGTTCCAGGACGGCCTCCAAAGCTGCACCGAGAAACCCTGTCTCAAAAGACCCAAAATAAATAAAATTAAAAAAAAAAAACAACCAACTGCATAGCTGTATAATCCACGTAGCAACGGCAGCAAGCCTCAGGTGTCACTGAGAAGGGGTATGGCTCCCCAACATCCTTCAGTGATACAGCCCAGGAACTCAGGAGGAGCTGGCCCTCCACAGACCTTAACAACCGCCTTTGCATCAGCAACACCCAGGGACTCTCCTGAGCTCTCTCCTGAGCTCCTCCCGGGTTAGCGGCCAGTAGCCTGACCGCGGCCAGTGGCCTGGCCCTTGGCAACCATTTGCTTCATCACCACTCGCAGCTCTCTCTGCGTTCACACCTTGTCCCAATTACTGCTTCATTTTTAACCTTTCCCTTTCAGCCACTCAACCCCCAAATCTCTACTTCCGCCCCCTTCCCTCCCCCGCCTCGCACCCTTGCTAAGGATTGAACCTAGGGTCTCACACATGCTAGGCAAAAACTCTATATCCCCAGCCCTTCCATCCTCCACACAGCCTGATCCCACTAAGCTCTCCCACCCAAACCACCCTCTCTGTTGCTAAAGCCAATGACATTTTTGTTTTCAGTACTGGGAATTAAGCCTACAGCCTTATTCATACTAGGCAAGTTCTCTCCTACTTTTCAATTTTGAGACAGGTTCTTACTAAGTGTCCTAGGCTAGCCTGGAACTCAGTCTGTAGAACAGGCAGGCCTTGAACTTGTGATCCTTCTGCCTCAGTCTCCCAAATAGCTGGGATCACAAGCTTATGGGGCCCAGCTCCCGGGGTTGAAGAGTTACTTAGCCTATCAAACCCAGTGCCACCGACTACGCCTCCCTCCCTGCCTGCTTTCAGCGGTGTTTCAGGTGACATAACCTCGGGTTTTCAGCCTTCCTTTCTGGCCATGCCACCACAGTCATCTCTAATGGTTCAGTCTCGCTTCCTTGAGCTCTCATGGTGTGTTCCTTTGTACCAGACTGACAGACTCTGCTGTCTTGATTTTCTCACAGATTAAAAACAAAACAAGAAAGCCGGGCGTTGGTGGCGCACGCCTTTAATCCCAGCACTCAGGAGGCAGAGGCAGGTGGATCTCTGTGAGTTCGAGGCCAGCCTGGTCTACAGAGCGAGTTCCAGGACAGCCTCCAAAGCCACAGAGAAACCCTGTCTCGAAATGAAAGACCCCAGGCGGGGGGACTTTCACGGGGAGGGAGACACGAACCCAAGGAACACCGAGACACGACCTTGGATGCAAACAGCAAGAGGCTTTATTTACACACGGGTACCCGGGCGTCTCAGTCTTGGGGGGGCTGAGCGCCCCGAGCTGGGGACTCAGGGGTCCTTTTATAGCAAAAAGCGGAGTACAGAAGCAAGAAGCCTAGTTACAGGACCCTGATTGGACAATATAAATGAGGCCGGGGGGGCTCAGAATGAGGGCTATTGAGGTTTCTCTCAGAACTCAAGTCTCGGCCTTGGCCCTATCTGAGGAACAATAGGTCTCTGTGCCTGCCCAGTCTTGCTGGGCTGGCTATGCAGACGCTATGTAGATAGCAGACACCTGTGTCCTGCCTGGACAGAGATAGTAGTGACTATTCAGCTGTAAAGACCTTGAGCTGAGCTTCCTTCTGATCAAAAATGACTATTCGGCTGAGCTGTGGAGGAAAGGAATTTTCCATAGGCCTCAGCCATCTGTGCTAGGCCGGGGTCTTTCAGAAAAACAACAACAACAACAAAAAAAAACCCAAAAAAACCCCAAACAAACAAAAAAAAAAACAAAACAAGAAAAGTGACTCCATTTTCCCAGTGACTTAGGCAAAAAATAAAAAATAAAAACCTTAGATTCTTGAAGTCCTGTTTTTACTTCAAAGACAATGCTTTGGGAAGTTCTGTTCTGTTCCATGGGAACCATGCCCAGAGACAAGTCTCTTTTTTGTTTGTTTGTTTGTTTTGTTTTGTTTTTCGAGACAGGGTTTCTCTGTATTGTTTTGGAGGCTGTCCTGGAACTCGTTCAGTAGACCAGGCTGGCCTCGAACTCACAGAGATTCACCTGCCTCTGCCTCCTGAGTGCTGGGATTAAAGGCATGCACCACCAACGCCTGGCTGAGACAAGTCTCTCTCTTTTTTTTTTTGGTTTTTCGAGACAGGGTTTCTCTGTGGCTTTGGAGGCTGTCCTGGAACTCGCTCTGTAGACCAGGCTGGCCTCGAACTCACAGAGATCCGCCTGCCTCTGCCTCCCGAGTGCTGGGATTAAAGGCATGCGCCACCAACACCTGGCCCTTACCAACTTTATTTATTTTTAGAGATGTTCGGGTTTTGCCTACCTGTATGTCTATGCACTATGTGCATGCAGTGCCCATGGAGGCCAGAAGAGGGCGACGGATCCCCTGGGACTGGAGTTACAGGCATTTGTGAGCTGCCATATAGTGCTGAGAATTGAACCCAGGTCCTATGAAAGAGCAGACCCTCAAGTCACCTTTTATTCCTTTGAGCATTTCAAGCTGTCACAATGACTCATCTAAGTGCATCCATAAAGGCAGCAGGCATTGTGTATTAGCACTGTGTGCCAGGCACTTTTCACGTGTTTTACATGTGTTAATTCATTTCCTCTTCACCTCAACTCTGTGACGTGGGTAATTATGAAGATGGAGTTTTCTGTTCTACCTGGACCTGCAGCCATTTAGTCCCAAATAAATTCATAGAGGCTTATATTATAAACTATTTGGCCGATGGCTCAGGCTTCTTATTGGCTAGCTCTCTCTTAATTATTAACCCATATCTATTAAACTACGTATCGCCACAAGACTGTGGCTTACCTGTAATGCTCTGGTATGTTATTCCTTTGGCAGCTACATATATTCACAGGATACAGAAGGACATCCCCCATCATCTCCTCTTTTCTGTCTAAATAAAAAGGAATGGTTTAACTTTAACATAGTAAAATTATATATAACAAAACAGTTATCAAGCAAGAATTATAGTTAACAATATTTAATCCATTAACATTTGGCAAAATTTGAAGAAAATATTCTATCATCTATCCTATCTTTGTGAGTCTAAAGTTTTATATGTAACTTTTCTTTTATCATAACTAAGGAAAACCATAATCATTACTATCTGTCTTCAACTCCATCAAAGACCCCAGAAGGATAATATGTAAACTAGAATTGACAGAAACATCTTGCTGCCTGGACAGTCACCCAAAGTTTCTCTGCGATGTTAGGGCATCCCTCTTGAGTCTATAGACCCAGAGTATCTGACAGACTTTTTGATGAAGCAGGAACCTTGAAGGACCACCCTGTCCCTTGGCAAACTCAGCAGTCACTTTTCTTTGTAACCTGCTTGTCCAGTTTGGACAGCATGATGTCAAGCAGTCCAGGCAAGGGCAGTTTCTTGTCTAAATATGTATTCCTGCCATGTTGAAGGCACACTCCATAACGAGTTTCTTTGATGCCTATCTTCTGGTCTGATTAATTGGTGTTGCCAGGAGCAGTTGTGTCTCTTTGTCATGAAAAATCCTAATAAACCATTTTAAATGCCATATTCTGTAGGTCTTTGAAAGGTTTTGAAGAATATCTATCCATTTGAAATATATCTCTGTATATCTAGAAAACCTAACATAACTATAAGTTTGGACTGTTGTAGGTGACTACCTATAATCTGTATTTAATTATACATTACATTTTAAATGAGCTGTGTAAATACAATATCTAAACAAAAGTAGCAATATATATAACAAAATCGACCTTAAATTTGTATCAGTAAACCAAAATCCATACCAATGTAAAGTATTCATTTCTATATTATATTCCCTGTTTTTTCCTTAGAAAGAGATTGACTGTGATCATTAACCATTTATAACCCACTCCGTTTAAATGAAGAAAAGAAAAACATTTAAAAACAATATTTGGGAATGTGGGCATAGTTCTCTCCAAACTGCTTCTTGTTGTTTGGGGATGCTGTCAATCCAAAGGAGATGAAAACCCATAATCATGGCCAACTCCTGGCTGTAGTGGTCTGCAAGGCTGCATCCTCCCAGCTGTCTTGGATGTTGGATCACCTGGGCCACTGCTTTAGAGGCTCTTACTTGATCAAACCATATTAGTCTAGAAGGAATCCACAGCATTTTATCTTCTGTGGAAACAAAAACAGAACCTCTTTTCCAAAGTAACATGTCCTTAGACTTAAATTTTGAAGTCAAGTCATTTTCAAAATATATAGGTAGGATTAATCCAGCAGCATTTATAATCAAATGTCTTTTAGCAGCTGTTGCTGCTTTCTCAGGAGTCAAACAACTCAAAGATAACACAGTAACATGCGGTATCCAGATTCTGTGTATATTATATCTTTATGTGACTTTTTATGATAGGGGATGTTCTTCTCTATATATGTTTCTCTTTTTGGTCGATGAATAAAACACTGATTGGTCAGTAGCCAGGCAGGAAGTATAGGCGGGGCTACCAGACTAGGAGGATTGGGGGAGTAGACAGAGAGAGCAGCCAGTGAGATGCCATGTAGCAGCCAAAAGGGGTAACATGCTGGAGCATTATGGGTAAGCCACAGCCTCATGCTGCCACCTCGTGGCATTTAATAGAAATGGGTTAATAATTAAGAGAGAGCTAGCCAATAATAAGCCTGAGCTATGGGCCAAACAATTTATAATTAATATAAGACTCTGTGTGTTTATTTGGGGCTGAAGGGTGGCGGCAGGACCAGGCTGAAAGAAGCTCCATCTTCATTTTTATTATTATTACTCTATTTCTTTTCTTTTCTTTTTTTTATTTTTTGACTTTTGGAGACAGGGTTTCTCTGTGTATCTTTATCTGTCCTGGAATTCACTCTGTAGATCAGGCTGTTCTTGAAATCATAGAGATTGGCCTGCCTCTGCCTCCCAAGTGCTGGGATTAGAGGTGTGTACTACCACATCCAGCTACTCTATTTCTTATAAGGACTTGGCCTATCCTTTTCTTTTCTCTCCGAAGCCTACATATATTTTTAAACACACTGTAAACTGTCTAGAGGTGTTTTATTTTCCTGAATCTGTCTTTACTGTATATCTCCTTCTTTTTCTGACCACTTGAATCTTTAATCTGCTTAGTGGCATGGCTAAAATTAAAGCGATGGCTGGACCCACCCTATTCCTTGTCTTTCTGAGAGTGTAGCTTCATTTCTAGCTTCATGCTTATTGTCATAACTCTGGAGTTTCTAGGTCCATGTCATCACCAAGAAGCTTGCCCCTGGCTGCTTGTAAACATCATTTAATTGTTTGGTAGCAGGGTCTCTTAAAAGAGCCATGAGGTTTTTGCTGCTAAGCCTCTCGTAGAGCATTAGCAAACAGAACCCCCCCACCCCCACCCCGAAAAAAAATGCTGCCACCAAAAAGCCATGCTTGCCTCTGTTCTTCTGTGTTTAGAATCCCTTCCCAAGCTCTCTCAGGATTAATGTGGATATAGTTGCCCAAAGTTGGGTGCCATTTGAAGACAGTTTTCTGTTCTTGCCTGGTCCTCCAGCTGTTTAGTCCCAAGTAAACATACAAAGTCTTATATTAATTATAAACTGTTTGGCCCACAGCTCAGGCTTTTTATTAGTTTTCTCTTAATTATTAACCCATTTCTTTTGAACTGTATATTGCCACAAAGCTGTGGCTTACCCGTAATGTTCTGGTATGTTCCTCCTCTGACGGCTTCCTCTCTGTCTCCTCTTCCCAGCATTCTTCTTGTCTGGGAGCCCCACCTACACTTCCTGCCTGGCCACTGGCCAATCACCATTTATTCATCAATCAATAAGAGAAGACATATATCCACAGCATACAGAAAGACATCGCCATCAGTATTATTATTGTCCCAGTTTACAATGGAGGAAACTGAGGCCCTGAGATGCTGAATGACTTCCTCACTTCCACTCAGACAGGAAGTGGTGGAGCTGGACTCCAAACTTACCTTCTTAGCCCTCCAACCATCTGCTCATACCCAGCACCCAAAGTAATGAATGGGAAGTGAACGAAATGTCAGAGCAGGTTCTGTCTTTACTTGAAACCTGACAGTGGCTCCCCAACTCACTCACAGCAACATTAAAGCCTCCCATTGCACACTGGGGATTGACTATGACTGTCAGGCCATTCTGCTCCGTTGCATGTTTGTATATGAAGTTGTATTGGAATGCAGTCCTGCCCAATCTGTGTGTCAAAGCCTGGACTGTCCTTTTTCCTCTGCTGTCCACTTTTTTTTCAAGACAGAGTTTTAGGTAGCTCCTGCTGGCCTCAAATGTGTTATGTGATGGAAGCTATCTTGAACTTCTGCCTCCAGCACTTGAGTGCTGAGATTACAAGCGAGTGCCACCGTATCAGCTTCTGCTGTCCATTTCTGTGTGTTCTTTTAGAAAACCGTGGTATAAATACTAATAAATTCTGATGTTGTGTTATAACTTCAAAATACATTGTCCTACTCAATTTAAATCAAAGTTAATTACGATGCAATTTCAAAAGGGCTATCCAAATCCGTTGCAAATAGTGTTTGCAGTCGGGCCACAAGGTGGCACCACTTTAGCTGGTAAACAGAAGCCCTTGCAGTGGGCTGCCAGCAGTATCTCATCAAGCTGTTGTTTACACTCACCAGAATCTCGGTGAGTGCTTGTGGGAGTTTATTTAGTCCTTGTGCATTTAAATTCTCTTTAAGTATCTTATATGGGTGTCATCCAGACAGTTCGGAAGCAGTGAGACTACTGAGTGTGCTCACAATGCAGCTGTGCCATCAGTCATAGCTGAAGGGAGGTTGGATGCCTCAAGCTTCCTAGTGGAGAAAGCAGAAAACACGCTAAGAGCTTGCAGAAGGATGTTCTTCCAACTGTACTTCCACAGGAAATGCCCCCCGGGGGGGCACTAAGTGAGGTGCTCTTTACTCCCACCCTGTGTAAGGGATTGCTCTTGGCTGTTTGCTCACAGGTTCCTTATAAAGAGACTCTGGGTTAGCTACTTGCTCAAAGGCCATGGAGTGAAACTTTGTATTTAAATCATGAATCCAGTCATTGCTAAGCAGTGGTCTTGTCAAGTCATCAGTTCTCTGATCTCACTTCCTTCATTGTAAAACGGGGGCATAACAGCACACAGTTCCAAGGGTGCTGAGCGAGTGTTAGCTGGACACTGCCTACAGAGGCTTGCTTACACTGTGCTGGGGCAGAGGACATGCTTGTTAACTGTCACCTTTCTCTGCTTCAGTGTCGTTGTTATTCAGGGATGGAGCTTGTCAGTCACACCGTTTACCCACATCTTGTGCTGACACAGGGCTACTGTGATGACAGCTTGACCCAACAAATCAGCGATCTTGCTCTTTTGCCAATCCTGACTGAAATCCAGGAGAACATTTGGGCTCTCCTGGAGGTGTAGGGGAGGGAACATGGTGATAGCCCTTTCTTTGTAAGCTGTCTTTCCTCTTCCAAGCTAATGTGGTCTTGGGGCACTGCCAACCGTGGACACATTCATCTATTTCCAACCTGGGTTTTCCTGGGGTCTGGGCATCCTGAAGCCTGGGAGCATGTGATTGGTCCTGACACAGGGCACTATGCCCAGTGAGCATGCCATGTGACTGTGTGGGTGATGGGAAGTGTTTACCAGACAGGCAAAACTGGGAATTGGAAGATGGAAGCTAAGTTGACCACTGCAGGGTTTATGTGCTTCAGAGAAAGGTGGGGGCGAAGAAGGGGAAAGCAGGAAGAGGAAAGGGTCAGTCACTAGGCAGATATATAGGGTGGGGCTGCTGGACACTGTCAGGGCCAGCATTCTGCTAAGTGTTGTGTAGTGACCAGTCCCCCATTTTAGCAGCCCTGACAGGCTAACATGTGCTTGCATGACCTTGTGGCACCTGTCCTGGTCACTAGGAGGTCAGATGCCTTCCTTGTGGCAAGGAACCAATCAGAAGTTAGCTGGCAGGGCTGTGCTTTACGGCTCTGGGTGTGCTTTACGGACAGTGCACAACAGTGAAGTGCAGAGCATAGCAACTGCCCTGGGAGGCCTATGGGCCATAACAACCAGTTGACCAATCAGCACAGGGCGCACCAAACCTGGAAGTGCACCAATCCTGAGATTGTTTCATACCCCTAGACACTCCTCTTATACTGCCCTGTGAGGTCCCTGCCTCGAGGTTGCTTGGGGTCTTTCTCCAGCCGTTCTCCATGATGGATGGGTGAAGGGCCTGAGCTAATGGGGTTAGCTCGTTAAACATCTACAATAAAAGACTCTTTACTTTTGCACTGAAATGGGCCTCTTGGTGATTTTGGGGTTCAGAATTTGGGCACAACAGTTGAACAGGCTTCCTGCTTTGTAATGACATGCTTAGCTCTCAAGAGGTGACAATCAAATGAAGCCCCAGGCACTTTGTCATTGATTGACCCCACGTTGACTCACTGACAGGGATGGTATTGTATTAGTCAGGATTCCCCTGAGAAACAACCAACGGAGTATGTGCTTGTATGTATGTGAAGAGAGGTTGATGTTCTCAAGGAATTGGCTTGTATATGTTGTAGAGGTAAACTCCAAAATCTGTAGGGGAGGCAGGCAAGCTGATTTATGGAAGGTGAATTGCTTTTCCCAAAGGCCATCTATTTAAACATCAATATTACCCCCAAATACCTTTGCAGAAGAATCCATAATGGTATTTAATCAAGTATCTGAGCATTGTGGCCCAGCCAAGTTGACATATAAAATGAACTGCCAGAGAAGACCAAGACTGATTCAGCTGTGTCCTGCTGTGAACAGTCATCTGCCAGAGACAGGCTGTGTCTGCTTGTCTGTCCACATATTCACACACACACTCACTCACACACTCACACACACACACACACACACACACACACACACACTTTGGGGGACTTCCAGGGCCCATCAGCCCTGTTCCACCTGCACAATCTTCCACCAATCTGTTCCTCAGAGCTCTGTGGTCACACTCATAAGGCAGCAGCTCATGACAAGCTCAGGAGAACAAGCAGGACCAATTCTGTGGACTCCCCTCCCCCAGCCCCCACCAAGTTCAAATTAATTTGTGTCTTTTTGACTGAGGGTGGGGTGGGCAGGGAACAGCTGGTGTGTTCAAATTGTGTGTTTGAGGACACTTGAACAGAGTGAAGGCTTACAAAGATGTGAAGGACTAACCAATGGGGAGTCCCTGAGCTGGCTAGTAATGTAGGCACCATCGTCACCAAGGCCTGCCACCTTGCGTGGAAAGGACATGTGTGACCTTGTTCAGAATACACCCCAGTCTTAGGTGGCCCCGCAAGAAGAAAATGGTGGGATGGACTTAGTGACCCACTTTGCTCCATCTTCTTTGTCCTAACGCTGCCCTTGTGGTCTGCAACCCACCAGAAGGGAGGATGGAGTGGCCGCTGCGGTCTGGGTAGGTCAGCTGCCTGGAATGAGGAGCAGGATGGAGAAGGGCCAGAAGGAGCGTGAACACCTGTAGCCACCCAGGGCTGGAGCCACCCAGGGCAGTGGCATAGAGCTCTCCTTCTCCAAGCCTGCCCTTGTGGTCTCTCCCTGGGAGCTGGACGTGGGAAGGGGGTGGACGCTGGTCTGTACACCACTCTCTGGAGTACCTGCTGTGTGTGCTTAGGCATTGCTGCTTTCACACACAAGTCCCCTCCTCCTTCATCTTCTTGTCCTCCCTCCTTCCTCCCCTTCTCTCGCCTTCTTCTTCTCTTCCTCCTCTCCCTCCCGCCCCTCTTCCTCCTCATCATCTGAGTTTTGCACTAGATCTGACCTCTCAGGCTGCCTCCTGCCTCAATCTTCTGAGTGCTAGGTGTATGGTCCCAAGAAATCCCTTTTCCCAAAGTCTGGCATTTAGATAAAAGCCAGAACCCCCAAGGGGACTTGGGAAAATAGCTTCTACCTGCTAAAAGGAAGCTTCCTCATCAGAAGGGCCATTACCATCGCCTGTGGTGCTATTAACATATCAAGATCTCTGCGAGACTCTAGGCTCCTTCAGTCTCCACTCAGTACCTGTTAAACACCTCAAAGCCCTCCACCACAGTTTACGGGTTCCCCTCCTCCCAGGTGCCTGGAAACCCCACGCCCTAACTCCCACCATGAGCCACTTCTCTCTGCTTTCCTGAGAGACAGCCTTGGCGGTTTGGAGTAAACAGTTCCCTTTAAATCCACTTAGTGGCTATTTAGGCTTCTTTACTGCACCTATTTCATCCACTGGGTGAACCATTACGATAAACTTCGAAAGTAATTAAAATCTTCCATACTTGTTCACTCCAACTTGAAGTTTGCTGACACCCAGCACTGCACAGCTCCCTAAATTCCTCCGTATCTCCACTGCCTACTTACTTTTGTATGTGGGTATGTATAATGCCTGTGTCTACACACACACACACACACACACACACACACACACACACACACACACACTTGGGAAGGTCAGGGAACAACCTTGGGTGATCTTCTGGGCTTCCACCTTGAGAAAGGGTCACTTGGTCACTTTGGTGGTGTATGCCAGAACAGTGTTGACCTTCCAGGTTTTGTGATTCTCCTGTGTCCACCTCCTGTCTCTTCTCCAACCTTTCTGTAGAGCATGCTGAGTTCCAGATGTGTGTTTCTGCATTGGGATTTTATATGGGTTCTAAGGATCTGAACCCAAGTTCTCCATTTTGTTCAACAAGTGCTTTGCCCGTGAGCTGTCTCGCCAACCTCCTATATAAATAGGAGGAGGAAATTATGTCTCTACTTCTGAATATGTAAGCAGCCCAGGAGACAGTGGCTGACAGCCGAGTGAATGTGAGCCTTGGTTCCTGCTCTGAGGGAGTTGCAGTCCTGTTGTGGAGACAGAGAGAACAGGTGTCCAATGTGCTCCATCTGTGTTAGGGAGTGAATGGCAGTGGGGGTGTACAGAGGAGACAAATATTCATTCTCTGAGGTGTCCGTGAAGGCCCATGGAAGTGGCAATGTTGTTGTTTGTTATGGTGGAAGCTTCACCCCAGCCCATCCAAACCCAAAGAGTCTAGAATGTTTTGTTGGAGGTTCTGCCCAAGCCCCCTCACCTCTCTCTTTCCAAACCCTGCTGCATCTCTGAAAGCCTACCAAATGATGACCTCTCCCCCCAGAGATGCTCAAGACCACTCCCACAGAGTATTTAAACTGCTTCCCAGACACTAGACATGTGGTTTTTCAGTCTCCCCTTCCCTTCTCCTCTCTGGGGGACTGGAAGGCCATTTGGGAGTGTTGTGTCCTTTAAACCTGGGCTTTTTCTAATTTGGTTTGCTTTGGTCTGATTTGGATTGCTGCATCCAATTGTTGGGGTGTAGAAACTTTTCAGTGTTGTCTTTTTACAGGGGTGGCCGGGAGTGGAGACAGGATCTCATGCATTCCAGACTGACCTTTGAACTTGCTCTGCTGCCAAGGATGACCTTGAACGACTCATCCTCCTGCCTCCATTTGCTGGCTAGTGTTTCTGTCAGCCTGACACTCACTAGAGTCATTTGGGAAGAGAGAACCTCGGGTGGGAAAATGTCCCCACCATACTGACCTATAGGCAAGCCTGTGGGACATTTTCCTGATTACTGATTGATGTGGCCAATGACTGATATTCCAGGCCCCAGCCCACTCACCATGGGAAGGTAGCCCTGGGTTGTATAAGAAAACACACTGAGGAAGCCATAAGGGGCAGCACCTGCTGTAGTTTTAAAATGATGGGAGAGATGCCATCATGTGACAGAGCTCCAGTGAGGGTTTTATTGGGGGAAGGGAATGGGGGGGACTGGAAGAGACTGGCCTCTGGAGACAGCAGCAGAGGAGAGGAGAGATAGAGGTAGGGGGAAAGGGCGGGAGAGAAAGATGGAGACAGGGAGAGGGGAGGCAGGCGGGACCACCTTTTAAAGGGGTGCGTAGCATAAACCCTTTCTCCCTACCTTGCTTTTGGCCATGGTGTTTTATCACAGCAATAGAAACTCTCAAGACATCCTACTTCCTGGATACTGTGATTATAAGCATGCCAACTCTTAGAGGACCACTGGGTTTGTTGGGGTACCCCGAATTGAGGAGGGGTCCCCAAGCTGGATTCGTCACCCCAAGAATCAAGAGTCCACGCGCCAATTGATGCAACACGCAAGAGGCTTTAATTAGGCATCTGCAGATGGGCCTCTCGGTCAGCTTTTAGACCGATTGGCCCCGAGGTTCAGTTACAATCAGCTTTTAAAGACAAAAACCACAAGCCTTTGGGAGGGGTCCCTATCTTGTGACGGGGGGGTAGTACGTGACTGCTGACCAGGGGAAGTAGATGTCTTCCTGACCTACACATTGTAAATTCCTCAAACCTTGGTATGAGTTAATCATCTCTCCCTAAGTAAATGGTGGTGGTTATCATCTCCTTGTTTCCATCTTGTTTGCCCATCTCTGACGCCCTGGTCAGTTCTTCACAGGTGGTCAGCAGCCCGGAATTGGCCTTTTGTGGGTTTACAGCCCTTCTGCAATTAAGGTTGCTAAACCATACATTCCATTCTGTGGTTTGGCCAGTTCCTGGGATGGGGTCCTTTGTTCACTTCCCAAGTTCTCTAGTGCGGTGCCCTCCCTGTTTAAGCTTATATTTTATTTCTATAAATCCGGGGTCTTTCAGGTTCACCAGTTGGATTGACAGCAGAGGCCACACCAAGCAATGGGCATGGGAAGGCTCCAGAAGGGGCACAGTGGACTGGGGAAATGAGAATTCTATTGGAGATGGAGCAAAAAGAGGCAGAGGGGCGAGAAGGCAGGATGGAGGCAGGACAGTCTTGAGGCTTTTAGATGTGCACTTTCAGATTTACTCAGGCAGAACATGCAGAGATCAACCCAAGGCACCAAGCTGGATGTTACATTTCATTTGTTCAGCTTGTCCAAACACAGCTATAAAAAGATCTAAATAGAGCTTGAAAAGGATGTTTGGAATTGTTTTTTAAGGCAGATACAGAGGACTTTCTAAAATGCTCAGGAAACAGGCCTCTCCCTGCCTTGGAAGGCACATGCGCGCCTTACGGAGTGGGAGTGGAGGAGACAGAAGAGGGTGGGTCAGACAACCTCTCAAGGACCGCCTAGGGGGCCTCTTCCTCTGTCTCTGCTGCCTTCTCTCTCAGTGTCAGCCCACAGCATGTTTACCCATAGTCTAAACAACCAGGAGATCCAGGGACATGCAGGCAGCATGAGGGTGCTTGGCAATCAATTTTATGAGCAATAACTAGTAAGAAAACAAGCTTCCGTGACTGTCTTAGTTCTGTAGTAGCCGGAGGCCAGGGCTAGCCATCCACAGTCAGCCAACGGCAGCACAGCCTGCTTTCATGGCTCACACTGTTCCCAAGAACTCATATCCTGGTTTGAGACAAGAGTCGTGTTCACTATGTATCCCAAGCTGGCCACAAACTCAGGATTTTCTACGTGCTATGATTACAGGGTGGACCATTACATCTGGCTACTGTCTTTGCTTTTTTTTTTTAACTACAATCTTTGTGAAACTAGACGCATTGCATCTGTCAGAAAATCCACTTCACTAGAAACCCCCAGTGTGTGTGTGTGTGTGTGTGTGTGTGTGTGTGTGTGTGTGTGTGCACTCACGTGCTTACACACACTTCCACATGTGTAACATGACTGTAGAGTCCAGATGCTGATGTTGGGGGTCTTTCACAATCTCTTCCCACCATTTTTTTCACTAACAAATTTTTATGTTTATGGGTGTTTTGACTGTATGCGTATCTGTGCATCTATGCATGCAATGCCCAAAGAGGCCAGAAGAGGGTGTTAGGTTCCTTGGGGCTGGAGTTACAAATGTAGGTGCTGGCAATCAAACCTGGGTCCTCTGGAGGAACATCCAGTGCTCTTAACAGTGGCACCATCTGTCTAACTCCTCCGCCTTGGTTTTTGAAACTGGAGCGCACAGACTGGCTAAACCACTGGTCAGCAAGCCCAGGCTCCTCCGTCTCCGTGTCCTCAGCACTGTGATCATAGGTGCCAACAACCTGGCCTTTTCCACTCACGTTTGCACAGCCAGCGTTTTCTACTGAACTCTAGAAAACAGTGAAAAGATAATCCTGGGTTTATTTGTCTCTGTGAGCCTGGACCGGTAGAAGGGGATCTGTGTAGCATCTTGAACTACAAGGGGATTTGTGTAACATCTACGATGCAGAGGGCACTGCCCTGGTTCCTATCCTTCAACTTCAGAGACAAAAGGTACAGGTCAGAGGCTGGAGCTCAGAGCACTCAGAGCGGCGTGGGGAGACTCACAGAGGAGGTGAAGGCCACCCGAGGGAGGACACACAGATCCAGAACCTGCTGGAGTGAAGAAGTCACCACTATCACTTATATTTGGCATAGGCACAAAGGTAAGTCAGAAGCAGGAAAACTTTAAAGTGTAAAGAGAGTCCATCATGGAGTGTTGGCATCAATCAGGAAGCATAACACACGTGCGCATGCGTGCGTGCGTGCGTGCGTGCGTGCGCGCGCGCGCGCGCGTGTGTGTGTGTGTGTGTGTGTGTGTGTGTGTTGAGAAACACTATCTTTTTATGATTCCTTGATAACATATTTAGCTGTCTCCAGCCGATCTTTAGTTGGAGGTGGAGCCAGGCAGAACACTGACAGCTAGTCCCAAATCCTGCCTGTTCTTGGCAGACTACTGCAGCAGACGTGAGTCTCCCAGGCTGCAGGCGGCAGGGACTGGAGATCAGAGTTCTACTGTCCTCTGTCAACCAATGCAGGGCACCAGCTAGAGACACAGCTCCCACCGTCCTTCCTCCTAAGCAGCCCAAAGAGGCCTCCACCCAAGTAATGGCAAACCCTTGGCTTTGCCACAGAGAGGAGAGTTAGGATGGGCCAGTCCAGAGCAGAGTTGAAATTTATTATTTAAGCCCAGGACTAATAGAAAGATAGCGGCTCCGGGCAGGAACACATACCCTGACATATGTGGTTTCTTCAGGGAGAGTCAGTTCATTTTCTCCATACAGGAGTCTGGTGAGTTCTGAAGTTATTGTCGTCAAAGAGTTGCTGAGGACTTGGAGATCACAGGGTGGCTTCTGAGACGTGCTGACAGAATTTCAAGTGATAAGACTCTAGGACCCTGCCCGGTATTGGTGGCACAGCCAGGCGTTGGTGGCGCACGCCTTTAATCCCAGCACTTGGGAGGCAGAGGCAGGTGAATCTCTGTGAGTTCCAGACCAGCCTGGTCTACAAGAACTAGTTCCAGGACAGCCTCCAAAGCCACAGAGAAACCCTGTCTTGAAACAAAAAGACTCTAGGGCCGGGAGGTGGCTTGCAGCATCCCGATCTCCCTGAGCTCTCTGGCCTGGAAGTACAGGTGTCTACCCAGCAGCCACCCAAGTCTTGAGGAGAAGCTGAGGCTGCTGGTGCTCTCACAGGGCACGCTGCTGTACAGTGTTGTGTGACGTTTCACTCTTCTGGCTTTTTGAGGGCACACCACCCAGCACCCAAATAAATACACAGAGGCTTAGCTATGAGTGTCTGGCCTTATCTTGGCTTGTTTCTTGCCAGCTTTTCTTAGCCTAAATTATCCCACTGATCTTTGGCCTCAGGCTTTTATATTTCTTTATTCCTGTTTACCTTTTCTTTCCTTCTTACTCCATGTCTGCTGTGTGGCTGTGTGGCTGGTCCCTGACGTCCTCCTCTCCTTGTTCTCTCGCTGCTCCTTCTCTCCTCTTTTCCCCTTCTATTTATACTCTCTGCCTGCTAGCCCCGCCTATCCTTGCTCCTGCCTCACTATTGGCCATTCCGCTCTTTTATTAGACCAGCAGGTGTTTTAAACGGCAAATAATCACAAACTTTAGAGTTAAACAAATGCAGCATAAACTAAAGTCACACACTTTAAAATAATATTCTGGCCGGGCGGTGGTGGCGCACGCCTTTAATCCCAGTACTCGGGAGGCAGAGGCAGGCGGATCGCTGTGAGTTCGAGACCAGCCTGGACTACCAAGCGAGTTCCTGGACAGCCTCCAAAGCCACAGAGAAACCCTGTCTCGAAAAACCAAAAAAAAAAAAAAAATAATAATATTCTACCACAGTGTAGTCAACCAATTGTCTTGAAAGTAGAGTGCGTTCACTCTGAAATAATAACAGAAAGCGGAGTACTGTGGGCAAAAGTAAACTGGCAACAGCGCCACCTGCTGTCCCTCTCGGGTATCATTCCCTTTACAGAACTGTGTGCCGTTTGCTACAACCAGCAGGGGGAGCACCACCACAAATATGAGAATCATGAGTTGCGCTGTGATATAATGCTATATGTACCTTCACAAGGTGATAACAATTATCAAATATGTGGTGTGTTGTCACTGCACCATATGCCCTTGTGTATGTGTGTATAATCACTTTACCTCAGAAATATGAAAACGGTGTGTCTTAGTGTTTCCAGTGCTGTGATGAAACACCATGACCAAAAGCAACATTGGGGAGGAGAGGGTTTATTTGGCTTACATATCTTGAATCACCGCCCACTGAGGGGAGCCAAGGCAGGAACTCAAATCAGGCAGGAACGTGGAGGCAGCAGCTGATACAGAGGCCATGGAGGATGCTGCTCACTGGCTTGCTCATCTTTCTTTTATTTATTTATTTATTTTTTAGTTTTTCGAGACAGGGTTTCTCTGTATTGTTTTGGAGGCTGTCCTGGAACTCGCTCTGTAGACCAACCTGGCCTCGAACTCACAGAGATCCGCCTGCCTCTGCCTCCCGAGTGCTGGGATTAAAGGCGTGCACCACCAAGGCCGGGCTCTCAGTCTTTCTTACAGCCCACAGGCCCACCAGCCCAGGGGTGGCCCCATCACAATGGGCTGGGCCCTCTCACATCAACCACTAATTTAAAAATGCCTTACAGGTTTGCTGCATACAGCTGGGTCCTCTGGAGGCATTTCCTCAATTGAGGCTCCCACCTCTCAGATGACTACAGCTTGCATCAAGTTGACATAAAACTAACAGACACAAGGTCCGTAACTGAAAAGAGACTTTACATCTCTATTATGTAGAACAGCAGTAGGGATCTTTAACAATGGCAGTGAGTAGTAATTAATAACAGGAGTAAACATCCTTGCATGAATATATGTGATTTTCATTTGCCAGTTAGAAACAGTGGGCTGCAGCTGGGAAGTAGCTTGGGGTAAAGCAGTTGCTTAGCATGAGGAAGGCCCTAGGTTCAATTCCTAGCACCAATCCAAACCCCAAGCCCCAAACTTAAAAAGGGTTAACGAACTATTTGTGAGAAAATATAACAATATTTTGTAACATTTCTGTCTGATGATGAGCCAGATATTTAACTTTTTTATAGTTTTTTATTGCTATGCAAATTTTGTAAGCTGGGGCTGCAGAGATTTCTCAGTGGTTAAGAACATTGACTGTTCTTACAGAAGACCTGGGTTCAATTCCCAGCATCCATATAGTAGCTCACAACCACCTGTAACTCCAGTTCCAGGGGATCTAACACCCTCTTCTGACCTCCACAGGCACCAGACACACATGGTGCACAGTCATGCTTGTAGGCAAATACTCATACACAGGAAATAAAAATTAATAATAATTTTTAAAACATTCTTTAGCCTAATTATTCCCAGCTGTCTCTGGAATATAGACAGCAATTCTTGCCTGATGTCCAGGAGCATGAAGAAGAAAAACGAGAGAAAAATTTTATCACTTAAATTTCATTTCCTTTTATTTTTTGAGATCCATCTTTGTTTCTCAGGCTGGTCTCAAACACCTTAGTCACTGTGAGCCTCTTTCTCAGTCTCCCTAGTCCTGGGACCACAGACACATGCCACTGAGCTGTGCCGGCTCAGACAAATTAAATCTCAGTATCTTTGCCATATCCCAGTGAGCATGTCCAGAAAAATGGGGCTGTTTCTGAAGGGAATCCTTTGTTGGGTTCTTAGTATAAAAATCTTCCAGAGCCTCCTTGTTCTTAGACAAGCAATGAATTCTAGAAAAACCTCTTTGCTACCTTGGTCCTCATCTTTGGTCAGTGGTCACTCCATCAGGATGGAGCCACAGAAATGCTCTTAGCTCTGTGCTGTCTGACTTTGAACTCCTGCTGAGAGTTCATCTTGTAAGAAGGATAAATAGACCTGGACCCCAGAAACTTGTCTGCCTCCAGCAAGGCCCATTGCTCTATAAAATGTGGTGACTTAGGACAACAGTGTCATAGGAGGATGCTTTATAACCCAGGAAGAGAGACAAATGCCAAGAGTAGAAGAGAGACAAATGTCACAGTCACTGTGCCAACTACAGGACACCACACAAGCCTGTCCTGACCAGTCTGAGTGGCTGCTGTGCCATACAGGTGACAGTTTTAGCATTCTAGGAATGATTTATTAGGGGTGTCCAGTCATAGGCTTATCTGGCTTCCCAACCATCTCCAGAGACAAATCCCACCTCCTTAAATCCTCTACACCAGTGGTTCTCAACCTTCTTAATGCTAGAACCCCTTAATACTGTTCCTCATGTAGTAACCCCCAACCATATAATTATTTCTTCGCTACTTCATAACTATAATTTAGTTACTATTTATAAAGCAAATATCTGATATTCAGGCTATATGTGATATGTGTGTGACCCTCAGAGGGGTGGAGACCCACAGGTTGAGACCCTTGCCCTACATCCTCTTCTACAGCTCTTGCTAAGAAGCTGCAGGAGCCTGAGCTGCCCATTTTCAATTGCTTTAACTTGTTCAGTTAAGAATGCAACATTTCAGGCTGGAGGGATGGCTTAGAGGTTAAGAGTACTGACTGTTCTTCCAAAGGTCCTGAGTTCAATTCCCAACAACCACATGGTGGCTCACAACCATCTATAATGAGATCTGGTGCCCTCTTCTCAGACATACATGCAGGCAGAATACTGTATGCATAATAAATAAATAAATAAATAAATAAATCTTTTTAAAAAAAGAATGCAACGTTTCACCAGGCAGTGATGCACATGCATTTAATCCTAGCACTCGGGAGGCAGGGTCAGGCTAGATCTCTTAAGTTTGAGGCCAGCCTGGTCTACAGAATGAGTTTCAAGTCAGCCAGAGCTACACGGATAAATCCTGTGTCGAAAAAACAAACACAGGCCAGGCGGTGGTGGCGCATGCCTTTAATCCCAGCACTCAGGAGACAGAGGCAGGAGGATCTCTGTGAGTTCGAGGCCAGGCTGGACCGACAGCCTCCAAAACAATACAGAGAAACCCTGTCTCGTAAAACCAAAATAAAAAAAAAAAAGAAAAAGAAAAAACAAACACAAAACAAAAAACAAACACGACATCTCAAACGAAAGAGAAATAAGGGCGGGAAGAGTCTGCTGAAAACCACAGAGTCGGCATGGACTGAGGCTGGCAGGACTTGCATCTTTTGTGAGGGCCTGCCCCTCTCTTTCTGCTGGGAATTGAACCCTGGCCTTGTGCATGCTAAGCACACATCCTCCCACTAAGCCGCCCTGCACCAGCTCCTTACCTGGAGCTTTCTAGCTATTCGAACTTCCTTCCTCTGTGCCTCAGTTTCCTCACCTGTGAAACAGGAATAATGAAATTGTCTAGTAAAGTTATTTTTGAGAGTAATTAAACCCTACAAAGTTCCTGGAATAAGCCTGCTGAACGTGACTGCTGTTGCTATTATCCTCACCTTGTCCGGGTCACATGGCCTTCCCAAAGGATGTCAGCAACTACCCCGGAGCTAAGGGTGAAGTGAGATGAAGTAGGTAAAGGCAACTTACAAACTGGAGCTCAGAACCAGGGGTCCGGGAGACTGGGCAAGAAGACCACAGCTGGCAGCGAAGTAAATGCTGGGATCGCGCAGCTGCCCGAAGTCATGCACATGTTTCAGTGAAGCCACAGTGCCAGGTTTTTACGTAAGATCCCCAGTTTTAAATGTTGGCAGCTAAGTAGCTAAGTTAAGTGGTTTTTTTTTTTTTTTTGCAAATTACTCAGAATGCCAATCAAAACAAGGGTGTCGGCCACCAATCCATGACTTACAAACATTTGTATCTATTGCTTAATAAACCAAAGGGGAAGCATGAAAACAGCTGATGCAATAACCACAGTGAAAAATCCAAGCAATAACCTTTGCGATGTGCTTCATATCATGTTATCACAGAGCTGGGACCTCCCAGCAGCCTGAAGAGGCAGGCCCGTCTCTACTGCACAGGCCGGGAACCTGAGATTTGATGTGAAAGATCAGAACTAGGGTGTGGTCAGTGACTGGGATGCTATTCCCAGTCTCTTTTATTCTCCTCTGATGGCAAGGTCTAGTTAAAACCAGCCCCTGAGGTTCCCAACATCACTACAGAGCAGCACACAGTGGGCTCAGCCTTTAGACTCTTGGCCTGTCCTGCACCACAGAGCGCCCCTGGGAACATACGAAAATGTGCATGAAAGACTCCACTCCCACTTGCTGGGTCAGAAGCAGTAAAGGGACAGCTAGTGATATGTATTTTCACAAGCATTCCCCATGGTGCTGACCCATGCCTCTCCAGTCTAATAAACATAGCTCTCTTGCTTTCTTCTGGAACTTTCCATGCCTCTTATAAACATTGGTAACACAAACATTTATGATATGTTTTCCTTCCTTAATGTGTGCTGGAGACTCTTCAAGTTAGGGCCAAGAGCCAGGCGCAGAAGGCAGAGGCCAGCAGATTTCTGTGAGTTTGAGGCCAGCCTGGTCTACACAGTGATGAGTTCCAGGCAGTGTGACCCTGTCTCAAAAAAAAAAAAAAAAGTTAGGATCATCCTGGAAGTAGGATGTTCTATCAAAAGATCAGTAATTTGAAACATCTCTCCAACAACACAGAAGGCTTTGTTTCATTACAAAGTCACAGGTAGAATTTGCTGGAATGTAGCCAAACCTAACTCCAACCTGTTTATCTTATTTTGAATGGAGCTAAGCATCTTTGCATATGTTGAAAGGCCATCCCTAATTAAAAAATCATGATGATGCCGGGAGGTGGTGGCACACGCCTTTAATCCCAGCACTCGGGAGGCAGAGGCAGGAGGATCTCTGTGAGTTCGAGACCAGCCTGGTCTACAAAAGCTAGTTCCAGGACAGCCTCCAAAGCCACAGAGAAACCCTGTCTCCAAAAACCAAAAAAACCCCCAAAAATCATGATGACGATGATGATGAGGATGACAACTTTGGGTTTTTCGAGACAGAGCTTCTCTGTGTAGCCCTAGCTGTCCTGGATCCCACTCTGAAGGCCAGGCTGGCCTCAAACTTACAGAGATCTACTTGCCTCTGCCTCCTTAGGGCTGGGATTAAAAG
Organism: Mesocricetus auratus; assembly: GCF_017639785.1. NCBI lineage: Eukaryota > Metazoa > Chordata > Mammalia > Rodentia > Cricetidae > Mesocricetus > Mesocricetus auratus. The sequence continues at coordinate 31,227,985 of NW_024429197.1, read as the reverse complement.
CCAGAGACACCACTGCCCGTTAAAAAAATTATTTTTAATTGATGAAAAAGAGATAAATTTTCATTGAAAAAGATGTCCAGTTGTGCAAATTGATAAATTATATACAATTACAAATCACTGCATTGACAATTTATTTTTTCTAAAATGTTTTGGAATTTTTTTTTCGAGACAGGGTTTCTCTGTGGCTTTGGAGGCTGTCCTAGAACTAGCTCTTGTAGACCAGGCTGGTCTTGAACTCACATAGACCCACCTGCCTCTGCCTCCCAAGTGCTGGGATTAAAGACGCGCACCACCACAGCCCGGCTGTTTTGGAACTTTTATTGAAGATCAATACAAAGAAAGAGGATAGGGAGATAACAACAAACACAACAGAGGAACTAGCTTTGAAAAGTATCAAAGATGGACTGGCTCCGTGGTTAAGAGTGTGTGCTGCTCATCCAGGTCATCTACGTTCCCAGCACCCACACCAGGTGCTCACCACCACCTGTGACTCCAGCTCCAGTGGGTTTGATACCTCCCTGAGCGTTGTCTATGCTTGGCTGTGGGACTCTGCATCTGCTCGCATCAGTTGCTGGATGGAGTCTCGGGTCTCTTTCCTGACAATTCTGCTAGGCTCTGGTCCCAGAACACTCTGCAGGCAGGACAAACTGTAGGTCAAATGTTCTGTGCCTTGGTTGATGTCCCAGTCACTTCACTTGAGGTCTTGTCAGGTTTCAGAAGAAGATGGCCGGTTCAGGATCCATGTCCCTCATTACTAGGAGTCTTCTAGGATTACTCTCAAAGATTCCATGGAGTTTCCATTGCACTAGATAGATTTTTTTTTGGGCCACCAGCTCACGAAAAGTTACCTGGAAACTCATTACTAACTATGAAAGCTCAACCTTAGCTTAGGCTTGAGCTATTAGCTCTTATAACTTAAATTAACCTGCTTTTTATTAATCTATGTTTTACTATGTGGCTTTTTACATTTCTCTTACTCTGTGTGTCTAACTTCTCATGTCTCCATGGTGTCCTTCCATGCTTCCAAATTGAGAAAGCAAACAAACACACAAACAAAAAACGGTTCCACTCCAGTCCCTCCCTGCTTCTCCAGTGCGACTCTCTATCCCTTCCAATCCCTCCCTGCTCCTCCAGTGCGACTCTCTATCCCTTCCAATCCCTCCCTGCTCCTCCAGTGCGACTCTCTATCCCTTCCAGATGCCTCTCTGCTCCTCCAGTGCGACTCTCTATCCCTTCCAGATGCCTCCCTGCTCCTCCAGTGCGACTCTCTATCCCTTCTAGATGCCCTCTGATGCTCTATGTTACTCTCTGTGAACCCATTGTTAACTCAGCCTCCTGACAGAAGGTTAATTTTATTTAATTAATGAAAATGCAAAATCGGGGTTCACAGTATGATTGAATATTTCCCCAACATTTCCCCCTTTTTGTCTAAATAAAAAGAAAAGGTTTTAACTCTCACATAGTAAAACTATATACAATGAAAGCAATTATTAAGTAAGAACTACAGTCACAATGTCCAGTCTGTTTGTATTTGTCAAATTCAGAGACTGAAGCCTTAAATCATATACAAGAAGCTAGATGAAGTCTATTCTAGAATTAATTAGTACTCTATACACCATTAATATCGTGACGGAAATTTTAAATATGTATGTAAGTATAGATTCATATATATTTAAACATATATATATACACCTCATACATTTTGAGATACTATTTATACCTTAAGAAAAGTGTTTTTTTTAGATTTTTTATTTAAATTAGAAACAAGGTGGCTTCACATGTCAATCCCAGCTTCCTCTCCCTCTCCCTCCCCTCTTCCCACACCCCCCCACCAACCCCCCAAGTCCCCCACCTAATTCCCACTCCGTTCCTCATGGAGGGTAAGGCCCTCCATGGGGGATATCCAGAGTCTGTCATTTCAAGAAAAGTTTTTTAAAGAGTCAAAATAAAACCAAAGGATTATGATATTAGTGACAATAGAATAGTCCCTTAATTTTGGTTTTCTTCTGTCCCATACCAGGTGACTTTTCTGACATGAGACAGAGATTTTGGATTTTCTTTAGCAAGCATGCATCTCTTTTAAAGTCAAGATTTTTCTATAACTGCATGCCCTGCAGGATTGTGTGGTATACCTGTAATACGCTTTATGTTGTAATATGTGGAAAACTGTTTCATTTTATTAGAACATATGTTAGAGCATTGTCAGTCTTAATTTGTACTGATATTCCCATAATGGCCATAACTTCTAATAAATGTGTAATTACAAAATCGGCCTTTTTGGAACTCAAAGCAGTTGCACATTGAAATCCTGAATATGTATCTATGGTATGGTGCACATACTTTAATTTTCCAAACCCTGCAAGATGAAACATATCTTTTTGCCAAACTTCATTTCTTTGGGTACCTTTGGATTACTTTCTGCAGGTAGTGGAATTTGGTTAAACAAAGAATAAATAGGACTCTTCCTTATAATTGCCTTGACTCATTGCCAAGTGATGGAAAAATCTTTCTTCAAACCCTTGCTATTAACATGGTTCTTTTCATGAAATTCTGAGGCTTCTAACACATTTCCTACCAATAGCTGAACAATTTCATCATTACCTGTGCTAGAGGGCCTGATAGATCTGTATGGGATCTGATATGTGTTATATACAAGGGATGATTTCTATTATGATTATTTCTTGTATCTTTTTATTTTGTTTTATTTTATTTGTTTTTTGAGACAGGGTTTCTCTGTAGCTTTGGAGCCTGTCCTGGAACTCTGTAGACCAGGCTGGCCTTGAACTCATAAAATCTGCCTCCCCAGCACTGGGATTAAAGGTGTGAGTCAGGGCCACTTGGCTATTTCTTGTAATTTAATAAGTAGCACAGTTCTGTTTCCAGCACCCACACAAGGTGACTCCCAATCACCTGTAACCAGCTCCGGAGAATCTGGTCTCCCTGGGTACTTGCCCTCATGGGCTTATCCCCTCCACCAAGACACTCATAACTAAAATGCAAAGATAAAGTATTTAAAACTACCCTAAACTTGAAGTAATCAAGACAGAGTGTCAACAGAGATATTGACAGCCATCCAATGGGTAGACCCAAATGACACACATTTGATTTCAGGATAGCCATTCTAGTTTAAGATGAAAAGATGGATTTTCAATGTCTGGTAGTGGGACAATTAAGTAACCTTAAATAAAACAATAGTAGATTTTACATCAGTCTAGTAAGGTTGGTTAAAGATGCACATAAAAATGTAAAGTCATGAAAATTCTTAGAGATGTGCCCAGTAGAGTAACCTCTTTGTTTCAGGGAAGACTGGGTTTTATTTCTCAGGTTTTCAATGATAAAGATCAAACCCCAAATCTCATGTTTGTCAGGCACAGCTCTTCCACTAAACTACAGTATCTTTTTAGAAAAAAAAAGACGTGAGGAGATAAATCATAAGAGAAGTTGTAATTTCCATTATCTAAAGTCATCTAAAGCTAAAGAAACACATATAAGTGATAGTTAATAGACATATTATATATCAGTAAGAAAAGGTGACACTGCCGGAGATGGTGACACACACCTTGAATCCCAGCATTCGGGAGGCAGAAGCAGGGGGTTGTCTGTGAGTTCAAGGCCAGCCTGGTCTACAGAGCAAGTTGCAGGACAACCAGGACTACATGGTGAAACCCTGTCTCAAAACAACACCAACAACAAAACCCACAGAATCAGCTGACCTGAGCTAGTGAGAGATCACTGATTCAGGTCTGACAACTGGGGAACCAGCATAAGACTGAGCTAGACTCCCTGAATACAGGTGACAAAGGTGCAGTTGGGACAATATATGAGACCACTGGCAGTGGATCCAAGACATAACTCTAATGCACAAACTGACTTAGTGGGGCCCATTCTATATGCAGAGATACCTTGCTCAGCCTAGACATTGGGGGGGTGGGAGGTGCCTTGGTCCTGTCTCAATGAGATGATGGGACAGACTTAGTAGACTTCTTATGGGAGGCCTTACCCTCTCTGAGGAGCAGATGGGAGGTGGAGTGGGAGGTAAGTGGGAGGAGTGGGGGGAGAGGAGGGAGGGGAACTGGGATTAGAATGTAAAAAAAAAATAAATTAAAAACCTTCAAAGAAATCAATAGCATTTTCACCAACCAAGAAGCACAGATGGTCCAGTAATATATTAAAATGTATTCAAATTTAATAATAGGGGAAATGCAAATGTACAACATGTAATACTGTATCACACTGTACTTAGCAAAAGTTAGTGATTAATCAATGTCAAATGTTGGTGATTATGTGGCTTCATGGGATCTCCCATACACAGTGAACACATATGTCAAATTGGCAAGACTGATTTGGATATAGTTACCATGGTCAGATAATGTCAAACATCTGTATGACCTGTGACCTGGCAACTCATCACTATGTAGATAACCTCAAGGGACCAGTACACATAAAGTTCATTTTTAATTGCTTACAGCAACGTTCAAAATTTGGGATACTGGCTACTTGGGGAGGGAAGAAATAAATATTTATGATAATCACACGAGATGGATAAGACTTACATTCTTCGTTTTGTTTTGTTTTATTTTGTTTTTGGTTGTCAGCCTAGCCTTTACGGTTGAGGCATCTCTCCAGCCTTGTTTTGATTTTTTGAGAAGGATCTCAGTCTGTAGTCCAGGCTCCCTGGAATTGCTGCATACATGAGGTATTCTGTTGCCTAAATCCCTGGATTACTAAGTGGGCCACCACTCCCTGAAAGGCCTACATCTTGCAGGTGGCATCCCTAGATTTTATTCAGATTGAATTCAGTGCTTCTTGCACACTAAACAAGTATTTACACACATTAAATAAAATGTAACTTAAAAGTTTTAAACATATACAAGTGTTCACACACACATATACAAGGGTTCACACACGTTAAATAAAATATAACTTTAAAGTTTTAAACATGCAAGTGTTCACACACACAATTAAATAAAATGTAATTAAAAATTTTAAACATATACAAGACAGCAGTAAAGACACTTACTGTCAGGCCTGGTGACAGGAGTTCCAACCCTGGAACTCACAAGGTGGAAGGAGAGAACTGACTTCTGCAGGTTGTCCTCTATTGTCATGTGAATGATGTGGCAAGGGCACACATGCCACACGTGCGCACGCACACACACACACACACACCATACACACACACACAGACACACACACAGACACCATGCACACGCCACACACACAGAGAGAGACACCATACACACACACACAGACACACACACAGACACCATGCACACGCCACACACACAGAGAGAGACACCATACACACACACACCACACACACACACACAAACACCATACACACACACCACACATACACATACACACAGCATACACATAGCATACACACACACACACCAATACTAAACTTAATAAAAAGATTTAAATGCACACGATACTCTAATAAATCCATTGTAGGCCGGGCAGTGGTGGTGCACGCCTTTAATCCCAGCACTCCGGAGGCAGAGGCAGGCGGATCTCTGTGAGTTCGAGGCCGGGCTGGACTGACAGCCTCCAAAGCAATACAGAGAAACCCTGTCTCGTAAAACCAAAAAAAAAAAAAAAAAAAAAATCCATTGTAAGGCATTATGGTAAGTCTGGAGGCCCCTCAACTTACATCCTGTAAATTCACCTTAATGTTAAGATCTGCAAGCTGAACGACCATACTTTAGGGACGCTCTCCTCTGTATTACAGCATCCTCCATGTCTAGTCATCCTCTATGACTGACACAGCAATAAGATGGCAATGGTTACATGTATACTGTCGCACCTGCTGAGCAGCCTGCATCCGAGAATGTAGTGAGGTGGTCGGGATAGATGACACAGAGACCGGTCGGTTGCTTTAAGAAAACTTTATGTTTCCCAAGTCAGCTTAGGAGGAGTGCTCCCCAAGAAAGTCCCTTTTTAAGGACTTCTGCCATCCATCTACATACAATTCTTTCCAGACTTCTCACCCTCCTGGCTGGTGGTTTAATCTCTGGCCCCAGAACGGAGAGACACAGCAGGGAGCAGGAAGAGGCATCTAGCCGTAGGGGGTGTCACAGTCTTGGTAGCACTGAATTGTTTTCAGTAAACATTATCTCACAGCTGCCTGCTCCCAGGCCGAAGGGGAAGTGGGTCTCTGTTCAAGGTCTGGTGTCCCCACAGTATACAGACACTACTTACTGTCATCACAACTGCTTCGAGGATTCCATGTGTGGTGAGTTCACCTCTATATCCTAGAATGTCATTATTTTTACATTACAGATGAGAAAACTCAGCCGAAAAGCATAGGGCACCTGTCCTAATTGTCACAGTGAGGTCGAACCCAGTCTGGTGTATGTGTTGAGTGAAGGATGAATGAGTGGGCTAGCCTGGACTATAGAGTGAGACCCCGTGTCAAAGCAACGAAAGTACAGAGTAAGTGAGTTTTCTTGTATGCAGAAGGAAGGGCTGGAGAAAGAGAGCATTCTCCCCAGCCAGCACTTGGTGCAGATGGTCTCAGGACGGAGCTCCCCCTGGACCATGGGTTCTGCCACCCCCAGCCTGCCCCACCTTAAAAACAGGAATGGTCTCACTGCCGTGAGATTTGCGCAGCTGCAGAGGCTGTACTCAGAAGGGCCTGGTGTTGGGCTCAATGTGCTGCTGTCCTCATCTTAAAAGCATCTTCTTTTTACCTTTGAACCTGTGCTCTGTACGCAATGGGATGGCCAGCGAGCCTGCCTGTGAGCAGAGGAGATATTTGCCACGCACACACAACATTGCCTCAGCCTTTCCTTCTCACACGCCCCATGGGTGTGAGCTGGGGGAGCGTGGGACATGGGAGGGCAGCAAGATTCTATGAGCAAGTCTGAGGAGGCGTGCTAGCTCTGCAAATGAGCAAGTCTGAGGAGGCGTGCTAGCTCTGCAAATGACCGAGCAGGAGGCGCCCACAGCCTGCAGGAACCTTGCTTCTTTCCAGTGGGGTTTGCTCTGCACTCACCAAGGACCGGGAGCATTCTGTGACACTCAGACAAACCTCATGGTCATTTTAGTCACACGCGTTCCTCATAATGATGAGTCTCTTCAAAGGAAATCGAGGAGTCCGGCTCCTCTCAGTCCTTCCCTCCTCCTCAGGAGCCACAGTCGGGGGGCATCCGTGGAGAGTGTCCTAGTGAAACGTGAAAAAGATGCAGTTTTGAGCAGTGTTTTCACTGTCCTGCTAAAAAACAAAATGTGTACACATCGGTTAGATACAAAACACAAAAAAATCATGATTTGATTTGGGTGATACTGAACAGGACTTAAACAGGTCTACCTTTTTTTTTTTTGTTTTGTTTTTGCTTTCTGTTTTTTTTTTTTTTTTTTTTTGGACAATATCACTATGTAGCCCCAGCTGGCCTGGAACTCACTGTGTAGACCAGGCTGGCCTCCAGCTCCAAAGGATATTTTGCCTGTGCATTCTGGGATCTGGGATGAAAGATCCCCACACCAACCGAGCAGTTGTACATTTGTACTTGACACAGGCACTGCAGGCCTGGAAGTGAGTGCCTGCAGTCTCAGCACTTGGGAGGCTGAGGCAGGAGGATTGCAAGTTTGAGGCTAGTCTGGGCTACGGGAGAGCCTGTCTCAAAACAAAACAAAACAAAACAAAACAAAACAAGCAACAAGAACAAAGCAAGAGGATGACATTAGGTAGCAAAAAAAAGCAGCCGGCTAGCCGGGCTGTGGAAGCAGACACGCTGCTTTAATAAGTTCGTTTTCTTGCTTCTCGAGCAGAGATACACTAGGCTGGCTCTGCACATGTCCTCCGGCACTGAGCCCCACAGAGGCTGCCATCTGCCCGACATATAAACTGTTTTACCTATGCTAGGTTGATTTAATTTTCTGTGACTTGATACCAAGAGTCCTGACTGACTTTGAGACTTGCCCAGGTGGTGTCTGTACTTTAACTGACATGCTCCAGGGAGAGTCAGTGTGGTACAAGGTAA